>NC_136386.1:7237214-8644714 GCF_965140285.1 Lepidochelys kempii | reverse complement strand
ACATATCATACAGAGAACTTCTTGAATAAATATGGAATTAAATGAAAAACAAACAAGCAACCAGCTCCTTCGACACATTCATTACACAGTCTCCATCATTATGCCCAGTGAATATCCTGAGAATGTACATTTCAGACTCCCACCTGTACTTTAATTTACTTTTGTTGTAAAAAGGGTTGGGTGGGTTTGTTTGTTTTTTGTACGAAACAGAAAGTTCACTGAAAAATGCATTTTCAGGGGCAACAGAAGCTATTTGCAAATTTAGGACAAACTTGACAAAATAGTTTTGGATGAAAACAAAATGAATTAAAATTTTTTAAAAAGTCAGTTGGTTTTGACTTTCTTGGAAACAAAAAAAATTTGATCACTTTGATTCAAGTTGACCCAAATGACTTTTTTCGGTGAATCGTTCCATCAGGGAAAACTGAAAATTCAGTTTTGGTTCTAAACTAACCAAATTACTTTCCAGATTTTTCAGTTGGACCACCAAACCAATGTATCAATCATATGCCCAGGTCTAGTTGTATGTGCAAAATTCAATGAGCAATGGAACTGAAAGGAATTTTCTTTTTACCTAAAACCACAATGATATATTATTAGGATGTAAAACTCACACAAACAAGTGATTACCATTTGACCATACTTTCTGTTCATTTATTCTTATATTTTCATAGAACCACAGGACTGGAAGGGATCTTGAGAGGTCATCTGGTCCAGAACCCTGCACTCATTGCAGGACTAAGTACTGTCTAGACCATTCCTGACAGGTGTTTGTCTAATCTGCTCTTAAAAATCTCAAATGATGGAGATTCCACAACCTCCTTAGGCAATTTATTCCAGTGCTTAACCACCCTAATAGTTAGGAAGTTTTTCCTAATGTACAACCTAAACCTCTCTTGCTGCAATTTAAGCCCATTGCCTCTTGTCCTATCCTCAGAGATTAACAACAACAATTTTTCTCCCTCCTCCTTGTAACAAATTTTCATGTACTTGAAAACTGTTATGTCCCCTCTCAGTCCTCTCTTTTCCAGACTAAACAAACCCAGTGTTTTCAATCTTCCCTCATAGCTCATGTTTTCTAGACCTTTAATCATTTTTTTGTTGCTCTTCTCTGGACTCTCTCCAATTTTTCTACATCTTTCCTGAAATGTGGTTGAGGCCTAATCAGCGTGGAGTAGAGCGGAAGAATTACTTCTCGCATCTTACTTAGAACACACCTAACACATCCTAGAATGATGTTCGCTTTCTTTGCAACAGTGTTACACTGTTGACTCATATTTAGCTAATGGTCCACTATGACCCCCAGATCCCTTTCCGAAGTACTCCTTCCTAGGCAGTCATTTCCCATTTTGTATGTGTGCAACTGATTATTCCTTCCTAAATGGAGTACTTCGCATTTGTCCTTATTGAATTTCACCCTATTTACTTCAGACCGTTTGTCCAGATCATTCTGAATTTTAATCCTATCCTCCAAAGCACTTGCAACCCCTCCCAGCTTGGTATTGTCCTAAAACTTTATAAGTGTTCACTCTATGACATTATCTAAAATCATAGATCATTTTCCCAATCATAGAATCATAGAATATCAGGGTTGGAAGGGACCTCAGGAGGTCATCTAGTCCAACCCCCTACTCAAAGCAGGACCAATCCCCAACTAAAGCATCCCAGTCAGGGCTTTGTCAAGCCTGACCTTAAAAACTTCTAAGGAAGGAGATTCTACCACCTCCCTAGGTAATGCATTCCAGTGTTTCACCACCCTTCTAGTGAAGAAGTTTTTCCTAATATCCAACCTAAACCTATCTTCCTTCTGTTTCTTCTTTACTATTTTCCTCTCCCATCTTCTGGTACCTGATGAATCAACAGACTTGTCACATACCTAAACCCTGATTCTGCGTTGGGACTGGCTAGTACAGAACATGACACCCATGTACAGTCCTGTTGACATGAAGAGAATGAGCCTGCATGGGAGAGTGGGTCTGCACTAGGGAATCACAATACAGGATTAAAGCCCTCCTCAGCCAGACTTCTTCGGTCTGTATGATTGTACTGACTGGATAGCAATCTGTCTTGGACGGTTTAGAAACAAGAAATCCTGCATCTTGGCAAGGGATTAGACTAGATGACCCTTGCAGTCCCTTCTAACCCTATGATTTTGTAAGGCCCTGTCTCCAAGCATGTTTCCATTCATCACTCTTTAAAAATTTTGCTGTTCTTGGAGGTGTAGGCAGCATTCAAGCTTGTAGAGGAAACTTGAAACCAAACTAATCTACATTAAAAAAAAAATCTGCTCCAAGGACTGGAAACTCAAGAAGCAACCTGAAAATTGCTGAACTGGTGATTTAACTTTTTTTTTTATAACCAAGCTTTTTGGGGTGTTTCTAATATGTAGTAATTGTAAAATTCAGGATCATAAACACAGCATGATACATTAAACCTGATGGATGCATGCACTTGTGTATCTCTGTAAAGCTGTCTGTTTTTAAAAATACTGTTATCAAAGAAAAAAAACAATTTACAATATTGTCTTTCTGATTTCCACTCTCCCATGAATGAACAAGTTAGGTTATTTATTATCTTCATTTCTTTGCTGTTGTTGTTATTACAGGAACTGCATTGTCTATTTCAAAGAAATAGGTATTGGGTTGAAACCACTGCTAAATGGAGATCTTTATGAATGCAGGTTACTATAGTTACAGTGGCATTGTGGGTAGCTTTTTCATTATAAATGCTGCGTGTTTATATATAAAGAGCTGAACTGCATTTTTCAACTTTAATCTAAGAAGCCACAGGAATGGCTTTGATTTCAAATTTGCTGATCAAGCCCATGACATTAAGAAGTATAAGATCAGAAGGGGGAAGATCATCATAATTCTATTCTCCATATTAAAAAATAAACAAGAACTTCAGGGAAAAATATTTGCTCTTTAGAAATCTTGAAAATAAACTCGATACCCACTGGAGTGAGTCTGTAACCCACACGCCTAACAGGGAGACCTCTTTAAGAGATCTACAGAGAAGGGGTAAAAATGAGTTATGCCTGGGACACCATTGCTAGGCAAATGATCCACACTCAGAACTTTTTGGAATTGGGGGAAGGGGTGGTAGTTTGGGGCATGCTCAGTAGGTTCCCTGTAGCAGGACTCAGACGCCATTGAGGGCAAGTAGTCAGGGCAACTGCTTTGCGAAAGGCCACATGACTTGTGCGCATTAGGAGAAGCTGAACCACAGAGGGAGAAAGCAGGCTAGGTTTTGCCAACCCAATTCTGAAATATTTAGCAGCAGGTTATTGATATTGTTAACCCTCCAGCAGGGAAGCCCGGGCAGTGTTAATTACTGAAAGGGGAAATTGGGAGGGGAATCTAATGTCTTTTATGTTAATTGCATACTTTGAATGTTCTTTGATTTTAGGCAAACTGTTTTAGTTCAATTGTCTCAACCAGCATGATTTACCAACTCTTCTCTTATTTAAATGTGATGATTTTTCTATTCTCAGGTTTTGTATTTTTCTTGTAACAGGGTTTTTTTTAAAAATGTATATACTTAATTTGCTTGGTTGGCTAATTAGTTAGCTGACTAGCTAGTTGAGTGACTTCAGCAAAGGAGGAGGAAGAGTCTGTATGGATTCCAGCTGGAGGTTTCTGCAAGCAAGAGGAGAGAAGATATTGTTGCAGTGCTCTTGACTTAGTAGACTGTATGGATTTTGGTGATCAAAGACTAAAGCTAGGTGAACTCAACCTAACATTTTGGGAACTGAGTTACTTATGTTTCTGTGGGGATGGACCTGTTTAGATTTAATTTTTTTTTTATTATTTATGTATAACTGAAGATAATGTATGTGGATTATGAAATAGCCTTCTTCTGTTGCAGGAATTAAGCTATTGTTATGTTTCTTTATCGTACGATTTTCATAATGTTAGTACTTAAGAATTAAGTTAATTCCTTTTGTTCTTTTGGACTTGGTTATGGGGAGGTTGTTCTCCTGCAAGTCTTCCTGAAAATCCCAAATGACTGAATTCTGGGTCTCCATGTGCTTTTTTTAAATGGAAGTTGGGCTTTTTAGGCACTTGAAAAGGGCAGTGAAATAAAATCTAGCCCATCCAAAGGTTACAAGTCCACATCCCACAATGATCAAATAAGACCCCAGTTCAGCAAAATACTTAAACACATACTCAACAATCTTCCATATTTAGGGGAAATTCAGATATGGATGCAAACTTTAGGCCTCAATCCTATTTCCTATTAACTCATTGGATAATGGGTATGAAAAACTTGCTTCCTTCTGTTGACATCATAATCCTTTAAAATCGGTTAGATGATAAACATCTGATCTCAATAGGAAATTTACACGTAGAAAATTAGAATAATAATAGTTGTTCCTGTATGTTATCTTATAAGCAATAGTCCCAAATTTTAATATGACTTAAATGATAAGGAACAGGACAAGTGTCTCTTCACACTAATATCAATGCTAGGTTGGTGGACCAGAAGCATTTTTAAATCAGTTATTTTGATAAAAGGTTTCATTTAGAATGGATACTTCTACACTAGATCACTACAACTTCCTGATCAGGTAAGGTAGTTTTTCCTCTCTCCAAGGTCTGCACAGGGGGAAAACACAAACTAATCTGTGGCTTTTCTCCTCTCCCATCATTAGGGAGTAGCCTCTCCGCAACTTTAGCTGAGCGGAAACCACACAGTGTGTTTGCCCTTTAACAAGAAAATGGGGCAAAATAACCAGGATAGTTTCCTCAGTGTTCTGAGGAAAGACTAGACAGACAGAATACCACAGAAGAGGAAAGAGTGACATTCACTGTTTGTGTCTCACACATCAACCAAGAGCTGAAGAAGAGATTCCCACAGCCGAGAAGAAGCTACAAATTAAAAAGGGAACACCTTCAGGGGGTTGTAGAAGGAAAAGATTGAACCCTACAAGTCACTCCCTTCCAGAGTTCCTTTCTCAAGGCTTCCTAACAAATCAAACACAAGGCGATAACAAAAACAAACAAACAAAGACTTTCATTGCCAGGACCCCCAAAGCCCTTCTTTGTCAGCTAATAAAAATAAATTAAAAAAAAAAAAGCTGTTTGTTCTCTTCTTCCAACGGCAAATCAGCCTCTTCCCTGTGCATTTTTTGAAGAAAAATTCCCAAGGGGACTATGTCCCAGATTAGAATTTGGAGCTCTGCAGAAGCTCTTATTAGCTTCTCTGGCTCATAATAGTTGGTGTCTGATTGAGGCAGATAGGTCAGACTGCAAAACTGACATAAATGTGCTGTTTGTGGCACACCGAGCCAGCTCGAGGCATCCTAGTGAAACAGTGCTTGCACCAGTTGCAAAATTAATCTTGCCCTCAAAAACCCCATACCGTGCCTAGTACAGTAAACTGGAAACTTGGGAACTAAACAAAATTTCCAAACCCTTCACTTCAGAAACTGGCTATGGTTGCTATGGGACAACCCTGTTGTCCCATGTAAACATGATTTACAAAACCCAGGCAAGGAAATGAATAGTAAAAAACATCACATTTTGCATTCCCAACAAAATCAAATAAAAACATGGACACTTTGTCATATCAAAACAACCTTAACTCTGGTCCAAGATTTGTTTTTAAAGACATATTATTTTTATCTTTATTTCAGTATACAAATATTTGCTCTGAAGGTATATGCTTAAATGGGAAACAGTTGCAACCTTAACTATGGTGAAGCTACTCCCTCACATGTGCTGCAGACCTGGAAATGAAAACCTGGTCCATCAGCTCCAAAAAGCCAGGCCTCTACTCTAAAGGAATAGGTCTTGAGTTTTCAGATCTGGAACCAGCTGTCTAACCTGGAACCAAGCAACAGGAGGGGACATATTCAGATACACGTGCATATATTGTCTGATCCAAAAGCACATGATTAAGTGTAACTATTTCTTCTTAGCATATGTACAATGTGCCTCCTGTGGCACAAGACAAGGATTCATCACCAAATTTGGTCCACTGGTTGAATCATTAGCTTCCCTGGCCTGGGTACTGATTGAGTGTGTGACATGAACACTGATCCATGCCCTCCCTTACTCATGTGATAAGTGTACGGATATGCACATGCTGAAGCCTTTGCAGGCTCAGGGTCTAAAGAGTCTTAGCAAAAAACTCAACCAACCTAAGAACATCCTCTATGAGACTTTAATCAAAAGAAGCCAGTGTTGCATTCTTTCTACCCCTAAAACATCCACTGAAGTCAAGAAGTTTTGCACGCTCAAAGAATGCAAGACAAGGCCCAAATGGGATTCTTCACAATATGAAATAGTACAAAAATCAATAATTATTTTTCTGAGGCTGTGTCTTCTAGAGAAGGCTGTTCCCGCTAATAAGTCTATTCCTTGCATTCCACACGTGATTTACAGCTTTATGGGTAGATCATTAATGTTTTTAATTCACTGGTGTACTCTCCTATCATTTGCATTTCAATTCCTCCAACTTTATGCACACAGAGTAGGATTGCTTATTTAAAATAACACATTTTAAATATGTGCATTAGTGCTGCTTTAGGAACAAAATAGTCTTTACACTTCCTAGATTAGTGTATCTCTCATTTAATTACAACAGGAGAGGTTAGAAACTTTTCTCATGCACACATATTCTCTGGGAATTATCTGACTAAAATATAATTAATCATCCTCTGTCATGTTTTTATTATACCCACTGCTCTCCAGAGTCATTCCTTTATTTCTTCTTCATTCATATTCCTCTGACCTTCCTCTTCACTCTGTTACCACAGACCTCAGGTGAATTTCAGCCGACTGCTCAGAAATGACTGGATATTGTTAAACCCATTTGTCAACCATATTATCAGCTCACAAACATGAGATCTCTGCATATGCTTAGCATTTTCCATATATAGCAGTCCAAGTATTTACATGGACGACATCTGTCAATGTTGACAAAAATTAAATTTCGCAACTACTGTAAATAATAAAGCAGTCATATAAAGATTATTTCTCCGGAGCATAAGCTACCAGTAAACATGATTTGCATATTGTGCTTACAGCTGTTTCAACATGAGCTGTTTGCTGTGGTTCATTAAAATGATTTGATTTGTCAGATTCCAGGATAGTTGCAAGTTTCTATGTAACCACACCAATGTATTGCACCACTGTAGCGACAGTTCAGATTTTCAGAACTCTGCACATGTGTGCAGGAAGGGTGAGCTGAACTGAATAATAAACATTAGAAACTGATCATTAGTCATGTTTTTGGACACAGAGAGAGAGAGAAAGCATGTGTGCCCTCTAAAGACACGTACCTAAGTATTACTGAGTACAAATAGCACAGGCAATTTCACTATACAAAAAAACAAACAAACAAAAATACACACCCCACACACACTTTTTCAAAGGACCAGATCCAACGGCCATTGAACTCATTGGTTCTATTGACTTTAATTGGAGAATTAGATTGGGCCACAATCCAGGCACCTTCCAGAACAAGATATTTGAAAGTAATACCCCAGGCAGAATACTTACAAGACAGTTGACCTAGAAAATAAGGGCTACGTACGCAGGAAATAATTTATCCTAGAACCCAGGTAAAACTAGAGTTGTGCAAATCATATTTTTCCACATGAACATTTCTCCATTTCACCCAAGAAGATTTTATGCCCACACTATTTCATTTGTCCATGACATTTCAGAGCACTGGATATTGTGTGTGTGTTGCTTCTTGGTGGTCAACTCATGTTAAAGCATGAAAGGGCAGAGTGAGAAAAAATTCTTATGTCCACATGCTACAAATGTATTCCAGACCAAAAAAAACCCCACCCCCCAATACTAAGGTAGAGCTAAATTTGAGAGTAAAATAAGAAATCCAATCATATGAATGATAGGGAAAAGCACAAATCAAGACATGCAAACAACCTTAACACTGCCCTGTGGTGACACCATGAAATAACCACATGGTTAGGATTAATGCATTTTAGTGTTCAGATGTACCACAGAACATATAAATGAAAGACAGAAGTATCATAGAAAACTCAGGATAGGGTTCCATGAATAATCTGGCACCAACTTTAATACCCAGTTTATACTCTCAACCATTAGACAGAAGCAGAGATCCTGGCATTGTCCTAATGGACTTTTGCTGCTGCCAATGCTGCCCTAGCTGCCATTTGAGCTGGAATCCCAGTTCTCTTAGTGAAGCATGAGGCTACAGGCATGGCTGAAAACAACTCTATGGGTGCTCTTGAGTGGCACCTGTAATGCTGTAGATTCACAGAGGTTATATCCAGCAGGGACTGGTCTGATCATCTAGTGTGACCAGATGCATAACACAGGTCACAGATCTTTACCCCGGAATTCTGACTTCAGGCCCATAACTTCTGTTTGAGTGACAGCACAGCATTTAGAAAGCCACCCGGTCTTGATTTAAAGACTACAAATGAAGTATCCACCACATCCCTATGTAAGTTGTTCCCGCATTCAGTTATCCTCACTGATAACAATTTGTGCCTTATTTTAAGTCTGCATTTGCCTGCCTTCAGTTTCCAACCACTGCATCTCGTTATGACTTTAATACTAAATTAAAGAGCCATCTACTCTAGGTGATTGGGACCACAGCTTCCTCCTTCCCTCATTTATGCATTTATTGTACCAGCACAATCCCTATTCTTCAGGCTTCTGTTTCCCAGGCCTCCATTAGCTATTGTGCACCTGCTGTCTCCTTGTCTGTTCTCTTCCATTCCCTGTTCTCTTCCATCCTCTTCCTGCCTGCCATACTACTCTCAACCATCACAAAAAGGGGAATATAAAAGTGATCTTTTGTGTGCCTGTTTCTCTTTCCCTCCATTATGAGTCACAGAAGTACACTCTGCAATGTTAGGTTCTTCTTGAAAGTAAGACAACTGAAGAATAAATCCACTACCTGACTTCAGTCCTTCATTGTAAAGACAGTACAATGCACTGGACACCGTTTTACATAGAACTGTGAGACATTTGTCTTGAGTTAAAAACACCCATGGCTGCCTTTTTTGTATCTGCGGAGTTTCCAGGAAAATTGTGTTCCTCTTCAACATGTTTCACATCAATTAAAACTTCGTTGACATGCAGTATGGTGCTATTTACCCTGTTTGGACACCAAGTGAAGTGTCCACGCAGCTTTTAGTGGTGTATTCTCAAGCTGTTTGTTAAGCTGGTTGGGTTTCAACAGATGGATGAAGACACAGGATATTTCTTCAGAACCCCGGATTACCTGAGCCTGTCTCATGTGCTCAAGAGTGTATCAGAAGTGCATAACACAGTTCTGAGCTCTGTACCCTCCATAATGAAATGCTCATAACCTCACTGACTGCAGGAATATTATAGTGATCTAAATATAGGTCTGCCTATTGTAATCTACATTTTGACACAAAATTGCAAGTGACTCTGTGCACCACCTCATTGTCTAAGGTAAGATACCCTCTATGCTGGACCATTGCTGCGTCCTACCCCTTCTCCATAGGAAAGGGCTTAAGAACAACAACAACAACAAGTCTCTCATAAGTAAAATACCCTCCTGTTAATGCCAGACAGGTAGCATCACTTCCAGGAAAGCCTGGGTCAGGAAGTGAAATGTGGCAAGAATGATAGCTGAACTGATCCAATCCTAACAGAAACAAGTGAAAAGAGAACAAAAAAACCCATGCAGAAGCAAGAAAAAGGTCAACCTTTCCCAAGTTTCTTTTATTTATCAAAAGAGATGCCGGGAAGGATTATTAGCAATCCTACAACAGACGAGGCTGACCATCTCAAGCAAAACCAGCTTCCCTTGACATCTTATTCCTTCCTCCCTAAGCTCCTACTCTGATTTCATTCACAAATCATGCAGTGCAGTGCAGTCCAAATAATAAAAAAAAATCACCTGCTGCTTTGGAAGTATCAGTGTCTGCCTAAAGTTCTCTATCAAGGCGTTGCGACTTGACTTCGCTAGCAAGGTATTTAGGCAGGTGAGTAGCCCACTGAATTTATAAGACTACTCACATGCTTAAACTTGGGCACGTGTTTAAGTACTTAGTTGGATCAGGGCCCCGTGGGCCAAATTCTACTTTGTAATATATCTTCAATTCTTCCACCGGAAGTTACATGCATATAACTGGAGTTTAGATCAAGAAGGCCACCATTTTGAATATTCTCACTCTTTACCTTGCCTGCATCACTACCCAGACTAATGCTCCTGATCATATGAATACCATTGGTCTCATCTGCTGAGTTATCAACTGAAATGAATCCAATACAAATCCAATTTGGAGTTGACCTCTGTAGCATAGTTAGCTATGCAGTACACAGTTACTGTACAGATTTCCCCCCCCCCCCCCAGCAGAAGTGTTACTGCATATTTCTCACTTCCAGCACATTTAACTGATTATTACACTCTATGTATGGTCCATGGTCTCCAACAGGTGGTTTATTTAGATTAAAACATATTTTTCTTCCATCCATATTAAACAGTTAAGGGTACTAAAAAGAGCAAAGTATGGATGCATGGCACTGCTGAAGTGTCAACAATTTTTTACCAGGCTGTTACATGAAGCTTGGTTTTATTTTTATTGTTTTCCACAGTTAAAAAGCAGGTCTGCATTCGTTTCTGAATAAGTATTCAAATAAATCCCAACTGTGAACATATGACCTGTCCTTCTGTGGACAGGAACAGGTGTTCCCTGTTTGAATTTTATAAACAAAAGTGCACTTGCCTACCCACCCACATGTCAGTGTGTGTTGCTAGCCACTGTAGCTATGTTTTCTGTTAGACCCAGGTGTTCAATATGTAGTCTGGCTCTCCAATGAAGGATGTATTTCAAGTTACAGAATGCCTATGAAAGTGTCCGGGGTCAACACAAATAGGAGTAAGATGGTTGGTTTTTTAACCCCATGCTATATAATACTGTTATTCTTTCTCAAACCATTGTTTAGCTGAGAGGGATTTCTTGGGGCCTGATTCTACCACCCTTACTCATTCTGAGCTCTAGCTACTTGCAAGCAGTTGTAGTGATTACTTGAGTAAGGTCATCCTAACAGTGGCAGAATGTGGCCCTTTGACTTTTGCAGACAGAAAGCTTCTTGATCCAGCTCAAATGCTCGGTCTTTTCTAATGAAGAAACAAAAGGGTAACCATCCAGGCCCTATTGAAATCAACAGTAAAATTCCCATTTACTTTAACAGGTCCATGATTTCACCCAATACACATATACAATTTTAAATTATACAGTTTTAGAAAAATAAAAAAAACAAAAGGGGAAAAAAAAAAGAAATCACAAGACAATCAAATATCCCATTCGTTCACCAGTTTAGTACCTATCTGAAAAATTTCTGCCTAACTAATCTATTTTTACTTTCTAATTCTTTGTGAGCAGATATGGCGCATGAGCTACCTAGTTAAGGAACTTATTTCAAAGGCTATTAAAGTCCACTCCTTTGGGCACAAACCAGGCTGTTCTCTACACAGAACTTTGAGATGAGAGAGTTCAGGGAGCTCTGTGTTCAGTTTTAGGCATATGCACCACATTTCAGAGGAGAGTCAGGACCCAGGCTAGAATTTCACTGTAACAAGAATCCATCCCAGCTGAAGACCCGCAGAAGATGGGAGTCCAACCCAAGTGAATGGATTGCAGAAGGAGGGAGGCTGCACACAAGACAAGTGTTCTGTCCTTATATTAGGAACAGGAAGATAGTTGTGGTTGCTGGGGAGGGGCAAGGAAACGAGAAGGGTGGGGGGAAATTACCTGAAAAGAGGAGAAAGGACAAGAGATTGAGGAAACTGACTTGATGAGAAGAAGAGGAATTTCTTCACCTAGAGCTCCAGTATACCTAGGATCATCATTTTCTGCACCAGCTTTCAGTAGACCAGCTTGGTCCTAGTAATTTCGTAAGCAAAGGCAGCCATCAGTGCTAAGCTAAGAACGATGGCTTTGTAATGCATGCTCCTGAACATCAAACACAAAGCACTCAGGCTGGTCTTGAACCTATCCCCGAGTTCACTTCTTATTACTGAATCAGTTCTGCAAGTGCAGTGTAAAAGTTAAAAGGGTTGCAACATTTGATTTTAAAGCAAACCCTGCTGCAGACAGTCGTTTCTCCATGTCTGCCTATTTACATATTGAAGTAAAAAATCCTATAACAAAGCAGGAGAAATTCAACAATGGAAACTCCCAAGGCTGACTTTAAAAATTCATAAATGGAAAATTAAGATAAATAAGAAAAGCAGTGGAGTGGACTAGATCAGGTAGGGAAAAAAAAGAAGGCATACCCTACAACGGGAGAGTACATACAAGACCTTGATAGAGCGTTAGATGCCGTAGAATGATTGCAATGAGTATTAAAGATCTAAAACTCCATCACAAATCAGCTTGGTAACAGCACATGAGCAGGCTTGCAATGACCTCAACACCCTCGCAGACTCTCTTATCAGCTAAATTGCTTTGCAGAACCTCACTTCATGTCCTTGACCACATTTGAAAAGTATTTGTCTCCAGCTTCCAAACAGCAGGCAGTCCTACTTTGTGACTTCCCAATATCTGAGGGTGTATTTTTTTCCATTAGCCATCCTCTTTTCTAAATGCAGTATTTTCCTTCTTCTTGCTGTTGATGTATGAGTGAAGATCTAAAATGACTTGGAGGCTACAGTGTTCATTTATCAAATGAACCAGCTGTGAATTTAAGTGGCTAATGGTAACAAAAATCACATACTGCAGTGGGTGAAATAGGACAGTTTGAAAGGACTTAATATTAGCAAATCAACAAAAGGTTTCAACTAGAAAGGATCGAGAACTTCCACAAGACAGATGATCCAGTGCATGTCGCTATTTTATTATACAGGGTCATATTTTGATACTTCGACTTACTGCATCAGTTCAATAGGGCAACTCACTGAGGGCCAGATCATGAGTCCCTTATTAACGCTAGTGAGCAAGTTATTCACGAGTGGTCCCAATTACTTCAAGGGAAGAAATCATGGTGGTAACTGCTCACCAAAGTGAACGCCCTAGCCTAAAGTTGGTGGAGTTTACTGCCCCGAAGTAGAATGGCAGAATCTGGCCAATAGAGATATAATCTGTTGTAACTCATATGTGTTTAATACAAAAGTTACATATACCCTCTAACGGAGCTACAACACTAAACAACATACAGGAGATGAGAAACTAGAGTAGATGGTAGATAGAGTGTAAGGGGATGTTATCTAGTGGTTAAAACTAGGGGCTTGGAACAAAGAGTACTGGTGACTAGTTTGATCCCCGCCACGGTCTCATTGTGGGCCAAATTGTGCTGAATAGGCATTATCAGTGCAGAGCCACACCCCCTGCCCTCCAAAAGATTGTGCCTGTATCCCTCCCTGGTGTATACAAAACCTGCCCACATTGCCCAGTACATTTAGGATGTTGTAGCTCATTCCAGCCATACAACTGACCTGCTCAACGAGCTGGTAGAGATAGTTCACTCTGCTTGTGTTGTACCCTTTCCCCACCCTGTGGGTGTCTAGCTATTTAGACCAGGTTATCTAGAGCAGAGTCTATTGCTCTGTTTGTAGCATGATAGTGCCCCATTTTTGGTCGACCCTCATGTACTACTGTAATACACAATAGCAGAAAATTCCTTTTTTTAATAAACACAAAAATGTCATCAATATGCAAAAATATTAAGATGTTTGGAAAAATAGCTGGAAATATCTTAACAGATGCCATATGTTTATGAAAAACAGGTGTGGATTTACAGGAGTACAATTCTATTTATAATTAAATAATGAAAATGCTTTTAAAAACAGAATTAGTTAGCAAAGCACAAAATGGAGGTTGTGTGGTCTAGAGATTTATTTCACCTCTCATTGTTTTACATGATGGGTCATACTTCATTACCTTTTGCTCCAAGCTCCAAGTCAAATTTGATTAGGGACTATAATCTGATTCCACATAATGAGAATACTATTTAGGACACATGTTTTAAATGGGGCTGTGTGTGTGCCATTTGTTAGGTTAATGAATTTAACAATTGAGAGCATTTTTGTGTTTCATGGGTGATTTGGTGTGAAATAAAAATTTATAAAATGTGGAAAACTGGCTAGAAAGTGGCATTTCAACCAAACAAGCTGTTAATTACAGAAAACACAACTACTTCTACATGTCCTTCATGGATCTTCACATGGCTAGTGCTCGTTAGAAACTGTACAGAAAGGTGAACAACATGAAGTAAAGCATGCTTTTTTGGATGTGACCAGATCGTTAACACAAGTTTTCTACTTCTCTCAATTCTTTAAACACTATCTACTTTATTCCAGCACCTGAGATACCTCTGACAAGCAGTTGGATGTAACCACATTGCTGGGGAAGTGCCCTCTTGTGGCCCTTCAGGCCACAACTCACCCTGCTGCAGGTCTCTATTGGTCTGCTTCTGTCTCTCAAGGTAATGGTGCTTTTGCCTTCTTTTGAGCTATGAAGTTCAAAGGCAATCAGGAACAAAAAACAAACAACTCAAAGCCAGGGTCACCCCACAAAATGTGAGTGGGGCCTCACCCTTCTAGTCAGGGCTGGTTTCCAAAGCAGTCTGTGCTTCTGACAATTCCAGGATCTGGTTGTCCCTCCCAGGAGGGTTGATCCAGCGGGCAACTGAGCTCTGTCTCAGGACTGCAAGCAAAGCTCTGGTCCCCTTCCCGGTCAGCACCCAACTGGGCTCAGCCCTCTCTTTTTATCTCCCCTCTCCACACCTGACAATGGTTGGAGGTGAAGCAGGGTGGGGCCAGCTACCCTTTCATTGCAAGTGGAGAGCACGTCAGCCTCCTTAATCCCCTCCACTGTGGGGTCTCTCTAGCCCATCACAGGTATTAAAGTGGAATGGTGGTTGAGCAAAAATGGTACTAGAAAACAAATATTCCTTTTCTTATAGTAGTGTTGTTATACCCATGGCCCTTAGAGTAAGGATACAGTATATTTAATTGTTCTTTTTCAATCTGGAAATAAGGCATTGCTGAGTAAATATACTGCGGTAGTGCAGAGCACGAGTGCACCTTGCTCTAATTGCCAAGTTGTTATAACAAACAGTCCTTCACTTCACAGAACACAACAAAACTACTGTTGGAAACAGAACCTGAAGCCACCAGAGTTATGAAGTGTCTTCTCAGCAAAACAATCCACAGGATGGTCCCACTGAGGGTGGTGGCTTGGTATGTGTCTGTCTCTCTCAATCTTGCCCTGCACTCCAGCTCCTTCAATTATACTGAAGAGAGTTTTTTAGAATTTGCATGATGGTGCCAGCAAGTGTTCTCTGTGGAGGCTCTGGGGCCTATGATGTTTGCCTCCCTTGGTCCCCTTCCCCTCCCACTGAGCAGAATCCAAGACGTGCACGGACTAGTGTGTGGAGTCAGAGAAAAAGAGGACGATGACAAACAGCTGAAGAATGGGGGACCTACATTGGATGGTCAGGGCCAACCTGTTCCTGGAGGGAAACTTTTCTAGGTGGGTTTAGGGACATGGGCTGCCCCGGCGTTTGCTGCAGTTGTCTTACAAGTACAAAGGAAGTGTACCCTATCTCAGTTACTCTATTGTTAAATGCAGCCAGCAGGCATGGTACTGGGAATGGGAATGCCAACCCTCTTTATAAGAGACAGCTTCTCTTATATCCGATGAAGTGAGCTATAGCTCACGAAAGCTTATGCTCAAATAAATTTGTTAGTCTTTAAGGTGCCACAAGTACTCCTTTTCTTCTCTTTATTGAAGACCATTTGCTTTCAAAGTGATTGAGGCAAAATCATTTAAATTACACATGATACTGACTCAGCCTTTACTCTCGTTTTTCTTGCTGTTGCAAGTTCAAGTCAGACTCTTAAGGTTATAGTCTCTGAAAGGCTTTTTTTAATGTTAAATCTGTTTGGTCTAAAATTATTGCCAGGGCCATGAGGAAACAGATAGATACTTCAAAGTGTTTTTGAAACAACTCTATTTTGTCACCCACAAAATATCAAAGCTAAAAAGTATACTCTTCAGAATTATTGTTGTGTCCTATCAGTTATTGTTTCTCACTTTGTTCTCTTGCTAAAGTAATGTATCTCTTTGTTAAGTGAGCATCACAGGGTTTGCCTTAAGGCAGAAATGGTAGTGACTATGTTACTAGCTAATGAGAAACAGAGGAGAGGTTAAACAAGGAACAAAAAAGACAGCAATGTTTTCAGTTAAAGAAACATCAGCCACACAGATGATACTCTCTCAAACAATTTTTCATGGTTTCTAGAAGACATATGTATAAATGTGAAAATATTCAATGCATGAATAGATTAAATCATTAAACCATTATTTGCAATTTAGTGCCCCTGCTTTACTCAAATGGATAATGATTTTGGTGCCAAATTTCTCCCCTCTGGATGATCCATGGTTCTCATTGACTTCTATGGGGCCAGTTCAAGAATTTGGCCTTTTGTGAATCATAACAGAAGATATTTATAATAGGCTTGATCCTCAGCTTGTATAAATTTACTTCAACACAACTATGGTGACTTATGCCAGCTGAGGATCTGGCCCAACAATAATGAAACCAGCCCAGACAGAAGAACATAAATAAGAAATAAACTGATGGTACAGGTTCTGCTATTGTTTTAAAGTAACTCAGTTCAGTTTAATGGTAATTACTTGTAAGCTAGAGTCTACCACCTGAGATGGGGAGGGAAAATATACACAGAGAGAGAAGCACTTCTTTTCCTTATAAGAAGTTAATGAGAATAAGGTATTCATTCTATAAACTGTTCACTTGAACATTTCCCTTTTATTGATTCTGCGATTCTAGAAATTATACAGTGCATCATTTGTTTAAGCTAGCAAGTGTATGTGTGTGTGTATATATATATTATCAATTATTAGAGTTTAAGCTTGGGTGCATGTGGCAGGCAGTTAAAAAGCATGCACAGGTCTTCAACAAGAAATAGCATAACTTTCATTCTTTTGTTCATTGTATTGTGTGTGTTGATTTTTTGATGCAGATCAATAAATTAAGAACTCCACAATAAGTGGTTTATTTAACCATGTACTTTGCATAGATAATCTTAAAATGTATCTATCGCTTATGTAATCTTCCTGGCTGGCTGACATCCGATTTTGACTACTTGCAATAACTATAAGTAATTTTTTCTATGCTGAACAACAGTAACAAGTAACAACAGTACTTAGAGGTAGCTTCCATATTGTCATAACATAACTATATTAGTTTTTGATGGCAGAGAAGATATCAAGTTTCCACACAATGAGACAAAATGTTGCTAAAATGTTAGATGACAATGAAAGACTCATGCAAAACAGAATTACCCTGATTACAGGATATAAAAAGTAATGCTACAAAGAAGCTCACTTAATACAGAAGAGAAACTGAATGAAGAATAGATTTCTATCAGAAGGTGTGTCTGGAAAATACTAGCACATGTTGCAGAAGTCGTTGCAGAAGGCTAAGTTCCCTACTTTATCCTGAGTGTGCTCAGTATAGCAGAAGGAGGTAGGATTGTCAGGAAACCAGTTCCAGCTCCAAACCTGCTGGGAACTCCCCCATTACCCATCACATTCTGTGTGTAAAGCTCTATAAGAATTATTCTAATTTAACTCTGTGTCCATTTATGACCACAGCTTCAACCTTTATGCCAACTGTTGCTCCAGAGGGGCAATTAAGCCAGATATTTGCCTATCAAGCAGTACTCAATGTAAATAACTGCACGTACAATATATAACTACTGGAAGATATATAGGGTGTCATCTTTGAATTAAGATGTACAATGTATACAGTGAAATAGTGGAGTATCCTTCATGAACATAGCCTACCTCAGAGTGCACAGACAGATTCCTTTGATTTATAAGTCATCATGGTTACCGTTAGTCCATTCTGTAAACAGTTCAGTCGCCATAATGGCTCTCATTGTAAGCAATACATAATGGTCAATGTGTTCTTGAATTCAGCAATAACGTCCCTGCGCCCGTGTGCTGTAGTTTGAGAAGAAGCACTAAATCCTGGTATACCATTTCCCAAATTGATCCACTATGTAACATATATTTGCGATGGAGATTTAGCTAACTGTTGCGATTATGGAGTGCTACAGTTATAAATGCTGTTTTCTCACAACACCGTGTATATGCCAGTTTATTGACTGATTGTCTGTTCCCCCCTCTGTGCTGTTGACTATGCCTGGCCTATATATAATCTCTTGGTTTATCCTTGGAAAGATGTTTGAAATCATCCATGAACCAAAGTGGGCTTCTCTTTGTGGGCAGAAGTTTGTAGAATGGCAGAAAGGAGCACATATTAGGGATGAGTGAATAATTGGTGGCTGAACTGAAAAGTATATACATATATATTTTCAGGTTGAACAAACAAAAATGTTTTCAGTTTCTCAATAAAATGAAAAAAAAGTTTCAGGTCAAATAAAACCTTTCATTCAGTCTGAAATGTCTGTTTTATTTTTTTTTAATTTTTTTTTTTAATATAAATTAGATTGTAAAACACCCAACTAAATTTAAAAAAGAAATGCCATTTTGAACCAAGCATGAAATGTTTTGGGTCCCCCACATTTTTGTTTTGATCAAGATTATTCACTGAATTCAAACAGTTTCAGCCAACCTGCAACTGCGTTTTGTGGCAAATAAACTATTAGTCTGAAAACCTTTTCCCAACACTGGTCATGCCTTAAAGGACTGCAAGGAGTCCTTCTGTTTCTCCTCAGAGACACTGTGCAGAGACTATTTGTAAGTCGAATGGTTCTGCTGGTGATGGTACATAGTCTTCTACATCATCATGTTCAAATCCTCAACTGCCTCCTCTTCCTTGAGGAAAAGTAAATCCATTAACAGCCCCTTGTCTCTCTGCCCAACAGAGGCTGGTCCAATAAAAGATCTCACTCACCTTGTCACCCTTTTACCGGTTACTTACTTTTCTCACATATGCAGCCTTGAGAAATAAATGAGCTCACGACGCACTATGGATGCCACTATTATTGTTTGTATTATCACAGTGACTTGGAGCCCTAGTCAAGGCCCAGGACTCATTGAGCTAGGTGCTGTACAAACAGGAAACAAGACAGTCCCTGCTCCAAAAAGCATAACTGGGAACTCCCACACTAAGAAAACCATGTGACAAAAAAGTTTCAATCCTTATCAATTAGTGGCTCTCTTAAGCCACTTTCATTTTGCTCATGCCTCTTTGCTTGATGGGGTTGGCTTTTCCTGGCTAAGCTTTCCATTAGCCTGTCCTCTTCTCAGAGGAAAATTTTGTTGGCAAGCTGGCTAAAATTCTGCTCTGCCAATTTTGAGAGAGACTAAAGCATGAAAAATAGTATTCACCAGCCAAGACATTTTAGAAATGTTTTTGCACTCCCATAAATCAAATCTGTTAGTATCATAAGTGTACATAGATCTAGGTTTCACACTGAAAAGCATACACCTGGTTTCAATTCAATCGTTACACATTAAAAGAACCGCATGTAATGGGTGATATGTTTTAGATGTGACAATATTCCAATAAGTGTACTGCATGCATTTTCTCTATCAGCACAGGCAGCTAAAGACAGATTTTTAAAGGTATGTAAGGTGCTGCTGTGGATTCACTGCTCTTGGACCCTACGCTGGCATGACATTGAGGGTCCAGATACCCCAAAGGGAGAATCGGGGAGGTGGGAGGCCTGAATCCCAAAGAACAAGCAATTAAATCAGCTAGTAGTAGACAATGTTAGTGTGTACAAAAATACATCAAGTCAAGTCTTTTTAATATCTGAACTTGATGGTTATTTGGAGATATGGATACAGGTTATAGTTACAGATGAACGTATGCATGAAGGTATGTGTTGCTCCCAGGCTAGTTGTTTTAAGACACACAACTATCTTAAAATACACCCCCATTGTCCAGTCAGGAAGAGACAATGGTGGACCATTTAAGTTAAAGGAAAGACATCAAAACTGAAAATTAAACCTCAACCTTGGAAAACTGACAAAGGAGGGATTCTCCTGCCCTGAATGACCATAAGTCATCTTACTCGGAAAAAGGGGGAAAAGAAGGGGAGAACAAACTTAAAGAGGCTTGGGCCTGAGGATTTTATCCAGAAATGGAGGGCCAGCATCTAGGTGGGGTCTTGTCCATTCAACCCTCTCTGTGACAGAGGGCACACACTGGGCAACTGTTCAGAGGCAATAGGTAACTTGTATTAGAAAAAAGGGAATTTAGTGAATACAGCAGTGTAAAGCCTGAAGTTGCATCTTTATGTTGATTTTCAGCATTTGCTTTCCCTTACTCTTTCACCTTCGAATCTATGGTTTTTCTACTAAGTAAACTTGGTTTATTTTGGCCCCAAGTGGGTCTCTGCTGTGCAAACTGTGTGGAGTATGTGTGTTCCAAAGTGAACTGATAACCTGGGAAGAAGGTTTCACTCTTTCAGGGTGATGAACCAGAGGGGAAAAGTCCAAGGGTCTAGTAGGTAAGAACTTGGGGTAGATGGATTTGGGAAAACTTGGGGAACCAGAAGGGCTGCTGAGGTCACCCTGCAAGGAATAAGTAGGCTGATGGAAGCCAGGGTGAGATCCTAATGCTTGTAGGCTGGCTTCTGGTGTCAGGCCTTTGACCTAGAGCAGTGTAATATTAAGGCAATAAGGCATTACACGTGGGTCTGTCTACTCGAGCTGAAATCATCAGGTGTGATACAGAAATAACCTTAGTCTTGGTTTGGTTTGTGATTCTTCAACCCCTACTTTGGGTCTTAATTTTCCAATACCTTGTGGTTCAGCCATATGCACTGATACAGAGTACGTGAAAAATCCTACCAACATTCTGATTTGGAAGCCTTTTACCTCCACCTTGCTCTGGAGTGATTGATGTGTAGGAGTGTATGGCCGTCCCTCCCAGTCAGTCTTGGAGGGAGGCCACGCCCCCTCGCTACAGATGACATACAGTGCAAGGCAGCAGAGAATCTGTCCGTGTGAGATTAGTTGCATAATACTACTCAATGGGAACAAAGGGTGCAGAATTAGGCGAGTAGTGATCAAACCTAAGGATAAAAGTTACCTGGTGAAAGTGTTACAATGTTCTACCATTCTAATTATTTCCCACATTCAGATCACAGGTTACACATTAATAATTTAGTGTATTGGAGAAGTATGTGCCCTTTTTAAAAAAAACCCAGCAATATAGATACCAATTAAAGAGCAAATTAGTTATACCTTTTGACTTATGTGCAAAGAAGTGATTGCTACTGTATTAAAGAGCTTTTAACTACTGGGTAGTCTGGTAATTAGGGAGCTGTCAAAGCTTGTTATGTTATCTTGTAGCAGTTAGTATTCAAAATACTCCTTGCCACTCATGATCTGAGTGGGATGTCATTAATATGCAGCTGCAGTCTACAAGAGTACAAAGGGTAGAATTTAATAATGACACTGTAAATTCTTAATTTTCAATTATTATGGCACCAGGGAACTGCCCTTGAGAAAGGGCAGATCAGAGACATTTTGCCATTTATAAATTACGAATAAACAGGAAAGCAGAGAGAAATATTTGCCAGGTTTGTGTGTTTTCAAGGGCTGTACTACCAATTTTATTTTTAATTCTACATTGGTTACAAAATACTATTCACTTCTGTCAACATCTGTAACAGATCATTTGCAGTTTGTCTCAGAACTGCTGTCTGGATATAATCTAAAACAATACTTTGATCCTTCAGAGTATGGTAGTCCCGTCACTGCCAATGATCACAAAAGTTATGTCTTAAAGAGATAGTAATTCCTAGAATAGATTGTTATTGTTTGGAATGACAAAAAAATTCTCAGATATACAGTATGGACTGCCAGGCAACTCATTTCTATATTCACAGTATCATCTAAGTATTATAACCCAGACTAAATATCTCATTACTGAGTAACATTGTGTGTGTCCATCTAAGTGTATTAGACTGAGGAAGACTTTTATGTTTAAAATTATTAATGCTTCAAGTAGGATGCAAGAGATTCTTTTAGCGTCAATATTAATGTAGAAATAGTTACAGGGGAAAACTGAGGGAGAGAAATTGACTAGATTACAAACAAGGATTGAAATAGGTTAAACAAACAAATAGCGCCATCTATGCACCACTTAAGTCTCATTTAAGACCCATTTTGGAGCCTTAAGTACCACATTGGCCATTGCTGGCTCTGTTGCAGGGGTGAATTTTACTCTCACACTGCAGTAATTGTATAGCCTGTTACTTTCAGCGAGCGTGGACAACAAAATGTTGCATTCTCTACAAGTGCATTTTGTCTACCTTGATTTTCTCCCTGTCCAGGCCATTTTTCACTGACTAATAGAAAATCATGCCCCAAGGTAGCTGTATCTCGGTGCACAGGCTTAAATAACAAATGTTCTCTTTGTGCCTGTGGCAATGTTCGGACTGGAGCTGTTTGCCATAAACTACTTTCAATTGCACACTTGGAGAGAAGAGTAGGTAGCATGTGCTTACAACATATTCCAGGGCAGGCACCCTTCACCTAAAGGATAATATTTTCTTCTTCAATGACTCTAGAAGTTATCATAGACAGTTACAGATTATTCTGTATTGGAACAGCCAAACTCCCAGCATAAAGAAATGGGTGAAACAGAATGTGATCTCTAGAGATTTTTTTAAAATTATTTTTGAGGAGCACTCGTGACTAAGTAGTTAAGGCAGCAGTCGCATTTCTGCTTAAACTGACTGCCCTGCACTTCTTAACCCTAGCCACAATATACACAGGTTAAAAAATAACTTCAGGGTCTGACCTGTTTAACTCTCTCCCTATCTATGGTATGTATAAAATGCTGATCACCATAAGCACAGCTCCTGCTAAAGCTCATGTGGGGGTAAGTGGCAGGGAATTCATGTTAAAAAATGATAGGATCTGATGTTTAATGTAGCCTGTTTTTGAGTCCTATGGATATCATTAAGCCAACTTTCATGGAAGTAAACAGCATCATTGGAGGGGTTTCAGACGAATAGTTTGTAGGAATTCCCTAGCAAACCTAAATGCTAAAGATCAAGACTGCATGGGCTGAAGGCCTCAAGAAATCTTTTATTCAAACTGAATAAACAGCTATAATTGCATCTTATGCAACAGCCTTTCTTTGGGGGGGGGGGGAGGGACAAATAGCCATAATTGAAAGTTTACCTAGCATGAGACCCCACGCTAGGAAATTGTGCTATTGAAGTAATTTTTTTCTGGATGCATTTTTAAAACATTTAAAATTTGTATAAAAACACCAGGAGGTACTTTTACAGTTATTTAGCATGAAAGTCCAATAAAAAACTCCTTAGGTTTTAACAGCGTGATACGATAGCTTTCACAGTATGTATAGTTAGCCAATTCGTATATTCAGTAGTGTAAGGAACAAAGACACAGTACTTAATGCTCTCTGTCAAATCAAGAAAAAGTCATTTTTGCCACTTACTGGGATTTACATGCACTGCGAGTTCTGCCCAAAATGCAGCTCACCTACCTGAGGCTGAAGGGGGAGTGCAAAAAGGTCAGAGGCACTACAAACACTTAGTACAAAGCCATTTGATTAGGTTTTCAGAGTTATCAGATGATGAATGAAATCCTAGCTTCATCTAACAAGCATATAACAATGCCCTAATTTGTGCAGTTACCCAACAGTTCGGGTTTTGACAGCTTTGCTGCTGTTAGGAGCATTTCTGATTCAGAAGGTTGTAAGAAGGTGGTATGCAAGAAGCGAACCAAGGAAAATATGAAAAATGTATTAGGCTGTTTTCAAGTGATCAGTTCATAGTAGGAGAATCTCTTTCTGGTTTCTAATTTATTTTAACTCAGCTGTTTTGTTTCTCAAACTGAAAATTTAAACTGAAGGGCAAAATTCTGCCCTCAGCTCTCATTGTACAGTTTCCCACTGAAGTCAGTTGGGCTGGGTGGAAATAGAAAAATCTGCCCTTGGCTCCTTGTGTCCATGATTAGTGCATGCGTATTTTTAAAGTTGTGACCAGAGGTAAAGAAAAAAGTAAAAAGCCAGGGGGTTTTGTAGGACATCTGTTTTACCATCCTCTGGGTCACTCAGTAACATGTACATGGCTTTGGCACGAACCAAGCTTTTGAAAAATGAATGCAGAAAATAAGATCATACATGCCTATTTATAGAGAAATCTCTCACGTAGCTTGTTCCATCATCAGTCATGATGGAAAAGTTACATTTAAAAATAAAGTTAATGTGGGAATTTTATTTTTGTGCACATGAACCTCCTTCCCCCTGCCAACTCCCCAGAAGAGGTCACAGGGTCTTTAACAACTGTATGTGGCACATATAATGCACTTCCCTGCATTCATATTCCACATCAGAATATTCATGAGTTAGGTTAATTTGCAAACCAAAAGGGAGTGATGAGCAAACCTAAAAACGTTGGAAAATTTGGGCCAAAACAGGTATTTAGCCAAAAAATTCTATTGTCATATAATGTAAGTTTGGACCCTACTGGGCAGTACAGACTATGGAAACTAGTGCCCTGATTCTGCAAATACACACGTTTAGACTTTATTCATGTGAGCGGTCCCATTGCCAGCAGTGACAATCTAACTGCAATTCTGAGTCCTTCAGTGGCTCTAAAATCAAAATCAGCTGTTTTTAGAATGTTTTTCTACCTGGAAGATCCATACAACCAAAACAAGAAACTAAGGGCCTGATTCTCCAGACAGCTATTTAATAAACATGAGTTCAGTAGGCCTCCTGGGATGAACATGGAGGGGAAATAGTGAAATTGACTATTTATAAAGTGTCAAATGCACAAAGAAAACAAACTGCGGAAGAGAATAAACCTCCCTCCACCAGTCTTACAGCTATAGTCATTTTAGGCATTATTTGTAACAATCATAGGTTAAAAAAAATCATGTAGAAGTGTGATTTTAAATAGTGTTACTGTAATGTAAAGTGTAATATCAATTAATAGGGCCACATGAGCTGAAGAGTCAGCTTAATGGGACTAAATCGGGGGGGCCCAGATAATCTTCATCCAAGAAGATTAAAGGAATTGGCACATGAAGTTGCAAGCCCATTAGCAAGAATTTTTAATGAATCTGTAAACTCAGGGGTTGTACCATATGATTAGAAAATTGCTAACATAGTTCCTATTTTTAAGAAAGGGAAAAAAAGTGATCCGGGTAACTATAGGCCTGTTAGTTTGACATCTGTAGTATGCAAGGTCTTGGAAAAATTTTTGAAGGAGAAGGTATTTAAGGACATTGAAGTCAATGGTAAATGGGACAAAATACAACATGGTTTTACAAAAGGTAGATCGTGCCAAACCAACCTGATCTTTTTTGAGAAAGTAACAGATTTTTTAGACAAAGGAAACGCAGTGGATCTAATTTACCTAGATTTCAGTCAGGCGTTTGCTACTGAGCCAAATGGGGAATTATTAGTTAAATTGGAAAAGATGGGGATCAATATGAAAATTGAAAGGTGGATAAGGAATTGGTTAAAGGGGAGAGGTGAACTACTGAAAGGTGAACTGTCAGGCTGGAGGGAGGTTACCAGTGGAGTTCCTCAAGGATCGGTTTTGGGACAAATTTTATTTAATCTTTTCATTACTGACTTCGGCACAAAAAGTGGGAGTGTGTTAATAAAGTTTGCGGATGATACAAAGCTGGGAGGTATTGTCAATTTAGAGAAGGACAGGGATATCATACAGGAGGATCTGGATGACCTTGTAAACTGGAGTAATAGTAATAGGATGAAATTTAATAGTGAGAAGTGTAAGGTCATGCATTTAGGGATTAATAACAAGAATTTTAGTTATAAGATGGGGACGCAACAATTAGAAGTAATGGAGGAGGAGAAGGACCTTGGAGTATTGGTTGATCATAGGATGACTATGAGCTGCCAAAGTGATGTGGCTGTGATAAAAGCTAATGCGGTCTTGGGATGCATCAGGAGAGGTATTTCCAGTAGGAGGTTTTAGTACCGTTATAAAAGGCACTGGTGAGACCTCACCGGGAATACTGTGTGCAGTTCTGGTTTCCCATGTTTAAAAAGGATGAATTCAAACTGGAACAGGTACAGAGAAGGGCTACTAGGATGATCTGAGGAATGGAAAACTTGTCTTATGAAAGGAGACTCAAGGAGCTTGGCTTGTTTAGCCTAACTAAAAGAAGGTTGAGGGGAGATATGACTGCTCTCTATAAATATATCAGAGGGATAAATACCGGAGAGGGAAAGGAATTATTTAAGCTCAGTACCAATGTGGACACAAGAACAAATGGATATAAACTGGCCACCAGGAAGTTTAGACTTGAAATTAGACGAAGGTTTCTAACCATCAGAGGAGTGAAGTTTTGGAATAGCCTTCCAAGTGAAGCAGTGAGGGCAAAAGATCTATCTGGCTTTAAGATTAAACTCGATAAGTTTATGGAAGAGATGATATGCTGGGATAACATGGTTTTGGTCGTTAAATATTCATGGTAAATAGGCCCAATGGCCTGTGATGGGATATTAGATGGGGTGGGATCTGAGTTACACAGGAAAGAATTTTCTGTAGTATCTGACTGGTGAATCTTGCCCATATGCTCAGGGTTTAGCTGATCACCATATTTGGGGTCGGGAAGGAATTTTCCTCCAGGGCAGATTGGAAGAGGCCCTGGAGGTTTTTCGCCTTCCTCTGTAGCATGGGGCACGGGTCACTTGCTGGTGGATTCTCTGCTCCTTGAAGTCTTTAAACCACAATTTGAGGACTTCAATAGCTCAGACATAGGTGAGAGGTTTTTCACAGGAATGGGTGGGTGAAATTCTGTGGCCTGCGTTGTGCAGGAGGTCAGACTAGATGATCATAATGGTCCCTTCTGACCTTAGTATCTATGAATCTATGAAGAGAAATTAAAACCAAGAGTTGCCCATTGGGTTTGTGCTGTCTCAGATGACATTTAGCCCTAAAAGAACCTGTCTTGCAGCAATTTTATAATGCATTTCAACTGTAAAAGTAAATGCATTTCAACTGTACCGGTTTTGCTATTTAATATCCACTTCTATTACACCTCTTCTCTTCTGGAAGAACTGTATGATTTTAATTATATATGTTATGTTGTAAATACAGTAGACTGAGGATAACATGATGTTTCTGTGATCACTTAATGTTTCTTCTGAACAAAGAGCAATGCACTCTCAGGGCCAAATTTTTCACTGACTTACAGCTCATGTAACCTTGCTGAATTCAGTGGGATCACATAGGGTGTAATTCAGTGAAGAATTTTGTCCTTTGATTCCAAAGCTTCCTGATCATTCAGAACTCATGCTAATATGTTACTACAACAGTAACATACATGGCATGACTGTCAGCTAGGGTTGTTTCAATGATCAATGGTATTGAGGGAGTGAGTTGTGATAAACTACATTATTGATCATCTTAAAGACTGAAACAATTACAGCTACCAGCCCAATATTAGCATTGCAAAGGTCAATGATGAAAGATGTCAATGTTTTTATAAAGTTTTTATGTCAAACTATGGGATTTTATTTAAACAGTATTTTCCATCCCTCTTGAACTGATAAAAGCACCCTGCAATGACTAACTGGCATCCTTTTTTCAGTAAATGAAGTGCAGCTGGACTGAACAGTGACTGTAAAAATTGCAGTGCAAGTCTTCAGTGACTCCCATATCAACTCTGCTGCATTTTCAAGTCAAAAGATGTTTTGCTTCACTGCTGGGGCTCTAAACCCCAACCCTGCTGCAAGCTCACACCTGCTGCAAGCTGCGCTTCTTCTGGTTCATCCTGCCACACCTGAGGTGCTGTAATTGGAGCTTAATTAAATTCATTTGATGGCACAGGAACAAGAATTGAATCCAGCTACTCTCTCAGGGTGGTGCTTGAGATGCGATGCGAACAGAGTAAAAAGTAATTAAAGTAGATGTCACTAAAATAAGCAGCTATGCTTCTGAGCAGATACAGGGAGGGAATCTGTTGAAGGAAGAAGGCAGCATTTTCAAACCGTCACTTCTCTGATGATAGCTATACCCTTTAAGTACTAACTGCTTCAAAAATCATACTGAAAGGTACATTAGAGAATACAGAGATGGAAAAGTAATGCAGTTTTGTGCCATTGCAGGGTATATTCTGGCCTACACAAAAACAGGATTTTGGCCTAGATCCCCAAAGGGATTTAAGCATCTAAATCCCAGATTTAGGTACAGCTGCGATTCACAACTCTCTGGCTCAGCTGCCTCCTAACTCCATAGGTGCCTAAATTCACTCAGTGCCTACATTTGTTGTGTGAAAGTTCCCTAGGGTATGTTTCTGACTCTGGGCATGCACACAATGCCTCACTCCATGCATCCAGATGGCTTGCTCCTGCCTAAGTAAGCTCCAGCACAATCCTCAAACCAGGGGAAGAGAGGTGTCACCCCACCACCAACTATCTCTCCTGCAGCACCCAATCTGGCAGGTGTGCTCAGAAGATGCCTATCACATCAGGCCCCCATTCAAAATCCAGAAGGAGGGGGAGCCTCCCTTATAGCTTTTATCCCAGTGGCCAGAGTACTCACCTGGGATGTGGTACACCTGGGTTCAATTCCCTCCTCTGCCTGATGGGGAGAAAAAAATTGAACAAGGTCTCCCATCTCTTGGGTGAATGCCCTACCCACTGGGCATTCTGATTTCTCCTGTTGAAGCTGTTCCATTGGTATAATTGCTATAACTACTTAAATACTCAATGGGCCATACAGAGGGAGTGAAACTGACTATTGTCTGGGCATTAGGGCACTCACCTGGGACAGGGACACTTGAGTTCCAGTCCCCCATGCCAATGACTATTTAGTTATTTATCCTAATTGAACATCTTCAACCAGCGAGATTGAGGATATTCTGATGTGCGCCTCCTTCAGTGGTTATGACCTTTCTCTTGAAAGGTGGGAGATCTTTGTTCAAATCCTCCCACCACCATTAGGCAGAGTGGAGAACAGAATTCAGGCCTCCCACATCCTAGGTGAATGCTCTAACCACTAGGCTAAAAAAATCATAAGGGAAACAGCACTTCCATTTCTTGCCAAAAAACAGGTTAGGCACCTAAGCTGCATGACTCCAGGGGAGGGATTCCTGGCTGTGGAGCATAAGTAGAGATAGGCACCTAAGTCTGGGCTTCAGGGCGGTGCCTAACTCTATGAGGGGGCAGGGCTTCAGACACTCTTCTGAGCATCTTCCATTGTCTAGTTTAGGCAGCTCCTCACTCAGCCTGCTGGCTTTTGTGGCTCCCATTCTTAGGTGCCTCTCTCCCCAGGCATCGTACAGGGACCCTAGGTGCCTGACTCAGGCTTTGTGGATCTCAGTGATTTCAAGACACCTAGAAGTTAGGTGGTGCAGTGCTCAGCATTACAACACTTAAGTCTCTTTGTGGTGTCTGGTCTTCCCCTCCTGCAACTTGTTTGTCTACTCTATATGTTATGTATAGTCTTTTAGACCATAAACCCTTTTGGGGAGGGATTGTAATTGACTATGTTTGTACAGCACCTAACAATAAAACCCCATCCTGATAGTCTACTAGTCATTACCCTAATATAAATGCTAAATAAGACAGGAAGACGACAAATTAACCAGCAGCCTTTTTAGCATCGAATAACTCCAGCTTTGACTCACTGCCGCATGACTTGAAGCAATCCTATTTTATAGATGAGAAATAAGCAGAAAATCTGTGTTGAGCATCGCAAGTTTTGGCTGACCAGGCTAATCTAAGGTGATCTCTAATTTAAGTCATCTGGAGTGACTTTTCAGAGGCTGCTTAAGTGACAAAACTTAATGAGCAAAACTGAAAAATGCAAGCCAACCAGTTGTTTTTTATTTAATATGTTGATGATCAACAATACATGCTGGATAGGTTTTAAGACTCTGTTGACTCCAAGTGAGACACTTATTTAGCTCCAGGGTTTGAGCTAAGGGCAACTAGAGAGAAGTGGTTTTGCCCAGCTGTGCCCAATCCTGATTTCCTTCTATATTCTCATCTGCATGTAATCTTCCCTGCTGGCTGAGGCAAGCAAGGTGGTGAGCCCAGCAGCAGAGACCAGTGCTGCTGCAGGAAATGGAATAACTCTTTTATGGGCTCTTTGCTTGTGCACACAAACTCAGGTAAGTATTTTCTCCTAGCCTGGTTTTACCCACAAGACACGCTCTTCCTAGCTTGATGGAAAAACCAACAGAAAAACTACCCCCAGCTAAGGCAGTGGCGTTCCAGTCTTCTAGCCAAAGCTGCCTCTGACTTTGGCGTCTCTGTCCTGCTCTCAATACACTGATCCCTGCATTCTCAGTAGGGAAAAGCAGTTTCAGCATTCTCCATACTGAGTATGAGTTGGTTCAGGGGGGCCTGGACACTGACCCTTTTGATATCCAGCTGCTCTGCTACATGATGGAACTCAGACAGGTTCAACTGTAACCATCACCCACTGAACATAGCTTCTAAGCAAGTGCTTTCTTTTGCCTGGAAGGAGACTTCATCTCACTAACCCTCCTATTGCAGTAGCTAGTCCTTACAGGATCCTTTGGGCAAAGACCTTTGTGATTAACGACTTTCTATGGAGAGTTCTTTTAGCAAGTACTTCTATATCAATAATTCATAACATGCATCTGATTTCTGCTTTGGCCATGGTAATAGCCACAGTTTAGTCATGATGAAGGGAGGGGAAAAAACTGCTCTTCAAAATGAGAGAGAAGATTTTTCTTCCAAAATAGTAATAATAGCAACAGCAATAATAAAGCACCACTGACTGAATAAAGTAATAGGAATTAGGTGTATTAGGTTCCTTCACTTAAAAATGGTGGCTTGCAAATTTGCATGTCAGGGGATATATTTTCAAAGCACTGCGTGGGAACTTTGCACAGAAGTTTTATCATCGCACCTATGGGACATGTGCCAGAAGCCTGCTCACCACTTTAAACCAATGTAGCACAAACGTTTGTTTCCCATGTTCAATTTCTGTGTCAATCAGCATCTAAAACAAAGTCAAAACCTCCGTCCCCATTATAACACCTCAACCAATGAGAACTAAGCAGCTAGATCATCGTAAACAGCACTTTCCTATGCAATTTTGGATAGTATTTTAAATCTGACTACTACATAATTGGGTAAACTGGAAAAAAAAACAAACACCCAGCTACTTAAGACATTCCAGAAAACAGCCAAGTTCTCATTAAGACAATTTCCAATCTGGCATAAAGTAGACGAGCTGAGACCATATAAAAAAGAAAGAGGGTCTCTGTGGCTGTCTTATGTTGTGATTATTTGAGCTTTAAACATAAAGCTCAACCCCTCATCTTTAAAATATTGCTTTCTGAACCAATCAAGAATAACTCCGGGAAGAGCCAAATCAAACCATATCTTGTCCTTGAGGATATTAACTGCAAAACGATTTTTGCAAGCCATGCTGTAAGGCATACATTTATCTGAAGGCAGCTTTTGAATCGTTAGACAAAGATGAACTTAGGCCTCTTCTTCAGAGTGCTGGCATGCTAGTCTGTGCAGCTGTGCTCAAGCAGGAGTTTTTACACAAACCAACAAATATACATATGCAGAATTTTGCCTATTTCACTTTACAGTCTCCAGTTCAGTGCAAGTCTGTGCTCTCGATCCAGGCCTTTCACGCCCCACTGTGAACTGAGCCATCATTTTAAAAGACAGAAAAGGAAGTTCAGCGCACTGTTCATGTTATTTTTGCCATGTGGTTTTTAACTGCGTGAAGGTTGTCAGTATTTTCCTCCTGACGGAGAGAAACTGTATGCAAACTGGTTCAAAGTTCACATTTGGGCTTGGGGTAGAAGGGGGAATGCTGGTCTGAAAAGACGCCTACCTGAGCTGCTTCATGACCTGACAATGAATTTATTAGCCTTTTAAGAGTTGAATAAGGAAACTCAAGGTCTTGTAAACATCTGTTTAAAACAAGGCTTATTTTCCAGACTACTCGTGTGACTTCCATAGCATTTATGGCCTGCAAAAGGAAACATACGTAGTATCTGCTTATATTATGGCTCTCTAGCCAGTCCTATCAACTTTCTCCTTAACATTCACTGAAATCTAACAAGACTAGACAAAAAATTATTTGCCACTGGAAGAGTGATTTAATACCAACATGAAGCAGGTGCGAAAATAACTTTATACCTTAGTTCTCTATGGACAGAAATCTACAGCACACAGATCCTCATCCAAAGACTGTTAGTGTCAATTAAGAGATTCCCACCAATTTTGCATCCGGCCCATGAAAGAATAGCTTGGCTAGTATTCATGTGAGCAGCTACCATGCAGTGAAGCAACTTACATGTGAACCTCTCATCATTAGATGTATCTGGCATTAATCACCATCACCACCTTTGTCAGTCCCAAAATACATTTCATTCATAGATTATAAATCCAGAAGGGTCCACTGTGATCATCTATTGAGACCTCAAACAACTAAAGTAATTGAATGCCAGTCACTTTTGGGGAACATGATCACACATTGACCAAGGAAAGTACTATACACACCTAGGAACTACCATATTGCAGAATGCCACCTATACCACATAATGCAGCTTTTCCTTGGAGGTCACTCATTCAAGTCCTAAACATAAAAAACCCTGCTTGTCTCACAAGGTCTGACAAAATCAGGTGGCAGGTAAAAAACCAAAACCCATCTTGAAGTTATTCAAACAAATGTACGCTTGGCAAATCTGGACTCTGCTCTTTACTAGCCTGGAGAGTGATACATTCTGCAACGGTAAAGAAGGTGTCTCCCCACAGATTGAGCCTGTTGATTACATGATTTCACAGGTGAAATGCAGAAAAGAGAATACATTTTTAAGACTGATGGCATTGAACAGTTTACAAAAAAGAATAGCGAAGCCACAACTCCTCTAAAACACAGCTCACATCTGTTCACTTTGCACGGCAATCAATACAATCATGGAATCATAGAATATCAGGGTTGGAAGGGACCTCAGGAGGTCATCTAGTCCAACTCCCTGCTCAAAGCAGTACCAATCCCCAACTAAACCATCCTAGCCAGGCCTTTGTCAAGCCTGACCGTAAAAACTTCTAAGGAAGGAGATTCCACCACCTCCCTAGGTAACGCATTCCAGTGTTTCACCCCCTCCTAGTGAAAAAGTTTTTCCTAATAGCCAACCTAAACCTCCCCCACTGCAACTTGAGACCATTACTCCTCATTGTGTCATCTGCTACCATTGAGAACAGTCTAGATCCATCCTCTTTGGAACCCCCTTTCAGGTAGTTGAAAGCAGCTATCAAATCCCCCCTCATTCTTCTCTTCCACAGACTAAACAATCCCAGTTCCCTCAGCCTCTCCTCATAAGTCGTGTGTTCTAATCATTTTTGTTGCCCTCTGCTGGACGTTTTCCAATTTTTCCACATCCTTCTTGTAGTGTGGGGCCCAAAACTGGGCATAGTACTCCAGATGAGGCCTCACCAGTGTCAAATAGAGGGGAACGATCACATCCCTCGATCTGCTGGCAATGCCCCTACTTATACATCCCAAAATGCCATTGGCCTTCTTGGCAACAAGGGCACACTGTTGACTCATATCCAGCTTCTCGTCCACTGTAACCCCTAGGTCCTTTTCCGCAGAACTGCTGCCTAACCATTCGGTCCCTAGTCTGTAGCGGTGCATGGGATTCTTCTGTCCTAAGTGCAGAACTCTGCACTTGTCCTTGTTGAACCTCATCAGATTTCTTTTGGCCCAATCCTCTAATTTGTCCAGGTCCCTCTGCATCCTATCCCTACCCTCCAGCGTATCTACCTCTTCTCCCAGTTTAGTGTCATCTGCAAACTTGCTGAGGGTGCAATCCACACCATCCTCCAGTTCATTAATGAAGACAGTGAACAAAACCGGCCCAAGGACCGACCCTTGGGGCACTCCACTTGATATTGGCTGCCAACTAGACATGGAGCCATTGATCACTACCCGTTGAGCCCGACAATCTAGCCAGCTTTCTATCCACCTTATAGTCCATTCATCCAGCCAATACTTCTTTAACTTGCTGGCAAGAATACTGTGGGAGACGGTGTCAAAAGCTTTGCTAAAGTCAAGGAACAACACGTCCACTGCTTTCCCCTCATCCACAGAGCCAGTTATCTCATCATAAAAGGCAATTAGATTAGTCAGGCATGACTTGCCCTTGGTGAATCCATGCTGACTGTTCCTGATCACTTTCCTCTCCTCTAAGTGCTTCAGAATTGATTCCTTGAGGACCTTGAGGATACTCTGACTACAGTTGCAAATTTCCAAAGAAATGCAGCAAACATCTTTTAAACTCATCAGCTAGACAAAAATGGGATATTGAAATTAACATTAGCTCAGTCAAGCACGGCAGCTTGGTGTAATGACTAAGTGTCAGCTACTTTGAAACTTTACATCTTTCTTTAATTCCCACGATTACCCAACTGACTGGTTTTCTACTAATATACCTATGGGAGTCTACAAGTGAGCAATAAAATGCAACAAGCACAGATGTCAGCAAACTTTTACACTATATATAGTATATATATATATATATAAAGAGCCAGCGTTTGTGGCCAGTTGTACTGGTGCAACCCTACTGATGTAATAAGAAAGTAATAAATGCTGAGGTATGCTTTTACTGCTCAATGCTGTGGCTAGTTCCAGAATGTAGTTTACTAGAAGAAAGTTTCTTGAACTATGCAACCTCTTTCACATCACATGTGCCTAAAACAGAGTGAAAGTTTTCCATCAACATTTTTTTTCCACTGAATAATTGTGGTTTTGACCACACAACGCTTTTCATGCAAAGCATCTGCTTTCTTGAAAACTCTTGATTTTCATCAGAAGACCAAATTCCTGAAATGCAAAAACCCTTCTCACGTTCCACCAAAAAGTTTTCAGTTTCTGGCAGTCTGAAAACTGCTAAGAACAAAAACAAGTTTTTAATTTTCTGACAAAAAGTAAACATTTTCTGGGAGTGGCAGGAGAGGGGCAGGGACAAAACAACCCCGCAACCCTTTCTGACCAGCTCTACATCTGACATATGCGAGACAGGGAAAAAATAGGAATCAGGCAAAGCAGTTTTATTGCAGTCCAAGCCCTCTTCAACCCATCAGGAAGAAAATACATTTGAATGGTTACTGAACTCCATAGCTGTGACTGCAGTGGAAGAGAAGATTTTTTTTCCCCTCCTGCACTGTAATTTCAAAAGTCATCTCTTCCATGTACCAGACCAGGAAATCCAGATTGTCCCGGCATGGATATAGAGATGAGTAATTATTCTTTAAGAAAAAGAGTACTTGTGGCACCTTAGAGACTAACCAATTTATTAGAGCATAAGCTTTCGTGAGCTACAGCTCACTTCATCAGATGCATATCGTGGAAACTGCAGCAGACTTTATATATACACAGAGAATATGAAACAATACCCCCTCCCACCCCACTGTCCTGCTGGTAATAGCTTATCTAAAGTGATCATCAGGTGGGCCATTTCCAGCACAAATCCATTTCCATTTCCAAATCCATTTCCAGCACAAATCCAGTGAGAAAACCTGGATTTGTGCTGGAAATGGCCCACCTGATGATCACTTTAGATAAGCTATTACCAGCAGGACAGTGGGTGGGAGGAGGTATTGTTTCATATTCTCTGTGTATATATAAAGTCTGCTGCAGTTTCCACGATATGCATCTGATGAAGTGAGCTGTAGCTCACGAAAGCTTATGCTCTAATAAATTGGTTAGTCTCTAAGGTGCCACAAGTACTCCTTTTCTTTTTGCGAATACAGACTAACACGGCTGTTACTCTGAAACCTATTCTTTAAGAGTTTTCAGTCTACTTCGCTGCTGAAATCACTTGGATTTGGGCTAGATTAGCAGCTTCCTTGGCAGCAGTGCTGAATTGGGGGACCAAGTGGGGGAAGAGGACAAACATAGAGCCTTGGGATTCAGCCAATCTTGTTTCCCAGCATCTGAATGTGCTTGGAAATCTTAAGTCTGCCATTTATGATTTGCCCTCATGCTCCTCTCACTTGGTAATGTTTTGCAAGGAAGCTGTCACAATGCGCTCTACTCACCACTAGGTGGCACCTTCTTCCGGCAAACAGCTCCACCCATTTCAGCATCCCCATTCTTCTTTCCCCGCATGCTGCTCGTCTCCCACTCACAGAGTCACAGTATGGCTGCTTTGTGACTCAGCCTTCCAGCCAGGTCACACAGTGATTTCCCTCTTCCTGGGGGAGTCTCTCAAATTCTTTCTCCACCAGCAGCATCAGACAGTTCCCACACCTGCTGCTCTGACTAGGTCACTCCCGAGCAGTCTTCCTGATCACTGCCCAGGCAATGCCACTCTGCAGTGGCTGGGAGGGGAACCTGGGCTCACCCTGTACTTTGGGCTCTAGTCCAGCTCCCTATGTGAGCAGTTAAGGTCTGTGTCTACACCAGTCCTGCTGCTCTGATGCTGGACTCCTTCCTACCATACATCATCTTCCCTTCCTCAATGAGAGGAACTGCTAGCTTCTCCCCTACACTGTTGCTGGCCTCCTGGCTTTATAGAAATCCCTGTCTGTTCCCTCACAGGTGAGATTCCTTTAATAAGCTCCCCACACATAGCCTAAATCCCCCCCATTTACAGCTAAATTGGCTGATTGGGCCCACCTGGTCTAATTCAGCTCTTACAGGGCCAGTGTGGGGAGTACACCCCCTCTCAGAGGCACATTGTAGAAGCAGATTGACAATGTTTCTCCACTGAGAGTGAGGTAGGAGCAACCATGAAAACATCTCCTGACATGATTAAACTGGCCAGTGACTACCCTGTGACAACTTTATTTTGGAGTTCCTGGCCCTCGCCCTCTGTAGACCTTATCCCCATGTGAACTCCAGCCTCTTCCTTTTGGAGCCAAGTATGCTGGCTGCCATGAAGAGGTGGTTTCATAATGAGGGCAATTATCACTGTATTTTAATGTACAGCAATATGGTGCCATGGGTCAGTAGTTTTACTTTAGAGTGAGTGTTATAATATAGAGCTTTAGAGGGATCATGAAATAGGTCTGCAACAAATGGTGGGCCCTGTGAGCCAGGATTTCATCACACTAGCCCCTGATTAAATGTGCTTTCAACTGCCAGGAACAAGAGGTGAAGACTCTTGTAATGATTCTGTAACTAAGAAAAACTCTAGGATCAAGTCATGTTTTTTTGTTCATTTCTATGTACAGCATCATCTAATAATCTTAATTGTGGCAGAATAGTGCCTACTGGAGATTGATATTACTACACTCAAGCAATCAAATCATGGCACAATGGAAGACAGAGACGCTCTGAGAAAACTAAGATTAACCATAGAGACAGGCAACTAACAGCACTATAAATCCCATTACTTTCAATGAATCTGATTCAGTAATACATACACATAGCAAGTCAGACAAAATATATAGGATCATTATTAGTTATTTTTAGCATACAGTCCTTGTTATAGGGGTTGCAAGCTCTTCAGGAGGAAGAAGGAAGGAAACCACTTGAGACAGACAACCTGCCCACTTTTCTATTGCAGGAGTATTCTGCATTTTCAGTGCCCCCATCAGGGCACGTACAATCCACCAGTGGCCACACTGGAAACCAGGAGCAGGGAATTGAACGCAGCAGTTCAAAAGCCCATCAGCTTAGCCAAGCTTTATAAATCCCTCTCCAGTCTGTCGGGCTGAAGAGAGGCAGCTGAACCTTGTTAGCAAATTGGCCAGGCCGGGTAGGGAAACTCCAGTGATTCCCAACAAGCCAATTAAGGAGACTTAAAAAGTGAGCCTGGCTAGTCAGTTAGAAAGGAAAGATTGGTATCCTTGGCTGGGGAGGTAGGAGCCAAGATAGCCTGCCGGATAACTACAAAGTTTGTGAGAACGTGTGTGATGTTGTTTGAGTATTGGTTAAGATCAAGCAAGCAAGACACAATACAGCTGGAGATTTTGGATTGTGAGGCTGTTAATCTGAGCCCCCAGAGGCTGCAAATAAATCCAAGCCCTAATTAGGGGATTTCCTTTGCTTTGCAAACCCAGCGTGAAGTGTGTCGGTTTTGCTGTGCAGTCCTGACCCTTCCAACAATCCCGCTGCGAGACAGTGGAAAATGTTACACGTGTCATTGTACCTTGTGCCCAGATCTGCACTTAGGCTGTGAAGCAGCTTTTATAAATAAATACATAAAAATATACAGTGTCCGGGGCTTGAATCTTGCCAGGCTGAGATGAAATTTCAAAACAAAGCCTCTGGGAGAACAGAAGGTGGAAGCACTTGATGCAAATCACTGCACACAACATGAGAGACAGAAAAGAGCGATTACAGCCTCTAGAGTTGGTGGAAGAAAACAGCATAACCTACGGGGTATGAGAAGTCTGGGGAGGAGAAGAAGACAGAAGCAGCTTCTTCATTCCCCCTTCCATCTCCTGCTGCCTCTGTCACTGCTCTGTCCGTCACCAAATCCCAGAATGGCACACCAGCCCCTGCCCACCAGGGAAGAGGAAGCCTGGCTTCAGAGGCTCTTCACGTGATGCAAACCCCAAATGGAGGGCTGTGTGGGTGGGCGAGCAGCTCCACCAGTAAGGCATCCATCCAGAATCAGCACTGGCCCCACATGCCCAGCAGCCTTGTCATTTAGCAGCAGCACCAGCCAATGCAGGCTCATCACCTACAGTGTATTTACAAAGGTTTCGAGCAGTTTCTTTTTCAGTGCCCAAGCGATGGGGCTTCCATCGCTTCCCTGGGAAAGCTATTTCGTAGTCTGATCGATCTTGCACTTAGCAAGTTTTGCCTGGTATTCAGCTTAATTTCATCTAGTTGGGCCCCTCTTGAACTCTCTGACGGAAATCCTCACCCTCCTGGGTGTTTGCATCCATCGAATGCTTCTGGCATTAATCATTGCTTAGCCCAGCTGAGATGTAGCTATTTAGCTCTTTTCAGTCTTGCCTCGTCCATCAATCCATCCCCCTCCCAAACGAGTTGTCGCTTTTCTATTGAATCGGCTCCATTTTTCCATCTCTCTGTAGTAACGACATGCCCAGAATCGACTGTGATCATGTAGGCATGGGCACAACAGGCCCATCAAAGGAGGGGCTATTGCTGCACTGCTCTCTGACAGCATTCAGCAAGAAAACTGCATCCCGGAATTCTGGTTCTTCAGTTCAGAGCATGGTTGGCCTTTTTTGCTACCATATTGCACTGCAAATTCGTATCTGGTTTGTAATCCGTGATCACTGTGAGCTCTGTCAGCACTGGTGGAATCCATTCTTCCCAGTACCTCCTGGACACCAGGAGCATCGGGAAGGGAGGAGCTGAAGCCACACTCCTTAGAGCAATGACTGAGCAGAGTGCTCCCCATGGTTCACTCTGCTGTCTCCAAGAGCTGGTGCAATGAAGGGGACAGGGGCATGACCTCCACCTGCCTCTCCTCCTACCTCTCCCACTTGGGGCAATGTGAGGTCTGTTTGTCCTGGTTTTTATATTATGAATACCAATGTTAGAGCAGCCCTAGCACAGATCCCTGTTTTGCCCCACAGGACACTTTGGCTCAATTCAATATTTGACCATTTACTGTTACTTTCGGTTATGAGCCATCAGCCAATTTTTAGACCACATGACAGCATTCACATTCAAGCCAATTTTAATTAGTTTTGACAGTATGAGTTGATGAAACACTTAACTACTGTTGAACAGTATATGCTGGGCTAATAAATACATTTATAACTCTCCTTTCCTTCCTGGGTTACTTGGGAGCAGGAAACTTTCTCCTGTTGTCTGGGTGCCTTACGTCATTAAGGATAATGGAGATCCTGGAGGTCCCAGCTGAGATGGGGAGTTAGGTGGGTATCCTCTGCAGTAATCCTCTTCCTCCTATGAATATTTATAGTTAGCACTGCCTCCACCTGGAGAGGCATTCTACACCTGGTGGGTGTACCTTGGATGCTTCCAGGAACAAACACATATATAGTGGCTCTTATGGGGGCAATAAACACCCAAAATGAAACCAACACAGTTTTATTTAAAAATTATCCTAACAATACCAGTAACAATTGAAAATGCAAGAGATTCATGGAATAGTTCAGCTAAGGACCGCACCTTTCAACTGCAAGTTGCAACATAAACCTAACCCACACTCTTAGCAATTCTACCAGATTCACCCCATCCTTGAGTGCACGCTCTCCCTTATGCTTATAATCCTGCGTCCTCTCTTGTGGTGGCGCCCTGGGTGAGCAGTTCAACCCTGCACTCTCTCAATCTGGCAAAGGCAGTCCTGGTGGAATAAGGAGTAAGGCAACTTTTACTGTGACCAGCTTAGGTTGCCCAGTACTAGCTGGCAGTAACAGCTGTCACGCTAGAGAGCGATACAGCAGGGGTAAACTCGTTCTTTCCTCAATTGTCTGCAAGTGAAATTCCAGTCTGCTGTACAACTGACAGTCTCTAGCTTCCTAGCTGTGGAGAAGGGGTCTGTGGGCTAGGGCTCAGCACTAACAAGTTGCCAGCTGGGGTGTAGTTTTCACCCTGGTCATGTGTCTTCAACCCCAGCATCTCAACAACTTCTCACAGCTTCTCCTCAGCCCAGATCCAAAGGGAGAAGCTGCTCTCTGTTCCAGCTACCAGCCCACCCAATGGAGGCCACCTACCTCCTACTGCTGTCTCTGACCCAGGAAGCTCAGTACAGTCCGAAAGGGTGTTCGCCACTGCATTATGAGGCTTGCAGTCCTTCAAAGCCAGCGAACAGTGCATAGAAGTCTGTCTAATCAGAAGCTTTCTGAGAGTATTCAGAGGCTCTTCAGATAGGTGTTCCTACACACAGCTCACATCCGGAATATGTATTATTCACACCAATTATATTATTAAGCATTAAGCACACAATAGCAGTATACCTTACATATATTTCTAGAAGTTACGTGGCCTATGTCTTTCTCTAATCCTCTTCACTTATGCTAAATATCCCACAGTATCTTGTATTAGCTGCAGGAAGCTTTGGCTTAAGTAAATAGAAAAACTGGACATATGGGTATTTTACTACAGTAACAGGTAGGGTGTTTGTCTCACAGACCAGTACTGGAATGTGTCGAAGAAAAAGAACAAGACATATGACTGTTCTACACTGGCAGAAATCTAGGAAGTGCCTACACGCCCCTGTGTACCTGTTCAGAACAGGTACGTATGTTAAGAACAAAGAGATACAGAAAAAACAAGGTAGAAAACTGGTTGGTTAAATCTAATTTGAGATACACACACAGTTCCTTTTTATTTTAAACAGGCTGGGTATAACAAGGATAGCTTTAGGGGTGTAACTTTGGAAACAAGCCTTCTATAAAGTGAATTCAACAACACTGCATGTGATGGCTTCCTGGAGGCTTTCTTCCTGTATTATACTATTACTGACTTTTAACAATTAACCTAACTGATATCGGTTATTTGGTCGCTTGAATATATTTCATAATGAACCAAAGTGTAATCAAGCAATTGACTACAAAATGTATCAATGCTACAATTCAGATGTGTTCGCTCTACCTCATTCCCTTCATCCACTAAGATATTGCTAAATTACATGTAGGTATGAATCTAAAGAAATCTTTGTCTAGTAGAATCTAGTCTTTAGATTTAGATCAATTTCCATTTATTTAGCTTCTTGGTGCTAGAACAGTGTTATCTATGTTTTGCATGGTGCTGAGCATACTGCAGGCAGGGGCTATATAAAATCTAAATATTATTAATTGTATAATATACATCACACAGCAATGCTACAGACTGCTCATGGTTCTGTCATCCTTTAGAAATTTAGTGATCATTCCCCCCCATTCCCACCTAGTACTTATTCCAGAAAAGCTAGAACAGAATTCTAGATTTGTATTGACAGGATATAATGGAAAACACAATCCATGACATTGTAATGTCACCTGTAAGTTCAAGCACTGAGTCTATTAAAACCAAATCTCTTCTCACTTATGCAGAATTCTAAAACTGGAAGCCAGTACGACCACTCTCAGAAAAGATCCCCTCTGCATTTGAAGGAAAATGGAGTTGAAGGACATGTTCCTAACTGCTTCACAGTGCTTCTGAGTTTAGAATCCCCTCCTCCTCAGGAGAGAACAAGATCTTCCTCAGTTGGGTATCTCCTAGAACACCCAGTGCAGTTAGTAGTTTGTTTGGAAAGTGTGATTTATAAAGGAAATGAAATGAGGGATCGATTGGCCAATCTATAGCTGAGGGAATAAGTACGGGAAAGGTCTCCCCCATAATCCCAGGCCTTCGGTCTCTGATCGTCTCCCAGAAAAGGCAGCCCACAGACTTTAAGAGAAGTTCTCCTTCCCCACATGCTTTAGTTCAGCAATGTGTTACCATTATTTTGACAAAGGGTTCTGGTAAAATCCTTCTTTCCCCAAAGTCTGAGATAAATTCTGTGGCCCGGGGAATGTAGGCATGTGGAGAGAAGAGGTGAGGGTTTGGGAAATTAAACAAAATTGCTCTCTCATAGCTATAACTGTGGATAAGGAAAAACAGCTTGTATTAAGATCCACTCTGCCAAGAATGTTTTTTATATTTTGTCCATGAAACATTGTCCTGTATATGCTGATAGTATAGCACAGGGTTCAATGTGCTAATCTGAAGTAGGGCGTCACACCCCCTGTACAGCAATCAGGGTGTCTTCCCCTGGGAAATTAGTTTGCAAATACTTCCCATTAAATGCAATCTAATCCCTTCCAAAGGCAAAAAAGAACAAAAAATGTGCTCATTGGAGCGGAGCATGTTTTCTGAGCGCCAAGGAAAAGTCGTCTCTGGCAGGGATGATTTAACAGTATCCAGAGAGGGGATAAACTCCATCAAAGGCATGGATGTCATCCCAACCTTCCCTTCATTCAGCAACTGGAATTTTATCAAGGGACTCTCAGGAGACCAGTCCAAAATATCACGACTTTAAATTAGAATAAACTGTTAGTGGCTGGAAGTTTCACTACTGGAAGAACAAACCAAAGGAAATACTATTAATGAAGGCCGACACTGTAGTTACTGTAGTGTGTACAGACAACAGAACACCCTGCACTGGAGACAAAGTCTGCCTGTAACTCCTCCTGTGCCTCCTTCCTGTATCCCCCATATGATTTCATTTTGTCTGGCTGAATCAAAGTCCTGAATCTGCTCAGAGACCCTAAATAGAAACCTGTTCAGCACAGTCAAAGCTCTAACAAAGCTCTAAAGGGCAGGGCACAGGACCATAAAGGAAATGCCAGGTATCAGACTCACGGAGTTGGGTTTTTTCACATCAGTCAAACTTTCCTCTTCACCAGCCCAGGAGTATAATTTAAAAAGATTCAGATTCAATTCTCTTTAACTTCAGGCTTGTCCTTGATTCTTACAGCAGCAAGATTGTCTTTTAGTAATTTTACCGTTTCACATCACTAGTATAGTCTTCACAGCTGTTAAAGTAAAATCCCTCTTGGCAAGAATTCTTCTAGCCAAGGTAAATCCAGTCTTTACCCCAGGGTTCAGAGGCCTCAAATCTCAGTGAACCAGTTACTAAAGAATTTCTTAAGACCTCCTGATTACACTTGATCGGGCAGAACAGTGCATTTTAAATTTTTAAGCTAGCATGATATTTAAAGATATCAGCCTTATTTAGTACTGATTTTTTGTTGTATTTTTAAAACCAGCATCTCATCCAAATAGCATCATCTCCTGAGCCTGAGTTCTCTCCCATCACAAGTTTTTAAATCCTTGTTGTTAATTTCCAGGGTGGTGTTTTCCAATTTTTTGTCATAAAGATTAGGGTTTGAATCCTTGTCTCATGGAAGTAAGTGGGAGTTTTACCATTGACTTCAGTGGGACCAGAATTTGGCCCTAAAAACTTCTCATATCCTATCAAATCTATTGTGTAACATGTTCCGGCTTCTGGCAATTACAGTTATGAAGTCAGATCATGTGTTTTTTGGTCAAGTGAGCCAAGCTCCTTAAGCCACTAGATAGGCAGATTTTCGTTGGATGCCATCTTTGCTCTCTGTGGACACAAGGATATGTCTTTCCCCTGGCTCAAATTATGTGCAACCCTTCTTGCCACAAGCAATTTTTTAAATTGGAGATAATTATGTATGTAATTGTCAGAATCCTTCTTATCTCTGTGCAAAGACTAAGATGTGTTCTAAACTGTAGGTTAGTGTTTTCAGATGGATGGCATGCAAAGTTTGGCCATAAACATAAAAGCACTGGGCATATCCTTTGGGCATTAAGGAAGACTGATGCAATGTCTCTGAGACAAATGCTACCACGGTGTCCGCAATTTTCCTTTCCAGACCATACTATTCTGATGGAGTTTGTACAGCAGAGTAAATGCAATATGTCTCAGCCACTGTATACTCATATCTATTTACCAGAAGAAAATACAAATACAAATATGATTCAATTTGGGTTCAATCAAGTTTTTATACTATGTACGAATACCTCAAAAAACCAAAACCACAAACAACTAAGGCCATGTTGTTCTGTTGCTGTATTTCTTTTATACCATTCATAATTATTTCATTTTAGGCAAGGAGGGCTGGTGAGAGGTGGTCATCTAATAAATGGGGAGTAGAATTATACTCAGAGGACCATATCATCTCAGCCTGCACCTGGGGGGTGGGATATGGCCCTAGATGGGGAGCTTTTCGGGGGGCATACAGCTGGCATAGGCTATTCCAATGGCAATTACTAGACCCCCCACATTGGTGTAGGGAGAGGTATAGGGAAGAAACACAGCTGCATTCCACCAATTCATAACTGGTCTCCAAGGCACTTTAGCCAGCTGGTGCAAGTTAGAGAAGCCCCTAAGGTGCTCTAAATTACAGCTGGGCTGGCGCAGATGTGGCTTGTGAATCAGAGAGCTGATGCCCCCACCCCCTACCGTACTGATGAGAGCTTGATGCAGGAGGGAATCTGGGCCAATATGCTTGGGGTTACTTTAGGACAGTCACTTAAAGTAGCCTAATAAGAGTAGTATATTATGTTACATATTTCTGTAGAAAAATGGTGTTTTACTAGCATATATTTAAATATTAGAACGACAATGCTTTCTAACTCTAAATAGCTTCCAGTATCTCAATACACATTGTAGAACCAAGAAGGCCCTCCTAAGATTGTTTAAAACAACCCCAATCCCTGAGATACCTTTTTAAAAATCACCAAATATTCAGCAATTAAAAGAGTCTAATATCATATTCATACATTCCATGTATCAGATGCTGCTAAAATGTACTTGCTGTATGTATGCATTTATTGCGATGTGTCAAACTGTGAGTGATAGTCATGGTCTTAAATTAAATTACACGACATCAAAAATCAGACCCTGCAGTTCTATCTCAATCTTGTCAAGCTGGTCCGCTCCAGAGTTGGCCACTTTTCTTAACATAATCCATATCTGTAATGCCTGGCCTTGCTCCCGCCATTGAAAAGTCAAATGCTTCATACTGAAAAAAAGGTGTGGTGAAGCATTTTAAGGAGAAGAAAAGAAACCCTGACTGCAGTAATCTCCTCTACTATCAGAGGGTCAGTTTAGAAGCACAAGAAGCAGACATCTGGAGTAGGTTTTTTTCTTTGCGTAAAACTTTTGCTCCCGAAACATTTGAATGACACATCTGCTATGAACATTCCACAAGTGAAAACTGACTGCTGATGCTTGACCCTTTCATTAGTAATGAGGTCACTGCAGAATGCAAACCTTTGAATGTGGTGAGTCATGTGAACAACTCAGCGGCTTGGCTGATTGCACAGTGGGATATCAGGCCAAAGTCGGTGTAGTGAGAACTAGGAACCTCTCTCATCTCAAACCGATACAGGCAAAAAGCAACACAGAGTTCCCCTCAGACAGTTCTAGGGATGCCATGATGGAATATGACCTCATCTAAACTAATCAGCACCAGGACTTTTTTGCTGTTGTTGCTGTTCTGGGCTTCCCAAAGGCCACTCAAACAGCAGTATCGACTGAAGTCTCAGCAAAGGATGGTTGTACTCTCACTACTTTCTACTGGGACAAAGCAAACACATTTCCTTTGCTTAAACATTAATAAAGATCGTGTTAGGCACATCAATACAAGCTTACAGAAATGCTGCAAAATTTCAGATACTTGGCTTTTTCGGAAAGCTATTCAGACATGCTAAATAATCTTTAATCAATGGAATGCTTTGCACTTGATTTTTGTGAATCATTTTAAGATAAAAGAGCCTTTTAAAAGTGGATTTATGTTGGTTTCAGTCCCACAGTATCCCTTTTAGAATGCAGAAGAATGGATCTGTAATCATGTACTGTATTCCCAAGAAATGTACATCAGTCAAAAAATCAAAACGTTGTCATATAGACTTAGAGATATTATCTGGAAATTGAGATCTAAGCACAAATGTTCTAACAGTATAGTAAATATTAGGGGATGATATATTTAAAATGAATCTCAGAGTCAAATAGTGCTATTATACTGGAGAGGTTTCAGAGTAGCAGCTGTGTTAGTCTGTATTCGCAAAAAGAAAAGGAGTACTTGTGGCACCTTAGAGACTAACCAATTTATTTGAGCATAAGCTTTCGTGAGCTACAGCTCACTTCATCAGATGTCACTGTATTTTCCACTGAATGCATCCGATGAAGTGAGCTGTAGCTCACGAAAGCTCATGCTCAAATAAATTGATGAGTCTCTAAGGTGCCACAAGTCCTCCTTTTCTTTATACTGGAGAGGAGGCTACATGTTGATATTCTGCAAAACTACAGGTGAGATTTTTTAAGGTACTCAGTTCTGGCCTGAGTCTTATCCAAGGAAAGTCAACAGGAATTTGTGCGTAGATTTCAAGAGGAGTAGAATTAGACTAACAATGAGGACTTTTGAAAATCCTGCCCTATGGTTTTCAAAGACCAGAAATTCTTAGGGATCATATTTTCAAGACTGGCCATGGAAATTGCAAGTGCAAAACTGTGTCTGCTCCTCCATGTGCATAGAACTACCTTTGCAAAGGCAAAATGCTGTTTCTGTGTGTGTTATATATAAAGTTAAATTGGATTTCCCCAATATTCATGCGCAAATGCAAGTTTTACTTGTGTAAATAGATGCATCTCTGAAAATGTGGCCCTTAAAGTACAAAGCCACTGAAGGCATTATCAGTGTGTGCACTAAAATCCAATTCAAATAACTGGGAGTTTTGGTGTCTATCAAGAGCATAGCCAAAAAACACCCCTCACACCTCAAACCACCTCCACAACCCACCCACCAACAAGTACTTTTATACACGTGCAAGTGCTATAAAAGAACAAGTAAAGAACCTGAGAAAGGTCACATAATTATACATAATGGATCAAGAAACAGCATAGCTCTATCAAGATGACTAATTGTGCTGCTGTATATGATAAATTTCTATTCAAATGAAAAAAGTAAAGATTTCCAATAGAACCGTAATAAGCCATTAAAACCCTGTAGTGTGTGAAGGTTGAAAAGGTACCTAACATACAATGTTGAAGGTATTTCAGGTTTCTAATGTGTCACATCAAATCACAATTTTCTGTACTGCTACATGAAAACTCTAGAATTGGGATGAGAGAAGCCACACAAAGGTCTCAAAGGTGTAAACCTAGGTTAAAGAGGCATCATGTCCTGAGATATTTATCAAGTGATAATGTGAACCAGCAGCAGATGGGGACAATACTTCTCTGGCTGGTAATCAAACAGTTGGAGCCCAGGAACAGACAGTTTAGTGGCAAGTGGATGTCCTTGGCTTCTTAAAATATTAATCAGTGTAGAGAATGCATAACAAGATGACATCTTAAGCTTGATCTGGTTCCCACTGAAATCAGTGGCAAATCTTTCATGTCTCTTTCATTACACACTATCCAATCTGTGCACTGAAGGCCCAGAAGTGCTCTCAGTTGCATTGCTGTAACTTCACAGTGAATATATTGGCATCAGTGGATTTATTCCAGATTTATTACATGGTGGTAACTGCAGACAGAATAAGCAGGACCCGTGTTTTTATTCACTACCTGCCCCATTCTGTGTGCACTGATCAAAATGAGCGCTGCAGGACTGATCTTGCATTCTGGCCCAATTGAGTATAGCATTTCAGTCCATGCTTAACTTTAAGCACGAGTATTGACGGCACCTCACAAGGTCAAGCCCTGTAAGAACAGGGGGAATGCAGAAGTAGCAATGATTGAACATCTCTTCAGCCCAGGACCTTGACTGAGTACATAGGTAGCTGTATTCAGCCTTTGCATTCCCAACATCCTGAGGCCAGATCATTTCCTGGCACAACACAAAGCAGCCTCAGGGCTTTTCCACCTTGCACCTCACTGCAATGGCCCCTAGAGGCCATTCTGGCAACTAGAGATCACTGGAGCAGAGTGGTACTCTGGTCCCTCCTCTGAAGCAATCTTTAAGGTGTGTGTTTAAGTGTGTGTGGGGGGGTAGGTGTAAAAGCCAGCTGTGCCACTTGTACACCACCCAAGGATTCAGCTATTAAAGCTACCTTTGCGGTGCATTTGTGCTGCCAGAAAGGAGTTGAGGATCTGGCCCAAAGACTGCACTGGATGAATATTTAGAGCTCAATGAATAAATGGATTTTTGGGGGTTTGGGGGACGAATCGTGAAACCAGAGAAAAATTCATTTCAAAAGAGAAATGTTGTGAATTCTCATCAAATGGAGAAATACATTTAAAAAAGAAATCATCTTGTAAATACCCAGCACGGTGTTTCTGAAATGAACTTTCCTCCCCCAAGAACTGCAGCTGCTGCGTGAAACTGCTGGTTTTGTCATCCAGCAGCTCCCAGGAACCACAGTTCTGTGGGACCCCTTCCTTGGAGTCTCTAAAAGTTCATCAAACCCTGGAGTTCTGGGTGAAACATTTGGGGCTTGACAAATTGACACTTTGTTTTGGTGGGAAATTTCCAGCCAACTCTATTCACATGCACAATAGGACGGAATTACTGTTGTGCAATTCCTTACGTGTGACTGCTTCATTTTGCAACCTTAATGGTCTTCTCAGATAGGTTTTTAAAGGTAGTTTTCTAGGTCTCTTTAAAAACAAGAAATTCTATAACATGGACTCAGTGACTCAGCGGCACCAGAGCACTATAGACTATAGGTTTGGAGCCCTGTCCGCATTCCATGTGCACCTTAAAATATCACACTAAATAGGAAAAATACTTACCCTTCACCTAAGTATTTAGGGTCTGAGCCTGTGAAGTACTAAACTCCTCATGGAGTTCAGCTGGAGGTGAGGGGGCAGGAGTCACTGACTGAGACAGAGTTTTCCCAATTTACTTGACTATTTTAACCTCTCAATTCCTGCAAATTATGATGTTGTTTGAAATTATTCAGCTTTTTTTGTGAATTAAAAAAAACCCCACTACAGATGACAAACAGCTTTCTGCTAGTGCTCACTAGTCAAAGTAAGCTGGTTAGCTGTGATTGGTTAAATAAGTCACATGGTATTGTTCGGGTTTCTTGATTGGATGAGTGCTAAGGCGCTTTCAAAACAAATACCTGCACATGTATTTTTGTGAAGAGCAATTACCGCAGATATTATGCACACAGCTTAGAAATGTTCTTTCTACCAACATTTGTGCTGGTAAAACCGTATTGCAGAAATGTTCATCGAAAATGAACACATATGAACCCCAGCGATGGCCAAAGCAAGCTCATTTACAATTCTGATGATGTTTGTGTTATTTAAGTAGTTCTAATAACAATAGTTCTCTCTGCACTTCCAACATCAACATTGCACTACAGCCACTGAACTCTGGGACTTCCAGCAGCGGTAGAATGTCACATTCATGAAGATGTGATAAAACAGAACACAGGTACCTTCCTACACTGACACCAGTAGGTCTTGTAACTGTAGCCAAAATCTTGATCTCCTCTGAATCCCTGGCAACATTCCCATGGGGATCAGCGTTTCGCCCTTAAAATCCACCCTACAACAGAGACATCTGCAAAGGAAGCTCTCCTAGTCCAAATGAGACAAATGCACCTTTGATTGAAAAAGAGAACATGTCTCAACATGCAGCTATGTAATTATGGGCTGCCAGAGGCTGGTCGAACTTATGTTTTGGCATTTACATGATGTGAAGTTTTGCTTGAAAATATTCACTGAACACTCATATTTACCATGACAACCACTCAATTAAACAGAAACATTCACACAGTTTTTAAAGAAACATCACCCAAGAAAGGAGTAGGCATATTGAGGGTTGGTAGTTTGCTTTTGTTCTGCTTCACAGGATATTTGCAGAACTAAAATGGAATGTAGGCAAATCTTAAATAGGGAAGAGGGTACATTCTGGGGTGCATTGTTCCATCCTTACGTGTCATGACACTCCACCCCTTCCCCTGATGGGCAGTTAAGTTATTTTTCCACATCTAGCAAGGTATCTAAGAAAGGTGTCAACCATCTATCATGAGCATAAACAAGTGAAGAGTGTGGGTGCGGAAGTAGTTGCAATTGGGCCTCGAACATGCATTTTCAAAGCAAAGTGCAGTAAATGGAAATGCATAGATTTAAAAACCACTTACCAGGTTTCATCATGGGTATCAGATCTACAACTGAATTCAGTAGAACTGATCTTCCATGGTGAAGTCTATATGTCTTTTACGTACAGTGCGTGAAATCCTGACCCTACTGAAGTCCGTGGGAGTTTTGTCATTGATTTCAATGGGACCCTGATTACACTTGGGGTATTTACAAATTTTCATTATAAATATTTCATAACTATAAATGTGAATTGCAATCAAATCCAAACAAATACCTTTAATGGGACAACCCTCTTTAAATTGGTTCTGCAGATAATTTATTAAAAAGAAGGTTAATAAATGAAAAATTAACAGAGCCAAATAATATTGGATAATGTAACTAAATGATTTTTTTTCTCCTTGTTTTATGCAACTCAACTCTCCAGATTGGTGCCTTTGCTTTTCATCTGAAAGGATGAATTTGTAGATTGCTTAAAGATAGATGTAGACTATTCTTCCTCTGCCCCACTAATGTTTCTTTGCTATATTAATATTTTGGCAAGTCTGCTGACAGTATGTATAGTTTTTATCTTCTGATGTAAAATTTGTTGTGAGTGGCAAGTAATTCATTACAGAATTCATTTTTAACTTTCCATGCCTGGGCCATTCTTTCACTGGTATCAGGACATTTTTCTAGCTAAAGCATCAAATCCGCTCTTCTATTTATTGCACCAGGCAGTTTTGTGTTTTGTTTTGGCAAGCTTCCAGCTGAATTAATTTGGCATTCACTGATCAATCAAACGGACTCATTATTACCTTCTACCTGCCTTGTCATCGTGGTCCAGTGTTGACAAGAGTAAGAAATGAGCATCCGCAAGGTCACCTTCAGAAAATCTTGTATTTAATTGTAGTAGACCTGCTGCTAAGCTCTGGGGTTACCTGCAATTTCCCTATACATCTCTCTCTTTGTTTTACATGGGTAGTGAATTATTTTACATAGCCTCACGCAGTTCACAGATGGAATGACTCCAGCAGTTATTTAAGACATGGCCTTAGTAATTACACTGAGCGTTAGGATGAGGGTGATTGTTTTATTTCAAAAGCCACATGAATGGCAGTACAAATGGATCACTCAGACAGAAGTACTCAGAAAGAGGGTACTGGGAAAATGAATAGAAACCTCAGTGTGACATTACTTTATTTATTATGGATGTATTCACAAGCAATCTCCTTTTCACAGTACATAGTAGAGTCTTCTTATTATTTATCATTTACATATAGCACCAATATACACGGTATTAATTAGGATATGTGCCAAATACATAGTTGTGTCACTGATTAAAATAGTTTACTCTCTAAAGGGATTTCTTGTTTCTTTACAGCTGTAAATCCTTTAACAGACTAACTTTTATAGGAGCTTTTTATAGGAGCTCTTGTGGAATTTCACAAGAATGAAACCAATAGGTTTCTAGAGAAATTACCTTAAAAACTACAGAGAATTTAACAGAATTTTATAGCTTTGTTTAGATTTGCCAGAGAAAGGATATAATTTGCTACTACATTCTAAAGGATTTTTCCGTATGGGACTTTTTAACGTACTTTTTAAATAAATTTTCAGCACTCACAAAAGGTTTCCATTAAAAGGAACTGAAATCCTCTCTTCATTCATGAGGCAGATGTGGCACAGACAGCCTCAGTGCAACCCTTTTTACAGTTGTTCTCACCAAGATGGCCCAACCTATAGCTATACGAACCATCCCTATGACAGAAAGTAGAGTTCAGTCTCTGTACTCATCCACTCAGTTGCCTCTTGCTCAGTCTGGCAAATGAGGGTCCAGTTTTGGGATGTGGAGACCTGTCCATTAAGATCTGGATTAAGACCATTGAGTTCTCACAAGGATCACAGAACAGCTGTCGGAGTAAAAGGCTTTTGTTCACTACCAACCCCAGTTGCTTTTGAATCAGTGACCTAGAAATGAATCCCTTCATATCAAACTGAAAGTGACTAGAATCATGGCAGTTCTGAGACAGCAATTCTGAGACAGCAATTCTGAGACAGCAATGCTGATTCCTTATATCACAATATTATTATGCACAGATTCTACTGCCAAGAGCCAGTGATAGAAGGCCACCAGAATGATTCCATGTCCCATGGATGAATCTGTATCAGACCGTGAGATCATTAGTGGCATTCAGGTCATGACGACTGCCTGCGCCTTCAGTATTCGATCATAGAGCGGAAGAGTTACTAAATAAGCTCTGTAAGAAGCATCAATGTCAGTATTACTGAGCTTGAAAGTCTGGTTAAAAGAATAAGTAAGAGAACAAAGCACGATGACATTACCACAGATTCCAAGGCCAGAAGGGACCATTGTGATTATCGAGTCTGACCTCCTATATAACACAGGCCTGAGAACTTCCCCAAAATAATTCCTAGAGTAGATCCTGTAGAAAAACATCCAATCTTGATTGAAAAATGGTCAGTGATGGAGAATCCACCCCATGTCTTGGTAAATTGTTCTAACAGTTAATTACACTCACTGTTAAAAATTTACACCTTATATCCCGTCTGAATTTGCTCAGACTGGCAAATGACTGGGTAAGATCGGTGTCGGAATCCTGCTTAGCACAGAGGTCATCTTCTTATATGGTTTATTTTAAAGTTCAGGACAAAAAAGCTTCCTCAGAGTCAGATGATCTGAGCCTGCCTGTGAATTTAAATATGTGGATTCTATAGTCTTCCTGGAAGCACCATAACCGCCCATTGGGAGATTTGAAACTACAATGCAACCCATAAATCTGCCTTGCAAACCACTTAGTATTCTGTATACTAGATACAACTTGGGCTTTGCACAGTGAAATAATTCAGCATCTGAAATACCCTAACTCTGTTGCACACTGTTTAATTAGAATACCATGTGCCCGCTGTTTCTTACTGAAGTGCCAGGGAACAGACAAAAGATGATACATCTCTGCAACTACTGCTCTCGTGTGTGTGTGTGTGTGTGTGTCTAATTAGCCTGGCGAGACAGCTGTGCAAATTAGCCATTTGTGACCTACTAAAGAGAGAGTTGTCTAGAAACTAGTTAACCTTTTGGTTTAATCCCTGCCACTCCTTGGAAACTTTTCCTTTGTTTAATAAATATGAAACATTTTGTTAAGAAAATCCAGGTGGGTGCTTTGAGATTCTTCAATATGCATCAGCTTCAATAAGCAGCCCTTCAGTTATAACTTTGTATTAAGCTTTCAGATAAGCTGTACACTTTTGTTAATCCCTTTGCCAGTCAGAAAATGTTTACCTAGATCCATACTGTCCCTGCTATGTATGAAAGCTTTTAACCCCTATTAGCCTGTAGGCTTCAATCTGGACTGAGTGCCTGTTTTCATTTGGGATCCAGATTGTTAGTAAAACCTTATCTGCATGACAAAGAAAGAAAAACTCTAAAAGATCTTTATAGCTATGAGGTCGGCTAGCCCTTGCCTTCTGCCTTTGACTCATTTATTTAAACAAATTTAAACCAGAATAAGACACTTAAAGCAGGAGTTCTCAACCTCGTTCTTTCTGAGGCGCCCCAAACATTCTATAAAAACTCCAGGGCCCACCTGTGCCACAACAACTGATTTTCTGTCTCTGTATCAACACACCATACCATCATATCTATAGCATTGCAGATATACAGATTTGCACGCAATAAACCTAGTACAGAGAGCAAAAATAACATGGCAAATACATGTGGCAAACTTGGTACAGATCTCATTATAAGAGAAAAATTGTGTAGGATGTGGAGAGAATGTTTCAGCAGTCCAAAGCCATAAGACGGACATCATGGGACCAATCTGGTAGGTATTTAGAAACATTGGGGTATCACTAATCTATACAATGAAGTGTCACTTTGGAATAAAATTCATGGCATCAAACCAGTGATGAAGGAATTAAAGAAGTTATTCAAATAGATAACAAATGAGTTGTTAGCTCTTAAATATACTCCTTGTGGTGCACAAGGGGACTGAGGCATAGTAACGCCAGTCAGGTGGAGTTGTAGCTTGCTTATTAAAGCACTCCTGGAAACACCTGGTCAAGCCTTGACAAGGTATGTTTGGAACAGAGTTAATAAAGGAGTCTTTTGAGCTATGAGATTACTAGCAGTAAGCAACAGAGGCATGGAGATGTGATGGGGTGTACTCCCCACACTAGCCCTGAGAGAGCTGAACTAGGCCAGGTGGGCCCAATCAGCCAATTAAATGGCAAACAAGGGAGACTTACCTTGTGTGGAGAGCCTTGATTAGACAGAAGATCACCTGTGAGGGAACAGGTGTGGGCTTCTATAAAGCCAGGAAGCTGGAAATAGTGTAGGGGAACAGGAGTGAGGAAGCCTACAGTCCCTTTCATAGAATATCAGGGTTGGAAGGGACCTCAGGAGGTCATCTAGTCCAACCCCCTGCTCAAAGCCACTAAATCATCGCATCCCCCAACTAAATCATCCCAGCCAGGGCTTTGTCAAGCCTGACCTTAAAAACCTCAAAGGAAGGAGATTCCACCACCTCCCTAGGTAACCCATTCCAGTGCTTCACCACCTTCCTATTGAAAAAGTTTTTCTTAATATCCAACTTAAACCTCCCCCACTGCAACTTGCGACCATTGCTCCTTGTTCTGTCATCTGGTACCACTGAGAACAGTCTAGATCCATCCTCTTTGGAACCCCCTTTCAGGTAGTTGAAAGCAGCTATCAAATCCCCCTGAGGTAAGGGAGAAGAAGATGGTAGGAAGGAATCCAGGGGTGAGAGCCATAAGGTTGATGTAGATGCAGATCTTAACTGTTCATTACAGGGCACTGGACTGACACGCAGCATACAGAATGGGCCTGGGTTCTCCTACCAACCACTGTCCCAGTGGTATTGCTAAAGGCAGTGGATAGGAAGGCTGTTGGAATCAGTGTGGGAGTGACACAGCCAGGGAAGCGGGCCTGAGGACTGCCTGATGCTGCTTGTGGAGAGAGAGAGAGGCTGCAGACTGAAGGAGGGACAGAGAGATGGAGTGCAACTGCAGGAAGGGGTGTCAGCCTGGCAGAGCTAAGGAGGAGGTGCCGCCCAGCAGTGAGTGTAGCGCCCCATCACAGGGGGATGAGGCAAAAAAAAAAAAGTGTTTTGTTAGGAAAATGAAGCATGTCCAGCTTCACACCTCTAAAAAAGGACTGTGGGAAATATCGTATGTGAGGGTACAACTAAAGAGTGCATCATAGTGCATGCATACAAAGGGACAGAATTAAAGGTGCACAGGCTGCCTGAATTCTGGCATGTTACAATGCCTCACTTTGCAAACTTAACAGTGTTCTCTAACCATAGGGTTTTTTGCATGACATATGCATGCGTGGACACACACACACAAACACACACACATATACTGTATGCCAGCTGGTGTCAATTGCCCCCCAGAATATAAAATTTTCAATCAATGCCTCAGAAATGACTAGCAACCATGGAACATCTTATAATCCATTAGACGCAAACTGATTTAGGTCATTTAACTGAAGCAAGGAAAGGACAATCAAATTAGAACATATTCCTTGCTGCTTGGAAGCAGCATTGAGAGGAAACGTCTCCAGTTTATCCTTTTCTTGCCCTTTCCAAACAGGAAAGGGGCAAGCGCCGATCTCGGCTATGTTACAATTTCACAGCACTGCATCTTCTGCCCTTCTTTTAGGTAGCAAATTCCAAACTGTCTCTACCTGAGAAAGGGGCTAGACTATGACTAGCCCTTGTGTGGGGGTTTGGAGGGGAGAACAGAAACAACCTGATCAACTTTGAACACACCATATGAGGGCATGGCACACGTCTTGCAGTACCTCAAACAGACGGTCTTCCCTAGCACCCTGGGGTGCCAGCGTAAACTTTTCAGTGTCTCCCCCCTATGCCTCATCCACAGACGATATATGGACTCTGCGATAGATGCCAGCTAGGTGACTTGGCCTTTTACCTCAGGCTCTAGAGGCTCATGTCTTTGCCTGGATGTGTCCCAGCTTCACTTGTTGCTATGACCAAGAGGATGGTCACTCTAAAGAGGCTGGGGAGGGGATGGAAGAAGATGGGAACAGAGCCTTCACTCCACCCTGTGTACTTTCTAGCACAGCTGGGAATGCTGCAGCACACACGCCCTGTGTCCCTGACCCTAAACTGTTGAAAAAGTTCTTCACCCTATTTAAAATTAACAGGCAAAATGAGAACAGTTAATACTGTAGTTCCCTGAGCAGTAAGAAGGCCTCAGTTGTGCTTTAAATGAGATAAGGTTTCCTATGAGTGTAATTAGCACACTATGCAGGTTCACTATGGGCATTGTCAGCTGGAATCTGTTCCTGCCCAAATCAATGGCAGCTTTGAACCTTTATTAACAGGAAATACGTATCAGTCAAGGCTATATCCGCTGTACAGTTGGCTCCAGGAATCTATAAATGAGCAAGGATGCCTCAGCCCACCCTCTACAACTGTTCGTGTTATTCCGCGCACTATGGCACAGATTCTCTGGTACCTTAGGGCAGCATATCACCACCAGCTCAGAGAAAAGCTGCCCTAAGGCTTGCTTACCCAGCCCCTGGGAGCTTCTTCCTGGCATTAGGGTATTTTCCAGTGCTTCCTCCACCACTTCCCTGCAGGCACAGGGGGTGGGGCCAAGAGAAAGAGGGTGTGGCTTGGGCTCCCTGGTGGTCCCCAACTGGTAGAATGGCCCCTCGGGACGATTAGGAGCTACTGTAATTAGAGCAGTGCTATCAGACTCTTCCAGTTTACGCCATGGTCCAGGCTGAGCCAGGATCAGGGGGAGCACAAAGGTGGCTTAAAGCCAGCTTGAAATCTTCCTTCTGGAGCTGTGCCAAGTCCTCCTTGGCTGCAGCCCAGGTCCTCAGGCAAAGGCCTCCATTACTGGAGTGTACAGATCATACAAAGTAGGGTGGCCACCTTTCCAATTCCTGGTAACTGGACCCCTGAGGCCCGGCCCCTGCTCTGCCTCTTCCCCCCGAAGCCCCCCAGCTCCATCGCTCACTGGATCATCTCAAAGAGCCTTGCCTGCAGGTTGGAGACAGCCCCGCTGAGCAGGGGCTAGCATGGGTTAATGACCCACGGCCTCCCCCGACCCAGCAGGAACTGGGCTTTGGGTTCAGGTGCCATTTAGGGTTGCCGGGTCGCCAAAAACTGGGCACCTGGCAACCCTAAATGGCACCTGGACATAGAAGCCAAAAACCGGACTGTTTGGGTAAAAACTGTCTGGGTGGCAACCCTAATACAAGGTGTGCACTAGAAGGGGAGGTTGGTAGTTGGACACCTAGCTGATTTGCACATGCAGTGTCAGCTTTGGACCTGGCGTATGTGAATTTAAAGGCCACATTTGAAGAGCCAGGCCCAAATAGGCAGCTGAACTTTTTAATGCCATAGTAGGTCCCAGAATGGCAAATAATATCAGTGTCAAAGCTCAGGCAAGTGCAACCTCTCCTGCTCCTTCCCTGCTTCAGAACGTGGCTCCAGTGTTGCAGTCACACCTAAAACGAGTCTTTAGCTGAACCGTGCCCAGAAAGCATTGCCGCAAACGGCCACTCACGGAGTGAGCATGCCATTGCCACACACGAAGGACCTTGATAATGAACAAATTATCACAAGAGAGAAATTAACATCGCAAGAGAGCAAAACAAAACTTTGGCCCCAGAATTGCATTTTTATGTGGTGTTTTTCATAACAACCGAAGGCTTGTCCAAATCAGAGGATTTGCAGCTTTTGTACACTCAGAGAGTCCTTTTGGCCCAGCTTATCAACCTGGTGCCAGGGTAGAAATAGCTTGCAGGGACTTTAGTTCTGCTGGTTGTGGAAATACATACCTGTGAATCCGTGAGGGGAAATAAAGGTAAAGGATCTCAGGACACTTCACATGCTCTTGCACACATCAAAGAGAAAGGTGGGGGGGCTGATCTTCCCAAGAAGTAGTCTAAAGAAGTGTTACAATTGTTTGGCAGTGTAACAATGAAAAACATGGCACAGCCTGATGAAACAGTGATGAGTGATTTCCATGACACTTCTAACTTGTCTCGTACCTATTACAGATGGGCTTAATGGCATGCTTTTTGTCCCATTTGCATTTAATTGTAAACTGCAAAGAAACACCATCTTTAAAATAGGAAAGCACCATGTCTACCTGTGTGATGAAATATTCCATGCATATTAGACCTCAGAAGGGTTAGTAGACAGTGGAAAGTGGTAGCATAACTACTGTTAATAAGTCATAATCATAACACCTAGCACTTGTATACAATTTCACAAATGATTAATCTTCCCACTGCATCATCATCTCAGCAAGACGGGTCTCATCATTAGGGCTATTTGACGATTTTTCCGTTGAAACTGTCTTTCCACAGAAAATTGGGTTTTTGACAAAACAAAGTGCATCATGGAAAATGTAGTCTGAGGAAGGACCCCAGCCTACAGAGAAGAATGAGAACATGAAATTGAGCATAATATTTCATTTTTTGAAGTTTTGGTGAAAATGGGTGGGGGGGGGATTCTGATCAACTCTAATGACCATCATCCCCATTTCACATGTGAGCAAACTGAGACAGAAAAGTTAAGAGATAGGTCCTTCCTTGGATACAATGTCAAAGCAGTGATTAGAATTTACAGGTATCTGGCTCCTTGCCCTCTATAGCTGCCTTTCTTTGTAACTGATTAATTCACACAGCAGTGCAAGAAAGCCATCATATTGTTGCAGGGTGCCCGGGGAAGATTTGTTGACACCAGGGAAAGTCTCTGATTTTTTGTTTTCTACAGTTCAACTGAAAATCCTTTTTCTTATTTATAGTATTCAGTTGTAAGACAGATGTCAAGGATTCATATAGTAACAAAAAAGGATATTTTAATTGATGTTTTTTGTTAAAAGAATTAATGTTTGTTAAAGGCCTGTGCTTTCCTCCTGTAGATTTTATTTCTGATGGAGATTTAGGATTGCTACTGAAGAAAGTGCATGCACATTTGAGCCTTGAAATGCATAGTTTATTTACAGTTGGTTATGTGGTAACTGGTATTTGTTTAACAATTATCTCCCAAAATGTGTTTTACCTATTTGAAGACAGACTGTTATTTATTTTAATGCCTCTTTAATGATTAGTTTTCAAAGGTCTAGGTTCTTGGTGCTTTTTTTTTTTTTCCAATTCCCAAATGTATAAAATGTTCTGACATCAATAGAAGTTTCAGGGAGTTCTGCACAAGTTATATTGAAATGAGCAGGCAGAAGCAACAGACATGCTGAACAGAAAAATTCTCTTTGGCTTCCACTTGATCTATTTCCACTGGATTACTGCTGTACTAATTACTGTGAGGGAGGGAACATTAGATTCTTATAGCTAACACTGAAAGCTGATTATTCTAGATATTTCATAAATTGATATTTGCCTCACTTTGCAAAGTCTTAGTTGCTACACTAAGTAAGTGTAAGTAAAGATTGGCCCAAACCAGTATCTTAGATCTGAAAACATTTGAGAATTTTTTAGGGGGGCGGGGGCTTAGGGGGCATTCAAATTTAAAGCCCTGGATGCAAACAGCCCCTGGAGTGGTCTTTCTGGGTGACACCCAAAACCAGAAAAGTCCTGTTTTATATTTGTTACATGAGATTTTGGCCCAATATATCACAAATCTTATCGTAACTGCTGCACCTGCACAATTCTCACAATTTTAACTGAAACCTCTCAAACCCTCTTGAGATTTTTGTACTGTCAGATTTAACCTTGACCCACGTTATGTCCCTGAACCTGTTCTCCAAATCCTAAACTCAACCTGGACACAGGCCTCTCAGTCATCTATATTAATAAACGATTAAATTGGCACATTTTATCATAGCGTTCAAACAAAATATCCTTCAAATGCTGAATTTCCTCCCTTCTTTTCGTCACGTGCCATCCTAATCTCCAAGAATGGAATGAACCTGACTAGTTGTTATCAACTCTACTGCATTGCTAGCTGATCAGTCTGGCATTGCCTAGTCACTGGAGCTGGACAAAGATGGAAACTTCTTCCATCAGTATATTTACATTGTATTAGAAAACGTTTTGATTCATTGTGCTGATGCTACTACTCAAATCGCTTATCAAAAACGGTCATGAGAGCACCCCCTTCCCCCTCCTCCATTAATCTGTTCTAAAACCACTTCTGGTTTACAGCAAGTCACAATGATCTGGCACGAGCAAAAACGCCAGTTGTGATGACAAAGCTGTGGGGGTGGGTGACCTCTTCAACTCCAGTCCCATCTCTAGTTTTACTTTGAAAACTATTCTTCATTGCCTTTCCTAAACTGGTGTATATTCTCCGAGGTGCTGTATGTTCAGCCCTGATGTGGCAAAGAACGTAAGCATGTGGTTAACATCAGGCTTGTTAGCAATCTTAAACTAGACTTCATAATGGCACTATGGATGCTCTTAACGCTAAGCATGTTTTTAAGTGTTTTGCTGGCTTGCTGCTTCTTCACCAAACTGTCTGTATTTCAGCTGCAAGTGAAATTAAGCATAGCCAGCCTATAAAGCACATTGCAGTCCATTGTGAAAAGTGCTATGCAAAAGAAATAATAATTTGTGAAGCGCTCACACACACACCTGGAATGATTAAAGGAAAAATAAAAAATACTACAACTGTGTTTCTGTTCCATTTTGGCAGCTCGGAATTCAAGGGGGTGGGGGAAAGCTTAGTGGGTTATTGATTGTTGTAATAAGCCATAAATCCAGTGTCTCTATTCAGTCCATGATATTTAGTGTCTAGCAAAGTTATGAATTTAAGCTCAGAGACTCATCTTTTGAAAGTGTTGTGCAGGTTTCCTTTGAGGTTGAGGACTGAGAGGTCAGATATGGCCTGATTGCTTTGTGAAAAGTGTTCACTCACAGGTGATATGATGTTTCTGTCTTTTATCATTTTTCTGTGCGAGTTTGTTTGAGAGCCTAGTGATTGTTTGATTTCACCCATGTAGTGCCCAGGATAAGGTATACCACATGTTAAGATAAGCATGTGTAGGACCCCTGGATTTTGAAAGGTGTGTTGTGGAGGGTGTTATGTCACAGGTTTTGTATCTATTGTTCCAGCAGGGTCTGGTACTGCTTTGAGTTGGTGTGTCCTGGACTGTGGGGAGCTTGCTTCTGATGATGAGCTTGGAGAGTTGGGGGTTGTTTGAAGGCCAGAAGAGGGCAGTTAGGAAAGATTTCTTTCAGGATGTGGTCCTCATCGAGTATGGGTTGTAACTGTTTGATGATACCCCATATGATTCCAGTGAGGGGTGGTTGGTGACAACTAGGGGTATGCGGCTGGAGCGGAGTTTATTTCCATATTGAAGCAGGTTCTCTTGGGAGTATTTGGGTGGCCTGTTCCAGGATGTTCTCTATTTCTCTGGTGGGGTTTCCTTGTTCGGTGAAGGCAGTTTTAAGGTGTATATCCTGGACTTCCTCTTCAGAGCATATTCTGTGGTTTGAATGCATGGCTGTAGCTAACAGATTTCTTAGTGGGTTTGGGTTGGTTACACTGGTGAAGCTGATGCTATTGTGGAGGTGTTCTGGAGAGTTTAGTGGATAGGGGTCATTGTTGAAGTTGTGGTAGAAATCTGACGGAGTTTAGGTCATCTGTCCACAGGATGAAAATATCACCATGCATCTCAGGAATTATAACTTTCATGGTACATTTGTCCAGAAATTCTTCCTCAAGGTGGCCCATGAAGAGGCTGGCATTTTTTGGGAGCCATCCTAGTACCCATGGCTGTTCCCATGGTTTGAACAAAGTGTTTGTTGTTGAATGTAAAACTGTTATGGGCGAGGATGAAATGGATGAGTTTGGGAATGCGTTTGGGTGGAGATCTGAGTGTTGTCCATTGTCTAGTAGGTATTTGAAGTAAGCAGCAATGCCGTCATTGTGAGGGATACTGGTGCACAGGGAGATAACTTTTGCTGGACACTAAAAACCATGGACTGAATAGAGACACTGGATTTATGGCTTATTACAATAACCTGTAGCCCACTACCTCCCCTTCCCCCCAAGCTTTTTTCCTCCTTCCTTTTCCCCCACCCCCAAATGACTAGAAAGGTATTAACTGGCCACTTCCCCTTGAAATATCTGTTAACTACATATGCTAAATGATCTGTTCCCCCTTGTAGTTAACAGTGACGCTCTGAAGAAGAACTCTGTGTAAACTCAGAAACTTGCCACTCTCACCAACGAAGTTGGTCCAATAAAAGATATTATCTTGCACACCCTTTCTCTCTAATATCCTGGGACCAACACAGCTACAACAACACTGCATACAAGGATATCACTTGTCCTGTCATTAAAACATGCCTTATTCATTATTGTTTCTGAAGTACAGTTAAGAATTTTTCTTTTAGAAATGAAGGTAAGAAATCTTTCAAGTAAGAACAACAAAATCTTCTTGATAATAATATTAGATCTCATCATCTAAACATTAAAACACAGAGACTGAGAAAATGTGTATGTTAATAAGATCTTCAGTATCTTACTGTAAGGGGCATAAAAGCACGTCAAACACTTCCAGCTTTACAGCTGGCCTACAAGGAAATAGCATTAGTAGGTGGCATAAAATCATTCCATTTTGAGCAGTAACCTGACCCCTTGTTTTTAATTGTGTCAGATCTGAGAGCTCAAAGAGACAATGGGAAAAGATGGCGCCCTAGAGACTGATAGATCACACCTTTTTTCTATCAGTCAAATAGTCTTTCTCTGTCCTCAAGTGGATTGAATACATGAACATGGTTTGAATTAGAATCACTATAATACGTTTGTCTCCAGTGTTTGATATTGTAACTGTATTTTCATAAGAATTAAAAATTTACCAAGGATGCACAGAGCATAACTCCTGTGCAGACAAGCTATTCCTGGGCCTTCCTAAAATGCCTTTCAACTGGGTGAAATTAAAAAGGGAAATTTGACTCTGAGGTGCAAACTGATTAGTGATGCGACAAAGGACATTTTGAGATTGACAGTAGCCACTTCATGTAGCAATCTAGATAGTCAAGGCCTTTATCCTACAAAGAGAAATGTGCAAGAAGATTCCTTTACTCACACGGAGCATCTGTGAGGTCAAGATTCAGTGGGGCTCTGTGCGGGTATGAGGATCCCTATGAAGGACTCAGGTCTAAGCCAGGGGCAATCAATTATTTTTTGTCAAGGTGTAGTCAGGGTCCAGACTCCAGAGAAAATAATACAAAAATAAAAATAATAAGTAAATAAAAAGATTTTGCAGTCCGTCCAAAAGCATCCGCTTATTCACTTCCCCTGGTCTAAACTATTTAGTGGTTAGGGTGACTATTTTGCATATGTAAATGTTTTAAGATGAGCCTTTCTTTGGTGCCATATTATAATAAACTGACATTTAACTGATCCTCTTTAAGAAAACATTTAGGAATAGTTTTATTTGACAATTTGGGGGAAAATGTGTAAAATTATTTGCTAGTTATAAATGAATGTAATGGAGCCAGCCAAAGAAACAAACACTAACTGCAAGTTTATTTAAAGGGAAATGCCAAACCTTGCAGAAGAAATTGTGGGCATTGAATAATTCTATCAGTACCAGCAGGCTCCACAGGTACAAGGTGCTGAGTATCTCCGGAGACTTCACTTGAGCTTAATAAGAGTTGAGGGAGCTCAGCATCTATCCGAAGGTGCTTACTACTTTGCTGAGTCAGACCAATAGTAGACAAGGCCCAGATCCTCAAAGGTATTTAGGCCTGTTTGAGCAGGGCTGGATTAATGCATAGGCAAATTAGGCATGTGCCTAAGCCCCAAATTTGTTGGCAGGCCCAAAATGGTGGTAGATTTTTTTGTTTTGTTTTTAAACCAATGCGGATTTGCACGCAAACTGAGAACTTCACTCAGTTAAGTGACCTGGCACACCGGGTTGCAACACCACTCAAATTTGGCCCAGTTGCCCCTTCCATTATGATGTAGGGGTGGATGTGCCAAATCCGAATGACTGGCATTGGGAGTTGGTGCATGGGGTCCCAGCACCATTTAAATTTGGCCCAGCTGCTCCTCTTTATGAGGGAGAGGTATACCAAATTTGAGTGGTGTTGCAGCCCCGAGTGCCAGGTCACAATGCCACTAATGGCCCACCTTGATTTTCATACACATTGTAAGGAGAGTGGTCACTTTGGATAAGCTATTACCAGCAGGAGAGTGAGTTTGTGTGTGTGGTTTTTGGAAAAATGGGGGGGGGTGAGAAAACCTGGATTTGTGCTGGAAATGGCCCACCTTGATTATCATACACATTGTAAAGAGAGTGGTCACTTTGGATTGGCTATTACCAGCAGGAGAGTAAGTTTGTGTGTGTGGGGGGCGGAGGGTGAGAAAACCTGGATTTGTGCTGGAAATGGCCCAACTTGATTATCATACACATTGTAAGGAGAGTGATCACTTTAGATAAGCTATTACCAGCAGGAGAGTGGGGTGGGAGGAGGTATTGTTTCATGGTTTCTGTGTATATAATGTCTTCTGCAGTTTCCACAGTATGCATCCGATGAAGTGAGCTGTAGCTCACGAAAGCTTATGCTCAAATAAATTGGTTAGTCTCTAGGTGCCACAAGTACTCCTTTTCTTTTTGAGAATACAGACTAACATGGCTGTTACTCTGAAATCACTCGAGTAAGTGAAGTTCTTTCAGTTTGTGCACAAAACTGCACCAATGGATACGTGGGTAGACAAAATCATCACACGAGGCTGATTGTCGCTTTGCCATTCCCAACAGGAGGGTACTGGGTAAAGAAATGGCTTCCTTCTTCAGCAGTAGTAAGTGAACAGGCTGGGATGGAAATTTACTGCAGTGGCATGTATGGGAGGGAACATCACTGAAAGGTTTCTCTTCCCACCTCCAGCTTCTTTCCATTTACTGCTATTTGTTGTTGTTCGTATTAAAAGGCAGGGGCCCAGAAGTGGATGTTTGCTAAGGGCCTAGAGATAGGTTAATTTGGCCCTGTTTTTGAGAATCTTGGCCTAAATTTAAACCAGTGTATTTGGCTTTATCTAGCATCTGGTCAAACATTCCAGAACTGCTAAATAGGAGTTACCGACTATCCTATTCAGGAGTTCACACCTATTCAATTTCCCAGATGAATGGCAGTTAGGGAGAGGAAAGCACCCCACCACTGAGTCAGAGGTACACCGTGTGTTTACAGTGCCTCTTGGACATCATCTTTAAAGCTTCAGAACTGAGGTGACGGAGTTTATGGGCAGATAGTGGGGTTTTGCAGCTTCCTTTGGGCTTGTGTTCCCTACTCAAGATCAACTAAGATATCCATGGTCATGCAATCAAATCAGGCCTGATGCACCAGGACTATGATTTGGCTCCTACATCCCAAAACACTGCACAGAATCAAATGATACAATTGCCAACTTAACATTCAAAAAGGGAATGCAGATGGGGAGAGAAATGAAGGGTTATAGGCAAGGAAAGGAAGACATTTATGGATGAGATTTGAAACAAGAGTTATTAAAGTGGAGAGAGGCATGAAGGCTCTTCCAGATGGCTGGAACTGAGAGAGGAGTAAATTCTAATACCAACAGCTGCAGGATTTGCAAAGGGAATGAGATGAGGCTGGTGGTAGATGTGTAGAGGGAAGTAGAGACATAAATCCATGACATGGTATGAATAGCTTAATATTCAGTACAATCATACTTTATATGATTCGGTCTTTGGGACTGTAAAGTCTGGCCCCTTTCACTGAACACTAAACTGACTAGAGAAAAATGAGATTAAATTTATGATACACAGTGCTATCCACTGAACACTGCAGCACACCTGTTGTGTGGTAGGTGTGAATTTGTCACTGATTTCCCACTCAGATCATATATATATGCACCTGGCCTATGGGAGTATTGCAAACTTGTAAATATCATTCAGTGATATTTAATAAACCAGCCTGAGATGTAAATAAAAGGAATCTTTTGAAATTATGCAAATTTAAACTTAAAAATTGTGGCTAAGGAACATGAACTGTGTGGTATTATACTTGGCACTGGTTATAGACAACATTTTTGTGGAAAGTAAGCACTTTAGGGTTAATCTTTTTTTATAATTCTGGGATGAAGATTTCAAAGGCAAATGATCGCTTTTCCTTCATAAAAGTCTGAACTTTCAATCGTGCCCCTTAACTCCCACCAGAAGAATCCAATCCCAAAGAAATTTCAAAATGCCGTACACCTCTTTCTAGGGTAAATTTTCTTCTTAATTTTGGAAAAAGGCAGAAGAGCAATTTTAAATTTATGGGGTAAGATCATCAACTGGTGTAAATGAGCATAGCTTCTTTGACTTCAGTGCAGCTACACTGATTTTGCAGCATCTTAGAAACTGACCCATGGTATTTAGAACATAATGGATGCAAGCCTGGCCCTACTGAAGTAAATGGCAGACAGGGTCACTACTCATGGACCAGGATGGTGGTGTGCTAGACACTGGACAAGCATATAACAAAAAAGACATTCCTTGCCACCAGGAAATTACTGGGGTCTTCAATAATCTGTTTTGTCATTTGCATTTATTTTGCCAGTTGCAAGGGATAAGTTAATGTTGGGCAGGTGATGTAAATTTAGTAGGGAATTTTTGTAAAGAAAGTGTAATAATGTTTTGGGGCATGAGCTGGACTCCTGTGAAACACACTTTCAACCTAAGCTCTGTTTACCAAAGACTTTTGTTTGTGAATTGGGGAACTGTTCTTTGAAGTGCTGGGGTAGGAAGCTTTGTTGCCTGAAACATTTCAAGTTCGACTGGATAAAACACTGGAAATATACCGTGGGGAGGAACTCTTCACTGTGGGAATGGCAGTAGTATTTCTTTTTCTAGAGCTGGGTGAACACATTTCAATAAATAAATTAACACAGGTAACCTTTTTATGAATTGTTCACAAACAGGTTATGATTTACATCAAACCTATTTGTTATTAGCCCAATAATTTCTGTAAATAATCCTTGATCTATAGCTTATTTGTGAGCAAGAAGTTGCAAGTATTCAGGATTAAAACTAGATCTAGGCAGGTTAGTGTACAGTAGACACAGGATTCATGGCATGTCTCAGTTGCAGGATTGGATGAGTGTAAATGAGGGTTTTTTTTCATAAAAACTCATCTTTCCAAGCTGAACGTGTCATTTTCCCCATAATCCTGCAGTAGTCCCTTAACATGTGCTGCTTCCAGGAGCAATCTAACATTTGAGAGAAAATGGAATGGTGGTCCAGCTTTTAGCCTGATAGCATTGGACTTGGGAAACCTGGGCTGAGTTCCCTACTCTGCCACAGATGTTGTGTGTGACCTTGGGCCAGTCACTTAGGGACAGACTTTTATAGGTGTTTAGGTGCCAAAAGATGCAGATAGGGGCCCAGTTCTGGCATCTTTAGGCATCTAGATGTCTTTAAAAATGTGACCCTTAATCTCTGAGCCTCAGTTCCCAATCTGGAAACTGGGGAGAAAAGTAATTCCCTATCTCAGATGGCGTTGTGAGGATAAATACATTGCAGAGTGAGAGGTGATCAAATACTGTACTCATTGGGGGCCAGATAAGCATTATGGATGGATTCCTGCTACTCATCTCATTCACTAAAATATTTGTAGGCAGAAATACAAAAGGCATTGTGACCACAATCAGGCTGAATTCACTAAATCATGCCATTAATATTAACTAAAAAATATTGCAGTATTCACCTAGCTGTTGGCTTTGCCACCTATTGCACTAGGTCCTCGGCAAGTGTAAATAAACATAGCTCCGCTGACATAAATAAAGTAACTCTGATTTGCAGCAGCTGAGGATCTGGTCCATCATTTTTGCATCTGGAGCAGGGACTCTCCCTTTTTTTTAACTGGTCAAAGGCCTTTGGAAAATGGATAGAAAAGAATCTAAGAAGTTCCCAGAGGTACTGGGAGTATTGAATAGTGTCGGTGTGCTGTTAGAAAGACTGTGCTTAAAAGATTTAATTTTTATTAGCTGCATTTCAGACTTTCTAAGAAATGAATGGATTAAAGTTAATTTAAATAAATATATTTAATCATGTGGCATTAAGACAGAATTGGCAGTATATCCCCAGCCATGAAATTTTAAACAAACTAAAATAAAAAAAGAGAGAGAGACAGAATGAGATATTTATTCTTCTGCCTAATGAAAGGACAAAATAATTCATTTCAACTTCCTTACCAGACTTGTGAGCTGCTGTTATAGACAGCAAGACTAGCCATTGTCCACTGCACTTGTAAAATTCTTGTTAACAAAATCACTGTGACCAAAAGGCCTTACTGTGCAGTGCATACCCAGGCAAAACACTCACTGCAATCTGCCCCTGAGAAGCCTATGTCCCATGAGTCTTAATACCTTTGAAAATCCATCCTTTAGGCACCTAAAGATGCAGATAGGTTCCCTAGTGGGATTTTCAAAAGGGCCTAACTGGATCCTCAAATACCTTGGAGGATCTGGGCTAAATCTCCTTTGAAAATGGGACTTTGAAAATTTTATCCAAGATCCCAAAACTGCAAACCTTACAAAATAGGCATGTTAAATGTTGGTTTAACCCTTTCAAAATAGTGCAGCTACCTCAAACTGAAGGCTTTTAGAGAACATACAGGTGGTCTTGTTGAGTTAGGACTATCCATCCTGCTCATCTGGAGTGATACTCCTCTCTGCAGGCAGCCCAGCTGATGTTAGTGGGGCTGCTGATGGAGGACGGCACTACAGTTTCATGTGATGTGTGCTAGGAGATAACACGAGAGGACTCCATTCCTATTAAAACAGGCTCCATTAAAACAACTGTTGACAAAGCTGCTCCAACTCCCTCTTGACATTCCCAGCAATGTGCATGTACCCTGACTGTATAGTGCCTTCTCCAAACTTTTCCCTCCAGCAACCCATTCTTCTACCTCCAGGTTCCATGCAGGTTGTTACACCACTGACCCATTGTGGCTGTGTCTTGCATGGGGTAATGTTTTGTATATTTTGAAGTCTGGTGAAGGTAATCCATATTAACTAACTGGTATTACAACCTAGTGAAGACAAAAGTAAAACCTAGCTAACACAGGTTAAAACTAGACCTGCCTTGTCTTCTCCAGGCATATGTCTTCACTGCAGGATAAACTTGGGAAACCCAGTCTCAGACCACACACTAATAAGCCATACTGAAGTTAGATGCATACTGTGGGGACACAGTATCTATATACGCACCTATCTGTGTTGCTAGAACTCATGAAGCCATATCCCATGCTCCTTAATACTTGAGTATGCTGACCCACTCGATGATCCTTTCCCAGTGAACAGTAGGAGGACTTGTCTGCCCTTCTGGGAACGGGGGGCAGGCGGCAGGCTGAGTCTTATTCTAACCTTGTTCAGAATGCAAGTGCCCCCAGGGCTGAAGCGTGACTTCACAGCTCTCATAGACAGAGTGAAGCAGGAAGAAAGAGGAGGATCAAGGAGCAGTGTAGCCAACCCTTGCTCTTTCATTGAGCCTGGCAACTTTTAGTATTTCTTTAAAAGCATGTTCTTTGAGCCAAGCCTGTGATTTTGGGGGGCCAGACCCCTGATTTTTGAGGTTAGCAATAGAATAATGGAGCAGAGTGTTCACTCTGGTGCAACAACCCCACTCCATGGGCTGGTGCAGAGGCTATTGAAGGGGTAGTAGGGAGAGAGCCATCCCTGTACACCTCAGAGTGAAAGGACTGCTGTTGTTGGAATGCCCTATACTGCAAGCTTCTGCACGCCGACGCCTCCCAGGCGTTCACCACAATCTGGACCAGAATAAATACACAGGCAGAGAGATCATTTATGTTGCAAACGTCCTATAACAACCAGCTGGAAGGATTTTATTCATCAGTTTAAAAAAAAATTAATACGTTTATTTATTGCGAGCCCTCTTCAACCAAATGAAATGTGTCAAAAATTAGCTGGAGCAAATCCCCAAAATTGCTGTAAATGAGCACACTGCATGTGGATCATGCACAGCCCCTGGCCCTTGCTCAAGAAGGGTCTCAGAACTCGTGACTGGACGGATCAGGCTAATTATTGGGAGGATTTCACACCCTTCTGTAGAATTTCCATATTTTGTACTTGTTGACAGCAGTGATCCGGGAAGCTTTCCGAACACAGATAAGAAAAAAAAAAAGCTCAGAAAGAGAAAACTCCCCAAAGTACTGGAGAGTTGCCAAATCTAAAATGGTTAGTGGCTAGAAAAGCTGTGCTCATAAGATTTAATTCTTATTAGCTGTATTTCAGACCTTCTAAGAAATAATGGATTAAAGTTAATTTAAATAATGATATTTGACATGGCATTAAGGCAGATTTGGCAGCATGTCCCCAGACATACAATTTTAAACGAACTTTTTTAAAACAAAAAGCAGAAGATGGCCTTTGGAGATTTGATGTGACCCATCAATTTCTGCAGTGTTATGTATTTTATCCAATTAAATCAACGTCAGTCAGATTGCTGGATGGCTAACCCTTATTTAGTTTTCAAAAATACATTCTCCTGGTCAGAAACCAGCGTATTTATTTCTGATCATGCAGCAAACAAAACAATAAAAGCTCATCTTTTAAATTGTCTTTTCAAATAGTTTTTTGACCGACTGAACAGAACAAACAGCCTCTCTCAGACATTAGAACACAGAGATCCAGTACCAGAGCCAACCTTCTAGAGAAAACGAATCCATGGGAATAACACTTGTTGAAACAGAATGCTGTCACAGCACAAACGCCTCCTGTTTTAAAGAGAGCCTGCCACAGCTTTGACTTGGAACCATTATCTTAGGACAACAATCTAGTCTACATTATCAGATGTGTTTTTGCTTTGGAGGTGAAGGACTGGGGAAGGGCATACTGAAAACACTCTTGGATCTAGCAGTGTTGCTTTGTGCTTTTGGGGAGGGGCAGGGAATGAAGAGTTTTTCTTCGTTTTTTTTTTCTTTAACACAAACAAAAAAAATCTGTTGTAGCCAGAATTTTTTGTAGGTCAAACCTACTGCTGCATCTACTACAGCTTTTGCAACTCTGAGGTGCATGCTTAAGACTGATGAACTTGCAAGTGCTTTTCTGTGCTGTGTTCAAGTATATTTCTTACCAAGAGTGACTCTAATTACCCTGATCTTGAGGCGTAAAGGATATAATGGAGGGGCATAAACAGGTGGTGGACAGGACTATGGACATGTTGCACTATGTAGCCTACACTCTACCCATACAGTAGGTACAGTGGACAGGTTAGACCATGTGACTACATGGATCTACTGGTCATTCCCCTTACATGTGAAGGTAGGAGATGAAAGAACACCTGAAGCAGGACTACTGCAGGCCTGGAGTCCACAGTAGCAATCACAAGGAAGCCTATGGGGGAACCCATTAAGGATAAGGAACACTCTGCTCATAGCCCACATATTCAACTTGCCCTTGTCCCTGAGAGCTAGATTGGGCCCTGGACTCTATGCTCATGAATGGGCATAAAAGGCAGTAAAAACTCTCCTTGCATGGGCTACCCAGACAAGGGGTCTGGGCAGGCAGGAATAAGCAGGAGCGGAGCATCTTTTTCTCCCTGCCCTGTCCCATACAGCATGTAAGCAGGGAGGCCCTGAGTCAGCATGAAACTTAAGCATGCGTTTATTTAACTTTAGGTACATGCTTAAGTCCCAGTGAGTTGCTAAATAGAGATAGATTTAAGCAATGCTTAAATTCTTTGCTACATTGGGCCCAGAGTAGGTAAGCATGACCTCTTAGTGAATGTCAGCCTTCAATATATAAGCATTAACATTAGAACAGACATACTGGGTCAGACCAATGTTTCATCTAGCCCAGTATCCTGTCTTCCAACAGTGGCCAATGCCAGGTGCCCTAGAGGGAATGAACAGAACAGGGAATCACTAAATGATCCACCCCTGTCGCCCATTCCCAGGTTCTGGCAAACAGAGTCTACGGACACCATCCCTGTCCATCCTGAGTAGTAGCCATTGATGAACCTATCCTCCATGAATTTATCTAGTTCTTTTTTGAACCCTGATATAGTATTGGCCTTCACTACCTTCTTGCAAAGGTAGGTAGGAGATGAAAGTATTACAATAAAACCTTTAAACCCTTATAAACATATACACATTAGTAAAATATTCCAAAGTCTTGATGGTCAAGCAATTGCAGAGAGAGCTCTAAACTAATTTCTATGTACAGGTAGATTGCCTCAGGCAGAACTGTTTTACTTTGACACAAAATTAAAACACCTCACTGAAATGTCTTATGTGGTACACGGAAAGCTATTCTAGAGGGGAATATAAATGTGCTGCTTGCTTCATTGACAGGCTATTCTTAACATTTATTTTTTTAAGATATAATGGCTGAAGCCATATTTCCCTAGTGATAAAAATCCCTTTAGTAATCCCTGCAAAATCCTAAAGGGCTAAAAAGCAATGAAGAGGATTTTTAATGGTAAGTTATAAATCCTTTTAGAGAACATCTTGCTTTAAAAAAAATTTTTTTTAAAGGAACGCTTAAGAATGTAGGGCTGTGTAGGAATCCTGCACCAAGCTCAAGGACACTCAGAAGGGTGGCCACATTCTAAGTCAAAGAGTTGACAATGAGCCACAGTTTTCACTGGCCACTTAGGAACCAAATTTCCTGGCCTATGGGAAGAAAAAGAGAGATCATCTTTTCATTGCTGGAATCCCATCTGCTGGAAGATTTATTGAGTGCCACACGTCAGGTCAATAAGAAGATGAGTCAAGATCATGGTGCGGGAAATGATGTCTGCAGTTGAAGTAAGTAAGATCTTCCAAGCAAACCGTGGTGCTGAAGTGGAAGCAAAGTAGCAGAATGCAGTATATTCTGCTGGATCTTTCTCATAATAGAAGCACTCTCTACTGTACTATGGCCGATTTCTGCTGACTACTTTATATCTCTAGTCACTGGGGACCCTATATTTCAGGTTCCTTTTTATAGTCACTTTAGGGCCATGTATGAAAAAACACCTGAAACAAGACTACTGCAGTCCTGAGTCCCCAATAGCAATCACAGAGAAGTCTGTGGGGGAAACCTATTGAGGATAAAGAAAGCCCTGCGGCTAGCCTATGTATTCAAGCTTGCCAAAGGCCACAGTATTTGTCCCTTAGGGCTGGATTGTCTCCTGGATCCATGCTTCTTAAGGATCATAGGAGGAAGCAAGAACTCTTCGTGAATAGAGCTACCCAGACCATGGGGTACTGTGTGTGTGTGTGTGTATTTTATATAATTATATTATATGCATTAAAAATGCAACATTATATATATATATCTTAAAGAGCCATTATATCTTAAAAATAAATGTTAAGAACAGCCTGTCAATGAAGCAAGCAGCACCCACACATATATATATAATGTTGTACTTTTAATGACGACTTCAGGGCACCTCTAATTTTGACCCTTTTCATTTTTTGGAGGCTGACTTCTTGTAAATGTTTGCTGGATACAGTGATTTCTGCTGAAAAGTGGAAGAAGTTCATGGTATCAAAAAGACTATGCAGATACACATCACACTAAACAGCTGTAGTAGGTCAGATTCATGCTCTGTGTGACTCCATAACTGGAGTTGAAATAGGCATAAATTTGGTGTAGAATCTCTGGTTATTGAACGAAAAATTTTAATTGAAGCCTATGCACTTATGTGAATGAAGGCAAGACTGGGTCCTTGCTTCATAATCATTTACATTAAATTATTGATTTTATCAAAGAGGCTACACCTGGATACATCATATGGATTTAACAGGGATGCAAACTAGTGGGTTCTAAAGAAATTGAATAGGATTCTCTGAAACTCACTAAAAATTTAATAAAGAATGACATATATTCTTTGAATTTTCAGGCCAACTTAGAGAATTCTACAGCAGAAGCATAAGTCTCTGTTAAATTGTATAGGTTTTGTAGAAAAGGCTATCATTCCCGATAGACCTGTTTTACACCACGCATGATCAATCCATGGTACTCATTGCCACAAACTATAATTGAGACCAGGAGTCAAGAAGGAATCAGATAATGATTAGACAGTTGTATGGATCGGAACATCAGAACATTAGATGAGACTGAAAAGAAATGAAAATGATTAGAGATATTGAACATTCATGTTCACAGCCATAAGCCAGCTACTAAATGTCAGGGAGATAGGAAGGAACGTGCCGTAAGGGCAGGTTATTCCAGAATTATCAACTATGGGGTTTCCTGAAACTTCCTCTGAAGCATCTGGCTCTGGTCACTGCCAGAGACAGGACACTAGCCGGCACAGACCACTCAGCTGATATGGTATGGTAATTCCTATGACCTTCCAACATGGGTATAGGTGGAAATTCTGCATAGTAGCACAGCATGTTGGTGGTAAAACAGATGAGGCTAGCAGCAGGAATCCTGAGGTGCAATTCTGGTTGATTCGGGCAGAGGTCCTCCTGCTTCCCAGAAAATTCATGCTGCAGTGGCAGCTCCACCAGCCTTTCAAGGGGTGCGGTGTGTATTCCCCTCCATGATCTCCTGTCTGGCAGGGGGTGATGGCCCCAACCCCAGCTGCTTATGCCCTCTTTCAAGCGGCTAACATCCAAGGAGTACGAAGAGGGAACAGCAACTCTGTTCTGATTCAGCAAAGTACTTAAGCATGTTCTTAATTTTAAGTGCTTTTCTGAACTGGGGCCAAATGGGTTTGTGCCTGGCCCTTCCCACAGATCAACTGGGAGTGAAGAAAGCTCCTTGGTGTGCCCTCTTCTTCAGAGCCTCCCAAGAGGCTACACCCACTGATAACTCAGCCGTTTGGATAAGGTAATCCACTGAGGGGATAAGGGTCCTACTTCTAGTGAAAACTAGAGGAGGTCTCCTTTAGCTCCAGTGGTAGAAGGCTGTGGTTTTGGAGCTAACATTGAAGGGTTCTCTGGTCCCAGTTTCCCAGGCATATGCAGGCATCTTATCTGGTAACTGTCTTAGTTGTGTGCAGAATATAAGATCATTACATGTCGGGCTGAAAAACTCTGCTCTGAATCAGACAGAAGAGAGACTTGAATGCAGGTCTCACACATCCCAGGATCATATCCTAACCACCCGGCTATCGAATGGTACATGAACATCTGGTTTCGAGAGAATCTTCCGAAGGTTTTAGTTTCATACAATGTGGAACGAAAACCAAGTGGGAAACCTCAAAAGTTGCCATGAAATGGAAATGTCCTCCAGCCAGCTGTGCTAACAGAACCAGCTGACATATAAACTGCCCCCAGAAGCAATATAAAACACACCATAATCCTGCTGTCCTTTCCTGGATCTCTTCTGCGGTGTCAACTGACAGAAATGTTGTGCTTACGTGTATCAAATTATATAGTAGTTCTCTTCATAGATTCCAGGGCCAGAAGAGACCAGAGTGATCATCTAGTCTGGCCTCCTGCGTAAAACAGACCAGAGAACTGCCCTGAAATAATACCGGTTTGAGTGAGAGCATATCTAGGTGTCGTGTTGATAAGTGGCAATTAAGATAGGAACGCTCAACTTACTTGCCTTTCAGGTAAGTCACGGTATTAATTAAATTGGATCTGTGGTGACAGGAAGCACCTTATTGGGCTGCCTGGCCAGCATTTTTAGTGTCCTTGTCACCCCTAATTTTTAGAATCACAGATTGAGAAATGTAAAATATATATAAAATAAAGGATTCTTATTTAGAAGTAATGTGCCATTTATCCTGATTGTAATTTACCGTGTCAACTTTTCATGGTCACTTTTCTCATCTTGAGACATATGGCGTGATGTTATTTTAGAAATCGTTTTCAAACTTTCCTTCACTAATTTGATATGAGAATGTAGTGGTATGGTGTATTAATGGCACGTCTTTGCTGTGTCACATTAAACTAGTTTCATACTTGGGTAATAGCTTATTACGGATATGATAAAATATTACGGACACAGGAAAGCCATTCATTCCAGAAGTACTATCAAAATTATACATTACAATTGGTACATTAACTACTACAACATACAGTAATACTAATAAAACCCTTCGATGGCGCACCATAATCAACTGCAGAATAAATTGGGTATTACAAATATAATGCATGTTGAAATAAAGGTGTTTGTGCTGAAATGGACATGTTGAATAGCCAATTCAATGCTTCCTAACTGACTAAAAATAACTACCCATTGGTGAAGGGTTAATGTCTAGCTATTCCACCTGGAAGCAGGCGGGGCACACCCTGACTGTTTCCTAGGAGCAATGCACACATTGCTCTATCCAAGGACAAGGGCTAGATATGAACCCTGAGAACTTGATTGTTTGGACAGCAACTGTGGGAGGTTTCTTTAGCCTGGGCTCAAGGCCTGAGAACCAGGATTGTAGTAGATAGAGGATGGTAACTAAGCATATGAATCAACGTCATACATTCCTTTGTGTAGCAGTGTGTAATGCATAGGGGGAGAAATATAATAAAAGGAGAAGGTGGAAGGCGGGGGGGCAGAACAGCCCATCTCCGCTGACCAGCCTGTTTGCTTGCAAAAAGCTGTGTTCTGTCTCATCACTGAACCGCAACAACTGGCGCCCAACGTGGGGCCCTCAGCACTCACCTCGCCCGGCAAGGGTTTCAGACGCGTCACTCATCCACTTCGTGGATCCCGGTGAGTATTTTTCATTGTGGTAAGTATGGGAAGCTCCCTCTCTGCTTTGCAAGTGCAACACCGCAATGAGCTGCAGTATTTGCTGCGTAAGGCTCAGCGTGACTGCCCGGCTCGAGAACTCACTCTCCTGCTACAGGAGGTGCGTGCCAAGTGCCCGTGGTATCCTGAAGCTGGAAGCCTTAAGTTAGCGGACTGGGAGCGATTGGGCCAGACATTGCACAAAGAGCCTCGGGCACCCGTGCAGGCTTTACATGCCTGGCACCTCTGCCGCGACGTGGTACAGCGTGTCGCCTCGGACAGACCCTCCCTCGCGAGGCTGGTGCTCTCGCCGCCCCCGTCCGCCCCTGCAGTCATCCCCCCTCCTGGCGATGCGACACAGCGTGTTGCCTTGGAAAGGCCCTCTTCAGCACCAACAGAGGAGCTGCCGATCCTGCCACCCCCGTCCGCTCCTGCAGCCATCCCTCCCCCTGCTTCGCCCCCAGTGCCTCTATTACCACCGCCTCCCTGGCCTTCCCCACCGGAGCCGGTGTGTGATCACCCTCCCCCCATGGGGCCCCCCGGAGAGTCATCTGCATCTGCTCAGAAGCTTTCGCTGGTGCAACAAATGGTTCACGCAGCGAAAGCTCGATCAGATCTTACAGCAGAGGAGCTGGCTGATCTGGTCTCCGTTTGCCCGGTGACCTGGCAGAATGATGACCAGGGCAACCCCGTGGGCACCTGGACCACTCTGCCATACTCGGTGGTTAGAGAGGTAAAGAAAGCAATTCGTGAATTTGGCCTGACTAGCACCTTTGTGCGTGGTCTCATTGAAGGGATGGGTGCTGGGTACTCCCTAATCCCTGAGGATTGGAAAACGCTGCTGCGCATGATGTTGTCACCCAGTCAGTATGTTATTTGGCTTAGTGAGTATCGGCAGATGGCAGAACGCCAAGCCCAGGTATATAGAGAGCAAGGTATCATTTATGAGCATTTGGCAGGGGAGGGCCAGTTTGCTACTATTGAGATGCAGTCTCAACTCCCTCAGGCCGTCTTCCCCATTATTTCCACCTGTGCCCAGCATGCTTTCAAGAAGGTCCCGGATTCAGGCAAGCCTACCAAAAGCTTTGTCAGTATCCGTCAGGGTGCCTTAGAGTCCTTTTTGGATTTTACCAACAGATTGCAGGAGGCTATCCTCCGACAGGTGGATAACACTGAGGCAGCTCACGAGCTCCTGTTAAAATTGGCAGTTGAAAATGCAAATGAGGATTGCCGCCGTGCTCTCCAGGCAGCACAAGTCTCTGGTGTTTTAGAGCTCTCAGACATGCTGCGGGCGTGCCAGAACATTGGCACACAAGCCCACAAGGCTGGAGTTCTGGCTGCCGCCCTCAGAAAAACTGGGAAGGAGGGGAAGCGCTGTTACCGCTGTGGAAAGGAGGGTCATTTTCAGCGGGAGTGCCGCTCATCTAAGGCACCAGCCCGACCCTCAAAGAAGTGCCCCAAGTGTGGGAAAGGTTATCACTGGGCTAATCAGTGTCGTAGCGGGTCGGGAAACCACGCGACGGGTCCCCCCCGAACCCAGGGCCAAACGGGGGTGTTTCCTACTCAGGCAATCGCTCCTCTGCCTTGGAATCCGTAGACTCTATGAGGGCAGCGACTGCTGGAAGTGCAGGGCTTGATTTGATCATGCAGGAGGACACTGACTTTCAGCTGCCAGGGGAGGTCTGTGCCATACCTACACAGGTGACGGGACCTCTCCCTGCCGGCTTTGTAGGTCTTGTTCTCCCTCGCTCACATGCTGGGAAACAGGGCTTTTTTGTCATTCCAGGGGTTATTGATGCTGATTACACTGGCATTATTAAGGTTCAGGTGTGGACTCATCTTCCACAGTCGCTCCCGCGTGGACGGTCAATTGCACAATTGATTTTAGTCCCCTATCAGGTGCCAGCTGCCGAGGATCAAACTCGGGGCGGAGGAGGCTTTGGATCTACGTTGTCTCACTCGCCGTCTCACAGCGTTCAGAATTAGCTGCTGTTATTTTGGTCTTTCAACTTTTTGCTGATTGTCCCTTTAATTTAATTGTGGATACCCATTATGTTTATTAGGTAATTGCTTATTTACCCCTTGCCCTCATTACCCCTCAGGTTGATGCAGACCTCCTTCGCCTGTTTTTGTCTTTACAGCATCTTCTTGCCACTCGTCATTTCCCTTACTTTGTTGCTCATATTTGCAGTCATACCCCTCTGCCTGGGCCACTCACTGAGGGCAATGCACGCGCCGATCGCGCGTTGCGTGGTCAGGTAAATTCCCTTTTTTCTGACCCCATTGAAAGCCATGCCTTTTTTCATCAGTCTGCCTCTGTTTTGGCCCGGCAGTTTCACATTCCTGCTGATTATGCACGTTCCATTGTTCGTTCCTGCCCCCACTGTGCTGCTGCTGCTCCTACTTTTTCTTATGCCGTTAACCCCCGAGGTACCACAGCAAATCAGCTGTGGCAAATGGATGTTACTCATGTACCACAATTCCGCCCCTATTCATTTTTACATGTTTCCGTTGATACTTATTCAGGCTTCCTTTGGGCAACCCCACAACGTGGGGAAGCCACTAACAAAGTTATTCACCATTTGCTGGCCTGCTTTTCTGTTATGGGTCGCCCTTGCCAAATTAAAACAGATAATGCCCCAGCCTACTGCTCTGCAGCCCTCTCCACCTTTTGTGCCCGCTGGGACATCCGTCTTAAACACGGAATCCCTTATAATTCCACGGGCCAAGCCATTGTTGAACGTGCCAATCGCACACTCAAAACCTTGCTAGATAAACAATTAAAACAAGGGGAGCTGCGTCTCCGAACCTTAGGAGACATTCAACAACAGATGTATATTCTCTTGTTTACTTTAAATAATTTAACACTGAATGCAGATCAGCAGACCCCTGCGGATCGGCATTTTCACAAATCTGAGGTACTGGAAAGACCGCGTGTCTTTTACCGTCAGCTGCCCGATCCACAGTGGCTGGGCCCAGCACCTCTAATCACTTGGGGTCGGGGATATGCTGCTGTGTCTCTCCCTGCAGGACCGTTGTGGGTTCCAGCCCGGTGCGTGCGACCAGCACTTAAACAACATGGCATGGCACCAGGGGCTGTCGAATCCCATACCAGAGTTTCAGCTGACCTTGGAGGAGACCGCGTTGCCCCCCGAGTCGACAACGGCGGGACGGAAACGGAGGAGGCGTAGCGTCCCAAGCCAGCCCGTGACATGGGGAGCAGTAAAAGCATTGGTCGCCACGGCTCAACGAAAACTGGCAGCAGATCAGCAGCCAGAAACTCCTAAGACTTTGTTTGTGGCGATTCTCGCCCAAATCACTGCTAATTCTGTGATGATTGTGTGCCTTTTGTGCCTGCTATTTTCTGTGGGGGTTGGCTCGGAAGCGCCTCCCCTGTTACAAGTCCGTAGGAGAATAAGATATTGCTCTTTGCTTATGCTAATCTTTTCTCCCAGTATTCTAGCATGGCTAATTGGTGCCCGGCCAACTATATTCTGCCTCGCACGGCTATATCCCTCCACACACCGTACCCGGCCGGGGCTCACAATGTCACCTGTGCGCGTGTAGTTAACTGCACTAGTACAAAGGTGCCATTGGGCTGTCAAAAAATTTCTCAATCCCTTTTAAATTGTTCCCATGCTGTTAATGTTTTATATAATTATGGCCATATCATCCTACCATCAGGATGGGTTTTTACTTGTGGTTCATGCACCTTTAATTATATTCTTGCAAATTTAAGTGATGGCACCCTTTGCTGTCTTAGTAGAATGATACTTATATTGCCTTTTGCTGGTTACAATTGTAGTAAAAGAAGTGTACCCCTTTTAGATGATTATATTGCAGATGTTAAGCTTTTGGTTATTTTGTGTTTGTAATCATTGGGCTTATTTTTTGTTGCTGCTGTGTATAATGTATTCCTTCCTTGTTAAGACTTTGTAAAATTTTTGCCCTGGAAAGCTCCCCAGGTTATGTTCTTGTCTGTCTGGGAGTTAAATAGCATGACAAAACAAATTGGCGGCTACCATGAGATGGCCAACTATCAATAAACAAAAAAAGGGGAGATGAAGGGTTAATGTCTAGCTATTCCACCTGGAAGCAGGCGGGGCACACCCTGACTGTTTCCTAGGAGCAATGCACACATTGCTCTATCCAAGGACAAGGGCTAGATATGAACCCTGAGAACTTGATTGTTTGGACAGCAACTGTGGGAGGTTTCTTTAGCCTGGGCTCAAGGCCTGAGAACCAGGATTGTAGTAGATAGAGGATGGTAACTAAGCATATGAATCAACGTCATACATTCCTTTGTGTAGCAGTGTGTAATGCATAGGGGGAGAAATATAATAAAAGGAGAAGGTGGAAGGCAGGGGGGGCAGAACAGCCCATCTCCGCTGACCAGCCTGTTTGCTTGCAAAAAGCTGTGTTCTGTCTCATCACTGAACCGCAACACATTGGATAAAACATCTCTAATCAAAGTAAGTCACCCACTTTAAAAAAGTGATTTAGGAATCAAATATTTGGAAAACATCTTAGATGTAAAACCACTTAACTAAATGTATTAATAGTCTACCACCAGCTGCATGCTTTTGAATGTACAGTAAACGTAGCGAATAAACATTTACGTGCTTGGAGTTCTGCTGTTGTGTTTTCCTGCAACCTTGTGCTGGAGATTGCCTATGGCCCCACTTCCCAGCTGCAGCATGGGAGGGCATGAAGCTTCCCACAAGTTTGGGTTTGCAGGGAAAGCATACCTACTGCTAACCCACTTCATGTGCTCCCATCCACAGGCAGGTGTGGAGCGGGAAGAAGGGGAAGACTTAGAGCTGACCCATCTCAGCTGGAGCTGGTCCCACCCCAGAAGTACTAGCAGGGAGCCATCCCTCTGCTCAGGAAAGTGCAGAGACTTCAGTCCTGGCAGCTTGTGCCTTTCCATTGACTTCAGGTGGCTTTGGATAGGCCCCTAGGCAGGGTTCACACACAATCTAGCCCATAGTGTTTATTCTGCTTCAGTTAGTGATGCGGACTACCTAGGGTAGGCAAATAGACACGGATGACCATTATTTGAGAGGGCACCACTGCTTCTGAACAAAGAGCAATGGGGTAAAAAGTAGTTCCCAACCATGCATTTCAGCTCTGAGTCTCATTCATTAGCTTCTTAGATACATTCATCATTAAACTCAACACTTCCTGTTGTAATGAAAGGAATGAGTTTAGGAAGTGGTCTTTAAGATAAAAGCTACAATCACTCAGTGGGTCCAATTCAAACCTAGTGTCAATCCACTGGAGACAATGGGTGAAGTCCTGGCCCGATTGAAGTGAAAAGGGCCAGGATTTCACTCAATGATTTTACTTCACTGATGAAACTCACTCTCAGGTTGCATATCGGCAAACAAGACCACTAGAGCAGTAAATGCCTTGTTTTTCTTCCATGAAGAATGCTCAAGCGTTTAGGGAGACCAAGGTATTTTAAAAATCTATAGAAGTCCCACATAACCTATCCCAAAATCCTGACACTAAATATAATACAAAGGGGTTTTTTTTGTTTTGTTTGCAGGAATGCAAGTATTTCGAATGCTTCCCTGAATGTCAAGTATGAGCTGGGAGAAATTATCCTTGTTTACAAAAGGTTCAATTTCCACATTAAAATTTGCATATTCCCTTGTTCACTGTTGTTCGTATCATCTTAATCATCCTGCATTACTTATTAAACAAGGCATAAAATGTTTATAAAACAGGCCTAATGTAGTCAGACATAATAGTTCAGCCAAGATCAAAGTCAAGCTTTACACTTTTCCCCCCTCACAGCCTGCTGAGTCGGGGATGGGGAGAAGATCTCTAAATCACACATCCACTGTTCAGCTTCTGAAGGTTAACAAGTGGTTCACTCAGACAGTAAGCCTGCGGGTGTTTGAAGGGTAGATCTACTAACAGGATCCCTATCTATTACGGGTTTGAGGCTCTTGAAAGTGCACTTACGACACATTGAGATTAGCCAGTTATGCTAAAAAGAGGAACAAGTCGGCACTTTTATTCCAGAATAAGAGCATCCACACGTTATACAGAAATAGCTGATTCCAGGTATAAACGAGCCCTCAATCACTAGAAGGGACTCTGACTTTTTACATTTGAACTCTGGTCTTGGGTACTGTGGCTTATTGCTAAGTCAGAATGCTGTTATGTGGATATGGGTTGTATTCTCTTGTGAACTGTTGTAAACCAACAAAGGTATCCTGCTACAGACACAGGATTTGGGTTTTGTATTTATACCTATTTTACTTACAAAGACCCATCCCTTGGGGAAAGTGGTGTTTTTTCAGTAAAAGTAAAATGTTTACAGAAAAATACAGACCTTCAAAGTCTTTCATGAAAACCTCCAGACTCAAAATGAAATAGAAAAACCCCAGCAAAACAAAAAATACTTATTATAAAACAAATTGCTCTTAGTTGACTTATTGGTGAGAGAAAACTCTCATGAATCTAATGTTAACAGAGAGAACTGAATTGTGAGATTCCTCACAGCTATGAAGAGCCTTACTTAAATGATAATTATCTTTCACACAGCAGTTTTACTCATATTCGCTATTTGTTATGTCTACTCTGAGTCATATGAGCTCAGTATCTCAGCTGCAGTAATTTTTCATTATGGTAGTTGTTAAGCACATTTAAGTAAGCCAACTTCATAATCTATTTAATGTATTTATTTACTAAGCAATCCATTTTGGAATGAAAGATATACTTTAATAGGAAATATATTATTACAGATTTCCTATTAGCAATAAGAATAACTCTGAGATCCCTGCATCTTTCAGGTGACGTCCCACAGTCATTGGGCCCAGTTCTGCACTCCTTGCACAGGCAAAACTTCCACTAAGTTCCCTAGAACTAGAGTTGAAATTTGATACTAGGACAGAATTTGGTCCTGTTTGTTCAGGAGGAATAGAAACAATTTTCTTCTTTGTTATTATGCTCACACACATAAGTGGAGAACAAGCAGAAGTTGGAACTTTGACATTTTAATCTGCTATTAGACATATGGGCTAACCTTCCCCTGTATAAGTATCTGCACAATCTGCTTAAAATATCTATTGTCTGCATTTTAAGAAACTGGATGGAGGAGATATTTTGAGCTAAAAGCTATTACAATGTGAAAATGTAAAATGGCGGCCCCGAATCTGATGCACTGTTCTCTAATAGAATGTGAGAACACTGTCTTTCTAAAAGCACTAACTCTAGGCTGTATGATATTTGACTGAATATCTAATCATAGTGGAGGTTCTCTTGTGCTTTGCAGCAATAAAATGTGGTTGCTTGATAAAGGAGGGAAAAAAATCTGCCTCCCTTAGCATATTTGTATGTTTATCAATGTGCATATTGCATGCGTCTGTAGAAGCCAAGCATTGTAGAGCACCAAGTGTGTGTAACTCATAGTGCTCTGTATTACCAGTTATTAATTCTAGCATCCATACAGTACAGATGAAAAAGGTCAAGTAAGTACTCAGACTCAGAGGATTTTCTTTATTGGCCATTCCATTCTCAGCCACGATATTACAGCAATATTTCACATGCTGATAAGACGGAGAAAGAAAACAAGTTTACCCTTCTGTTATAAATAAAACAAATGGCAGACACTCTCCTGAGTGTGGACGGTCTAAGTGTCAATTGGCATCCCCAGCTGCCTTTTTCTAAGGGACCCAACTACACTCAGAAAATGACATTATTTAAGTGTGCTTCTTTAACAAGGGTTGGAAACAAATCACGTTAGAACATGCTTTGGTTTTGTACATATGTATGTATATAGCTAGCCAATACCATAATCAGGTGACAAACCCACATGTGAGCTCTGGTTTTTACAGTACGTTTTTAAACCTGGTTATCCCATTGTTTAGTCCAGACTACGTAAGTCTGTTACATGGTGGTCTCTAACCATGCCAATCAATCTTATTTTTAAAGTTGGTCAATTTCAGAGTGTGGATGGTTCCTTAAAAACTTTCTTCCTTTCAGTTCTTGGCCTCTGTACATGACTTATTTATACAACTAAGTCCAGTTTTTGTTTTGTAAGTGAATTTTTCCAATTACTGTGTCTAGCATACTTCACGGATTTTTTTTTATTACTGAACTGATTTGATTAATTTCTAACTGCGCCCAGTTCTTTTGCCAGAGACAAATCTCAATGGCACCATCATTTTATTTTTCTTTCCACTAGCATCTTGCCACTTACTTTCTCTCTTCACCATGGACATCTCTTCAAAGAGGACTTGTCTCCATTAGGAAATTTTTCAGCAATGCTGAAGCTGGATGATTGCTAGAAAGGTAAGATGTTTCCCAGTGTAGATGTACCCTGATCATGGCCAGTGCCTGCTTGGGTACACAAAGAAAAGGGATTGGGGAAGGTGCAAAAGTCTCTTCTGATTACAGAGCCTGCTCTTGGATTATACCCTCTGGGGGCTGGTCAACCCTCCCGTCTGCACCACACACAACAGGATGTATGTGGCTGCACAGAGAAGAATGTGTTGGAGGGGTGTAACTATGGACTCACTACCCCTATGTTTGGGAGTTCACCACCGTTGAAGCACAACATCTCCTAGAACTCTCAAGCTGCATCAGTCACAACTGCAGAGTTGAGCACAATAGATTCCCATAACAGGTGAAATCTGACACTGAGGAAGTATGCACAGTACCTGCAAATGACTGAAAGTTTATTTTTGGGGGTGTATTCTCCAAAGTGTGAAAGAGGAAAAAATGAGAGATTAAATGAGAGTATAAAAATGGAGAGTAGAGTATAAAAATATTGCTCAGGCATGTAGGAATGTTATCAGGAGGGCCAAATCGCACCTGGAGCTGCAGCTAGCCAGAGATGTCAAGAGTAGCAAGAAGGGTTTCTTCAGGTATGTTGGCAACAAGAAGAAAGCCAAGGAATGTGTGGGCCCCTTACTGAATGAGGGAGGCAACCTAGTGACAGAGGATGTGGAAAAAGCTAATGTACTCAATGCTTTTTTTGCCTCTGTTTTCACTAACAAGGTCATCTCCCAGACTGCTGCGCTGGGCATCACAAAATGCAGAAGAGATGGCCAGCCCTCTGTGGAGATAGAGGTGGTTAGGGACTATTTAGAAAAGCTGGACGTGCACAAGTCCATGGGGCCGGACGAGTTGCATCCGAGAGTGCTGAAGGAATTGGCGGCTGTGATTGCAGAGCCACTGGCCATTATCTTTGAAAACTCGTGGCGAACCGGGGAAGTCCCGGATGACTGGAAAAAGGCTAATGTAGTGCCAATCTTTAAAAAAGGGAAGAAGGAAGATCCTGGGAACTACAGGCCAGTCAGCCTCACCTCAGTCCCTGGAAAAATCATGGAGCAGGTCCTGAAAGAATCAATCCTGAAGCACTTGCATGAGAGGAAAGTGATCAGGAACAGCCAGCATGGATTCACCAAGGGAAGGTCATGCCTGACTAATCTAATCGCCTTTTATGATGAGATTACTGGTTCTGTGGATGAAGGGAAAGCAGTGGATGTATTGTTTCTTGACTTTAGCAAAGCTTTTGACACGGTCTCCCATAGTATTCTTGTCACCAAGTTAAGGAAGTATGGGCTGGATGAATGCACTATAAGGTGGGTAGAAAGCTGGCTAGATTGTCGGGCTCAACGGGTAGTGATCAATGGCTCCATGTCTAGTTGGCAGCCGGTATCAAGTGGAGTGCCCCAAGGGTCGGTCCTGGGGCCGGTTTTATTCAATATCTTCATAAATGATCTGGAGGATGGTGTGGATTGCACTCTCAGCAAATTTGCGGATGATACTAAACTGGGAGGAGTGGTAGATACGCTGGAGGGGAGGGATAGGATACAGAAGGACCTAGACCAATTGGAAGATTGGGCCAAAAGGAATCTGATGAGGTTCAATAAGGATAAGTGCAGGGTCCTGCACTTAGGACGGAAGAACCCAATGCACAGCTACAGACTAGGGACCGAATGGCTAGGCAGCAGTTCTGCGGAAAAGGACCTAGGGGTGACAGTGGACGAGAAGCTGGATATGAGTCAGCAGTGTGCCCTTGTTGCCAAGAAGGCCAATGGCATTTTGGGATGTATAAGTAGGGGCATAGCGAGCAGATCGAGGGACATGATCGTTCCCCTCTATTCGACATTGGTGAGGCCTCATCTGGAGTACTGTGTCCAGTTTTGGGCCCCACACTTCAAGAAGGATGTGGATAAATTGGAGAGAGTCCAGCGAAGGGCAACAAAAATGATTAGGGGACTGGAACACATGAGTTATGAGGAGAGGCTGAGGGAGCTGGGATTGTTTAGCCTGCAGAAGAGAAGAATGAGGGGGGATTTGATAGCTGCTTTCAACTACCTGAAAGGGGGTTCCAAAGAGGATGGCTCTAGACTGTTCTCAATGGTAGCAGATGACAGAACGAGGAGTAATGGTCTCAAGTTGCAGTGGGGGAGGTTTAGATTGGATATTAGGAAAAACTTTTTCACTAAGAGGGTGGTGAAACACTGGAATGAGTTACCTAGGGAGGTGGTAGAATCTCCTTCCTTAGAGGTTTTTAAGGTCAGGCTTGACAAAGCCCTGGCTGGGATGATTTAACTGGGAATTGGTCCTGCTTTGAGCAGGGGGTTGGACTAGATGACCTTCTGGGGTCCCTTCCAACCCTGATATTCTATGATTCTATGATTCTATGATGACTAACAATTATTTCTGGCTAACTTTCCAGTAAATCATCTTAGTCAACCTTGAGAATACTCCTCAGGACTTTGCCAAAAAGGTTTTACAGTCCTGCACGCCACTGATTTCATATTCTGAAGAGGAGAGAAATTTTGAGAAGGTGCAAACAGAACACTCCATTTATACATGCTGACTCCATATCAGGACTTCTTCACTTTAGTCACTCATGGGCTATCCAATCATTTATTACTCCTGGAGTAATAAAAAAAAAAAGCATATTCACCATCTCCAGACGAAAGGATTAATCCTGTGTTTTTACATTGGGAGAGCAGGTGTCTGATGCTGCTTTGGTATGAATGCAGTCATGTAATAGTCCATGGAATTTTAGTGGGCAATTCAGAAGAAATCATCAAGTTGATCTAATTTAAGCTTTTCTACAGAAAGCTCAAGTAAGCTTGAATTCTCAGATTAGTCAATGTTTGCAGGCACTTGAATAACAACATTTCATATATTCATAACGTAAACATACAAATCTGAGCAGTTACATGTGCTGCTGTCAGTTTTCTCTTTTTTTTTCCATAAGAAAAGAATTAAATGTATTTAGAAGCAATATCTGGCTATGATCATACACACAATCGAACAAAGGAAAATAAACAGCTGTATTTGCATCCATAGTCCATTTTATCTTGACACTATGAAGGCTAATTGCTATATCAGTAAATGTGGAATGAAATATTCTATATGAGCCTGAAGGTACTATATTTATTAAATTGCTTATCAGCTATGGCTTTCTGTTTTGACAAAGATACATTCTCTTTTTGTCCAATAGCACATTTCTGTAGGAGATAATTTTGAGTAGTCCCTGTCAAATAAAGTTAGATTTAATGCAGCCACACTGCTAGTAATAAAAGGAAAGGATTGACATTTTCTTCTTTATAATTAGATGTTGCCAATGATATCTAGAGGGAAGACACTGTTTTCCTGAATAGTGATTGTTGCCGGGAATGCTCATTGCATTTCCTGAAATTTGTATTGTCCCTGTGGGTATAGGGCATACACTAGAGAGTCTTGTACTACTGATTGAACTGTCATAAATCTATCAGCTAAAAATGTGATAGAACTCCATTAGATGAACCCTACCTGAACATACAACAAATATATCCCTTGCTGCCACTGGTTATTTGTATCACAGTTCACAATTTAAAAAGAACAGCAATATGTTATGCTCTAGGAAAATATCTTAACAGTCTACACAGGAAATACACAGGAGCTGAGGTTTCCTTCATGTACCATACATGCCCTTTACTTTTGTTTCTATGGAATCATTATCTAAAACAAATTAGCAGATGATAGAATGATAATTTCTGTATTAAAATAGTCCCAGAAGGCCAAATCACAGGCAGGACCGCATTGTGTTAGGTACTGTACAAACACAAAGAAAGACCCTTCCTGCCCTGAAGAGCATGCCATCAGCTTTAAAACAAGAACTAACCAGTGGGTGGAATGAACAGGAGGGACTGGGATAGGAGGGAATGAGGATAACAGTGCTAAGAACATGCAATGACACAGAAAAGCTAAGTGCAAAACTTAATAGTTTGACTCAAAGTGGTTTTAAAAATACATAAATAAGGGCTTGATCTTTCATAGTAGTCAATAGAGGATTTCCATTGACTTCAATGGAGTTTGGATACATATAATTAATCTCCACTGGCCATTTCCCCCGGCATCAGTATTATAATTAATATATTTAATAGCAAAGGTTAAAAACATACGTGATTTAGTAGATGTTTTTCCTGGGGCAGCCACTGGCCCACCCACAGAATATTGGACATTCCAGGACTTCTGGGAATGGCATGGGCCCACACAAGCCTGCTTGACCCTACCACTGGCAGCATGACCTTGCATGCCCCATGCATGAGAGATTATGCCACACACAGGATGCTATTTTAAGAGTACGGCACTCTGCCCTCAGTGACATAACCTTGCACTCTTCGGGTGGAGGGGAGCAGCGCGCTTCAAAATGGCATCCCTCACCCATGATACCAGACAAAACCACATCCGGTATTGTCTCAGTACGATACAGGGGAAAAAACATTTTCAAAGTGGGGATTTTCCAGCTTAAAAACAGATGAATGGCCTGCTTAGTTTTTCCTCTCCAACTATTGTGACCCTGGGGCAGCATGGAGCTCTCTTGAGGCAGCATTGCCCCAGTGGGACTACCAGGAGGACAACTGAATCCATAACTGCTCAGGGGGTTGGTCAGCTTTGAATTCTGGGAGAGAGGCTGGGCCTGCCACAGCTAGGGTGACCAGATGCTAAATCCAAAATATCAGGACCGCTGCAGGGGGAGCGCCTTTTCAATTGTTACACTCACCCGGCACGTTCGGCAGCGGGAAATAAATCTTGCCGACGAAAAAAGAAGTACCCGCCGCCGAAATGCTGTCGAAGACCCAGACGTGTCGGGTGGCTGTAACAATTGAAAAGACACTCCCCCTGCCTGTCACCACCACCTAAGCAAAACCAAAAAAACAAAAACAAAAAACCCGTGCCCCAAACAAAATATTGGGACAAATGGCGCCCCGACCGTACTTCAGTCGGGACGCGGGACAGACTGCTCAGTATCGGCACAGTCCCGATTTTATCGGGACGTCTGCTCACCCTAGCTATAGCCAGGATTCTCCTCTGCCCCTTTTGGGTTGGCTAGTGCCCAGGAGGTTCTGGCAGGAGCAGTCCGTGGGCTCACTAGACCAGTAAGACTGTGATAGTGGCTGGAGTCACTGAGGCCGCAAAAAGGGGTTGCTCCCCGCAAATTCATTTGGTCACCCCATAAGAACCCCAGTCACAGACTATGAAGCTCCCAGGGTTTATATCCCTATGATATAATGAATGACTGGTGTTAATGGTTAACTGTGTTCAAGTCCAAAGACTCTTCCTATCTGGACATTTATGCCCCAAAAGATATTTTCTGGGATTGTTATTGCTCTTATAAACTGAGACTAAGAAAGAAAATGGACCCATGCCTTTGTTTTTAATGGATAAAACTGTTTGAGTGAGTATATATAGGGCATTTCTAAGGAAGAATGGCTAACGTGCAGGCCCTTTCATTTGCTGAAACAATTCTCAACTTTACATTCAGCTTATAGATTTACTATTCATAGGCAGAGAATGAGGGAGAGGACAACAAAGAGAGAATCTAGAACACAAACTATAAAAATTGTAAATCCTGCAGCAATGAGAAGGCCTCAATCTATCCCAAAATCTAGAGAAACTGCCCTGATTATTTGTAGCTATGGAAAGGCTATAGATGTTTATACCCTTTTGAGGCTGTTGAACTCATTTACTGGATGCAAGCCAGGAAACCTGATGGCACATACAGCAGTGTGCAACAAGGTTTCCTGAAAAAACCTTAAACCTCTTTTCCTAACAACTGGAAGTCCAGGAGGAAATGGTCAATATCAGCCTAGAGATTAAAGTTTTCCTTTGCCATCTGAAAACCAGTTTTAGTTTTGAAAATACTTAAAGTTAGTTTCCACTTGGAATCGAAAAGGCAACTGGCACATTTTAAGAAGAAACCAAATTAGAGCCAGTCATTTCTGCACCTAAGTTTAGACCTGTCTTGTTTGTAATTTTTTTTAAATGAAAGGAGATGATCACACTCAAGTAATCAGAAATCTAAAAAGCAACCAATCAACCAGCCAAACAAAAGTGATCTGAAAACTGCCAAAACATGAAAATTTCAGCAAAAAGCTGCCAAAACTTTTTATTTGTGGTGTTTCAATGGGGGGAAAAAAATAAAATCAGAATTTGAGGAAAGCAGACACTCTATGTAAACCTTTTTCATTGAGTCAAGAATAAATTTTCCTTTGACAATTTTTTTTATAGAAAATACTTGACAAGCTCTAGCTAGAGGCTTTGACAGGTGAGTAGCAGAGAGTTAAGGTACAGAAGTAGTTTTGGGTGTTGGGTTTGGTTCTTGAATCATTCAGAAACCATTTTTGATGTTCTCAAATGTAGTGTTGTTTCATAAGTATTCACAGAACAGTTTGGAGGAATAATTTTGAGATTCATGAGATATTTGCAAACTGTTCAATACAACTATTATTCACAAGTTAATGGTTTGTGACTGGTCATGTGGAACGCTTCTGCTCCCCAGTTGAAAGCTTTTATACAGGAGAAGAAACCAATGACAGTCATGAACACCTAGTAAACAATGAACAACATTCTGCTGGTATAAATTTGTGAAACATTGGGAACACAAAAAACCTTTTGTACACTGGTGGTTGTCAACAACATTTTCAAAAACCTAACTGCGCAAGTAAAAGCAAGGTGAATGAGAGTCATTTATTTACCTATATACTAACTAATCTGTTTTTAGTTTCTATTATTTAAAAAAAGCTTGAATATACAGTATATGAAGAATTCTGAAAAGACCAGTGGGAACTCAGATTTTAAACTATATTAGAGCTGACTGCTTATACCAACTAAATATAAAGTCATGTCTCATACATCATCTAAAACTGCTTTGTAATGTTACAGTTTGGATAAGCTGTTTTAGTTTATTAATTTTCAGTTGCAATTAAATTAAAACGTTACTGAAATGTAATATCTTTTTGAGTGCATATATTTTGGATTACATAACTGTATGGTTTCCTTATTGTTATCTCATATGCACATGCTGTTACACAGCATTTGTTCATCTATTTTCTTGACATATGAACTAGTGTTATGATTATTTTGTGTGCATGGCCTCCCACCCTCTGAATTAAAACTGAATATAACCAAATTACATCTCTGAACAGAATGGCTTTATTAACAAATGCAATACCTTAATTCTTTTTGTACTACTACATAGTGCTGAAAATCATGTGGAAGATGCAAGCCATAAAATTCAGAAGTGATGCATGATCAAAAGACTTTTTTAAAGCTATGACTTGCACTACCCACAAAGGAAAAGTACAATAGTATTTGCATTCTGCTATAACAAAGAACAGACAGAGAACTGTGTATACAATACACTGATAAAAGTTATATGGCAACAGACTTGCCTAGGAACATCAATCAGAAACCTTTTATCATGTTTTAAAAAAAAATGTTTAAACTACTTCTCCAAACTGGAACTTCACTATATTAATATGCATCACACTTTATACCTCACTAGAGACAATACAGAGAACCATAACAAGTGATGAAGTGCTACAATGCATGATAATACATAACTTCTACTTCATTATACCCTAATGTTATGACATTGCTTTTCAATACTTGGTGCTATATTACCACTTAATGAAGTCCAATGAAGAAACATTAACCTTTGACCTTCTTGACATATTTGATGGACAATGAGCAGTCCTGGTGAACTTAAATGAGCTTGTGAACAGATGACATGGTGAAGTTAAAGAAATCTCAGACAATAATTTCAATCTGATGCATCAGTGCATGTTGGCGTATTGATTGATAAATGGGAACAATGTACAGGAGCTGTCATGCTGGTCGAACATTTATAGTGATTTATGCTGAAATTTTTGTTTGTGTATGTGCATCCATGGTCTTAAGTTATCAATAATCATCTAAAAGCTACTTTTTAAATAAAATATGTATTCAATATTATATTAGTTTTATGTGCTATTCACACACCAGTTAGCAAGAAGAAACTATTGCAATAATATGGGTACACTAAACAGAGTGAAAACCTTTAACTGCATTACAGTGAAGTTAGTGTTGAAAAACATAAGTACACTAGCTTATATAAACCAGTATTCATCCAGAGAAATATGTCTAACTACTGTGCTTATGAAGAAAAGTGTCAAAAAAGACAGGACTTGACAGAAACGTGAGAAAACTGGGAGGAAAGAGAAGAGTCTGATACTAATACACACAGGATCTAAGGACATATTCATAATACTCAGCTTCATTCACATTTTTCACTGCTTAGATGACGTGCAGACTTTTGACGTTCTATTAATATGAATAAAACCATCCATGGATAGAGTTACATATTACAGGCACATACACACAAAAGACATACCGCTAGGTGTAAATCAAAGTGAATTATTACTGAGTGGAAACGTAAGTCAAAGCAAGATATAACGTGAGCAATGGCCACACGGATTGCATGGAAATCTAGAAAATAGAGCTCCCCACCCCCAATTACAGTGGAGTCGCATCTTACGCGGGGGGGGGGGGGGGGGGGTTAGGTTCTAAAGTCAGCGTGTAAGGCGAAAATCGAGTATAGTCAAAATTAGATTGAGTGTAATGGCGGGCGGAATCGCCCACACTACAGGTACAGTATTTAAGTTGTTATTTTTCTCTCTTTTTTTCTTTTTTGGCCGAGCGCGTATAGTTAAAATCGTGTAAGTTGAATCCGCGTATGATGCGACTCCCCTGTAATTGTTTGTTTAGGGGACGAAGGTGTTGCTTACACACCCTTTTGCTAGCATGTTACTTGGTTTTATCTTATAAAGGGCATTCTTCCTTGAACTCCACATGGCAGAAGAGCCTGTTTTGAGATGCATTTATGCCTTCTAATAAAACAGTGGGTAATCTCTGGCTTTAAGGCCCAGCCTGAGGTACAGGGCGACTCAGGGATGTCTCAACGCTGCAGAAGCTCTGGCAGGCACGGTGCTCCAGACAGGCACAATACCTCCAGGCACTGTAAAGGGAGTGTGGCAAGCTGGGCATGCTCCATTCTTCAGGATACAGCATGTGCTCCCCCATATGTGCGTCAACTCTGCTGGCCTGTAGAGAAGGAAGCGGTGGATGGGTTTTGCTTGACTGTAGAGATTGGCTCATAACCTATGTGGGAGGTGGCGTATGGAGTAACATTTAAGAACTCTCAGTAGGAGCTGCTTTACCACACTGGGATTAGTCAGCTCAGGCATGGCCCGATGCTAATAATTTTTCTGAGCTAGGTAAAGAATCTGGATTCATAGAGTAAGAAAGCAGGACAAAAGTGGAATTGCTATGCAATTATGCTGGAATGTTAGGCTTTTCATACATTGAACATAAAGCTTCAGATTTAATGCAGCTTATCAATGGAATGTATATTATCACTTCAAACATTTGTGATGATACTGTGTCTTACACAAATTCAATTGAAAGAAAATAACTCTAAGACAGAAGAAGCTTGTTATGGGGGGGGGAAACCATGTTATACTGGATTTCTGCAACTGTCATTAGCATGGACTTTAGAGGTCAGATCCTCAGCCAGGGGGAATCAGCTACATTAACTTCAGTGGGATTTGCTGATTTACACTAGCTGAGGATTTGGCACATCATCATTTTTAATGATCCTTTACCATCAATTCCACCTGCAAAATACACACACAGAAAGGAGCAGCAGTAACATTAGCCATTCACAATCAGAGCCCTCAAGATTTACAAAGCAAAGCGTAACACCCATCAGGTTTTAGCTTTCCCATAACCACAGCCTAAGCAACATAGATAAGAGAAGGAAGGAAGATGGAAAGAGCAAGGGAATAAAAATATTCCCAGCTGCCACTGGAGGAGTAGGAGGAAGTAAACATGAGGCCAAATTCTCAGCTGAAGAAAACTGGCTGAGCTGCATTGAAACTGAGGATCCAGCCCATGCATGCAAACATTTATGCAGTGGTGATATTATTTCTGAGCCATTCAGCTAAAGTGAGGGTGTTAGAAATGCATAGAAGTATCACAAATCAATGGCAATTTAAATACATATACGGAAGCAATAGTGAATACAGTGTACACTATACATCCTATTTGTTTTCATCTGAGGGGATGGACACCAAAGGGGAGGTTCTGGGAATGTTGGTTTCTGTCATCACAAATTCCCCAATAGCGTAGTTTTCCTCAGTGCTAAGAGGAGTGAGAATGCCATTCTAGTTCTAGTTTTCCACTGTACTGTTTGCCAAACTCCATTTAACTTTGCTCAGAAAGTTAAAGGTTTGGTAGACAGAGCTCCAGGATCATTTTTTACCTTTATTTCTATGAGCAGCAGCATAAATCCCAGATGTTCCTCATTCTGTTTGAAGTAAACATTGAAATGGTGTTAGGAGATATTGAAACAGAGCTAACTGAGTCAGTAGCCTGCAATCCAAACTGTACTAAAGTTGAAACACTTCTATCAGCAATTGCCTACTTTGATAGTATTGCATACCTGCTCTCTGCAAACTATCAATATAGGGCAACATATATCTTCCTAATCACCTTTTTCCTTGTGACAAATGTGAACAAATCAAAGCTAAAGTCAAACAAAAGCGCTAAACACCTTCAATCCATCATGAAAGCTATGCTTGCTCAAGATATGAAACCAAATATCTGCAAAGTCTGTGTCATGCAAAACATGCCGAGTAAGATCCTTCGCAAAATAATAGTTTGCAAATAAAGTGGATATAAAATCTTTTTCCTTATTGACGAATCCAGAATATTTCAGTTTGCTTAATTTGAAGGAGGCATCATTAGTGAGTGCAGTAATCAATACTTGAAGCCTTGTAAAAGTACCACTGTGTGAGTTCTTAGCTGAGAGAGGCATTTGATATGTTACAGTGGTCAAATATAATTGGCCTTCTTAAAAGTGGTTCTCCATAGAACATTTGTGTGTGTGGTCCCATCAAAATGAAAGATGGGAAAGGTGGTTTTATATAGGTCAATAGAGCTAAATGAGATTAGTTGGGTCTTAGTTTCCACGGTCATTGCAGACATGTTGTATATTCATATTTCCTCCCCAAAATACATTCTATACAGTGGAGATTGACAAGAGTATTGTTTCAGTTAGCTCTCTCCCTTTCCTTCTCATGATCTCTGCAAACTTTCACATTTTTGAGATCCAAATTTTCAGATTAAAACAGGACTAGAGTGAAGACCCGGGTGAGACCCTCAACCTGCTCCAACCCATAAACACTGGATAAAAAGACTGCAGTACAAACACTGTGTCTGGCTAGGCAGAGGACTTCCCAAGTGCTGGCCCTGTGGAAAACAGCCATAAGGTTGTCCTGTGAGGACTGAGGGAACTGGGATTGTTTAGTCTTCAGAAGAGAAGAATGAGGGGGGATTTGATAGCTGCTTTCAACTACCTGAAAGGGGGTTCCAAAGAGGATGGATCTAGACTGTTCTCAGTGGTAGCAGATGACAGAACAAGGAGTAATGGTCTCAAGTTGCAATGGGGGAGGTTTAGGTTGGATATTAGGAAAACCTTTTTTTTTTCACTAGTCAGGTGGTGAAACACTGGAATGCGTTACCTAGGGAGATGGTGGAATCTCCTTCCTTAGAGGTTTTTAAGGTCAGGCTTGACAAAGCCCTGGCTGGGATGATTTAATTGGGGATTGGTCCTGCTTTGAGCAGGGAGTTGGACTAGATGACCTCCTGAGGTCCCTTCCAACCCTGATATTCTGTGATTCTATGACTCCCTTACAAGCCCTGGTATCAGAGGCAAAATTGGCATGGTGATGGGCATGTTGGGGGTTGACGGCAGAGCATACAGTGCTGCAGAGATTCTGGGAGCCTCTGCGGCCCATTGGCCAGCCTGGAGATCCTTTCATAACTTAAAGAGGCTTCCAGATCTGTGTCAGTTCACGGAAGGCCTTTCCAGCTCAGAATTGGGTGGGCACAAAGATGGCTTTAAGTTACCACAGCCCCCTCTCCACCTGGGCCGGGTGTTCTGTGCTGCACCTTTTAGTGGCACATCACAGGCTGAATTTGCATATCTGGGATGACAAAGCCACATGGTTTGAAAAATGGCTGTGCAGTAGCTGTTTTGTGGTGCCTGGGGTAGTAGCAGATCGATCAAGTTACACAGTTATACAGGTGCACAGTCAACGTGCTGAACTTGTTGCCAGGGGAAGTTGTGAAGGCCCAGTGTATGACTGGGTTTAAAAAAGAATTAGATGAATTCATCATCCCTCAGTGGCCATTAGCCAAGGCGGTCAGGGAGGCAACCCCATGTGCCAGGTGTCCCCAGGGCTGGTGCTAGCCCATTGGGAGACCTAAGCAGTAATATTTCCTCCACACACACTCCACACACTAATACTTAATAGGGGACCCCCTTGAGCTCCTTGGTGCCCTAAGCAATTGCTTTGTCTGCTTATGCCTAGTGGCAGCTTTGTGTGTCCCTAAAGCTTCAACTGGACAACAGTGGATGGTTCATTCAGTAATTGCCCTATTCTGTTCATTCCCTCGTAAGTGTCTGGCACTGGCCACAGTCAGAAGACAGGATGCTGAGCTAGACGGACCATTGGTCTGACCCAGCGTAGCTGTTCTCATGTACTTTTGTCTCACTTCAGACAGGAATAGTGGAAAATAAGTAGATTCTAATATAACATTGAACATTCTATGGTTTCAGCAAATACATCTCTTTAACCTAAAGAAATTCAAAAGCCATAGACCCGAGTCTGACATCAAGAACTGCTAATGCAGTTCTACTGAAGTCAATAGCCCTCTGCACTAGTGGATCCAAATCAGGATCAGGGCCCTTCTGAGAAAAGCCACGCTAATGAAGGAGAGAGGAGACATTAATACCTTAGGCTGGTATTCTCAGTGGAGTCTAAGGGAGTTACATACCCAGGTCTCACTGAATTGGAGCTTGAACCTAACTCTCACAGGCTCCCTGGAAAATCCCTGTCTCTAGAAACTTTTCCCTGCTAAGAATAATGTTGTCCATTTCATTTGATGTTTGATTATCTTTATCAGAGACTGAATGGAGTGGAGGTAGAAAATAGATCTAATACTTTTTAAAGCAAGCACAACAAAGAATGGGCCAGGGAGATATCTGAAAGAAAAAAATCAAAATTAAAAATTAAATCAAAAATTTGCCCTAGCAAAGACGAGTGCTCAGTAATTATTAATAGAAACAAGCTAGTGCCTTCTGATCAGAAGAGAAGCACTAAACAAGGATATCTTTCTCCCTGCAAGAGGCACCTTGAGAGCATTTCAGGAAATTATTGGAAGGATGACTGTTGAGGGTCCAGAACTCAAGGCAGGAGCCTGCCCTGTATATTCTGAATGACATTATTTTATTCTTAAACTCCAGAATGTTCCGTTTCATCTCTTTCATCCACTGAGGATATCAATCAATTTTCCATCACCACATTAAGTCCTGCACTATGCCTGTATCCAAAACCAATAATACAAACAAGAAACTACTTTTTTTCTTTTTTCATGGACCCCTAAGGAGGGACCCCATAGACCCCTCTCGTAATTTAGATTTCCAAATTCTTGCCAATTTAATGAAACTTTATAAGCTAAGAAAGGAACAAGTAATTCAAAATGCCAGCAAAGAGTTACAGAGACAGCAAATGCAATGTCTGACTTGCAACAGCAAACTAATGTCTTACTTTGAAGCTTGGGGCTGGATTTTTCATGGCCTTTTATATTCATCCAGCCCCCTCATTTATTCTGTTGTCCTCTCATTGGCTTTTCAGAACAACGTACGTCTGTGCTCAATGCAGGGACCTATGGCAAAGTGCAGCTCTCTGCTAAACCAGTTTCAATCTGGAGTGACTCTGGTGAAGTGTAACTGAAACCCAGTTCGTACCACAGGATTTTTCTTCAGCGTTTCCTCCAATGTCTTCAATCAAGGATATGATTATCTTCTGAAAATAACAGTGGCTCCAGTATCGAACTTCATTGCTAGGGGGGCATCTTTGTTGCTTACCCTCTGAAAATATACACAGCAGCATGGTCTGGTAGATCACACTAAAGCTGGGTGTCTGAAGTTCTTGGTTCAAATCCTGGCTCTGTGTGACTTTAAGCCAGCTGTAACATTGTTCCCCCTACCATGTTTTGTCTGTTTAGATTATATGCTCTCCAAGGCAGGGACTCTCTCTCTCTGTTTGTACAAATCCTAGAACAATAGTCCTGATCTTGCTTGGGAGCTCTATGGACACTACTGCAATACAAATAATAAAGAGGAGGAATTTCCATACTCAGTTTTTGTCAGTGAATTATCCTTTTCCCCAGGGGTGAAGAAGGCCAAAGCACAGTGCTGTGTTACTTAGTAATATAAATGTTGTTTATGGACTCTGGTGTGTTAGTGTTGCTTTTCTAATTATATAAGATGCAGTCATTCATAGAAGAATTCCTTGTTGACTAATTGGCAAAAGTATAAATGCAGCTAAGTAGCACACTCTGGCCTACTTTGAAATGTGAAACTGTTCGATTCCATCCTCATTAGAAATTCTCATTTGCTCTTTTAATTACATATCTTTGCATATTTACAACAATTAATATATTGCAAAAATGGAACAAACTAAACTGGTTTAATATTTGCATTCCCGGCAGTTAAATCTATTAAGGCACCACTTACACATTAGGTTTTAATTATTAGAGGAACGCAAAACACCTGAGACCACAATGTGACCACCAGACCCCTTCCTTTGCACACCGCTATCTGGTCACTGACCAAACTATTGATTTGCCTCCCAAATTTGGCTAAAAATGTCCTCCTCTTGCGAAGGACACCAGGACTTGCTGTACATTTTTATAACTGAGTAAAAAGCCCCTGAAATGCTGATATTAACAAGAGCAGTATGAATAAGACCACTGTAACGAACTGCTTTCTACTTTGTCAGTTATGTAACTAATAAACTGCATGCAGTAACACTACCTTCTGACACTGCAGAGGTCTTTTCAGCACTTTTAAAAATGTCTGAAAATTGCTTATTTGTGGTGTCTGAAAATACCCCGTAATAGTTAATATTTTAACAATAAAAATGATGTATGTGCATAACTGTGACATTTAGGAGACTACTGCATTATACATGTTTAAATCAGTGTAGCTCTGTTAGCTTCAGTGGGGCTAGGCTGCTTTACACCAGCTGGGGAATCTAGCTCATAGTATTAAATGGACAATGTTACTGGATCTACCCTACCTTATATGAAAATTCAGTAATGGGCTTTCTTCATTAATAATGGCTGAGGCCCAACCCTGCAAAGCTGAAGTCATTCATCACCTTGTAGGATTGGACACATACATTTGCCTGCTGTTTTACCTGTTAACCTTGTATGTAACATGACTGGAGCGATGACAACATTGCATTCAACAAGTTGAGACATTAATAAATAAATTAAATAATATAGAGCCATGTACAATTTCTGTGCTTTTCAAAACATTATTTAAATCCACTCTCATGAAGTAAGTATTGTTCCCATTTTACAGAAATGGAGACAGTATCCAGCAATGAAGTAATCCTGCTATAAAATGTTCTTAGATTCTGGCCTTGCCCTGGTTACAGAGGTCTCTGTTGAGCTAGTCTCCTAAGGCTGCTCCATTAAGTTAAAAAGCTCTTTCCCTGTTGTAGTCTTTTATTCTCTCTAGTCTCTGTAAAAACCCTTCAAAAAGGATATTTTTCAGAGCACTGGGGAGTCCCGCTAAGAATATACACTCTCCATTTACCAGGGATCATCCCTCCACGCCCAGCAAGCCTACCAGCCACCACATGAAAAAAATCAAAGAGGGGAGAAGAGCCTTTCTAATTGCCAGTTCAAGTTCCAGGAAAGGGGTAAATAGGCTTCCCAGCTGAGATCACACCTCAGGTTATAAACTGCTGGCCTTCTCCTTCCCCACTTCACATGCATAAGAATTTGTGCAATAGAGAGAGGAAGGAGGCAGTGAAATGTGGGTTTATAGCAGGGGCATGCCTAGATCGTCTCAACTACCCAGCATATGTCCCGCCTGGATGTATGCCAGGAAAGCTGTGTGATGGCCACCATGCTGTGGATTGAAACAGGGACCATCAGAGCTAAAAGTGTGAGCTGCTACAGCCTGCACTGAAGTTCAAAGACTCTGTAGCTTGTGCTGTAACAGACTCACACCTAGAGCTGACCAGTGTTTTACTTCGTTTTACTTCCATATTGGAACAAAACCACACATTTGGTTTCTATTGCCTGAAGAGAGCCACATTCAGCTCCACCTGGTTGAGAACACAGCTTTTTATCCCCCCGTCACTCTGATTCAGGCATACTCAGGATTTGAACCTGGATTCCCTACGTCCCAAGCCAGTGCCCTAGCCACCAGGCTCCGTAACATGAGCTTGTCACTCAACATTCCATTTTCTCACAAAGGTTCTGACCAGCTCTACTCACATCCTCTGGGGATCAGGCATAGAGGGTTCTGGACCAGTCACTTGCAGGTTGCAGTTGCATTGAGTTTTATTTTACAGAGAACTCTGAAAATCCCAGTCTTGTACAGGACAAAAGGCATTTGAGACAACAACTTTCTTACACAGGAAGCAACATGATTAGCTCCCTGTAGCAAGGTGCCTCTATGACACTATATTTAAATACATAGCTATCTTTTCCATGCATTAATTCAAAACTATAATACTGACATTTCTGAAAACACATACAGCTGGTGAACTAAAGTGCTACTTTTTCTTTGCAAGTAGAGCTTATGGATTTTAATATAATAGGATTATTTTAAAAGTGGCCGTTTTTTTTCTGTTACGGGAAGAATTTCTTTTTAAAAATAGTTTTAACCCTTCCTTGCTTGGTATGGCACTCTGTCTCTCTCTTTAGTGGTGACTACGCCATCTAGAGCTTGCTAAACCTGCTATATACTTGGCTAACAGATGTGTCTTTTAGTTCATGTAGTAGAGGCGCATGCATTAAGCTCCAGAGGTTCCAGGTTTGATCCCTGCTGCCAATGTGGGTTGGCATTACAAGTGTGGGTCCCGTACTGGGAGCTGACATTACAAAATGTATTGTTTTAGTTATAACTGGTCATTTCACAAGATATGCACGGGCCTTTCCCACTAAACATCAAAGTACCTTTACTGTTGCTAAAACTCTTTGGGAAAAGTACTTTGTACATTATGGCCTGCCCAAGCAGATGCACTCCGACCAAGGGCGGGACTTTGAGAGTCGATTGATTCAAGGAATTTCTGACTATATACCTATATATCATGGCCCCTCAGATATGTCTCCGGGGTCTGTTGTACCATCACTTGAGCCAGCTCAACCTGAAAGTACAACTAAAATGCCCCCTGAAATCCCTGGAAGCTCTCCCACAGGAAAGAAAGGAAGAAGTCCTTAGGGACGGCGTGGATATCTGCAGCAATCCCCCTGGGTCTTCTAGTGTAGGGGGAAAAGTTGCTATGGATGTTGCTCCTTCTTCAGTGGGTACTTCTGTGATGGATGCTAAGTCTGAAGGAGTTTTATTGACAGCTCCTGTAGAGGAGGAAGAAGGGATGGCACAGCCCTTAAGGAGGTTCTGGCAAGAGGTCAGGCTCCCTCAGTATGATGTAGCTGGAGTCAGCAGTGAGGTGTCCAGCCGCACAGTACACCGAGGGGTGCTTGTGCTGAAAGATTTTTGAACACCTGTAGATTCCACACCAATGATGTGCATCCTCTGAGGATGCACTCAGGCTAGATGCCTAAATTGTGCCTATTCTAATGGGCCTATACTTAACCCTGCATTGAATGTTACCCCAGATAGCAGGAGGAATTAAGAGTGTATGTATTATGTTCTGAATTCATCTGTTTTTCTTCTTTCTTCTGATCTCTTAATAGGGACATTAAAGATTTTTCTAGTGGGGGAGAATATAGGCACCCTTTACTAGAGGGGCCTCTGAACTTAATTGAGAGTGTTCCAGTTGGGAAAATCCTGAGTGCTGTAATCCAGACAGGGTGACTACGACTCTCATGATGCCTTGGGGAAGAGAGAGAGAGAGACTGTTCCTCTTCTAGGGAATGCAGGGAGAGCATGCGGGGGGCTCCATTTGGGGAGAGGAGCTGAGTTGCTTGATGGAGCAAACCGTCCAAACCAGGAGTTGCTGCTAAACTGCTGCTATGAAGCCAGAAGCTGCTGCTGAGAGCCTGCTGGGGCTTTGATCAAGCATAGAGGTTGTTGACGGGCTTCACTGAAGCCAGGGCAGAGATGGTTGCTGTGCCCAAAGCTGACTGAGCTGGGCCTGCAATGAAGGCAATTTGAGTAACCACCACCCTTGTTTGGGAAAGTGCTTGCAAGGGGCAAGAACAGCAAAGAGACTCTAAGGCAGTGGTTCTCAAACTTTTGTATTGGTGACCCCTTTCACACAGCTTGCTTGCGTGGGCATGCTTGAAGGTCTTGAATGTGACCCTCCCCCCCATAAATTAAAAACACATTTTTTATATTTAACACTATTATAAATTCTGGAGGCAAAGCAGAGTTTGGGGGTGGAGGCTGACAGCTCGTGACCCCCATGTAATAACCCTGTGACCCCCAGTTTGACAACCGCTGCGCTAAGGGGTTGTCTGAGTCTGAGAAGAGGCAGAGTGGTCTTTTCATCAAACCAGAACCAAGGGTTGCTGACCTCTGCTTAAACCATCTCCAGTCTTCAGAGGGGGTGTGCAAGTTGTTGCCTTGGTTGGACTGATTCACTGGACTAATGGTGCGCTGTCTCCAGCTTCAAGACCTTCAAGCATGCCCACGCAAGCAAGCGTTTAGAACTCCGAAATCCAGAGGAATGCGCACTCCAGGATGGGGCCAATGGGGTCAGTGTAAATGCAAGTTAAATAAGTTTAATTTTACTACCCTAAACTGTATTTGTTAATTGATTTACTGAACAGCCCCTTGCTGATTTAAATTAGTAGTGACATCCCATCTCAGTGTGTTATATCATCCTTCCTTCTATTGTTATGTAAAGGTGTGTTAACTTTAGTCTAAGTGCATATTGGGTGTCTATTGTGTATAATTGGTATTTCTGAGTTAGATCCATTGCACGGATTATTTTAGGTTTATTCACTGAGTGTGTACAGGGCCCAGCCAGGTGGAGGTTTGAATGTGTTCCCAAAATAATCAGATCTTGAGTCTGCAGAACTGGACACAACTATAATTTAAAAGATTTCCTTAACTTCCAGTTACTGAAAGTGAAAAAAATACTTTCTGAATAATTCAGAACATCAAAAAATATTTGGTTTTAATTTGCAGTGAGCTGTGGGTAGGTAGAAAGCGTATCATCCATCCCTAATGGATATCATCCCTAAATTGTATCATCCATCACTAACTACGGGCGAGAGCCTTATAACAAATATCTCACTCCACAAGTACTGCCAAGGATGACGTGGACTACTCATGGAGTATGGTACTACTAAAAGAGATTAAAGGCATGAGAAATCTGGCCCTCCAATAGGAGTCCTTGTGTTCAGAAAGGAGGAAGGCTCCTCTTGTGCCTTAAATTAAAACACAGGGCTGAGATGTGGGGAATCTTTGTTCTAGTCGGAAAATTATTTTTCCCTCATAAAAAGATTGCCCAAAAAAACCCCTGAACACCTTTTTGAAGCTTTCAAGGTTTCAGTTTTTCTAGAAAAAATTCTAATTGTTTTCTTTTTTTGGTAAAAATTCCTATTTTGCAGAAAAGCCATTTTTTCTACAAGTTGTTATGACCAGTTGCAGTCCAGTCTCAGGAGATGCTGTGTGTGATCTCAAGCAAACCTTTATGTGTCTCAGTTTCCCCTATCTATAAAAGGAGGATAACTCCTCCTGGGGATTTTGTGAGGAACGCATTGTTTGTATACTGCATTGAGATCATGGGAGGGATGTGCCTATGGTCACAAAACCATTATTACTTTATATTATGTGTCTTGTAATTTTACAGCAAGAGAGGCACAAAGCTAGGTTACTATGAGGATATTCAAGAAAATCTTCTTATAACTATCATTCAGTTATTTAGGTTTATATTATAAATTGTTACACATCTGGAATTATTCTTTGCCACTATCTGTTTTGGGGAAGTATTTCTAGCATAACTGGAAAATTCTCTCACACTGGAAAATGGGGTTGTGACTGAACATCTGCACTGAAATGAATTATAGCACAATTTGCAACTCAAGTTGAGAGGATGCACAGAGGCCAGGAAGTGTCTGTTTTTGGAAGGGTTATACAGCTTTAGGAGCATCCAGCAGCCTGTTTCAATCAACCACAGGAGAGTGCAGCTATCTTCAGCCCAAAGAAGTTTAATCTATGGCTAGGATCCAAAAAGACCAAGTATCCTCTGAATTCAAAGGCAGCCTGTCTTCATAGACTTGAGAAGAGATTATCTAAAGATTATGGTAGTAATTAACTGAGAAAATGGAAAGTTTGGATCTGTCTCAAAGTGACATTGCTTTTCTCATTCCACAAGGGATATTTGTTGGAAGTTGTGGGCACACTATGGAGGACTAGAAGACATGGGTAAACCAAGAACATGGTCATGAAAACAAGCATCTTTGCATAGCCAACCCCCTCCAAATTTTGGTGAACTGGTGCTGTACAATTACTGGATAGCAGCAGATTTAGTTAATTTGTGTAACTCAAATTAACACTATTAAACAAGAATTAACAATTACCACTGGACTCCATCAACTTAAACAAAAATTGCATTGTACTTATGAATGAGTAAATACTGTTCCAAGTGAAACTAGAGATTCTGAACACTGCTTTCCACACACAGTGGCAAAACACTGATTCCTCATTTGGGAATAGTAATATCCCAATCCACTTAGCCTCTCATTTACAGTCAGGAAAAATGCCCCTAATTTTGTAATACGGTAATACCTTGTTAAACAGAGACATTCTCTAAACAAAACAAAAAAGGCTGACCCATTGTTATGATTATAGTTTTGTTTCCGATATTTACATGGCTAGGATTTGTAGACTTGACAAAATTTCCAAAATAGTTATTTTTAAAATGCTGTCTTCTACATCTAACAATATCACAGTTCAACCAATGAGTTCCACTTAGTCAAACAGACAGACTGAATGTGCCCTCCCTCTTCACTGCACAAATATCCAGTATTCACTATATACATTCCATGCATACACCAAAACAAATACAAACTGACTGGTTCAAAACAGCAAGGGTAACTTAATGACAGAATAACTAAATATATGGAGGTAATACTTTAGTCGATTACTGAATGGTGAGCCAGTGGCCAATATCTCAGATATAGTGGAAGATCTGGATGTTAAACTAGAATTTATTACCAAAGTAGATAGTTGAACAGTGGAAAGGCACCAGGTCCGGATAACATTCCAATGGAGGTTCTTAAGATGGACTTGAAGAACATACTAGATATTTTGATAGGCCTCTTGCAAAAGATATGAGAAGAAGACAAAATATCAAACGAGTTGGAAGGGGGCCATATAATGAAGCTGCCAAAGAAGAAAGACCTTGGTCAGTATAACAACTGGAGGGACATTCAATTGTTGTGTGTAGAGATAGACAAAGATGGATAGATAGATAAGGATAGACATATTATAGATATGGGATAGATATGTATTATTCTAGATAGAATAAAGAAAGCAAGAGATTGAAGGTTGTGACAAGAACAGGCAGGATTCCAGCAGGAGAAATAACATATAAATCAAATAGTAATCTATGCATCATCATAGAATTGTTGACTGAATGGCTGTCACCACTTTATATGAATTGTATAGATTTCCAAGAAGCCTTTGATAGAAGAGTTTTATGGAAGTTGCTACACCACTATGGAATCCCTCAGAAATTTGTGATTATTCACAGCACATATGAAAAATATGACATGCCAACTAATACATAACAGCAACTGACTATGCCATTTGAGGTTACTAGGGTGTCAGACAGGGATGTTTTGTGGCACCCAGGATCCTTTTACTGGTAATGAGAAAGACAACACCACAGATGAACTAACAGGCATACAATGAACTTTCACACAGAAGTGCGGGGACCTTGACTTTGCAGATGACACCAACTTGTGATCCCATGCCCAGAGAGTCATGCAAGCTAAAACAAATTATCTCCAGGCGTATGCCCAATTGGTAGAGCATCAAATCAACATTGAGAAAACTAAAACCATGAGAATCAATGCACAACAAGAAACAGTAACACCACTTTCTGGGACTTGACAGAGAAGAGATCCAATATTTCACATTTCTTGCGGCATTGTGGAAAGAACAGGTGGAACAGGCAAAGGCAACAGAAAAACAAAAGCTAGATGTGCCTTTGTAACACTAAAGCCAATCTGGAGAAACGGAAGTTTTGCCTTCGCAACTAAATGCTGAATATTTAACATCACTGTAAAGTCAATCTTACTATATGGTGCTGAAACGTAAGATCTCACTATGAGACGTATGATCTCACTATGTAAACTCCAAATTTTCATAAACTGATGAAATCCTCAATATCAAATGGCAAAAAAAAAAATCACAAGCAAAGAACTTTAGAGAACAAAACAGAAACCAATAGGACAGAAAACTGTGAAATGAAAATAGAGAATATGCTATGGGGAACTACGTAATAGGCTAGGACATACATGGTGGAAAGACCTGAATAACATAAGACAGGCATTGGACTGGAACCTCCAGGGTGAAAGGCAATGAGATAGACCAAAGAAAACATGGAAATGCACAATTGAATAGGGTGACCAGACAGCAAGTGTGAAAAATCAGGATGCGGGTGGAGGTAATACGAGCCTATATAAGAAAAAGACCCAAAAATCAGGACATCTGGTCACCCTACAGTTGAAGCAGAACTGAAAGTTATCGGAACGACATGGGAAGAGGCTAAATCTGCACTAGGAGACCAGAAAAGATGAAATGCAGTGGTGTAGTCCCTATGTTCTGCATGGAATAGAGAGGCATAAGACAGAAAAAGAGATCTGCATCTTGAAGTGTGGGTGTCTCCTGTATAATGAAGAGCCTCCTGAGATGGCCAGAGCAAGGAATACCACCTCCACACAGCTCTGGGCTGGAGAAATTCCCAATGGCAAGCTGCAACCAGCCCAAGTGCATATAAACACCAGCACACAGCAATTCTTTACAGACCAAAATCATAGGCAAACCCTCAGTGACAAAACTTTAGTTTCTTACCCCAAAATGAGCAGTGATAAGCTATGAATTTTTAGGATCAGTGTCAGAAGCTCCTACCATCAGTTATCTTTTGGGCCTAATCCACGTGCCAACAGACTGCATTTGTTGATTAAAATAGTCTAAACCCAATTTCCCACAGCCATTATTTCCAATTAGACACACACTCTGCATGCAGATTTATATGTCCCAAATGTATATGGACAGATATCCAACATGCTTGTGCAAATCAGCTATTTGCATGCACACGTGATCAGTTAGGTGCTTAACTGACCCCAGGCAAGCACATATTTTATCTGTGCGCAGACATTGGCTATTTTCAAGCAGAGGTCTGTGTGAGCAAATACATGTACACAGCTGCACATGCTTAAGTATGCGATCATCACATCCCAGCTGTTGAATGCTACCTATTTTTACCATGCCAACAAGAGGAAACCAATGCTTTAAATTGGCCTTCAATTTTTCAGAGAAAAGAATTTTTCCCCATTATTTGCTACTTTATGGCCTGACATTAAGGGCTTTACTGCTCATTGCACAGTGTTAATTTGTCATGGGAAAAGCTAGACCCTCTCTGATTTCCTTAGGAGATGGAGCAGCCAGCCAGTCCTGCACCACTCCAGAACAGCAGTTTCAGCAAGGAGCTTTTACAGCTCAGAGCATCCTTGAAGGCTAAAGCGGTCAAGCAGTTTCAATACCAATGAAATCAAAACAACACAAGGCTCAAATGCATTCAGCAAAAAGGACAGAAATACAGAGATCACCACTGTGAACGCAAGGCTTTGTTCTGTATTAAGGAATAAGTGCTCCTAGTTAAGGCAGGATTTAAACTCCTACCAACTTAAATGGGAACAGGAGCAGCATCAACACCAATTTCCATGGCAAACAGCCTGATGACAAGTGTTTGGCTTCTGAGAGAAATCTACAAGGTAAAGAAATTCCGAATTAAGGAGTTAGTTGCCAGCTGTGAACCTCCCTATCCTAGACAAGTCAATGCTGCAGAACTGCAGTTTTCATTTTTAAGTGTGCATTTCCTGGAATCTGGGGGAGAGGGCCTGGGAGGATCCCTCACAATGTTACTGTTTATTATAGCCAAGCATTTTTTGTGTTTATGTCATTTCAATTTCCTTCTTTTTAAATCATGGTAGCCAATTGCCATTTATCAGCTATGATAAGAAGACATGGGATGCAAGATATTTAAGTGGAACATGCTGTTTATCCTAATTATGCTGGTGTCAAGATAGGTGCTGTAAAAATGAAAATAAATACGTGAGTAAGTAATTGGGTAATTAGTTCCTAGAGGCAGCTGCTTGCATTACAAAAACCCCCACCATTACAATCATCACAGATTCATATAAGCAGAATTCAATGGTACAGTCAGCAAAATAGGCAGAGAGACTAAATCCAGCCTTTAAAGTGATCCCTCCGGAGCAAAGTAGAGGAAAATTAGCAGGGCAGTTTGAACAAGTCATACACCTTACCTGTTCTCTTTAGGTAACTTAGCTCTCCATATGCCAACATACTCGCACACACCAGCTCTCTGTCAGTCCAGTTTGAGGAAAGGAACCACAACACATGACCAGATCCTCAGACTGCTGCCTCTGTCACTGACACTGCCTCCTCAGAGACCAGTTACTTTTGTCTAGAGCAGCCCCAAAGTATTTAAAACCAATGTAACAGTGTCCACCTCCAATTCCAAACAGCAAATATTCTTGGTAGAGTACACAGAGGAAAGAAAAGCATGACAAAAGTTGATTGAAGTAAAGATACCCGATCTAGAAATTCTCTAAGCTCAGCTTGCAAAGCATGGGGCATGTTATGAAATATTGGGTTATATAGTTAAAACTCTTAGGTAGCAGAAAATCCTTGGTCTGACCCAGAAATATTTCTTTGTCTTATCTCAACAAGAATCGGTCAATTTGGTAGCTTGGAATGACCTGTCCAGGCAGAGAAGGGCCTCATGACATCTCCCTCCCCTTTGTTCTTCCAAAAGTTCACACTGGTCCCCAATGAATTAAGTCACCTTCCAACAGAGGGCTTGCCCTATATCCCAGCCCATCTAGCCTCGGTCCCTTTACCTTCCCATGCAAGGGCCAGGGACAATTCTAGGCCAATCTGAGGGGCTGGGGGAATGGCAGGATAATTTAATATACCTCTTTCATTCTCCAGTTGGTTGCTTTTCATATTACAACCCCACCCCTCAACCTCCTCAGCGTGTCAATTACATCAGGTTATGTCAAATTACTGGCGTGCAACTTACAGTGAAAAATTAGAAATTAAACATAAAATGTTATTTGTGATGTAAACTTCTGTGACAGTCTGTGGTCATTCAGGTTCTGTACAATTTTAAGCTTGCTTTCTGAATAAGATGATCTATCTAGGGCTCTCGAGAGAAGCATGGTCCAGTGGCTAAGGTGCTAACCTGAGTTCAATTCCCTACCTTCCCACAGGTTCCCTGAGTGACTCTGAGCAAGTCATTTAGTCTCTCTGTGCCTGAGTTCAAAAAGGGATAACAGTACTTTCTTATCTCACAGTGGTGTTATATTTAACTACATTAAAGATTTTGAGCTATTCAGATACCAGAATCATGAGGGTCATATAAGTCAGTACCTTAGATATACAGACCCCTCCCCCCACCCCCGACTTACACAATTGTTCCGTTCTGGAAAGCCTTGTGTAACTCTTCATTATCTTCATTAATGATCTGGAGGATGGTGTGGATGGTGTGGATTGCACCCTCAGCAAGTTTACGGATGACACTAAACTGGAAGGAGTGGTAGATACGCTGGAGGGTAGGGATAGGATACAGAGGGACCTAGACAAATTGGAGATTCGGGCCAAAAGAAATCTGATGAGGTTCAACAAGGACAAGTGCAGAGTCCTGTACTTAGGATGGAAGAATCCAATGCACCGCTACAGACTAGGGACCGAATGGCTAGGCAGCAGTTCTGCAGAGAAGGACCTAGGGGTGACAGTGGACGAGAAGCTGGATATGAGTCAACAGTGTGCCCTTGTTGCCAAGAAGGCCAATGGCATTTTGGGGTGTATAAGTAGGGGCATGGCCAGCAGATCGAGGGACGTGATCGTTCCCCTTTATTCGACATTGGTGAGGCCACATCTGGAGTACTGTGTCCAGTTTTGGGCCCCACACTACAAGAAGGATGTGGAGAAATTGGAGAGAGTCCAGCAAAGGACAACAAAAATTATTAGGGGTCTGGAACACATGACTTATGAGGAGAGGCTGAGGGAACTGGGATTGTTTAGTTTACGGAAGAGAAGAATGAGGGGGGATTTGATAGCTGCTTTTAACTACCTGAAAGGTGGATCCAAAGAGGATGGATCTAGACTATTCTCAGTGATAGCAGATGACAGGACAAGGAGTAATGGTCTCAAGTTGCAGTGGGGGAGGTTTAGGTTGGCTATTAGGAAAAACTTTTTCATTAGGAGGGTGGTGAAACACTGGAATGCGTTACCTAGGGAAGTGGTGGAATCCCCTTCCTTGTAAGTTTTTAAGGTCAGGCTTGACAAAGCCCTGGCAGGGATGATTTAGTTGGGATTGGTCCTGCTCTAGGCAGGGGGTTGGACTACATGGCCTCCAGAGATCCCTTCCAACTCTGTTATTCTATGTTTCTATGATTCTATGAACTCGAATTTTGCGTAAGTCAGAAACGTATACCTGTACGTTACGCAAAAATTTCCGCAACTCAAAAATCCTATTTCTGGTTTATGGAACTTATTCCGTAAGTGCGAATTTTGCGTAAATCGGGTCTTGTGTAACCCGGGCAGCGTCTGTATGGATGCACACAAAAATACGTGTACGCAGTTCAAAGCCTATACTTTGCAAAGTTTACAAAAACTAAAAAAATGCATTTTGGTGAAAAAGAAGAAAGCATCAACTCAAAGCGTACAAGAGCCTATTCCAAAGAACAATGAAGTAGCAATGTTTCAGCTGATAATGTAAGTAAAAAGAGCCCTTAAGGCAATGTAAAAGTACAGTGACATTTTTGCAAACGTTCCAGTATGCGGTGCAGCGGGAATGGGAGTTAATACACATTTAAACTATGGGTTTATTTTTTTAAAATTTTATGGTGGGTTTTTTTTTTTAAACCACTCTGGAATGAGACCTTGTATGCCAAGTTTCAAGGCTGAGTGAATTTTTATGGCCAAATCACAAATCCTTGAAAATAGAGGTTAAAATGGAGATGTTAAATCAGCCTTAACTGCTGCATTCCTAGGAAATGCCCCTTTAATGATGTTGGCTGAAATGCATCATCACTGTGATTTACCTACCTTTGGCGGGGGGGGGGGGGGGGGAGGGGAGGGGGAGGAGGAGGAGGAATTCAGCAGCAGGGAAGTTTTACTGCATTCTGCTAGTGGTCAGCAAAAGTATTTCAAATACACTGTGAGAAAGTATAAGACCTGGCACTATATAGTGCTCAAGAGCAGTGGCAATTTTGCAATTGAGGCAGTCAGAAAAAATGGTAAAATACAAGCAATGTCAAATACATTTTCCTTCCTCAACATTCACAGCAGAGAATTTAACGGTGCACTTTTGCCGTACTTTGGATAAGGGTGCTATGTGGCATCAACGGTTCTAATGTCTGTGTAATTTGCTTCAAACCAGCCGATGAGCATCCCTACTTCATTGAGCCACCTGGACACCAAGGCAGAGGAACGAAGGACACTTTCAGGACTGCTCTTAAACAAGGAGCACAACCTCAATCCTGCAATTGGATGCATGCAGAATCTACCTTTGTGGACCCTACAGCATGATTAGGGCCCATGTGTGCAACTAAAGAGCACGGAAAGAGGGCTACAATCCCCCATCTAATCTGCTGACCTAGAGACAACACCAATATTAAGCATGTAAGTTGTGAACAGACTAGGAGGAGAGGGGGAGCTTGTTCTTGACAGATGTAGTTTAATATCTCCTATAAAATGAGATTGTTAACTTGAGCATGGGTTGTATGCAATTTTGCACAGTTATGCTGCACAAGTATGATTTCATAATCCAGAATGCTGGCTTTTGAAATTATTTATGAATCTACCTCTTCTCTCTATTTTATAGTAGTACAGATCCATGTTATAATGCAGTAAGTCACTCCAGGGTATGCATTCTTGAGCCATTATCAAACTCTAAGTGCTTAAAGGTAAGCAGCTGCAGAGTACATCTTGATGTCCATAATCACTAAAACATTATGCAGCCACAGCATGCAGGACCATGAAAGAGGGATGGCCCAAACAAAACCTTCTTTATGTGAAACATACATATACAGCATAAACTACAGTGCTTTGAACCACCATTTAAACAGCAGCAAACGTCGTAGTTATTTTCTTAGTTCTCCAATACTTTCTATTTCCCGCTATTAAAAACCAATACCATCCACTTTTAAAGATGACCAAGGTTACCACCATGAGCTACTCAGCATTATTTGCCCGTGGAGTAATATAGGCCCACATGAGTACTGGTTAGCCTTTATCACATCAACAAGGTATGCCCAGTCCTCAGCTGTCGTCTAGTTGGACATTTGTAACTAATTAAAAACATTAACACACTTTTCTATTTTACTTTTCAGCCAGCCAAATTGCCCTCTCTTCTCAATCTTCAAATCAGTTCTGTATTTTCACAACTTGAATTAAAGAAGGAATAAGTTCATTTCTGACAAAACACTTTTTCCCCCTTTTGGTCTTTTTTTAGCTTTAGGCCACTAGTGAATTACAAGGCATACACTGACAGCAGTGTAATATACTAGATATTACAGCTTCAGCAGCCTTGCTTAACGGAAATGGCAAGTATTATTGATTTCATAAACATCGAGGTTGTGCCCTTCACCTCCATGGCAGATCAGTTAGTGAAGACTTGAGACTCAAGGGAGACCTTCTGGTTTGTAAACATCAACTTGTGGTTTGTTGTAACACAATATACTCTAGAACTATGATTGTAGTGAAGTCTGGGGAAAGTATAAGATAATAGTTGCAAGCAAAATATATATATTGGCAGAATATAGTCAAATCACAAGAATGTATTAATGGAATTAAATTCAGCAGCAAAAGAACTATTTGCCAAAGGAAACCCAGATTTCAATGGCTGACATTTTTATTTACTGCTAAATTTATAATAAAAATGAAAAATTAGATGAAATTTTAAACATTACCTAAGGTAAATGGTGACAAAAAATAGCTCTTTATATTCACCTTTCAGTAGTCATATTATGCATTTAATTTAATTAAAGTTAGTGCAAGATCATATATTGACAATGGCAAATGTCTTTTATCATTAACAGCTGGTACGTTATTTCCTTAAAGAAAAAAAATAAGGGTAAGATATGCCTCACTATTTTGGGGCTATCGTTAAATGTTTAAAGTGTGGTAAATATTCCATTTAATATACACAGTTATCCTCTAAACCACAGACTCATATCTGTGCGCCCTGATGAGCAATACAAGGATGGAGAACAGAAAGATCAAAAAGATCATACTCTATGGGACACCGCCCATTTCCTCCCCAGTAATAAAGGAGACCTGCATATTAATAATCACTCTACAGGTCACTGGGACAGACAGACCAACAGAATGATGGGACAGATGTTTCAGTGTTATTTGTCTGACCTTAGAATAACTTATTTTGTGCTGGAAACAAAAGCAACTTCCCCTGCCCCTTAAGTTAATAATGCTTCATTTTGTCCCCAGCTGTTAAGTTTTTAGAAATTAAAAGTCATGACTATTTGTCTTTTGCCAACACGAATTTAAAAGTGCCTTTAAAAAAATCTCATTAACATTGTGTTTTTCTTCCCGAGCAGCTTCAATACAAAACAGATTACATCCTGTCTGTGCCAGTAAAGTGCACATATATTTTTCACAAACCAATTTATCTTAAAAAATTTGTCTTTCCTCATTTTGATTCGGGACACAGAGCTCACCAGACAAGCACTCCTGTTTTTTTTTTACGAGAAAGTAATTCTAGAGAGGGGAATGCATTATTGTTTTGTTTTTCTCCCTTCCTTATAAATGTATTCTGAATGATAAAAAAAATCCTCAATTTTTCCGCAGAATTACATGAAACAAAAATACAACACATGAACTTGATACAATTACTTTATCATAAGGGTTTGATATAAAGTGGAACCTGCATTTTAAGGATATAACTAGGGAACCCTCCAATGAGCTATAGATGGATACGGTGAATATTCACTTGCCTGAAGAGAGCCTGAGTAAAGCTGTACTGGCCCCAAATGAGTCAACACGGAGGTGTCTTCAGGGAGAGGCCGAGGATAGTTCAGAAGAGGACTGTCTGGATCAGTGATGAGGTGAATTCAGCTGCCCATATTCCCCCCATACAAGGATTTGTAGTGACCACGGTTCCAACCAGTAGGCTGTAATACTGGCCGTACTATGATCCCAACACCAGCCCAAGAGTTGGAAGGAATAAGGGCTGAATTCCAGCCTTCCCAATCCTGCTTCATTTGCTAGAATTTCACGCTAGAAAATAGTTCTTGCTTTGAATCTGGCCCAGGCTGGCAGAGGCTGAAGGCAGTCATGTTACTTACTGATTTGAAATGGGTTTGGAGGGCTTATTCCTGTGGGGGATAGGGTTGGAGGTTTCTAACGAACAAGTGTCTGCATCACAAAAACACATTATACCTGGCGCCAACGGCCATCCTTATGGGCAGCGTGATGGGAACGGCCATGGACTGAATGAACAGAAAGCTTGGGCTGCTATTTCTCCTCTACCAGTGGCTCCTAAAGGTCAGGGCAAAGACACGTTGCCGGGGTCGAAAAGTTTCCGCTGCTACTTCTCATGCTGTACTTCCTCAGCCTCTCCAGCGCTGAGAACGGAGACTTCTCAAGTGCCCAATTCACTTTATGAAGAAAAAAAAAAAGCCACACCTGGGTTTGTGCATGGCACTGCGTAGAGAATTGGAACGACAAGTGCAATGCGCTACTGCCAGACAACGCTTATTATTGTTAGACCAGGCCAGTAACTTCTTGCTTTCCTTTGCTTTCCTTTTATATCATACTTCGAGAGTTTCAACAAGCTTTCAAACCAGCTAATCAAATATCTACTAGCAGTATAGTTACAAGAAACAATATTGTTTCCTCCCTTAATCGGACACCAGCACTGCCCCTCTGCTGAAGTTTAGCAGTTGTCTGGGGCCTTGCAGTTCTGTTTCCCAGCAGAGAAAAAAAATTAGTTTTGAAGGGTCTGAGTCTATTCCGAATGTAGCTTATTGTTATTTACATAGATACACACCAGTCCTGGAACAGAAGTATCACAAACAATATGCAGCACAATCCCTTCTTTTGGGAATCTTAAATACACAATTCCAGTACCTGGTTCCCAGAAAGGAACTCTGCCTCAAGAATCGACTCTAATCTGAGAATTATGGAGACAGCAAACTCTCCTGCTGCTCACTTAACTCTCTGTCCAGAAACTGCCTCTACATAGAACCTTGTATAACCCCAAACTAACCACTACACTGTACATCTTCCCACATCTGAACACTTACTCACACATTAAGAAAAATATCTCAGAAGACTGTGTTTAACAGCACCACCTGGTGACACCTGCCATAACAATCTGAGCTACAGATGTTTTTCCTCCTTAGCCAGTATGCTAGAAATGTGATTAGATATACTGGTCTAAATTCTGCCCTCATCTTCAATAATGCAACCTCTTTGAAATCAATAGGGTTGCATGGGTGAAAGAAAGAGCAGACTTCTGACCACTCTGTACCGATCCACATACACTGAGCTGTTTTTAGCAACATTAGCTAAATTAAATGGTTTTGGGAGGGAATCTAAAACCCCACATATTTCAGGGTGTAAGCCAATCTCTAACTATTAGGGATTGGATGCGATGTTAAATTATCCCACATCTACTCACCACAAGGTTTCTTGCCCCTTCCTCTAAAGCAGCTCGTGCTGGCCCCAATTGGAGAGGCTATACTGGGTATAGTGGACTAGGTGGACCATAATCCTATATTTTATACACACACACACACACACACAACTCACACAGAGCCCTTGTGACGGGTGCAGCACCCCAGGAAGCAGCATCACAATTCCTTGTTTGCTTCCTAGTTGCTGTAGGCTAGCGATTTACTGCTGGCTTATAATAAAAGACTAAACTACTACCTACTCACATGCCCTGGCTCAGCCACTCTGGTCCTGCAAGGACAAGACTAGAGCCAAGCTTTTTGCCTGCCTGCTGTACCTACTCACCCACTCCCCGCCTACCTGCTCTTTGGAGGGACTACACAGACAACTAAGCTGCATGAAGGGAGGTGGTTCTTGCTCCCTCTACCTTCCTTGTGGAGACAAATACTCAAAGCCACAAGCTAAGCCATATGCATTTTCAAATTGAAATAGAACTTGATGGGAAGACCATCATTATGTATGTTGCATATTGGGGGTTTGTGGGAATACTCGGTTGATAACTTCTGGATAGCTGAAAGTTGAAAGTTAGTGAAAAGTATGTTTGTGGCATCCTGAAGTTCCCAATAGTGTTAGAAAAGTGAAAATACGATAATTCTATCTATAAAGGCCAAAAGCAGATACTGCTCTGAGAAACAGCAGTGTTCTTATTTAAGGCAAACTGAGTTTAGGATAACTCTCATTAATATGTCCTGCAGGAAACCAACACTGAATTACCTGTAGTGTGTATTGAACTATTCCATGGCCTATAAAACTCTACATCATTAAAGTAGACAAGTGGAGTCCTCATAAAAGGACTTGAGACGCAAGAGTAAATATTCAGTTCAGAGGAGTAGCTGGCAAGAGCCAATCACACAAACAGGAATTAAGATTCTAAACCAAAGTTCATGAGTTCAGTGTACCTGGGAACCCACTGACATCAAGCACATGACACTACTATGGGGTAATGTCAATGCTATTCTAAACAGAGGAGCTACAAACACTCAGCACCTCCAGAAATACACAGCTATTGCTAAGCCAAGAAACTCAAGTTCCACTCTCTAAAAGAATCAATTATATATGGGCACTTCCTGGTCCATAGAGAGTTGCAGACGCCTCTCCTTTCTGGATACCCTGTTCTCTGGCATGGATCAATGTCAAAGTACAGAGTAAGCCCAGTCACACCCTGCTGGTGCAGTCGGTTGCATCACTGACTGTCTGAAGTGCGCTGCAGTGCTTGAAATGTTACCATAAAACTCAGGAGATGGGTGCCGCTGAAACCAGCATCAGCTGCCTGACAGTCACAGCACGGGATAGGAAACCAAGAGAGTTTCCAATTCATGTTGTCTGGACACACACACACACACACACACAGGGTGACTTCTAGCAAACCACTTCTCCTGTAAGACTGACTATAAACAGCACCTCAGCAAACAATACAGTGGAGGCCTCATCTGATGTCTCCTTTCCAGGGTTAAGGGGCAGATCTTGCTCTCCGTTCCCATTTAAATCAGTGGGGTCGTAATGGTGTTAAAAGACCTGATCCAAGATGCATTTCAATCGGGGCTTAGGATCAGGCCTTAGCCGAGGGTAGGATTTGGCTCTAAATATATTCCAAGTGCAAATACTTGCAGATAAACTTTTGTTAAGCACTTTCTCTTTAGCGTAAAAAAATGTTCTAAAATGACTTTAGAATTATGGTAAAAAAAACCCGACACGACCCTTTTTGCTTTATCAGATTAATAGAATTATTCTCCATCTCTTCTACCATGCTCCCCACCCATTGCATTTTTGAAGAATTCAGTGAGCAGCTCAAACTAAGCAACTTCCAAGTGTGTCCCCAACATTCTCTTCATTTTTCTTCATTACAATTCTTTTTTATTATCCCAGAGCTGTAAAATCATCAGCATAGAGTCATAAGATAGCCAGATCCCCATTTGAAAGCTGACATATGAACAGGGTTCCCTTACTGAACATTACTAAAGGAGAGTTTCTGTAAAGCTAAAAAGGAATATATATAAAAATTGTTCCTTATTCTTTCCTTTGTCTTTTAATAACTGATACATTCTATAGGAATATGATGAAGAAACACACAATTCACTATTTTGTCTGTTATTATATTTTGTTAACTTTTAATAAGAAAACAAGTTCTTTGATTATTTCTATAGTGCATGAGCTCTTTCTGCATCCAACATTTAACAGCCCTCTGGAAGGGCATGATCAGATTATTGATTCCAGTGAGTCCCTTCCTATTCTGAAGTTATCTTCAACACTGATCTTTAATTCCCCTTTAATTGAAGCCTGGTGCTGAGATCCCTGCACCATCCACCTGGAGATTGTGTGTCCTCTTATGAAATCCTTGCTATTCTGATTGTATCACAGCTCTTCCCCCTTCATTGACATTTTCATAGTTGAAAATAGCATCTGTAGAGCACCTTCAGGAATGCCATGCTACCTATCAAGGTGGGATGATTGGCAGTGCTTAATAGATTACAAGATGAGGAATATTAATGTCCCACTTACAACGAACGTCGGTATAAAGTTAAATGATTCCATGCCACAAGGTACATCAGCCAGGTGATGGGACTAGCCCATCTTATGACAGTGTCATTGCAGAAGTACCCATCACAGAATCTTATCACAAGGCCAAAAACAGTAGAGTCATCAGCTACCCTGTATATATCCTTTCTCATCCAGAACAGCAAAACTTTAGACACCTGGAAATAATAAATACAAACAACTATAAAAATTCCAGAGCATTTTAAGAAGCATGAAAAGGACTAACTCTAATTTTTATCTCAGAGCCGGTACATCATCAATTTAGGAAAGGCAGGGAGAGTAGTCAAGTGGTTTGAGCTGGGAAGAGGGTTGCGAAGATTCTTCTCAGTGGGGAGCACTTTGAATTAAGGGAAGATGGTATCGCGTGGCAAAAGCAGGGTCAAGTTCATATTGAGTCCAGGACGGGACCCCAAGCAAATAAATTGCTTTAGAGAGAAGGGACTACTACTGCAGCTTAAATTCAAGATTTGACCCAGTGATTTTTAGCATGGCGAAAGGACTTTTCAGAGTTCCTAGACTCTGCCATGTTTTTCTCTTTAATGAAGATTTTCTTTAATTTTCCAGGAAGTATTGCTTTACCAAAAATAATTTGTCTTATAGACTGTTAGTGGGGATAATTCCTGCCTCACATGCTTGGGAGAAAGAAGAGAAATGAAGCTCTTAGCTCAGGGAGAGAAAAATGGGGTAAAAGGTACCTTGTCAGGAGCAGTCAGTCAGTCAAAGACAAGAAGCAGAAGAATGTCCCTATCCTATCAGGAGTTGCCGTCCAGGGGATGTAGTGAGGGTGCCATATGGGAAAAGGTCTAAAGGTGGAAAGGAGGAAAGCATTGGGGGAATCAACAGAAGCAGGAGAATGAAGTAGTTCCTCCAACCTGGTGGCAGGACTTGAGTCACCTGTGTGGACAGCTAACAGCTCTTATTACCAGCCAGGTCCTCCCCACCACCAGGTTTGTGGCCATGCAGTGGAAGATGGGTTACTTCACCAGCACCCCACCCACTTTGCATACTCCCACAGAGAAAGCTACCGCTGTGCAGTTCTCAGCGGCATGCAGGGAGTAACAGAGTCCCTCTGTATGACCTCTGTAGCCTGTCTCCTCTGTGTGTTAGAGCTATGGTGGGGACACTGCAGTTTGGGCCTTGAGTGCCTACAGAAGGGTGGAAGACGAGAGTTCACTCTGAGCCTGCTGAGATCAGTGGGAGTTCAACAGAAACAGGATTCTGCCCTTACAGGATACATAAAACCAGATATTCCGAATAGCTGAATGAAGAGAGCTCAAGGAAGACCATGTGATCATAAAAGGTGCCTACAACAGAAAATCATATTTCAGTCATTGTTACTGATATAATAAGCAGCTCCACCATGAGCTGTGCCAAGTGTGATAGGCACCAGGATGGCCATATGGATAACAAGACCAGCTGCTTCTTTTAAACACAGTGATAGCAACAGACATGATGAAAATAAGTGGGAGAAACTGAAGGTGCAAATTAAATGTATTATTATCCAAGTCCTCTGCCACAAATGTTAAAAGTGTGACTTTGAGGCTTTATATGCCCTACGTGACTGGACTGGAAGTTAAGTGGCATGTGCACCGTACTTGGGCAGAGTGGAATAGCATGCCCTACCAGTCAATCATGGAAATATGGAGTAAGGGGTCAGCATATCATACCACTGGAATCAGTTAGTTATACATCTTAGCTACCGTAACAACTGCAAAAATCAGTTCTACAGCTTTCCTCCAGTCTTGGGCTTCTCATGGCAAAGCTATTGTTCACATTATTTATAAGTATTTTCAGACATTTTAAAATACAGCAGCTAAATTGCCCAATTTTGGCTTTTTTTTTCTAAACTCTCACAAATTTGCGATTAAACACAAATAGTTGTAAGATGTGTCAATATAAATAGACAACAAAATACAGCTTTACTCTTCATTAATTTCTGTATCTTAGGTGACTGCAGGTGCATGTTAATGAATTACATGACTAGTAAAATACAATTAAATGCAGCTGCATATGTTTACAAAACTGCAGAACCAAATTACAGGTATCAGTAGCATCCATAATTCATCCGTAATTGACAATTTTCGTATTACTGGAATAAGGAATCAAGTCATGCAGATGATTACTGCATTTGCCTTTGAGCACTAGAGACCTAGGTTCATTTCCTATGCAGCACCACAAATGAAACAAATTACATGCTTTCAGGTTAGGATAGACCTGAAAGCAAAAACACCACTGAAAGACATCCAAAAAAATCCCATATCATTCAAGTTCTACTTAACAGTCAATAAAGGTTCGTGAATGGCTGACAGTTGACTTAAATATATTGTTAAATAAGTAGCAACTTTTATGTATGAATCATCATGTCTCCATCACAGGATAGAACCCTAAAGTCCCAGGTTTTGATCCGAGTTCCACTGGTGGAAATCTGGAGTAACCCCAAGATTTCAATGACATTACTCCACCTTTTGCAGAGATGGGAATCAGATCGGAATTTGTGCTCAGGGTTTTTTGTTTTCTTTTATATGCCAAGCAGTGATTATCTCCTCTGAGCTGGACCTTCTGTTTCATCAACTAACTCGTCATTGAGACAGATTTTATTTCAATCCCAGCAGGGCCTTACATAAAACATGAGGGGAGTCTCTCAGTCATGCTTTTCCTTCCCACAGCTCAGCCCTAACATCACACAAGTACATTCCCATTGACGTCCCAATAAAGTGGATTGTCGCTCTTCCCATAGTGGAGGAAAGTAGCTATGCAGAAACTGTTTATTCTTGTCCATATAGGATCACTCTTAGGACTTGTCTACACGTGTGTAGAGTACACACATTGCAAAGCCCCTCCGGCATGGGTACGAATAGCAGTGTAGACCATGAGGCACTGCTTAGGTGATCTGAATAAAGACATGCCTGAACCCTTAGGGGATATACCCTACACGGCTCTCTACACGTCGACATTATTGTAGTGTCCTGCCGCCTCCATTGCTGAGGCACTTTTCCCTGCCGCAATGAAAAGCTCTGGCAGCGGGCAGAGGCTCTGGCCGGGAGAGACAGAGAGGAACTGTCCTGCCGCCAGAGCTTTCGCTGCCATGTGTCGCTACAGAATGGATGTAATCTGCTTTTGTGAGGCATGTAGCTACACATACCCTACATGCTGTTGCAAGCATAGACAAGGCCTGAGCAACCCAGGGAAAAGGCCTTGGTTCACATCATTTTAAGTAAAGGGGTTTTAGCATTAGAACCCCAAAACATAAGCGGAGACTACACTTAACATCAGTTGCTGATATAAAAATAAGCTGATGAACATCCTAGCTTCAGCCAAGCGCTGCAGAGTGCATCCTATTTTTAATAGTAATACTGAGCAGCCTATCCCATGGAGGCAGTGTGGTCCAGTGGATAAGCTAGTGGCCCAGGACTCAGGAGACAAAGGTTTTGTTCCTAGTCCTGCCATTGACCTTCTGTGTGACCTCAGGCTAGTCACTTCATCTCTGGGACCGTACTGCCCTTCCTTCTCTGTTGTGGCTATTTGGACTGTAAACTTTTTGTGGCAGTGACTATCTCTCACCATGTGTTTGTACAATGCCGAACACAATGGACCCTTGTCTTGGTGGGGACCTTTAGACTCTATTGTAATACAAATAATAACTTTTAGTGCATGTTGTAAAAGTAATGCCATCTTAGTAACATGAGGCTTTGCGGCAGCACTGTGCTCTTATATATTTGCTGAAGTCTGGAGAGATAATTGATTTGTGTGTGTGCAAATTATGGGTGTTCAGATTAACAAGGATCAATATCAATGGGACTGCCTGCAGAGGAAAGTATTCTCAATATTAGTAAGGGTGGCAAATTTAGACTCATTATTTTGGAAGGATATATTTATATCCCTCTATCTATGTCTAGATACAGAGACAAGCCCACATATCCACCTCTCTATAAACACACATCCATGTTATACAACTGGGTTAAGGAACCTAGCCTTGCAACAAAGCCCGTTGCCAACTGTGCCCACATATCTATTCAGGGGACACCATCATAGGGCCTAATCACATCAGCCACACTATCAGAGGCTCATTCACCTGCACTTCTACCAAGGTGATATATGCCATCATGTGCCAGCAATGCCCCTCTGTCATGTACATTGGTCAAACTGGACAGTCTCTACGTAAAAGAATAAATGGAAACAAATCAGATGTCAAGAATTATAACATTCATAAACCAGTTGGAGAACACTTCAATCTCTCTGGTCACTCGATTACAGACCTACAGGTCGCAATATTACAACAAAAAGACTTCAAAAACAGACTCCAACGAGAGACTGCTCAATTGGAATTAATTTGCAAACTGGATACAATTTACTTAGGCTTGAATAGAGACTGGGAGTGGATATGTCATTACACAAAGTAAAACTATTTCCCCATGTTTATTTCCTCCCTGCCCCACTGCTCCTCAGACATTCCTGTTAACTGCTGGCAATGGCCCACCTAGATTATCACTACAAAAGGTTTTCTTCCCGCCCACCCCCCACTCTCCTGCTGGTAATAGCTCATCTTAAGTGATCACTCTCCTTACAATGTGTATGATAACACCCATTTTTTCATGTTCTGTGTGTATATAAATCTCCTCACTGTATTTTCCACTGAATGCATCCGATGAAGTGAGCTGTAGCTCACGAAAGCTTATGCTCAAATAAATCGTTAGTCTCTAAAGTGCCACTAGTACTCCTTTTCTTTTTGCGAATACAGTCTAACACGGCTGCTACTCTGAATACTGCATAGCTGTACACATAAAGATGGCTCTCATGGTATCTGTCCATCCACCTGAAAAATACTATTAGGTCACAAAGTGAATGGAAACAGTTCAGGGAAAACTATGATTCTCCTCTTGCAATTCATTGTGGGGGTGATACTTAGCCAGGCTGGCCTTTCTAATGCAAAATAGGAAAAATCTCATGTGGGCATCTGTTTGGAACGTTATACACGGGATCTGTATTATAATTTATAGGTAGGGTTTTACTTTGAAAATTTTAAAGCAGCATTCTGCAAATTCATATGGACAACTTGGCATTTGCTATCCCTTTGGAAATAAAGTATCTCTTTACAGCATGCAATTTACATTTATGGGATTTATCACTGCCAAAAGGTCACAGACTCATGCTTCTCCCTATAGCCAAATGAATTCTCTTCTATTCCATGCATAGAGCTTAAGACCTGGGACAAGATCAGTGTTGCAAGACCAAGCCCATAAAAATATTCCTAGCAACAAACTTTCTTCTCTGGTATAATAAGAGCTGGGAGATATTTTTCAAATGTATAGTTTATTTGACAACAAAAAAATGCAGTTTAGTGTTAACCAAAACTATTCCTGAATTGCATGTATTCACCAAATAGTTTCTGGAAAAATGAAGTCATAAGAATGGCCATACTGGGTCAGACCAAAGGTCCCATCTAGCCCAGTATCCTGTCTTCTGATAGTGGCCAATGCCAGGTGTCGCAGAGGGAATGAACAGGACAGGTAATCATCAAGTGATCCATCCCCTGTTGCCCATTCTCAGCTTCTGGCAAACAAAGGATAGGGACACCATCCCTATCCATCTTGGCTAATAGCCATTGAAAGACCTATCCTCCATGAATGTATCTGTTTTTTTTTAACCCTGTTATAGTCTTGGCCTTCACAATATCCTCTGGCAAAGAGTTCCACGGGTTGATGGTGCATTGTGTGAAGAAATACTTACTTTTGTTTGTTTTGAACGTTATGCCTATTCATTTCATTGGGTGACCCCTAGTTCTTATGTTATGAGAAGGAGTAAATAACACTTCCTTATTTACTTTCTCTACACCAGTCATGATTTATAAACCTCTATCATATCCCCCCTTAGTCATCTGTTTTCCAAGCTGAAAAGTCCCAATCTTATTAATCTCTCCTCATACAGAAGCTGTTCCATACCCCTAAACATTTTTGTTGCCCTTTTCTGAACTTTTTCCAATTCCAATATATCTTTTTTGAGATAGGATGACCACATCTGCACTCAGTATTCAAGATGTGGGTGTACCATGGATTTATATAGAGGCAATATGATATTTTCTGTCTTATTATCTATCCTTTTCCTAATTATTTCCAACATTCTGTTCACTTTTTTGACTCCTGCTGCATATTCAGTGGATATTTTTAGAGAACTATCCGCAATGACTCCCAGATCTCTTTCTTGAGTAGTAACAGCTAATTTAGACCCCATCATTTTATATATATAGTTGGGATTATGTTTTCCAATGTGCAGTACTTTGCATTTATCAACACTGAATTTCATCTGCAATTTTGTTGCCCGGTCACCCAGGTTTGTCAGATCCCTTTGTAATGCTTCACAGTCTGCTTTGGACTTAAATCAGGCTAGATTCACAAGGGGATTTAGACACCATTCACAAAGCTGGAACAGTGGTGATGGAAGTTGGAGCAGGGATTTTGAACTGTCTCCCCCATATGCCAGGTGAGAGGCCTAACCACTGGACTATAAAGTAATTCTCAGACTCTTCAGGCCAATGACTATTGAATTCTTGATTTAAGGAGGGACAACCTTCAGCAGGAGAAAGACAGGAGGCCCATTCCAGAATTCACTATAGCCCAATGGCATTCTTGGAATATATGTGTACTCTGAATCAGGCAGAATAAGGACTTGAACCCACATCTCAGGGGCGTGCTCTCTCTCCAAGTTCCACATCTCACCCACTTTCTCTCTAATATCCTGGGACCAACACAGCTACAACACTGCATATGAAATTAGATGAAACATTTTGTTTTGGTTCAGGTCAAATGAAACTTTGTTTGACCCAAAATGATTTTTATTTTTCAGAGATAATTTCAGATCAAACTAAAACAAACGGTGTTCAGTTTATTTCCCCCTCTCCCACCCCGCACCCCATTTTTTGGTTCAGCCAGAGAACAGCTGTCAGTGTAATAACTACTCTCAGACTCTCCTATGCAAAGGTTCATTTCCCCCCAGAACACTTCATCTCATTGGTGGTTGAAAAATAATAATAATAAATAATAATAATAATCCAATTTCACCAGCCCAACATTCCCCAAATGCAGTGGGCTGAAATACACGTGACTGTGGGAAAAAAAACACAAATGAATTTGTTACTCTAGGCTCCACAAATCTCTCTGCATTTTTGTTTAACACAAAAAGAAAAGGAGGACTTGTGGCACCTTAGAGACTTATGCATCCGATGAAGTGAGCTGTAGCTCATGAAAGCTTATGCTCAAATAAATTGGTTAGTCTCTAAGGTGCCACAAGTCCTCCTTTTCTTTTTGCAAATACAGACTAACACGGCTGTTACTCTGAAACTTGTTTAACACACTAAATCCTGCAAGACCCTGTATGCCATACTGCAAGAAGCTGCTGGCACTACAGGTCTTCAATATACCCCTTTTTGGCATGCTCATCTCCATGCTTTTCATCTCATCGCTTTAGTCAGTTTTCTATGAGCATGATGGGTGGAGGCGCTATTTCAGACTTACCGCTGATCAAGAGGTATTCATAAAGCCCTGATCTGTGGCTTCACATCAGCAGTGCCATACAAAGCTTGGTAATCATCCGCTGTGAAAGCTGATTGTGGCAAATCTCAGCAGAGACTCTGCATCTGTGATACATGGAAATTTAGAACACGGAGCCCATAATTTATGGTGGCCCAGATTGCCTCCCGCATCAGATTCAAGCCCAAATCCCCCTGCCCGCACAGACACATGTGGAAGGTGGAGAGACCAGCTTCCTCCATAGCATTATTCACTCCCTCTTTCAGGCCTTGCAGAGGGTAATCTGCAGATCAGGGTGGTGTGTGGGAAAAGGGGTGGGGAGTGGGCAGGCCAGGGAGAAAACACAAGACAGGAAAAACCACACTCCAGCCCCACTCTCTCTAAGTGAGAAAGTGAAGGCTGTCTGGGACTGTATTTTCTGCTGAGGTTGGTGGGCAAACCACATGGCTTATTCAGTACAGGGCAAATCTCACTCCCCACCCCTTTCCCTACACAAGGAAAGATCCAGGCCTGCGTTAAACTATTATTGAGAGCTATCACCAGCCTCCATCACACGCCACTCCCACCAGAAGAACAGTAATCCACCCGTGCCTTAACAGAAGCTACTTATATCCTGTAGTAGGAGGCTTTACCAGCTTCGTTTAGCCTCTAAGTGATAGAACACAAATCTGTCTCTGCAGATGGTTTCGCTGATAGCATCTGTGGCTGAAGTGCTGAGAAAGGAAGCCATGCTTCTTACCACAGCTTATAAAAAGAAAACTTTCCTGCAGTAATATTTCACCACTGACAGCCCAGCATCTCAGTTAAAAAAAGAAACACTCGTGTATCCTAATATTCTGTCTTAGTAAATAATAAAAATCAAACCTTTACCTTTGTAGCAAGGAAGGATCCTCACCGTTTCCCCCCTAGAGACAGTTTGAATTTCCATTTCAGTCTAATCTTCAATAGGAGGACAATCGACACATTATAGAGTTCCAGATTTTCTATATGTTTCAGGGACATCTTTGTCTTCATTATATGTAAAAGAGGCAGCTTATAGTTTTCATTGCCATTTTTCAACTCTGAGTTCATAGTATACATTTTTCGTGCTGGTTTTTGCTATTATGTATACAGGTTAACTGATCCTCATGCACACACACACACGCTTGTGCAATTTATCACATGGCTATCACCATCATGTAATTTAGCACATATCCATGACTACATAATCTATCCACTAATCAAGCTCTCTGGAATTTATTTTAACAGATCAATCACCCCCGCCCCCAGTCTCAAAACAGCCAGCTTGTTATTTGTTTTTTAAAATCAAGCTATTGGGTGATTCTTCTCTCTCCTGTAAATGTGGAATTTCTCCCCACAAGTTAATTCTACTCAAGTTGCAGGACAGTCTAGGTTTGGTTCTTGGCCGGTAAGAGCTCTCTTAGTAGGATAAGTGTCACAACTTAAAAATCCATTAATTCACATCCCTTCAGAGACAGAAGCAGATGATCTATCCCTTTGGAAAAGGGTTACACAAATGTTAACCCACTGTGAGCGGACTATCAAGCCCAGCTAATCCAATTACCCTATCAGGCATTCTATATGCATATAGATTTCTTAGGCATAAGACTATTGGACAAAGTCACTATATTATTTTGAATTCTAATAGCTTTTTAAAAAAGCAGGATCAGTTTTAGCTGTTCGATGCATGACAATCTTTTTGCTTGTATTATCTAAATATATGTAGGGAATACGTTAACAAATACAACTAAACATATGTAGAGAGCAGACCTTGCAGTTGAATTGTGATGGAGATTAAATAAACATGCCTTGAGAAAAATATGAAACTGTAATCTGCTCATATACTTTATATTGCCAGAAATGTAATTTGAGAGGAAGCATGTGTTAGGCATACCACATAACAGGCATTTTCAAGTTCAGGGAATATTAACACACAAGCTCTACTTTCAATTCTTTTTTTAAAAAAAAGTCTCAAAATTGTCTGGTGGACAATTAAGTAATTTTTCACATCTAGTCTGGTGCCCTGGTGTCATTAATTTATGTTACCAGCTGGGATGTTCTCATCTGAGAAGACTTAAGACGTGGTTTGCTATATGCTAATTGTGATGGTACGTTGACACTGCAGGATGCCAGGTGAAGGGCGATAACTGCATTGTTCAACCAGCAAAGGGGTGCTCCAAACCATCGACAGAGAGACACCGGCAGCATCTCTCAAACAGCACCATTCAAGCAACATTGTATCCGATGAAGTGAGCTGTAGCTCACGAAAGCTTATGCTCAGATAAATTGGTTAGTCTCTAAGGTGCCACTAGTACTCCTTTTCTTATTGTATCCGAAAGGCACAGAGACAGAAGGAAAAAAGACTAAACCTAAAAAAAGAGGGTTGCCCGTGTGTGTCCTTCTCTAGAAGCAAGCTAGACATGATAACTTCCCTCACTAGGCTTCCCAACAGCCCTTCGTCCCCTCTGTGGGCCTGCACCCTGGGTCACAACTTGGCCCAATAGGGATTTCCTGGTTCAGCTGTAAAGCCAGACCCTCTGTTTAATTAGATACAGGAAGCATTCTTCACTGGAAGGGATAGGGCAGGTCATGATTTAAAAGAGACAAAACTGTTTTGATAGAAAGGAGTATGTGAACAAAGTGGCCAGTGGGTCCCTAAAGTCCCTCTTTCATAAACAATCTCTATACAAACCATTAGACATTAAAAGAATGCTAAAGCTGCAAAGGGAAGCACTCCAAAGTCAGCACATGACAGAGTTAAGGATGCTCATGCAACATTAATACTGCCCCCTTGTGCATGTGCATTACAATACAATCTTCACATGATCAAATATTCCTTGTTCTAGAGGGCTCCCTTAATGTGGTCTGGAAGGTGCTTATTGAAGAACACAAGCCATTCAACATTTATTCTTATCCTCAATCAATGTGTGGGTTCCATGCCTCATACACGACACAAAACCCAAAGCCTGCCGTCAGTGAAGCAAGAATCCTGTTGAATTCACTACACAACAATGGCTCCTTAGAGACTAACCAATTTATTAGAGCATAAGCTTCATAAGCATCTGAGGAAGTGAGCTGTAGCTCACGAAAGCTTATGCTCTAATAAATTGGTTAGTCTCTAAGGTGCCACAAGTCCTCCTTTTCTTTTTGCGAATACAGACTAACACGGCTGTTACTCTGAAACAATGGCTCATTCACCATACAACCTGCACAATGAAGGAGGCAGGTATCCTGTAGAAAATACAAGGGGAGGCAGCTCAGGAGATCCCCAGAAGAAATAGGACTAATCTTTGTCCAAAATCTGCCTACATCGTGGTGAGCAGGATAAATGTACATTTCAGTATCTAACAGGGTCCAAGCTCTCCCACAACAGGGCTCTAATTAGGGCTTCTGGGTGTTACTGCAGTAATATAAATTAACAGTAACGACAGTATGTGCCAGATGATTTTCTGATTGTTGATAAAAATATTGATCTTCTCCATACTAAGAAATTAGAGTACTGGGCCAAATCCATTGTTCATATACACTTTGTGCAATCACAACGAAGGGCCCAGTGGGATTATAGTCAGTGCTGATTTCGACCCAGTGACTTCATAAAGTTTTCCCTGTTTATTTTTCCTCCCCAGGTACTTAAGGATTATATTAATCTGAAGGCATAGGGGGAGTGTGAGGAAGAGTCAGCTCACTGCCAGCACACCTCTTTGTGCCTAGGCACAGCCGAGGAGGCTCTCTCCTCCTCTAGTGGTCCACTCCAGCCCTGCAGTGGTCTGCCCCTTCTCACAACTAGCCCTCCATCCAGGTCAGGTTTAGTCCCTCCCCTTCTGAGGTAACAGAGTGTAACAAAACAAACGCCTGATTCCTCCATCTGATCCGCCATCCATCACTTGGGGCCCAGTGCTCCAGATACCACTTTCTCACAGCTTCCTTAGCCCATATCTCCTTTTCAGAGGCTTCATGCCACCTTACCAGTGGCTGATAGAGGAACCCAGGCCATCCAAATTCCAGTCTCAGGACCCTAGGACAGATAGTCAAACTTCACCCCCCCACCAGACTCCTTGCTGCCACCTCCCTCAACTTTATCCTCATTCTGCAAGAGCCTTCCTAGTCCCTGCAGCTCTCTTCATTCCCACTCCCAGAAAAGCAACTCCAGAATTCCTCCCTGCAGCCTTTTCTGCTCCCAACTTCTTCTGTTTCCTACACCACCCAGCCCCTCCTCAGTTGGCTTTCCATCATTAATTAGGCCCGGCCCAACCTTCAGGTGCAACCAATGGGTTAACTGGCTGCAAGCCTACATTAACCCTTTCAGCATCTATGTGGGATGGGCATCCCACCCCAGGGAATCAAGATGTTCTTCTTTCGACACAAGTAGAAAGACGGAGATCATGACTCTTCCTGCAGTGATGGGAGAAGTGGTAGGGAGTCTCCTTCTCTTGTTCCACACTCATGCAGCAATGCTTCTGGTGGAGTATCTCTTAAAATAAAGTGTAGTGAATGCTGGGGGTTTCTCTGAACAGGCAACGTGGTGCGTCTTCTCTTTTGCTACAAGGGGCTGACTCCATTGACTCCGGTGGGTTTTGAATCAGACTAACTGCACAGAGAGAGCGACCGACCTCAGCATGGCTAAGTTGTGCAAAGGCAGAATTTTACCCAAAGCACCTAAATCCTGTAATTCTTTACTTGATTTTTTTAGCACGTGCCCTAGGCTATCATTTATTTTTGTTTCCCTTGACAGAACGGCCTCAATCATTTTCAGCAGGAGAGCAGAGGAAATTTATCTTTCAATGTAGCAGTTTGGAATTAATTAACATACCACATGGAGTAAGTGACAACAAACAGATAATGTGGAATCAATGGGAAAACCTGAAATTCCAACTCACAGCTTTAGCAGTTAAGTAACTTGCTTTAATATGATTGACAGCATATAATTGAATCACTATTGCAGCTGAACTTATAAAATAAATAAAGTTTAGGTTATTCTTATTTGTAGCTGGCTAAATATAAAACACAAAAAGACATTTGAATGGACATGTGAATTGCCTTGGGGAAATAAAATCTGATGGCAGTTTGATAATGTATTCCACCTGCTTGAAATTCAACTTGCATTTCTGCCATCCGATGGTATAATATCCATTGTGAAAAAATATCCTGATGACTGAAGAGAAGCCCAGCCCACCTTAGATACCGTTGCTATGTCTACTGGGCTTGTGCATTGTTTTGACAATGGTAGGGATTGGCAGAAAGTAAAAACTCCCTCATTTAACATTAATTACTTAGCTGCTTTCTGAGACATCTGAATGAAGGTATGCCATTTGCCAAAAGGTTGGCAGATTTTTGACTGGAAAATACTAGTTTAGCTTTATTAACTACTCAATCCACCTTGTTTGTTGCAAATGACACAAAAGCAGTGCTTTTAAATGTAATGGCAAACTTCTGGATGCTGCCTCTTCAGCCCTTTTCCTGATTGGCTCAGTGGCAAATATATATCAATGTGGCATGCAGGAAATGATGACAAAGCTACACAGAGTGATGGGTATAGCTATTAGACTTTTAGAATATCAGGGTTGGAAGAGACCTCAGGAGGTCATCTAGTCCAATCCCCTGCTCAAAGCAGGACCAACTAAACCATCCCAGCCAAGACTTTGTCAAGCCCGACCTTAAAAATCTCTCAGGAAGAAGATTCCACCACATCCCTATGTAATCCATTCCAGTGCTTCACCACCCTCCTAGTGAAAAGGTTTTTCCTAATATCCACTGCAATTTGAGACCATTACTCCTTGTTCTGTCATCTAGTACCACTGAGAATAGTCTAGATCCATCCTCTTTGGAACCCCCTTTCCGGCAGTTGAAAGCAGCTATCAAATCCCCCCTCATTCTTCTCTTCTGCAGACTAAATTGTCCCACTTCCCTCAGCCTCTCCTCATAAGTTATGTGTTCCAGTCCCCTAACCATTTTTGTTGCTTTCTGTTGGACTCTTTTGAATTTTTCCACATCCTTCTTGTAGTGTGGGGCCCAAAACTGGACACAATACTCCAGATGTAGCCTCACCAATGCAGAATAGAGGGGAATGATCACGTCCCTCGATCCCCTGGCAATGCTCCTACTTATACAACCAAAAGTACCTTCTTGGCAACAAGGGCACACTGTTGACTCATATCCAGCTTCTCGTCCACTGTAATCCCTAGGTCTTTTTCTGCAGAACTGCTGCCTAGCCACTCGGTCCCTTGTGTTGCAACTCAAAGGTTGTTTTTGTGGAATGGAATTATCTTAAAAATGGCCAGAACGAAGTGTTGTTAACTCTTGTGATATTTGGTGTTATTTTAAAACTCTAGTTCCTGGAGTCACGTGATGGGTGAGACTCTCAGGTTTCATTAAAAAAAATAAGTTTCAGGCCCTCCTGGTTGCAGAGAAAAGCTTGAAACGTGAACTGAAGGAAGCTGCCATAGAAGCCTCTACTAGTGGAGTCCAGCCTGGCTGAAGGTTCAGTTAGATTGTGGAAGGAGGTGAATGGTAGGAAGTGGCCCAGGGAGGCAGTCTTAAGGCAATCCAGGGTGCTTGATGTTATTGCCTCTCCTATGGCTGTCAGTTGGAGCTGGTGGAGTGGACGGGCTTGGTCTCCCCTACCAAACACCCTTGCTGTAGAAGGGTATAAGCCTCACTTCCACCCCCTCCCAGAAGTAAAGAGAGGGTAGTGATGCTAAATGCCCCATGGCAAAGACGAGGCACGTAGTGGGGCTGGGAGACAGACTGAAGGTCCTTCCTTGATGGAGGAGGCTGTGAAGGCCACTGCTAGGTGGAAAGGGGCAAACACAACTGGTGACTCAGCTGGAGGGCGAAGTCACTGCCTATGGAAAGACAGACCGCCACATCATTGGCATGACTGCTGGGGAGGGACACCAGAGATAGGGGAGAGCTTGATCCATTGATCTAATCACCAGGTGGCACCAGTGGGAAACCCAGCCCAACACAAGCCCTTTTAAAAAAAACCTCATGAGCCAATCTCGTGATGTTTTGTGGCCTGACTCATGATTTTTGAATGCTGGGGGGTGGCCATACCGAGAACCAGAGCTCTAAAACGGTTTGTTCTTACTATTTTAGCATCTCTTCAAAGAAAGATGCACAAATGACAGATGCCACAAGGACAACTGGTACCAGTAATAATAAATAAATAATCATAATAAATACCCACAATGCTGGTAGGTACCTATCAAATGTTTAAAAAGAGGTGGAGGAGGTAGAACCAACTCTGGCATGAAGAATTTACATTCCAAGAGAAAAAGCAAACAGACTAATACATAGAAGGGAGCACAACTTATAACTAAAGTGGGCAAGGAGCCAATTGGCCACAGATAGGCTAGAACCACAGCTGATCTAAATCAGCATGAAGTTAATGTGCCTATGCCAACTTACACCTGCTGAGGATCTGGCCCATAATGTTTAGCCAGCACAAGGATTTTTTAAAAAATTCAATATAAAGATAATCCCTAGGGGTCCACACAGTCTAGCCATACAATGAACCAGACTGATACCCTTACTCAGGCATTCTGAATAGTACCTCACATCTGGAGTAATATTACTGAAGCCAGTTCAACAGTTTATTTTGTTTGTCATGGTGAAAGTGGCTCTTCAGGAGACACATGACTGCAGTGGTATATTGGTAAAAAAAAAAAAAGAAAGAAAGAAAGAAGTGGGTATAACCTAAATTAAACTCCATATCCCTCCAAAGGGAAGTAAGTAAGCGCCATTTTGCCCTTGACTACTTTTATTGCATGAATGTAACATGAGCCTTGTGAACCAGCTCAGAAGACATTCCACACATAGGGAGAGTTCCTATAACATGCAGTGACTCAAACAGCCATTCACTGGGATACATGAATTATTATATAGCCAGCGCTTGCTTATAGGTCTTTCCCTCAACAAGGAATGACCCACATTTTGCTCCATCCTCCTCCAATCAGACATACTTTACCAGCTCCAACATGCAGCAGTAACCTTGCATTAGGAAGCATGTCAAGAGAAAGATCTTCCAATAGGATTTACTCTTTCAACAAAGAGGCCTAGCTCAAGAGACCCAAACAACAGAGCCTAAACAGAAAAGGATTCCGTGTATGAATCCTTTTGTTCTTGAGGATTTAGTTTGAAACAATGGTTACCATGTCAAAGTGAAAGTAGGCATGTTGGCTAAAATGCTTTGATTTCCCTCCCACCCGTCCATGACCATTCAAATAGACGGGCTACGAAATGTAATCTTATGGACTCTTGGAAACAATGGAAGAGCACCTGTATGCCAAGATTTCAGAGTAACAGCCGTGTTAGTCTGTCTTTGCAAAAAGAAAAGGAGTACTTGTGGCACCTTAGAGACTAACCAATTTATTTGAGCATGAGCTTTCGTGAGCTACAGCTCACTTCATTGGCATCCGATGAAGTGAGCTGTAGCTCACGAAAGCTCATGGTCAAATAAATTAGTTAGTCTCTAAGGTGCCACAAGTACTCCTTTTCTTTTTGTATGCCAAGAATATTTCAAATAATGAGTGGCATAAGTCCCGCAGAAGAGAAAATACTTAGCAACAGAATATTTAGCTCCCTTCCTTTTTAGAAAGAAGCTGCAACATGGAGAATGCACCGAACTATTCCTGACCTTCAGTACAAGTGTCTCAAGGAAATGTATTTGTCAGAATGATAGAAGTAGAAAAAATTAATTGCCAGTCTGAAAGCAGAATGTTCACAGCTCAGGAAAGCACAGAGAACAAAGTTTGTCTTAGGAAGTGACAGGGTGGTTGTGGAATGATTGATCAGGAGTGTGTCATAATGTCTCAGAGCCTCAGCAACGGGACATGGAGACAAGATACTGAGTTTATTTTTAACATTCTTGTTTTTTTCCCCTTCTAGGACACAGAGAAGGGGATGGCGGGGAAAGGCTTAAATAATAATAAGATAAAGGACACCTTTATCTGAATCCCATAGATATCTGCTTGTCCCTCATCCCATCATTTCTCCTTCCTTAGGGCTCAATATATATATAAAACTTATATTCTAATGTATGCTTTTTTAAAAATAGGTGAGCATACCAAGAGTGTTATGTAGAAAAGTTGCCATGGTGAGACTGTTCAACTGAGGAATAATTACTAGAGGAAAATCACATACAGGATAGGGATTGATCCTTCAATCTTTACCCAGGTAAAACTCCCACTGAAGTCAACCTGACATCACAGTTTGCTTTTTTTCTCCTTTTGGACTTGAACAAACTTATACCACACTCCCATGTAAAGAAACATTAATTTCTTTGTGTGTAGTGCAGAATAGACAGTGGACTATTTCAGCAAAATCTTTTTTTCAAATCAGACTCTGTCCTTTGCATCCCACCTCATAGCAGAAGTGGATCAAAGGAGCTAATCAATGATTGAAGTAAAAAAAATATTTTTTTAAGTGCACACCGCATTCTTTCTACTAATGTCAGAAATGCAGCCAAACGGGCCCTTAAAACATAACTGAGGTCCCTGTTTTTTCTTGAATCAAAAATAATAATTACAAACACAAAAAAGACACTTTTAGACATGTTCCAGCTGGCTATTGACACTGACTGACAGAAAAGGACCAACACTTCATCGCACTGAACAGAACAACTCAGAAGTTAGAGTTCTGTCTCTTCAAATAGTGGTGGTTACATAAATAAGCCTTCTGGTGCTTTCAATGGCAGCTTGCAGAGAAAAAGTTTGCAAATAGATTAGTTCTTCTTAGTAGCTGCTGTATCCTTCAGAGTTCCTCAGCCTCATAGCAAAGCTATGAGTATATTCCTCGATTCCTCCCAGCCCTGAAAGTAAGACTTGCTGAGCTCTCTACTTTTGTACTTGTGTAAATTCTTCTATGCCTCAGTTTACGGTAATTTGCTACAATATCATGTCTGTAAAGAGTGCATCCTATTCGGTCCTTTAAAGAGTCCTCTGTACAGAAAATAACACATTTTCCTAGGGGTTAGCTCCTTTCATAGTCTGAATACCATGAAAGCAGCTACAGCAGATTTGGCCAAAGTGCAGTTCATGGGCCGTATCAGCCCACTGGGTTCTAAAATGCATCCTGCAGCCTTCTTAATCTCATTTTAAACACTGAGCTGTAACTCAGAGAAGCTACAGGTCTGAGCATGCGGTATTCCACACTGATCCAAGTGGCCTATGCTTGGCAGAGCATGGGACTAGATAAGCCACATCTCTCTATTAAAGGTGAATATGGGATTTTGCACCATTTTAATAGAAACATTATGGAAGTAGCATAAACCAAGCCCAAAAAGGCATTCTTATTCTGAAATAAGTGTCCACATGGCGCATTATTCTGGTTCCACTATATCAGTTCATATATATGTTCCTTATATCAGTATATTTCCACTAGTAAATTTCCTCATGCAGACAAGTCCTTTAGTCTTGACCCTGACTGGTGGCAAATACCCCAAACTCTCAAAATACATGTTACAAAAGCAGAGATTACCAAATATAAAACTCCTCTAGATAATAAAGACCATACTCAGAGAGCAGAACATCTTAGAGTCATTGAAGTGTTTCTTCTTTTCTTTTCTCTGTGAAACAGAACATGCAATTCTAGGATTGCAGTATAGTTTCTATCTATGTCAGTATCACAATTGACTGAGCCCAGTGCTGTCTCCTGATACGCAACTCACAGGTGCAATGAAATCACTTCAAGCTGATGTCAGGCTTAAATCAATCAATCTGTGGTCCTGATTTTGAAACCTGATCAGAAGAGGTGGATGTCTGCATCCACGCAGAATCCCATAGGGTCAATAGGACTCAAAGGCACCTTTGTCTCCCAGTACAGATCAAATTGTCAGATGAGGGCTTAAAATTTAGTTTCACTAAAGGTTAAAACATTTTTTAAACACACAAATATTTAAGCTCTGAGCCGGTAGTGAGTTCCATTCAAGCAGTCCCCCTCCTCTCCCCCCCCCGAGCTCCTTCAACATCATTAGCACTCTGTCTGCATGAACCTCATGGCAGGATCGTGGGCTTAATGTGTTGTAGATGGTAGTTGCTTTCCCACAGTTTGATACAGGTTAATATTACTGGTTCCATGAGGATTAGAGCTACCTAAGACTGGGAAAAGAAGTAAACTATCTTTAAAAAATGCCCAGAAAGAACCAAAAAGCCTCTTTACTGAAAGTTATAAATTAAACGCCAGTTACTTGCTAGTACAGCAGCTAAGAGCCAGCCCAATTTCAAAATTTAATTAATTAAGCTGAAGGCAATGTTCATTTATTTAAAAAGCCTCAGTACATCTAGATTAGTAGACCAGCTCAGTGAAGCAGCAGCAAATGTAACCAGAATTTCAGCATTGAAGGACCCCAGGCACATGGACCTGACTATGCTGGTTGGGGTAGAACTTACGCCATTTCTGCCAAAGAGGAAATCCCATGTAGCATTTTCTAGATTCCTCTCACACAGAATTAGAGACAAACTTGTTATCCTATGTCCAACAGAATGATGCGGCAAACATCAGTTATTGGTTTGAATCAGACAAAGCAAAAAATCAAAACCCCACAAATATGTATTTAATTACAAATGAAGGCATCTCATTCCATGGGCAGCCATAAAAATCTGGTTAATCACAGTGATTTATAAATAGGTAGCACCGCTGTTGACAGATGTATGCTCGGTGTGACAGATATGGCTAGTTCTTGCAATAGCCTTGAAGACCTTCTTGTGTTAAGTTTATGTATTATTGTGGGCCAAGATTGTATGTAACCTCTCTAGGGAGGAGAGGTGACAGATGTGCGACCTGGGAGTTCTAAAGACTATTGTGAAATTGTGCCAGACAAAGACGGGCTTTTGGGACAGTAAGTGTTAAGTAGATTTCCTGGGAATTCCCTAGGGAAACTTCAATGCAAATTCCCCAACTCTGGTTTTGCAAAAATGCAGCCTTTTGAAGCTATGCCCTGAGGAGAGGGTCATTCTCTGCTGATTACCTGTTACAGAGGCCAAATATATGAAGTTCTGAGCTGTGTAAAGAAACAGCTGATCTGCCCAGTCTAGTTCAGGTTCTGGCTGTAGAACCGATGAACTTGTAACCATGAGGAAATCCCATTTATAGATTTGAAGGTCCAAACCTACCAAAGCTCTTGGTCAGAGTTGGGGTGACCTCTGGTAATCTTTTTAGCGTGCATGTAGGTCCTTCTATTAATTTAATATGTCTTCTCTGTGATTCCTCTACCTTAAGAATAAATGTGCTTGCTTAGATGGAACTGTGTAGTAACTTATAACTCCAGGAAATACACTGGTCATAGTCCTTGGAGAGAAAGAAAAGCATAGGCACCTGCCTTTTTAGGTCGTCTGGATTGCTGGGCTTATAAACAGTGTAAGGCAGATCTCTAGCTGTGCCTTAAAATCCCTGATTAGGAATGAGTGAGACATGTATCTCCTCCCAAGACAGGTGATGCCTGGGAGCCAGAAACCTAAAGTGGGTGCCCTCTGTGGACCACAAAGGGGAAACACAGGCACAGTTGCCCTGAAACTGTGACACTTTGCCATACATGGATAGACAGGAGGACATCATTAAAGTACCAGTGGGATGGCCTTGTTAAAAACATGACGAGCATGATTAAGATAGGCTTCAGGTTTGAAAAGAGTGGAGACTAATACCTAAATAGGGCTTCTAACAAGAAACAAAAATGAAAGAGTGATCTTGTAGGGCATAATGGGCTATGTTCAGATGAACAGCAAATGCGTATAAAAAACAAGGTGTAGACAAAGTTATTATTTACTATTAATTTTACAAAGCTTTGCAATTATATTGGCTTTGCAAATATATTGGAGAAAACAAGCCAGCCTAGAAGTGTTCACAGTTTAATTTAGGCAAGATAAATATAGGCAAGACCAACTCTGGTACGGCAGAGTGTTAAGCAGAGCTGGTTGAATATTTGCCAGTGGATTAATTCCATTACCTTGTTTAAAAAAACTCCAGAAATGTTGGACACTTGGAGAATCAAGATGGCATAAATGGCATGTGGAGGTTAAAGGGAAAGAATTAGAAGCAACCAGAGGAGATGGCTGACTTGGAAGGAGAGAGCCTAGTTCCAGCAAAAGCAAGCTTGTGGAAGCAGGAGCAGAAAAGTGGACTTATATGAGTTTCTTAGGGCTTTAACTGTCTATCTACATCAGTTTAGTTAAAGTGGTGAAAAACTTCAGTTTAGCTTAAATCAATAAAGAACAGGTTTAAGCTAAACTGAAATAAGCCACTTAGACCAAATTCAGCAGGCAGTAGCTGCCCTATGTTTTGCAGAGGAGTTGGTGGTAAAGACTGTCACTGGCATAATCGAGACTACCAAAGATGTGACATTACTGCCCTAGGGAGACATCACTTAGGAGAGAGAGTTTTCTATTTACAGTCATAGTTCTTCAATTAATAAGCACAGGTTTCAGAGTAGCAGCCGTGTTAGTCTGTATCCGCAAAAAGAACAGGAGTACTTGTGGCACCTTAGAGACTAACAAATTTATTTGAGCATAAGCTTTCGTGAGCTACAGCTCACTTCATCGGATGCATAGAATGGAACATATAGTAAGAAGACATATATACAAATACAGATAAGTTGGAAGTTGCAATACAAACTGTGAGAGGTTAATTAGTTAAGATGAGCTATTATCAGGAGGAGAAAAAAAACTTTTGTAGTGATAATCAAGATGGCACAAGTGAATTTACTGTGGTGGAAACAAGATTTTCAGGTAGTACATTTGGAGATGAATTGATAAGTTATACACAATTAAATACGCCCTGATTTGCATTCTACCATGATTTTCTGTGGGCAAGTCTATAAAACCAATAGCCAGAAACACACGTGAAACAAAGCTGACAAATTTTTGGAAGTTTAAACAGTAGCGCGTTGCTCAAAGCTGATCTCTATTTAAGAGAGGCAGAGAAAAAAAAGCAAATAAATAAATAAATAAATAAAACTAGTTCATCAGTGATCTTTATTTCTCACTTAGAAGTAGTATCTCAGTTTCTACTGCCTTACAATGGCCTCTTTCCTCCAGCATTCCTATAGGCAAGGCTACACTTTAGTCATGGGTATTTTTTAGTAAAAGTGCTTAACCACCCTGACAGTTAGGAAGTTTTTCATAACGTCCAACCTAAATTGCCCTTGTTGCCGTTTAAGTCTATTGCGCCTTCTCCTATCCTCAGAAGTTAACGAGAACAATTTACCTCCCTCCTGCTTGCAACAAGCTTCCATGTACTTGGAAACTGTTATCATGTCCCCTCTCAGTCTTCCTCTTCTCTTCTCCAGACTAACCAAACCCATTTTTTTAAAAATCTTCCCTCACAGGTCATGTTTTCTAGACCTCTGATCATTTTTGGAGAAAGTCCAGAGAAGACCCACAATTTTTCCACATTTTTCCTGAAATGTGGTGCCAAGAACTGGACACAATACTCCAGTTGAGGCCTGATCAGCATGGAGTAAAGCAGAATTACTTCTCGTGTTTTGCTTACAACACTCCTGCTAATCCATCCTGGAATGATGTTTGCTACATATATATATTTTTTTTTTGCAATAGCGTCACACTCTTGACTCATATTTAGCTTGTGACCCACTATGACTCCCAGATCCCTTTCTGCAGTACTCCTTTCTAGGCAGGCATTTCCCATTTTGTGTGTGTGCAACTGATTGTTCCTTCCTAAGTAGAGTACTTTGCATTTGTCGTTATTGAATTTCATCCTATTTATTTCCAGACCATTTCTCCAGTTTGTCCAGATCATTCTGAATTTTAATTCTATCCTCCAAAGGATTTGGTACAGTCTGCAAACTCTCTATGCCATTATCTAAATCATTGATGTAGATATTGAACAGAACCAGACCCAGAACTGATCCCTGCAGGACTCCCAAACTGCCCTTCCAGTTTGACTGAACCACTGACAACTACTCACTGGGAACAGTTTCCAACCAGTTAGGCACCCACCTTGTAGTTGCTGCATCTAGCTTGCATTTCCCTAGTTTGTTCATGAGAAGATCATGTGAGATAGTATCAAAAGCCTTACTAAAGTCAAGATATACATGTGCTACTTTCCCCCCGCCCCCATCCACAAGGCTTGTTACCCTGTCAAAGAAAGCTATTAGGTGGGTTTGACATGATTTGTTTGACAAATCCATGCCGACTGTTACTTATTACCTTATTATCTCCTAGATGTTTGCAAATTGATTGCTTGATTATTTGCTCCATTATCTTTCCAGGTACTGAAGTTAAGCTGACTGCTCTGTAATTCCCCGGGTTGTCCTTATTCCCCTTTATATAGATGGGCACTAGATTTGCCCTTTTCCAGTCCTCTGGAATCTCTCCTGTCACCCTTGACTTTTCGAAGATAATCGTTAATGGCTCAGATATCTCCTCAGTCAGCTCCTTGAGTATTCTAGGATGAATTTAATCAGGCCCTGGCAACTTGAAGACTTCGAACTTGTCTAAATAATTTTTAATTTGTTCTTTCCCTAATTTAGCCTCTGATCCTACCTCATTTTCACTGGCATTCACTATGTTAGACAGCCAATTGCTACAAAACTTTTTGGTGAAAAACAAAAAAAAGACATTTAGCACTTCTGCCATTTCCATATTTTCTGTTATTGTTTCCTCCCTCCGCCCCCACATTGGGTAACTGGCCTACCCTGTCCTTAGTCTTCCTTGTGCTTCTAGTGTATTTGTAAAATGTTTTCTTGTTACCCTTTGTGTGTCCAGCTAGTCATGGCCCCCTGTAGTGGCTGATGCACTTAGGACGATAAGATTTCACTACTTTTACTAGCTAGTGGAGTTTCTCTGTTAACTGAAATGGCCAAGGCATAGGTATTTAGCACCCAAGGTCCTAGTTTCAAAACTCACCAGTGCCCCAGGCAGGCAATCAATATGGGCAGTTAAAGGAATATGCAGTTGCTCCTAAAGCACAATGATTATTTGACTTTGAAATTCCAAAACGTAACATATGTAGCCATGGGAATTAAGTATTTTACCTCTTATGTATAAGGTATGTGCTCCAAGAAGGATCCTCAAAAAAGTGGGTAATGAAAATGTATGCCCTCCCATTTAGAAGTCAACATTTCCCAATAACACAAGAGATTCCTGCTTTGCTAAGCATAAGGGACAAAAGTGGTGAATATTCACAAATGCTGACTTTAAGTGGCAGCCACTGTTCTCCCAACCAATACAATTAGGGGGAAAAACCCGCACCAAACAAACAATCAGTTTGTCAATCTTTGCAGTCTTCCTTATTATGTAATACAATCAATTACTAAGAACTGGCACAAGCAAGTAATTTAGTGCTTAATAAATACTTAAGAGAATTACAATCTTAATGAGTACAACTGAACTATCCAACAGCCCCAAAAAATCAATGAAAGCATATGAACAAATTGAAAAAACACTGAATTGTGTGCTTCAAAAACTTTTTTTTTTTAATTTGAGTTTAAAAGCTTGTTTTGTTAATTAGTGAGATGGCAATGCTTTAAAAAAATAAATAAATCTGATCCTGGCCTGGGATTTCTGCCAAGTGTGAAATTTATCTTTTTTTAATTTAATGGCTGATCTGAAAAGTCTTAAGGAGAGGACGTTTATAACATGTCAACAATGAGCAACCAACTCTGGCAAATTCCAGTTTGGATACCATTTGGCAACATGTACAGAATTGGGAACAGTTACGACTGTCAGGGAAATGTAGCATTCTGTCGTCATGTATCCATCTTCGTATTTCTCAGATTGTATTAGGGTCTCCCATAGCAACTACAGCACATACAGTACTAAAATAACATTTTATTATATTTTGCAAAGCCCTTCTCAAATATTTAAACACTAACACTGCAAATATATATTTCATCAAGACAATTAAAATCACCCTTTCTATAAAAAAAACAAAGCCTACCCAATATCTAAATAATTGATGCAAGGAGTCGTGAAGTTACAGACTTAATTTTGAGTAGTCTATCACAACACAGTATTGTAGCCCACAGGCATAGTGATTAGAATGATATACAAGTCAATTTAATGAATGGTTGCTAAATGTAAAAGTAATGCTGGAAAATACTTACAGGTGTTCCCAGGCTAGCTAATGAAAATGTTTTATCTTATTTTTTCAGTTTGAAAAATCGTAACTAAGAGTTTACATATATTCTATTTCAACCTTCCAGTAACATTTTCTTCTGTATTTTATCAAAGTTTTATTGAATCATATTGCATGGTACAGTCTTTTAAAGATAATTCCATGTTTTTTGCAACACAGATTAAGATCCCATTTCTGCTACTGGGTCCATGAAGGGAGACCCGGGAGCCTGAAATCAATGGGAAGGAGTACTTGTGGCACCTTAGAGACTAACCAATTTATTTGAGCATGAGCTTTCGTGAGCTACAGCTCACTTCATCAGATGTTTACCGTGGAAACTGCAGCAGACTTTATATACACACAGAAATCATGAAACAATACCTCCTCCCACCCCACTGTCCTGCTGGTAATAGCTTATCTAAAGTGATCAACAGGTGGGACATTTCCAGCACAAATCCAGGTTTTCTCACCCTCCACCCCCCCACACAAATTCACTCTCCTGCTGGTGCTAGCCCATCCAAAGTGACAACTCTTTACATAATCAAGTCGGGCTATTTCCTGCATAGATCAAGGTTTTCTCACATCCCCCCCACCCCCATACACACACAAACTCACTCTCCTGCTGGTAATAGCTCATCTAAACTGACCATTCTCCAGGTTTAAATCCAAGTTAAACCAGAACATCTGGGGGGGGGGGGTAGGAAAAAACAAGAGGAAACAGGCTACCTTGCATAATGACTTAGCCACTCCCAGTCTCTATTTAAGCCTAAATTAATAGTATCCAATTTGCAAATGAATTCCAATTCAGCAGTTTCTCGCTGGAGTCTGGATTTGAAGTTTTTTTGTTTTAAGATAGCGACCTTCATGTCTGTGATTGCGTGACCAGAGAGATTGAAGTGTTCTCCGACTGGTTCCAGCTCTCCAACACGAGTTTCTACAAGCCATTACCCTATGATCCCACTGAGAGTTACCAAAAGCAACTACAGCATTTGCTCAAGAAACTTCCTGAAAAAGCACAAGATCAAATCCGCACAGACACACCCCTGGAACCCCGACCTGGGATATTCTATCTACTACCCAAGATCCATAAACCTGGAAATCCTGGGCGCCCCATCATCTCAGGCATTGGCACCCTGACAGCAGGATTGTCTGGCTATGTAGACTCCCTCCTCAGGCCCTACGCTACCAGCACTCCCAGCTACCTTCGAGACACCACTGACTTCCTGAGGAAACTTCAATCCATCGGTGATCTTCCTGATAACACCATCCTGGCTACTATGGATGTAGAAGCCCTCTACACCAACATTCCACACAAAGATGGACTACAAGCCGTCAAGAACACTATCCCCGATAATGTCACGGCTAACCTGGTGGCTGAACTTTGTGACTTTGTCCTTACCCATAACTATTTCACATTTGGGGACAATGTATACCTTCAGATCAGCGGCACTGCTATGGGTACCCGCATGGCCCCACAGTATGCCAACATTTTTATGGCTGATTTAGAACAACGCTTCCTCAGCTCTCGTCCCCTAAAGCCCCTACTCTACTTGCGCTATATTGATGACATCTTCATCATCTGGACCCATGGAAAAGAAGCCCTTGAGGAATTCCACCATGATTTCAACAATTTCCATCCCACCACCAACCTCAGCCTGGTCCAGTCCACACAAGAGATCCACTTCCTGGACACTACAGTGCTAATAAACAATGGCCACATAAACACCACCCTATACCGTAAACCTACTGACCGCTATTCCTACCTGCATGCCTCCAGCTTTCACCCTGACCACACCACACGATCCATCGTCTACAGCCAAGCTCTGCGATACAACCGCATTTGCTCCAACCCCTCAGACAGAGACAAACACCTACAAGATCTCTGTCAAGCTTTCTTACAACTACAATACCCACCTGCAGAAGTAAAGAAACAGATTGATAGAGCCAGAAGAGTTCCCAGAAGTTACCTACTACAGGACAGGCCTAACAAAGAAAATAACAGAACGCCACTAGCCGTCACCTTCAGCCCCCAACTAAAACCCCTCCAACGCATTATTAAGGATCTACAACCTATCCTAAAGGATGACCCAACACTCTCACAAGTCTTGGGAGACAGGCCAGTCCTTGCCTACAGACAGCCCCGCAACCTGAAGCAAATACTCACCAACAACCACATACCACACAACAGAACCACTAACCCAGGAACTTATCCTTGCAACAAAGCCCGTTGCCAATTGTGCCCACATATCTATTCAGGGGACACCATCACAGGGCCTAATAACATCAGCCACACTATCAGAGGCTCGTTCACCTGCACATCCACCAATGTGATCTATGCCATCATGTGCCAGCAATGCCCCTCTGCCATGTACATTGGTCAAACTGGACAGTCTCTACGTAAAAGAATAAATGGACACAAATCAGATGTCAAGAATTATAACATTCATAAACCAGTCGGAGAACACTTCAATCTCTCTGGTCACGCAATCACAGACATGAAGGTCGCTATCTTAAAACAAAAAAACTTCAAATCCAGACTCCAGCGAGAAACTGCTGAATTGGAATTCATTTGCAAATTGGATACTATTAATTTAGGCTTAAATAGAGACTGGGAGTGGCTAAGTCATTATGCAAGGTAGCCTGTTTCCTCTTGTTTTTTCCTACCCCCCCCCCCCCAGATGTTCTGGTTTAACTTGGATTTAAACCTGGAGAATGGTCAGTTTAGATGAGCTATTACCAGCAGGAGAGTGAGTTTGTGTGTGTATGGGGGTGGGGGGGATGTGAGAAAACCTTGATCTATGCAGGAAATAGCCCGACTTGATTATGTAAAGAGTTGTCACTTTGGATGGGCTAGCACCAGCAGGAGAGTGAATTTGTGTGGGGGGGTGGAGGGTGAGAAAACCTGGATTTGTGCTGGAAATGTCCCACCTGTTGATCACTTTAGATAAGCTATTACCAGCAGGACAGTGGGGTGGGAGGAGGTATTGTTTCATGATTTCTGTGTGTATATAAAGTCTGCTGCAGTTTCCACGGTAAACATCTGATGAAGTGAGCTGTAGCTCACGAAAGCTCATGCTCAAATAAATTGGTTAGTCTCTAAGGTGCCACAAGTACTCCTTTTCTTTTTGCGAATACAGACTAACACGGCTGTTCCTCTGAAACCTGAAATCAATGGGACTCTGCAGGAGAAACTCATCCCTTGAATTTGACATGATTGAACTACTGGGGAACACAAGCCTGCCTTGTATAATTCCAGTTAGTTTTTTTTAAAAAAAGGCTCCCAGTTATCACGCCAAGCTTAAAACCAGAGCAAGATTTCACGAAACAATTTCTGGGGTTCTTCTGTCTGTCAGTGTAACTGACTTCTGCCCGCAGTGATCATGCCTTTGAAGTTTGGGGAGGCTCAGTGTCCTCATTCTTGGATAACTCTTGATGTTAAGGGAAAAAAATCAGTGGCAAACTTTCAACCCTAGAGATTGAATTCCATCATTTTGCATATTCAAAACCATTGTGAGCAAAAAGGATAGATTAACTTTTTTGAAAATGGGAAGAAAGCTGAGACTGTCCTTTAAATGTATAAATTTGCAGAATCAGGGAAGGCTGTTTTCAAAGACCCAAAAAGTTGGCTCCAATTAAACCAAATATCTTATATGACCAGATTTTTGCAATTCTTTAATTTTTAAGCTCATTGTTGGTATGTTAAAAACTCATACCTAGTGTTAGTGTGGGGGGCATGGATCAGTGTTCATGTCACACTCCCAGTCAGTACCCGGCCCAAGCTGGGGAAGCTAATAATCCAACCAGTGGACCAAATTTGGTGATGAATCCTGGTCATGTGCCACCTCAGGCACGTTGTACTTACGCTAAGAAGAAGACGACTGCAACAGTAAATAGAAAATGATCATGCCTAAACCTGTCTATATCTATGCTATGTTTAGTGAGCAAAGAATTAGTGAAGTGAAAGAATGATACATTGTGCAATAATGGAAAATCTTAATGACTGTTGCAACTAACGAGGTCTACTCAGCTTTCAATAAGGAAATGAAGAAATTTAATGAAGTCTTCCTTTGTGACCAAGAGGAAATGAGATTCAATGGCTCTATTGAGTAGAAATAATCAACAGTCTGTGGATCTGCCACCAACCTCTAAGCCCAGGTATACTGGATTCTATGACATAGGAGCTGTACTCTATTCCTTGGTTGTACGATCTCGCTAATGCACATTAGGGATTGTAATTTTACGCTTATATAGATGGCAAAGCACAAAAGGCTGAAGAATAAATGTTTGACATTAAGGTATCCAACCAGAATTGCATTGGTGGTATGGAGAACAGCAACATTTGGAAAGTTACAACAGCACAGTTCCACTAATATTAGGGAATAATGATACAGCAATAAAATGACTAGGTTATGAGAGTGAACATTTATTTAAATGGTAAGGTAGTAGCTTGCTGAAAATTTTTGAATAAAGAAAAAAATGAGGCTGTAGAAATTGGTATATTATTTTTTCTGTTAAAAAAGGTGCTCTGCCAACCCAGTTGCTGCTGATCATGGACACTGGTTAACCTAAAATATTGCTTTTAACTGCTAACCACAACTCAATTTTTTTATATGAAAGTCAATTCAAAAGCAGAATCTGATTTCTAATAAAAATAATTAACCTCAAGGTACTTGAGAAACCTTACAGGATGATTACAAAGTATGGATGGAAGGAACACTGCAACCCACCACTTGTGAATGCAGTCAGCTTTGGGTTGGAAAGCAGTATACAACAGTGGTAAATAACAAAGCAAAGAGTACCGTATCCAGTTCAAACTAAAGAAATTTGGGTAGGTATAACATAATTACTCAGTGAAATGTAGTGGGGACACAGAAATGATCTCCTTCCCCGTGAAAAATGCCACGGTGACTTTAATGGCTATCAGCAGTCAAGGCACAGGTGTTATGTCTTATGTCAAGGATGGCACCTCCAGCAGCTCCGTGCCTACGAACAAACACTCTGAGTGTCAAATCATAGAGAAGAGTAACATTTACTGACTCACCTTGTATTGGGATCGGCACCCACCTCTCACAAGCACCCCCCTGGGTTGAGTGTGTATGCCTGCAGTCTTTCAGTTTCTGGTGCTGTAACGGGGTGATACCCACCTCTCATTAGCACCCCCCTTGTTTGAGTGCATAACTGCAGTCTCTCAGTTAGTGGCGCTGTAACGGGGTCTCATGAGCCTGCCTCTCATGAGCATCCCTTGGTCAATGGTTTCTTCGGCGAGTCTTCAGTGACTCAGCCCTCCAGCCGAGTCTCACACACTGTCTGTAGTTGGAACAGAACAAACCCCTTCTGGGATAGGGGATCTTTACCTTTACCCGTCCCTGGTATGGGGCCATACCCTCCCAGGGCTTCCTCCCTGGAGACATTCTCTTCCTGCAGCCCTCCCTGGTCTCAGTCCTTATACAATTCAGCAGCCAACCTTCCCACACTGAGCTGTCTGTATCCTGCTACTCTTTCAGCCAGACAGGAACACAGTCGTCTCCCGCCCCCCCCCCCCCAGCTCTAATTAACTGCTCCTTTTTATATGATGCTCCTGGCCCCCAACTGGCCATTCCTACAGTGCCTCTGATTGGCTGCTTCCACTGCAGCCCCTCTAGGCTGCTTGGAGGACTTCTGCTTCTCTCTGGCACAGGGCATGGCAGGATCCTGAGGCCTCCAGCAGGGGGCGTTGGGTCTAGTCCATCCTGGCACACACCTATATAAATTTATACAGCATCTAGGCTTTCCTTGGAGGTCTCCCATACAAATATTGCAAAAGCACATACATGAGTTAGGTGCCGAGGTTCCATTTTCAAAAGTGATTTAGGCACTTGGGAGGCTAAGTCTCATTGGGCCAGAATTCGGAATTTAGGCTTCCATTGGGATTAGGCTTTTGAAAATCCTGCTAAGTGGTAGCTACATCTTTAGGTACATAAATATCTTTACGAATCTGGCTCATTGACTTTCAAGGAGACTTAGCCGCCTAGGTGTCTAAGGGCCAGATTTGTAAAGGTGCTTAGGCACCTAAACATGCAGATAGGATTTTGCGAACATGCTTTTGGAATGCCCATTGGGGTTAGGTGTCTAGGCAGCTAGGTGCTATTGAAAACCCCCCTACGTGCCTGTATGGGCCCTTAAATATCCTTGACAATCTGACCCTCTGTGTTTAATACTTTTGCAATTTGGCTAACTTTTTTTTTAATTGCACATATATGTTGAAGATTGCTCCTGAGAAGACAGATACCCCAAAATGCCAAACGATAAACCTGAACTTGTCATATTTTCTGTTTTTCCACCATCAGCTTGGCACTAGCAGGGAGTCCAGCGTGTTCACTTTGAGGGTCACTCAGTAAGGAGATTCAGATGTGAATTATCACTGTAAAACCTTCTGAGTGAAAAGAAAAGGAGTACTTGTGGCACCTTAGAGACTAACAAATTTATTTGAGCATAAGCTTTTGTGAGCCACAGCTCACTTCACAGGATGCATGTAGTGGAAAATACAGTGGGGAGATTTTATATACACAGAGAACATGAAACAATGGGTGTTACCATACAGACTGTAATGAGACTGATCAGGTAAGGTGAGCTATTACCAGCAGGAGAGCGAGGGTGGGGGGGGAGGGAAAACTTTTGTAGTGATAATCAAGGTGAGCCATTTCCAGCATTTCTGAGTAAGAAGTCAGTAGCTAAAAGCACAACTCTGACTATAGGGACTGCAATGAATAAGATGTATAAAAACACTGGTTTGGTAATGAAAGAGTCAGAGAAAAAAAAACGAAAATGCAACACTAGTCTAACTGAGAACACGGGACCATGGGCTTTGAGAAATCTAGTGGAAGATCAGAAACATACATTCAGATTAAGAAATATCAGGTTGGTGTGGATCTTTCAAAGCCCAAAAAGCAAAGACATTTCTTTTGCAGTGGATTATGAAGCTTGAACTGACAACTAGTGCCATATGTTGCATATCCCAAGGAAGATCAATGGGGCTATTATAGAATATATAGTCCTTGGAATGAGAAGGGAAATCTTGAAATCAGTATGTTTCTCTTGTTTTCCAGGTTCAAAAATGTACTTACTTCAAATTGTTTTTGTCTGTCCCAAGCAAGGAGAGGAAAAGCTATTAAAGTTGCATTAAATTTGAGATTTTCATTATGCAAAAAAAAGCCAAGACATTCAGATTGATGGATCCAATTACAACCTTTATCCCAGTTCCTTGTGTGGAGACATTACAGCAAAGTGTTTCATCTCATGATCTCTAAATATAAGCAGCCACCAATACAAAATATTACTTCCAAATACCTGTAGCTACGGAAAAGATATGTGGCTCATTTGGATTATATTACAGGCTGTTACGTGCTGGCTAATACATCACAGATCACATGGCCCTTTGTTTGTTTGTTTTGTTGTTGTTGGTGTTTTGTCATTGCTTTGTTTTGGTTTTAAGTTATTTGAGAATAGAAAAGTACCTTAACAGGTAGAAAAAACACTTTTCCCATGTCTCTGTAACTCCAACAAAGGCTGATGAAACCCAGAAGGAATATAAATTCAAGAAGTAATTTTTTCAATATTATAAAATCTACTGAAATCAGGGGTTTAAACTGGAAATGCCCCTCCGTTATACTCAGGAAACTGGTTATTCTATTTGTATTGTGGTAGTAGCCAGAGTTCCACAGTGCTGAGGACTGTACAAACAAAACAGAAAGACAGTCCCTGTCTCACACAGTTTCCTGTCCAACTCATTTTCAATGGTAATAGTATATTATATGTACATCATGCGATCTTGAAGACAATCAATTAGTGAACTAGGATCCGATGAAGTGAGCTGTAGCTCACGAAAGCTTATGCTCAAATAAATTTGTTAGTCTCTAAGGTGCCACAAGTACTCCTTTTCTTTTTGCGAATACAGACTAACACAGCTGCTACTCTGAAACCTGAACTCGGACTGAAGACAAGTAAGAGGCATATAATAAATATCACACAGTAGCCAAAATTCTGCAGGAAATGATAGAAAGACGGTTATCTTGTTGCAGTGAGGAATAAGTTATATATTTTATGTAAGGAGTCACAGCACCTCCTGGTTCATGCGTAGATTGCAAAAACTCCCAGTGGTCATCCTCCATGATACCTTGTCACTGACTTAATAAAAATGTTTAGTGTATGTTGAACCTATGCAAGGCAGCTTTCACCTATTTTGCAGGAATAGACCTCATCGCTGTAAACTGTCCTTCTCTTTGCTTCATCCAATCACACTTTCCCACTTTTGTCTTGGAGGCCAAACCTGGTGAGAGTTATCAGTGTCCTATTGTCACATGTACTGTGGAGCCCCATTTTCTAAAAATGGAAAGGTCTGATTAAAGACAGGGATTTTCCATAATGAATTGAAATAGTGAATTATGAGGAACAGCTATATTTCCAGTCTTCACACTGTGGTGACAGTGGAAATCACTGGGGAAATCTAAAAATTCTTTGAAGTAAATATAATTAATGGCAAAACACTTACCTGATGCTGCCTGTGTAAAATACAGAGATCAACACCTGCTGGATTGGGCCCTGAATGAGAAATTGACATGCAGCTGGATATGCAGTCATAATACCATATAAGTATGCCTAGGATATGAATCCAGCACTCAAGAAATGTGTCTGTTTCATTATGACTGCATGCCCTGAAGTATGTTATTGCTCTTGTAAATTGCTTTTTCATTTTCCCCATAAATATAAGCCAAAAAAAGGGACCCTTCCATTATTAAAAGTAGTTCATGTTCAATTAAAAATTCATCTTCGAATGAAGTTTTAATCAGGGTTTGGACTTTCTCTTATATCTCAGGCTCTATACGAAGTGGTGGAAGAACTGTGTATTCTGATTCTGTATGAGTCATATCCTCTCAGCATTCATGTGGTTAGGCATTTTTGTAAAGAGTGGGGGGGGGGTCTATGCTAATTTCCAAGCAAATGATCCTGCTCTGTTTTTTCCCCACTCTGTTCAGGATTAAGGGGGGGAGGGATAGCTCAGTGGTTTGAGCATTGGCCTGCTAAACCCAGGGTTGTGAGTTCAATCCTTGAGGGGGCCATTTAGGGATCTGGGGCAAAAATTGAGGATTGGTCCTGCTTTGAGCAGGGGGTTGGACAAGATGATCTCCTGAGGTGCCTTCCAACTCTGATATTCTATGATTCTATGATTCTAAGAGTTTGGAGCCATCATGGATCTTGCATCATCAGAACTGCTTCAAAACATATGAGTGGGGCTAGAATCATAGAATCATAGAATATCAGGGTTGGAAGGGACCCCAGAAGGTCATCTAGTCCAACCCCCTGCTCAAAGCAGGACCAATTCCCAGTTAAATCATCCCAGCCAGGGCTTTGTCAAGCCTGACCTTAAAAACCTCTAAGGAAGGAGATTCTACCACCTCCCTAGGTAACGCATTCCAGTGTTTCACCACCCTCTTAGTGAAAAAGTTTTTCCTAATATCCAATCTAAACCTCCCCCACTGCAACTTGAGACCATTACTCCTCGTTCTGTCATCTGCTACCATTGAGAACAGTCTAGAGCCATCCTCTTCGGAACCCCCTTTCAGGTAGTTGAAAGCAGCTATCAAATCCCCCCTCATTCTTCTCTTCTGCAGGCTAGATTATATGTTGCTTGGTGTTGCGGGTAGAAATTATGAAAATTTCTGTATCATACTTTCCTGTGAATCTTCATGCTTCTAAAGAGTATTGGCCTGATAACCTTGGGCAATACAGATCCGTATTTATCTAGAGTGAAATTCTCCTCTGTCCAAAGGGCCAGAACCAGGCCTATGCACCATTTCTGAGGGCTTAAATTGTACAGTCTGTGCACAAATTTCAGCCTACGGAGCAGGTAGCACAAACACCGAGAGTCAAATTTCCCTACAGGGCCTCAGCTCTGCCCTGGCAGGGCATCCCAACCCAGCCCTTGGCTCTTCTCCTGAGACGGCCATCAAAGGTATACGCTGTTGTAGTAATTTTGTGACACAGTCACGATGTCTCAAATGCGTCTGAATTCCACTTGCACATCAGCAAAGCTGTGATGTGATGCAGACAGTGGTTGGGATGCTGGTGTGCTGAGACCACCACCTGTCATGCTGTGTCCTTGTACTCCTCCATAGGTCTGTATCTGCCTGTTGTCTCTTGTCTATTTAGACTGTAAACTCTTTGCTGGAGAGACAGTCTGATCTGTGTTTGCACAGTGGGGTCATGGTCCATGACTAGAGCTCCTAGGTGCTAGGATAATACAACTTAATAATAAAACAAATAAATAATAGGCATAATAAACTGTGATTTGCACTCACAAGTGCTTATTATGCACACAGCATCAAAGGATGTGCCCACGTATTGGCATTTACACACACACACACACACACAAGTCAGGAATAGGCATTTTGAAAAGCCTGGCTCGAATTTAGACCCTAAGAACTGGATTAAATGCAAATATCCATCCACTGCAGCAGATCAGTCCGAAGGAGTAGTTGGTTTTGCTTTTCTTTAATAGTTCATAACTATACGATGGACGGCAATCGTTAGAGGAGCCAACTTTTTAATAACTATTTTCCTTGTGAAATTCAGATTTTCCTTTAAACTGCAAAAAAGAATTTTCAGGACAATGCTAAAGGCCAGGGCTGTTCATGCAGACACCTGTTTGAAGTGCAGAGGAGTCACCGTGAGCAGACTATTTGAATTCAGCACTGTCTGGAGAAAAGCACCTCTCTTCCAAACTACCAGGGCTTTCTTAATCTGAGCTAATTGTGGAATGCGTAAACTGTGCAGTCAGCGGCTGCTTTCTTAAATCCCATTTGTCATTAACAAAATATGCTCAAATGTCCCCAGGCTCTGCTGCAGTGGCTGTGGTCAGGGCATTGACCAAACACACACCCACTTTCTGGGACTGCCCAGAGATCTAACATTTTGGTCACACACACACACAAAATACACTTCTTCCAAACAGTAACAATAACCCCTAGGAAAAGTGTCACTAAACCATGGAAAGAGAAACCTGCTGTTACGATGTGGCTTGCTGAGATACAATTTACAGGAGATTACATGGATTAAATTACAGCCCAAATCAAGGAATCCCAAGATTGATGGTTATTTTATTATTATTACACGTCAAGATCCCCAAACAGTGTTGGGTACTTTACAAAACAAGTCCCTGCCCCAGTCTGCACACAATCTAAGCCTAAGGCCCCCGTCCTGCAAACATGCTGAAACTTATACAAGGACCCATGGGACCAGAACCCAGCTCTGTGAAGCCTGGGCTAGCTGACATTCTCACATCACCCCTTGGAAGCCATGAGAAGCCACCTCAAAAGAACACTGTGGAGATTAGCCGCCACAGGACGTACCACCCAGAGGGTCCAGAGTGACAGCACCCTGCAACCCTCCGATTGGCTCCTGCTCACTACTTACCCCTGGAGGGTGCCCCCAGGAAGTCTTCTGGGCAACCACAAAGACTTCTGACCTGCTGTGACTCCAGACCACACCTTGCTCTCTGATCTCCAGTCTCTGACCCCAGCCTAACCAACGCTTGCTTATCGATCCTGGCTGTAGTGATTACTCTGATTCCAGACGACTGACTACTGTCTCATGGCTATCCTTGACTTGTGGATACCAGCGTGGCTGTGACTGCTAGGCAAGACTGCCTACACCCCAGTCCCTCTACAATTTAAGCAGGTGAGTAGTCCCAGTGCATCGAATCCTGACCCCGTCAATGTCTTTGCCACTGACTTCAGTGAGGTTAGCATTTCACTCATTGCATCTAATGGGACTATTCACATGCATAAAGTTAAGAATGTGCATAAGTTGTCACAGCACTGGTGCCTACATTTGACAAGACAAGTGAGAGTCATAAATAGACAGTAGAGAGAAAGGGGATGAAAAGGACAAGGGCAACAGTAGCAAGCATGTATTTTTAGTAAGTGAGGCATTGATGCACATCACACTGACTCAAATCCCTTTAAAAGCATTACTTATTTTATAGTTACCCATCCTTCCCCTCCCGTCTCATAAGCTATATGGCGGAAGTGAAGTTTTAGGAGGGATTTGAATGTGTTGAAAGAGGCAGATTGGAGAACAATTAAGGAGGGTGTATAAGGCAGCATGGAAGCAGCCTGGCTGTGGGAGAAAAGATGGACGATAACAGATCCACTATTTTCAGTATAGCACATAACACAAACAACCCCAGACCTCAACTAAACTACACACAGACATTCCCAGGAGAATGAGACATAACCACACCAAACATCTTGAGTGCCTATTCGTGGAAAATGACGACAGACCAGCTCTGTATAAATCCTGGCTCACCGGCTCATCTGCTTGCTACTTTGTTTACCAATTGATTTACTGTAGCAAATATCAGCTTGGCTTCCTGCTATCTTGGTAACAGTGGGCAGTGAATAGTCCTGTGTTGCCTCCTGCTTCTATCTTTATCTGTGTACCTGTTTGCATCAAACACCTACAGGACTACAGGTATATTCTGTGTCCTATGCTGTGTGCCTGTTTCTATCATCTAACTGCATAAGTCCATCTACAGTGTTTGACCCAATTATCTATTCAGTTTTGTACATTTTTGTAACTAATCCTGTGAAACGCTAATATAAGGTCAAAAGAGGGGTGAAATGATTCTTTTGGGTTGCTGTTCTGAAAGTTGTCAAAAGGTCTTTGTGGGATTTCAGGTTTATTGTCACTTCGTGATTCCCAGATCAAATATGGGGGTTCTTAAAGGCTGGCCCTACAAACTCAGACTTTGAGCTGAGAACCAAGCTGGGACCTTTACTTCTCTTATATCAACACACAGTATCACATTTGCTGCCCTTGGTCACACCTGTGCTAGCCCATTGCCTTCTGTGGACTTGCACAGTTGAAACTGATTGGAATTTGATAAAGAGTTCTATTTTTGATGGACATAAAGGAACAGAATCCAAATGACTCTCCCAGCCATGTTGGCTGTTCAGGGAATAACAGGAATAAAAAAAAAAAACACTCTTATTTTGTCAGTATTGTCAGCAGATGTGACTCGGGGAACAGATTTGCTGACTGAGAGAGTGATGTTTTTCCATGGTAATGTTTCAGAGTAGAACTACAGTTAAAATAATAAAAACTTCCAGAACACACTTTTTCCAACTGCATATCAGAAAGGCCATTGTTTTATTAACTGCTACTTTTAGACCACAAAACAGGCTATTGAAGATTTCATATTGTTACTCCACATATTCGTCATCCAGAGGGATCCATGTGAGTAACTTCTGAGCAAGAAAAAATGGGGAGACATTAACTCATATTTTCACCTAGTAGGCAGGAGAATGTAGCTAAGATAGATAATTGATTACAAGTAAATTAGCAAGAAATAAAGCACCCGTTTTCCGTCATGTCTTTTTCCAGCAAAGAAAGTATTTAGAAGAGACAGTGTCTCCAGTAAAAGATTTTAAATATTGATTTCAGAAACCCATACATCTCTGAACAGTGTGTGTGTGCGGGGGGGGGTCCTAAGAAACAACATTTTAAATTGTGGATTAACATAATTTGTATTATCCCTGAGAAACTGAGTGATTAATAGCACAGGTCTGAAGCAGAGTCAAATTCATTCTATTCTAATCAAGTTCCTACATTGTGCCAGTCACCAAGGTATCGGAGCACCTCCCAGTTATGTATTAACGGGATGTCTGCAGTGAAGCCACAGGTGTAACAGACATACCTGGGTTAGCTCTGATCCAGCTAGCATACTAAAAGTAGACGTGTATCTGTGGCGGCATGAGAGGTAGGATGGCTAAGCTGTCCCAAGTACATGCCTAAGGTCTCAGAGAAGATAGTACTTGGGGCGGCTAATCCCTCCCGCTGCTCACAGAGTTACTGCAACACTTCTACGTTTAGTCTTCTCGCTCAGAGTTAATGCAGGCATACGTTCTTGCGCTGGTATTACACATTCCAGCTTGATGGTAGACGTACCTTGACTGACATGACTAGCATCTGTCACATGCTCCTTCTTTCTGTCTTTCCTCAGGGGAAAAATTACTTGTGAATGTTGCGTTCTGTGTTATTAATAGTGACGGGAAGATTGAAGAAATGTGCCTTGCACTTGCAATGGAAGGTGGCCGGTTTGTGCAAGGGATCAGCACAAGGTCTACACTGGAAGTCCCACTTAAGACCTGTTTTGAGTGGGACTCAAATAGTACTTAGACTTTGTGCCAATCCTCTGGATGGGGTGAATTTCATTTCCATTGCATAACTCATTAAGTGAGTTGTGAGAGAGCAGACATGAATTCCAACAGTTGCAATGCAATCTTCCTAATGCACTTCAATGCGGACCTTCCATTCTCCTGCCATCCCAGTTCTAGTCCTCTGGATTGAACAGATTGCCAGGCATGCCAACCTATCAGTTACTATTACAATATGTGTCAACAGACATCAAGAGAAGACCAAAAAAAATGTATTTTTAACTTGTGACCCAGAGAAATTATTCAAATCCAGGGTGAAAATCTAGCCCCCTTGAAGCTAATTGCATTTAAGCCATTGACTTCAATAGGGTCAAGATTTCACCCCCAGGTCTCCAGCCATGAAAATATACTGCAATGCCTGACCAGCAACATTTTAAAAAACAAAAAACTGAATTTTCTCAGGATGACTTAAACCATTGTAAAAAGAAAAGGAGGACTTGTGGCACCTTAGAGACTAAACCAATTTATTTGAGCATAAGCTTTCGTGAGCTACAGCTCACTTCATTGGATGCAGTGAGCTGTAGCTCACAAAAGCTTATGCTCAAATAAATTGGTTAGTCTCTAAGGTGCCCCAAGTCCTCCTTTTCTTTTTGCGAATACAGACTAACACGGCTGTTACTCCGAAACCAGCTCACCTTAAGTGATCACTCTGGTTACAGTGTGTATGGTAACACTCATTGTTTCATGTTCTCTATGTATATACATCTCCCCACTGTATTTTCCACTGAATACATCCGATGAAGTGAGCTGTAGCTCACGAAAGCTCATGCTCAAATAGATTGGTTAGTCTCTAAGGTGCCACAAGTCCTCCTTTTCTTTTTGTGAATACAGACTAACACGGCTGTTACTCTGAAACCAGCTCACCTTAAGTGATCACTCTGGTTACAGTGTGTATGGTAACACTCATTGTTTCATGTTCTCTATGTATATAAATCTCCCCACTGTATTTTTCACTGAATGCATCCGATGAAGTGAGCTGTAGCTCACGAAAGCTTATGCTCAAATAAATTGGTTAGTCTCTAAGGTGCCCCAAGTCCTCCTTTTCTTTTTGCGAATACAGACTAACACGGCTGCTACTCGGAAACCTGTCATTAAACCACTGTGAGGCTAGTGCATTTGAAGCCTAGTTTAATGTCAAGCTGGCACTGAAATCAAGTGACAACCCTAACGATTTTACTTCTCAACATGCAGCACTATGATTCTATTTGCTACAGTGCACCAAGGCATGTAAAGATTTCTTCTAAAGGCTTCACTTCAGAAATGCGTTGAAGGAGAGAGAGTGTCTCACCAATGATCTAAAATTCCAGGACTCCAATATTTTGAAAGGTTCATGTGTTTGCCCAGGTTTTCCACTGCAAGTGAGGCAATATAACTTTCCCCTTTTGCTCCTCCCTCTTCCCATGTCTCCATCTCCCCTGTGTCCTGTCTGATCTCATCCTTGTGGTTTTGATTTCCTGTACCCTCTCCCCTCCCTGCTTTTCTCTCCACTATTGCCAGCCACCCATCTACTCTCGTTGCACCATCATCCTGTTATTCTTCCTTTTCTGTTCCTCTGTTACCTCAACCCCTTGTCTATTAAAGGTAGTTATATGGTCTCCATTACATTACCTGGAAGCCTCATGTATTATTTCATGTATTATCCTCACAATTCCCCTATGAAGTAAGAAATACTATTAAACCCATTGTATAGATGAGCAACTGAGGAAGGGACATGGTGTATGCCGAGACTGCAATCCTAGATGGCGACTGCAGCTCGAGTAGCTGTCACGAGACTCAGAGTAGGGAAGCCGTGGTAGCACAGACTTGAGCATGGGCTCTACAAGCCCATCCAGAACCTGAGGTAGTTACTTGCTGGGCTAGCCCATGCAGATGTGTGCACTGACCCAGCTTCACTGCTCCAGCACTCAAGCTAGCTGGATTATAGCTAGCTCAGGTATGTCTACTCAAACTGCAATCACACCCTGTGGTTGCAGTTTTGACATACTCACTTGTCACTTTCTGCTTCAATGAGCTTTGAATCAGACAGTGGGACAGCAGAAGAATCTATCTAGGAGGGGGTTATGGTAGGGGAAGATCAACAAAATGGTCAAAAAATCACATCAAGATTGTGCAGCCAGTTTACTCATGTGTCCTGGCTTGATCTCTGCTTATGCTAAAATCAAAATACATTTTCAATGACAAAATTATTCAAGACTGGAAAGAGCCGAAGTTCTGACTCAGATCAGAAATTATGCAAAATATCATGGATGTCTGAACCCAGTGGGTTGATTTAGTACAGTATACAGAGTGGATAATGTTTATTCAGAGATATAATGTAGATACTTGCTGGCACATGTTAATTTTTGCTACTCGTCATTTTCACTCATTAGTTTTTTCTCCTTGCTGCTAAACTGTTTTCAGTGTACACCACCCAATATCTTGATATGAATTTAAAAGAAAGCAGGCCCTGCAATAGGAACATGCTTTGTATTCAGTCCACTACTGCCAATTATAGTGAGTTCATCTGATGTTTGTTTGAAAATTTCCAAGGTGTTTAGTTTTGACAGGAGATGTTTCAAAGAGAAGCTGTGTTTTATTAAGCTGTACCCTTTAAACACAGAAATCACTGCAACTTAAAGACATCATTTCCACTAGCAGCACTGGACTGTAAATTGTGTTTAACTCTTTGATTTCAAAGTGAGAAGAAACTATAAGGAGACATGCCTTATTAGCTTTATAAGACTTTCCATTTTATAGTATTTCCCTGTTTTATTGTGCATGTTGAAATCTTATTAGCTAACCTCATGCCCTGAAAGCAACTTGAAAGCACTCCTAAATGTACAATGCTACTGCACCTTTAATAAAAGGCCACCTTAATTAAGCAACCACTTTATGAATATCTGCTGAGAGGTCATTTAGGACAGCTGTGACTGTACACATTATTTCTTAGATTGTAAACTCTTTGGGGCAGGTTTCCATGCATGTTTGTACAACAATTAACACAATTAACTCCTACTCTTAACTGGAGCTTCTGGGCCCAACTGGAATATAAATAATTAAAGATCATACACTGCATGTACATACTGCATTTTTAATTGTGATCACTGTATCTGCCATTCACTGCAGTTTTTTGAGATCACTGTTTGCCCAGGCACTTAGATTAGAAGACAGTGGTGAAGGTGTGGTATTTGTTGGCGAATGTTGAAATGTTAATAGTGACCACTCTGTACATATCTGTATGATGTAATTTTGTTATATAAATATTTAATTGGAATTCACCTGGGATGCCTGCATTACTGGTGGCAAACTCTGAAGTGAGTCATGAGTGCCTATAAAGCCTTTCTGAACACAGTCTATACTGGCTTTTATCATCTACGCTACAGAAAATTTTAAATATGTTTTAGAGTGTTTAAATTTAATTATTGGTATATTTTCCATATTCTTCCATCTTTAAAACTAGTCCCATTTAGTAGCAGGATGCCACTTGCAGAAATACAATGGGAGAGGAAAATTATAACTAAGCCATTTGATAAGCCTCTTAAAATGATTTCAGATGTAGGGTGCATTATCAGATCTTTATTTCTAGATCTGGTAATGTGTGATTCTTCTGTAATTAAAATTAAAATGTCTTATTGCTTTGGAAAAGAGAAGACGCAACTCCCATAGTATAGAACACTTATTGCTAACCCAGACAAGACATGAGATCTTGCATCTTAGCCCTCTGACTGGTCCAGGACTGAATCCAGAACTGATCCAGCTTGCATCTCAGACTAAAAAAAATTCAATCCAACAATCTGTATTGAAGGAGAAAAGGGAAAGAATGTGGCAGGTTTATTTTTAGAAATATTGCAGCAGTCTGAAAATTGTTGAGATGGTTAGAACATTAGCTGTAGTCCAAGGAAGAAGAGACTAATGAGCAGAGTGCAGGTGAGGTGATCAAAGCTCCATGATAAATGCAATTTATAACATGGGCCCACAGTTTGTTTATATATATATACACACATACACACAGTGACGAGCTGCCAAAATCTTAACAATGGGTTCCCTCCTCACCCCACGAGGGGGTCGTTGCCCGCCCCCCGGGACTCCTGCCCCATCCAACCCCCTGCATTCCTTGACGCCCCCCCTCACCCCCCCGGACCCCTGCCCCATCCACTCCTCTCCCCTGATTACCCCCAGAGCTGGGCAGGAGGGTCTCGTGGGCCACCGTAGTGGGTGCCCACCCCACCCCTAAGAGCCAGAGGCACCTGCCGGGGGCAAGGTGGGGAGTCCTGGCGGTGCTTACCTGGGGCAGCTCCCAGGAAGCATCCAGCAGGTCCCCCTGGCTCCTAGGGGCGGGGGAGCAGCCGCTCCCCCACTGATCACATCAAAAGTGGCCCCTTAGGCGCCGACTCCCTGGGTGCTCCAGAGCTGGAGCACCCCCAGGGAAAATTGGTGAGTGCAGAGTCCCCACCGGCAGCTCCCCACCCCATGCCCGGCCCCAGCTCTCCACCGCTTTGCCTCTGCCTCCTCCCCTGAACGCACTGCCCCGCTCTGCTTCTCCGTGCCCCCCCCCAGGCTTCCTGTGAATCAGCTGTTTGTGCAGGAAGCTGGGGTAGGCTGAGAAGCAGGCTGCGGCTTCCCACTCAGGCTGAGGGTGGTGGAGGTGAGCTGGGGCGGGGAGCGGTTCCCCTGTGTGCCCCCCCCCCCCCCGGGTTACCTGCTATGGTGCAGGCGGCCCTCCTCGCACCTCTGCCCCCTCCCCCCCCCCCGGCCTGAGCTCACCTCCGCCTTCCTGGGCCTGAGCGGGAAGCTGCCACTTGCTTCTCAGCCCGCCCTGGCTTCCCGCGCAATCAGCTGATTCGCGGGAAGCCTGAGGTGGGGGGGCGGAGAAGTAGAGCGGGGTGGCGCGTTCAGGGGAGGAGGCGGAGCGGGGGTGGGGTGGGGTGGGGTGGGGAGCTGCCGGTGGGTGCTCTGCACCCACCAAATTTTCCCCTTGGGTGCTCCAGGGCTGGAGCACCCGTGGAGTAGGCACCTAAGGTGCCACTTTGGGCTGGTTAAATTTAGAAGCCCTTTTAGAACCGGTTCTCCCTCGCGACACAACCAGTTCTAAAAGGGCTTCTAAATTTAACAACCGGCTCCAACTCACCAGTGTGTGTGTGTGTGTGTGTGTGTACGTACACACACACGCGTCCCTACTTCTGTAAAAAGATATATCAGTTTTCTTAAATATACGTATACTCACAAGCTATATTATATATGCACATAAAATTTATGTATACTAACAAAGATTAAAATCACAAAGTAATATAAATGAAAATAAATACTTAGTCAAAAATTCAGAAAAGCTACAGCAATCGTTGCTTTTCATTCTAGTGAATAATGACTTTGAAGCTAGACAACAGTGGCCCTGAATCTAATAGACATGAAGGCGATGGCTGCGAAATTTCAGGCACACAGAAGTACAAAAGAAAAGAATTTAAAAAGCATATGAAAGCTTTAATACAATTCTTAATTCAGTATGCTAAATAGCAAAAGCATTATCATTATCATCCATTTATCATTATTAAGGGTCTCTTCACCCCTGAGTGAGCAAAATGAATTCCTTTTAATGATACTGACAGTTACATGCATCCATCAAGGGAGTATAGAGCCATTTGATCTTGCATAGCTCCAAAAAACACAGGATTGCCAGAGAACAATATTCAATGCAATTTTTTTAACCAATGCACAAAAGAAAATGGAAATGAAAGTCCAAGTACTATCACCAAATGCTATACATTTTAGTTAATTTGGAAAGTTTTAAGAAACTATTCAGGCTAAAGAGCCAGATTTATAAAGAAAGATTATTTATTATTTGTATTTCTGTAGCACCTAGGAACCCAAGCGACAGACCAAGACCCCAGTGTGTGCTGTACAAACACAGAACAAAAAGATGGTCCCTGCCCCAATGAGCTTACAATTTAAGGTTTCAGAGGAACAGCCGTGTTAGTCTGTATTCGCAAAAAGAAAAGGAGTACTTGTGGCACCTTTGTTAGTCTCTAAGGTGCCACAAGTACTCCTTTTCTTCTTACAATTTAAATATATGATAGGAGATGACTATCGACAGATGGGGAGCAGGAATTTGAACACACATTTCCTCTCAAGACAAAGAGGCCAGCCCCCAACCCCTGGCGAAAGGGAATTCTGGGGTGGGTCTTCTTCAGTCTCTCCTGTTGAAACCATTCCACTTTGTATAAATAAGTCATTGGAAGGGAGATTAACTAGGTTTTTCCAAGTCTAAGGTGAGTGTCTTAACCACTGGGCTATCAAATCACTCACTCTCTCTCTGGCCAAGTGTCTATTTAATTATTTATACAAAGTGGAATGGTCTCAACAGGACAGACTGACAGATATCTACTCCCAGAATATCCTAGAGCCCCATGGTGAGGACACTCTCTTGAGATGGAGGAAATGCAGGCTCAGGTCCCTGCTCCACATCAGGCGGGGGGGGGGGGGGGGGGGGGGTGGAAGAATCAAGCTCGGTTTTCCCATCTCCTGGGTGAGTGCCTTAACCCTTAGAAGGTAAGTTACACAGAAGGGCTACCACCACTCTATATTGCATGAAAGAACTTGGGCACGAACCTCCAGGAGAGAGTTCATGGCTGGGAATCCTGAGTGGAGGTAGGAACTTCCCCCTGACCCCAGAGTTAGACATCTAACTCCCATTGAGGGGCGGAGCCTAGACCATACCCCTCTCCTTTGCATTTCCTATCGGCTAGCTCGGGCAGCTCGCCACTCAGTTTGCTGACTTTTGTAGATTCCATTCTTGGGCATCTAACTCTCCCCAAAAGTTATAGGAACCAGGGCACCTAACTCAAGGCTATGTATTCCATTAGGCAGCAGGGTTTTTTTATTTTAGGTTTTGTAAGGCTGCATCTTAGTCCCTTTCAGTTTCTCAAGGAAATAGCTAAACTCCTTATTGAATCAGGCCTTAGCAAGCCACTTGGTAACAATACATAGTCAAAATAACGAGGTTCAATTAAGACTGGCAAACTGAACTTTTTGACCTGCTCTTCCCAGTGGAGTAGATTGTATGATATGTAAAATACCCAGGTAAGATACATTTTGTTATAGCAGTTAAAAAAAAAAAAAGAGGGTCACCAAATGTACATATACATCCCTAATAATGGCAAGCCAAACAAAGGTAAAACTCCTGCTGAACTCAATGGAAATTTTGCATCCATAGACTGCAGGATTGGGCTCTTTGTACATGCAAAGGTTTATGTATTTTGCAAATCAGACTCCCTGTAATTCTAAATTCAATCCTTGTACAACAGTAGGTATCCAATAGTAACTAAGCAATACCATTTAAACAACACAAATGTTTCATATCGCTCTTAAAGACACAAATGCTAAACTCTGAAATGTGTGGAAACAGCCAACAATTCCATCTCCAAGAATGTAATTGTGGTCTTGCAATTCATGGGGGTATCTTGTCAAAAAGACCCTTTTCGTTCTGCAAGGTGCAGATAAAAATTCATGACAAACCTACGAGCAGGATAGTGTTCAAACCTTCTAAATTTTAACCTCTGTGTTTCTGATCAGGGAGAAATGATGTTGTTTGTGTGTCATTTAAGGAGTCTATAAATGGCAAGCTGTGTTTGATATACCAAGTGTCAGATAATGGACACTCTTCTCCCTTTGGGGACAATAAGAGGACAACTTTTGGAATAGCTGTGCTTTTCAGGAACTGACATGATAGATGCAAAATAATGTGTACATATCAACCTGACGGCTTAAGAATCCTGGCACCTTGAAAAAAAAGTAATAATTATCCATCAGCTGTCATTAAGGGGAAGAAATAGAGTCATTCCTAATATTCTGAGGGACATCATTAAAGGCAACAGTTCAAGGAAACCTATGGAAGGGCTAAAGTAAGGCAGAAAATCAGTACAAACTGAGTTGAAAACAGTGGCTTGACTACAAAATGAACTTTGGTAGACACCGTACAGTATTTGTTTATGAATACATCTAATACCTTTCAAATATTTGTCATGACATTACACCACACAGATTTTCATACCTTAGAGGAAGTTGGTATGTGGAATACTAGAGGAACTGAAGGCAGGATGGAAGAATGCATTAATGTACTAGCTTCTTGTGTTTAAGAAACTGGGACTGATCTATCCAAACACAAGTTAAGCAAACTGCAACTTTATCTCTAGCAGATATTTCTCCATATCATACAACTTTCATCTAATTCTTCACAACTGGCAGTCTCCCTTCAGGTAAAGCCCAGAACTAAAATAGCAGGGTTGTGTTACCAAGTCAGGTCTGAGGCAGAAGAGTTGGTAAAACTGCGTGGGAATATTTTTATTTATTTTACACACATAACCTAGTCCCATATTATACTTATCTCTAGCAGCACAATAGAAAATGAACCAAATGTTGACATCCTCTTTCATATTTTATTCAGTCCTTATTCAGACAAACTCCCATCGAAATGTAATAGGGCAGGAAAGGAGTAAAAAGTGAATAAAATTTCCCGAAGGCATCAGGGTTTGGCCCAATGTCTGCATGCATATTAGTCCTCATGAAAAAGAGATACCTTTTATGTACCCAGTCATGCCCATAAATAGGATCTTGCTGATCTCCTCCATGTATATATTAGAACCCATATCCATCTCTGTTTGGTTCTAGAAAAGTACCTATCTCTGTAGTGTCTAAAGGCTAGATTGTGACTTGATTCCTCATACTCCCTTGTGTTGGCATATGGGTCAAGGACCCCTGCTACATGCCTGTGTGGACTACCGGTGAGTGGAGAGGAGTGGAGTCTTGACTCCTTCCCCTCTCACTTGCTGGACAATACATGGGGGTCCGTGTGCTGCTGGTATAGGCCAACAAATTCCTACACCCTGCCGACCACCCAGATCCAGGAGGGTGCAGGAGAAGAATTTGTGACAAATTAATGTCTGAGTCATAAAATCTCCTAGGGCTACTCCTGGAGTGGTGCAGCTTACACACCAGACCAGGGATGTGCCTCAAGTCGCAATCTAGCTCTAAGAGCTTATTTGTGGATCTAGTAAAAGCCATCATTTTTATCAACCTTGCTCACAATAGTCAATGCAACAAATCTTAGCTACTAAAGAGGAAAAATAAAAGCTGAACTAACAGTGCAGGATATTTAGAATGTGCTGGCAGGTCTGAAAAGAGTAAAGGAAATTTTGCCAACACATTCCTTTTCTGTTGTAATAATGTGCAGCTTATAAGCGTTTCTGAGAAAGGATCATCAGAGAACTTGTTACAAATGCTGCAAATAGAACATGCTGTAAACAGAAGAAAGAGTTAGCAACAGGATAAAACCCAGAGCCACTTACCCAAAGCTTGCAACCCTGCCTAAACTTTGCTGGTGGGCTTTCTTATGGCAACTCATGGAAGTTACTAGATCACAGGCTCTGGTTCTCATGGGAGACTTCAGTAATCCTGATAACTGCTGGGAGAGCAATACAGTGGTGCACAGACAATCCAGGAAGTTTTTGGACAGTGTAGGGGACAATTTCCTGGTGCAAGTGCTGGAAGAACCAACTAGGGGCAGAGCTCTTCTTGACCTGCTGCTCACAAACCGGGAAGAATTAGTAGGGAAAGCAAAAGTGGATGGGAACCTGGGAGGCAGTGACCATGAGATGGTCGAGTTCAGGATCCTGACACAAGGAAGAAAGGAGAGCAGCAGAATATGGACCCTGGACTTCAGAAAAGCAGACTTTGACAACCTCAGGGAACTGATGGGCAGGATCTCCTGGGAGAATAACATGACGGGGAAAGGAGTCCAGGAGAGCTGGCTGTATTTTCATAGAATCATAGAATATCAGGGTTGGAAGGGACCTCAGGAGATCATCTAGTCCCACCCCCTGCTCAAAGCAGGACCAAATCCCCAGTTAAATCATCCCAGCCAGGGCTTTGTCAAGCCTGACCTTAAAAACTTCTAAGGAAGGAGATTCCACCACCTCCCTAGGTAATGCATTCCAGTGTTTCACCACCCTCCTAGTGAAAAAGTTTTTCCTAATATCCAACCTAAACCTCCCCCACTGCAACTTGAGACCATTACTCCTTGTCCTGTCATCTTCTACCACTGAGAATAGTCTAGAACCATCCTCTTTGGAACCCCCTTTCAGGTAGTTGAAAGCAGCTATCAAATCCCCCCTCATTCTTCTCTTCTGCAGACTAAAAATCCCAGTTCCCTCAGCCTCTCCTCATAAAGTCATGTGTTCCAGACCCCTAATCATTTTTGTTGCCCTTTACTGAACTCTCTCCAATTTTTCCACATCCTTCTTGTAGTGTGGGGCCCAAAACTGGACACAGTACTCCAGATGAGGCCTCACCAATGTCAAATAGAGGGGAACGATCACATCCCTCGATCTGCTGGCAATGCCCCTACTTATACATCCCAAAATGCCATTGGCCTTCTTGGCAACAAGGGCACACTGTTGACTCATATCCAGCTTCTCGTCCACTGTCACCCCTACGTCCTTTTCTGCAGAACTGCTGCCTAGCCATTCAGTCCCTGGTCTGTAGCTGTGCATTGGATTCTTCCGTCCTAAGTGCAGAACCCTGCACTTATCCTTGTTGAACCTCATCAGATTTCTTTAGGCCCAATACTCCAATATGTCTAGGTCCCTCTGTATCCTATCCCTACCTGCCACCGTATCTACCACTCCTCCCAGTTTAGTATCATCCACAAATTTTCTGAGAGTGCAATCCACACCATCCTCCAGATCATTTATGAAGATATTGAACAAAACCGGCCCCAGGACCGACCCTTGGGGCACTCCACTTGATACCGGCTGCCAACTAGACATGGAGTCATTGATCATTAGTTCCCAGGATCCTCCTTCTTCCCTTTTTTAAAGATGGGCACTACATTAGCCTTTTTCCAGTCGTCTGGGACTTCCCCCGATAGCCATGAGTTTTCAAAGATAATGGCCAATGGCTCTGCAATCACAGCCGCCAACTCCTTTAGCACTCTCGGATGCAACGCATCTGGCCCCATGGACTTGTGCACGTCCAGCTTTTCTAAATAGTCCCTAACCACTTCTTTCTCCACAGAGGGCTGGCCACCTACTCCTCATGCTGTGTTGCCCAGCGCAGCAGTCTGGGACCTGACCTTGTTCGTGAAGACAGAGGCAAAAAAAGCATTGAGTACATTAGCTTTTTCCACATCCTCTGTCTCTAGGTTGCCTCCCTCATTCAGTAAGGGGCCTATGCTTTCCTTGGCTTTCTTCTTGTTGCCAACATACCTGAATAAACCCTTCTTGTTACTCTTAACATCTCTTGCTATCTGCAGCTCCAGGTGCTATTTCAGAGTTTAGCATTTGTAAATTTGTACATTTTAAAGAATCCTTATTGAGGTTGCAGGGACAAACCATCCCGATGTACAGAAAGAAAAGTAAATATGGCAGGCGACCAGCTTGGCTTAACAGTGAAATCCTTGCTTATCTTAAACACAAAAAAGAAGCTTACAAGAAGTGGAAGATTGGAAAAATGACCAGGGAGGTGTATAAAAATATTGCTCAGGCATGCAGGAGTGAAATCAGGAAGGCCAAATCACACCTGGAGTTGCAGCTAGCAAGAGATGTTAATAGTAACAAGAAGGGTTTCTTCAGGTATGTTAGCAACAAGAAGGAAGCCAAGGAAAGTGTGGATCCCTTACTGGATGAGGGAGGCAACCTAGTGACAGAGGATGTGGAAAAAGCTAATGTACTCAATGCTTTTTTTGCCTCTGTCTTAACGAACAAGGTCAGCTCCCAGGCTACTGCACTGGGCAACACAGCATGGGGAGGAGGTGGAGAAAGAAGTGGTTCAGGACTATTTAGAAAAGATGGACAAGCTCAAGTCCATGGGTACGGATGCGCTGCATCCAAGAGTGCTAAAGGAGTTGGCGGATGTGATTGCAGAGCCTTTGGCCATTATTTTTGAAAACTCATGGTGATCAGGGGAGGTCCTGGATGCCTGGAAAAAGGCTAATGTAGTGCCCATCTTTAAAAAGGGGAAGGAGGAGGATCCTGGGAACTACAGGCCAGTCAGCCTCACCTCAGTCCCCGGAAAAATCATGGAGCAGGTCCTCAAGGAATCAATTTTGAAGCACTTAGAGGAGAGAAAAGTGATCAGGAACAGTCAGCATGGATTCACCAAGGGTAAGTCATGCCTGACTAATCTAATTGCCTTCTATGATGAGATAACTGGCTCTGTGGATGATGGGAAAGCAGTGGACATGTTGTTCCTTGACTTTAGCAAAGCTTTTGACACAATCTCCCACAGTATTCTTGTCAGCAAGTTAAAGAAGTATGAGCTGGATGAATGCACTATAAGGTGGATAGAAAGCTGGCTAGATTGTTTGGCTCAATGGGTAGTGATCAATGGCTCCATGTCTAGTTGGCAGCCGGTATCAAGCGGAGTGCCCCAGGGGTCGGTCCTGGGGCTGGTTTTGTTCAATATCCTCATTAATGATCTGGAGGATGGCGTGGATTGCACCCTCAGCAACTTTGCAGATGACACTAAACTGGGAGAAGAGGTAGATACGCTGGAGTGTAGGGATAGGATACAGAGGGACCTAGACAAATTAGAGGATTGGGCCAAAAGAAATCCGATGAGGTTCAACAAGGACAAATGCAGAGTCCTGCACTTAGGACGGAAGAATCCCATGCACTGCTACAGACTAGGGACTGAATGGCTAGGGACTGAATGGCTAGGCAGCAGTTCTGCAGAAAAGGACGTAGGGGTGACAGTGGACGAGAAGCTGGATATGAGTCAACAGTGTGCCCTTGTTGCCAAGAAGGCCAATGGCATTTTGGGATGTATAAGTAGGGGCATTGCCAGCAGATTGAGGGACATGATCATTCCCCTTTATTTGATATTGGTGAGGCTTCATCTGGAGTACTGTGTCCAGTTTTGGGCCCCACATTACCAGAAGGATGTGGAAAAATTGGAAAGCGTCCAGCGGAGGGCAACAAAAATGGAACTGGAACTAGGGGACTGGAACACATGACTTATGAGGAGAGGCTGAGGGAACTGGGATTGTTTAGTCTGTGGAAGAGAAGAATGAGGGGGGATTTGATAGCTGCTTTCAACTACCTGAAAGGGGGTTCCAAAGAGGATGGATCTAGACTGTTCTCAATGTTAGCAGATGACACAATGAGGCGTAATGGTCTCAAGTTACAGTGGGGGAGGTTTAGGTTGGCTATTAGGAAAAGCTTTTTCACTAGGAGCGTGGTGAAGCACTGGAATGCATTACCTGGGGAGGTGGTGGAATCTCCTTCCTTTGAGGTTTTTAAGGTCAGGCCTTAACAAAGGCCTGGCTAGGATGATTTAGTTGGGGATTGGTCCTGCTTTGAGCAGGGGGTTGGACTAGATGACCTCCTGAGGTCCCTTCCAACCCTGATATTCTATGATTCTATGTTGGTGGGCATCAAATGGGACAGTGACCTGAAAAATACAAAAATCCAACCTACAGTTTTGCTCCCAGCAGTCGAGCTCAAGTCTCCAGGAATGATCAAAAAAGGAAAGCTAGAGATTAAGAAAGACTTATTTGTATGGCATGTGTGAATCATGCACAAAATAGAATAAATAAGTCCAAAATACACTTAATTTCCTAATGCTGTCAATTTGAAAAATTCCAGTATCTATGGCAAAGACTGACAATATTAAAGAAATAAAAGGACTGCTGGGATAAATATGCATCTTGCTTAGCTGTGCTGGAGACACAAGATACCTCCCATGTGTGGTGCTGTTCAGGGTTGCATGCAATAGCTCTGGAGAGCACAGAGGATGCTTGCTCCTTCTCTATCAGCAAGGGAGCAAGGAACTATGTACAAGCACAATGTTTGAAGGGGATAGGAGAGGTAAAGGAGGAGGCAATGGGGTAACATCCTCACCTCTCTCTTCACTGTCCAGTGGAGCATGCCCTGGAAAAGGCATTCAGCAACAGTCCAATAGCTGGTGCAAAATGCGTGCCCGCACATGTCCTCACACTGGGAGAATTTAGTCCTTCTTTAGGCACAATCTTTCAGTGCTCCTCTGGGACAGTGCAAGTCCACCATCATCCAATCAGGACTTGTGGCTAAATGCCACAATTGAGCTCTGTGCTGGCAGATGTCTCATTGGTAAACAGGTTAACGCTACCAGAGAACAACATTTCCTCTTGAAAGTTATGCATACCCAAACTGTCCATATATCTATGTGAAAGAGACACTCAAGAATAAATTACTTCTGTCCCTCTAGAAAATAAGATATTCATATTCAGGAAGCATAGAATCACAGAACTGTCAGGCTGGAAGGGACTCAAGAAGTGACCTAGTTCAGTCCCCCATGCTGAGACAGGACCAAGTGCATCTAGAGCACCCCTGAAACGTGTTTGTCTTACCCATTCTTTAAAACCTCCTGTGATGGGATTCCACAAACTGCCTTGGAAGCCTGTTCCAGAACTTAACTATCCAATATTTTCCTCATATCTAACCTAAATCTCCCTTGCCACTGTTTAAGCCCATTGCTTCTTGTCCTACCTTCAGTGGACAAGGAGAACAACCGACCACCATTCCTTTATAACAGCCCTTAACATATTTGAAGACTATCTCGGTCTCCTTTTCTCAAAGCTAAACATGCTGATTTTTAAGCCTTTCCTCATAGGTCAAGTTTTCTAAAGCTTGTGTCATTTTTGCAGCTCTCCTCTGGCAAAGATCTAATTCCATAAGGATGATATTATGATCGAATGGTTGCCTAATGCATTTACTGTATTCATTGTGATGTTAAGGTGGGATTTTTGTTCCATCTGCAGCCCACAACATTAAAATGTTATTCTTTCCTTTATGTGGGCCCAGATTTTGTTATGAATGATGACAACCTCTTGGCTTGTCAAATTAATTATCTAATAAATAGACTTAATACACAAGGCCTGCCTGCAATAATCAGTTGGATGCATTTTGTATATCAAACAGAACCCGTTCTCTTGCCAAGATGTGGACTCTATAAACGTTTTGAATTTCTAACTGGATAACTCTATTAAAAAAAAATCTTGTCAAAGAAGTAGGAACTGAGAGACTGTTTGATTGTCTAAAAGCTCCTTCCAGGGTAACACATTCAGTTAGTGAATCTCCAAAGCAAGACTAACACGCACAACTGTTGTAACTGTTAGCTCAAGTTCTGGTGGGCAAAACGTTGCCTACCAGCAAACTTCAAGCATCTCTGGCTCATGCTAAACATTTCAAACTTTTTTTTAAAATATCTGTACTTAGCTCTCTGCATAGCAGCTCTTCCATTTTGTGGTAGCTGAGCATGCACACGTCTGCTTCCATTGGTTCTAGCTGCCATGGGTTAAAGAGATAGCTTAGCTCCAAGTTGAGATAATGGACTGTTTTTCACCAAAAGAGAATGTAGGAGAAATACAACAGCCTGAGCAAAGAGAGAGTCAGCAGCCCAGGGACAAATAAGGATCCAACCCTGTTTGGAATACATCTACTACCTGGCACCTCTATATAAGTGCCTTTCATCTGAGCGCCTCAAATCAGTTTGCAGAGATTAATTAATCCTCAGAACACCTTCTGACATATTGTTTTTGCTGTTCAAAACAGGCCCAGTTCCACAACAGTATGGCTACCAAGTTGTTTATGTAAACAACTCCCAAAAAACAACAAAAAATAAAACACATGGCAAGTTATTATTTCCAGTAGTCAAAGGCACGGAGCAGAAGGACCAATATAAAGGTACTTTCGAGAAACAGGTCCAAATGGTATATTAGAAAACATCACAATCCTTAAACTTTTACCCACTGAAATGACTGTTGGCTGTTTTGTTGTTTTTCTGAACCCTTAACAATTTCCTTTGCAGTATAAAGTAGTTCCTTGGTAAACAGAAAATGCAAAAGCATACACAAAGCACAAAACACAAAGGGAGGAAACTGTAAAACTGCTATCCAAGCACTAAACACTTTGCATCCTCAGAAGTCAAGACACTCAGCTGAGTCTCCTGACAGTTCCTGACACTTGACAGCTGGACAGATTCCTTATCTGAAACTAGGAAATGAGCACTGCCCTCAATAACTTAAGGTGTCTCTTTCAGTAGATGACAGTGACAATTTAGCAGTTTGTTGTGGCAAAACTAGAAGCATTTAATTACATTCAGACAGCCACATTGGAAGAGTATTTCTGTCTTTAGTTCACTGACCAGTGTTTCTCAGCTGTTATGGTTAATGACTCACCATTTATTGACAAATGGCTTTTGCCTCATACACCTGGTTAGTTTTAAACCCTGTGCTAGGCCATATAGTCTGACTTTACTTGCAAATCCAGTGCAACTATTATCTAGTGAATATCAGAGAGAAGAAGTTGCTGTTCCTCTGAAAAAGAAATCAAATCACTTAAAAGGTGCTCGACTCCCCCAAGCTTTAGTAGAACAGGCTTGGGTTGTACCCAGCTATTGTGTTTGAGTCATGGACAGTCATTTAAATCAACAGATAATTATTCCAAACACAATTAGTTAGTGGGCTGCAGAGGGAGTTAAATCTGTCCTAAAATGGTTCACCTGAGAAACAAAGCTAGCCATGGATAAGATTGCAGGAGAGCTCTACATTTGGAGATGATAGGGTCCCCTGAGATAGGGAATTAGCCTTATTGCCAAACATTCAGGGGTCTGGTTAATATTTCTACAGCGCCCAGATCCATAGGATGATTTGCCATCTGTATTGCATCTTAAACTTTTGATTCTCTCTGGGAGGTCAAAGTCATCCAGGATGGGTTCCTTAAAGATTTAAGGGAAGTGTTTTGCAAAAGAGATCTACTGGATTTGAATGACACTTCCCTAAATGAACCAGCTTACTCCAATTGCGAGATATTCCACAGATTTGGTTGAATGGGGAATATTAACTATGGAATGTTGTCTTTAATATCAATAACACCACTGTCTTACTAGGTCCAGCAGTAAGCACTCTCAGGGTCAGAATGTTAATCTGCCTAGACAATATCTTGCCATAATTGCTGGTCTTTCATAGGAAATAATAAAACACCATTTGACTCTGAAAATCCACCTATTAAAGACCTTGGGATTTCAAATAAATGGAAAGAAATTCATTAGGGCTCTACTGAAACAGCTGCAGTTTCTAGGTTTACAATAGACTCAAAGATAGAATTGCAATATCCCTGAACTAAATTTAATCAATTTCCTAACCAGGTCAAGAAAGCATTAAAGTACAAATGGTTATCTTGCCAGCATGGCATTTTCCTTAGTATCATGGGTGCAACTTTCATATTACAAAATCCTTTAGCGTTTATTGCAGAGTCTGAAAAAATTCATACAGAACACAGAGGTGAGGTAATATTTAAAGGCCAACCTGTGGTTGGAATGGGTGACACAAAATTGTGTGTAACTTCTAACTTTCTCCTCCAGCCGTGTTTTAGGAGACAAGATGACTTGACATGTTACCTGCATGATACGGCCATAAATAATGTGTTACAAAATATCACACTTCTTAATGAAGATATTTTCAAGGTCAAACCTTCTTTGGAATTTGATGTAGAATAGGGAAGTGTAAACAGGCACAAACTACTGACTTTATGAAGGGCTCTCCCTTCAGTTCTCTCAAAATGGTGAGTATCAAAGCCAGCATATAAAGAAACAGAACAGTAGTAGCCTAATTAAACAAAAAAGAGAGACTTTAGGAGACAATGTCTTCCAGACCCAGCTGTAAAAATGTTACTGTTGGCAGATCATTATTACTGATTTCACTCTGCTGCCCTATCTCTGTACAAAGAAAACTCTTCTAATGTTTGTTCTTTCCAGAGGCTCAGAGCTATAGTTCTGTTGAACCTGGAATACAGTTATCTTAACTACTACTGTACAATGGGTCAGTACCTGAATTCTTTACTTAGTCCTCACTCAGGTTCTGTCCTGAGAAGACAATGAAAGATTGAATAAGGACCACAGGCTTTAAGCTAGTTATTTGTTAGCTAGGCTGGTGTATCATTTAATGATTGTCATTCAGATTTACACCTGGTCTCCATTCTCCTTCCCCTGTCCTAGAAACTCATGCACCTGCATATTTTAAGGGAGAAATCCTGTCCTGAACATTCATGATTGCTGAAGGCAAGAAATTCAGACAAGGCATTCGCTGTTATATTTAAGCAGTTTGGGAATTTAGAACCTGTTGCATTTTTAAAAGAAATTAAAACAGTTTCACAACCCATGAGATAGTTATCTGCAAAAGCTGACATCCTTTCTGTTCTGGGTAGATAGAGGATCAAGATTTACAGGTAGTTCCAAATTTTAGAAGATTGCAGGTTAAGAGTTACAGTTAGACAACACATATAAGACTCTACTACTCTGAGTTTGGCTACTAGATTAGAGACTAGCTGACTAAAAACCAATGGGATGAATTTTCAAATGCAGATGTTTCTGTTGTGCATTATACTATGTACAGGTGTGTGTGGAAACTTAGCCATTTGTTCTTGAAAAACATAGCTGATGTGTTCCTTGCTCTTTGGAAGTTCACATGGAAGTAAATGTCAGGAAGGGTTATAGTAGATTAAGATCCTGCTCACATTTGGGCAATGCTAAATCAACTTGGCTCTAAAATGAGGCAAATGCTGATGTAATGTGTATTATTTTCTCCTCACTCCTTAAGAGTCAAAACCTGTATTCCTTGGTCAATCAAAACTCTCTTTTAAAACAACAGGAGTGGTGATTGATAATGACCACAGGATTGTGCTCTTACGGGAGAAGTGATCATGTATCTTCGGAAAGAACAGGAGTGGCCGATAACTGCAGAATTGGGGCTGATAATCAGGAAACTAATAGTGAGGTGAAGCATGACTGTTGCCTTAACTTGGAGCAGTCAAGGATAATCTAAGATGAAAAATTGACCTGCTTCTGTTTATTTAAATTTCCCTTTGAATTTCCATTTGCTAGACTCAGTTCTGGTAACTAGTGCTCTGCCTATAGAAAACCTCACTTTTATAAAACATGGCAAAACAGCCTGTATTTTTGATGTTTGTTTCCCTGTATTTAATGATCTTGAATCTGATACTCAAGAAGCTTCTTTATTCTTCTTTGTACTACATTGATCATGTATTTAATGCTCATATAAACCTTGCTTTCCTTGGTGACAGGATTTATGAGTTAATGATTATTTAATTGTTAATTATCTATAGCTGATACTTCAATTGAAGTCTATTTAAATAAGCACATTGCTTCTTCTCTTTTTCCTGTGATCCTAAAATAAGGATACTAGAGAAAAAAAAGTAAATTCTGCTTGTGCTCGTGAACATGGGTGTTTGCTCTTAAATTAAAAAAAAAAAAAACCCTCCTAAAAATTAAGTGAAATTAACCCAGTCACACTCTAGGGACACACTGGTGGTTAGTAATGTTATTATCTATCTCCTTGACTCTGAATTCCAGAGAAAGTAGATAAATATTTTTCCCCTACTGCAACTACACTGATCTCAACAGAGGGCAGAATTTGGTCCAGTGTTTCAATGCTAGATCATTTTCCTTCGAGATACCTCAAAAAAGGTTGGGTTTTTTTTAAACTGGGTGTCTATGCAACCCTCACTTTCCATCCTGCCTAAAGTGACAAGTGGCCTGAAAGCCTAATCTTGATACCGCACCACAAAACTAGGGATCAAATAACATTTGAATAATGGGGTCCTAGTCCGTGGCTTCAGCTCTTTAGAGCTACTACAATACAAATAATAAATAGTGATAAGAAAAAACAGAATCCAAATTTTTTACTTGGTGCTACTTGTTTCAACAGTTTTGATTTTTACTGTTCAAAGTCCACTGGCATATTACTGAGTGGTCCCAACTAGCCCACATTCTAATTAGCCAAGGAGATCACATCATGACATTTATTAATTTGTTTTAAGTAGACCTGGGAAAAATCTATTGTGCATGCCTGCAGTCTTTTCTTCCCACACTAATTTTTATAATACAAAATAATTTTGTGATAAAAATTATATAATAGTCCTAACCATCACAAAACACTTTTCAGGTATAAAAATGTAAGGGAATAGAATGTTCTTTATGGCATTAATAAGCTTTCTTGGACAAGTTATGTTTCAATGAAATATTAATGTTTGATCATTTGTCATGTGTTAATTAGCAGAATAAGCTGTAGGAAGTCTAGATTACCATACAAATGTTAATTAGGTCATAATTTATGTTAAGCATTTCTAAGTATAGGAGTACAGCATCTCATTTAGTAGCAGTTGAACTTTAGAAGTAATTTGCCTTTGCAACAGCTATTTTTTGCTTTAAGTTTGACAGTTGCTATATTTTCATAAATATCAGAATCTGTATTTAAATAACGATACAGTTTGGAATTGACCAAAGCCAAGAAATTCACACTTCTCCATTTAGCTACCTATGGCAGGAGCCTGGGAGCAGAGGGTGATCCTGCTATTCTATATAGGTACCATAAGAGGTTTGAGGAAGAACTTTCAGCCTTCATTCACATTAGACCCAATCTGGCTATTCCTGTGAAGGCAAAACCATCTGTCTGTCTGTCTTAGAGTTTTATATTGCTGCCCATCACCACAACATCTGAGTGCATTCCGCATAAAAACTAGAGTGATTTCATGTTGACTCACTGACTTCAAGATGAATTAGGGCCATATTGTATTCTTCTGGTGATGAAACCAGGCAGAGGCAGGCAAATGGCCCAAAAGATGTTTCGGTTACTGGAGCTGCCTCTTAATACTCCCCTCAGAAGTGAGGGATTTGGGGAAAGGACAAAGGAAGAGCAAGAGGTGTGACTTCAAAATTTGTGGAGCCTGGGGATTCCCCCCAACTCCATGGATTCCAGCTCCTCTTGCTACTCTCTCTGTTCAGGAACAATTACTAGTGGTGGCTTGAAGTCAATTTATGAAGTGGGGAATTGAAACTCACTGAACCTGCACGTGAACTTGAAAGTGGCCCTCAGTCCTGCAGTTGCTTGCAAGCCCCCTCTCGAACGTTCAGACGTGCTGTGTGCAGTCTGTGGCACCAGAGCAGCTGTCTCTACATGGGTACCTCTTTTAGAATTGAACCACTATAGTGGCTCATTGTCATGGGATGAAGATTAAATTTATTTTGACACTTCCACATTCCCACACTTTTGTGCAGCCCCACACAGGGTCTGCTCAAGTGGCTCCAATTTGTTTATATCCGTGTAGGGGGAAAAATAGCACCAGGCCTATAGGGAGGATAGCCAGATCAGGCCCATTGCCTAATTTTTAAGTCCAAGACAAAGTGTTATTCTTTTAATTGTGTTTCAATTGATTTTTTTCAGCTTTAAAAGAAGAAGATGACAAAAAGAAGAAGAAAACCTCATTAAATTGTATAAGAGAGTTGATAAAACCAACAGATGCAATTCTATTTGGAGCTGCAATGGTCGACTGTGTAAATATACATTTTATCCAAGATATTTCACATGTAATACAAAGCCAAGTTAGACAGAGAACAGTTCAGTCACAAAGAGATTTAATTCAGTAGCTAGAAAAACACCCACTTTGGAAAGGGTTTTGTTATTTAAGGGATATAATTGAAGAAGATACAAAACTAGGGTAAAACTTGGGCACTCAACTGAAAAATGATACAGGAGAAATAACAAGAGTAAAAGAGAGGAGAAGTACGGAAAGATCCCATATGAAGAGAGATTAAAAGGAATGGGTCTGTTTCATTTACAGAAGAGGTAAATAAGGAGGACAAAAGAAAAGCATATGAAATAGCAGATGGTAGATAAACGGTTGGGCAGACACTGCTATTTACCACTTTTCACAATACAGAAACAAGGGATTTTAAAGAAAAAGGTTGGTATACTTGACGTGGAATTCAATGCCACAAGATAGTAGTGTACTCGAGTAATGCCAGACATGGTAATGACTCGGTTCTAGGTCACCATGGGTATGTCAAGATTTCAAGATGGTGGTTGTGATTCCCAGCATGAGAAGACACACCCGCACGAGCTCTCCCTCAGCTAGCACACTAAAAATAAAACGTAGCCGTGGCTGCACGAGCGCTGGGATGGGCTTGCTTCCCTGAGTACCCACCTGGGCACGCACTGAAGGCAGCTAGCCTCTATCACGGCTTTCACTGCCATGACCACATTCTGTGTTTAGCATGCTAGCTCAGGGAGAGTTAGCTGGATTATGTCTCCTCAAGTTGGGAATCACACTCCCAACTCAAAGTGTAGACGTTTTGCTACTGAGATGTCTAAAATTATTATAAATTCCAACATGAGCATCCCATCTTCCAGAGCTACTAAAAAAACATAATTTGCTACTATGCATGTAAATTCACACGTAGGTGTCATGACCCAAACCACAGGCTGTCAGCAGGGTTTGAAATGCAGGATCTTCTAGCTCTGCCACTCGAGCTACAGCACTAAATACATTAAGCCAGTAGCAGTCAGTTATCCTCTGGAACACCACACTTTAGAAACATGTTATATAGGTATCTAAATATGTGGCCTAATTTTCAGAGGTGTTGCGTATCCTTAGCTCCAACTGAGGTTTAAAAGTGTTGGCCTTCAGGCTCCAGTTTTCCCATCTATTTACTGTACAAGTTGCATCCACTGGGTTTTGATTTGGTGCATGTTTTTCCTCTTTTTGGAGACTCAGGTCTGAAAGAGTGTTATTGATGGCATTATGTGCCTTGTTGATTGAAACTATTTAAGAGGGTCATTTTACAAGCTTCCCATCTCACCTCTAGGGAGGTTTCCTGTCCATATATTTTTGATGGGGTTGGATTTACTTTACTTTCAATGGAGGAGGTAGGATGTCTTACACTGACAAAATCTCTCCCTGGAATCTAATTCACTTTTTAAAAGAAGAAGGCAGTGATCACACAGCTTCTTGGGCCAGAATAGCTTTCCTTCACACTGCCTACAAGTTCTTTAGAACAAAGATATAACCAATACAAGCAAGGGAGTTTGAGGAACCCAAGAATAGTTCTTGTCAGATTGATGTTTCGCTGTGCACCCCGTAAGCCCAACTGACTAATTAGGAAATTAAAAGGGTCTGATTCCTCCCCTCTTCTGAAGGTGAGAATCAGCACGATTTAGACATCATAATACTTAGTCCTGCCATGAGTGCAGGGGACTGGACCTCTCGAGGTCCCTTCCAGTCCTACAATTTTATATGAGGACGTAGACAGAAGTCTGAGTTGAAGATGATGTACAGGTTATGCACAGATGTGACAGGCAGAATGGTGTTACTGTCCTCAGTCATTGAGAAAGAAGGTAATAGGGAGGTTTTGTGGGGAAGATTAAGAGCTCTGTTTTAGCCATGCTGAGCTTGAACTGAAGGCTAGATATTCATGAGGAGATGTCAGAGATACAAGCCAAGATTTTAGTTTGGATAGAAGGAGAGGTCTGGGGTAGAGAAGCGGGTCTGTAGGGGAGTTAGTGGACAGCTAATACCTTGAAACATGATGGTGTATATCCTTACAAATTTATCTGCATATGTGGATGTTCTCATTAGTCACAAATTAAGCCTATTATTCTCTTGGCTGTAATGATATCTTGTGTCCAGAACTGAACACAGTATTCCCGGGGCAGGCATACCACTAATTTATAGAATATGTTCAATGTTCTTTTTATCCTTTTCTTTATACACCCTCATAATTTCATCTGCCATTATGTTGCCCATTCATGAGCTTTGTTAGGTCCTTTGGAATTACCTCAAAGTTTTCTCTTTCCTTGGTTAACCAAAGTAATTTTGTGCCATCTGCAAATCTTGTCATGTTCCAGTTAATTAATAAAGGGGTTCAGCAATGATTGTCCTGGCAATAGAGCATTGGGACATTACAGTGACCCTTTTGCAGGGATGATAATTAATCATTTATTCCTTCTCTATCTTCTGTCTCTTTAACCGTTTCTAATCCATGATGAGACTCATCACTGCAACTCATTTTGTAAGAGGGCCTAAAGAAGGGGTTTTTTTACATAGTCCTAGAAGGCCTGATTCTCCATTATCCTGCAAAAGTGGTTGCAAAATGCTATTAAATCACAGTGATAACATTTTGCAATTGCTTTTAATTGATGTCAATAACCCTACAAGGCACAGGGCGAAGGAAAATTAGACCCAGAGCCATCTAGCTTTTCTAGGAGGAGAATAAAGCTAATATATCATTATGTCTGCATGTGTTCGAAAGATCCTTGTCACACAGCAGCAATTTCTCCATTACCTTTTTGTTTACAGACGCTAGTGCAGAGTCCACAATTCTGTACCCCAAGTCACCTTTACAGCTTCTGAGTTCTGGGTTGAGAACATTGCTGAGAGCCCTTGGAGGTGCTGCAGTCCTGGATCTTTTATCTGGATCCCTATCACACCTAACTGTAGATTCTCTCATTCCTTTTGTATCTTCTTTGCTCTGCATTATTGGTCGTTAGACGGTGACCAGTGTATTTGGTTCTCCGTCTGATGTGATTGCTCTCTTTCAAAGCATCACAACTTCTTAAATGGGCAGGAAACTTCCCCCTTCCCCACCCCCACACACCACACACTCCTGTACTGCACAGTGAATGGACAGCACTGACCACCACTACTAAGAGTGTGCTTTCTTAATAAACACAGACACATACACTACTAAGAACACGTCACTTTTCTATAGCATTTTTCATCAGTAGATCTGAAAGCACTTTCCAAAGGAGGCCAGGGTCATTATCCCCATTTTACAGATGGAGAAACTGAGGCAAAATGACTTGCCCCAGGTCACAAAAGTGGGTCAGTGGCAGAGCTGGGAACCAAATGCAGGCCTCCTAAGTCTCAGCAAAGTGCTCTATCTGCTAAATGTGTCACTGGTCCAGGATCAGTTGCTCTCCTTTATGATGGGGCTGCACTCTATCACTAAGGGTATTGAAATCCCCTGGTCTGCCTGGCCCCAGATTTGGGCCTGTGTAGATCCACAATAAGGAGTGTTGATGTGAGAGAGGAGGGAAATCATGAATGTAAACTCACCTTCTGAAAAAAGAAAAGGAGTACTTGTGGCACCTTAGAGACTAACCAATTTATTTGAGCATAAGCTTTCGTGAGCTACAGCTCACTTCATCGGATGCATACTGTGGAAACTGCAGAAGACATTACATGCACAGAAACTTCTGCAGTTTCCACAGTATGCATCCGATGAAGTGAGCTGTAGCTCACGAAAGCTCATGCTCAAATAAATTGGTTAGTCTCTAAGGTGCCACAAGTACTCTTTTTCTTTTTGCGAATACAGACTAACATGGCTGTTACTCGGAAACCTGTCACCTTCTGAAGTCACTCAGCAACCTCAGCTGCAGTTCTTGGTTTTGTCTAGGCCTTAGCCCCCACTCCCTGATGTAACCATCTGGGACTTGCTTATTATCTGGAAAGATAACTAGTCAATTCAGATACAATTCACATATTCAAAAGGGTTTTTTAAGCCCCCAGCACAAACCCCTTTTGAAACCAAAAATATGTCCTTCCTCAGATAACAGTTTTAAGACAGCATAGCTTTGGTGCTCATCAGTTTCACAATGTCCTTTTAAAGAGGAAAACAATACTATGGGTGAAATCCTAGACCCACTGAAGTGAATGGCAAAACTCCCATCATCTTCAGTGCAGCCAGGCTTTCACCCCTCGAATTCTGGGGTAAACTCAGTTTTGGGAGGAAGAGGATTTTCTCTTTCCTTTTATTTGAATTTTGCATAACGACATGCTGGTATTTTTCCAAACTGAAGTATGTAGTATGAGTAGTTTGCTGTCTCCACTGAGAATGAACCTCTAAGTAAAAAAGAAAAGTTTTTGGCTGCAGGTGGATTTCATACAAAAGATGGGAGCCTATTAGGTGCAGAGATAAAGGCAAATTAACAGAACCAAATGTGTTTTAGAAAGAAGAAATTCTAGTGAGCAGGTTTTAGTAATCAGATAACAAAAGATTAATGTGATATTGCATGACCTCTACTCCATTTTTTTCAAGAAACTCTCTCATTCCAAAAAATGAACAATTCACGAGAGTCTCAGAAATGATAATTAGTATTAATTTAGCTGATTGTACACTCAGATAAGTTGTACATAAATGACTTCAGACTTCAGGGAAATATGAATATCCAACCAGCTACATACACCAATTACCAAATTTAAAGAAAAAAAAAGACCTGGAGATAAGTAAATTAATTAGAGGAGCCTGGGCAATAAAGGGATTCCAACTAAAGCAGTCAGCTGCTCAGTTGAACAATCATTTCGAACAGGGTAGTGCCTGGCAAGAGGAATGGACTAATCCACTCCTTCATAATACAGAGTCAAACTGCTCAATGAACAGCTGGGATCAGTTTAGCCTAACTAAATTAACCATAGTGAGTCCATCCCAAATGGAATATCACCCAGAACAATTACACACTTCTCCCACAGTCCTTAACATCTCTCTCAAGTTCATATCTGATTCCTAAGGCAAGTGTCCTGAGATTTTTACAGCACAGTTTCCATTCAGTTACACTCCAGCCAACCATAGCCTTGATTCCTTTCTTCCACGCATCACTTAAGTAACTGTAGAGAACCCCCAATGTGTTGCACAGTATATTATTCTTTCAGTCTCATCATCTACTTCTTTTCATGCTGTGCTTCTTCCTCAAAGTACCCGGCTAAGCTGAATCTATGTTTGAGTCCCTGACCTGCATTAATTCTGACTTGGAGGCCTATAATCCTTGCCTCTGTCGCCTCCTTTGTTTTATCTCCCTACTGAATCCTGATCTCTTTGCTCTCTTGCCATTACTGTGCCTCTAGGAGAACCCAGCCCCTAACCACTCCAGCAGCTTCAGAATGCAAACCGAGAGTTAGATTGTGCAGCCGTTCCCCGTGTCGGTGAGCAGCTGCCTCCCATGAGCACTCCCGACTACACTTCTGAGCACATGTTCATCAACATGAGCGAGGGCTGTACAATCTAGCCCCAAAGTATTTGAAAATGTACATACTGAAGACATAAGCAAAATAGAATTAGAGCCCCCTCCCCCTGCCCCCCGAATTGCTTCTGCAATGAAAGACCCGTTGACCTTGGTAAAAGGATAGAACTGGAAATTTTTCCACACAGCATGGCAAGCCTGGGTTTAATGGTGATGAGGTGGCTATGCAAACCTTAGAGAAATTGGCAGTAGAGGGAGGGAAATAGACAGAAAGAGAAGGTTCTTGCTGTTTAAGACGCTGTTTTTCAATTGCATCTATTTTCATTGACTTAAATTGACATTGGATCTGGCCCTATACCCTTGTAGAAAGGATTCTTTGTTATGGTAAATCAGTGATTTTGTACCTCCGGACTCTTCAGCTCATTTCACATTTTTTTGTAATGAGTCTCCATTGTCCTGATGAGATTCCTTGACATCTACAGAACAAGAAACTTCTGAGTTTTGTTTCATTAATCAAGCAGTTGAAGAATTGTCCTGGGTTTGAGCAGGGAACCATTATCATATTGACGTGACAATATAATTTACTGTTGTAACAAAAGCAAATATAAGTGATTGCACTTTCTAAATATTTCAGTGCCATTAAAACAAGAATGTGCAATAAATAAAGTTTCATAATGATTGATAAGTGCTATACGAACTCACAAAGATTTGCACCTATTTGAATCATATCACCAAAATGCACACTTAAGGCTAGAGTGATATTGCAAACATACTTATGTGACTTTTCATATCTGGGACTGATTTCTATGTGATAAATTGCAGGGCCATGTAATAAATGAATTTACTATGTATTCTGATCACCTTACTTGCTCACTGCCTGCTAATCCATTTCCCTGGGGACTTTTTCTAATATCCCAAACCACTGCGCACCTTCATACAGCTGCCATTTAAAACAAAGAAACAAAATGCAGCCTAACTCATGTTCCATTTACAAATATGGAATTTCCATTTGAAAAGAAAAGAAAAGAAAAAGAAAATGACAGCCAAATTCATCCTTTCCCCCATGCCACACCATACCTTCCCTAGTTATAATTATCAATGTGACTTAAAGAGGGGAAACAACCCGGAATACTAACGCAGATAGATGTTGTATTGCCTATATGTTTCTGCAGGGGAAGGGTAAAATGAATCAAGAAGATCAGATACAGAGTTCTCTAACTATAGTTATATAATAATACAGACAAGTAAAAGAAAATAAAGAAGTGTTTTCAAAAAAATCCTCAAAGCAGTGATGTCACAGTGGTTAAGTCTCTTTTACAAATTTACCTAGTGTTTGATATTTTCAGGATATAGACCATTATCTGCTGAAAACGGATTAATTCATCCATCGCTGCCAAAAGGGTCTGATGAAACCAAAATGCTTGGAGGCTCTATTGAAAAGGAACCCTGTCACTGTCTCACATTCCCATTTACTGCTGATGTCAGCATTCCACTTCTGTCTTGACAGTCAGCACATATGCTGCTCTGCACAGTAGCCAGCAGGAGGTGCTGTAAGAGTGACACACCAGGTCCTCCCCTCTAAACATCATATGTTCAATGAACCTACTCTTCACTTGCTCACAATGTAAAAATAGGATTGCATTTGGACCTGAACCGCCCACAGGGCAGGATATTTACCGCTGTACCCACTCAGCTGGCAAATGGCTGTAAACCCCCACATTTCAGTCTATCACAACAGTGAACATTTATTATATAGCCCTTCTGAGTTATTTGCCAAAGGTTCACATAATAATCCCTTTTTACAGATTTGCAACTTGTGACACTTGCCTACAAATACAACTGGGTTAAAGTTAAAAAGCCAAATGCTGTGCTGATTTATATCTTCTCCATCACCACCGAATGAAGTCAAGAGGACTGCAGGGATTGTAAATCAGCGAACAATTTGACCCATGATGTATGTGTAAGACTATATATGTGTACACACACACACACACATAAATACACTCAGCCAGCTAAACATGAGTTTTGTTTATAGCTTGGATTTCACATTCATTAATGTTAAGTATTTTCAACATAAACCAGCACATTGCAAGCTCTGTAATATTTTGGAGAGGCATTATTTGCTCCACTTTAGCTTGATAGATTGTTTAGAATCTTTCAGCAATTGCAACCCAAAATATAGGACCAATTAGAAAATTGTTTCTCATAAAAAAGAAAGAAAGACAGAACGCTACCTATAATCCTGTCATGTTTCATAAGCATAACCACAATTTTTATGTTTCTAAGTATTCCATTAAAAACGGACTTTAGAGAGACAAGGTAACATTTTTTATTGAACCAACCTCGGCTGGTTAAAGAGACAAGCTGAAGAAGAGTTCTATGTAAGCTTTTGTGGTGAAACGAGAAGTCAGCAACGTTCCCTCCAGTGGGGACCTGCAGCTAGACAGCCTCAAAAGTCAGCAGTGTTTTCTTGGAAGGGCTTGGTTAGCAATGGCCTGGGGATGCATTCTCTGCCAGTCGGGCTGCTAAGGAGCACTCACATAAGATTAAAATTACTCTCCCCCTGAAAACAGTCTGAAGAAGGCAGGCAATAGTTAATCCCCTCTAGTGCCCTAGGGCACGCTAGTGCAGGGAGATGTCACCTGGCCCATCATGTGGCATTCACTATCACTTCAGCATGTGACAAATGGAGTAGGGGAAGCATTGCTTTCTCAACTGGCTCTCAAACACAGGAGAAGGCATTCTTAGCAGCAGAACAACTTGTGACATTTTTGTTTCCATCGAGACCCAGCAGGATTACACAGAGCCCAATAAAGCTTGTGACATTTTCCATAACGCTGTGATAGCTGGTCATTTGGCATGGGATATTTTCTACTTAGCGGCAATGAGTTAAACTAATCCCTGCTTACCTTTTTAACATTACTGTATATATAACATTTGCAAAGACGAGAAATAAGTAAAGAACTGAGGGCTAAATTCGGTGAAGAAACTGAGGGCAGCATTTGAACCTAAGACTAACATTTATCTTATCGCCAGAAAGAGAGACATCATATGGAGGCGCACCCCCCCACACATCTCAATATGTTGTCTGTCCCATTAGAAATAAAAATGTGGGAGTCTGTGTATGTATATAAGCAGGTAATACACACAGATATAGACACAGACTAAGTTTTGATTCTGATGGCTTGTCATCCAGGCTCTCTGATGTTCAACCCCCCATTCAGCCCCACCCTCAAACACCCCTCATTCCCGCAACCTTCCCAAGGAGCTCTGGAAGTAGCTCGCCCAGGAATCTGATGATGTTGATCTATGTATTGGCACCAGAGTGGTGCAAAACACATATCCACCAGAGCAACTTTCAAATGTTCCTAGCACCCATTGAGCTTCAAGAACAAGAGAGTATCTACAGCAAGCTGAAAAATATGTCGGAGAAATTATATATATATGTGTGTGTGTGTGTGTTAAACGAAAAGTTACCTGTACTCAAGTTGGTGAAATATTTATGAAACTGGAGCATTGTTATGAAATGCTGAATATTTTCATAAAAACTGTTGTTGCTATGGGATGTGAACACACACACCACACACACACACACACACACTCTACAGTGAAGGTGTGAGATAAGCACATAGCTATGTTGACAGACAGAATCCATCCCTGAAGATTCATATGATTTATGAGAAATTATGGGGGGTGGGGAAAGGAGGGGCAATGTCAAAAAGAAATTACAAGCATTTATGGCAAGACACAGTGTGCTTATTCAGCATGCTGAAAAAGTTCAACAGCATTTTAATATTTTAGTTTCATTACCATAAGTGTATTCAATTCGGGGTCTGCTTTAAAAAAAAACCCTACACTGCAAAAAGTAAGCAGCTTTTTATTCACAGTATTTGGTAGCGGCCTTTATAATTTATGGATATGGTCTTGTGTAAATCACAGCAAAAAAAAAATGACAGGTTTCAGGGGCTGTTCGTTGCTTAATCTCAGTTTGTCACGATTCATAAAGAAAGATGTGAAAATAGAGGGAAAGTCATTTATATTGTTAAAAAGATTTAGACATTTTTAGATGTTTTCTAAGAAATATAAATAATCATCTATGTGTCAGCTCTGAAATGAGCTTACATTTTCTATTGGAAATAATGAAGTGTCACCAAAAAACCCAAACTAGTAGTGTTTTACACCCCATTCTATTTCTGCAGACGGAAAACCTGTCCCAGTTGGGGCTGTGCAAGACTTAGTAGCTACAGACCATAGCAATTCGTGGGAAGCTTCCCTCAGATTTTGAGTCAGGAGAGTTCTCGTGCTCTGAATTTTGCTGTGGTTTCATGTCTGAATGATTACAACGGGTCGGATTGGTTCCTAGCATACGGGAGTGTATCTGTCATTGACAACAGAGGGAGCAGGACTCATGGTGGAAGAAAACATGATCCAAATTCCCACCTGAGTTCACAGGACAGATCTGAAAAATCTGCTTGCCTGAGTAGAAGTTTGGAAACCCAATCACTGTGCCTCAGTAGAGCCCATCCTTCCCTGGCTGTAGTTAATAGGTCACAGGCAGGGGTAGGAAGCGTACGCTTGCTCCCACTCATTGGTGAATCAACTCTTCACCTGCACCTGCTTTCTCTATGTGCTGGTTTGGAGGCGGAATTAATGGCACATGTGTTTATCATTTTGGTTGTCCTTCTTGGCATAGTGCTACTTCTGTTTCCCAGCATGCTTTAGGCTACAACTAAGCACCATATTGCTGGCCATCCGGTATTTTCACTTGGATGGACATAGGATATCATGTCTTTATACATGCTGGAGTTGTTTGTGGCCATAGTACGTTTAGGGGTCTATTGTATTCCAAACCAGGAAACTGCTTGAAGCAAGTGAGCTATCTATGTTGTGTTAGAAGGCTGAAAGGGGCTTTAAGTTTTCATTACAGATTTCAGGAATCCTTTGTCAGGGCTGAAGGACTAAATTTCCAAATCTGACTAGTAATTGTGGGATGTCTCAGTTCCTGAGGGCCTAAAAGAGGCCTGGTTTTCACAATCAGCTGAATACTAACCATCTGAACACCTGGCCTCTTTAAGGCATCTCTGGGCACCCTGAGACCGAGGCATCCCAAAATCATTTGAAAATCTTGGCCTAAATCCTCATCCAGGAAAGGGCGGGCTATGGGGCTGAAGTGTCCATTTCAGATGGAATCCCATTGTTATGGGAGACTTTCAGGTCCTTGTTTGTGGCTCAATCTAGTCACTTAATGAAATCAAAGTGGCTGCCATATAACAAAGAAAGATTTCTGCTTGATTAAATAAGTTCAATAAAAGTCACAGCTTCTCACTTAAACTCTCAACAGGGTTGATCTAGTTAATTGTAAACATCAGTGTCAAACTCTTCTTGTACAAAGCATTTTCTGTGCATCCAGTCAGCCATATGCTACAGTATGCAGGCGAGACCCTATCACAAAAGAAATATCTATGACTATATCCTTTTATTTACTATTTGCTGTTTTCATTAATACCAACCTTCAGAATCTCTGAAAACCCTACCTAATGTTAGCAAGAAGGTTGAAAAATGTCAGTGTGTATTAACACTGAAAAAATATATATGATGTAATGCTTACGTATGTGCAACCAAAAAAATGGACGACACCGAAGGCCTCATTGAAGTACAGCTACTTAAACATCCTCTTTAAATGATGGATTTAATTGCATTGACCTTAATCCAGAGAGGTCCAATAGTAGCTGAGGGTTTTCAGCACTGCGTGGGCTTTTGGCCCATTGAGAACAGATTCCCACCTTATCTCACCGAACTGGTGTGAATATGGATTTGGGTGTAAATGCAGCATCCGTTTTAAAGAATAAACCATTTAAAATGAAGAGAGTGTGGTCAATAGCTTTAATTTTCCATGTCTTTTCACACAACTAAATGAACTAAGCAATAATCGATGACCTTGCTTTTGAAACAGCGACCAAGTCTGAATTGTAGGCAGCGCCAGTAACAGCCCCGACAGTTCACACTGCCCGAAGGGTTCCATGATAAGCTCATTTTCAGGTGCTTTATAACTTTGCCAAATTCGAACTGGTTGGGGTTGGACATTTTCCATGCCAGATGGCTGCCGCGGGCTGAATATTTCTGGCAAGTTTCAGCGACCACAGCGCCGCCATTTCTCATAATGAGGTTAGGGGAAAATAAGGGAGAGCTCAGTGGTTTGAGCATTGGCCTGCTAAACCCAGGGTTGGGAGTTCAATCCTTGAGGGGGGCCATTTAGGGGTCTGGGGCAAAAATTGGGGATTGGCCCTGCTTCGAGCAGGGGGTTGGACTAGATGACCTCCTGAGGTCCCTTCCAACCCTGATAGTCTATGATTCTATGGTTCTAAGTTGTTTCACCCATGTTAAAATAAATGCTTGTTTCATTGAGAACCTCTAGCGCCTCCATGCTTTGGAACAGGGACTTGAAACTTGGCAGAGGGTCTCATCCTGTTGCCAAGAGCATGCCTGTGCCATCCCTGTGAAAATCTACCCAGATGTGGCCAAGTTAAGAGCCGCTGAAAATGACAGTTTATTCACATTCAGCACAAAGACTTGTTAGTGCTTGGCAGCTAACTTCTCTGAAGATGCCTTCTGAACTGAGTGTGTTCTGGCTTTCAGCTGCAGGGGCTGACTGGGATTTTCTGTGCAATTGTGCCTCCTAGCTGCTGGGGGCTGCTGTTGTGCAGGGTACCAGAATTGGGACAGAGGAGATAATTTCTCCTATATTCAGTGCCCCCCTGCTAGTGTCTTGACTGTGCAGAGGGGATTGGCTCAGCTGATCATAGAGACAGACGCCCTTGATGAGTGCTCAGCACTTAACTCCCACTAAAGTCAATGGGAGCTGAAGATGCTCATCATCTCTGAGCATAGGCCTCCTATAATGAAATTTGAATCCCGCTTCAGAATCCAAAACCACACCCTTCCTTCCCCTCAAATTTGGGGGACTGTCCACATCGATGTGGTCTTATCTCAGTCTCATTAATGTTGAAGATGCTGGGGTAAATCATCATTATTTGTGCATATAACACTGTCTCTGTACACCAGGCTCTACAACTGGTAAAATCTATACACAGAGACAAATTTGAGAATGAAAGGAAGACTTTGCCCCAAGAGCTCAAAATTAATAGGCACAGATAGATACAGTCCAGATAACATTAGTGTGATGTGGATATTATAGTACTGGCATGCGGAATATTATAGCTGATAGACAACAGCAACTTAGTGGTTTCTTTTAAAGGAGAAGGATTATGGTGATTAACTCAATTATTTATTGCTGATCTTAAATTGTCAAAAATAGATCCGCTTTTGTCTGTTATTTAGCATAGTGAATACCCTTCTCATAATGAGCTATACAGAAATGAAGTCAGAAAAAAATAAAGGAAGACACTCTAGTCTGCATTCCTTTAAGAACAAAATAAAACAAGATATTCCAAGTGTGCATTTCCATAAGAAGGACTCGTTTGAGTTTTCTGACACTTATAATGACTTCACTTCAGAGAGTGAAATTGCCTCATTAAATTAGAGGACAAAATGGTGAGATGATTGAGAGTTAGCTAAATACCTCAAAACAAACCTCACTTTATTGTAATCTACAAGTTTTCAGAACGGACAACCGAAAACGAACACTAGCAGAAAGAGCGAGATGTATAAATGCTGAATGCTGTTAATGAGAATTTAATTTGAAACTACTGGAAGCTGACATGCAGCCCTTCTCCATTCACTGAAAAATTTCCCAGTTAAAAACCTAACTTTCAAATGTGATAATTGAAGAAAATTCTAGGCATAATATACATGGCTTTATATTTTTCATGCAACGGTTCAGCTGTTTCTTTTGAAGCAAAAGCAAAAAAACAACAAAAGCAAAATCTTCCCAAAGGATACACTTTGCCATAAATATCATATCAAAAATGCTAGGTTTGTTTGCTAACATCTTCATTTTAACTATTTTAGGTGTCTTCTTTTTACACTTCTTTCATTCTTAATTAACAGTGACAGTCTAAACACTGCACTTCTGTCCTTTGAGTATATCTCCCCTCCCACGGGCCCACATACCATACCACCTGTGCCAGCAGGAAAAAGTTTAGCTCTCTATCTTTTGTCCTATTAATCAGGAAGGTATATTTAATGTGTGTCTACAGTCTAAATACCCTACACTCACAGCCTTTGGTAGTCAGGTATGCCACAAGCATGCTAAGAAGCCTAGCTCACACTATGCACATACCATACTGGTGTTCTATTATTTGATTGTAATTGTTTCACCTCCTGGTGCTCCATTGCTCACTTATTGGTTAGGTCATTGTCTACATACCATTGTTCTCTAAACAGGGTTGCCACTTGCCTGGTTTGCAATTGTCCTCACCAGTTTTTGTACTGCCTTGCTAGTTAAAGAGTTGATATGCCATTTCTTTCCCACTTGGGACCCATTAGAGAGCTCTATAATTCACATCTTCTTCGTCTGGACTGCAGGGCCATGTTAGGATAAGGTAAGAAAAATGATAAAACATAAAAAATACACGTTTGTGTGTGCACATGCCAGGGCATGTAAAATGGGTCTCTCAAACATGTTAGTAATAATTAGCTAATGTGGTCATTAAGACCTGTTTTGTTGGTGTGGAGAGCAGAAGGGGTAGCTAGTGACCAGTTTTTTTGCATCTCCAAGCTGGCAACTCTACCTCTAGAGAAAGGATTGAGTATGGCATTGAGACTTGTAATCTAATAAGGATGAACACCAACCCATGGGTAGGCCTATAGTGAGCCATTATCGTGACTATATCTTAGTAGACAGCATAAAGCCTAGTTGCCTGTAGGGATCAGACCAAAAGGGCAGTCTTAATTTCCACACCCACTCTTTGCACTAATCATTACTCTCCTTCCCATATCAAGCCACAAAAATGTACACACAGAACATAACGAAAATCAACACTTGGTTTCACGTCAGACGTATCAGCCAATAAAATAAATCCTGCCCTGCAAAACGTAATATCTTTACCCTGTATTTTCCTCTCTATTGTAAAAAAATCTGAAAAAAACATTGACACAGCAGGGTGTGCAGACTTTGGCATAGGAACATGGTAAAAGCAAAAGGCCATAACTTTATTCACTCATAACACAGCATAACCACGGGGGGTTAGAACAGTACTCATCACACCTATCCAGCAATACCGATCCAGTGTGGTCCCAGTGTGACTCTCCAGGCCCAGCCTGAACTCATTAAGGGGTGCCTTGGCCTCCCTGTGAAAGCCAGCTAAAGGACCTCAACTTCCCAGGTGAAATCCTTACCAGCTATTCCTCATGTGTGGGTTGGGGGGCAGGGGTACAGACAAGGAGTACCTCAGCCTGTGTAAAACATTGAAACCCTCCCGGCCATGTAACACACCAAGCCCCAGTCAATACTACCCTCTGCTACAATATGGGATTCCAGAAGTCAGCCCTGCTACAGCACCACATCAGACTGCTGGAAGCAGCGCTTAGAAAGACAAGGCGGGCAAGATAATATCTGTTACTGGACCGACTTCTGTTGGTGAGAGAGACAAGCTGAAAAAGAGCTCTTTGTGGCTCGAAAGCTTGTCTCGCTCACCAGCAGAAGTTGCTCCAGTAAAAGATGTTACCTTACACAACTTGGCTCTCTCTTGACACAGCTACAACTGCATAGAAGTTGCAGTGACACTCACACATAAACATAAAATGCATCTCAACTGTGCCAGTGGGGTGCCAAGACGAAAGTGAAAAATGTCCAGTGCCTTTTGCTCATTTACATTGTGGCAAAGTTTCTTGATGCCAATGGGTGATCGGCAAAGCCTCACCATGAGACTCAGAAAACCAGCAACAACAGCCCAGGTCAAAGCTGACCCTGGATACCCGGAGTTCACTTGCTGGGCCTGGGATTCCTTTAAATCATGCATGCTGAATAAATGTTATGCCATGGTCCCGGTATGATCACAAAATGGCATATTTTTTGTTTAAAAATCTTATTGTATGGTGAATCATAGCTTTGCATTCCTTTGATCATTTCTTTTTACCTTTACATTGAAATGTAACCAAATATTTCCAAGAAAAAAAAAAACAAATGGTATAGGATGTAGCCTGTTAATTGCATGAACGAGTGAGAATCATGTGTAGTGTAACATTTCAAATAACAGATGGCCCACAATAATTTTGTCTTGTTTATATGGACATGAAGAGCAGATCTTTGAAGCAGTCCCTGATGAGATTCTGCTTTGGTCTAGCAGTGTCCTGAGAGAATGTGCTTCCTCCCTCTTTCATCTGATGTTTTTCAACTAGCAAAATAAACATTTGTTAAAATAGCACCTGTGGGTGGAGAAAACATGACTGGACTGAAAACCTCTGGCTCTATGATCATGTATCTTACAAATAAAAGATCTGAATTTGCAAAGCTCTACTTATGTGAGTAACCCTATTCACATCAGTAGCTCCACTGCACTGACTTCATGGAACTGCTTGGCTTTGTCCCTTGTTCAAAGCATAAGAAAAACTCAGAAAAGGGAGAGCGGTGTGTCCTTTGTAAAGGCAGCACGCCTTACATCATATACTGCTGTTTGGGTAGATCTGTGTGCGCAGCTAGAGCAAAGTCACTTGATCTGTGCTTTTGACAAATGTGCATGGGGAGGAGGGGTTATACGTATCTGGCACCATGTGCCTTGTTCTGAGTATCCAACTGGGGCTTCATAGACATTTTTTTAAAAAGCAGACAGAGCATACACCAGTGCAGAAACTCTAAAACTGCAGGCACCAATGAACTTGGCCAACATATTCTGTATTATAATTATACAGAGAAAATAATGTTGGTATGTTTAAGTTTGCAACTTAATGGTTCCATTTAAAACTCCATTTGCATAGTATCTGCCTCCTATTATAGATTTTAATTCATAGATATTAAGGCCAGAAGGGACTATTAATTCATCTAGTCTGACCTGTATACCACAGGCCATTAAATTTCACCTAGTTGCCCCTATATTGAGCCGAATAACTTTGTTTGACTAAAGCATATCTTCCAGAGTGGCATTCAGTCTTGACTGGAGGACATCAAGAGTTGGAGAACCCACTACTTCAACTGGTATATTGTTTGCTCCCCTCAGTTCTGATATCCTTCCTCTGTTTTACAAACTAAAAATGCACATGCATTCGCCTTGTAAAGCAATTTACAAGATCATTTTTCATATCACTTTTCTTCTGATAGCATCTAGGAACCCTGACCCATTGGGCTAGGCACTAAGCAGACAAGTAACAAAGACAACTAGAAAGCCAACACTCCAGGTGTCAGGCAAAATGCAACAATCAGATGTAATAGGCAAAGTAATGGGGGTGGGCTAGGAGTATGATACTACAATAAAAAGATTAGAATAGCAATTTGATTTTGTTTGCACACAGGATATACTGACACAGCAAACAAAACAAGGAATAGATTTAAATGCAGTGAGTACTTCAGCTTTTTCTACATCATCTGTCACTAGGTTGCCTCCCCCGTGCAGTAAGGGTCACACACTTTCCCTGACCTTCTTCTGGTTGCTAACATACTGTAGAAACCCTTCTTGTTACCCTTCACATCCCTTGCTAGCTACAACTCCAATTGTGCTTTGGCCTTCCTGATGACACCCTGGCATGCTCAAGCAATATTTTTATATTCCTCCCTAGTCATCTGTCCAAGTTTCCACTTCTTGTAAGCTTCCTGTTTGTATTTAAGCTCACTGAAGATTTCTCTTTAAGCCAAGCTGGTTACCTGCCATATTTTCTATTCTCTCTGCACATCGGGATGGTTTGTTCCTGCACCCTCAATAAGGATTCTTTAAAATACAGCCAGCTGTCCTGGACTCCTTTCTCCCTCATATTAGCCTCCCAGGGGACTCTGCCCATCAGTTCCCTAAGGGAGTCAAAGTCTCCTTTTCTGAAGTCCATTTTGCTACTCTCCATTCTTCCTTTTGTCAGGATCCTGAGCTCAACCATCTCATGGTCACTTCTGCCCAGGTTGCCACCCACTTCTACTTTCCCTACCAATTATTCCCTGTTTATAAGCAGCAGGTCAAGAGGAGCATTGCCCCTAGTTGGTTCCTCCAGCACTTGCACCAGGAAATTGTCCCAAACACTCTCCAAAAACTTCCTGGATGGTCCGTGCACTGCTGTATTCTTGTACATCCAGGATTACCAGGGTACTTGACTAGCCTGGCCATTTTTTTAATGGATTTGCCAGTTGCCAGAAAAAATCATTGAATCTGCCGGGTTGTTGTTTTTTTTTCACGTAGATCTAAAGATTTGCATTATTATCACAATACACTGGGATATCTAATATTAAAACTTTCTGTGTCCAGCTAAAAATGCTGCAGTGTTCCCACTTCCACAGTTTAAGCGATAACAGATCAAAATGGCTGAAAATACAGCAGCTGCCAGCCCACCAACACACAAGTGCACCGCGTGTATGCGTGAGAGAGGGTGTGAGTCATGAGAGAGTGAGGAGATGTGCAAGGCCTATTAAATAATGGAAGATCGGGACAGTGCTGTGAGTGATCCTATTATACCCCCGGGGGAAAAAAAAGCTTGCATCGGAAACCGCACATACAATGACAACTGGTTAAATGAAACAGACTTACAAAGACTGGCGGGCAAAATGTGCTGATACAACAAACACTGTTGAATATGGGGGTGTTGAGGAGTTGCCTCGTGGTTGGGGCTGCAGTGGGCTTGCCTTGTGCGGGGGAGGTGTACTGGGTTTTTTTGCATTTCAAAGGTGGTAACCCTATGTACACCAGCCCTATCTTTGGACCAAAGAAGTCAGTTCACTGTAAGACTGCAGAGAATCAAAACAGAAGCTAATAATGAAATGAAACTAATGTAAGTAACTGCGGGGAAACGTGGCAAAAAATCCAGTGAATTGAAATCAAATAGTTCTGACCAGTGTACTACCATTAGTATAATATGGGCTGGTCTACACTACTGCACTAAATTGATCTAAATTACGTAACTTCAGTTGTGTGAATAACGTAACTGAAGTCGACGTAGTTAGATCCACTTACCGCGGTGGCTACACTGTGCTGTGTCAACGGGAGAGCATCTCCCATCGACATCCCTTACGCTTCTCAGGGAGGTGGAGTACACAAATCGATGGGAGAGTGCTCTCCCATCGATTTAGTGTGCCTTCACGAGACCCGCAAAATCGACACTCGCTGCACCGATTGCAGCAGTGCCGATCTATCCGTAAGTGTAGACATGACCTCACATCTAAATAATTATCTGATTCCACCCTCCATTGGGGGAGAAGAAAGGTAAAACATTTAAGAACAAGAGCCTGATGAGAACATCCTGGCTGCAACCTTCAAATGTCACCTTTGCATGGCATAGTCCATAACTATTCAGATGCCCACAAATATAGTGCCTTTAATGCCAAACTGGGACATGCATGGTAAAGCGCTGGTGGAGTGGAATGAGCATCTCTGTTCCTAGCTTCTCTTCATTTACTCTTTCCTAACTATAAATTGTATCTGTCTCTCCCCACCCCATATAGTTGGGTTCTAATAAGGAGGGAATCTTGTCATATAATAGCTATGAGGAAGCCTGACGCTGCTAAAAACACCTTTTCCCTCAGCAGAGGTCACTGTGCATTAGGATAAGGCTTAATTAAATGGAAAGGGGATGAAGAAGAGAAAAGAAAATATTATTTTACTCTTAGAATCTGAATACACTCAGAGCTTAAAATTACAATGTTGTATACTATCACTGTTTTTCTGGCTTCATCAATTTTTTTCTTCCAAAGTCAGCACCCCAGACTCTTACATGCCTTTGTCTCCTGCTGTCATCAAGACGTTTGCATGCATTAATCCATGACAAATGGCTTCATTTGATCCATAACTGATTTCCCCACCCGCCAACTAGAAAAGGATTACAGAAATGAAAAGAAAAACTAGGCTAGAAAAAAGGGCTCATCTATTTATTGGTGTGGGGACAGTATACACATTAAGGCAAACAATACCAGGCTGGCTGAGGGAGAAAGCACCGGCTTTTCAGTCATGGAAAGTCAGTTTCCAGCATGCTAGGAAAACAAACTACATTTTAATCCAGTTCATATTATATGATACAACTACAGTAATTACAGCATTACAGATGTGGCAACTGGTTTGGATATGCTAATTCCCCACCAGATCCCTGCCCTGCACCTTTTCCCGAAATTCAAACCAGAAACAAACCCTTTCAAAGCCTTCCATTATATTGACAGGTTTCAGAGTAACAGCCGTGTTAGTCTGTATTCGCAAAAAGAAAAGGAGTACTTGTGGCACCTTAGAGACGTAAAAGAATAAATGGACACAAATCAGATGTCAAGAATTATAACATTCATAAACCAGTCGAAGAACACTTCAATCTCTCTGGTCACGCAATCACAGACATGAAGGTCGCTATCTTAAAACAAAAAAACTTCAAATCCAGACTCCAGCGAGAAACTGCTGAATTGGAATTCATTTGCAAATTGGATACTATTAATTTAGGCTTAAATAGAGACTTGGAGTGGCTAAGTCATTATGCAAGGTAGCCTGTTTCCTCTTGTTTTTTCCTACCCCCCCCCAGATGTTCTGGTTTAACTTGGATTTAAACTTGAAGAGTGGTCAGTCTGGATGAGCTATTACCAGCAGGAGAGTGAGTTTGTGTGTGTATGGGGGTGGGGGGGATGTGAGAAAACCTGGATTTGTGCAGGAAATAGCCCAACTTGATTGTCATGCACATTGTGTAAAGAGTTGTCACTTTGGATGGGCTATCACCAGCAGGAGAGTGAATTTGTGTGGGGGGGTGGAGGGTGAGAAAACCTGGATTTGTGCTGGAAATGGCCCACCTGATGATCACTTTAGATAAGCTATTACCAGCAGGACAGTGGGGTGGGAGGAGGTATTGGTTCATATTCTCTGTGTATATATAAAGTCTGCAGCAGTTTCCACGATATGCATCTGATGAAGTGAGCTGTAGCTCACGAAAGCTTATGCTCTAATAAATTGGTTAGTCTCTAAGGTGCCACAAGTACTCCTTTTCTTCTTCCATTATATTATATCCCCCTGTTACTTGTCATCTTAATGCATAGCAATGCTCCCTGGCTCCTCCTGAGACCCCAAAACTTAAAGTATCCCACTACAGAAATAAGCATAAAAAGAGCTACATGTGGGTAATGCTACTTATCACAGAGCAAAGACATAAAAAAGTCAGAAAGCACCTCACACATATTTCACACCATACAAAAGACACAGTTACATGCCATGAGAAAGTTACTCCAGAGCTGAACTAAAACAAGTACACAGGGACATCCTGACAGGCCAACCTTCTCTATGCTGCCTGGATTTCTCTTGGGAAGAATGCACTGGCTGGCTTATCTGGCTACATGCTACCGGATAGGATTTATCCTTTGAAAGGATAATGCCTTCATCACTGGCTTTACATTTTTGCCTGGGATAACACAGAAATCCTGACACTGGTAGAAGTATTTACTTAAAAGGGCACAAAGAAAAACTGAGAAAAACATAGCAAGCTATGAGCTTTCCTCTTTTTTAAATAAACACATCCAGTTATATCTTATTAAATCAATTTTCCCATAAGGTGTGTCATAAATATAAAGGGAAGGGTAAACCCCTTTGAAATCCCTCCTGGCCAGGGGAAAGCTCCTCTCACCTGTAAAGGGTTAAGAAGCTAAAGGTAACCTCGCTGGCACCTGACCAAAATGACCAATGAGGAGACAAGATACTTTCAAAAGCTGGGAGGAGGGAGAGAAACAAAGGGTCTGTGTCTGTTTGTAGTCGTCTTGGCCAGGGACAGAACAGGAATGGAGTCTTAGAACTTTTAGTAAGTAATCTAGCTAGGTATGTGTTAGATTATGATTTCTTTAAATGGCTGAGAAAGAATTGTGCTGAATAGAATAACTATTTCTGTCTGTGTATCTTTTTTGTAACTTAAGGTTTTGCCTAGAGGGGTTCTCTATGTTTTTGAATCTAATTACCCTGTAAGATATCTACCATCCTGATTTTACAGGGGGGATTTCTTTATTTCTATTTACTTCTATTTTTTATTAAAAGTCTTCTTGTAAAACACTGAATGCTTTCTCATTGTTCTCAGATCCAAGGGTTTGGGTCTGTGGTCACCTATGCAAATTGGTGAGGCTTTTTATCCAACATTTCCCAGGAAAGGGGGGGTGCAAGTGTTAGGAGGATTGTTCATTGTTCTTAAGATCCAAGGGTCTGGGTCTGTAGTCACCTAGGCAAATTGGTGAGGCTTTTTACCAAACCTTGTCCAGGAAGTGGGGTGCAAGGTTTTGGGAAGTATTTTGGGGGGAAGGACGCATCCAAACAGCTCTTCCCCAGTAACCAGTATTAGTTTGGTGGTGGTAGCGGCCAGTCCAAGGTGTAATATTTTGTACCTTGGGGAAGTTTTGACCTAAGCTGGTAAAGATAAGCTTAGGAGGTTTTTCATGCAGGTCCCCACATCTGTACCCTAGAGTTCAGAGTGGGGGAGGAACTGTGACAAGGTGCTAAGATCTTTTATAGAATTCTTCACTCCATTCTGATTCTAGAATCAACTGTTAGTGTTGAAAAGCTTCTGAATAGAAAAGCTGGTTGATTTGTGTATGTGTGTGCATGATGAAAAATAGCTGTTTAGTCACATTCATGGTGCTTTTCACTATAACTTACTTACCCAATACACCCTCACTCAAATCCTTAACTGGTATAAATCAGCCTAGCTCCATTGAAGCCGGGCTGTTTTACCCCACCTTTCTCCTTTGTGATTTTTTGCTTCTGTCAAATATATGGTGGGGAACCTCACTTGTTCATAGAACTGATCTCAGTTGCACCTGTAAATATAAAGTAATGGCACTGAAGTAAGAAACAGTGAAGCAACTCTTAAGATTTTAAAAAATACAGAATCAGACTATTAGATTTAAGAGGTACAGGTAAAAATATATTGTAATAATACTTGTTATATTTTTATCACCCTGTATCCCATTTACCAAAGAATGCCATTCCCCCATCTGGTTTTTCTACCAGTGCATTCCACAAAATATGTAATCTACAAAAATAGATACAGATTTTCTTAGTTTAATCATATTCTTTTAAAAATAAACAAATACATCAGTGGAACTTTCTTTGCTAAATAAACTATCCTTAGTTGCTTCCAACTTAATTAAATGCAATTAACTCTTGTTTGTTTTGGCAACCAATTAATGTCATGATCAAATATAAATAGACTCTGCAAGAAAAGATTATAATTAATAAATCCTTTACAATACTGTAAAATTACACTGAAGCTTTGCTTGCCAGAAATACTTAACTGCATTTTTGAAGTGTATTAATGAGGACACTAAAAAAGATAATAAAGTTTTATCAACGTGTATGCAGCTATTTTACTGTGGTTCTTGCCCTCTCTCAATCTGATCTATATAGCTTTCAGGCTGACAGTATTATTTAGACTTCATGAAATAGTAAGACCAAATTTCCTTCTTTCTGATCAATGCATTTGTTACAACATTTTAAAATATTTAAAGCCAAAGTTGCTATTCACATAACTTCATTGATTTAAACAGGGTTACGGCAGCAGAGATTTTTGCCCATGGTGTTTAGTTCATTGGCTGATAGAAAAAATATCTGAGAAATAATATCCAATGTGTAATATTACAAGAAAACAAAGGCTATGTCTTCATATGAATGACATGACTCCATACCAATGGGAACTTTGGGTTCTCAAGAAGTGCTGGATAAGCTTATTGAATCAGAGAGTCATAGAACTGGAAGGGACCTCAAGAGGTCATCTAGTCCAGTCCCCTGCACTCAAGGCAGGACTAAGTATTATCTAGACCACATCTGACAGGTGTTTGTCCAACCTGCTCTTAAAAATCCCCAATGATGGAGACTCTACAAGCTCCCTAGGCAATTTATTCCAGTGCTTAACCACTCTGACCGTTAGGAAGCTTTTCCAAATGTCCAACCTAAACAGCCCTTGCTGCAATTTAAGCCCATTGCTTCTTGTCCTATCCTCAGAGGTTAAGAAGAACAATTTTATATTTATATTTTTACCCATGTTTTAATAGCAATGTTAATATGCAGAGATATAAGGATTTTCAATCACTGTGTTTTCTAACAATAGAGTACACTATTCAGCCAGTGGTTAAGTGCAGTCTGTTATGTGCACACACACACCCCTACACACCTTAAAAAGTAGTTGAAAGCAGTGAAAGAAAAATCTTTGAAACAGGTTTTCAAAACAGCTCAGCAACCACAATTCTTAATGGGAGTTACTGGCTGTGCCTTCCATTTTTAAAGGCAGCCTTACATTCACAAACATTCTTCATGGCCCAAATCCACCCATACAGTACACACTCCAAATACGAGTCATCTCAGTGGGGCCACTGTAGTAGAGGGAATCCTAGCCTTTCCAGTCCATAGATCCTCCATGCCTTGCGGTCTCTTTGGACATATGCAGTGAGCCATGCTGTGCAAGCCATGTGCTGCCCCATTCTCTGATCTCAGTATCATAGTGCCTTGTGGGAGCTGCTCAATACCTTGCGGGTTTGGGCTTTAAGATTTGACCTGAGCACCCATAACAACTATGGACTTCAATGGGAATTGCAGGCACTCTGGATGTTTCCAAAGATAAACATTTTAAGATCTGTTCCTGTAAGTCCTGACTTGCACAAGTAGTCCTTCTTCACATGAGTCATTCCATTGCCCTGAATGGGACGAAGCATATGAGCAAGGGTTTGCAGGACTGGGCCCTTCCATTTCTGCCACCAGGCTGCTCTCCAGGTTATTCTAATGCAAAGTGTGTCTCTTTCTTCCACTGAAGTAAAGGAAGAATTGCAGCTGAACAGCTGTAAGATATGAACATACAATTGCTATTGATTATGACAAGCCAGAAACCTCGGCCCGCATCCTGCACCAGCTGAAATGAAGAGTTTTCCTGTCCTTTTGACAGGAGCAGGACTGGGTTCTTAAACTAACAAAGGAAATGAGGATGCTACCCATTTGGAACCTTCTGCAAGATTCACAGAGATAGATGCCAGAAAATCATCTTATTAACAGGGCCTAATAATATGAGTCACAAATTTATATGCGGTACTTTGGAACTTCATTCATTTTAACTTACACCCTAATTCCCCACTGTGCATCCTCGACTGAGACTAATACGTCTGGACTGGAGCTGTGCTGCAGCCCCACTGGTAGCTGCCGAAAGCCCAGTGGAAAGGAGTCCCCAGTGCCTGCCCAGTGCTAAAATAAGTTTTGCTCAGAAGAACAGTTCTGTTTAGAACACTGGAGAATAGTGGAAAAGCTGAATCCCACATGGAAAATAAATCATGCCCATTGTAAAGGTTTGATTTCACAACAGAGAGAAAAGGAAAACATGCAAAACGAAATGTAAAAGATTACAGGAGAGCAAGACTAAAACAAAAGGGTGAGATCACTTGCGTCTTAAGAGGAAATGCACTTGATATTACCTTTTCAAATACAAATCAGTGTTGAACTTAAATAGGGCAATAATTAAAGGCAGGTTTCTGATGTTATCCGCAGAAACCAATCAATGTAGAAATAATGTATATTGCCTTTGGGGTTTATATTTGTGTCTAATTTTTCTTGGGGCTTAGCCATCACAGTATGAATCCCCACAGTCTTGCAATATTGTGGCAGCAAGATACAAGCATTACTGAGCATTGAAAGGTCCCCTTGTGACTCACATCGCAACCCCCTATCCTCTCCCCCAGGCTGCTCTCAAGCAGAGACTGAGTTTTGACACATGGGTGTGGGAAGAGAAGATATCCAGCAGAGATTCAATCCCTCATGCTGCCGAGTGCTGATGTGAGGCAAAGCACAAGTGCTGGGTATTTGCTTTTTGTTCAGCGTCTCCAAAGAATGGCTTCTGTGACATATAGAGAAAGATGCAGAGTGCCCAATGACAGAGAGTAAGCCACTGTGTCCACGCTCAACTGAGCGCTGGGGAGAGTGAAAGTGGGCACATCAGGAGGTGCGGACAAAGTGTGGTCAAGGCACCGGGGTTTATGTGCAACTCCCGTGCATCCAAAAGGAATGTGTAACAGCTAGTATCAAGATACTCCTGTTATCACCCAGGAGTTCTTTCACACAGTGTGTATGGAAGGGCTGATCTTAGGAGATACAGAAATGCTTCCAATAGTTCCTTTGAAACAGTATCTCTCACAGCCAGCTGCTCAGTGCCTCCTGGCACATGCTGGGCCCTCTGTTCTTGGCAGCCCATCAGACTGCAGCACACATACTCCCCCTCCATTTAATTCACCTTACTGGATCACAAGTAACAAACCACCACATTCAGCAGCATGACTGGTGGCTGGCTCCACACACCTGCAGCACAGAGATGCTAGGCAGATACCTGAGGCAGGATGAGGAGCTGCAATGCTGAGTCACTGGCATGACCCTTGCTAATGCCTAGCTGTACGTAGATGGAGAAATTCTGTAGGCCCTTTGACTCCCTACCAAGTATTAGTTTTTCTGTGGCAATAGCCCATCCCCTTTGTCCACTGTACATGGGGCCACATGAGATGGAGATGGATCAAGCATTCTGGCCAAAGCATTCTCCTCAGCTTCTTCAGCCAGAAAGCTCTACATCTGCAGTATCTGTTTAAACCAGTGATTTGCAGGGCAGCCTTTGTAAAATTCTTGCTCTACTACATAAGGTGATAAAGCATCAGAGCTCTAGCTGAACTGGTCTCCATTAGATATTTTTACTTGGAATTAATTGATCAGGGAGTGTCCTGACTAGCATTTACAACTGTGTTAATTACTTTGAGTTTATTGACAGCCAATTAATTCAAGGTTTAAAAAAGTCTAGCGTAGACATACCCATTAAAAGGTATAGTGTTGCAATAGTCCCATTGATGCTGGAACTCTTGAAGGGCAGACCCCATCTCCTTCAATTGATGAAAGCCATAAAATGCAATTACAGAAACTTTATAGGCACTTACACCATCCTAAACAATTACTGCATGTGAGCTACGGACCATAAAGATGGTAGATGGTACAAAATAATGTGTATGGAAAATACAAATACCAATTACTGCATGTGAGCTATGGATCATAAAGATGGTAGACGGTACACTATACATAAGAACATAAAAACGGCCATACTGGGTCAGACCAAAGGTCCATCTAGCCCAGTATCGTGTCTTCTGACAGTGTCCAATGCCCGGTGCCCCAAAGGGAATGAACAGAACAGGTAATCATCAAGTGATCCATCCCCTGTTGCCCATTCCCAGCTTTTGGCAAACAGAAGCTAGGGACACCATCCCTGTCCATCTTGGCTCATAGCCATTGGTGGACCTATCCTCCACAAACGTCTCTAAATTCTTTTTTGAACCCTGTTACAGTCTTGGCCTTAACAACATCCTTTGGCAAGGAGTTCCACAATTTGACTGTCCATTGTGTGAAAAAATACTTCCCTTTGTTTGTTTTAAACCTATTGCCTATTAATTTCATTTGATGACCCTTAGTCCTTGTGTTATGAGAAGGAGTAAATAACAATTCCTTATTTACTTTCTCCACACTAGTCATGATTTTATAGACCTCTATCATATCTCCCCTTAGTCATCAAGCTGATAAGTCCCAGGTCTTATTAATCTCTCCTCATATGGCAACCATTCCAAACCCCTAATCATTTTTGCTACTGTTTTCTGAACCTTTTCCAATATATCTCTTTTGAGATGGGGCAACCACATCTGCACACAGTATTCAAGATGCAGGCATACCATGGATTTATATAGAGGCAATATGATATTTTCTGTCTTATCTATCTCTTTCTTAATGAGTCCCAACATTTTGTTCACTTTTTTGACTGTCACTGCACATTGAGGGGATGTTTTCAGAGAACTATCCACAATGACTCCAAGATCTCTTTCTTGAGTGGTAACAGCTAATTTAGACCCCATCATTTTATATGGAGAGTTGGGATTATGTTTTCCAACGTGCATTAGTTTGCATTTATCAACATTGAATTTCATCTGCCATTTTGTTGCAGTTTTGAGAGATCCTTCTGTAGTTCTCCACAGTCTGCCTGGGACTTAACTATCCTGAGTAGTTTTGTACCATCTGCAAATTTTGCCACCTCTCTGTTTACCCCTTTTTCCAGATCATTTATGAATATGTTGAACAGCTCTGGACCCAGTACAGACCCCTGAGAGACCCCACTATTTACCTCTCTCCATTCTGAAAACTGACCATTTATTCCTACCCTTTGTTTTCTATCTTTTAACCAGTTACTGATCCATGAGAGAACCTTCCCTCTTATCCCATGACTGCTTACTTTGCTTAAGAGCCTTTGGTGAGGGATCTTGTCAAAGGCTTTCTGAAAATCTAAGTACACTATATTCACTGGATCCCCCTTGCCCACATGCTTGTTGACCCCCTCAAAGAATTCTAGCAGATTGGTGAGGCATGATTTCCCTTTACAAAAGCCATGTTGACTCTTCCCCAAAAAATTATGTTCATCTGTGTGTCTGACAGTTTTGTTCTTTACTATAGTTTCAACCAGTTTGCTTCGTACTGAAGTCAGCCTTACTGGCCTATAATTACCAGGATCACCTCTGGAGCCCTTTTTAAAAATTGGCATCACATTAGCTATCCTCCAGTCATTTGGTACAAAAGCTGACTTAAATGATAGGTTACAGACTACAGTTAGTAGTTCTCCAATTTCACATTTGCATTCCTTCAGAACTATTGGGTGAATACCAGCTGGTCCTGGTGACTTATTATTATTTAGTTTATCAATTTGTTCCAAAACCTCCTCTAATGACACCTCAGTCTGGGACAGTTCATCAGATTTGTCACCTAAAAAGAATGGCTTAGGTTTGGGAATACAAACAAATATCAATTACTGCATGTGAGATATGGATCATAAAGATGGTTGACAGTACACTATACAAAAAAGTGTGTGGGGAAGATATAATTACCCATCAACTTACTGCAGGTTAACACAGACAAGATGAGAATCTGGCCCGTGACTTGATATTCTATAACCAGTGGATCATGTATGCAATCTGACAATGGTTAGGCAGATGGTGAGTTGTGATTACTGCTCTTGATTAGCTAAGAATTCATAGAATCAAAGAATATCAGCGTTGGAAGGGACCTCAGGATTGCACACATCTAATTATTATTGTTACCCCATCTTTCCCAAACTCCATCCCAGCCTGCTTGTTTGTTTCATCCACCTCTTATGTCTTGTCTTTTGGATTATAAGCATTTTGGGGCAAGGAGTGCCAGCTACTATATGATAATCTAGTACAATGAGGCTCCAAGATGGTTGGACTCTGGGCACTGCCACAATATAAAATAATAAATAATACATTGCAAATCTGCTAGGCAGAGGCAGGATGTAAAGCTGAACACCAGTAAAGAATAAATCACCTGGTGTGTTGCCCTGAGGTAAAGGCATATGGCAAGCACAGGGGGGTCTTGGTCCTGGACTGGAACTTCTAGGCTCTGCAATAATTCAAATAACAAATAAGACATCTACAGTGTTCCCCTACCAAACTAGGTCCATAGCCATGTGTTGAAATATTGCACAAAAGACAGACCATGATCTAATTTCAGAACCCATGATGGTATCTTCTCAAAGTAGCATGGATGAGCCATTAGAAATGTTAATTAACACTGATAGCAAAACGGGGTTAAAGAATAAAGTTTCTGGAGATTCTCCAGTGAGCAAATCATTTCTCATTCTTGCCTTAGCAAAATTAAAAGACACTAGTAGAAGATGACAACACCCTCTGCACCTCTGGCGGGTTGGGGGGTGGAGTAGGGATGGAGCAGCCGCTGCATTCCCAGGTGCAAGGATTGCAGTTCTGCACAATCCTTTTGCAGGTCACACAAGGAGGGTACAAGGGCTTTTTACATCCTCTGCACTGCTGTAAATGGAAGGGCCAGGGCCACACTTAGCTGCAGAAATATGGGGAAGGTCCAAAGCATAGTACTTAATGCATCAGGACAACAATATTTTAGTCGAAGTTCCTAACAGCAACCTGCTTCTTAAAGTTAAGAAGGACGTTACCAGATCTGAGAACAGCTTTCCCGTGTCCAAACTTGTCTCATTAACTTTACAACTCCAGTACACAGAATGTAACTCCAAAAAGCTGGTAGTTATTTACCATATCACAAAAGACATAAATAGGGAGATTTCTCAGTACCACAGAGCATGTTGTTCTGTCTTCAATTAGGGCCTTTTTAGGCCTGGCCCATGTCATCTTTTGGAGGTTTAATTCCTTGGATTTTTGTAAGCAATCTGTCATTACATCTTCTTAGGACATCCACTGCCCCAGACAAGCAAATCACAAGAGCACAACTCAGTATATAGTCCTGCCTGATACACCCTAGCTATTCACATTCCCCAGTCCAAAATTGTTTGTGCTATTTATAGCACGGCTCCTACACACACAACATCAATGCTGTTTTGCATGCAAGGAGGTGTAACAACATTACATTGCTCTGTATTATCACTCTTAACTCAGCAGCTGACAGTTTACATATCTGCAGACACAGACTTAGGAAGATATTAAAAGGTATATTGTACCTATAGCCAGTTCATTGATTATAGTATATCAAGTTCTGGACCAGATTCTGATCTTGTTTATATCTGTGTTAACCTGGAGTAAGTTCATTGGTTTCAGGGCATTTACTCCATATTTACAATGTAAACAAGATCAAAATCTGATCCTATGTCTTTTTTAGTTCTGTGTTAAGATAAATTATCAAGTGATATTGGCAATTACTTTTGTGGTCACTTGACCTTTACCCTTGATGTGCGTTAAGAAGTTAGATGGTGGTGAGCATATTGTACTGTGAATGCCAGGGTACATGTTTTTTTTTCTTTTCTCTCGTTCTCTAGTACAGTACCAGTATGGATTCTGATTGGCTTGAATACAATTACTAATAATTTTCCATATACATCTTCAAACCTGCTCCTATCAACATCAACAGCAAAAATCCCATTGGATTAGATCACTGATTCTCAATCATCCTGCAAGATAGGCAAGGAAATATTATATTCATATTTTTATTGAGGAAACAGACACAGAGAAGCTAAGTGCAACATTTTTACAAGATGTCATAAACTGGATATCAGCATTGGAGCCTCCCCAAATGAGTACAATTTTTGAAGATTTGGACCTAAGTGGCTTCCCTAAGGCTTCCCAAGTAAGTGGCAGAGTCAAGATTAAAACTAAAGTCCCTTGCTCACAGCCATAGATCAAGTCATTGTAAGACGCTGCCTTTCTTTTATGAAACAAGCTCAGAGAACTCCTCGGTTCTTGTTTGGTCTGAGTTTCTATAAGATTGCTTTGGCGTAGTGATTTTTTTTCTCTTAGTATTTATGGGCAAACTCTTCTCAAGATGATTTTTGATTCGTGTAAGATCTGCTGCTGCCACAATAAATAAAACTATGGATAGCTTAGTATTTAGTTGGTGTACGTATGACCTAAAGTCCTGGTTTTAACATTTATATAACTGTGTCGTTTGATGCATTTCTGTTACAGTACAAAGTAACACATGAAACACTGCCAAGAGAGAAAAAAAAGTGGAAGAAACTACTCAGCATTTTCTTGGCATACTGCCTTGAGAAACGCAACCACAATTTCACTGATACAAGCCAAACCAGCTCAGGCGGATACAACCATCTTTCCCTCTCTGAATAGGCCTTTTTTTTTTAATTAACATCTTTGCAAACGTTAACCATGTTACAGTATCTCTATGTTTCTAGCCCACATCTTTATACTTTACAAAATTCACGTAGGACCAACTTGGCATCCTGAATGTTTAACAAATTATTCTACATGGGCTAAAACGTGTCATGTCCAGGTGATGGTAACTTGCAATTTTTGTGTTTATTTTTTTTTTAACTTCAAGGTCTAACCATGGTATTTTCCATTTAGATTTAATGCTAATTCATAGAATATTCATAGAATATCAGGGTCGGAAGGGACCTCAGGAGATCATCTAGTCCAACCCCCTGCTCAAAGCAGGACCAATCCCCAATTTTTGCCCCAGATCCCTAAATGGCCCCCTCAAGGATTGAACTCACAACCCTGGGTTTGGCCTTAAGGTTCTTTCCTGAATTGAAATATAATCTCTTGTACATAATAAAACAATGAGAGATCATTTTGTATATTTGTGACACTGATGCGAATATCAAATTTATTTGCATCCTTAAGACTCAGAAATGCTTTGTTGACACTTTAGTGTCTTGCCAAACCTTAATGTCGACTTCCTACTTCTGGAGAACTGAGTCAATATTCGCAAAAAGAAAAGAAGTACTTGTTGCACCTTAGAGGCTAACCAATTTATTTGAGCATAAGCTTTTGTGAAGAGAGCTGTAGCTCACGAAAGCTTATGCTCAAATAAATTGGTTAGTCTCTAAGGTGCCACAAGTACTCCTGTTCTTTTTGTGAATACGGACTAACACGGCTGCTACTCTGAAATGAGTCAATATTGTCAATCAGATGATCAATGGACAATCACTGGCACTCAGCTACCTCTTTAAATCACAACCTGTCCAGTCTAATCCCAAGGCCAATTCAACAGCCATACAATTGTATGTATGCTGGAGTTTAAAATGGCCAATGTGGAATTGTTCTCATTGTGTTTTATTAACTCCAAACCAAACTAAGTACTCAGAGAACATTGATTGCTTCTTCCTAAAGTTATATCCTATGCATGTTTTCATGCATACTTTGTATAATATAATTTTCTTGAAAATGAAATATATTTATATAAGGATCTGCAGAAGACAATATTACCTAAAGAGAATTGTATGGCATTGGAGCTATGCAAGTTTACACCAAATGAAGACTGTCCTTTGAGTATTAGTCAAGAAGAAGGAAAAAACTCCATGCACACACTCAACCTATTTCATTTTAAAAGAACATTCACCAATACATGCCTTACTAAGACATAATTATATGCATTCAAACCTTTGGGTTAATGTGACAAGGGAGACAACAGTCCATGTACGTGTGCAATATCTTACATTCAATTTTATACCCATAGTAATATTGAATATATCCTGTATGTGCCCTTCAGCTACTATTTCACAGAAAATGAAGCTACAGTCACTTAAAAATTCTGTCACATAAAATGGTTTGCGATTTATTTGCAATTTTGTATCTTCTGTCACGTCATCTATAGGTTACCAAAATGATGAATTATAGAAATACAGCCTGCAGTGAAATGAAAATTTAAACTTGTGTGTTCGCATGTATAATGTCCAAAAGTTTATCTGAAAACATTAGAACATAAGAACAACCACACTGGGTCAGACCAAAGGTCCATCTATCCCAGATTCCTGTCTTCTGACAGTGGCTAATGCCAGGTGCCCCAGAGGGAATGAACAGAACAGGTAATCATCAAGTGATCCATCCCCTGTTGCCCATTCCCAGCTTCTGGCAAAAACTTACAATGTTTAAGAAAGTTTTAGAAAAAAAGGACTACTATACTTGATAAAGTCACCTTTCAGTGTCTCATGCCAGAAATCCATAGTGTTTCATTACTGAATTAATCTTCATATTAGAAATAGATTCTCTCAATACATATATCCATTCAGTTACATTCAAGTTTATTAGGTTCAATCCACTAAATCAGAATTTGTTTTTTTAACACTGCATGTACTTGTATTTAATGGATACTCTTGTATTTATCAAGTACAAGAGGCACAAGGCAGAAAGGAATCTGTCTCTTTTAATTACCCTAGTCTATACTAAAGTAGTCCTACCATTGAGTTTTTAATTGTTCGGAATGTCTCTTAAATTAAGTATCAAACTAATATCCATGTAATCCCACAAAATGAGAAAAAGTATGCTGAACCTGCTATTGACGATAGCTATTTTTGCCATGACTCAAAATTTCATATACACAAATATTAAATTACTGAAATTGTGCATTGGTTCATCTGCATCATTTGTATTAATCCTTATTTGGCTGAATATTTTAATCTTACTTATACAGTGACTAACAAACACATTCCTAATATTATAAATAGGAACTGCTTAGAGACTATAGTTGAATACATTAAATCAGTCAGTTTCCTAGTTAACATATTTCCATCCCTTTTATGTACAAACCTATTGCATTCAGTAAGCAGATTGCAAATTCATGGCCTTATAAAAACATTGTGCTGATTTCATGTTCTGACAATAGAAATTGTCTAAAATCTCTGTTTCCTCTAAAGGACCCTCCCTAGCTGGTACTTTCCAGGTGCAAAGCAATCTGAATCAGAGGTGAACACCATGTCAAATTCCACTCATCTGTCAATGTACTGGATTATTTCTTGAGAGACTGAAATTGGCTGCCTGGGATCAGAACACCATCAATCTTACTCATGCAGGGTGCGGAGTAGCTGCCTGAGAAAGGCTCGCAAGAGGAAACTCTCTGAGGTTCCTAAGCAGGTGATGAGGCAGCTGTAAAACCTTCACTATATCTGTATCACAGCTCTGAGTGAACGATTTGTCATTTTCCACATTTCCCCAATACTTGGTATGCATTCAGTGTCTGACTGTTCTTGCTTCATAAAAGAAGTGATTTTTCAAGCTTAGGCAAATGTGGCAAAGCTCTGGATCTGCCAGGCTCTCATTTTTTCTCATAATGTCGCTTGTTTCAACAGACTTTACAAAATGAGATTACATTTTCCTTTTACCTATTTATGCAAGTAGTTTGTTTGTTTGTTTGTTTAGCCAGGGGACAGTCTCAGATCACCAATCGTGATTTCGGGGCATTTCTTTTAATGGGCATTTCTCTGTGTATTCCAAAAAAGAACATCCAAAACGGGATGTATTCTCTAACTTCAAAATGCCGGTACTAAAGCCAATACAAAACACATAATAGTTGTTCATTAGATAAAGCCTGGGAGTCAAATTTTTAGAACCATTCCTCTCCAGGCTATGATTATATTTATTTTATATTATGTTATTGAGAGAGAAGACACGAAGATACCCCCAAAACACCCTATCACTTTTGGGCAGCGAAAACAATTGGAAAAAAAACTTTTCAGCACATTAGACCCACTAAAGATTAAGGGCAATTTTTTTCAAATGTGCCTAAGTGATTTAGGAGGCTAAGCCCTATCACTTTTGAAAATGTTAGCCTTATTCTAATTCTGCTTTGATCTACCTGCTTCTACAAATTAAATAATGTGTAATTACCAGCTAATATTCTCTGTTTCATCTCTAATTCTCTTGGGAAGAACTTTCACTCCTTTCCTTGGGTTCAGAGTATGTGAAATTACAACACAAGGCTCTCTCATTTCTAACTTATTGGTAATAATGAGCTTTAATATGCCATTTCTTCAACATTTTTCATATGATACATGATTCACAAAGTAATTACAGCTGAAAATTAACACCAACAATTTCTGTTTGAAGAATGTCAAAGTAATGAAAATATTTATACACAGTCTCCATTCCACACACAAAGAAACTAAAACCTGCTCTCAGCAACACTCATCTAACCCCACTGAAACCCAGGCCTGAATTCTACTCAGAGTTGCACCTTTGCAAACTCATGGCTTGCCATCAGTAAGATTAAAACTTCTAGGCCAAATTCTGCTCTCATATAGACCCATCCCATCCCACTGACCTCAGGAAGAGTGAAAAGGCTCAACTATTATCAGAGTTTCACTCATATCATTGTAAGCGTACAATTTGTGCCCAGATTGACATAGGTACAGCAAATAAAGTTACACAAAGCTCTGCCACCAGGATTTCTTCTGGGGAACAAAACTTACTCTGTTATTACACAGGAAAAAAAATAAAGAGAACAGAGAAATTAAATTCTTATCTAAAATAGGCTTTCAGTGATCAGCCTCCTGAGTTGAGAAGCTGTTAGAAAAGGATGCTAACAGGAGGCATATTCCAATACCAAACAGCCATACATTAGGCTGATCAGAAAGATTCTCTGAGATACATAGACAAACAACTCATAAATGTTCAATAACAAACTGGGATGTTTATGTTTATTCAACCATTTATCAAGGCAGACAAGTGCACGGATAGAGTGCCTGTCATCTTACAACATCCTGTAGCTGATTGGTCCTACCTGGTCTGTGCAGGTGATGCTGCTGGAAAGTGTGATGAAGAGACCCCTGACAGAGCAGCATTGCACATGCACTTATCCACAAATACAGGACCCAAGACATTGTAGAGACCATCGCCATTCTCTAAATGAAATATTAGACAGGCGTTAGTACATATAGCCTGAGAGCACACACAGTATTTAGCAGTGATTACAACAGTATTTTTACCTTTACAGTATCTTTGTTTCTTTCTTCCCTCCCTCTTCTCCCCCTCCCCTTGCAGGCTGCAATGGTTATATGACAAAGGTCATGTCAAAAACAAGAAAAGTTGAGGTAAAGAGATGTCAGCATGGGAGACTTGGTAACTTTTATAATTCAGTGGCACAAATGAAACTATAATGATCCAAGTACTTGAAGAAAAACAACATAAATAGAAGCTAGGGAAATATTCCCACTCTGTGCTGCAATTTGATTTACCAGTTGGGGGGGGGAGGGAATTACAATACTATCCCCCCAAAAATGAGCTCCTCAGACAGTATCAAAACTATTTTAAATATATTACAGATAGTCATACAACATTATCAGATATCTGAGATGCATTTTAAGCATCCTCCAGCCCCAAGGCTGCAAGGCAAATACCTACCCAGTAGGTAACAGATTATTGTTTTTGACTTCTGTGCACATTAATTTTTAATTGCAATGAATGCTGTCTGCTAAACAAAGTAATTGTTTCTCAGAATTGTGTTCTAATCCCCAGATAAAAATCAGCTTCCTTTTGTTTGGCCTATGCTCATAAAGAACAATAGTAAGGGCAGACTGAATTTTATATGTAACAAATAGGAGGTTTGATCTTTTCATAAGGTAGAGTGTGTCAAAATTTAAAGACAAACTCTTGCTGAAAAGGAATGGTGTACTTCTTTCTCTGTCTCCCAATGCTGGCACACTTGACTACTTGAAATATTATATGTGGGTAGATATTTCCATCCATTTATTATTATACTAATTGGTTAAATTTTCTCAGACTTTGTGACTTTAATAGCTCCTTCTCAATACCTGCAAGGATTGTAGGATTTGCAAGGCTCAGCTATGCTACATATCATCCAGTTCCTTTAATAACACCTTCTGCTGCATTTCATATTGCCAAATTAATCAAACTTCAGACATTCTCCTTATTCAGCCAATGACATGATGCCACTTTCTATCTAATAATCCAATCAGCAGAACATCATGTTCACTGAGGATGGAAGACTTTAAAGCTAAAAATCTTTTCTTAACCCTGAACATTCTATGCATTTAGGAAAGATCGAGCCGACCAATGTAAAATCCAAAAAATGACCTATCAGCACAATTTCTTTATTGGGGAAATACACACTATTAAAAATCATAGCGATGTTTATGTGTCAATAAAATATATGCACAGATTATTTTTGTTATTTTAATAAATAAGCATGGTCTTTGAGGATTGTTTTAAAGATTAATGGAAGAAAATCCCGCAAATAAACTGACAAGTATAATTAACTGCAAAATAGCAAAACATTATTTTCCTCAACACAAGGCTATTTGTTTCCCTGTTCTGTGTATCTGATGCACTATTCAGCATATAATTAGTTTTCCTTCCTACTGTTTACTTTTGTATACTTTTCCTCCTTTGTTTTTGGACTGAGTAATAGTGTAACATGGATTCTACCCCCTCCAAACAGATAGCTCACAATAGACCTCCCATGTCTTCAGAAATTAATGCTTTTTTTAGTCATTTCTGGTGCTCCCATGCTTTCATACAATGACATAAAAGGGAAAGGTGACTCTAACATGCATTGATATTTCAGGCATAAAGTGCTCTTATTTAACCTGAACTTTAACATCCTAGCCAAACCATGAAGCAAAGCCAAACTTCTACAATCACCCAATAGCTCCTATTTCTTTTTTTAAAATGTGTCCAGGTATCATATTCTTAACCACACTGAACAGATGACTTTGAAACCCCCCACCCCCACCCCATGTTTTCACTCTTAGTCTGCTACATCTTTTCCATCCTTCCTCAAACTACATTATTTTAATTAACTTTATTCAAAGCCCCAACATTCCTTCCTTACTAGCATTTCATTTCTTCATGTACTTGTTAGTCAGCTCACTACAACTGCTGTCGAACACACTGTTTTTATGCAAAGAGAGCCTCTTGCTAATATATATATATACACACACACACACAGATTCTGTGAGTATTCCTCCAGTTATTGTCAGATGAGTTCAAGATCTGCTTTCTGAATCTTAAATCCTAAAGAAGCTCCTTACCTGAGTAATCCAGCCAAGAGCAGAGTACTCTATTAGTGTTCATTGGAAAGATCTAACACTTTTTAAAATCCATCTGTACCACAATAAGGAATTTTAAATAGCTTCCCAATAATCTTCTTTATCAGGATTAAAAAAAAAAATTCTCTTTTTCGTCACCAATCCTATTCCCAGAGTAAAGGAGACATCTGAGCTCTCAGACTGTGTTGTCAGAAAAGTGGCTAAGGTTTGAGGGGTGGAAACCTTGTCATTTTCACCTTTAAATCATCTCCTAACGTCACCTTCTGTTTGATGAGACCTTTGAAGTGATCTTGAGATAATTTGCAGCTTCCAGTGTACTTAAAGATGAGGATCAGTTTATGTTTAATGACAGAGCAGCCTCACTACAGTGCATTCAATGCAGAGTAAAGCAGCTGTATGTACAAAGCAGGATTGCTATACAATGCTGTAAGTACCGGTAGTCTATTTCAATACATCCCTGCTCTGTAAAGTATCACATGTCTTAAAGTGACATTACCTCTATTACAAGCTACAATGAATTGCTATACCAGTCCACGATCTATTAACAACTGGAGTAACATTTAAATGCCAGCACATCTGATATTTTTTACATTATATATATATATATATATATATATATATATATATATATGCATATACATATATATGCCCTCCTTGTGGTGAAAAGGAGTTCTTCTTTATATATATAGAGAAGAATATATATATATATTTTCTATATATATAAAGAAGAACTCCTTTTCACCACAAGGAGGGCATATTGAAAAGAAAAGAAAGGGCAGAAAAGTGTGACACAAGAGGACTACCAGTGGATGTGGAAAGACAAAACACTTTACTTGCAGTAGCCAATGGAAAATTAGAGACCCTTTAATTGCATTTACTGACCCTTTACTCTCAGGGCTCATTCTTCCATAGATTTGCTAGAAACAATCCGTAAAGTCAGTCCACAGATTTAAGGGAGTCTATTTAATTTCACAAGTTAGAAAGCAACATATATTTGTGATAATGTCTTTTTGGGGGTGGGGGGAAATACAAAGGGAGGGCAGAAAGGTGAAGAGTCCTATACACTTGGATAAGCTTTCCAAAAGCTTGTCCCAATACTAAGTAAAATAATCTCTTCTAATCCCCAATCATTTTTGAAGGTATCTCAGGATGCAATGGACAAAGAGTACCCTCCTTCAACATCCTACCAAATGCTTAAGCTTTGACATGACAAATTATTTATTACAGTCATTTATTTATTGCCCACATCTTAAGTGGCTGTTTACAGGAATGTACTGGTTTTTCCCGTCTTGAGCTATATGTAATTATTTTTTAAACAGCATTTTATATACTCACTACACCACTAAATACTACTTTGATAACATTAAGGCTCTGACTTAAGCCTACAAAAAACCAAGTATATTGGAAGTTAAAGCTGAAACCTTCACTTTAAGTGCACAGTGCCTAAGTAAGACAATACATACAGTAATATGTAAGAACACCTTCTTTGTAACACAATGTGTTTTAATAATTTCTGGCATAAAAAGATCCTACTTTCATTGCTTGCCAAATGCATACACAAAACAATAATAATAATTACCTGTACTATCAAAACACTTCCTTTCCAAACACTCAGAGTGCACCGCTTTCCTGGAGAGTCTTATTAAGAAGGTGCTTTGTGATTACTTGACTGATTTTAATGCCTCCTTTAGAACCATTATATTTTATTGTGTAATACATATTAAGAGACTGGCCAGACAGACTGACAGAGCCATTACATTGATCTGTGACACAATGTGTCATAACTACTCTTTGTTACAGCCCCGATATAATAATGCAACAGGGGCGTGACTTGAACTGACAAAGAAGGGAATTCAAGAGTTGATATTTTCAGTGCTATCCTGAATTCACCACAATGTGGGTCACTATTGCAGAACATACAGCTGAGCTATGCTTAGTACAAAACCCAGAATGGGAGAGGACAAACTTGCTATTATGACAGCGTTGTGGTTCCACAACTCCAGGACTCTATGGGGACTGGCTTAGCCTCCTTAGGACTGCTCTAATTTACACTCAACTGCCTACAGCCCAGAGGGCCGTCTGGCAGCCAGAAATAATAGAAATGCAGAGCTGTTGCAGGCATATTCTTTTCCTGTAGCTGCTTGCACCCCATGGCAGAGACTGTGAGTGGACTGACACACTGAGGGAATCCCCAGGTGGCCAGATTGATTAGGTCTATGACCCCTTTGCATTAGTAGGGCCAAGACCCATGTTATTGCTTTGAGACCCTAAACATGCTCTAGGCATAATAGGGTGAGTAAATATTAACTCTGAGCTGGAATTTCTCCAGCCCTTAATGTCATTAGCAAGTTGGTTTAATATTAAATTTCCTTTGTTGTTTCGCAGTGTGTTGGGTCAAATTCAATAGCGATGGAAACACTGGTGTAAGGGGTAAGGGTAGGGTAGTGTGCACCAGTTTGGCATTGAGCAGTGTACAAAATAAGTGTTACTTGCACAGCATTAGATGACTCAGCTGTTCAAAAACCATGAGGCAGGCCATCACAAATCATCAGATAGGCTTAAAAAAAGTTTAATGGGTTATTATGTTTGCCTATGTTTTCCAGTTACCAGTGCTCTGCTGCCATTAGGGCTAAAAACATATTTTCTAAGAAAAGAAAGCCGAGAGTCTCACATCACAACATGACTCCAGAAACTGGGGCTTTAAGAATACCAAATGTCATGAGGCTCATGATGAGTTGTCAAGGCTGCTTATAAAGATGTGTGGCAGGAAAATAGCTGCCAGGAACATATAAGAAATCAGCCCTTTTCTTCCATCTCTTATACCTTCCTGGTAGTTGTTTTTCCTGCTACAATTCCTGTAGTGACCCACTTCTGCTTAAAAATTAAGCTACATGGTTCACCTACAGAATGCTGGGTCAGTGCAAGTTTCACGAGTTTTACCACTTACATCCATGGTACACCTGGGCCCGTCATTTACACTCCCACTAAATTTGGCCCTGAATTTTCCCAAGGACTCATTTATTATTTTTAGACAAACTTTTTTTAAAAAATAAACAGGAGTCCTCTTGTTTGGCAATATAGTGGCAATATTCACTGCAACGGACACAGAACCATTACGTTTGTTTGTTTTTCAGTGAGAAGCTAACTCTGAATATTCACGCTTTTAAAGGTCTGTGGTGTCTTTTAGATGTTTTCAGTAAAGGTATGTAATACTGTGCAGCTGTTCATCCTGATTTCCAGTTTAACGATGTTATTTCCCAGGACTTTCCTTAGGGTTTTAATAAAGCTGGCAGTGGCTCAGTGACAGGGGTCTCTCACTCCTATAACTGTCCTCACCCATTTACTCAGCTCCTGGGCGGGGTTTGGGGACCCAGGAGCATGTGCATGAAGACATTGCATGCAGTGGAAAAGAGGGAGGTATGTGGGAGCTACAAGAAGACAGGGGCATGGGGAGGTCAGGAAGGGTGGAGCGTCTCTGGGGAAAGCTGGTGGGGAAGGAGGTGTTTAGAGAGCGTGGGGGGGTTAAAGTCCTCTGCGGGACTGTGTGGAGGAGCTGCTGTTGTTATTTAAGGGTGCTGGGTGTAGCTGGAAAGTTCAAAAGGTCACCCCTAATGCAGGGCTCTCCTGCCAGCTATAGCTTTAGTTTGGGTGCCCATCGGCGGACGTAAGGAACCTGTTTAGCACAAGCTCTTCCCTGCCACAGTGTGTGAGCAATACAGGGCAGGCGGTGTTTGGGGGAGCCAAAGGGGAGACATGGGAGAAGCGATACTGGGAGAAGGGGAGCTGCAGGGGTGCCTGGAAGAGTGTTTGAACTGCCAGGAGAAGGGGTTCAGGAGGGAATTCCCAGAAAGGAGATCCTCTGGAGGCAGGAAGGGGTTGGGGGGTAAATAATCAGGCCACACACCTTAGCAGGGTAGGCGTGGGCAGATCAGTACAAGGTACACATTTATGTAAGATACAGTGTAACTGTCACCCTGCCAAGGGCTGATAACTCGCAGCGCAAAGAGGCTAATGCCACCACAACCTCTAACAGCTGCCGCGATGGCACAGAATAAGCTCTTCAGAAACAGGGGATGTGTTGCTTTCATGAGGGGAGGGAATATTAAATAGCCTGCCCTTTTCATCTCTCCCCTGCCCTGGCTCCTGGCATCGCAGACATGAACAGAGGAGTCCTTGGCAAATCCTGCCGTGGCATTCTCACACCTGCTTTGATGTCTTTTCTGCCAATTCCAACTTTCAATGGACCGACAAGGCGTGGGAAGGCTCCGCTTGTCTTGTTCCAGCCAGATATAGTGTCATCTTTCCCAGCTACTGACAACTGGCTCTGAGCACATTGCCTATCCAGTTTAGATGTCAGCAGCTTCTGGTGGGAGGGAGAAAGACTGGCCTGCAACCGTGAGCCCTCGTGTCAAATTCAGGGCTGCAAATTTAGGAGCGATAATAAAAGAGAGAAAAATATTATCTGTGTGAATGTTGAATGGCTGCTGCAATGCCATCAGCACAAGACTTACAGAAAAGTGAGCTGCCTCGCAAAAGGAATCCAAGAGGAGGGATCTGAGAGGTGCACAGGGTTGGGGGTCATGTCACCGAGCAGGTGAAATGGCAGCTCCAGCCAGAGAGGGGGGCAGAAGGGATCTAATCCCTACTGAGGGGTGGGATAAACACCTCTGTGACAGTCAAGGGTAGGTGGCTCTGCTGTCCCCCAGGGATGGCTTAAGACTGTTTTAAACACAGCAGGCATGTCAGGACATGTTTCCTCCTAGATTATTATGGTCTATGCCACAGCCTTGGGGATGGGGTGGGGAGGGGGAGCAGCCGCAACAAATATAGAGGGCTAAAAAGGCCTACAGGTTGCACAGTCAGGTCAGTCAGCCTCTGAAATGGTAGCTGCATCCTGGGGAGGGGCAGCACCTCACAGAGGAAGGGAAGAAGGTTCCAACTAAACCAGTTCCAGCTAGCAAATCAAATCACATAGCCCAGAAACCCCACTGGAAGGGGTCACTCCACAGGCTCCTCTTTTATGTGCTTCTGTCTTCCCCCTCCATGTCCCTTTTCCCCGGCTGCGAGAGGAGAATTCCAAGGCGAAGATGGGTGCAGGCAGCCATTTTCCAGCTGTCTTTCATAGGGTCCTGAAGTCAGGGAAGGTTGGTGGGGAGGGTTAGGGAAAGCGCAGCCCACAGGCAGCAGAAGGTAGAAGACCCCAGTGCTGGGAGCTGCAAGAGAGGGCAGAGAGCATGAGAAGCCTACACCAAGGCCAAGTAAGTCCCCCTCCCCGATTAACGAGGAGGGGAACTAAAGGCAGGATTGAAACATTTTAGAAAAAAAACATGCCCGTCAGCCTATGCCATTGGGTGGGATTTCTCATAGCACAGAGGAAACCAATTATAGGCAGAGTTTCCTGAGAGCTGTGGGAAAACCCCATCCATCTTAAGGCTGATTAGTTCCTAGGAGGGATTCCAGCAGAAGGTCCACATAATTGAGCAGAGTTAAAGGTGGGGATAGGCTGTCCGTGGCCACCATCCCATCCCCTCAAAGAGGGCCAGAGAGACGTGACCCTCAGGGGGGAGAAGCTAGAGCTGAGTAGGAGGTTGGGGAGGGCAGGCTGATGTAGATGCCATGCTCTCAGCTGCTTCACGTGGGATGTTTTTCCATGGATGTGGGGAGGGAGTCTCTGATTTCTCCCTGGCGAGTGGCAGCAGGTGTGTGGGAGACAGGAGCCTGTTCCCCATACCCTCCTGGTTTCTGAGGTTTATGTGGGATGGGGTACGCAAGGATAGCTTGGGCTGCTGGGGGAACCAGTAGGGACCAGGATATTGGCAGGAGTCAGGGGTACTGGGAGAGGGCAGGAATTAGTGATGGAGCAAGTCCATCCCTCATCCCATTAGTTTTCTTCTCTACCAGGCCCTGGCCCCCTGTTTGTTCCCCTCCCTAGCAGCTGCTGGGACCTGTGCCTCACTGAGAGTTCCATGCTGGCCTGGCACCGGAGGGTGAGCAGAAAGCAAGGAGCAAATCCTATCTGCTACAGCATCCCCCGTGAAGACATGGCCACTGCCCCCGGTCCACAGCCCCACTGATTATGCAAGACCTCAGACGGGATGCAGGCAGACATCTGAGGGCTGCCAAAGATCAGAGCATCACAGGAGAGGGAGATGCCCAATGATGGCAGCGCTAGGTTTCCTCAGGCTGGTAGCAGAGGCCGAACTGTTCCAAAAGCAAATTTTAAAGAGGGGCCTTCTAGATAAATAACTATTAAATTCACTTGTATAATCACTTCTTCCCCTTGGTTCTACCGCCTAAGTAAGGAGGACAGCCTCATGATAAAGGCCTGAACTCCATGTGATAATTGCATCTGCAGTTACATAAGTGCCCATACCACAGGTTCTTGCTTTGTATGTACATTTCTGTTCATTTCATATGCAGAGCAGGCTGACAAAAGCACCCACACATGGTCCTCTGGCCTCCACTTTCTGAAAGTTAGGGCCCGAATATAGATTTAATCAACAGGGGAGGGATTCAAGGACCAAAATATAGAGGGAGGAGAGGGGATTCTGGAGCATAACCAATTCAAACGCAAGGCCCCAAAATATCACACATCTCCTTATAACTCAGTAACACATAACCTACACAGTGGTGTCATTTCCAAGAACACCCACATTGTGTGGTAATGTTTGTGCAAAGAAGTTTGACTCATTTTCTTTTTAAAAAGTGTGCATCTTTAATTCGCTAGCAGTTTATTTTTCCACCATTGGAGACACCGACTGCATTTTAATTAGCGTGTTAAGATTTCCTCTGGAAAGTATGCACAGCCTCAAACATTTGAAGACAGCAATCTACACTCTGTGAAAGATATTTCTGTTTTCCCATATTTATGTATCTATTTATACTTAAGAGGGAATGTAATTGGCTTACTCCTTTAGAATTGCACAAGTCCCTGCTGCCTGGTCTGGCTTAAAATCACATTATCCTGACTTTACTAGCCAAGTTTCTCTAAGATGTCCTCTTCAGTAAATTTCTAAATATCCCTTGCAGGCATGACAGTTGTGCCCAAAATCCATTCTTGCAAGCTCTGTTTCATTTGTGTTTCTAAGAGTAACAAACTGACCACCCACGGACAGACCAGAAATAGTTAAATCCTCTTAAGAATATCCTTTCATACCGACTTTTAGAGAAAAAAATCCCAAATGTGTGTTGTCTGCTGCTTGCCTCGCTGTGCCCCTGCTGATCCATTCGTTTTATTCCTCTGTTCTTTCATGGTCCTAGATCTCTGGGGTTTTGCTTTTAGTGTAGCCTTGTCATGAGTATCTCCCAGTTCATCAGAAAAGGCCACTCCCCTCCCTTAACCTCATAATACCATGAATTCAAATGCCAGGAAACTGATCAGAAGCCACATCAACCTCCTGTTATTCTTCATTTACTCCAATGACTTTGAGCTTTTGGGGAAAGTTCAACTTTCTCTTCTCCTCCCCTGCGGTATTGTGGGTTCTGAGATGAAGCATACAGTGCCCAAGCAAAAAATGCATGTGCACCCTCTCTTCCTAGCCCACTCTGCCATGGTTGTAGGAAGCAATGGCTGCCCCCACCTTCAGTTGCTGGTGAGAAAGGCTTGTGGTCTGCCATGCTGGCCTCTATGAATGGGGACGCACAATAGGTCTGCCTTCTCTTCTGAGATCTTCATGGGGCATATCCCTCCAACATACCTTAACCTTTCCAGTTGTGTTCCCACCACGTCTCTCTGGTATGCCCGCCCCTTATCTCCATTCCCCTCCCTCACTTGCCTTTCCCTTCTTGTGCAAAGTCTCCCTCCATCATTTTTTCCTCTCCTACAAGGTGCTTCGCTACCCGAAATCCCCCTTCATTTATAGTGTCATTTTCTGCTCCTCCCCCTTACTGTTAATCCTCTACTCTCCTTCCCATCCGGTCTCATTTCCCGTTCTGATACTCAACATGGGGTCTCTTCAGGGCAGGACACTGCCTGCCTCCCACAAGTGAAAACCATCAGAGAGAGCAGTGGAAGATGCCAGCCCTGGCTGCTCAGAGGTAGAGGAGGCAGTGGACAGAACTCCCAATTTAGCAAAGATTTGGCTTTGTTCTGAACTGGAACAAAACCCAAAACTTTCTAAGTTCTCTGTGAAGAAAAAAAAAATTTAAGAGCCAATTGAAATGTCTCGTTTCAACAAAGACTTACCAAAATCTTTCAATTCCAACTTTTTTTTTTTACATTTTATAATATAACACAACATTTAAAACATTTCAAAATGAAGTAATTTAAAAATAAAAGCATTCTGTCCCCAAAGTGTCAAAATGAGCTGTTTTGACATTGTTGGAACTTTTTCTGAAACAAACTTTTGCAATGTTGCAAAGCATTTCAGTTTCGGTGGAACTGCATTATTTTGGCCAGAGTGTGATTCTGCTAGAGTTTCTCTCTCTAGTTTTGATCTGGGGGACATGGACTCTGCTGAAATTACTGCTTCTGCTGGTCAGAAGCAAGAGCTGCAACCAAAAAAGTTTGTTTTTCAACCCCAGTTCTTTAGAATATATGTAGCCCAGGATGTAGCCCAAAATCTTAGTGTTGTTGGCACACAAGTCCTGCCCCTCCCTGCCCTCTCTTACTCCAGCAATTTCCCCTCTAGCCTCAATCCCACTGTTTTGTGTCATAGAGAGGCATGTCCTGTCTCTGAAGTGGCAAAGCAGCATGTGTCACACAGACCTGCAGATTGAAGGATGCAGAGCAGAAGCAAGTGGACATAAAGGGAAACCACTTCCCACAAAAGCTGAAGGTCTTGCCTACACAGTTTTTGGTACCACTTAAACTATATTGGTTTAGAAATATTACCCACACATATATACTCCCGTGACAATTTTAAAGGATTTTGGGCCCACCCAGGACTAGGTGATGGCATGTGGTATTTCCTGGGGGAAAAGAAAGGCCCAGCTTCCTTTTAGTAGATGGACTCTGCTAGTTGTGTGGAATACAACCAGAAAGCATACCAGGCCGTGCAACAGCTGCTTCTAGGTAGCTATAGTATTTGTAATGCAGTTACCGGCCTGGGATCTCAGCTGCTCCCACATTGCTCAGCAGAAGCAGCTGTTTTGCCAATCCCTTCTTCCATAGATGAAGGTCTGCAGGCATGTTAGCTTAGCTGGAACCGCTTAAAAAAAGATAAATATATCACAAGTCACTTTTTTAAAACAAGAAAGTGTAAGCTGCAAAATAATCAATTTGTACATTGAGGAAAGCAGAATGCCAAAGGAAAGTCTTCAAGAGTTATTGTTCCTGACCTACCTTAAGTGTTATTCTTTTTTAAAGAGAGATCTAGTCATGACCCATATACGTAGGAGACAGAGATATTGTTCCTTTGAAAGATTTGTCATGCCTACGAGAGAAGTGGGAGGGGAAAAAAGAGCTATTGTTGTCAAGGAATTTTGTACTGAAAGTTTTGTTAAAATAAATAGAACGCTATGCATAGGACAGTACATAACAATACTCACGAATAATTTGCCAGCCGCAAGCAATGGGGACATGTAGTCTCTGCTAAGAACTAGCAAAAGGAATCAACAGTACGGTACCTCCCTCACCAAGGAGCATGAAATTTAATGAACAACCAATATATTCAAAATACAACCATCCAGGACAGGATGTTCTTGAACAGTAATGGAAATGAAAGCTAGGAAAGAAGAGCTTTATGCCATAACTGGAATCCTTTTTAACTTGGGAAAACAATTTACTCTAAATGTATGGCACGTCAGTTAGAAGAAACAGTATCGCCATCTTGCATGTTATAGATCATAAGAACAATAGATCCATGGGTTTTAGGGCCAGAGAGACATGCTGATCATCTAATCTGACCACCTGCATAACACAGGCACTAGAATTTCATCCAGCAATTACTGCTACAAGCTCAGTTCTCTGGTTGAACTGGACCACATCAGAGAGACAGCCATCACTATGCACGTTATTTTCTCATGCCCCTATTTATCCTAGATATTCATTTGGTAACCTAGCCTCTGAAAAAAGATTAAAGAATATTACTATTAAGAGTACTAAGAATTAATAATATTAAGACAAGAACAAGTATTTTGCAGTCTATAATCAATGGGACACGGGAATACCAGGGTACAAAATATATTGGAAGGACAGAATAGGTCATGCTGGTGGGGGAGTGGCAATATATGTGAAAGAAAGTGTAGAATCAAATGAATTAAAAATCTTAAATGAACCAAACTGTACCATAGAATTTCTATGGGTCATAATTCCATGCTCAAATAATAAGAATAAAGCGGTAGGGATATATTACCGACCACCTGACCAGGATGGTGATAGTGACTGTGAAATGCTCAGGGAGATTAGAGAGCCTATTCAAAATAAAAAAAACTCAATAATAATGGGAGATTTCAACTATCCCCATATTGACTGGGTACATATCACCTCAGGACAGGATGCAGAGATAAAGTTTCTTGACCCCTTGAATGACTGCTTCTTGCAGCCGCTAGTCCTGGAACCCACAAGAGGAGAGGCAATTCTTTATTTAGCCCTAAATGGAGCACAGGATCAGGTCCAAGAGGTGAATATTGCTGGACAGCTTGGTAATAGTGACCATAATATAATTAAATTTAACATCCCTGTGGCAGTGAAACACCACAGCAGCCCAACACTGTCACATTTAATTTCAGAAAGAGGAACTACACAAAAGTGAGGTGGTTAGTTAAATAGAAATTAAAAGGTACAGAGCCAAAAGTAAAATCCCTGCAAGCTGCATGGAAACTTTTTAAAGACACCATAATAGACGCTCAACTTAAATGTATACCCCAAATTAAAAAATATAGTAAGAGAACCAAAAAAAGAGTCAACATGGCTAAACAACAAAGTAAAAGAAGCAGTGAGAGACAACAAGGCATTCCTTTAAAACGTGGAAGTTAAATCCTAGTGAGGAAAATAGAAAGGAGCATAAACTCTGGCAAATGAAGTATAAAAATATAATTAGGAGGGCCAAAAAAGAATTTGAAGAACAGCTCGCCAAAACCTCAAAAAGTAACAGCAAAAAAATGTTTAAGTATATCAGAAGCAGGAAGCCTGCTAAACAACCACTGTGGTCCCTGGACAATCAAGATGCTAAAGGCACACTCAAGGACGATAAGGCCATTGCAGATAAACTAAATGATTTTTTGCATCGGTCTTCACAGTTGAGGAACTGTCCCAGATTGAGGTGTCATTAGACGAGGATTTGGAACAAACTGATAAACTAAATAGTAATAAGTCACCAGGACCAGCTGGTATTCACCCAAGAGTTCTGAAGGAACTCAAATGTGAAATTGCAGAACTACTAACTGTAATCTGTAACTATCACTTAAATCAGCTTCTCTACCAAATGAAATTAATAGGCAGCAGGTTTAAAACAAACAAAAGGAAGTATTTTTTCACACAACACAAAGTCAACCTCTGGAACTCCTTGCCAGAGGATGTTGTGAAGGCCAAGAATATAACAGGGTTCAAAAATGAACTAGTTAAGTTTGTGGAGGATAGGTCCATCAAAGGCTATTAGCCAGGATGGCCAGAGATGGTGTCCCTAGCTTCTGTTTGCCAGAAGCTGGGAATGGGCAACAGGGGATGGATCACTTGATGATTACCTGTTCTGTTCATTCCCTCTGGGGTACCTGGCATTGGCCACTATTGGAAGACGGGATACTGGGCTAGATGGACTTTTGGTCTGACCCAGTATGGCCGTTTTTATGTTCTTATAGCATTAGCATGGGTAGTTTCAGTCTGCGTCTTCCTTTCCAAGCTAGCTAGGCAGCTAGGGTGAGAAAAGCGTACTATTGCATTCTGGTCCATTGACATCCAGGGAGTTCCACTATAGAGCAACAAGAGTGCAGGGTCCTTTCACTGAAAAGTAGTTTGTCTATAGCACTGAGTAAGTGACACTTAAGTCTAATTGGCCAAATCCCAGGAAAGCTGGGCAACGTTTTTTTGGACAAATAGTTTCTTTGCTGAAAAATGCAGTTGTGGACAATAAGAAACTATTTGACTCAACTACACCAAATAGTATAAGGCAATTTTTTCTCAGGACTTTGACGCCATACACAAAACAGGGTGGCAATTCATAGTGACAGCAATTCATTATAACAATGAATAGTCATTGAGTCAGGGAAAGAGAGAGAGAATTACTCTATTGTCTAGTGGTTAGGGCATTCATCTAGGACCACCGTTCTCAAACTGTGCGCGTCGGAACCCCAAAGTGGGTCGTGAACCTGTTTTAATGGGATCTCCAAGGCTGGTGTTAGACTTGCTGGGCCCGAGGCCTACAACCCTGAGCCTTGCTGAGCCTGGGGCCCAAGTCCAAGGGCTTCAGCCCTGGGGTGGCAGGGTTCAGGCTTCAGTCCCCACTCCTGGGGTTGTGTAGTAATTTTTGTTGTCAGAAGGGGGTCACTGTGCAATGAAGTTTGAGAACCCCTGATCTAGGATGTGGGAGACCCAAGTTCAAGACCCTCCTCCAATGATTATTTCTACAAAGTGGATATATCTTCAAGAGGAAAGTTTGAGAGACCCTCCCGCATATGCGCCAGAATAACCCATAGCCAGTAGTTAGCAGAAGTGCTGAGAGCCATTGAATCCTGTATATTTTGGAAACCACTTCAAGCCAGGGGATGCTGCAGCACCCCCAGTACCTCTAGTTCTAGCATCTATAATGGTTAGGACAGTCTCCTAAAATGGAGACCCAAGTTCAAATCCCTTCTTCAGATCAGGCAGACAGGGGAACTGAACCTGGATATTACACATCCAAGCTGAGTTCTCTAACCATTAGCTAAAAATTATAAGGAGGCCATTGCATCCTCCTCTGGCTGTTTTGTGAATCTAGCTCTTTCAAAATCATAGAATCATAGAATCATAGAATCATAGAATATCAGGGTTGGAAGGGACCCCAGAAGGTCATCTAGTCCAACCCCCTGCTCGAAGCAGGACCAATTCCCAGTTAAATCATCCCAGCCAGGGCTTTGTCAAGCCTGACCTTAAAAACCTCTAAGGAAGGAGATTCTACCACCTCCCTAGGTAACGCATTCCAGTGTTTCACCACCCTCTTAGTGAAAAAGTTTTTCCTAATATCCAATCTAAACCTCCCCCACTGCAACTTGAGACCATTACTCCTCGTTCTGTCATCTGCTACCATTGAGAACAGTCTAGAGCCATCCTCTTTGGAACCCCCTTTCAGGTAGTTGAAAGCAGCTATCAAATCCCCCCTCATTCTTCTCTTCTGCAGGCTAAACAATCCCAGCTCCCTCAGCCTCTCCTCATAACTCATGTGTTCCAGTCCCCTAATCATTTTTGTTGCCCTTCGCTGGACTCTCTCCAATTTATCCACATCCTTCTTGAAGCGTGGGGCCCAAAACTGGACACAGTACTCCAGATGAGGCCTCACCAATGTCGAATAGAGGGGAACGATCACGTCCCTTGATCTGCTCGCTATGCCCCTACTTATACATCCCAAAATGCCATTGGCCTTCTTGGCAACAAGGGCACACTGCTGACTCATATCCAGCTTCTCGTCCACTGTCACCCCTAGGTCCTTTTCTGCAGAACTGCTGCCTAGCCATTCTGTCCCTAGTCTGTAGCGGTGCATTGGGTTCTTCCGTCCTAAGTGCAGGACCCTGCACTTATCCTTATTGAACCTCATCAGATTCCTTTTGGCCCAATCTTCCAATTGGTCTAGGTCCTTCTGTATCCTATCCCTCCCCTCCAGCGTATCTACCACTCCTCCCAGTTTAGTATCATCCGCAAATTTGCTGAGAGTGCAATCCACACCATCTTCCAGATCATTTATGAAGATATTGAATAAAACCGGCCCCAGGACCGACCCTTGGGGCACTCCACTTGATACCGGCTGCCAACTAGACATGGAGCCATTGATCACTACCCGTTGAGCCCGACAATTTAGCCAGCTTTCTACCCACCTTATAGTGCATTCATCCAGCCCATACTTCCTTAACTTGCTGACAAGAATACTATGGGAGACCGTGTCAAAAGCTTTGCTAAAGTCAAGAAACAATACATCCACTGCTTTCCCTTCATCCACAGAACCAGTAATCTCATCATAAAAGGCGATTAGATTAGTCAGGCATGACCTTCCCTTGGTGAATCCATGCTGGCTGTTCCTGATCACTTTCCTCTCATGCAAGTGCTTCAGGATTGATTCTTTGAGGACCTGCTCCATGATTTTTCCAGGGACTGAGGTGAGGCTGACTGGCCTGTAGTTCCCAGGATCTTCCTTCTTCCCTTTTTTAAAGATTGGCACTACATTAGCCTTTTTCCAGTCATCCGGGACTTCCCCGGTTCGCCACGAGTTTTCAAAGATAATGGCCAGTGGCTCTGCAATCACAGCCGCCAATTCCTTCAGCACTCTCGGATGCAACTCGTCCGGCCCCATGGACTTGTGCACGTCCAGCTTTTCTAAATAGTCCCTATCCGCCTCTATCTCCACAGAGGGCTGGCCATCTCTTCCGCATTTTGTGATGCCCAGCGCAGCAGTCTGGGAGCTGACCTTGTTAGTGAAAACAGAGGCAAAAAAAGCATTGAGTACATTAGCTTTTTCCACATCCTCTGTCACTAGGTTGCCTCCCTCATTCAGTAAGGGGCCCACACATTCCTTGGCTTTCTTCTTGTTGCCAACATACCTGAAGAAACCCTTCTTGTTACTCTTGACATCTCTGGCTAGCTGCAGCTCCAGGTGCGATTTGGCCCTCCTGATAACATTCCTACATGCCCGAGCAATATTTTTATACTCTTCCCTGGTCATATGTCCAACCTTCCACTTCTTGTAAGCTTCTTTTTTATGTTTAAGATCCGCTAGGATTTCACCATTAAGCCAAGTTGGTCGCCTGCCATATTTACTATTCTTTCGACTCATCGGGATGGTTTGTCCCTGTAACCTCAACAGGGATTCCTTGAAATACAGCCAGCTCTCCTGGACTCCTTTCCCCTTCAAGTTAGTCCCCCAGGGGATCCTGGCCATCCGTTCCCTGAGGGAGTCGAAGTCTGCTTTCCTGAAGTCCAGGGTCCGTATCCTGCTGCTTACCTTTGTTCCCTGCGTCAGGATCCTGAACTCAACCAACTCATGGTCACTGCCTCCCAGATTCCCATCCACTTTTGCTTCCCCCACTAATTCTACCCGGTTTGTGAGCAGCAGGTCAAGAAAAGCACCCCCCCTAGTTGGCTCCTCTAGCACTTGCGCCAGGAAATTGTCCCCTACGCTTTCCAAAAACTTCCTGGATTGTCTATGCACCGCTGTATTGCTCTCCCAGCAGATATCAGGAAAATTAAAGTCACCCATGAGAATCAGGGCATGCGATCTAGTAGCTTCCGTGAGCTGCCGGAAGAAAGCCTCATCCACCTCATCCCCCTGGTCCGGTGGTCTATAGCAGACTCCCACCACTACATCACTCTTGTTGCACACACTTCTAAACTTAATCCAGAGACACTCAGGTTTTTCTGCAGTTTCGTACCGGAGCTCTGAGCAGTCATACTGCTCCCTTACATACAGTGCTACTCCCCCACCTTTTCTGCCCTGCCTGTCCTTCCTGAACAGTTTATAATGATCCATTCCACGTCAAATGAAGCATAAAAAAAATCTGTTTTGGGTCAAACAAAAGAGGATCCATTTGACCCAAACCAGATTCTTTCAATTTGACCAAAAAAAGAAAAAAAAGCACAACCTTTTCCCCTTCCAGAACTGACAGCAGACAAGTGAGGGGCTTTGGGAAACAGAATCTTCCCCAGAGTAACACACCAAATAATTCAGTAGCCCTGAGAGTTCAGATACTGGATCCACCATACCCCTGACACCCCCAAATCCCATTCACACTGTAACAGCAGCTTACCCAGTCCAGCATCAAAATAGAGCCACTGTGTCTTAACTTCCCCCCAAAGGCAGTCTTCTCCAGGCTGGCTGGGGCGATTTGGCCTACCAGCCAAATCAGAAGGATCTCCTTCCAGCATAAACAAAAGTAACAAAATAAACCATCTTTTAGCTCTTCCCAGATAAAATCTCTTCTATGGGTTATAGAGGAGTAAAAAAGGGAGAGCTTCCTCTAATATTCTCTGAAAGCCTGAGCTAGGAACCCTTGAAAGTAGAGCTAACACAGGCCAGGCCTCAGGCCCACACTGTTCCAACTACCCCAGGCTCAAACAGTCCATTTCCTAAACATAGACCTTTACCCCTCACTGCTGGGGTTTACAAACAGCCCTTGGCGCCAAGGCTTCTTTAATCCCAACAGCCAGTTGGTTGCCTCTATAAGTCTCCTCCCAGGCCCTTTGTTGAAAGGCCCTAATATCTGCTACTACTCCCTTCAGTTCTCTCCAAATTCTGAGCAACAAAAAGCCTTATATTGTCCCATGTCACATGACCCACTCAGTCAGGTTTTAAAGGGGTCAAGACTTGAAGCAGAGATGGGTTGGACTTGAAGCCTGTCCATAAAGAGAGCTAGTAAAGCAGACGGTGCCTATGCGGGGCACAGTTCAATGACAATACTGTCTTAAAGGCTTCTCTCCATTCAGCCATCTCTGTACAAGGGAATGACACCGTTTCTGCTGCCTTAATGACTGTACATGTCTGAAAGGCTAGAAGGAAGCAGGTTTGAGGCTAAAATAGTATTATTGGTCAAACTAAGATCATGATATTAAGACATGACTGGGCTGGTTTTACTGGTCCATTCATACAGTTGTATTGTGTGTGCTGTGCAATACAGAATGCTGTATAAAGTTCTGTTATCAGTTTAAGAAATGTTTTAACTTTGAAAAGTCTTTAGACACAAATGTGGTCTCGTGTACTCACATGCATATCAACAATCTTCTTGGAAAACCAAGCACTGTATACTTGCTGTATGGTGCATTCTGACATTGTCCCAAATACCTAACATCAGAAATGAGTCCCTCATTGGTACATATTAAAAAGGAGGTGAGTATAGCAAATTTCATCTGTGTGAGACAACTGTTCTGGTTTCTGCAAGCACTATAAGGAGAGACTGCTATCCTGTCAGTGAACTATCAAGGTCTCTAGAGTCTGCACTGGTCCACAGCGGAAGGGGAAAATCTCAGTTGTAATATATCACCTAGTCACTGACCAAATAGCTTATTTGAAAACCTGTTTGTTAGCTTCTATTTTATGACAGAATAAGTTAGTGATGGAACAAAACGGACAAACTGAGATATTTCTTTGGTAGCTGCCACTGTATCTCTTTTCTGTGTGCCACTGGCAGGGGTGTGGACCCCTGGGGTCTGTTACCAGCTCTTCTGCAGATTCCTTATGTGGCCTCAACCAATATGCACCTCACTTTATTCACCTGTAAAATGCACTGATATTTCAGGGGGTTGTGAGGCTTAAATTCACATTTTAAATATGCTTGGAGATCCTCTGATGAAAAACGCTATATCAAAGTAGGGATACTATTATTATTGTGAACAAGTTAGAAAAAACTGCACCTAACTCAACAAAGAATATTCCTGAATAAAGGTGCACGAGGAAGCCCATTAGTAGGTCAAGTAGTTCAGGCTTCTAGGGGCAAATTCTGTCTTCAGTTAAATCCATGCAAATGCAACAAGGAAAGGCAACACAAACAAAGCCACTTTTAAGGAGAACGTGTAAAATAGAGGGTAGGGAAGGTTCCCCAATGAGGACAAAAATAAATAATAGTCAATATGGAATATGTAAAACACAGTGGGCCAAATACATCCCTGGTATAACTCCTCTGTATTCTATAAAGGATGAAGATTGCTCAGTATGTTTCAATATTTTGGACCTCATCCTACAATCATCGTACACACTATGAGCTTCTGTGTTGTAAGGCCTACATATTTAATTCTACATGTCATTCCTGTGTGCTGTACTGCAGGTCATTATTTAAGAATATCATTTTGAGCATCCTGTTCCAAATACCATCTACTTATTTACTGGGCTGGATAGAGGGCAGCCGCCGTAGGTTTGTGCATTATATCGGTGCTGTAGATGGTTAGTTTCTGAGTAAGTAAGTAGTGCATGAAATGAGCATGGAAAAGATTTATATACTGTCCTGCTTTTGCTTTGGAGCAGGTTGGGTGACTGACAGCAAACCCGATATAATAATTCCTTGCAGGCAGATGGTGAGATCACGATTTGCTCTTCAGTTTCAATTCACTGCCATCTCTCATAAGCAACATAGCTGCATGATCTACCAATAAGAAAGGTCTATGCTGTTCTATAATTTTTCCAGTGCCGGAATGAAAACATATGGATTAATATTGTGACTTGTTCTCATATTTCATGGTGTAAAAAATTGTCTTAAATTTACCTCCAACATCTCATAACTGATCAAATGTAGATAATAGCTTCAGAAATCTACTCAAAAGCAACTAGTAATTTCCTACACCATCCCTGACAGGCAATACTCCTTTGAACGGTGGCGTAGGTGTTGGAATTCTTGCCTTGCATCTCCAGCTCTCTCCGCGCATATTCTTTTTAGGCTGCCATCTGCTAATGCAATGTGCCACCCGAAGAGAGAGAGAGAGAGAGAGAAGAGCTCCACTGCCCAGTCTGTTCTGTTTTCAGATTTACTCGTCTATTTCCTTCAACTCCCAACACCCAGGCTGTGCCATCCGTTACCTCTGACGTCAGTGACAAGATCTGCAAACTCGCCCACGTTTCCGTTAATTTTCAGTGACTGAGTGCATCTCTTGAACTGGTATCCAGGCTTTTGTTTGGATGAATGAGTACTGCTATGTCACTGCACCAATATAATCCTTAGCCTTAGTAAGTTAAAGGCAATTCATTTGTTTTGATATTATAGAGGTTGCAGTCATAGAGGGGATTACACCATTTGGAAGGACAGGATAATTCACATCTGATTATTGAGCTTTAAAGCACTCATTTTATCATCTATCTATCTATCTATCTATCTATCTATCTATCTATCTATCTATCTATCTATCTATCTATCTATCTATCTAAAACCTTAAATTGGTGTCAAATGCACAATATTTTTATCAAAGGAACAACACTGTTAGTATTTTGAACGAAACACAGCCATGCACATCATACAGTACTGAATGTAGGAATCTAATTACCACAGTAAATATGGGATGATGTGCATTATCATTGATTCACTGGGCTTTGCACTGAAATTGTCAGCAGAAAACTTTGACTTACTGCTGCTTTTGCTTCAATGCCTTGGATATTTGGAATATTTATAAGATGACATTCATTTAATTCTATTTTTTGTTTGGAGACAATTTTACAGAGGATAATTTAGGTTAAGCTTATTATGCAGTATCCCTCACTGAAATATATTACAAGTTACAAATTTAATTCCAGGAAACTGAGGACTATGTTACCACTCACCAATTGAAAATTATCTCCTTTGGTCCTTATTTATATCCCCCTCCCCATCTCTTTTCAGGTTTTAAAAATTTTTGGTTTTGTTTGCACCTGAATAAATACTACGGTTTTGTTGGCGTCATAGGCTCCGTGTATGAAAATGTCGTGGATGTCACATTCTGAATTCTGTATTCCAAGCTGAGAAGTCAGAATAAGCAAGTACATGCAACCAGCAAAGAAATTCTCCCCATATTGCTTGCAAAACATAAAAGAGAATAAAAGAGGAGCGAGATGAGAAAGTAGAGATTGGGAAAGTAGGAGTATAAAAGGCTGTCTGTTTAAAAGAGGTTCAACTAGTGGTTTGCCTTTTATTCTAGCTTTTCCTCTCAGTCTCCAAATTGTACCAATAAATGGTATAGTACACTTAAAGTTTTGGTTTTGAGAATCAAGATAAACTAGAATAATTTTTTATTTGAAAAAAATACATTTCGTTTTACATCTAAGTTGCAGTGAAGTTCTCATCATCCTGTCTGCTATAGCAAAAGATTTCAATTGTGTATTCAAGAAGATTTTACTTGCTATGTCTCCACAAAGAATGGCAGGGGAGTGCTCGTGCAATAAAAGAAGATACCTTCTGATGGAGGACTAAAAGCAACTCCATTTGATTTTCAGGAAAACTCTACAAAATAGTTTAATAGTTCAATTATTAAAGATATTTAAACAACTAATTCTCTAGGAGTGATATTCACCCTACAAGCAGAGACCCAACACAAGGTCTATGCACTCCTTACCTCACATTTAAGCCTTATTTTAATGTTTTAAGATGGTCTTTAATGCTCCATAAGCCTTGTGCTGGTCCTCTGAATTTCACCTTATATATTCATCCTCTCCAAGTTTTAAAAAGGCAGCATAACATCCAACTGGGCTCCTCCTCTTTCCATTTCCCCACAGGATGCTGAAAAGTGTTAAACTGTTCTCTTTACAATTAAATTCATGAAACACTTTAATTCTGTGGCAGCCAGACACTAAGGAACAGGAAAATCATTTAATCTCGTAATGTTTTAGGGCCCCTAGGCAAATGTAAACAGTATATGCTGATAGACTGAGGATTTATTGCCAATGCTGAACAAAGTATCTGGTGCTTTGTTTGGAATTCCACTAGATTTTGTAGGGGATTTATTAAATTGTTTACAGAATTTCAGTAACAAAAATTATTGCTAGGCAAGTTTCAGCGTACCAGCCTCATTTGTGCAAGGGGGAATTTTATATTAAACTATATTAAAATCACATTAATCTGAACTGAACTAACAGATTGGACTGTAAGAGTGAATAACTATTAAAGTCACTCCACTGAGCCAAAGTGAAAAGGCCTGTGTCACAGGCTGCCCCGGTAAGAAGGAGCAGGGTCCAGTGCCCAATTGCGTTTAAGGGAAGGCAACTGGGCCTTCTAAAGGGGGAAGACAGCAGCAGTGAGGGACTGTTAACAACCTGTGGACCTTTCTCAGCCTTTCTCAAGGAAGAAAGGGAAAGCTGCTGATAGGGTTCCTAGAGGAAACAGCTAGGGAAGCTGCTGGAAGAGCTGCTGAGAACCCAGAAACACAGAACCCAAGAAGGAAGGGTGTGCAACCCCTGAACCTGAGGGGACAGACTGTAGGCCTGGCAGAGTTTATTTTGAGCATGGGTGGAAGAGGATTTATTTCAGGTTTATTTGGACTTAATAAAGCAGAACCCCAGCAGGAGGACTTTGTCTTGTATGTGCAGAATATGTGGAGTTCTCAAGGGGCGTTGAGAAAAGATGAAACTGAGGCAGGGTGCTGAAGAATCACACTTGACCAGAAGAAGGTGCTAAAGGGCAGGCTCACCCTTTCTTAGTCTTCAAAGAGCAGATGCACTTACCCATCATGTATATTGCAACATCTAGAGTACAAGGAAGTAATGTTTGTTAAAGTGCCTTAGGAGCCTAAGTCCTGTTGAAAGTTAAGAGAACTGAGGCACCCGAGTCATGTAGGTGCTTTTGAAAATGTTACCCAAGATTAACTTCAATGGGACCAGGATTTAAGTCACTGAGAAGTACACTAGGATTTAGCTCCTCTGGACATGGGATTCTACAGCCATGGTATTTATAGGCACCTAACTGCCACTGAACTCAGTGGGAGATTAGATAGGTGCCTAAATTTCTGTGAGGATCTTGGATTGCAGCTTTGCTTTCTATTTGACTCTGTTTTTCTGTATTTTTAATTTCCCTAATAAAAACCAAAACAAGAAAAATCAAACAGCTTTTGAAGAAAGATTTTGCCTGAGACAAGAACCGTAGCAAGATGGAGATGCAGACAGCAAGGCAGTTTACTGGCCACATACTGCATGTAAAGCATTTCAGGGAGCATATTAACATTTACCCAGAACATAAGAACGGCCATATTGGGTCAGACCAAAAGTCCATCTAGCCCAGTATCCTATCTTCTGACAGTAGGCAATGCCAGGTGCCCCTGAGGGAATGAAGAGAACAGGGAATCATCAAGTGATCCATCCCCTGTCGCCTATTCCCAGCTCTTGGCAAACAGAAGCTAGGGACACCATCCCTGTCCATCCTGGCTCATAGCCACTGATGTACTTATCCTCCACAAACTTCTCTAGTTCATTTGTGAACCCTGTTATAGTCTTGGCCTTCACAACATCCTCTGGCAAGGAGTTCCACAGGTTGACTGTGCGTTGTGTGAAAAAATACTTCCTTCTGTTTGTTTTAAATCTGTTGCCTATTAATTTCATTCTGTGACCCCTAGTTCTTGTGTATGAGAAGGAGTAAATAACACTTCCTTATTTACTTTGTCCACATCAGTCATGATTTTATAGACCTCTATCATATCCCCCCTTAGTCATCTCTTTTCCAAGCTGAAAAGTCCCAGTCTTATTAATCTCTCCTCATATGGCTGCCGTTCCATACCCCTAATCATTTTTGTTGCCCTTAGGCTCATGGTTTAGGCTCACCCAGGCTCACAGTTTAGCTAGACCAGCAAATGAAAAAATGAAGTCAAAATACAAAATAAGTATGCTCAAAGCTGCAGAGCAAAATAGTGAGTACATATGAAATTGGAATAGGCAAGCAATACATTGACCAGGGAAGATTATGGTAGAAAAAGTCATGATACTTCTAATTCTCCTGCAATCTTGCAGGACATGGTTGCTTTAAGAGAATCCACCTCCTTCTATGCCAACTAGGGCAGTCAGGCTTTTTATGCAGGCAGCTAAGGTAAGAAAGAAAGCAACCCTTCCTCTCTGCAAGGCTCTGAATGTGGGCACCCAAGGATCCAATGCGATAGTGATAGGGAACAATGGGAATTTGTAAAACACTCTGTTGAAGTCAGGGCACTGTAAACTACAGCTTTGCTAAAGAAAGTGAAAGCAATACAAACAGTATTAAATCTGTGTCACCATGAAGTGTTATTCCCAGCTAGCCTGCTCTTACAGTTTGTCCAGACAGCTGACATGCCTAGAGTCCTCTCCAGTTCGTAACAAACCCTCAGTCTCTTGGTACAAGAACTCAGAGAGAAATGACAGCAGGCCAACAAGTACAAGCATATCTCAGTGCAAATGTTCAGGAACAAAAAGGCATAGCAGTAGACAGAATAATGGGTAGATCTGTGTGTGGTTTCTGGCTTTTGCTTTTCCAAGAGTTGACAGTGAAATTGGAATAATTAATGGTGTTCCAATTTCACTATCATTTTGTGAAAGTTCACAAGGAGCCAGAGGCAAACTTTCAACAATAAAGAAATGACAGGAGCCACCTGAAAGAATTTACTTTACAAAGTTGGAGATTTTCATAAAACGTTTCAGTGCAATTCATATAAGGCAGTTCTTTGGAGAATAAAACAATATCCTTGTTAATATAGTTTACCCTGAACATATTCCTGTACCCCTCGCAGCAGGCTGACAAAACATTGGTTGTATTTTTGTGGATCTGAGAGAAAGGAGGTCATCAGCTGCATACATGAAAATGTCTCTTCCCTGAGATTCCAATAGTTTTGTTTCTTTTTTTTAAATATTATCAGCAACGGGCCCTATAATTAACCCATAGTATAACAGAGTCAGTGGGCATCCCTGCTTAGTGCACGCTGAAAAACTGCAAAGGAATCAACGGTTAAATGTTTGTATTAAGCATTGCGGTAAGACAGGCCTATAGAACTCTAACGGATGAGAGGAATTGACCCAAGACTCCACCACTGCCTTAAATCTAACAAACAAAATGTCACCTTATTAAGTGTACTGACTCCAGTTTTGGTGGTTAGAAAGGGCTGTAGCATGTAGTTTAAAACTAAGGGCTTGTTTACACTTAAAACACGACAGCGGCGCCGCTACTGCGTTTCAGTGTAGACACGACCTACCTCAACAGGAGGGCTTCTCCTGTCAGTCCAGCTAATCCACCTCCACAAGAAGCAGTCGCTAAGCTGACAAGAATTCTTCTAGCGATGTCTACACACAAACCAACTCAGGGATGAGGATTTTTCAAACCCCTGACTGACGTAATTAAACTGACCTAATTTTCTAGTGTAGACCAGGCCTAAGTTCAGTGCCACGTCACTTTGGAAGACAATTGTCTGCCACTGATACAGCAATAGGTGTGAGATTTTCAAAAGTCCATCAATCTAGTTCTGCTCCCATTGAAATCAGTGGTAGAAGAGTTAGACCAGCAATGAATATTTGTGAAAACCCCGCCATGGAGCTACTGGGTCAGAGCATCCCAGTATACTTAATGGTTTGCCATCCATTTAGCCAAATCTTAAATGTCCATATTCAATATGGGTAGGAGGAGTATCATTCACACAGGAGGATGAGGCAGGAACCTGATAACTGGCACCAAATGAACTCAATATAGGCCAGATTCTGTCACCCTTTCATGCTGAGAAACACCATATTCCTCGAATAGTCCCATTGACTTCTATAAGACTACTTGGGGAGTTAGATACTACTCAGTGTGAGTATGGGGTGGTAGAATCTGAAAGAAGATCCTTCTGTACTATTTCCAGAGCTTAACTACTCTTATTTAGATTTTTTTTCTAATATCTAACCTAAATCTTCCTTGCTGCAGATTAAGCCCATTACTTCTTTGTCTTACCTAGAGTTGACATGAAGAAAAATTGATTGCAGTCCTCTTTATAATAGCCCTTAATATATTTGAAGACTGTTTTCAAGTCTTCCCTCGGTCTTCTTTTCTCAAGACTAAATATGCCTAGTTTTTTTAACTTTTTCTCATAGGTCAACTTTCCTACACCTTTGATCATTTTTGTTGCTCTCCCTGTTGCAGTCCAATGCAAACTGAAGAAATCAAGATGCTATACCTGAAAAGTGGGTGTTCATAACAGAAGTTATTTTGGTGCTCTTGTGCTATGAGTAGTTGAGGCGTAACGTCATTCTGCGGAGTGTTTACCAAATGTAGGAGACACTTCGAGTTATTTTTGCCTCATTACTAAAAGGCACCGCAAGTGAGATGGCTTTCTTTTAAGTCAGTGTGTCAACATGAGCAGTGTAATGAAAATGGTCAAGGGGAGAATGAAAGCTTCCTTTTTACCCTCCGAAAGGCAAATTTCATTGTGACTTACTTTTAAAATGCTGATGTCTTCACCCCTTTGTGGTAAGTCAAAACTCACGGTCTGTATTCGAATGCAGTATATCCAAAACTTGGGGGAAGAGGGTATTGCTATTTTTAAAGCAATCATCTCCTTCATCAGAACGTGTATTGTGAATGTATCATCTCAGCTTACAGCTTTACCAAAGTCTGAGGTCATAGGCTACTTTTTCTCTAAGGAGCATTTACTGATCATAATCGGTATCCATCTGGTTATGGTTGGAATTAACCCAAGTAATTATCCCAGTTATGGTTAACATCATGAACCTGTTGCTGTGATCAAGCTTTGCTGCATCAGCCCACAACTTACTACTGTTAATCTAATTTTTCAGTGTATGTCACATTAACCACAGTTAATGATGAACTATATATAATCCTCCACTTACAGGCAGATATTCCTACCTTAGGACATGGAGATTTTCCTGTTTGAGTCCCTTTAGAAATATTAGGAGTTTCACCCATCAATCTCCTTGCATCAGGAAGTGAATATGTAACATTTGGCTTCCTACTCAGGCATAAATTCTAGTCACATAAATGAGAGCTACAGGTTATGAAAGTTTGTCAGGGTGAATAAATCCAAATGAAAAGAGAAAGTTGTGCCTCTGTTAATGAATTCAGACATGCTTTAATGAGCCTCACTGTGCTTATCGAGGGCCAAGAAAATACAATATTTCTATTTTTTCCCCATTGATGCAGGGTTTTGTGTGGCTACTTGCTAACGTCTCGGTTTTTAATGCTTTAAGTAATGGCATGCTGTGTTATACTCAATAGTAAGGCTGCCTTGCCTGGCAGTAGGTGTAACGGACTTGAGGTTTGGTGACACAATTCCTTTTGTATCTCATTTTCTTTTATTACAGTAGTGCCTTTTGTTCCACTTTAAGTAAGGGTCTGTCAGAGTTTTCATTTCTAAATCCTAATTTACCAAGTTTTTTAGAAAAAAAATGCTGTAAAAAATTGTTCTGGGATGAACTTTGGCATGCAACAAGCACTATTAGAGCTTTAAGGCAATCTGTGCTTATTTACCCGAGAATCCAATCTGGACTTCGATGGTAATCATTAACACTGAAATGGAGACCACTGTATTAACTAAAATGTGCCTTTATGAAAGAGTGGTCACTTTAGATAAGCTATTACCAGCAGGAGAGTGGGTTTGTGTGGAGGGGGGGAGAAGGGGGAGGTGAGAAAACCTGGATTTGTGCTGGAAATGGCCCAACTTGATTATCATACACATTGTAAGGAGAGTGATCACTTTAGATAAGCTATTACCAGCAGGAGAGGGTGTGGGGGGAGGTATTTTTTCATGCTTTGTGTGTATAAAAAGATCTTCTACACTTTCCACAGTATGCATCCGATGAAGTGAGCTGTAACTCACGAAAGCTTATGCTCAAATAAATTGGTTAGTCTCTAAGGTGCCACAAGTACTCCTTTTCTTTTTGCGAATACAGACTAACACAGCTGCTACTCTGAAACATTGCAAAGAGTGTAAATCAACGCAGAATCTGGAATCACCTCTATATTCACAGGCCATTTCCTTCTTTCTAATAATGCGTATCGTCCTCTGTTGCAATGTAGTGAATCTGCTGCTATGTTCATCACACCCAGAGTGAGCTGGAGAGAAAGTGTCTCTCTAGTTGAGGGAATTTGGATACCCAAATCAACATTTTATCAGCAGAGGGCATCATAATCCCTGCAGCACAGGACAAGGAGGTAAAATCCTGAGGCTCAGGAGGGAGTCAAAGGCTGCATGTGTCGCCTACCTCTGGCAGGGGGGCAACAGTAGTGGCAAGAACAGGTTCCAGGACAGTGGCTTGCTGCCAGGAGTGTGGGGCAATTGGATATGTGTAGATACCAAGAGGACAATGCAAAGAGAACCTGATGAGACCCAAGAGAAAAGAAACCAAGCCCTGGGCAGTGGGGCTGCAGGCCAGAGCTCGATTGCCTCCTGAACAGGGATAACCTGGAGAAAGTATCCCAGGAGCATGGCCTAAAGATGTCCATGGAATGCTAGTCTCTTCCATACCACTCTACTATACTGGACTGCTGTAGGGGCTGGATTAGGAACTGTTCAGTTGATCTTTGGCTATAACTGTTAAGTCCTTGTGCCTAGGGCTTTGGAAACCTCTTCTGTCTGACAGTCCTAGCAGAGTGGTCCTGGGTTACTTATTTGAAATGTATGTGTGTATGAAGTCCCCATGCTTGAAGCCACCTGCCGCACATGCTCTTGAACTCAAACATCTAGAAGGGATTGGAGTATTCCAGCACTCACAGTGACACTCTGCAGGGGGAAGGGGGTCTCTGACACGGCAGGAGCCACCAGTTCCTTAGCTGGTGTAAACCAGTTTCGTCCCACTGAAGTCAATGGAGCGATGCTGACGTACCGTAGCGGAGGCGCTCGCCCTATGTCGTTGTTGTAACAAGTGCTGTGAATATCAGAGTATTCTAAAGGACCGTGTGAAGATTGTCCACCTAATGAATAGGGAAGCTTTTCCTTAGACGGTTCTAAGTTGTCATTTTGGAATAAGAACAAATAGTTGAAAGTTAATAGCTCATCTTTAAGGCCCAGTTCATTAATAACTGCACTTTCCACATTATTTAAACAGGAAAATTGTGTAATGTGCCTCCTTTTGTATGGCTTCATAGCTTTTATCCAGTGCTTCCCAACTTCACAGCACTTCACAAACCTTAACTGTTCACAGTATCTTAGGAGGGAAGTTAGTAAGTTGAGTTATTGCTATTTTAAAGGTGGGAAAACAGGTTTTCCAGGTACTACTTGCTGGGCAATACCTTGAGAGGACTCCATGCTTGTAAAACTCCACCGGCTCTTTATTAAAGTGACCCTTTACAGACCATTTGCAGGTAGAACTAGTATTCAAGCCCTGCACACATTTACTTCCTATTTCCTCTTCCAAACTCCCCCCTCCCGCAACCTGAGCTCCTCCCTCCAAGTCCCATGCAGGTTGCGCACAGGTTAATTGTGTTGTTAAAGGCCACAGAGGAGGTCAATGTCTCAGAGAGAATTAAAACTGTTCTTATGCTCAGATGAATAGACCAGGCATCTCTCTACCATTTCAGACTAGCTAACTCATAGCGTATGGGAAGAGAGGTTTTTTGTTTCTACTTCATAAAATTGCTGCAGTTTTGCAAAGGGAAAAACGAGCAGATCTTGAAGCAAATATATTGTCCAGGGAAGATTTGAGCTTGTTCTAGTCAAAAGGGACCAGACTTTTGTAACCCTGTGCAGGCATAACTTCTTCACTCAGTGCTAGTAATTTGAGCATGCAAAAAAAACCATTCCTTATCAGGAGCATGGGGGCTTCTCAAGGCATGATGCCACTGCAGCAGGGGAAAAGACAAGTACCGTTTAGTATAAGGGAAGACTTCACTAGTGGCCTGATGGTCAAACTTCAGTATGTGCATTGGCATATGCACAATGGTGTGTACCCAAGTTATGTATGAAAATACCCAGTTTGAAACACAATGGCATGTCCTTAAGTGATGCAAGATATTTACAGCAGCTGATGAGCTGGCCCCTGTTGTCTAATTCACCCAAAGCCCATTATAGTCAATGGAAAAACTCCTGTTTACATCAATGGGGTTTTTTTTAGTTCAGACCCATTGTCAGTAGTGCACTCAATGAGACAACCTTAAATAAATTCTATGCCACGTGACACTGAAATCCACCGATTTCAGAGCGGCATGACCAATTATTCAATCTGATTAATACAATAATATTAGTTCACTGTTGGTTTATTGAAAAATCCCATCAATGTTCTAAGTGGCACAGACGTTTTTAGGCACAAAACTGCCATGAATGTCGAACACAGTCATAAAGCTGAAACAAAGTACAACTCGGAAAAATTTTAGGGGGAGGGAATAATTCTTAAGCTGTCTCATTCATATTCGTTCCCCATTTCTACAATTCATTTAAGGATAAGTATGTTGCCAAACTCATTGGTCAATAATATCCTGGCAAAGATTAATCCTTCGTTGTGCCTCACTTTGGGAGAAATTCGTCTGTTACAGTGAGTTAATGGCAGAAGAATAACTAATAAAAATTCAGTGTTTCCTCACAATGATTTACGTTGTTGCTGAATTTGAGCTTTTTCTGCCAATACTTTGATTTAGATAAATGCAAAGCATAAATCATGTGAAAGCTATAATTGCTGGAGTATTTTAGATTTTCACTTCTTATTTATAAAATCTATTTATTTGATTCTCTATTATGGCCTTGGCTGTTGTTATGTTGAGATCATTTCTTTCTTGGGCTTTTTGTCTGCTTGTTGGGTCTTTTCACTGAATTCTCTCAGCTCTCCATTTCAGCAAATTATCATATTAAAAGAAAACTTGCTACCAGCATTCAAGCTGCCTGGGCCATCAGAACTCTTCTCCATAGTAATATTCTTTGAAACTGACAAGCTTCTCCACCAAAAGCCATCTTCCAAGATATCTCAGAGGCTAAAAACCCTCCATTGATCTGGTTTTGGCAGCTGCTAGTAAAGTCTGCGTTACCTGAGCACATCTTTGACAAAGACCAAAAGTTGTGCTGGAGCTAAGGAAGCTGCTCTGTAAAACACAAAACATCTGGAATAAATGCAGTGATGGATGACGTTTTCAGGAAACATCTGTGAGAAGAAGAGTAAATTTACTCAAAATTCCCTAGGGAGACAATAAGGACCCTCCAATGAGATAGCTTGAAGTGCTAGTCTTTATATTTATATATTTATAGAGCACTAAGCTCATAGTTGCCTTCCAAATATGCTTCACCACTAGAGGCTTTTTGCACCGGTCATTATAACTGACTAGAGAGTGACAGACGGATGAAGAAGGCATAACATTAAGTATTGTAAAAATGTGGATGAGACAAACATCCTTTCAGACATTTGGCTTGCTACAAAACCCAGTGAAGAAAGCAAATTGCCGATGACACATCTGCTTATCATCTTCCATTTGTTAAATATGAAACAAACTTTTGACAGCGATAAAACAGAGGGAACAGTTGTGTGTTTGTATTGAAACATCATTGAGGAAAGCAATAACTAGTGCTCTGCGCAAAAGAACATCTGCCATATTACCCTGTTATTTCTGTTTGAGTCATGTCACGTTGAGAAATTAAAAAAAACAAAGCAGAGAAATGAAGTTGTCACTTGTGCTTTTTTTAAAATGAGCTTTGGTAAAGACATACTCCTTCCTTTTATTTTCCAGGGTAGGTCCCAGAAAGTTAAAAGCTGTCCTTCGTACAGAATCCAATGAAATACGCTGGTATTTTGTGTTTACTGTGAATAATGTTTCTAAAATACTTCTGATGATTAATTTTTAATCCCAGACTGATAAATTCCTGCACACACAATAATGTTAACATTAAGATCCAAGTCTTTGTGAACCATTAATCTGAATCTCCCTTGTTAGTACTAATGGGGTTTATTTTGTCTATGGGAAAAATAATTGACAATAACAGAAAACAAGGCTGAGATGAAAAGGACGATATAGGAAGAGAGGTTCTTTTAACTAAAGCATGTTAGCTTTTTGTTAGGTAATAACAATGCCATTTGATTATTAGTATCCAGTATAAAAAGATTGAGGAAATTTACTCTAGCCTTTAAAAAAGCATTTGCAATGTTGCATAAAAGCAAACATTTTTGTGTGTGAGTATTAAGGGGTTTAAAAGCAATTCTAAGACTTTCAGCTTATCATAGTTTGTCAGACAAGAAAATGATAAAAGACACTGGTTTTATTAATAATTTACATTAGGTAGTTATTTATAGCCTGCTGAGCAGGCATTAGATTGAAAGTCCACAACAATAAACAAGTGATTAGAAACATTAGGAATTTAAATTGTTTAAATTTACAGTAAACTGTTCACAATTACATGTAAATAATTAAATAAATTTAGAGCACTACATATGTGCATATTTTGAAATTGAGAGCCACTCTGCATTATGAAGCTGGCCAACTTGTCCTTTTAAAGATCACTCAGGTCCCAATCTCTGATCCATAATTTCCAAAACTAGAGGGTGTTTCCAGTTAGCTACTAGAAGCCTCAAGGTCCTGTTCGGAAATTGACTGGCATGTGATCCTGAACGCCTCCCTGCTTGACACTGACCAGTTGTTATTCAGATGTTACATCAGATGTTTCCTTCCAAAAAAAAATTATTTAAGATTAATCCAAGAAACCATCTATTTATCATCTTATTTGTGGCTTATGGGGTAGGGGGTACATCAGTTGGCTTTACAGTCTTGATCTTATTCCAATAGAAAAAAATTGTTTTAATGAAAAAAATGGCTAATAGGAATATTCTTCTGTATTCTAAAACTGTGTGATGAATTAAAGAGAAAAGCATTCAGACAGTCCCAAATCATCCTTTTTAATCACAGCTTATCTTTACTGCTTAGAATATGAGAGATGAATAACCTAAATTGGGTTGAAATTCCTATAGGGTGAAGTTTTCCAGCTGCTTTTTGTAGGTTGTAATTTAGAAGGAGAGAGGTCTTGGTTTTTAAGGCACAGGAGGGGACTCAGAGGACTTGGATTAGATAGCCAGCTCAGCCACAGACTTTGTATAACCTTGGGCTTGTCCCTTAATCTACCTTGTACCATCAATAATATTTCCCCACCTCAGATGTGTGTATGAGAATAAAATCTGCTAATGAGTGTGAGGTTCCTAGATACTATAGTGATGAGAAAAGGAGTACTTGTGGCACCTTAGAGACTAACCAATTTGTTTGAGCATAGTGATGAGGATCATATACGTGCCTAGATTGCTAGCTACCACTATTAACTTAGGGTCCAATCCTGTATTGCTTGTACAGCTCAAATGCCTACAAATTTCATTCAGAGTGTTGTGAAAGTGAATTATGTGGCCTAATTTAAAAAAATGCATGGCTTGTGATTGACACAGTGAAGATGTTTTTGTAAATCTTTAGCCAATAATGCTTTTTTCTCATCCTCAAAATACCCTGAAATGTCCTAAATCAGGACTTTCTGTTACCCTGTTGTTGCCATCTCTGTTCAAGAAGTCAGATCCCCAGGAAGAGGTGAGTTCTTGACTCTCCGTAGTGTGGAGGGCTTTGTTTTGGAAGAGACGCCAGCACAAACGCAGCAGCGTGGGGATTTTGGAACTCGACGTGGGAAGGAGGCGAGAGGGTAAAATGGAAAAGACCATGAAGCGGATGATAAAATAGCAGAAGCAATAACTGCAGGTGACACAGGCTGCACATCCACCACAAGAACAGCAGGTCTTGCTGCATTTTCTGAAAGCCAAACAGGTCCAGGCAGTGGTACAGCAGGAGTTGCAATGCCAGGAGTATGTTCTAGAGGTCTGTTACCTCGAGTGCAGGGTGCATGTGAGTGTCAGCCTGTGAAAGATGGGACCATGTGGTGACTCTGTGACCTTCCCTTGCACCTTTGAATGGAAAGACGTGCTGCTTGGTGGGACCCAGGGTTTGTCTACACAGCAAAAAAAAAAAAAAGAAAAAGAAAAAATCCAGTGACAGTGAGTCTCAGAGCCAGGATCAACTGACTTGAGCTTGCGCTATGGGGCTACAACTAGCAGCGTAGATGTTCCCGCCCAGGCGGCGCTCAAGCTCTGAAACGCAAGAAGGGAATAGCTTTCTAGAGAGAAAGAACACATAGGGTGTGGACTAAACAGTTATGAAGTAGGAGCAGCTATGGTGGGGAAGAAGCCTCATGCTGAATTTATGCTATTGTTAATAAAGCCAAACCACACAGAGGGATTGAGTTTGGGGCTTTATATTCTACACAGCATGTGGACTTTTAGAGCAGTTTTTGAAAGTCACCTGCTCACAGTTACATTATTTTGAAAGTCAGTTTCCCGCGTTTCCGAGTTTACTCTTTTGAGACGGCGACTGGCAATATAAGATAACATGGTACAGTATATGCTTTTTATTCATTAATGAAGAGTCAAGAGTGATGATACTACAAAAATTAACTTTCATAGGCAGAGCACTCACTTTTAAAAAATATTTAATTATTTCACATGCTCTATGTTGGATTTTAAAAGGTACAATCTACATGACTACAATCATATGAAAATACAAGAAATTATTCAAGTTGTTTCCTCTTTTCTACTCCTCTACTGTGCAAGAAAATAAAATAAAGCTATGTGGGGTAGATATTACTAGTGTCTATGCATAATGCACATCATGTTTATAGTATGTATGTATTTCGTAAAACAGCCATGGGAAAGAGGCAGATTTGATAAGTGTCTTGTATTTTAATATATATGCTATGTATGTAGTGTGTATATACATCTATATACAAACACATTGTGTATATACATGTGTATTTAGGATACGTTACAATTGCTTATTAATCTTTAATAATTATTAATTGCTTATTAGTCTTTAATAATTATTGATCTTATTAATTAATAATGGAATAGTGGAAAACTCACATTTTTGGGATCTTTATTGTTTAATAGAAATGGCAAGTAGATCAGACGTTGGAAAATGAATGGAGCCGCAGTGAAGTTCCTTTGAAATAAAATTCAATAAACATGTTCAGTCATAAATCTCAACACTTCTCTTTGCAGAATAACTTAAAAGAACTGTTATAGAATTATAAAGCATTTTGAAATGGCCTTTTTAACACTGGAATATAACTCTGTGCTATGCTGCTGGAGTAAGCTGGCTAACCGCAAATCAGAAACAACATCTTTCTTTAGACTTTTACATTTTAATTCATAGCAATGTTACATTAGTTAAACGGCTACTCCTACCAGTAGACAGTAATTTTATCATAAATTGCATGATATTTTATCTGTAGTACAATAAACCTGGTGAATACCGGTTGTGTTAGTGTCAGAACCTGTATTTAATAATGTGTTTGAAATTAATCAAAGGAAGCAAAGCTGAGTAGAGAGCTATTGTATGCTTATATTAGGGGGTGTATTATTTCCAGAAGATAAGGCCTGCTATAGATGCCCCTAATGTAGTCTTCCATCAATGCCCACTCTGCTAAAACAGTAAATGAAAATGACTGATCTACAATTTGCATCCTCTTTTCAGTCCATCAACAGAACATTATTAAAACCAGTGAGCCAAAACCCATTAGAACAGCACTCACGTATGAAACAATGCATAGGTCTGCTTGTTCCCCATTTTTATGCACTGCTATAGGACTATAAATATTCATCGTAATGTAACTGAAAATTATTGAAGTGAGAAAAAAGAGAAATAGGGAAGCCATTTGCTTCAATTCATAAACAGCATCTGTTGGGAAGTTATTCATAGATTGCTTCAGGGCCTGCTGAGCAGTAAGCCCATGCAAAAGGATGCCATTGCAAGCAAATTGGCCAAAACTGCAATGGAGATGCTATTAAACATGATTCACTGACAGCCTGGCAGAATGATCAGGCACTGGGTTGTTTTATGTCTTCTTTTATCACTGGGACACAGAAATAGCCTCCAGCCAAAGTCTCGCACAGTTCAAATTAGAAGAGCAACCTTCTAAGTATATTAAGGCCTAACTAGTGGCTAGAGAAAGTTGCATGAAGTGATATTACAGATGACTACAGTTGTTTATTTGTCCCTACCTCAGGCACATGCAAAATGCCTCCTGTGATTTGACCTTTCCTGCTGTTTACTTTCTGTCAAAAGATGTTTCAATGCCTCTTTGCAAGGGGGTGGAAACTAAGACTATAATGAAGGAAGAGTGAAAAATAATTAATAACCTGCTAAAAAAAATTTTTAGACCAGCGTTAAATCTAAGAATGCATTATGATCGAAACTGTGCAGGGTGAAAAGTGCAAAACTCCAAAGGCAATTGGCTCTATTACTGTTATGTGAAAGTCCATAGAAGACAGTAAAAACAAGCACTTCCAAGTGTATGATTTTCAAGAATTTTGTACAGTTAAATTTTGCTTTCACCTAGAATTTAGGGGCCAGATCATAGCTCCACGGAAGTCAAGGGAGCGATGCTGATTTAAATGCTGAGGATCTGGCCCAAAATTTCTGCATGAAGAACTGGGAAAACACACTGGTAATCAACATGTGGACAAAGGGTATTCCCAGCATGGGTCCTCTTGCTGGCTGGAAATTATTTACACTTTTAATTAACTTAGGCACACCATTGATGCTGAGTAACTAAAATTGTAATCCAGTTACACGCGCAAATTCCTGAAGGTTTCTATGTTGCAGTAAATGGAATGTGTGCCAAGCCACCTGTTTGTATTATAATCATGATACCATTTTGTCCCATGGTTCATAAGACTGCTGGTATTTGCATGTTTGCTCTTCTTCTGTGTATTGCAGCTGATGTGAATTAAAAACAGTAGATCTGTTCAGCAAGAGTGTGTATGAACGTTCACTAAAATTTCAGCACGATCTTTAATTTGATCCTGTCTGAACACCTTATTTTTCATTTGTCGTGAATATTCCCATGTTTTTTGTTCATGTAAAGGTTGGGGACACAGCTCTTCTCCAAGTGCCTGTCCCAAAAGGCATGAGTCTTTCCACTGATTTCAATGGCTTCAGATTAGCCCCCACATGAATAACTGGATTTGCATGCAAACCAAGGATATTCGTGCATAGCCCAAAGTATTCATCATTTGCTACTCGTTATTCCCATTTTGTTATTTGTTAAAACAAGAGTCAGTCTTCAGTCAGGAAGCAGAATTGATAGCTGTGGCTGAGGTGAGCAATCACACTACTGATAGCAAATAGTTCTAACACCTTGAAAATGAAATTTGTTTGCTTAAACCTTTTGGTGGATACTTGCAACTAACAGATACATTTACACAAGTCAGGACTGGTTTGTTTATAGAGAAAAGGACAAAAATAATTATTCACCAATCACTCCATAACACGGTAACTAGTAGGCGTCAGTTACTTCTGTTCATTAGGAAAGCTCCTCAGAAAAGGTCAGTAAGACTCAGAAATCAAATGCTTCATTTAAAGGTTGTCACACTTTACAATGGCAGTGAAAGATTTGCTAGGGTGGGGTACAGGTCTATTTAAGCCACTGCTAACTTCCCAGCACCAGGAAGCTTACACTGAAAATGGAGAGGAAAAACATTTCATTAATGGGATTAAAACATTTTCATGCCTCTTTTGCATTCACTTTATGAAAATATTTGAGCCATTGAGTTTCACTGACAAAAAAATATCTGGGGAACACAAATCTAAAAATCATATGTCTGTGTTTTCACAGATGTGGAATATTAAATCAGCACATGCAAATATCCCCATGACGTACACATTCGTCCTTTCAGGGGACAGAAAAAAATGCTAGATGACTTCTCATATTGGTCATAATTAAACAACACATCATGCATAATGAATTTTTCAGACCAATGAACAGAGTAAAATACTCACATGTGTGGGGTATTAGTAAATACATTCAAATAACAAATGTGTCTGACAAAAACAATGAGGAGTCCGGTGGCACATTAAAGACTAACAGATTCATTTGGGCATAAGCTTTTGTGGGTAAAAAACCCACTTCTTCAGATGACTCCATGCAACTGAAGAAGTGGGGTTTTTTACCCACGAAAGCTTATCTGTTAGTCTTTAAGGTGCCACCGGACTCCTCGTTGTGTTTGTGGATACAGACGAGCACAGCTACCACTCTGATAAATGCACCTGAGAAAGTAGAGAAATGCTTGTGGATATTCCATAGATTGATTATTCATTGTGCATTATTCGCTCAGTTCTACTCGCCCTTTTATCTATCGAGGCCAAACACTACTTTTCTCCTGTCAGTTCCTTCAGTGAAGCTACACCTGTTTACAGCAACTGAGGATCTGGCCCAATAACGCATGCTGGCTTTCTAAAGGGGATTTGCTGGATTAGCTGCATCCTAAACGTGCATCCTAAATTTCTGCATGAATTGCCGGTGCTTGTTCTGGGGCTGATCCTGAGCAGTGCTGAGCAAAACCTTCCCATCCTTACCCCTCCCTGCTCAGCATCCTTCAAGATTAGGCCCATTACTTGCAAATGAACTGCATTATTTAGAGGTATTTATATCCATCTTCTTATATTGCTAGTACAAACCTGCAGAACAAAACAACTGCACAACTTTCTCTGTTCATAACCTCCCTCCTTCCTTAGTGCAGCTCTAGGAAGACTTCAACCAGAATGGGCAGAGATTTAGGCAAACGAAAATCCTTTTGACCATGAACAAAGAATGCTAACATTCTTATTTAAAAAAGAAAAACATTTTTTCAAAAATGCCAGTGCATAAATTAGAGCCGTTAGGAGCAGCTCTAATTTGTGCCCAAACCATTTATGCCGTTTTTCATTTATTTATTCTGCCCTTATTAAATATGAGTACATACTACGGTAACCTTTGTCACTCACTTTCATGCTTATATTGATTCTATATTAGTCAATTTGTGTCGATTTTATTGTAGCCATTGTCTCACATTATACTACACTCTCTCTAGAAATGAGTCGAAATCTGAATTGTTCGTCCACCTGTGATTAGGGGCTTTGGATAACATGGGACATAGATCCAACCGTCTTGGCTTGTGACAAAACCAAAACCAGACTGAGTTTTGCAAATCAAATCCACCCACCAGTTTTGCCTCATCTCTGTTTAAAATATACACCAGCCTAAACCTAGACCATTTATCTGAATGAAGCCAAATTTATGGAGGGAGGAACGGCACAAACGAAATGGGAATCAGTTTCGACCTGGTCTTGATTTTGCACATTTTCAACAAAGCCCAATGTTACCTTGCTTATAGGAGACAAGTCTTTTAATAAATAGTCAGAACTCAAAGCACAAATGGTTTCGTTCAAGCTCCACATTTCATCATGGTGATATCTTTCTAATGTAAAGACATTTATGACCATGCACCAAAATGGGAAAAGGCAGCTGTTGCCCAAATTTGGTTCCTGTTGTGATAGGAATCTCACTCTCTGTAATGATGAATTATTGTTTGTCTCGGTGATGCTAAATGACTCACAACAAATTGCATCCTGCATTTTGTTACTTCTGCTCTGTGCTTTGGCCTCACTTCTACTGCCCAGATAAAGAAAATGGTTTATTATGTTAGTTTCGTACGATATTAGCTCTGTGAATAAGGAAAGGAGGCTGGCAGTCCTTTTCTTACATCATAAAATGTTACTGAAACTAATGGAGGAGTACAGATGTAACAGAGGGCAAAACAAGGGAAGCACCAGGGTTCAGTGGACTGAACACTGGACTGGGATTCAGAAGACCTGGGTTATTTTCCTGGCTCTGCCACTGACTGGCTGGGTGATCTTGAGCAACTCATGTCACCATTCTGTGCCTCAGTTCCCCCATTTGTAAAAGAGGGATAATTATATAAACCTGCTTTGTGAAATGCTTAGAACTGCTAATGAAAAGCACCCTGTGAGAACTGGGTATTAATCATAATAATAATGTTATTTATCCTATGTTTTATATCACCAAATAACATTAAAAAATCTACTTGCTCCCCCTCCAAAAAAAAAAAACCCAAAAAACCCACAAAAAGAGAAAATGACAAGGTGGAACATGACTTATCCCTATATTCCTTAGCTGGGATTTTCAAAGCTGCCTCAGGGACTGGAGACTCCATTTCCATTAAAATTAACAAGAATTGGATGTCCAAATCTCAGCCCCTACTGGTAGACATCTGCTAATTCAAAAGTCCGATTGCAAACGTTATCACTCAGGAACTTTTGTAGATTGGGTAGAAATAATACCTGGCTTTTATATAGCACTTTTGACCCATCGATCTCAAAGCACTTTACAAAAGCGGCCTGGATCATCACACCCATTTTTCAGATGGGGAAACTGAGGCATGGGGAGGGGAAGTAACTTGCTCAAGGTCACCCAGCAGGTTTTTTAAAGAACCCAGGTCTGATGAGTCATATGCCTGTGCTCTATCCACTAGGCTGTCTACATTTTTTCACCTCATTAAAGAAGTTCACTTAAACTTGCCTTGACCCCCTGTTTTGGCTTGCTTGCCACAAGTGTTGCAGAACACAAGGCTTACTAGTGTGAACACAATTTGAAAGCCACTTTTAAGCTCAGATATATCCCCAAAGCACATACTGAATGGCATAACTAAGGCTACAATCTTGGCACGGGAATTTTTAGTAAATATCATGTCAGAGGCGAGGGGGGGAAACAGTAAGTCACAGAAAGGTCACCAAACCATGATGTTTTCACTATATCAACCTACACAAGAGTATAGTGGGGGTACTGAAAAGTGAGGCCTGAGGGAGTGGGGGTTGGAGAGCGAGCCCATCCCACACTTACCCCAGTGGCAACTCCTGTCTTGGAGGGCTGGGCCCAGCTCCTTGCTTTATGGCCTGCCATACGGGGTCACTGCACTACTTAGGTTTGACCCAGTTACCACTCTGTAGATGAGACAGAATGGCACATAAGCCAAACCCGAGTGGCCCTGTGACCAACGCCACTCAGTTTGGGGGCCTCATTAAATTTGTTTTTACAGCCGCCAAGATTTCATGGACTTAATCCAAATTCACAATTTTCATGACCACTGGAATCCTGGAATCAAAATCATAGCCCTACACATAACTAATCAGCAACACTGGGAACTTCAAATTTGACAGTGGGAATTTTACTTTGAAATGAACAGCATTGATTTACAAAAGTCATCCAAGCTGGGAACGAAAACAACTTTAGTAACTCACCAACACAAATGCACATTTGGGATATTTCCAACGAACTGTTCATGAATGATCTTGTAGACCAAGCATTATTTGCTGAAGAGATTCACTAAATGAATAACTAAACGTAAGGATGCTATAGGTTGTTCGCAGACAACTTGCACCCATATAAAAAAGCAGAATTTATTTACTACATTGTTACTTGTTAATTATGCGCTCTGGTTTAGAAGTAGGAGATACGGAGATTTTAAGGCCAAAAAGCCCCATTATGATCATCTAGTCTGAAATGCTGCATAACACCGCCTACAGAATTTCCCCCTGTCAATTCCAGCATCAAGCCAAGGTTGAACTGAAGCATATCTCGCAGGAAGACATCCAATCTTGTTTTAAAGACTCCAAGTGATGAAGGCCCAGGATTTTAAAGGAATTTAGGCATTGCTGCGCTCAGCATTCCAACTCCTAACTGATTTAGGAGTCTAAATCTCATTTTCAAAAGGGATTTAGGCACATTAGGCTCCTAAATGCCAAAATCCCTTTTGACAATGAGACTTTGGCCCTGGAATCAGTTAGGCATTGCGACGTTGAGCACAGCAATGTCTAAACACCGTACCTTTAAAAATCTGAGTTGAAGAAGATTAAAATTTCATGACAATAATTGTGCTCCCTGTAATTTCAAAGGAAAATATAGCTGTAGTCCACAAAAGCACTTAAGCACGTGCTTAACTTTAGGCATGTGAGTAATTCTGTTGTCTCGGGACCACACACTTGCTTACAGTGAAGCACTTTGTCAAGTACTTTTAGTGGATCGAGGCTTGTATATATATTGAAATATCAAAGGATAAGCAACGCTCATCGCTGACAAACTCAGGGAGATGTTTTAAAATCCAGCCTCTGAGATTTCTTACTTCTCCCAGGAGCACACAGTTTTCTCTTACGAGTTTTTGAACATCACTGGAAAGAAATGTTTATCCAAATGTGAGAGGAAGCTGGGTTGCTGTATTTGGTGGCATATGGCCTGCACATCAGCTGAGTGAAAAGCATGTCACACGTCTGCTTTTTGGCTCCGGCCTGGGAGCCAAGCTGTTCCATGCTACTAGCAACACGAGTAATGTTGAAGGCTCTGCTGAATAAAAACCAGCCTCTTTAGTGGCTTTCCCTGCATAAAGGACAGAACCATCTCATCTCAAGCACTGAGCATTGCTCAAAGCCCGAGCCGCAAAGTTATATTTTAAAGGCTCACTTCAATATTCAGGGCCAGGTAATCACCAAATGTGACCTGTCTGTGTGATCCAAACTCCTCCCTTGCCTTTGCACACAAATGAAGGATTTTTTGGTCAGCAAGCAGATGCCCACACAGATTTTGTGTGCACATGTTTGGAGCCTGCTTTGCATAGGCAGCCTTCAGTGTCTGCCTACCCATTTCATCTGGGAAAAAAAATGGTTTTAAATGCTTTCTTCACCTCAAGCTTTCTCTCCAATCTTAATCCCTGCTTTTCTTCACCAAACACACTGGAAGTGAGAACAGTGTTGGCACCATTAGTATTTTCAATTTTCTATCTGATCGTGCGTTGAATCTGATCGTGCGTTGATCTGAATCTTGAAATCTCAGGCCCCAATCCTGCATTGTGATCTCCTTGGGCAGACAGCTGCAAACACACAGTGTCTTACTGAAGGCTTAAAAAAGATCAGGGACCTTTCCCTTTTTATACCCTGAGAATCAAGGCAAAAGATAAAAAAGATGCAGGACCAGATAGTGACTAATTACAAAAACAGATCCCACCCATGCAACATCCAAAATTTAATTAATGTAATTAGTAACATCTTTCCAGCCTCAATTTTTCTTTGTCCATGTCTGGTGCCAATTGAAGCAAACAGTGAATCCAAAAGTCTCTTCCCCCAAAATGCTATTTGTCAGTTGTACGGAACTTTATAATCAGAATTTCATTAACCTCTTCAGATTTCCAATTCACAAAATTATGCAGATGGTAACAAATGTGCATGTGTCACGTATACAGTTTCGAATCATGCCACCCATTCCTGAAATCTTGCCAATATCCCCTCGGCATTTCTCTGAGTGAACACATAAACGTAAAATACAGTGTGTGTTAGCAGGAGGGAAATAAACCCAGAACAAATGACACAGCTTTCAAATGTAACCAGGAAAACAAAAATATCTCTTCCAATTGCCCATTTTTTCAGAGTGATGTATGGTGATACTGCTGTTCCCTGATAGGTTAACTAAACCTATCAAAAAATTGAGACAGACTCAGACTGAGTCCAACAGGCTCTTGTTACAGCTTTCTTCGCTAGGGAAGCTTGATTTACAGTATAGCAGGTCAGTGGTTAAACAGTGAGTCACATATCACTAACCCACTACGCTCCGCATGTGTTTGCTTTTTATATATTTGTGCCATAGCATAATCAGAGCTTTCAATACTGAAAACATGCAGCCCCCTTTGTTAAAGCTTTCAATTTGAAAAGTCAGCAGTGGGAGGTTAAACATAAAATCACTCGGCCTTATTCTTTTCATGCAGTGGAGCAAAAAAAAGCTTTCTGCTACCAGGAGGAATCTAGCTTTTCAAGCACGAAGAGCAGAGCCAATCCAAGGAATTTTTAAACAATGGGTTGACAATTGCTAATCACAAGAGGTGCAGAAATGTCATAACTTCAAATAAAGGCATTAAACTGTATTTTTCCATTTACCTCGCTTGCAAAGGGAGTATGAACTGCAGTATCACATTGATTAGTTTACTCTAGATTATTAGCTAAAATTGGATGCCTCAAACAAGTTCAGACCCAACTAGAAGGTATTAAGGGAATAGGTGGCTTGCCCCAACTATTTGGGTAAAATTGGGTTCACTTGTGACTTCTCCATGTGTAGACAAAGAAGTGGAAATCCCAGTGTTCACATGAAAAATTTACCTCCATTATCAGGTATCCATCCATCAGGCATGTACCATGCTTATATTCTGTGTCTAATTATGGGTCCCACTGACCTGAACCGAGAAGTAACATTTTGGAATTTAAAGATGGTGACCATTCTAAATCCACACTGCAGTGTTCAAGAAGCACTGATTGTATCCACAGCAGCATGTTTCCTCCTGCAGTGAGCTATGATTCAAAAGGATTCTCGACCTGTTCCACGGTTGGGACCATTTCTTAACACAAATTGTCTCACATACCACCTGGCTTCCATCCCCTAATTGCATGGGCCTCCCTGCCGTCCCATTAGAAGTGAGATAAGTATAACTTCTTTGCAGCAGCTACAGTAATAGCTTACATAAAAAGGAATGTTAGGCAAGAGTTTAATGCATTTTAACCATCTTTAATGCAGTTTAGCAGCTGGAGAAAAGGAGGACGCGCCAGCATCATGTGACCATCCAGTTCTTCACAGACTACCAGCACGAGGACCATAGATCTAGTTCCAGGGACTAGCCACTGGATACCCAACATGACAAGGGAGTGGTGGGGAACTGTTAGGCCACTGCTCCCCCTCTCCAGAAGACATGTAAATATAATGCGATACTCAGGGTGGGTCATTGGCAGTACTGACTGATAAACCTTTCTGGGGTCCCACCCCCAGATGGGGACAGAGAGCCCCAACCTGTAAGTATGTGTTACATAAGGCAAAGTGGGAACCTCTGTAGCATGAAGAGGGTGACAAGCAAGTGGTTTTCTAGGAAGGAAGGCATTATGGATCTCAACACTCCAAGCAAACTTGCAAAGATTGCTTGGTTGCTCACCCCTATGAACAGAATCTGCAGGGTCCCACAGGGTTCGCTCAGACCTTGTTTTCTGAGATATATATGGGTTTTTTTGGCTAACATGGACATTTAGAGCAATGTTGTGTACTATTCCGTATTCTGACTGAAGCTGAGACTTGGGGTTTGGTTACCATGCTTAATTCCAATGAATGTATGAGAGGTAGCCAGGTGTCTGTACCTGCTGGTCACACTGTTTATCTGCCTTGGGCAACAAACGGTAAGTTCTAGGCAACAGATCTTTTTTATGGCTGGGCTAATCTTAGTACTTTTTAATCTAGCTGCTTTAGAAGTGCCTAAGTAGCTTAAGTATGCTTGCAGGGAAACTTAGAAAGAGGTGGTGGGCAGACAAGGGCAGTGAGTTGTGCTCACAGCTCTACGTGTTTGATGTGCAATGTACACATACTTCATGTTATCATTTTAAAAGTTTGGTATTTTAAAATGTATTCTGTAGTGTTCATGTACATCCCGGCTAAGCTTCAGCTGGAAAACTGCTTCTCTAAACACCAGCTGAAGGAGGAAATTTCAGTTCATGGGAACTTTACTTTTAACTCGAGAACGGAAACAGACGAAAATGCCACTTGAAAAAGAACTCTCAAAAGACTTGCAGAGTGATGTCGTCTTCTGTACATTGTAATTTAATAACCAGCGGTGGCTAGCCTCCCAGATCCAGCTGAGAGGGTCTTTCAAGAGATGGGGTGATGGTGCCAAAAACATTAAGCCAGGTGCTGTCACGTATCAAGTATCTACACCTCTTGCTGGGAAACAATAAAGGCTACTATTGCTCTGACAATGCCAGAAGGAAAGGCTTTCAAACTGTCTAGACTGCAGAATGTATGAAATGTTTGACAGTGAGAAATATGTGTTTGTAACATTTCCTGATCAAAACTTTGAAAAGAAAACTGAAACCATATTAGCAAAACACTTCAGCACCACTATAAGTTGAAAGAAGTGCATTTAAAGGAGTAATAGACCTTATCCAGCTATTTACGAGTCTGCTGCTTAGTCATGTATCGCTTTCTATTTTCTAAAAGGCATCTAAACAGATTAAACGTGAACTTCTACAATACTGTAGGCACCTTTTCTTCCGGATGATGGATTGTCTAGGGTTTCCTTGCTGTAGTCCAGGGAGGATTTTTTGCACTGGAGATAATGGGCAGACATTGTAAAGAAAATCAGAGTATAGTTCCAGACTGAAAAAGGGCCCCGTGAAAATGCCATGGTATGTCTGTTGACTCTTGTGACAGACGTATGTTTTAATTGCTCTGAGCCCTTCAGGACTAGGACAACAACAGATGGAGGCCATTTCCATCTTCTTCAGCATTGACAGAACTGTTTACTACATTCTAGAGCAGCGGTGGGCAAACTTTTTGGCCCAAGGGCCACATCTGGGTGGGGAAATTGCATGCAGGGCCATGAATGTAGGGCTGGGGCAGGGGGTTGGGGTGTGGGAGGGGGTGCGGGGTGTGGGAGGGGGTGCGGTGTGCAGGAAGGGGCTCAGGGCAAGGGTTGGGGCAGAGGAGGGATGCATGGTGTATGAGGGGACTCAGGGCAGGGGGCTGGGGTGCAGGAGGGGGTGCAGAGTGCATAGGGGGCTCAGGGCAGGGGTGCATAGTGCAGGAGAGGACTCAGGGCAGGGGTTGGGAGCTCAGGGCAGGGGGTTGGGGTGCAGGAGGGGTGCAGGGTGCAGCAGGGGGCTGGGGCTCAGGGCAGGGGGTTCAAGGCAGGGAGTTGGGGTACAAGGTGCAGGAAGGGTTCGGGGTGTGGGCTCCAGCCCGGTGCTGCTTACCTGGAATGGCTCCCAGGTGGCAGCGGCATGCGGTGGGGCTCAGGCAGGTTCCCTGCCTACCCTGGCTCCCGGAAGCGGCCGGCACCACATCCCTGTGGCCCCTGGGGGAGAGAGGAGCAGAGGGCTCCACGTGCTGCCCTCGCATGCGGATACCTCCCCCGAAGCTCTCATTGGCCGCAGTTCCCCATTCCTGGCCAATGGGAGCTGAAGGGGCGGGGGGTGCCTGCAGGCGAGGGCAGCGCACAGAGCCCTCAGACCCTCCTTCCCCCCGGAGGCCGCAGGGATGTGGTGCTGGCCGCTTCCAGGAGCGGCGCGGGGTCCGGGGTGCCGCAGGGGTGGCGATCCTGCGGGCTGTAGTTTGCCCACCCCTGTTCTAGAGAGAAAAGGTGGGTGAGGTAATAGCTTTTATTGGACCAATTTCTGCTGGGGAGAGAGACAAGCTTTTGAGCAACACAGAGCTCTTCTTCGGGTCTGGGAAAGGTACTAGGCACGTTGCCTTTCCCAGACCTGAAGAAGAGCTCTGTGTAGTTCAAAAGCATGTCTCTCTCCCCAGCAGAAGTTGGTCCAATACAAGATATTACCTCACCCACCTTGTCTTTCTAATAGCCTGGAAACAATATGGCTACAACAACACCACATACTAAATTCCAATCAGTGGTGCAGGCACATTTAAGGCAATGCGGTTGTGTTATTCAGTGTCTAACCTGGCCTGCAGATGACAATGTGAGTGAAGGAAAGAACACACCTCTACTTTCAGAGTCCAGGTTAGGTTTACAAGGCTGTCAGTTGGATAAGGAAAACAAAATATGGTTTTCCTTGTAAACTGAGTAGATTTGATATGAGATCGAGTCCCAATAAACCTAGAGTATCAAAATACCATTTTTACAGTCACTTGTCAGAACAGAACAGTTTTAGTTTTATGAAAAGCATAATATTTATAAGGTCACATTTTCTTAAAACACCCCCTGCTTTGCTACCATTGGCACAGAAGAGTTGGAAAATTTAGAGTGAGCATCTTTGATCGCACTCTTGGGTCGTGTTAATTAGAGCATTGTAATCTTTAGTTGGGAGCTTTTAATACAAACGTTCGCATCTTCAGCCTGTGTGTTTAGAATATGGAGAAACATCTAATTGCAGCATTGCCCAATGTAGTGTAGCTGACATTTCAACAAGGTTTGCCCATTGGACCAGGCATTTGTATCGATGCAAACTTGAAGCCGTTTGCTATTTTCAAGTCATGCGTGACTATGACACGAACAGCTTAACAAAGATGAGGAATAGAATTCCTTCAGATTTACAATGTTGTGTGGGTAGCAGGGTGGAGGGTAGTCTGGGTCTGCTCCTGCCATGCATTTACACAAAAGTCTTAAGTTTAGAAACAACTGAACATCAGCCCATTTATGAGCGTGAAGATTTTGTAATCCAAAGCTCTGGCAATTGAGAGCTCTGCTGCAGAGTTCAGAAGGTCTAGCAGAGTTTTGGAAATCTACTGATTAAACAAGGAGGATGGCAAGGCAGGACTCTTGGGTTCTGTTCCCAGAGGCTCCTCCACTGTCTTGTTCTATGAACTTACATAAGTATTTGCTGCCTGGTATATTATGTATGTAGCCCCTGTGGCCTGAAGCCTGAGAGAGAAGGGAGTTCCATGCACTCACCGGTAGGTGAAATGGGGGACAAGCAGCCAAGAGCTGCTTAAGAACTGCAAATGGGCAGGAGCTCCGCTAACTATGGAGCTTTCTGCCAGCATCTGTTGGAGAGCAAGGAGAGTTAGGAACCATTAGGAAAGGGATAGACAATACGATGGAAAATACCATAATGTACTATATAAATTCATAGTATACCCACACCTTGAATACTGTGCAGTTCTGGTCACCCTATCGCAAATATGTATATATTAGAATTGGAAAAAGTACTGAGAAGGGCAACAAAAATGATGATGGGTCTGGAACAGCTTCCGCATGAGGAGAGATTAATAAGGGAGGGAGTGTTCAGCTTGGAAAAGAGACGACTAAGAGGGGATATGTTGGGGGGGGATCTATAAAATCACCAGCATCATAGAAGTCCATTTGCCATGGAAAAACATAGAATTTGTATTTTTACAGAGAATCTTTAGTTTTTGCATTGTCTGAAAAAATAAAAACATATACAGTAGAACCCAACTTATCTGAGCCTCCATTATCCGGCTCTCCAAATATTTGGTGTATGTAAGAAATATAAATTGCAAATCTATTAATTTTATTTTATTATAATGATCGAGGACACTGGCAGGCTTCGAACTTGCTTAATAATTGTAAAATATCAATAAAAGATTGTGTTTGACTGATACCGATACATATTGTGGATAGGGCAACTAAAGTTCAGTGTTTCATTTTAATCATGGAAAAAATGTGGATTTTTATGTTTTATTATTGGAGAATTTTGGGGGTTTTTAATCAGAAAAAACTAGGATCCCTGAAAATCATGAATGGTGTGGAGAAAGTGAATAGGGAAGTGTTATTTCCCCTTCACATAACACCCAACGAAATTAATAGGCATGATTTAAAACAAACATAAGGAAGTACTTCTTCACACAATGCACAGTCAACCTGTGGGACTCATTGCCAGGGGATGTAATAGAGGCCCAATCTAGAACTGGGTTGAAAAAATAATTAGATAAATCTCATGGAGGATTGGTCAATCAATGGCAATTAGCCAAGATGGTCAAGGAAGCAATCCATGCTCTGGAGGTCTTAAACCTGTGACTGCCAGAAGCTGGGACTTGATGACAGGGAATGGATCACACAGTAAATGCCCTGTTCTGTTCATTCCCTCTGAAGCACCTAGCACTGGCCATGCTTTTGGAAGCCAGGACACTGGGCTAGATGGACCACTGATCTCACCCAGTATGGCCATGCTTATTTCTTAGTAGAGTTGGCTGAATGGGCCAGGCTTCATTTTCATTTGTTTTATGCCCTAGTTTGGGGCATTTTGGTTAAAATTCAGTTGAGTTTTGCATTTGAGGGCAATAAAGTGCAGTTGACCTTGTTGGGACATACAAGAACAAAACATTAACAATGAATGTTGGTCAAGAGCGCTGTCAGGCCCAGGTGGGCCAGGGAGCCTGGATAGCATAATGTGGGGGAGAATAAGAGTGTTGTGTGTTGAGTCTTAAGTGTTGCATGTTGCTGGGATTGCCTTTGTAATGGTGAGGACTCTGTCAAAAGTGTGAGCTACCACCAGGGCCGGCTCTAGGTTTTTTGCCACCCTGAGCAAAAAATTTGCCACCCCAAGCTCCGAGAGCGCAACTGTCCAAGCAAAAAAAAAAAAAAAAAAAAGAAAGGGTGGCGGGAAAGCCGCCCCTGGAATTGTGCCGCCAAGCACAGGCTTGCTTTGCTAGTGCCTAGAGCTGGTCCTGGCTACCATAGATCCCTTCCTCAGAGCTGAGAGTGGCAGCTAGGTGACAGTAGATGCTGTACAGAGGCACAGAGTGGCTGCCACAGGGGTGATAGATGGCTGAGAACAGCAACAGCAACGGTGCCTTCAGGGGGATGGATGGCGCAGAGCAGTGGCAGAGCTAGGCACCTTGGACTGAAATCACAGTGAGAGCTGCAGCCTTGAGACTTTACCAGCAATGACATATGAAATCAGTCCGTTTGGGTCAGGTAATAGAGCCCCCAGCGTAGCCCTGTTAGCCCTGACCTGCTAGAATCCCTGGACTTCTCCAGCCCTGGACAACAAACAGTGAGTGGAGGAGGGAAATGGCCAGAACACAGCCACTCACAATGGCTAGAGGAGGACTGAGGCTGAGACTACTGTTAAGACATATTGCACGGTGTGGGGGAGGGTGTCTTACTGCGTACAATTTGTTAACTGCTAGTTTTCCCAAATTCGATTCAATTGCCTTCCTCTTTTTTTTCCCACTGCCTATGCCAATAAAGTTCTCTTTGTTGGAACTCCTGGACTCAGTGCTTGTGAGTGGAGAAGAATTGACCATTGTCACAGTCAGGGTAGTGTATATAGTTGCCCAGGTTTCTGGGTGGGGGTTCATACTGGTGTTAATTGTCATTAAGAAAACCTATAGAAAATTGATCCCGCCCCTTTTTGCTGCCAACAACACCTAGCAGAAGGGTTACATATAACTCAGCGCTGGACAATGATGTCCAAAATGGTTGCTCAAACAAAAATGGAACATATTTGAATCAATTAGCATTGCTTCTCTTCTCATGATCCTTCATGCTACTCAAGGAGAAATGCTTAACATTTTCTGCATTCAGAGATTTTAAGGTCAAAGGATACCATTTGAGCATGACTCCAACTGATTTCAGTGGAACTTCCCACAGGATTAAGGTGAGCAAGATTTGGTCTGAGATGACATATAGATAGACTTGGAAGGATTAAATTTTGATCAGTAATTGTCAGTCAATGTCAATTTCACAGTACACACACAAACTGAAGAAAAAGTATTTCCATCAATAATAATTGAAATGTACAGCTTGTCAAAGTAAGAAAAATGCTGCTTCACAGTTTGATTTAAGGAAATTTACTCTGTATATTTTGACGTGCGATGTTTTAATGTTTATAAAGTGTGACAAAGTTCCTGCTCTACCTTGGTGGGTCTTGTGCTTATTGGCGGATTTGCTCGTCTTGGAGCTTCACAGCAGCCCTCAGCTTGACGTTTTTCTGAACCCACAGTCCAGGTTGACTCCTCCTGTGTCTGACCAGGAGGTGGGAAGATTTAGGGGTAACCCGGGCCCGCCCTCTACTCCGGGTTCCAGCTCAGGGCCCTGTGGAATGCAGCTGTCTAGAGTGCCTCCTGGAACAGCTGTGTGACAGCTACAACTCCCTGGGCTACTTCCCCATGGCCTCCGCCCAACACCTTCCTTATCATCACCATAGGACCTTCCTCCTGGTGTCTGATAATGCTTGTACATCTCAGTCCTCCCACAGTCTGCGTTCTCACTCTCAGCTCCTAGTGCCTCTTGCTCCCAGTTCCTCACACTCGCACCACAAACTGAAGTGAGCTCCTTTTTAAAATCCAGATGCCCTGATTAGCCTGCCTTAATTGATTCTAGCAGCTTCTTGATTGGCTGCAGGTGTTCTAATCAGCCTGTCTTAATTGTCTCCAGTCAGTTCCTGATTGTTCTGGAACCTTCCCTGTTACCTTACCCAGGGAAAAGGAACCTACTTAGCCTGGGGCTAATATATCTGCCTTCTATTACTCTCCTGGCCCGACCCTGTCATATAAGCGTTAACTTTTTTAATCTCAACATCTACTGTCATCAAATAATTTTTGTCTGATGCCATCCCGCCCCATAATTTCCCACAAATGGGAAATGTAAAATTAATAAAAAATTCTTAGAACTATCGTTTTACACACACTTAAAGATAAACATCGATATTATCCATCAAAAATGTTAAAAAAATAAAAATTGAATTCTGCCAAGCTTACATATAGAGCAATTGGGATCTAGATACCAGTGAAAGAGGAGCTGTATTGTTCCAACTCAGGACAGAGTCATGTGTCTGAAGATGTTAAATCACATGTACAAATTCTCCTGAAGATCACTGAGAGAAGGAAATTCTCTCATATAGAAGACCGGGGGAGTGAAGGTTTGGGGGAAAGGTGATCATTGTGATGCCAGATTATTGCTAAGTGTGGGGTTGATGGGTTATGTGTGCTCTGGTCTCCATCTCTTAATAAATTAGCTATGATAATGACCTTGAGATTTATACTTAGAATACTTATTTTAAGAGTTCCCTTTGTATATACAAATAATATCCTGTGAGCATACATTCAACCTGTGTAGCCTTGTTTAATAATGCAGCAAGTGCTCTTGTTAGTTCTGTATTAATTCCTTTTAATTAACCCTTGGATTTGTGTGTATACAATGTATCCATTTCTTTAGATGTATTCAAAACATATAGAAAAGCCTCCAGGTGAAATCCTGGCCCCATTGAAATCAATGGGAGTTTTGCCATTGACTTGAGCAGAACCAGGATTTCACCCTCTTTCTCCAGCTCTATGCACCCTTCACAGTACTTAAAAATGCAATTATCATCATTTATAGCTCTGTCAGTCTCTCCTAATCCTCCTTTCTCCACTAACAACAGCCTGGCAAAAAAACAGGCAATGAAAAATGTTGCTTTTATTATTATCCTTTTACATTTTCATTTAAAGAGCCCTCCTTCCCTGGCCGTCCAAAGGTAGCCCCAGTGAGGTCCCTGAATTTAATTGATATTAATTTATTTAGTTGATATTGATAACAGCCAGGGAGCATGCACAGTAGACCACGGGACAGTGGTTGACTACTACACAAGTTTAAGGAGAAAACCACCCTTCAGCATGACCTGTAGATATAGCATTGTATGTTCAGGGCACATGTTAGGACATAGAGAAAGTTCTATCTATTCATCTAATATGTCAACCGGATTTATCTATCATTTATATACATGTGCACAGTTAGAGTGTGAGGAGAACATAATGGCAAGAAGTATGACCCAAGTATTTTCTGAAGGGAGGCTTTATCATTCACTAGGGATGGAAGGAAGCAGATCTGCAAATGCGTTGTGTAAGGTACTCAAATGTGAAATCTACAGAACCATCAAAATCCACCTGGAACACTTTCAGGGATTGCTTTGTTTGTTTTCTTGTCTTCATATGACACTCATAGTAACAGCCGTGTTAGTCTGTATTCGCAAAAAGAAAAGGAGTACTTGTGGCACCTTAGAGACTAACCAATTTATTTGAGCATAAGCTTTCGTGAGCTACAGCTCACTTCATCGGATGCATACTGTGGAAAATACAGAAGATGTTTTTATACAAACAGACCATGAAAAAAATGGGTGTTTATCACTACAAAAGGTTTTCTTTCCCCCCACTCCACTCTCCTGCTGGTAATAGTTTATCTAAAGTGATCACTCTCCTTACAGGTAATGTTAATGTAATGTTAATGTGTATGATAATCAAGGTGGGCCATTTCCAGCACAAATCCAGATTTTCTCCCCCCACCCCCACCCCCCAAAAAACCCACTCTCCTGTTGAAGTAGTTTCGAAGTTTTTTTGTTGAAGGATAGTGACTTTGAGATCAGAAATTGAGTGACCAGAGAGATTGAAGTGTTCAAGAATGTTATAATTCTTGACATCTGATTTGTGTCCATTTATTCTTTTACGTAGAGACTGTCCAGTTTGACCAATGTACATGGCAGAGGGGCATTGCTGGCACATGATGGCATATATCACATTGGTAGATGTGCAGGTGAACGAGTCTCTGATAGTGTGGCTGATGTGATTAGGCCCTGTGATGGTGTCCCCCGAATAGATATGTGGGCACAGTTGGCAACGGGCTTTGTTGCAAGGATAGGTTCCTGGGTTAGTGGTTCTGTTGTGCGGTGTGTGGTTGCTGGTGAGTATTCGCTTCAGGTTGGGGGGCTGTCTGTAGGCAAGGACTGGCCTGTCTCCCAAGATTTGTGAGAGTGTTGGGTCGTCCTTCAGGATAGGTTGTAGATCCTTGATAATGCGTTGGAGGGGTTTTAGTTGGGGGCTGAAGGTGACGGCTAGTGGCGTTCTGTTATTTTCTTTCTGGGAAGTCACCTACTACAGGACAGGCCTAACAAAGAAAATAACAGAACGCCACTAGCCATCACACTTCGAAAACAGACTCCAACAAGAGACTGCTGAATTGGAATTAATTTGCAAATTGGATACAATTAACTTAGGCTTGAATAGAGACTGGGAATGGTTGATTCATTATAAAAAGTAACCTATTTCCCCTTGTTTATTCCTTTCCCCCGCCCACTGTTCCTCAGACGTTCTTGTTAAACCCTGGATTTGTGCTGGAAATGGCCCACCTTGATTATCATACACATTGTAAGGAGAGTGATCACTTTAGATAAGCTATTACCAGCAGGAGAGTGGGGTGGGGGAGAGAAAACCTTTTGTAGTGATAAACACCCATTTTTTTCATGGTCTGTGTGTATAAAAACATCTTCTGTATTTTCCACAGTATGCATCTGATGAAGTGAGCTGTAGCTCATGAAAGCTTATGCTCAAATAAATTGGTTAGTCTCTAAGGCGCCACAAGTACTCCTTTTCTTTATATGACACTCAGTAATCTTTAGTCTGCAAATGGTGATCTGGCCCAGCAATGTCCACTTTGAAATGTGATTATTATTATTATTATTAATGCTTATTGTGCACTGGCATCGTGCATGAAAAATGAATTTGTGCATTTTAATATCTACAAGATTCCGATCACATTATAATTCACAAATCTGGACAGAGAAAAATCCTTTTTCTGGTTCATGTTGATTAAACAATGTATTTGGAACAAAGCAGGAGGATGTATCCATGCTGGATGATGGTGTCAGTGGAACAGGAAGTTTACCATCTGTAACGAAGGAGAATGTGAGGCAAATTAAATATTTTCAAATCAACAGGCCCAGCTAACTTACACCTAAGGGTATATCCAGTGATGAGCTGCCAAAATCTTAACAACGGGTTCCCTCCTCATCCAATGAGGGGGTCATTGCCCACCCCTGCCCCCCGGACTCCTGCCCTATTCAACTCCCTGCGTTCCTTGACGCCCCCCAGGACTCCTGCCCCATCCACCCCCCTCCCCGTCCCCTGACTGCCCCCAGAACCAGGCAGGAGGGTCTCGTGGGCCACCGTAGTGGGTGCCCACCCCACCCCTAAGAGCCAGAGGCACCTGCCGGGGGGGCGAGGTCAGGAGTCCCGGCGGAGCTTACCTAGGGCAGCTCCCAGGAAGCATCCGGCAGGTCCCTCTGGCTCCTAGGGGCGGGGGGGAGCGTAGCTGGGAGGGAGCAGGGGGAGCAGCCGCTCCCCCATCTGATCACTTCAAAAGTGGCACCTTAGGCTCTGGGGCTGGAGCACCCACGGGGAAAATTTGGTGGGTGCAGAGCACCCATCTGCAGCTCCCCTCCCCGCGCCCGGCCCCAGCTCACCTCCGCTCCGCCTCCGCCTCCTCCCCTGAACGCACCACCCCGCTCTGCTTCTCTGCGCCCCTCCTCCCCCGCTGGCTTCCCGTGAATCAGCTGTTCGGCAGAAAGCTGGGGAGGGCTGAGAAGCAGGCAGCGGCTTCCTGCTCAGGCCGAGCGTGGCGGAGGCAAGCTGGGGCGGGGAGCGGTTCCCCTGTGTGCCCCCCCGGGTTACCTGCTGTGGCGCGGGTGACCCTCCTCGTGCCCCCCCGCCCCAGCTCACCTCCGCCTCCCTGGGCCTGAGCCTGAAGCCGCCGCCTGCTTCTCAGCCCGCCCCGGCTTCCCACGCAAACAGCTGATTCGCGGGAAGCCGGGTGGGGGATGGGACGCGGAGAAGCAGAGCAGGGCAGCGCGTTCAGGGGAGGAGGCAGAGGCGGAGCGGAGCGGAGCGGAGGTGAACTGGGGCCAGGAATGGGGTGGGGCTGCCAGTGGGTGCTCTGCAACCACCAAATTTTCCCCATGGGTGCTTCAGGGCTGAAGCACCCAGGGAGTCGGTGGTTAAGGCGCCACTTTGGGCTGGTTAAATTTAGAAGCCCTTTTAGAACCGGTTCTCCCTTGCAGAACAATTGGTTCTAAAAGGGCTTCTAAGTTTAACAACCGGTTCTAGCGAACTGGTGCAAACCGGCTCCAGCTCACCACTGGGCATGTCCATACTGCAGTGTAAACCCAGAGTTAGTGGGACTCAAGTCAGCTGAGCCATATTAGGAAACTCTGAGCTTGCACATCTAAATTGTATTTTAACCCTATTTTAAGGCTTTTCTAACCTGTGCTTGAACCTAGGGCTCTGGTGTCCAAACTGCTGTGCAGAGACCCACATCGAAGTAACCTTATCCCAGAGTTCCTAGCATTCCTCCCCTGCCCCGAAATGTGACTCTGCTAGCCTATGGACCATAGTGCACTGTGGGGAAAGTTTACTGCCCACACTGCATGGGACCAGGAAGCAGCTCGCTTTGCAGAAGCCTTGATCAGTTCACTCTCCATTGCAGATCCAGGAGGCTCTCTGACAGCGTGCTTGCAGCTCGATGATCAGAAATGAATGGCTTAATTCTGACCTGAGTTGCAACTATTCGCAAAATGGAGAGAGAGTGGATTGCACTTTGGGATAGAGAGAACTAAGGAAGTTGTGCCATGGAATTGTGGGATGTTTCCAGATGACTCACAGGACCCGACTCAAGCAGGGCTTTGTCTGCACTTCAAAGGAATAGGGCTCAGACCCTGGGTTCCAACTCCCGGCTTAACTTGAACTCAGCCCCTTGAACTCAGGGTCCTGGGAACCTGGGTCAGTACAATTGCAATGTAGATGCAAGGCAGGTTAGGCTTGACCCTGATCTCAAGCACAGGCTTACACTGCAGTGTAGACATACCCTTTAATGATCTAGATGAGTTCATTGAACCACTAATGTTAATTTTTAACAAATCTTGGAAATCTGGGGAAATTCCAAATGATTAGAGGACTGCAAATATTCTGATATTTAAAAGGGGTAAATGAGATGACCCAGGGAACTATAGACTGGTTAGTCTGACATCAATGCTGGGTAAAGTAATGGAACGATTCAATTCAAGACTCTATTAACAAAGAATTAGAGACTAAAAGTATAATTAATGCCAGCTGGCATGGTTTCATAGCAGTTAAGTCTTGTCAAACAGAAAAACCTGCAGAGAAACCTGAGTGTCTCTGGATTAAGTTTAGAAGTGTGAGCAACAAGAGTGATGTAGTGGTGGGAGTCTGCTATAGACCACCGGACCACGGGGATGAGGTGGATGAGGCTTTCTTCCGGCAGCTTGCAGAAGCTCCTAGATCGCACGCCCTGGTTTTCATGGGTGACTTTAATTTTCCTGATATCTGCTGGGAGAGCAATACAGCGGTGCATAGACAATCCAGGAAGTTTTTGGAAAACGTAGAGGACAATTTCCTGGTGCAAGTGCTAGAGGAGCCAACTAGGGGGGGAGCTTTTCTTGACCTGCTGCTCACAAACCAGGTAGAATTAGTGGGGGAAGCAAAAGTGGATGGGAATCTGGGAGGCAGTGACCATGAGTTGGTTGAATTCAGGATCCTGACGCAGGGAAGAAAGGTAAGCAGCAGGATACGGACCCTGGACTTCAGAAAAGCAGACTTCGACTCCCTCAGGGAACGGATGGGTAGGATCCCGTGGGGGGCTAACATGAAGGGGAAAGGAGTCCAGGAGAGCTGGCTGTATTTCAAGGAATCCCTGTTGAGGTTACAGGGACAAACCATCCCGACGTGTTGAAAGAATAGTAAATATGGCAGGCGACCAGCTTGGCTTAACGGTGAAATCCTAGCAGATCTTAAACATAAAAAAGAAGCTTACAAGAAGTGGAAGGTTGGACATATGACCAGGGAAGAGTATAAAAATATTGCTTGGGCATGTAGGAATGAAATCATGAGGGCCAAATCGCACCTGGAGCTGCAGCTAGCGAGAGATGTCAAGAGTAACAAGAAGGGTTTCTTCAGGTATGTTGGCAACAAGAAGAAAGCCAAGGAAAGTGTGGGCCCCTTAATGAATGAGGGAGGCAACCTAGTGACAGAGGATGTGGAAAAAGCTAATGTACTCAATGCTTTTTTTGTCTCTGTCTTCATGAACAAGGTCAGCTCCCAGACTGCTGCGCTGGGCATCACATGGGGAATAGATGGCCAGCCCTCTGTGGAGAAAGAGGTGGTTAGGGACTATTCAGAAAAGCTGGACGTGCACAAGTCCATGGGGCTGGACGAGTTGCATCCGAGAGTGCTAAAGGAATTGGCGGCTGTGATTGCAGAGCCATTGGCCATTATCTTTGAAAACTCGTGGCGAACGGGGGAAGTCCCGGATGACTGGAAAAAGGCTAATGTAGTGCCAATCTTTAAAAAAGGGAAGAAGGAGGATCCTGGGAACTACAGGCCAGTCAGCCTCACCTCAGTCCCCGGAAAAATCATGGAGCAGGTCCTCAAAGAATCAATCCTGAAGCACTTACATGAGAGGAAAGTGATCAGGAACAGTCAGCATGGATTCACCAAGGGAAGGTCATGCCTGACTAATCTAATCGCCTTTTATGATGAGATTACTGGTTCTGTGGATGAAGGGAAAGCAGTGGATGTATTGTTTCTTGACTTTAGCAAAGCTTTTGACACGGTCTCCCACAGTATTCTTGTCAGCAAGTTAAAGAAGTATGGGCTGGATGAATGCACTATAAGGTGGGTAGAAAGTTGGCTAGATTGTTGGGCTCAACGGGTAGTGATCAATGGCTCCATGTCTAGTTGGCAGCCGGTGTCAAGTGGAGTGCCCCAGGGGTCGGTCCTGGGGCCGGTTTTGTTCAATATCTTCATAAATGATCTGGAGGATGGTGTGGATTGCACTCTCAGCAAATTTGCGGATGATACTAAACGGGGAGGAGTGGTAGATACGCTGGAGGTAGGGATAGGATACAGAGGGACCTAGACAAATTGGAGGATTGGGCCAAAAGAAATCTGATGAGGTTCAATAAGGATAAGTGCAGGGTCCTGCACTTAGGACGGAAGAACCCAATGCACAGCTACAGACTAGGGACCGAATGGCTAGGCAGCAGTTCTGCGGAAAAGGACCTAGGGGTGAAAGAGGACGAGAAGCTGGATATGAGTCAGCAGTGTGCCCTTGTTGCCAAGAAGGCCAATGGCATTTTGGGATGTATAAGTAGGGGCATAGCGAGCAGATCGAGGGACATGATCATTCCCCTCTATTCGACATCGGTGAGGCCTCATCTGGAGTACTGTGTCCAGTTTTGGGCCCCACACTACAAGAAGGATGTGGATAAACTGGAGAGAGTCCAGCGAAGGGCAACAAAAATGATTAGGGGTCTGGAACACTTGACTTATGAGGAGAGGCTGAGGGAACTGGGATTGTTTAGTCTGCAGAAGAGAAGAATGAGGGGGGATTTGATAGCTGCTTTCAACTACCTGAGGGGTGGTTCCAAAGAAGATGGTTCTAGACTATTCTCAGTGGAGGAAGAGGACAGGACAAGGAGTAATGGTCTCAAGTTGCAGTGGGGGAGGTTTAGGTTGGATATTAGGAAAAACTTTTTCACTAGGAGGGTGGTGAAACATTGGAATGAATTACCTAGGGAGGTGGTGGAATCTCCTTCCTTAGAAGTTTTTAAGGTCAGGCTTGACAAAGCCCTGGCTGGGATGATTTAATTGGGGATTGGTCCTGCTTTGAGCAGGGGGTTGGACTAGATGACCTCCTGAGGTCCCTTCCAACCCTGATATTCTATGATTCTATGAAACAAACATGTTGTCTAATTTAGGTTTTCAACTCCATTGGTTAAAATAATAATGCATGGATTTTTATGAAATTTGGCAGCTATGGCAATCTCCTTAACCTAACCCAAAATATATGTTTGGAGATCTCTAGCTCTTAAAACTCATGAAGTTGACAAGACTATGGGTTGGTTGATAAAGAAACTGTGTTGATAGAATAAACTTGGATTTTTCCAAGGCATGTTTGAGGAGCAGGCCCTATGCTTATTGCACAATAAATTTTTAAGCAGCGCTTAAACTCCAGGACATAGGTTAGGTAGAATCACCTCTGATGTAATAAGAGGTATAGGGCAGACTTGGACTTATAAATGCAGAGCAAGGAATCCATTCCAATCACAGTCAAAATATACAGAGATATTCATGAGCTAGAATCTAGGAAGCAGGTGGATGAGGATGGTTGGATGTTAGTGCTACTTTACATGCTGATTAAAAACTTGCATTATATGGAAAGAACAGGGCGCACTTCGGGCTTGTCTACCCTGGGTCTCTAACAAAGGTTTGCAAGGTTCATAGGCACAACCATGCTCCAACTGTCCATCTGGCAGCATGCTGATTCTTGCTTACCTGTGACCCATCATGTCCAGCCCCAGTTTGAGGCTCCACCCCAGCTGTCCTACTGAATGCAATGCCTTTTATAAAAAAGGGAGCACTTTTAAGATGGCAGATAATTCAGACCAATGAGCCTAATGTGCCACAGTTCTCCAGGGCAGTGATATAAAATGCTACCATTTGGATCTGGTAGGATGGCACAGTCACTTTGCACTGGTGGAAGTGACTGCAGAAGTTGCAGGGCATTGGCGAAGCAGACACTTTATACATTGTTCATTAATGGTTTTGATTTTGTGAAAATATTTTTGTATAGATTTTATTTGGGTTCTTATGACCATAGCACACCTTTTGAATAGTAAACTTGCTTTCTGTAACCGCCATAGCCAACTCACTGACAAAGAATGTCACTGGAAAATTCACCCCCCAAAAGTAGAGAGAGGTCTTGATGGACGCAGCCTGTATTTTGCAGGAGTCTTGCTCATGAAATGATCAAGAAAAGCATGACTGCAAGACACTTTGATCAGCAGAGAATATTTCTTTAAGCTCAATAGTTATAAGAAACCAGAAATCTTTTTTTAGTCCAGTTGGTCGGGCTGGGGCGGGTGGGGGGTAGCACTTTACTTTGATACTCTTTTCCAAAATGTCAAGTAGCAAATTATCAAATTTTTCTGGCATTAGTGACTTTAGTTCATGGAATGACCATCCAAGACCAACTCTTAGAAAAACTATGGAACACAGTGAAATATGCATTTAGTGATTAATAGACTCGTTGTCATATGCAATTGGTTTCCATTCTGCCATGCTTTTGAGGAGGAATGTTTAGATCTGCTGTACACGTTTTGATTAAAGTATTAAAAAAGATGTGGAATTGCTGCAACCCAAAATTGCATGAAAATCACTGTGTTTACTAGAAGAGCCTGAAGTTACATGGTATTTGGATATATATAGATAGATAGATTTGCTTAATTGTTCATTGAAAAAGATGCTATTATACTAGCAATCCTGGCATCCTCTTTCTCTGTTCATTGTGGCATTGCTTTAATTTCACAACTCGGTAGTTCAGGCATCACTGGAATTCTTTTGAAGGACTGAATAATTGATCTATAATAATTAAAGGGTACACAGAGCCAGATAAGAACAATAGCATGATACTAGTTAATACAAGAGTCAGCTATAGGGAATGAGACTGGGTGCTTGGCATGCTGTGTAAAATTAATTGTTTCATTATCTTTTACCAGATCAAAACGGACACATTCTGAAAGACGCATCTAAGGACAAAAATCATCTGAGGATGAACTTCCCTTTACATACACCAATTATTTGATTCTATAAAGAATAACCTTAGAGGACTGGTCATGGAACTTTATGGATGACAGTCCAAATCCAGCCCATGTCATGATAGCTAAAAGATTAACCTTCTGATGCCCCTTCTGTGGTCTTTGGGATATGAACTGGATGAGCTTTGTCCACACCATCACTATAACACCAATGGTGTATGGGAAAGGAGAACCTCACCCTAGAGGTCTTCTCCCTCCAGGGCAGGACTGAAGCACATGGGCAGAATTTCACAGTCATTGTCTGTGTTATGACCATTCTGGGGATAAATACAAGGGTGGGGCTGGTGTTGAGAAATCTGTTCCTCCAACTTTGTCCTGGTGCCATTCAAAAGCTAACAGAGCCTAGCAGGATGAGACAGCAAGCCAGATTCACCAGCTGGGGCATTCCAAATAAAACGCAAATGCTTGACTTCAATCCTACATCTCTCTCCTCTGGGCAGGTTTATTAATAAACTAGGTGCAAAAAAGGCCCAAAATAACACAGAACACTTGGTAACAGAGACCTTCCCTTCTTTCTGCATATGAGAAGAGGAAGGAACCTTCCTCCCAGCTAGCCCTTTTCTTGGCAGCTACAACAGGACCAATACTAAGGTTTCCCTGTTTCTAAGTCGCTCTTGTCTGCTTCCTCTGTCTAAGCCTTATACCTGGCTTCATGCAGGTCACAAACTCACTCGTAGTCACATGCCCTGTGACTACAGCTGCCAGTTTTAAAGGATCCTGTAACAGGTGCTCCGGGAAAGGCACACGCACCTCAAGCCAAGTATCTGTTACAGAGACAAACAGATGGCATTTAAAAATACACAGAAACTGTGAAGGAGGATGAATGGACAACCTTATTAAAAACAGTTCAATAGAAAGATTAGAGAACTATATTTAAATGAATGTGAAATTCCAGAAAGTGTTTCTATGGACTTTTCAAAGGCATGCAAAACTGACAGTGAGCCACTGAGCAATAAGAGCAGAGAGAGATTATAGTGAGGTGCCCAACTCCCCTTTGAAAATCCCAGCCCAGGTACACATTTCAGCGAATGAAGACACAGCTACATTGTTGGATTGTTACTCCACAGTACTAGTATTTCCACCCGCAAGGGCTGACCCTGGGATGTGCTCAGTGCCCTCAGGCCTTCTCAATTTCAATGATAGTGGCAGGCATGCAGTGTTTCATGTAGAAACCTCACAGGATCAAGCCCTTACAGAGGAAATGGATGGGAATCTGCATATAGACCCAATCCTGTAAGGTGCTGAATCCCTTCTGCATAACTGCCATTGACTTCCATGGGCTAGCTCAACCACTGCTTGGTGCATGTGAAGGTATAAAGGATACCATTCCTCTGGCGACAGAGGCCTGCAGCTGACTGGCGGATTACCTCACCTCCAGCACTGGACAAAGAGCTGAAACTTATAAAAGAGGGCAGCAGGAAATGGAGGCAGGGACTGTAACTCCTTCTGGAAGTCTGAGGGGCCAGGGGCAGTGCTCTCAGTGGACTGCTACAGGAGCCATTGCAGAAAGTAATTGCTCCAGAAACCAATGGACAGAGGGGAGACTGTGTGGACTCCATTGCTGAGGCTCTGAGGTAAGAGAGAGGAAATTTTGGTTACTGGCGTGAGGGACAGACTTGGGGATGGGACTAGTTGGCCTGCACAGACTTCTGAGGGATGATTCTGCAAGGTTTTGATCTTGTTTGTTAAGAAGGCTTCCATAAAACAAGTAACTGCTGGAAACTGCTTCCTTGGGAGAGCCTGGACAATATTAACCCTGGGAGTGAGCTGATTCAGGAAGAGTGAGGCCTGGGCTGGTAGAGGAAGGCCACTATACAAGTCACTGGGTAAAAGTCTAGGCCTTGTGGTGTGGAGAAGGTCTGACTAAATGATCACAACAGTCCCATCTGGCCTGACTTCCTATGAAAGTTGAGACCATTCAACAACTTGCAGGACTGGATCCCATTAATTTTCCCATATACATCAGATGGAACTCCACAGCATATAGATGGTACAAACAAGACCATATGCACTTAAAATAAATAAATGATCAGGCTCAGAAAACACAGGGCCAGATTTTTCAAAGATATTTAAAGATGCAGCTAGGTTAGTAGCAGGATTTTTAAAAGCACCTGGGTGCCCAATCACCTGAAATTCCACGAGGCACTTATCTGGTAAAAATCTCACCCTCAGTTATGAGTGTTTAAAAGGAAGGAAACTGGTGATCTTTTAACAGACACATTTACATTACACTTGATTGTGGAAGGATTCGGAGGCCAGTCACACACATAACCTCTTGGAGACACGTTTAAGGGATTTGGAAAGAATACACTTGCTGGAGTACATTAGGATGAAAGTCAGCCAGGCCCATCATGGATTCAGGGCGGGTGGGCGCATCGCTAATCTGCTGAGGATTCTATTATGCTATAATGGCAAATTGGGGAAATTCAGTTGACTTAGCATAGTTACATTTTCAAGAAGCATATGACAAGTTTTAACACCAAAGCCTCCCGACTGTAAGTGTTTGCAGCTGATACTAAAATTGCAAGTAGCAAATAAAATTGAAAATGCAATCTGACTGTGAAGGATCAGCATCATTAAGAGAATGGTCCAGCAGATGCCAATGCAACTGAGAGTAGACGAATGCAAAGCTATCAGTATGAAAACAAGTATCATTTGCTTTTGGAGATGGATGCTATGTCATCTGGATATAGTTTATCAGTTCAGTACTGGGTATTCAGATACTGTGGTCGGGTTGGTTTGTTTTGCTAAAGATCCAGATCAGTTAAAGTGATCAATCACATTTGTTATGTATGCGAACATATGTTGAATTAAATATAAGGCTTCAAGGCAATCAGCCTGCAGGGGTCAGGAATAGATTTTCCCCTTTGTACAGCATATCACATCTGGCTCACTCTATTATGGCTTTTTCCATTCGTTTGAGTCACCAGATATTGATTATTATAATGGAGACATGAGACCTGACCTGATGGGTAAAATAGTCTTAAAATTTAGAGGTGTGATCTCAGTTCTTATCTTATCTGAGTTAGCCTATAATTTTGCATTCCTGTGTATGATATGATCTATGGTTGGACTGTCCATTAAAGAGATCAGAAGCCCAATAAAATATAAAACAACTCATGAAGTCCTGAAACATTTGCCCATGTCTTCACATACTTCACTTCATGCATAGAGAGAGGCATCTCACTATACTTCACATCACTGAGTGTGAAAAAGGATTTTGAAAGGGTGGATCGGCATCTCCTATTTGTGGTCTTAGTTATTTCTCCTAGGGCAAGTCTTTCACCATTCGATTTGATTTTTGTACTGTACCTCTGTGTCTCTTCTATTCCCCTATGCTACAACTAAAGCCTCTTCTGTTCATTTCCTTCTCCCTGTTGAGCCCTTGGCTATACGATATATATAAAATTGTTCTTGGGGATTACAAAGATTGTCATCTCAAGCTAACATTTTATACAGATGTTCTTTTATGTCAAAGTGTAGATGCCTCACTCTTTATTTCATGGAAGCTATTGAAGCATATGGATATGCTTCATATTTCAGATTGAATTTAAATACAGTAAATCAAAAAGATTTGCAGTGGGTTACCTATGTGGAGGCTATTTTACACAGGAGTTGCTGCACTGATGGATTCTGACATGATGTAATATCTCAAGAGCTTTCTTACTTCAAAACCATGCAGTTTGTTCAAATCCAACTTCAGTCCTCTCCTGAGCAATGCACTAGCCCTGTCATCCAGATGGAACAATCTACCATTCACGCTTTGGAGGAAAAATAATGTTACCAAAATGACAATTCTGTCTAAAATGTTATATATTTTTTTAGATATCTGATCCCCTGCCCATTGAGCATAAGCCAGTTGCTGAATCTATGTGCCACAGAATGTGAAGATGTTTTAATATGCTATGTTTGCTCTCTCAGTACAGAGGTTTTCTATCCCCAATATGTAGTTTTACAGGGTGGCTTCATCACCTGAACGAATAGCTTATTTGCTTGTATATACATACTGGAATGTAGGTATGCATTGGAGGGTAATTAAAATTATTTGTATTGCATATATTGTATATGCAAGTGGTTGGCATAGCAGTGATAAGTCCAGGTTTTTTTAGTTAAATGCTTTTTCCTATCCAGCATTTGGCAATTTCCATAGAGTTCTCTGGTTAAAACTTTTTTTAAAAAAATCTGTGTATGAAAAGAGCATTGTGACACACAAAATAACTTCTTCTGATGACCTTGGTGCAAACCCTGTGGGATCTCTCCTTGTCTCTTTTGTAGTGGCTTTAAGAACATATAAATTGATATTTAAGATGGTTGATATTTAGGAACATAGGCATTGCCAGAGCAGAGGTCCATCTAGTTCAGCATGCTGTCACCAGCAGTGACTAAGAAAAGGAGGACTTGTGGCACCTTAGAGACTAACCAATTTATTTGAGCATAAGCTTTCGTGAGCTACAGCTCACTTCATCGGATGCATACTGTGGAAAGTGTAGAAGATCTTTTTATACACACAAAGCATGAAAAAATACCTCCCCCACCCCACTCTCCTGCTGGTAATAGCTTATCTCATACACATTGTAAGGAGAGTGATCACTTTAGATAAGCTATTACCAGCAGGAGAGTGGGGTGGGAGGAGGTATTTTTCATGCTTTGTGTGTATAAAAAGATCTTCTACACTTTCCATAGTAGGCATCCGATGAAGTGAGCTGTTGCTCACGAAAGCTTATGCTCAAATAAATTGGTTAGTCTCTAAGGTGCCACAAGTACTCTTTTCTTTTTGCGAATACAGACTAACACGGCTGTTACTCTGAAACCAGCAGTGACTAGTACTCAATGTAATTTCAAGAATCCCTGATGCCCCTAAATCCCCTGTATCGGTAGTTATGGAATAGCCTGCACATACAGAAATCTCCTCACTGACTCCCATGAGTCAGTCTGGTTTACACATAGTGGGCACTGCTCCTGGTAGTAAGTTGTCTTTTTTGTTTTTCAGGATTGGGTTCTTCATCTGTAACTTTTGGAATGTGTATATGTGGATTTGGGAAAAGTCACACTTTGTACACAGAAACGTATAATAGTATCAATCTTTTTGATGCAACTTTTATAAATATTTGCAAAGGATAATCCTAATCCAGCCACTGACGAGCTCAGTGAGATTTGAACATTCCTCAGTCAAATCTTTCTGCAATATTTTAACTACTCTGGCTTGTTCTGAGCACTCAGACAGGAATGGCTTCCTGCAGTAGTGCTGGGCTGGCTACGGAATGAGCTTTAACTCTGACACATGGGGATAAATTTAGAGTTACAGCCAGGATTTTTCACACTCTAATAAGGTCTTGAAAACACAGCTCTTCTGGATTCATGGGGAATTTCTCCTCAGACACTCACTGACTAAAGACTGGAGCACTAGCCTTCAAATACAAGGTTAAGACGGATACATTGTTACCTGTGATTTGGAATTTAGCATTGATGCATTTTAGAGACCTGGTTGGGGAATTTATTTAAAGATTCCTAACCAATTGTGTGGTAGGTATGTTTCTTCTTCATGATAGGACACCTATTTTGTGTTTAAACTATCATACTCAGTTTCGTATTCAAAGAGGAAACCCCAATTATGGCTGATTATAAAGAGATATCAGCAGTTTGGTCTAATACCTATTGCTATGTACGTGATGGGTTTGGCAATTTCTTCATTCAGACCCTTTGATAATTTGACATCAAATGTAATAATATATATGAATATATATTTACTATATATGTACATGCTTATTTGCTAAATAATAAAATAAATAATAAAATATACACATTGTACTTCAATGGCTAAATTGTAAAAGGGGTAACAAACCACATTCTATAATTTGCAGAAACAACTTTGTGTATGTAACTTTAAGTACAGAACTTGGATTTCAAAGCCACACATACCAAAACATAGCATAAGTCAATCTCTAAATGATGGCTAATGATAAAATAGCAGTCTACAGTAGTTTCTTCAACCTTCCACTGATACAGCTGCCACTGGCCACTGTAGGAGATCAATTGCTCGACAAGATGGACCACGGGTCTGATCTGGTATGATATCTATGTTCTGATTTGAAGTGGTTATTAAATCAGGCCCTACACAAGTTTGAGTAGGGGCTTTTGAAAATGTATCTTTGAAGTCTATTAGTGAAATCCTTGCCCCACTGAAGTCAATAGCAAAACTCCCTTTGACTTCAGTGATATGCATTCAGTCCCTGAATTTGGATCTCAGTTATGTGTGTTCTGGTTGGGCCTTGAAATGGGTGTAAATAATAACCAGTGGAGACGTACATTTAAATGAAGCAGAATAGATTCCGTATAATGTGAAACTTCTGAACATTACTGGGCTTTCACGTCCCTGACAAAGCTGAGTTACCACCTTATTCTGTTTTTTCTTGAACAGATGGTGACATTCCAGTCACCACAAACACTGAAGGTGTTCAAGAAAATGCAAGGAAAAGAATAAATACTTATTTATAAGCACAGTTATGTTTTTATATTATGAAAAAAGTTCCTAGTTTGCTTAAATTGTATGTTGAAGGGCCTTTATTGCTTCATATTGAAAACTGCATATCCCAGCCAGTGTGTGTATTTTGAAATTCTTAAGCCATGCTTTAATGCATTGCTGCAATCAATTAAATGTAAAATCCTATCAGATTATTACTAAATACACGACATCTTCCTAGAAAACTAACCACTGGTAGATCTCAGATTTTATTTTTCATTTTGTTCTTGACAAATAGGTGCAAATAGCGTGCCAGTTCGTCGGAGACAGAGCAGAGAGCCAGAGGCCTACACATAATCATTTTTCAAAGAAAGAGAGAGTCAAAAGTAAAGTTAAACTGTGAAGTTGAACTGAGCAAACCTAGCAGCCTGGCTACATATTTGGTATTAACAAACACAGACTTTAATAGTACCAAGGATTTAATTCAAAAAGTATGCTCTGGATGACTAGGGACATAAAACTGAGAGGGAACCCTACACACAATGGAGAAATTGGTGGCGTTTTATTTAAATAGAGGGTTTGTTAGACACGGTTGCATTGTATTCAATCACATTCATAGAGTTTAAGACCAGAAGGGACCATTAGATCATCTGGTCTGACCTGTGGTATATCACAGGCCATTACATTTCACTCAGCTAGCCCCTATATTAAGCCAAATAAATCCACAGGAGGTTAAACCATTATGTGGCACAGCCAGAAAACAGGAGAGAGAGAGGCAACATCAAAGCCTAAGGCCCCTGCAATGACAAACAATTGATTAGACTAGAGAATTGATTAGGTGGGAGATGCCCAAATGGTCTGAGCAGGTGATCTGTGCCCCATATGCTGCAGAGGAAGGTGAAAAACCCAGGGACAAATTCTGCCCACTCTCTGTGATAACATCCCTGCCTGCAAAAGAAGATAGAATTTGTCCAAAGTTATTTAAATGACATATACAAAACATTACCTAAAGCCATACACCATATCTATATGTAGGTAACATAATTATGAAAACCCAGCAAATCCAGCAAAAGCTGATAGAGTCACTTGTTCTAATACTTGACCCTGCATATTTACCCAAATTGTTAGCACAGCTGCCAAAACTCAGTGAAAGTTTATCAGATGTCACAATAACCCTTAATCACAAATGTTGGTGAGCCACGGTACAAAAGTGAGACCGACTGAATTAATCCAAACAAAAAAGGCTGATTGACATGCCTCAAGGAGTGTGTTAAGATCATGCTTGGTAAACAAGAGAGGTATGGAACCAGAAATCAATGAACCAAAGTTGGTGTGTGAGAAAAAAGTCCTAGTTGGTGGACAGAATGATGAGGGGATGGGCTATTCCGCCCACTATTCCCTTTGTGGCTCCTTAAAGAAAGAGCAAGCTTCAGCATCATGGCTGCCGCACCACCATGGGAGCCCACAGCGTCTTCATCCTGATCTTGAAAGATGCCCTGACCAGACCAGGCATAGGGAGTGACTCAGATAACATTGTCATCTCTACTGGCTCCAGCTGAATCCCAGATACCACCTGGAATGAAATGGCAATGGACTGTAACAACAACAACAGCTCCAGCCCATCTCAGCCCAATGGCCTGTGATGGGATTTAGATGGGGTGGGATCTGAGTCACAACAGTGAATTCTTTCCTGGGTATGGGTATCGCCATATTTTGGGGTCTGGAAGGAATTTTCCTCCAGGGCAGATTGGAAGAGGCCCTGGGGGATTTTCGCCTTCGTCTGCAGCATGGGGCACGGGTCACTTGCTGGAGGATTCTCTGCTCCTTGAAGGCTTTAAACCATGATTTGAGGACTTCAATAGCTCAGACATAGGTGAGAGGTTTATTGCAGGAGTGGGTGGGTGAGATTCTGTGGCCTACATTATTCAGGAGGTCAGACTAGATGATCATAATGGTCCCTTCTGACCTTAATGTCTATGAGTTAACTTTTTTCTCTCTCCCCAAAAGGACAGTTCTTACCATCCTATATACCCCCTAACTGTCTGTTAGACAAGGGCGGGGGTTCCTTCATAAAAGCTCTTCAGCTGCAGGGAAAGGGAACAAGGGATGTTGTTAAAATGAAAGCCTTACTTAATACTTTACATTTCAAATGCTTTAACTGCTTTTCCCTTTTTAAAATTGTATCTTAAATAAAAGGTCAAGGATTTTTAACAGTGTGTTTACCATGGTGCTAAGCAGGCTGAGATCTCTATCTATCAAATCCTGAACTGTGTTTAATGTTGGACAGTGACTGTGTTATGTTAACATCTTTAGCCCATATAGTCCATCTAAATTAATACAGTATACCTCACCTGAAATCTATGGCCTGGGTCTTGCTATGTATAGGCAAACAGTAAGATCTCTCACCCCTTCTGATCCCTATTAACTTTCAACAACAAAAAATCTAAACCTCTGAGTAATGATTTAGGATACTTAAGCCATTCAGGAGCATACACATGCTGCAGTCTTCTTGCAACAAGCTAAGCAGGTCTCCCCGGGCAAATATCCCATGTGACTAGGTTATGCCATTATACATAGCTTATGTACGCTGGGGGACAGATCAGAAAATTCTTTGAAATATGAGTATTTTCAGAGGCCTGTCCTCTACAGTGTAACCAGTTTTCTTACCTAGAAGGGAAGCAGGTTCCCACTTGGCTTTGGTGCCAGACCGAAAATTACAGCAGTGAGAATGGGGGTTACTTGCGGCACTGTACCTGAATAAACTGTCTATCCACAGTGATAATTCCAGAAATGGTGTGATAGTGTATCCTTTCACCACATCCATTGGTGACATGGTTGGTTTATTCTTTATGGTACCAGCTTCACTCCTCCTCTATTTACCTTTAGGTTTAACTTCTCTTGTGCACTAAGAAGCATGGGCCAGCATAACTTCTTGCACATTATACATTTATGCACTCCTTTCATATTCAACTCACATGCTGTCCACCATTTCAGTATTCAGTCCTGTTACTCCCACTGTGTCACACTCTGTCTTTCACTTCTCTGCCGTTCCTGTGAGCAATAGTTGACAACTTGACTATTCAAGCTTTGAATTATGGAGGAGTCGTAAATGCACTAGAAATTACAGTCTTCTTTGCTGTACAGTGTTTGCTTCAAATAGCTGCAAACCACCTGCTTGGTAACTTTTCCCCCTCTGTTTTTCAAATCCAGAAATCTTTCACAAACATAGTGCCAAAGCCTCCAATTTCCACTTATCTATCTGTTTTAGCTGCCCAATCTCTGTTCTATGGAAACCAGTTGAAGAGGTTGCTATTGTGGAACTTCAATTTACTTTCTAGAGTCATCTTTTTGTAGCTTCAGATCTTTGATAGCTGTCAGAATGCATTGCCTTCTTGCCTGATCTTTACATGGATCTTCCATCAAATTTTGCCTTCCTCTGCAATTCAGCTGTCCAGACAAGTGAGATTTTATACTTCTTTCAGTTCTTCTCCTGCAAACATTACTCTGCTGTCTGCCCCAATTTCTCCTACCTTCATCAACTTTGATGTGGAAACACATATACACAGCTAATATAAACAAACACAAAAGATGTTATGGGTACATCTGCCGAGAATTAGGTACCGCTAAGCACAGGCATACCTAGCTACTCGCAGTCAGACTGGGAAATAGGATGTCTGCACCATTACTACCCACCTGGGTACCACTTTTTTGTTTATATGTCATCGCTAGATGTGCATCTTCAAGAAGATGGAAATGCTGATTTTCTTGGGCTGTAATGGTGTCCCAGAAGTATCACTTTTCAGGTGCTATGAAAAATGTGGTCACTGCAGCAAACTGGTGAGGATGTGAATATTTTCATTGAGCTTGCACGTAAACAAGGATGGCAGACATTTTAATACTCACATCTCTAACTGAAGCCAATGCATCTGGCTCTATTCTCTCTTGTATGAATTAGTCTCTTTTTGCAAGGCTAACTAACGAATAATGTAACATGATGTCAAGATAAATTGATGACCTGTAAACAATCTCTCTCATTCCCATTCATTCAGGAATCTTACTGTGTTACATTTACTTACACTTACTGTCTTACACTTGTCAATATCCAATATGTAAGTACAATATTTATATTCCAATGATTTATTTTATAATTATATGGTAAAAATGAGAAAGGAAGCAATATTTCAGTAATAACATGCTGTGACACTTGTATTTTTAGGTCTGATTTTGTAATCAAGTAGATTTTAAGTGAGGTGAAACTTGGGGGTACACAAGACAAATCAGACTCCTGAAAAGATTGAGAGCCACTGCTTTAGATGACTGATTTCAACTCCCATCTCCATATCAGTACATTAATATTAGTGGTTTATTTTAGGAAGGCATTTAGGGTGGAAGTTATTGTGTGGACTTTTAAAGCTTTGGAAGTTCAAAGATTCCAAATTTTAGCTGTTTATACAAACCGGTTTGGTCCGTGCTTTGTGTGGTATTTACACTTCTGAACCTGGATGAAACTAGAAGATGAATGAGTCAATGACTTTTTTTCCCCCTAGAAATAGCTTCAAACCTCGAAAGTTTCTGGTTTAATTTGTGGTTGAATGTTCAGGGTGATTTTAACGCTATGTGTTATACTAATTTACATTAATGATCTCTTCTGACCTTAAAAATCTATCAGTCTGACTAATCTGTTTCTCCATTCTATGAGTGTCCAAACACTATAAAAAATATCTTCTGAAAACAACAAATGCAAGCTGTTAAACACCTTAGCAAAGTCAGTGGAGTTAGAAACCATCAGGTATGCTAGGCTCTGTTCAAAGATTGACTGAAGAGTAAAAATCTGCTGTGAAGGAATACCAGCCTGCTGTCTCTCACACATTTACAAACAGCTTTTCTGATTCTGTTCAACTGACCATGATTCCTGATTACTGTCCTGGAAGTTCATACCTTCAACTAGTCACATGATCTCCCTTGTATTGCAATGCAAATTATTCAGTGCTTGGAAGTTTGCCTTGTCTCCTCCTCCCTCCCCCCACATCCCACACATCCTGTGTACTCAAGGCTGTTGCCATTCCATGAATGCCGACTGTGACTTTACATTCCCTATTCCTTATGAAAATATGTTTATGATATGAATATGACGTAACTGAAATGGACTTTATGCAAGATGGCTCATGTGAGATATCATTGGAACGGTTATGATTTACTGACTATGATTATCCAATTTGTATGCATGTATCATTTCTGTATCTGAAGATAGGAATACTGACTATGTATCTGTATTTCAACTATGTTACTTTGAGTGACACCCTATGCTAACACTTTAGATACAACAATGGAAAATCCAGACAGGGTGGATGGCTCATCAGCGAGGACAATGAGCTGCGAAAGGTTTGGCCTTCCTGTGGACACTCCATACTGCCACTGACTTATGGACGCTGTGATACTATAAAGTCAGGTGATCTTAACACCTGATACCAAAACATTACCTGGGACCTATTGTAACTTTCCACTGGAAGGGAAGGGGGGTCAAGTTTGGGAAACAAAGGATTCCCACCTTATGTAAATCCTATCTGAGGATGGGGGAGGAAGGGAAACAGGACTCCTCCTCTCCATGGCCTGTCTGCCCAAGAAGAAAGACTGCAAAAGAGAAGGCAAGGGGAGAGTCCAGACTGAGACAGGGGTCTAGTCTGAAAAGGAACAATAACTGGATCTTTGAACCACAGAAGCTTTGCAAACTGCCGGCAACAATATCTAGGGTGAGAAATACTATTTGTAACCAATTTCTTTAGTGAAACTAGCTTAGTTTGCATGATGGATTTCATTTGTTTAGTAATCTGCTTTGTTCTGTTTGTTACCCCCTTTACCACTTAAAATCTGCCTTTTGTAGTTAATAAAATTTGTTTTCTTTATTATCAAACCCAGTTTCTGTCCTTTCTCATGGGGGTGGGGGGAAGAAGTGTGCACACCTCTCTCCACATTGAGGGAGGGGGCAAATTTCATAAAATATCTTCGGGTCTGCACTCCCAGGGAGGTGAACATCTGAGTGCTGGAGCAAGTCCCTTAAGGTGAGTCTTCCGAGAGCTGATCTGCAGCTGGGTCTGGCCCTGCCTGTGTGTGTGTTAGAGGAGGTTTTAAGGGTCTGGCTCAGCAAGACAGGTTAAAGGGGGCCCATGCTGGCAAAACAGGTAGACTCACTGGTATCTCAGCACACCAGGTGGCTTCCCAAGGGGTCCAACCCATCACACCAGTAAGGCCCTGAAATGTTGTGTCATAATCTCAGTCACTCTGAGGCACCACTTTGCTAGTTCAGACAGCCAAGGGCTGCAACGCTGCCCATATACTACAGCTCTTTTCAGACAGACTGCTCTTCTCCACTGGTTCCACTGCTCCTTCCTTAGCTTGCCTACCCCCCTTTCCCTTCCATGCCCACTTCCTCTTTCTCATCCCTACTAGGCAGCATGTTTCCTACTCCTCGCTTACTGTCTTGCCCAATTGCAGCTACGATATGCATGCCTGCCAGCTAGCTGCTCCTCAGACTCACTTTGGCCAATGGAACCCTCCCTGTTGCTACTGATTCCATACCCACGAGCCCTCCTGGCCAAAGAGTGCACTCTAGGCGTGGGGCTCCATGGGACCATTTGGTTAATAATCAAGGTACAACATGCCCATCTCCTTTATAAAGACAGTTGGACTGTGCTAAGTTGGCAATGCAATAACCAGAGTGCAACAGGATATTTAACAAGATTGATTTAACAGAGTGTTTATAAAGGTTTATAATATTTAATGGCTTTTGGTTAGTTTACACTACAGCCCAAATTATTGTTTATGTTCCTAGGCCACTTAGAAAGCAGGCAAGAAGGATACATAGGATACCTTTGTAAGCTTAAGGCCATTAGACAATAACAGTGCTGTTGCTAGGATTAGCAATTTAATGGACCAGACATATTCAAATTGTTATATAACTACAGAACAAACTTTTCCAGAGCTACTTCAATCTATCTTGAAGCTCTGGTTCTAACTTTTCTGAAAAGCCCTTTTATCTCTGTTCTCTTTTGGTATGAAGAATTTTTTTTCAAGGTTAGTTTTAAAGGTGACCAGAGAAATGTTAAGTAGATCAAACATCAACATTATCTACTGAATGCCTCCAAAGAAACCAGGCAAGAGGGTTCCTCAGTACATTAGGGTCCTTGGTCCTGCTGCCATTACAGTCAATGGCAAAACCTGCTAATTGGACTTCACAGCAAAATTGCGTCGTTTTAACGGAATGAAACTTATTTCACTTTGTCTTCTATTTCAAGTCCTAAAATTAGATTGGGCTTTCCAAAATTTTAGTCAGCACAAAGAAGTAAGTGTTATTTGTTAGCACCTCAGTTGGGAATATTTGGTTATAGCCACTTCATTTTTACTCATGGTTCTGAAGGACTTTAGGACTGTGCTTGAACCAAAAATACAGAATGAATTGCTGTGCATCTGATGCCAGAAAACAGGCTTCATATAGCAAGCTCAACATGGGGCCAGTCCACGTATTGGTGGTAGTAGTAAGTGTTCACAGGATATGCTCCAGGGATAGCGTAATTGGTAGTGATTGCACTAGGGAAGGTGGATGAGGCTGGAGTAGGGAGCAATACAGATTTGGAGGAGCAAAGGATCTATAACAGGGGTCGGGGGAGTGAGAGAGACAAGGTACATAGAACAGAAGAAATATTTGTGGACAGCTGAAGAGAGAGAGCAGAGGACAAAGACTTGTGGAAACAAAGAGGAATATTGTTCCAAGATAGAGATGAGCAAAAAATTTTTCACCATTAGCAAAACATCATGTGTCCAGAAATGCTGACCCCTTGTAAGTCCTCCGCTAGGCGGTGGGCCAGAGAGTGTACATAAGTGTGTCTATGGTCCCAGTGGATATGGTGGTCTAGGAAGTGGCCAACCCACACATGCAATGTGTGTGCATTACCCAGCAGAACCTACAGTGGGGACTCAGGCAGGCAGTGCTGGAAGAACTGACATTTTAGAGGCTGCATAGTGGGGCCATTAAAAAATGGCAAGCTGCCTCACGGCAACAAATTGGAGGTTTGCTCCTGGTGAAATTTCACAGCACTCACACGGAAAAGCTGCCTTTCCTGGTAATTGTGGCTGCATTTTCTTGTGGAATATATTTGCAGATTCTTTGGAAAAGATCTCCAGCTTTGCATGCAAATATTCACACAGCAAAAGTGGGTCATTTTGAAGAGCTCTAATTTGGTAAATAGAGAGGGGGAAGGAGAGAGACTGGAAAGCAGCAGGAAAAAAAAACTATGGCCTGAAAGGAGAAATGTGTTTTGGAATCAAGCGAACAGAACATGAGATTGATCCTGCAAGAACCACAAAGCACAAATTGTGAATAGCTAAACATGAGCCACAAGTATGGCAGCACATCAGCTATTGAGGTGATGACGCTATGTAATTCCAAAAAAGAAAAAGAAAAAAATCCCTGCACAGTTGATTGCAGTCTCTATTCTTTCCCACAACAAAACTTTTTTTGCTTTCTCCCTTGATGCATACTAAAATTCACTTCCCTCTAAAAAAGCCAGTTCAGACACTATCCATTTCTGAATGCATATTTACTTTTTAAAATATCGAGACTATCCTGGGATTAATATGGGCATTTTGTTCAACTGGTTTATTTCTTCATATTGGCAATCAAAGAGGGTACTGAAGTGTAATAATTTCAGTGTGAGGACACATCATTACCTCAGGAATAAGAGGGAAAACATTACAGGAATTAAGAATGCAGACCAACTGGGAGGGAGGAAGTGATCCAACAAGCAAAATGGCCATTCTAGGCCGACAGCAGCTGATCTCTGCCAAATTTAAAGGACCAGCCCCAGAAAGGCACATGGGAAACTAAAATCTTATGACTAGGGAAGGTTCTGATTTGTCTCCTTTGTATGGCTGATGTAAATGTAGAGCAACAACTATAATTTTACATTTAGAAGGTTAAACCAGGTTAATTATGTCTGGAGTAGAGCAGTGTATTGCTGTGAAGCCTCCTTCGTATTTGTGAATCAGGCATTGAGTTGTTATGTGTCCCATGGTCTGTTCTGGGAGACCACAGTCGCACACGGGAGAGTCTATAATTTTCCATTTGTGCAGCAAGTATCCACAAGGAGTCGGCATTCACAAAGGGAGGTGCTGCTGCCAGTCTGTATTATTTCTGGGAGCTGTAATTATAGAACCCTTCATACAGTATTTTGAAAGTAGGGCTGAGTTAATGAAAGCTGAATAGATTCATACTCTGATTCCTAGAGTGCATTAATCTGGAAAGTAGTTTTGTTTTCTTCGTTTAGGATCCCCTTATCGCATCTTGCAAAGCTCGGCACTCCACAAGCAGTCCCAGTGACTTCAAGAGGCCTGCTTGCTGAAAGAAGAGAATCAGAACCTGGCCCTTAATTAGCATATTTTACAGTCTTAAAATAATATCAAATGAATACAGCCAGCATCTGATATAAAAGGAGTGAGAAAAAGAGGAAAAAGCCACTTGCAAGACAGTTAATCAGTGTATATCATTTATATTATTCACTACATATCACAGGCTACAAACCCCACCCAACACTTGCTCACTAAACCCAACAACCAAAATTAAACCAAAGTATTACAGCCCACAGGAGACTAGCTATTGTGTGCCACAGACAGAGAAGATGAGGGACCAAGGTCAATCCATGTCCGAGACCCCTGCAATGGCAGGGAAAAGACTGTGAGATATACCCAAATAATCCTGGCAAGTGACCCACATCCACATGCTGCAGAGGAAGGCAAACTGCCCCCACCCCCAGGTCACTGCCAATCTACTTGGCGGGGGGGATTCCTTTCTGACACCACATTTGGTGATTGGTTAGACCCTGACCATGTGAGCAAGAACCAGCCAGCCAAGTACCTGAGAGAAAGAGAGAATGCTTGGGGGCCACCTTAGAGCACTGGATCAGCCTGTCCTATGTCCCCATCTCCAGTCATGGCCATCGCTGATGCTTCAGAGGAGGGAGATAAAAAACCCTCCCAGATTACATTCCTTCCTGACCCCAGCAGGTAGCCAGCTGAAACCCTGAAGCATGAGCTTTAGGAACATAAGACATAAACCAGAAGTGAGCCCCAGGGCTACTGAGCCCTGCCCCACCCCCATCACAAGCAACCCTGTCATAAACTTGCACTCATAAACTTGACCATTGTTATATGATTTCAATATCTCCCTGTAATAAAAAGGTACACTTCTATTTTATTGACTGGCTACATGAACCTCTGAAAACCTGTATTAAGTTGTCATAGCCTCATATTCTTATTAGCGGGAATGTGCTGTAGAGCCCACTGATATGTTTGCACATTATAAAGAGGGAAGGAAGATTAATGTGAAGGAAGAGAAGAAGGCTATTCACTATATTGCCACCACCATACCTCTAGGAAGTGCAAAGGTTGCTTTAGCTATTCAAGCTGTCTTGCCCGACTGTATGTCACAGAGAGAGAGTGGGTTGGTTTACTGAGGAGAGTGTTAATAAGACCTCCTGGATCTTACTGGAGATGATCAATATGACAACGTCTGCAGTTTGATAAAATGGTCTGGGCTGAATTTAGTTTCAAAGAGCACACCACACCAATAACAGACTTGGGTAATTCGAAAATCCATTCCTGCAGTACAAGCAGGATCAACAAAGAGTTCTTTGAATTTTACCAGTCTTTCAAAACCCTGTAGTGTGGGGTTTTTCCCCAAAATTGTTGCAGGACTTAAAGACCATAGGTTTTGAAAAATAAGCAAAGACTTCTTCTTCTTCTTTTTTTCCCCCAACAAAAAAGATCACAACAGGTTTATGGGAGGGGGAAATCAGATGGCACTTCTTACATGCAAATGATGAAATGTCAGTGGGAAAGAATTCAATAGGATGAATGTACTCTGTGGTCTCTGCTCTTGAGTGAACCCCTGTGAAGCAGTTTGCCTATCCCAGTCCTATATTTCCAGAGGAAATTGCACAAGTTTTACCATGCAAATTGAAAGCAGCTGCAGCATGGACATGCAGCGTAATGCCGCTGTTGGTTGGCTCATCAGTCAAAGGCAGTAGATGGAGCATCTTTATTCCAGGATTCAAAAAAGGCAGCCTAAAAAGACAGCTCTATTTATTCTGTACTTGTCTATATTTTTAGGGGAGCAGGGGGCATATTGACCACATAATGTGTTGATATATTCTGCACTTAACCATATAAAAATGGGTGCCCAGGTGAATCCATCAACGACTGTAAATAATGCTTCACCATAAGCTTTAAATCCTAGTTCAAATTTGTCTTAGATTAACTAATCAGATGAACACTGAATAATAGATAAAAAATTCTTTCCCATTCTTATAGGCAAGTCACCACACCCCTTTTGGCTGCTTATTTCCTGAAAAGTTAAGATAGGGAGATATGATCATGTAGTCCAAATACAGACAGAATTTTCACATAGATCAATGGACTTTTGCCTACAAAGGGAATTGAAAGATTTGACCCAAGGCATTGAAGAGTCATTCAGAAGAGCAGTCAATATGACCAAAGCATCAATATTCTGTCTGAAAATACAACAAAACACAGACACTGGATTAAGAACAAATGCTTGGATTTTTGAAACTTTAAAATCTTTTTGTGTGCATGTTTGAAAGCTAGGGCAACTTTTCCACCAATGTACGAGCTCCTAAATTGGGTGTGGGGGGGAAATAATGAAAGCCAATTTCCAATGCTTTCAGGCTATTTCATATCAAACAATGTGATGAATGTAGCAATATCACTATTAGCTAAGTGCAAAAATATTCTCTATAGACATGGCAGCATAAAACAAAAATGCTTTTATTACCAGTAGCAATGATGTGACGTGCTTGACGAATGCCATATTAAGATTCCTTTGGGTCCCACCATTGCTTGGTGCTTATTATCAAGTTACTAATAGATTCTGTAGGTTTGACTGGCCATCATTTAGGAGTGTCATTTACTCTAAAATGACAGAAAAATAAAATGTTCTTAAACGTTCAATTTTTCTCTTTTCCCTGACTGAGTGAGTAATGACTAAGAATAGTATCTTTTATTTATGTTGTCTAGGTGATGAAATGGCCATTGCAGAATGATGAATTTCAAGTAAAGATGTTTTCATTTAACACAGATGGGGAAAAGAAACAAAAAACAAAGCACAAACTTTTACTTCTTAAAAAGAAGAGGAAGGAAAATGTTTGGATGTTCACATTTCTTGTGTTATAACCCAGCCTGTTTCTTTTCATATGTTTTTCTTTTTTGATATATAACTTGGCACACCCCATCCATGTCCTCTGATCTCCCAGAAACCTCTCAGACTCTTCAGGAAGTGGCAATTTCATGTGGGTTTATTTATGCTCCCATCCCCAATACCAGTACAGTTTCATAGCACAAAGTATTTACAGTGTGTCTTGCCCTTTAGCAACTTCCCACAGGGCCAGGGAGAAACAGCCATTCCCCCAAGATCTCAGTACATAATAGATCCAACTACCACCAATCCACCCACTCAGTCCCTTCCTGTGTCTTCTTTTATACCTCTCAGCTGATGGCTAATTGGTTCATCAGCTCTCCCAGATTGATCAGCTAATTAGCTGCATATCCCCAGTCAGCCTTCTCCAGGGGAACAGACTGGTGCCTAACTGATCAGAGTGCTGGCTTGCCACTCACTCTAGCACAGTGAGCAATAATGACAATTAGGTCAGAAAGGTTATGGGCTAAGTTATGATTATTTGTGTTATGATAGCTCCTAGAGTGCCCAACTGAGATCAGCACCCCATTGTGCTAGACGCTGTACAAACACGGTCAGACAGTCACTATACTGAAGATCTTAAAATCTAAGTAAACGAGGCAAAGGATGGGAGGGAAAATGAAGGCACAGAGAGGAAGTGTCTTGTTCAGTGTCACACAGCAGATCAATGGCAGAGCTAGGAACAGATTGTATTAACCCTGTGGCTTGAAGCCCTAGAGAGTAAAGAGCTCAGTACTGACTCCTGTTAATGAAAAGAAAGAGGAGCAATCCAAAACTGCCTAATAGCTCCAGGTGGACAGGGGCTCCATCGGGCAGGGGAGTTCTCTGCTGGCACCTATTGGGGAGCAAGGGGTATGACTGGATGAGCTGTGCCTCATTTGCATTTCATATATGTGACAGTTTGGGACATTTGGTTTAAAAGACAGTTAAGTTTTGAGTTTGGGGGAAACAAAATGCTGTTTGCCCTGTTGGGAAATAAGAGGGCAAGAGATCTACACCGAATGGGTCTGAGGTGAGGGGTCTCCATGTCCGAGACCACGGTCAGGTGCAGTTGGATAAGTGATCCTGCACTGAGCTAATGGGATGTGATAGACTTGGTTCCTACTTTCTGCTGGGAAGGCCTCTCTGGTGATGAGGACTCTGTTAAGCATTCTGAATGCTATTGCAGTCTCAGAAAACTCAGTACAGAGGCACCTTCATCACCGTAGATTGTTTTTGAGGCAGCAGATGGTAGTAGAGTCTCCAGATCAGTGTGGGCAGCTCTGACCTGCCAGAATTCTTGGACTTCTCTGACCCTGGACAACAAACTGTGAGTGGGGAAGAGGGAAACGACTAGAATGCTATAGCCTCTCCCAACTGCAGGAGACAATCTGAGGGGCTATTGTTAAGATACTTGGGATATTACTTGCTGGTTTTCCTCCCAGTAAAGTTCTCTTTGTTTTAACCCCTAGACTCAGTGCTTGCAAGTAGGGATGTATTGCCCATCAAGGGTGCCCAGGGTGATATAAATAGTTTCCCAGGTTTCTGAGTGGAGACTCAAACTGGTGTTTAAGTTTTCAGAAGGAACCCCGAGAACAGTGTTTCTCAATGACCAGTCTGTGGACTGGCACCAGTCCCCAAGATCTCCCTGACATGATTTAGGAAGGCGGCAAGCCGGTCACTGGGATCAAAAAGGTTGAGAAATACTACCCTAGAAAACTGAACCTGTTCCTTTTTCATGCTGACAATACTGGAAAGAAGGATTACAATTATACCTAGATCACAGACTAATACTTAGGTTGTAAACTCTTTGGGGCAGTGGCCATCTTTGTGTTCATTGTTTGTACACTGCCTAGCAGAATGGGGTCCTGGTATGTAACATGGGCTCCTACAGACTAGAGGTTTCGGGCTCATTGTAACTCAAGTTAACTAACATGATTGTAAATGCTGATCTAGATACTCCACAAATGTTTCTTCCTCACCGTGGTTCATCTTAGGCTCAGCCTCGAAAAATGGGGGCTACTGGGGCCTGAACTCTTTCCAAATCTGGCCATGTATTTAAAATATGTTACAGAAGAAACTGCTAAATAAAAGAGCCATACATTAATCGTTGTTTTCAAGGGACTGGATGCTGCAGGTTCATTTACTTGCAGAACACTCCGGTTGGTTCCAATCTTGCTTTCTTTACTCATGTAAAACCACCATTGAAGTTAAGGGTCAGATTCTGTCACCCTTAGCCACGTTCCCTTATATCCCTAATTTTCTACAGTTACTTATGGAGTAAAGGTGCGATGCAACATAAGGGTTGCAGAATCTGGCTCTCTGTTGCCAGTGCAGGGATAGACACATTCTCGTTAATCCTACTCTCATACTGGTTTGACACCAGAGTAATTCCAAAGACTTCAGTGAATTTGCTCCTGATTTGCACTAATGTGTCAGCAAAATCAGGCCCACTGACTTCAGAATGCCCCGACAGCCCAATCTGTTAGCTCTCCAGTTCTGCACATGGGGAAAAATTCACCCCTGTTCAGAGAGCCAGCACAAGGCCTTACTAGGCAAGATAGAGCTTAAATGAGTCTAATGTGTGCAAAGATCTTGAGCTGGGCCTCTGTACTGTGGTAAATTTCCCCCCATGGAAAGCACTTGCAGAATCAGGATTTGGGATGCGGTGGTGTGATGGCTGCCATCTTAGCTGACGCAACAGGGCTTGAAACCAGGGTCATCCAGAAACAAAAGCATGAGCTGCTACCTCTTGAGCTAAAAGGTCAAACTTTTGTAGCTGCGGCTGCATCAACAGCTTTGTATCCTCTGTGGACTGGCACAGAGAAAAACCTGTAACACTTAGCAGTGGGTTCTAGTGGCATATTCAGCTTTCAGGTCAATCAGTGGCATGAATACCATGCAAACCACAATGTGCATCTTTTAAGCAACAAGCAGGTGGAGGAGAAGAAAATAAACTCTGTGATCATTTAGAGGGAATACGAAGCTCCTACCCCACAGCAAAGATCTGCTCCGACTGTATTGCAAACGATGTAATGTAAACTCTACAAAATAAACACACACAGCTATTTCTCTGCTTTCCAACTACAGTGCTAGAAATGGATGATACTGTTCAACAAATGTAGGAAAACAGCATATGTCAATCCAGCATTTCTTTTGAACTGTTCTATTTCTGGTTGCTGGTTTGTTCAGTTATCATTACCACACCTGACTCACACTTGACACATCTTATCTGCGTGGAGGGAATGGCAGATGTGGTGTCGTTTTAACACTAAAATCAACAGTTAAACAATTGTAAAGCTTTCAGAGTAGCAGCCGTGTTAGTCTGTATTCGCAAACATACTTCATCCAATGAAATGAGCTGTAGCTCACGAAAGCTTATGCTCAAATAAATTTGTTAGTCTCTAAGGTGCCACAAGTACTCCTTTTCTAATTGTAAAGCTGTGACACATACAGATGAAAGTCAGGAAATGAAATATTAGGCCTGATGTTCCATTCATAACCCAAAATGGCAGCAAGAAAGGATGCCTCCAGTGAAAAAGATACCTAACAGTAGGGGAAATTTAAAAGCTGGCATAGGGCTAAATGTATCTGATGGTGGCAGCCTTGTGTCTAATATGATTGTGCAGCCATGCAAATGGCTGTGTACTTTACCTTTTGCAAAGATGCCAGATAATCTCTGTTTGTGCCTAATAAGGTATCACCAAGTATTATTATCTTACAATGACCCTAACTAGGTGCTAGGTACCTCCCAGGGCAAATTGCACATGGTTCCTGCCTGGAAGAGCTTGTGAACTAATTTCACATACAACTTTAAAAAGGAGCAACAAAATAGTGGGGTAAAGATGGGTAGGGACAGAGGTGCCATGAATACAATAACGTGGCTATTCAGCAAAGACACATGTTGCTGAACCTTTGTGTTGCTGAACCTTTGTGTCCAAAATGTTATCTATAATGAATGTTAAGTCAAGAAATAAAAATACCTGGGTTAACTAACTTTTTGCGATGGGCCTTACGGTGGGGTCTGAATGAAAGGATGGTAGCGGCTTGGGAATCAGTTCAGCAGGAGCATTCTGTGTGTAAGGAGGGCGTGAAAAGAGTTGTGGGCGGGGGGAGACGCCCAGGGCATTGGGGCTAGCTATGCTGATGCGCTGGAGTGAATGGTGGGATGACGTGAAAAAGTACTAGGTCAGGTAAGTAGTTGGAAGCTGTGTTGTGGAGGGCTTTGGAGGTGAGGACAGAAGCTTGAACTTGGTGATGCAGAGCAGAGGGAGCCCAAGGAGAGAGATAGCGAGGATCACCAAAAGGGTGGACTGACTTGGTCTGGCTGACAGACAAAAAGATGAAGAGCTGTTGGGTTTGTACAGACTGGAGTGGGTGGAAAGGAGGGAGCTGCAGTAATAAAGACAGAAGATAGTCAAGGCCCAGACACAAGCATTTGCTGTCTGCCGAGGCAGAGAAGTTCAGCTCATAGAAATGTTGTGGAGGGAGAAGCGGCAGGACATGGAATCAGCCTGCATGCAAGGGGCAGAGAAGTGGGTAGAGCTGAACATGACCACTCCCACCCCTGTGTACTAGGTGGGATTGACCGTGCCCATAGGGACAGAGCATGTGGGAACTGGAAACAGTTTGAAAAAAAACCAAGGAGTGCACATTTGGCTATGTGAAACCTGAGCTGTTTATATGATCCATTCAAGGGATGACAGAGAAATGGACTGAGTAGAGATCCTCTTGGACCTAATTTTACAGCCCAACCTGAACCCAGCTGCGCCCGCAGTCCAACTGAGTCCGAGAGCGTCAAGTGGCTTTTCAGGCCTCATCTGAACCTGACACTTCCCCCCACCCAGCCCTCGAACCTGTGTTAGGGTTGCCACCTCCGCCGCTGCCTCATCCTTGGGGCTCAGCTTGGTGGAGGCTTCCTGCTTCCCACACCCTGTGCCCCGTGACCTGTCTCCTGCCTCTGGGGTTGGCATGCTGGTGGTGCATGCCCCACTACTGCCATCCGCCTTCACCTCGCCGCGCTGTGGAGTGACTCATCGGCAAACTCACTCTGCAGTGCACACGGCGCAGCAAGGTAATGGGTCAGCAAGGGCAGGAGGAGGAGATCGACCTCATGGGCAGGAGGAGGGGATCAGAGAGCACCTGACCCAAGCTCGAGAGGGACGGATTGTTTTCAGACTCAACCAACCTGAACCCAACACTTGTAGTTGGGTTCCGTCTGGCTTGGGTTGCAGGGCTCGAGGGCTGAGAGAGAGGTCGGCACTGGAAATGAAGGTTTGTGATTCATCAGCATAGAGATGGTAGCAGAAGCCAGGTGAGCTGACAAGATCTGAGCTCCAGTAATAGAAATGACAACCCCTACTAGCACCACGTGGAATATTAAAGGTCCAAGACTCTAAAGCCCCATTTCAGCAAAGCACTGAGGTCTACTCTTACTCAGGAAAGCACTTAAGCATGTGCATACATCCAGTGTCTTCAGTGGGACTTGCCTAAGTACTTTGCTGAATCCGGGCCTAAAGAAGCAGGAGAAATCCAAGAAGATTTCAAATATGATAGACACAAGATGCGTGAAGAAATTGAAAACAAAAACATTTCAAGGACATCACAGAAGCTTTTGTAAGCCATGCATTAGAAACAATTTGTAAGATTCTTTATTTGGTTATAACTACAAATTCGTTTTAAACCGTTCAGACATAGTTATTAATAAATGATCACTGGAAACACCACCAGAAGGTCACTTCATCACCAGTCGCATTTTGTATTGCAGTATCCAAATTTCCTTGCATCCGTCTGAGTCTCTCTGCCTTAGACACTCTTCTCCCTCCTTGCTCAGGTGAAGTTGCTATGTGGATATACTTCTCAATGCGTTTTCAAATTATCCTCTAAATCAAAACTGGGTTTTGTCAGAGGCAACATGCAATAGTAAATAAAGCATGTGACTCAGTTTTAAATACAGTTTATAAAAGACAGAGTAGAAAAGTTCCCTGAATATAGACAGGAATATAAGACAAGAATTTTGAAATAGAAAACTAACATTAATTAGCTGTTATAAAATGGATTTAAATTCAAATTACCCTGAAAAGATGAAAATTTTAGAAACAGGGATATTAAAATGTTCATTTGAAATTATGATTTTTTACCTGAAGAACAAATTGTCTTAAAGGCTCCATTTTATAACTTAGCACTATTTTCCCTTTATCGAATATTTTGCATTATATTTTAATTAAAGTTATAATTACAGAACTAAATATAATTAGCTTCTGTCTTCAAAAGAAATTGGAAGTGAACTTACTTTATTAAATTTTCAATTTGTTTCCTACAGTGTTACATAGTTTATTCTAATTAATTAAAGGAGATCTCATACATATTTTATCAACATAGGAATCTGATTAACAGCTGAAGAATTTTTTTAATTCTCAATTTTTTCCTCTCTAACACATTCCCATTCCCCCAGCTTTCACCTGCACTCTAATGCCTTCAACGACAATGTAAATAAGTAAATAAATAAATAAGTATGTAAATAAATAAGTAAATAAGTGTAAACCACTGCCATGGTTCACGTCTCTCACACGGAAAAACATGGCACTGTAATAGTTACTGGCTGTGGGAAGCCATTTTTTTCCTTCTCAGTTGGAATGTCTATTATTAAAGGGATCCCTTGTCTAATACAGACCAAGGAAGTGACAGTCATTGCTGGTATGATTTATTACTTCCAAATTAAATAGCTCTCTATAGAGTTTTTTTCTGTTTTAAGTGTGTGTGTTTGTGTGTGTGTGTGTGTTCTTCAAAGCACATTTATAACTAGTGGAGGCCCCAGTTCAGCAAAGCACTTAAGCATGTTCTTATTTTTAAGTGCTTAACTTTGCCTTAGCTTCAGTGGAACATAAAGACATGTTGCTGAATGAGGGTCGTATGGCTTCACCATGGAACCTCCTAGTGAAGTCAGTGGGACTTCTGACTGAGTAGGAATTGCAAGACTAAACCCTTTAAATGTCTTTAATTGTTGCTGCAAATGTCATTAAATACTTGGCTAAATATTCAGTGCACTGAAGATCTGCACCTTCCTTGGCTGTTAGTTGCTTATGGGGAAGTTTAAGGTGTCATTTTTGATGTAGAAAGGCCTAAATAGTTTGTGTCCTTGGAGGCCACCTCTTTTCCCATCTCCTTCTCCAGAAGCTGTGATCATTTGATGTGGCAAAGAGCTCCCAGGCCCCTGGCTCAAACAAGAGGGGGCTTTTAGGGAGCAGGTCCTGCTCATTCTGACACTTATTCCCCTCATTGGAACAACACAGCCCACATCTGAGGGCCTCCAAATTTGCTCTGTTTTTCCAGGGTTTTCGAGGATTCTTGGAGAGGAAGGTGGGATGCACTGAAAGGGGAGAGGATTTTAGATTAGTGGGTTGAGATGGCCTTTCTTTATGTATGTATTTGTATTACACTAGTATCTAGAGGCTCCAGCTGAGATTTTGGGCCCATTGTGCTAGGTGATGTACAGACACATAATGAGAGACACAGTCCTGCCCCAAAGAGCTTACAGACAAAATAAATAAGATATACAAAAAGTGGGAGGGGAAACAGAGAGGTAAGTGACTTGCCCAGGGTCTCCAGCAGAGCCAAGGATAGATCCCCTCCATGTCTCTGGGGTCCCAGTCATAGAACCATAGAATATCAGGGTTGGAAGGGACCTCAGGAGGTCATCAAGTCCAACCCCCTGCTCAAAGCAGGACCTATCCCCAACTAAATCAGTCCAGTGCCCTGTCCACTAAACCACTCATTTATGATCACTTTGAGCTATACCTGAGGAGCAATGGCTTGGTACATCTGTCAATATAGATAATTAACTATTAGACTGATGATATCACACTTGGAAAAAAATTGTTGGTGTAACAGTGCATTTTTTGCTTTCAGGTCATGAAGAGCTAACCACCGTGACAGTATATCAGATATATTCACGGTCTGTTTCTGGTTTGCATGGGCATGGGTTGGTGTTACAGAGGGGAATAGACTATATTTTCTTAGCTTGAATATAATATTCAAGATTAATTCAATTAACTATTGATTTAATAATACATCAGACCAAAGAAAAATTTCAGCCTTTAGCACAGCAAAGCCAGCTGTATCAAGGGCACATGATAAATGGAAGAAATATGAAATCTGCATAGCATTTTATCTCTATTGATTTGGCACAAAGATGGGAACCATCTAGGCTCCCATTTAAGTCAATAGCTAAACACCCATTGACTTCAGGATTGGGCCCAGCACCTTGTTAAAATTTAAAACCAGATTATGTTCTTAGGGGCTTGCCTATCTGGAGAGTTCATACACACTAAGCCAGGGTGTGAATTTTACCGTGCCCTAGACTGCCACATACTAAGTGGCCACGAGGACCTACTGCTGTTCATGAAACAGTCCATAGTGAACTTTGATCTGCTGCTGTTTGAAATGGATGTATGTCAAAGCACACTACGGAAATGCGTGGCAGCAACGTCCACATGGCACACTAAAGCACTGTAGACTCTCACCCCAGCTTGCCACACAGGGTATGTCTCCATGTGCACATGCAGGTCCCACTGAAGTCAGCTAGAATTGCATGCACTTCATCAAAGAAAGAATTTGCCTGTAATTTTTTTTTCATTCAGTCATCTTTCTTGCTGTTTGTTTTTTAATCTGGGACAAGTTTTGAAACTAGAAAAACAAATTCTGTTTCCATTCTGTACATGGTACAAGAACATGGGCCACTCAAGGGCCTAATCATGCACAGACTAAGGGTATGTCTACACTACGGAATAAGGTCGAATTTATAGAAGTCGTTTTTTTAGAAATCGGTTTCATATATTCGAGTGTGTGTGTCCCCACAGAAAATACTCTAAGTGCATTAAGTGCATTAACTCGGCGGAGCGCTTCCACAGTACCGAGGCTAGAGTCGACTTCCGGAGCGTTGCAGTGTGGGTAGCTATCCCACAGTTCCCGTAGTCTCTGCTGCCCATTGGAATTCTGGGTTGAGATCCCAATGCCTGATGGGGCTAAAACATTGTTGCGGGTGGTTCTGGGTACATATCGTCAGGCCCCCGTTCCCTCCCTCCCTCCGTGAAACCAAGGGCAGACAATCGTTTCGCGCCTTTTTTCCTGAGTTACCTGTGCAGACGCCATACCACGGCAAGCATGGAGCCCGCTCAGGTAACCATCACCGTATGTCTCCTGGGTGCTGAAAGACGCGGTACGGCATTGCTACACAGAAGCAGCAACCCCTTGCCTTGTGGCAGCAGACGGTGCAATACGACTGGTAGCCGTCATCGTCGTGTCCGAGGTGCTCCTGGCCACGTCGGCTGGGAGCGCCTGGGCAGACATGGGCGCAGGGACTAAATTTGGAGTGACTTGGCCAGGTCATTCTCTTTAGTCCTGCAGTCAGTCCTATTGAACCGTCTTATGGTGAGCAGGCAGGCGATACAGATTGCTAGCAGTCGTACTGTACCATCTTCTGCCGGGCAGGCAAGAGATGAGGATGGCTAGCAGTCGTACTGTACCATCTTCTGCCGGGCAGGCAAGAGATGAGGATTGCTAGCAGTCGTATTGTACTATCTTCTGCCTGGCAGGCAAGAGATGAGGATGGCTAGCAGTCGTACTGTACCATCTTCTGCCGGGCAGGCAAGAGATGAGGATGGCTAGCAGTCGTACTGTACTATCTTCTGCCGAGCAGCCATGAGATGTGGATGGCATGCAGTCCTTCTGCACCGTCTGCTGCCAGCCAAAGATGTAAAAGAACGATGGAGTGGATCCAAACAAGAAATAGACCAGATTTGTTTTGTACTCGTTTGCTTCCCCCCCTCCCCTGTCTAGGGGACTCATTCCTCTAGGTCACACTGTAGTCACTCACAGAGAAGGTGCAGCGAGGTAAATCTAGCCATGTAACAATCAGAGGCCAGACTAAACTTCTTGTTCCAATAAGAACAATAACTTGGGTGAACCATTTCTTATTGGAACCCTCCGTGAAGTCCTGCCTGAAATACTCCTTGATGTAAAGCCACGCCCTTTGTTGATTTTAGCTCCCTGAAGCCAACCCTGTAAGCCATGTCGTCAGTCGCCCCTCCCTCCGTCAGAGCAACGGCAGACAATCGTTCCGTGCCTTTTTTCTGTGCGGACGCCATTCCAAGGCAAGCATGGAGGCCGCTCAGCTCACTTTGGCAGTTAGGAGCGCATTAAACACCACACGCATTATCCAGCAGTATATGCATCACCAGAACCTGGCAGAGCAATACCGGGCGAGGAGGCGACGTCAGTGCGGTCACGTGAGTGATCAGGACATGGACATAGATTTCTCTGAAAGCATGGGCCCTGCCAATGCATGCATCATGGTGCTAATGGGGCAGGTTCATGCTGTGGAATGCCATTCGCCTCTCTGGTTTTCTGGTAGGCTTGCCTCAGCTCCTTCAGTTTCATGCGGCACTGCTTCGGGTCCCTATTATGGCCTCTGTCCTTCATGCCCTGGGAGATTTTGACAAAGGTTTTGGCATTTTGAAAACTGGAACGGAGTTCTGATAGCACGGATTCCTCTCCCCAAACAGCGATCAGATCCCGTACCTCCCGTTCGGTCCATGCGGGAGCTCTTTTGCAATTCTGGGACTCCATCATGGTCACCTCTGCTGATGAGCTCTGCATGGTCACCTGCAGCTTGCCACGCTGGCCAAACAGGAAATGAGATTCAAAAGTTCGCGGTTCTTTTCCTGTCTACCTGGCCAGTGCATCTGAGTTGAGAGTGCTGTCCAGAGCGGTCAGAATGGAGCACTCTGGGATAGCTCCCGGAGGCCAGTACCGTCGAATTGTGTCCACAGTACCCCAAATTCCACCCAGCAAGGCCGATTTAAGCGCTAATCCACTTGTCAGAGGTGGAGTAAGGAAATCGATTTTAAGAGCCCTTTAAGTCGAAATAAAGGGCTTCATCGTGTGGACGGGTACAGGTTTACATCGATTTAACACTGCTAAATTCGACCTAAAGTCCTAGTGTAGACCAGGGCTAACACTCGTGTTTCACTTTTCTCATTTGAGTAGTCCCATTGAAGTTGAATATGCAAGATCAGTCCTCCTTGGTTGGATGACATCATAATATCACTGCACTGTTGACATTTAATTTTGCTTTTGAAAGTCTGATATTCCCCCTTCACCACAAACGTTAAAACCCAAAGAGCTAAATTCAGCCCTGCTACTTTGCAGGCACAGGCTCGTTGATGTCAATGTAGCTGTGGTTGCTTACATCAGAGCTGGATTGGGCCTGGGGATTGTTTTATGTTTCTCTTGCATTATAAAGCAACTCCAGACTAGCTTTATGATGGGTAGGTCTTCACAGCCATGATGCCGACCTGTCCCTCTCTTAATTTACTTTACTCATCTGAAATCAAATAGTCTGTTTCTTGTAGAACTGCAAAGGCAATAATAATGGCAAATACAATTTTTATGTGGACAAGGTCCCCACGTCCCAGTTCCTACTTTGCTGGGAAAGATAAAAAGGGTAGAAAATTTGTACTGCTGTTAAAATGACAAGATTGTGGATATTTTCTAAAATTATTATGAGAGGTCCAGGATTCACATGTAACATTTAAGGCAGATCCTACATTCTTTAGGCATTGAATTATTTATATTGAATGCAGTATTTACAACTATTCAGCTTTTTAGCTCTGAATTTTTCATTTCCTCTTTCACTTTTGAATACGGGGGGCTGACCCCTTCCTTCTGATCCCATCATCCCAAGCAGTCTGCTATTACCCATTTGTTCTTTGAAATGCAGCCCTCTATTTCCCTTACTCAACTTTCTTGAGACTTCCTTCTCTCTGTACTAGTGGTCAATATTGTTCTGTAACCCATTGGGAGGGCAGGAAGGACTCTTTCTTTGACACCACCTCACTGATGCCATGTGGATTGACAAGCAAACTCTCACCTCCTTCAGCCCTAAAGAACTGGGATCTTACAACCTAGTAAATCTATCTTGAAATAGATAAAATACCATATCTGCCTTGCTTCAGTTTGTTTTCATATCTACAATCCTGTCTTTTACTATGATAACACCAGGCACATTTCCTGTCACCAGATTCTTTACTGCTTGCTGCAGCTTTTCTCTTGGCATATGAGGAAAGCAGGTTTCACACTTGCATTCTTTCCATATTCTTGACATAAGGGATGGTTTAAATGACTTGTGTGTGCATAGACAAGAGAAGGGACAATATGTGATGATGTTGAGGGGAGAGGACAGTTCTGTTAAGGTTGCACTGACATGAGTTTCAGAGATGGGGACCTAAATCAGAACACCAGATCTCAGTGCCCACATACTCTAAGGGTATGTCTACACTACGGAATTAGGTCGAATTTATAGAAGTCTTTTTTTAGAAATTGGTTTTATATATTCGAGTGTGTGTGTCCCCACAAAAAATGCTCTAAGTGCATTAAGTGCATTAACTCGGCGGAGTGCTTCCACAGTACCGAGGCTAGCGTCGACTTCCGGAGCGTTGCACTGTGGGTGGCTATCCCACAGTTCCCGCAGTCTCCACTGCCCATTGGAATTCTGGGTTGAGATCCCAATGCCTGATGGGGCTAAGACATTGTTGCGGGTGGTTCTGGGTACATATCGTCAGACCCCCCATCTCTCCCTCCCTCCGTGAAAGCAAGGGCAGACAATCGTTTCACGCCTTTTTTCCTGAGTTACCTGTGCAGACGCCATACCACAGCAAGCATGGAGCCGCTCAGGTAACCGTCACCCTATGTCTCCTGGGTGCCGGCAGACGCGGTACTGCATTGCTACACAGTAGCAGCAACCCATTCCCTTGTGGCAGCAGACGGTGCAATACGACTGGTAGCCATCATCATCATGTCCGAGGTGCTCCTGGCAACGATGGCCAGGAGCACCTGGGCAGACATGGGCACAGGGACTAAATTTGGAGTGACTTGACCAGGTCATTCTCTTTTGTCCTGCAGTCAGTCCTATTGAACCATGTAATGGTGAGCAGGCAGGCGATACGGACTGCTAGCAGTCGTACTGTACCATCTTCTGCCTGGCAGGCAAGAGATGAGGATGGCTAGCAGTCGTACTGTACCATCTTCTGCCGGGCAGGCAAGAGATGAGGATGGCTAGCAGTCGTACTGTACCATCTTCTGCCGAGCAGCCATGAGATGTGGATGGCATGCAGTCCTTCTGCACCGTCTGCTGCCAGCCAAAGATGTAAAAGATAGATGGAGTGGATCAAAACAAGAAATAGACCAGATTTGTTTTGTACTCCTTTGCTTCCCCCGCTCCCCTGTCTAGGGGACTCATTCCTCTAGGTCACACTGCAGTCACTCACAGAGAAGGTGCAGCGAGGTAAATCTAGCCATGTATCAATCAGAGGCCAGACTAACCTCCTTGTTCCAATAAGAACAATAACTTGGGTGCACCATTTCTTATTGGAACCCTCTGTGAAGTCCTGCCTGAAATACTCCTTGATGTAAAGCCACGCCCTTTGTTGATTTTAGCTCCCTGAAGCCAACCCTGTAAGCCATGTAGTCAGTCGCCCCTCCCTCCATCAGAGCAACGGCAGACAATCGTTCCGCGTCTTTTTTCTGTGCGGATGCCATACCAAGGCAAGCAAGGAGGCCGCTCAGCTCACTTTGGCAGTTAGGAGCGCATTAAACACCACACGCATTATCCAGCAGTATATGCATCACCAGAACCTGGCAAAGCAATACCGGGCGAGGAGGCGACGTCAGCGCGGTCACGTGAGTGATCAGGACATGGACACAGATTTCTCTGAAAGCATGGGCCCTGCCAATGCATGCATCATGGTGCTAATGGGGCAGGTTCATGCTGTGGAATGCCGATTCTGGGCTCGGGAAACAAGCACAGACTGGTGGGACCGCATAGTATTGCAGGTCTGGGACGATTCCCAGTTGCTGCGAAACTTTCGCATGCGTAAGGGCACTTTCATGGAACTTTGTGACTTGCTTTCCCCTGCCCTGAAGCGCATGAATACCAAGATGAGAGCAGCCCTCACAGTTGAGAAGCGAGTGGCGATAGCCCTGTGGAAGCTTGCAATGCCAGACAGCTGCCTATATGCATCCTTGGTGACCCAGCCTACCCCTTAATGCCATGGCTCATGAAGCCGTACACAGGCAGCCTGGTCAGTAGTAAGGAGCTGTTCAACTACAGGCTGAGCAAGTGCAGAATGGTGGTCGAATGTGCATTTGGACGTTTAAAGGCGCGCTGGTGCAGTTTATTGACTCGCTTAGACCTCAGCGAAACCAATATTCCCACTGTTATTACTGCTTGCTGTGTGCTCCACAATATCTGTGAGAGTAAGGGGGAGACGTTTATGGCAGGGTGGGAGGTTGAGGCAAATCGCCTGGCTGCTGGTTACGCTCAGCCAGACACCAGGGCGGTTAGAAGAGCACAGGAGTGTGCGGTACGCATCAGAGAAGCTTTGAAAACCAGTTTCATGACTGTCCAGGCTACGGTGTGAACTTCTGTTTGTTTCTCCTTGATGAAACCCCCCGCCCCTTGGTTCACTCTACTTCCCTGTAAGCTAACCAGCCTCCTCTCCTCCCTTCGATCACTGCTTGCAGAGGCAATAAAGTCATTGTTGCTTCACATTCATGCATTCTTTATTCATTCATCACACAAACAGGGGGATGACTACCAAGGTAGCCCAGGAGGGGTGGTGGAAGGGGGAAGGAAAATGCCACACAGCACTTTAAAAGTTTACAACTTTAAAATTTATTGAATGCCAGCCTTTTTTTGGGGGGGCAATCCTCTGTGGTGGAGTGGCTGGTTGGCCGGTGCCCCCCCCCACCGCGTTCTTGGGCGTCTGGGTGTGGAGACTATGGAACTTGGGGAGGAGGGCGATTGGTTACACCGGGGCTGTAGCGGCGGTCTGTGCTCCAGCTGCCTTTGCTGCAGCTCAACCATACACTGGAGTATACTGGTTTGGTCCTCCAGCAGCCTCAAAATTGAATCCTGCCTCCTCTCATCACGCTGCCGCCACATTTGAGCTTCAGCCCTGTCTTCAGCCCACCACTTACTCTCTTCAGTCCGCCACCTCTCCTCCCGGTCATTTTGTGCTTTCCTGCACTCTGACATTATTTGCCTCCATGCATTTGTCTGTGCTCTGTCAGTGTGGGAGGACAGCATGAGCTCAGAGAACATTTCATCACGAGTGCATTTTTTTTTCTTTCTAATCTTCACTAGCCTCTGGGAAGGAGAAGATTCTGTGATCATTGAAACACATGCAGCTGGTGGAGGAAAAAAAAGGGACAGCGGTATTTAAAAAGACACATTTTATAAAACAGTGGCTACACTCTTTCAGGGTATACCTTGCTGTTAACATTACATACATAGCACATGTACTTTTGTTACAAGGTCGCATTTTGCCTCCCCCCACCGTGTGGCTACCCCCTCAACCTCCCCCCTCCCCGTAGCTAACAGCGGGAAACATTTCTGTTCAGCCACAGGCAAACAGCCCAGCAGGAATGGGCTCCTCTGAGTGTCCCCTGAAGAAAAGCACCCTATTTCAACCAGGTGACCATGAATGATATCTCGCTCTCCTGAGGATAACACAGAGAGACAAAGAACGGATGTTGTTTGAATGCCAGCAAACATACACTGCAATGCTTTGTTGTACAGTGATTCACGAGTATGTGTTACTGGCCTGGAGTGGCAAAGTGTCCTACCATGAAGGACGCAATAAGGTTGCCCTCCCCAGAAACCTTTTGCAAAGGCTTTGGGAGTACATCCAGGAGAGCTGCGAATGCCAGGGCAAAGTAATCCTTTCACATGCTTGCTTTTAAACTACGTATAGTATTTTAAAAGGTACACTCACCGGAGGTCCCTTCTCCACCTGCCGGGTCCAAGAGGCAGCCTTGGGTAGGGTCGGGGGGTACTGGCTCCAGGTACAGGGTGAGAAACAGTTCCTGGCTGTTGGGAAAACCGGTTTCTCCGCTTGTTTGCTGTGAGCTATGTACAACCTCATCATCATCTTCTTCATCCCCAAAATCTGCTTCCGTGTTGCCTCCATCTCCATTGAAGGAGTCAAACAACATGGCTGGGGTAGTGGTGGCTGAACCCCCTAAAATGGCATGCAGCTCATCATAGAAGCGGCAGGTTTGGGGCTCTGACCCAGAGCGGTCATTTGCCTCTCTGGTTTTCTTGTAGGCTTGCCTCAGCTCCTTCAGTTTCACGCGGCACTGCTTCGGGTCCCTGTTATGGCCTCTGTCCTTCATGCCCTGGGAGATTTTGACAAAGGTTTTGGCATTTCGAAAACTGGAACGGAGTTCTGATAGCACGGATTCCTCTCCCCATACAGCGATCAGATCCCGTACCTCCCGTTCAGTCCATGCTGGAGCTCTTTTGAGATTCCATCATGGTCACCTCTGCTGATGAGCTCTGCATGGTCACCTGCAGCTTTCCACGCTGGCCAAACAGGAAATGAGATTCAAAAGTTCGCGGTTCTTTTCCTGTCTACCTGGCCAGTGCATCTGAGTTGAGAGTGCTGTCCAGAGCGGTCACAATGGAGCACTCTGGGATAGCTCCCGGAGGCCAATACCGTCAAATTGTGTCCACAGTACCCCAAATTCAACCCGGCAAGGCCGATTTAAGTACTAATCCACTTGTCAGGGGTGGAGTAAGGAAATCGTTTTTAAGAGCCCTTTAAGTCGAAATAAAGGGCTTCATCGTGTGGACGGGTGCAGGTTTACATCGATTTAACGCTGCTAAATTCAACTTAAAGTCCTAGTGTAGACCAGGGCTAAGGAAGTTTAGATCTGAATTTAGATCCAAATTTTATTTATAAAATAACAAGACACAACTCTCTGAACACACAAGACTTGAACTCAAAAGTTCTGGTTTCCAAGACTCCAAACCCTCACTTCTTTGATTCACCAGTGTATTACTTGAATATATGAGGGATCAGGTCCCCAATGTGCCAAACATAGAAAGCTCTTTTTGTGGCCAGCTCACTTCTCAGTCAGGCTGGGATGATCTCATTACACATACATGGCAGAGTGACACGTGAGCTCTGCAGACCTTCCAAGCAACCTCGACCAAGGGAAGGAAAAAACTGCACATGCAAAAGAAGCTGAATGAGGCCACATTACATTGACTATTCTACATCCTAAAAAGATATTATATGGTGGATGACTCCTGTCATGTATCTCTATGTATCTCATCTGTCCAGAAGAGTTTTATCACTAATCTTCTTTCCTAACAGTAAAATTCTTGAAGATATAAATATTGGCGGGGTTGTGCCAAGCAAGTGCATTCAGTAGCCAAGAGACCAACTGCAAAGGGATTTTAAGGAAGATGTAATAAAACTGAGTATGAATTATCTCAGACTGTAACCGTGTCTGCTAGGTTGAATAGTTATTTTGATGTTAGAACTTGGATCAATATCAATTTTTATTGTAGCTGTGACAAAACCACAAGCTGGATTGTGTAGCTTTCATGTGACATATGTGCCATGGCACCCAGACCAGCAGGTAGCACTAGGCTTGAGTTTCGCTCTGTTTAGTTTGACAGGCGTCTTCATTTGTGAAAAATGAAGAAGAGAATTTATGTGATGGCAGCTGATGGGTGAGTACCTCATCCACTGGCCCACATGGTCATTACTGGAAATGATAGAGAAACCTCCATTGGAGCTGAAAACACAAAACATCTTTAATTTCCGGCAGTATTTTCTGTTTCATGATTCCCCATTGCCTTATAGTATAGGCTCCAGCAATGTAAATGAGCCCTAAAGGCAGGCAGCCTGCCCCCCTTTATCATACAGGCTTCCCCAGGTGCTTTGGAGCTGGCTCTATGCTGACCTCCCTTGGGATATGACATGCGCTGCCAGAAGGCCCAGCCAGCGCCTCACTGCACTCCAGCTGTTGCAATGGCAGCTAGCGTGTTTCATTAGCAGTGAACAAAACTGAATGCAGGCTAAGTGGAACAAGTGGACCTTTTATAAACCTTGTGGACGGCTCTGTCTATGCGGCAAGTTGCTTCCAGCTTAATTCCCCACTGGCATCCCGTCAATAATAGTCCCTCACAGAACATGGGCCCTCTGACTCCAGTTCCACTGACCAAGACACATGGAGCTGTGGCAGCTACACTTAAGTAAAAAGCAGCCCTTTGGCTGCTCTGACTTACATCAGGGAATAGGCCCCGGGCTGGGATGAGCATACAGGGAGGTGAGCACCCACCATCATTTTTGCCCTGGACCAGAATGCTGGCCTGGCCTCCACTTCCTAGGTCAAGGGAGGGGCTTGGTGAGGATGGTGCTGCGGCTTCAGGACACACAAGTGAAAAGGGAGCTGATGATGGGAAATGCTGCTTCTGAAGAGCTGGCCTGAGACTGGAAGAGCCTTCCAGTGAGCAGGACCACTGCCAAAAACTGGCTTCCTGGTTGGTGGCAGCCCTTGCCCTCCTGACCTTCTCTCTCTCAGCAGTGGCAGAATGGTCTCCCACCTGCTCCTCTCCTACCCCTCGCAGTGGGCTAAAGGATCGTGCTATTGCCTCTGAAGAAAGAAATGGGCTCTTTGTAGTAGTTGTAGCCCAGTCAGGAGTCAACCATTCCCTGGCTCTGTAGGACGTTTTGTGGGGCCACTTAGCCTGTGTGTAGCCATCCTGCCTGGTTCTACCTCAGAGTTATTCTAATGTCCGGGGAGTTCAGACAGGCTCTGGCACTCTAGGTCTTTACCCACTGAGCTGTCTCCTGAGGATAGGCTGCCGAGTAGAGGGGCATTTCACATATTGCAGTCATTATCTCCACTTAGCACTTGGGACGCCCTCTGTCAGCTTTCTACCCAAACACGTATCTGCTGACTCTATCCCAGACGTCAGAGCATCACTGATTTACACACACCTTTCCCAGCCTTCAATCCACGAGTCTCCTGGGGCTCAATTCCACTCTTGCTAAAGTTACCCCCCTGCAACACCCCCTGGCTTCAGTGGGCTTTTGTGCTTGTAACTTAGGTTAGAACTTGGTTCATTGTTTTCTCCTTGTCATGCCATCTCTACAGTTCCCTCACGGGGTAGGATTACAGAAACGCTACAGTGTGACCCTTCAGTTTGTTTGTCTTTTGTAAAGGGAATCAGTTTGTCTGTTTCAGATAGAGCCTCTGTTTTAGTGAAACCTGACCAACGAAAGGGTTTGTTTTTAACCAGTTGATATAATAGGATAATAGCATATGCGGAATGATGGAAAATGTGAAAGTTTGGTGTGGTTTTTTTAGCAGCATTGCCCGATGCTAAGAGTTTGATGAGCAGCTTATAAATCTACCAGGGTTCAGGCAAGCACCGAGGTACCATGGCAAATAGCAGTAAATGGGGGAGGCAGTATGGCACTGGACTGGGACTCGGAAGACCTGGATTCTATTACTCGCTCTGTCACTGACCCTTCTCCTGGGTGGCCTTGGGACAGCTACTTGCCCGCCCGCCGTTTGTGTGTCTTGTCTATTTAGACTATAAACTCTTCAGGGGAGGGACTGTCTCTGAGCTATGTCTCCACTTTGGGCAATGTGTAGAGCACATTGGACATGGCAGGCACTACTTGGGTGCGTAGAAAGCCGTGTGGGGTATGCAGCCTAAGTTCAGGCTTGTAGGTCACTCTACTCAGCTAAGCGGTGCCTCACCGTCTATGCTGCTATTTAAACCCGTGCTAGCTGGAAATGCAGTGTCTGTACTTACACGCCACCGTCAGTGGAGATGTACATTTAGTAGGTGGTGTGTGCAGCGCCTCGCACAATAGGGCCCTGATCCTGGTTTGAGGGGTCAGGAAAGAGGCTACTATAATACAAGATGATTTTTACAGTTTCCCTCTTAATGTTTAGCCAAGTTAGGACCATTTCTCCATTATTAAACTCCCCAAGGTCAGTACTATACTACCATCTGGGGTTGATCTCGCCTCGTTTACCTCACAATCAAAACTAAAGTGTCTAGGCTCAAGTGTTTTTACCTCAGGATTGCTCAAGGGTGTTAGCCACTGTGTGGTAAAAAACACACCCTTGTCAGCAGTGAAGAGAAGGCCTAAAAGAGATTTCTTGATGCTTCCAGGTGATAAGAACTCTCCTCTGCCTTCTGACCCATTTGTCCCCAGGCATCTTGCAACCCACCATTACAGAGCAGTTATTAGCTTGGGTTGGGAGCTACTGCAGTAAGGCAGACATTCCTGTGAAGAGGTTGGTTTGACTGAGAGCTGGCATCCATGCATAGGTGCTGGAAGTAGGGATGCTGGGGGTGTTCCACACCCCCGGCTTGAAGTGTTTTCCATAATATCCAGGGTTGACAATTTGGTTCAATGGCTCTCTACACCCCCACCAGAAAAATTGTTCCAGCGCCCCTACATCCATGGCTTTCTAGAGCTTGGCTTACTACTGATATAGTTGTAACCCTTCTGCCCGTCAGAGTTGGCAGCAACAAGGGCCGGGTTCAATATCTAGGGGTTCCATTCCAATAACACAATGCAAACCGGCTCGAGCCCCCACCCAGTGACCTGGGACAAATATATACCACCCCCGCTGGGCGCCTCCAAGGGGCAATACTTCCCCTCTCGCAAGCACATAGTCTGAGTGTAGCAAAAGCCTTTTAATAACAGAGAGAAACAATGTGGCATTATGTTGGGGAAACACCACCAACCGGATTCATAACACAACCCATGAGCAAAAACAACCCCACCCCAGGCAAATTGGGGCATGCCCTTTTCCCTTTGGTTCTTGAGTCCAGCAACCCCAAAAGTCCAATGCCCCAAAAGTCTCTGTCCCTCGTCAGGGCAGCCCCAGAGTTCGAAAGTTTATCGGCGGAGCTTTACCTCCCAACCTGGGTGGAAATGGGACGGGGGTAAGAGGCACCTTACGTGATCTGAAGCTGACCGCCCCATAGCTCCATAGCAGCGCTCCGCTCCGCTCCGCCAGCCGCCCCACAAAACTCCTTCGCGCAGCTGCACTCTGCTCCACCAGCCGCCCCATGAACTCCTTCGCTCAGCTGCGCTCCGCTCCGCCAGCCGCCCCACGAACTCCTTCACTCAGCTGCGCTCCGCTCCGCCAGCCGCCCCACGAACTCCTTCACTCAGCTCCACGGCCCACAAGCAGCTCCTGCCATCCACACACTGCTCCGTGTCGAACTGCTTCACCAGCCGTCCCGCAAACTGCTCCACAGTATATCTTCAGGCTCCCCCACTACTTAACACAACACTCAGTGATTTCAGCTCTTCGGTGAATTCAGCTTATAGTAGGGGAGCCCCAGTGCTGGTGCACTGTCAGCCCAAAGTGAGCTCAGCAGCCTATAACTAGACTTCTAATGAAATCAAAATTAGCTCTGATATTCCACAGTGGAGAGAGGAGGAAGTGCAATCAGCATGTAAGGCCCTCACCAAGGGGCCCATGCCACCAAGTATTAATACTTGTCCCCAGCCTCTCTCCATTCACACAGTTTTGGAACCCATGACCCTTGCCTAGCGAGTGCTACTTAGATGATGGTGAATCCCTCCATCGTAACAAAAGGCCACGTACAGTTCCAAGCACAGTTCCCATAATCAGGGTAATAACAATTTATTCTTCCTGCCCCAATAACAGAGACACTGGGGATCCCACAGCAGCCAAAGTGACCATTTGGGCAGCTATGGTCTCATTCTAGGCGTGGTGGGTGTGCCTATGCAAATGAGATCGGCCCCTGAAGTTCTTTTCCACAACTTGCCACACCTCACCACCAGATGTCAGGGTGGAGCTCATCCTGACACTGCTTACATCGTATTGTGGATCAGGCCCCCAAAGGCATGAGATCCATTAATAAGTGAAGTGTGCAAATTCTGAGTGAATCAGGGCCTTGATTCTTTGTTGTTTCCACTGAATCCCTGTACCTGTGGCTATAGACTGTAGCTCATCACATGGAATTTTAACAATGGCTTTCCTAAAAATCCAGTGCCCTTTTGCATTGTTATCATCACATTTAATTTATGACCTTACATACAATGAGTTAGTTAAGCAGGATTTTCTAGTCTCTGTTAGTTCAATACATACTCCTATTTTGTCTCTCAGTAAAGCTTCTGTAACCCTTAACCTATTTTTGCTCATTTAGTGCAATTATAATTCAACGCGTGTTAGATAAATCAAGACATTACAATAAAACCATGTCCTGCTGTAACTTTTAAGCTGTCGCAGAGGCCCAAATTCCTTCCAACATTCTTTCCAGTGTGCCAATTAAGTATAAGATATTTAGGGCTTATTTTCAGCCATTAAATACTGTAGTTCAGAAGTGCATTAAGCAAATAAGAAATGTGCAGTGCTTCCTACCATCACTCAAAGGAAATTAAAACAAACAAACAATAAACCCTGTGGTGTTATTTTTAGTGGGGAGAAAAACAGACGATTGTGGATAATTGAAATCAAGATACTCTGTAGATTTTTTTTTTGAGCACCAGCATTCTAATGTTATAATAGTAATTTTCTCTTGTGCGTGTCAAAATATTATCAAGTGAAACTTGAATCCTTCACTCATTTCCAGAGCTGAGAGGCAGTTGATGTTGTACCACATTTCCCAAGGGCTGGATGCTGCCCTCTGAGATACAGGTGCGCCTCACAGCCATGTTGCAGATAAGAGGGATACTCTTCCTCTGCCAAAGTACAGCCCTTTAAAAACAAAAAAAATATGCCCAGATTCTGCCCTTGGAACTTATTGAAGTTGGTGTGAGTATCAACAAGCAGAATTTGGCCCTTAGTAGTTACAAGTTTAATATGTAAAAAGAAAAGGAGGACTTGCGGCACCTTAGAGACTAACCAATTTATTTGAGCATAAGCTTTCGTGAGCTACAGCTCACTTCATCGGATGCAGTATGCGGGGGGGCAGTATGCATCCGATGAAGTGAGCTGTAGCTCACGAAAGCTTATGCTCAAATAAATTGGTTAGTCGCTAAGGTGCCGCAAGTCCTCCTTTTCTTTTTGCGAATACAGACTAACACGGCGGTTACTCTGAAGTTTACTATGTATTGATATTATTATTTATATTGTCATAGCATCTAGAGACTTCAGCTAAGATGGGGATACCACTGTGCTAGGCTCTGTACTCACATACACAGTAAGACAGTCTCTGCCCCCAGTGAGCTTACAGTCAAATGAGACAAGACAGACAAAAAGTAGAAGAAATGGAATTCCCATTTTGCAGATGGGAAGCTGACAGATTTAAGTGACTTGAACAATGTCACACAAAGTCTGTGGCAGAGCTGACTCCTAAACACGTACCTTAACTATAAGAATGTGCATCTTCTCTAAAGTAATATGTTATAGGGACGTAGAACTTTCCCCAGAGTTTCTGCTGTTAGCTCCCTCTGCCAAGGAGTTTGTGGAATCCCACAAGCATAAACCTTGGGCTGAATGGAAAGGCACCTTTACAGAATCAAGGGTTGTATGAACACCTAATAGCATTTTCTCTTCCCCACAGTAATTTAATAGCCTAATTGCTGACAAATGCAACTATTTATCCTGGCAGCTACTTTATTACTTGGTACGGCCCTCCCATCACTGCTCACAGATGTTGAATTGCTCAAACATCATTTGCTACTCTAACAGATGACATAAATAATGTTTTAATACGTTTTTAAAAAGACGGATACATAAAGAGTTCAAGAAAAATGCCTAGCGTGTCTAGATCCAGCCTGTGTTTCTGCCTGGTTTATACCACAGCTCAATGCATGAACACTAGACCTCCCAACAGGTGAAAGTATGAGATAGAAAGAAATAGAGCAGTATATCACAAGGGACTAGTAAATAATCTTGTGTCTGCATGTCTATCTATGAACGTGACTCCCATGTGATTAGTTACTCAGTGACATGGAGGGGAGAACAGACGTCAGTCATGTTGATCCATTGTGAAAATTCTCAGTGGTCAATAGCTCTTAAAGTTAGAGCTGTATGGCGTGCAGCTTAGTCTACAGGGAAAAAACAGGCACATTTGCTTCTGCGTTAGCTTTCAAATGTAGGTATCAGTGATAAATTCTCCTTCCAGTCATGCCCTCCTGCTCCTGCAAGGAACTCCTGGGGCTGTGCATCACTGCAACCCCGTCAGCACTGGGCTACAGTAGCTCCCCACTCTGCCCCCGCATTGGTGCAGTATAAGGCTCAGGTTTCGGGCTGAGATTGACAGGAGAGGCTGCTCTCCCCGGCACACTCTGCCCAAGAGGTGATAGATCCAGGTACAGAAACCACACCGCTCGAAGCAGTGTTCGCTGTGACTTGCTGCTGTCAGCCCAGGAGGCTTTGCACAGGCCCAAGGTGACTGGCCAATGGCAGCATGGCTCTTGCCAGGGAAGTGGACCAGAAAAGCAGCAAGGGAGGGTCAAACCTGTATGAGTTGTGGGTTATTTTTCCCAGGGATCAATGGCAGCTGTGGGTCTCAGAGGCCACAATCTGTGCTACACAGTCTTGGAAGCTGCTTCTTCCAACAAGGGACAACTTACCGGAAACTCTGTGCCATTGCTCTGAGCTTGTTCTCCACCCTCCATTAGTGTTTCTGTGAGATGGCATGGTTTGCTTCACAGCCTGTTTGCCAGAAGCTGGGATTGGGTGACAGGTTATGGATCACTTGATGATAACCTGCCTGTTCATTCCCTGTGGGGCACCTGCCATTGGCCACTGTCAGAGGACAGAATACTGGGCTTGATGGACCTTTGGTCTGACCCAGGCATGGCCATTCTTATGTTCTTTTACCTGGACTAAGCACCAGACTTTACAACCAACCTACAACTTCCTGCTCAGCTTTATAGTGGCAAAATCTAAAGGCAAAATCACACATGTACTCCCTCCCACCCCGCAGAGCCTCTAAGGGAAGCAGTGATTGGCAAGGAATAGGCCTTTCCAGAACAAAGAGCAAAGGGAGTGCAGATAAAGGGGCAGATTTTTCGCTCATGCTGCTGCACCACTCTCCGCACATTTCGCAGTGCAGGCCTTGTGTCAGCTAGCATGTGTTAGAGCAGCCCCCAGGCAGCTCTAACCTGTGCCTGGGAACTGATGACCTGCCCTCCTCTGAGTTCCATGCTGTGCCCTTTGGAAACTAAGCACAGCAGAGATTCAAGCCCAGGCTTTCTAAACTGGAGAAGCAGAAGGATAAATCCAATAAGAGGACTGAGGAGGTGGGAGAAAAAGTGCCGACAGTACAGAAATGCATGGCAGAGCACTCTGCATTCAGCGTGGCTGCTTCCGAATGGTGCCTACTCACAGCATTATCCAAATATTAACAATGGCTGCAAAAAACTTGGAGGAGCAGATCCTGCTGAAAAGTACCCCATGTACATTCTCAAGCAGCCATGTAGCTGTCAGTTACTCCTCCCATGCCAGTACAGCCCTCCATCTCTGAGAGGAATCACATTGGTGTGATGATAATTACCTGACTATCTACTGGGCTATCTACTGGTCTACAGTCCCTGCCCCAAAGAGCTTTCAACCAAAGCAGATGAGACAGACAAAGGGTGGGAGAAGGACATTGCTGTTATCTCCCTTATAGAGATGGACAACTGGAACACATATTAAGTGACTTGCGAAAGGTCACATGGGGCTTGTGTGCCAGAGGTGGGAACGAAATGCAAGTCTCCTGAATCTCAGCCCAGAATCTCAGCCTTCAGACCATCCTTTTTCTCTACTTTCTGATTTCTGAACTGTAACGTGATTGGCTAGATACACACCACACAATAGAATACAAGATCAGCAACTTCTGAATGGTCTTTTGTTGTTTATATTTTTTTACGTATATTTATAACTGTGCATATATGTATTTCATCATGTGAATACTGTATGCTGATTGCTTATCTTATCCAAAGAGAATGCAATATTGCGGACAACTTTTCCACTTTAAAAGTATTCTGCTTTCATGAATCATGGTTGTCATTTTGAAACTACTTATTGTGCTAACGATTTTTTTCCCCAAGAGACTGTTTCATTAAGTGATTTGGAATGTAAGGACAATCTAAGAGAATAAATACCATGTGAGTCATAACACAGAAAATCCACAAAGAACATATGAAAGAGAAAAATATTTTAAAAATAAATACATACAAAAAATAAAAGATTCAGATTAAATTCTCATGACTGTAGGGCTTTTGGTTGCCATTCACAATGGAATTCACTTCCACATAACATCAGAAATGCAGATGCAGTGAATTCATTTAAGACAAAATTAAAATCTTATCTTTTTATACTGGCTTTTCCAGCTTTAAATGCAGCTGTTTTAAAGCTCCTGGATATTATTTTGTGAAAAGCCAGTTGAGGTCCTTCATATAAGCAGCACTCTATACATTTAGTTTGTATTGTATTTAGTTCACATGCTTTGTAAAATACAAAGGAATATAGCCAAAAGATGACAAACAGTAGATAATGGAAGAGGCAAAGAAGTCATTTGCTAATGCAAAACGGTAAACACAAGGAATCCTCTAAATCCTTTTCTTTAATATTAGGGAATTTTTAGTGAATTCATGAATATGCCATCTGGACTGGAATATTTAATGCATTCTAATTCTTTTGCTATCAGACTTTTAGAAGTGTCTTTCCCCTGCCCCTTCCCCCCCCCCCGGTTAATCTTGCAACAATTGAGCTTGAGAAGGGTGCTAGACTGGCAGGCCCAGAGACCTGAGCCCTCTCATCGGCTACAAAATGGGCTGCATTGCAAGCTTCTCCATGCTATTGGAACCTCTCTTGAGGTAAGGTGTTAACATAGGCGCCGACTCCGTAGGCGCTCCGGGGCTGGAGCACCCACTGGAAAAAAATGGTAGCTTCTGAGCACCCACTGGCAGCCCCCATCAGCTCCTCCCTAAACCCCAGTGCCACCCACCCACCCCCGGGCCCCACCATTCAGCACCTCCCCTGTTTCATGGTGTGAAGGAGGGAGGAAGGAGGAGCAAGGGTGCAGTGCACTTGAGGGAGGGGTGGGGTGGAGTGGAGCGGGGCTGGGAAGAGGCGGGACACGGACTTGGTAGAAGGGGTGGAGTGGGGGCAGGAAGAGGTGGGCCGGGGGCTTCGGTGAAGGGGTGGAGTGGGGTCCTGCGGCAGAGCTGAATGTCAAGCACCCCCTAGCACATTGGAAAGTCCGCACCTGTGTGTGTTAATCATTTCCATTCACTCCTTATCTCTGCTGAGACTGCCAACCAATTAGCAGCTGTGGTAGTGATGAGGGTTTTCTGTAGTATGGATATGTGCCCCTAGGCGCTGGACTGAGATCACACACCCAGTTCAGACAGACCATTAATGGGATGGGAACAACTTTCAATCTTGACCAATCTGGGCTGATTTCACATGGGCAACCTCATGGTGCAGAGCTCTGTAACTCGTTGCTAACACCCTGAGCCACGCAGTTGCTCCCTGTAATTTTTAAGATGTTCCTTAGGCATTTTTACTTTGTTGACTGGTTATGCACGTGTACACACATAGTGCTGTCCTCATTGTTAAGGGCATTTCTTTAATATTTAGATTGCATGCTCACAGGTCCATGAACTTGCCTATTTTGCAAGAACCTGGTTGTAGATGATGCTAAAGAATGGAGCCCTCTGTCCTTAACTTGATTTGCAGGTTAAAGTATTTTAGGTAATTTGAGAGGATCCTCTTAAATAATCTTGATGCTCTAGTTTATGCCAACTGCTCGTATGTTTCCATTATCACCTTGATAGACACCTTTAGACACTCAGAAGCGAGGGCAGTGTTTGGCAAGATACATACGCACTGCACGTAAGCAGAGACAAGTTAAGTACAATTCCTGCTTGCTGAGCTAGGGAAAGTTTTCTCTTTAGTACACCCTGGAGAATTGCTGCTGCTGCCTGAAGTCTGTAAAGACTCTCTGAAGCAAACCCAGACAGCGAGTTCAGCCTCAAGCTGTAACTTTACTACCTGGCTGTGCTTGCTAGAAGTGAGTGGCTGGCAAACAAAGAGGTTACACGCACACACGCACACCCCTGATGTGTAACAGAAAGGTGATCTTGGTGTCTGTCCACATCCGTTCTGTAGTGGATCTATAGTTTGGTGTATGGTCAAGTGAATGCGAGAGATGATCCAATCCTAACCCCAAACCTATCTTTTCCAGCTGTTTTAGTGAAAGGACTGGTCGAAAAGCAGTTTTGACAGAAACTTTTTGATGGAAAATTGGGTTTTGGCAAACCAAAATTTATCACAAGTGTCTGCTTTCCAGGGGAAATTTTATTTTACTAAAATATTTCAGCCAAAACCCAGAAGATTGCAGCTGAAAATGGGAGCTGTAATGCTTCATAGGAGCTGTAGTTTGGTCTCCATTCTCCTCTAAGGGCTATGATCCCCAGGTGAGCTACATCTCCCACAATGCCCCAGGGCCAAGGACTCCAGGTTGCATAGCTTTCACTTGCCAAAAAGGGAGACCATGATGTGTTATGGGAGATGTAGACCAGCTGGGGATCCCGCCCCAGAGTAAAGAATGGGGTTGTGAGGAGAAAAGTACATCTCCCATTTTCATCCAAAATCCTCTAGTCTAGAGTTTTTGCCAAAATCTCAAAGTTTCCTGTGGGAAAACATCATTGAAAACAAAAGTGTTTTTTCTGTTTTCACTAAAAATTTCTGCAGGAAAAAAATTTTTGGACCAGCTCTATTACATTTTGTACAGCTTGATTTTAAGCACCTGTACATCCATTTAGTACGGGTGCTTAAAATCAAGCTGTACAGATTCTTGCCCTGGCATGATTGGGATTCTGCATTCACACATATGGTCAGCTAGCTATTGTCTCTCACGCAGAGTGTGTAGAATGACATTGTGCCCTCTCAGACTAGTTGCAAGTTGTTCAAAGACAGGTAAGAAGTAATAGTGACTTTTGTTAAGTTTCGAACATTACATTGTAAGTCCTGTCTCTTTTTTGCAGGAAGCATTTCTCTGCGAGCACAGAGACATTGGGAAGAGTTATTTCATCATAGAAGGCAATTGGGAAAAGTCCATTATGTCTTGTACTTGATCCCATTTTATACTCACAGAATAAGCCACAAAAGGCTCTTCTGGGGCAGTGGTTGATAAGAAGTTAACACAGTTCTTTGGTACTTCAGATGGTAGACTAACTAGGTTTTTTGTGGTCAGGACATGGACAAGTCCATGAAGATTTTGAATTTAGGGACCTACCGACTGAAAATTACTGTTAGCACAATAATCATCAGAGGGGTAAATTATTTGCTAGGGTAAATCAGCTTCACTCCAGGTACTTCAACTGAGCTCCGCCAGTTTACACAGGCAGAGAATTTGGCTCCTAATTTACGTATTAAAAAATCTCTGAGAATTTGCAAAAGGAAATAGATACATTTCAGTATAGAAAATGGTCAAAGGCCCAGGCGGTACAAAAAAGCACTCCCTTAAAAGCAATTAGTAAAGCTCATTTCTACCAGGCATATGAAAGAAGAGCAGAGCATGAAGAACAGAAAACATAGGAGAGATGGGTACAGAAAGAAGAGAGAGATAGCATAGTAACATGAATGTAAATACTTTGTTGATTAACATCAGACAACCATGTCCCTGTATAGCTCTTCTGCAGCTTGCAGTTCATCCATCTCTGGGAAAAAGCTGTTTCGGGTGTCCACATAGCATCAGGTGGTACACCAGTCCAGATGCTAAGTTATTGGACTGGGAGTCTTGAGACCTGCATTCTGTTCTTGACTATAACGCTCACTTGCTATGTGACTTCAGCCAGGTCACTTCACCTGTCTGTCTCAGATTCCTCAGTAAAACCAGGATAATGATTGTAGCCTTCCTTTGTAAAATGCCTTGCTGTATGGAGGAAAAACATCACATCAGAGCTATGTACCAGATGGTGATATGGCCCATTCTTTTCTGCTGGATTTGAGTCAGGCTTCCTTTTTGTGTGTGTAATGTTAATCCCTACTAGATGCCCCTTTGATAGTTCTTGCAATTTACACATATAGGCATACATTTTTGCAAGTCTCTTGAAGATCATCTGGTTCAGCCTCATTTTCAGTCACTCTGTGAGAACCCTTCCTTCACATCTGCTATAGCAGGAAGACCTGGTCCTGAAAACATTTATTACCCAGGAGTAAGTGCTTACAGGCCTGATCCTGTGGCTGGTTGGTGAGAAGTCATTGGTGTGGACCACTTTCTGTATGCTTACTTGGGGGCCACACTTGACATTTTGATCTGTCATAGAAAAAGAATTCCTACTGTAGGTCAAAGGGAAGCTCTGCGGAAATGCATTTGGTTCCTGAGTCAGATTTAGGTTTTAGAGTGACTAAATAATAGAAATCCACAAGGGCTAAAGAACAGTCCATTTTTGGAACAATATATTTCTGAGAAATTACAAAAAACAGGTGAATACCTTGTCTGTTTCCTAGAATCTAAGGGGATATATGCATTTGCATACATGTGAATCAAAATGAAACCATTGGCACAGTTCAACCTAGACCCCCTTCTCTTATGAAGAGACATAACTGTTTTCAGTTCATCCTTGTCACTTTGTTCTTTCACTACATGCATTATATTTTCCATCAAGCCCTTTTTGCATACTGTGGCTGTTTCATAAGGTAGTATGTCATGCCAGTTTTGTTCTGCTGTTTTTTCTTGATTGACCTTTGCTTAGTTGTTCTGTCTAATACCCTTGCCTATCAGGTCTATTACTTACACTAGTCCCGAGCTATTCTTACGAGGGGCAATGCTTTCCAGGAAGTGCAAAAATAGTACTCGAAGCAGTCATTGCACGCAGCAAATAACATGATGGATGGATAGCACTAAAATCTTATAGGCAGCTGCCTGCATATTTCAACACAGGTGCATTGCTTCAGTTTTTAGGGTGGGATCCTCAGCTGGTGTAGATCAGCATAGCTCCACCAACGTCAATGGAACTGTGCTGAGTTACACTAACTGAGGATCTGGTCCCTGGTTTGATTCTGCCACTCCCACACACATTGAGTAGTACTTTTCTGTGGAATTAGCACATTGATTTCAGTGGGACTACATGTGTGTTGAGGTAATATTCAACATCAGAAAAGAGATCAGACTCTGGCCCTTAGGAAGTAGATGTCTGGATTTAAAATCACAGCTGCAGTGATAAAGTGTTATTTAATATGGGTAACTGGAATCTTGATTGTTCTAATTGATGAGCATCTCAATTTAAAGATGTCATTTATGATTAGATTCACACATGTTAAGGCCAGGAGGACCGGAAGAACATTTAGTCTGATTTTCTGTGTAACACAGGATAGAACATTTCATCCTGCATGAAGCCCAGTAACTTGTAACAGTATTATTCTTCATTAAATGTTAAAACACTATGATTTAGGCCCCAGTAGAAACTTCCATAAAATGTGCATTGTTTAGATATAAAAGCAATAAAAAGGAGTATAAAAAATGTAAATTAAGTCACTGGTGAGGCTCAGAAAAGCAAAATGAGGATTCTTAGTCTTTGATCTGCCTCACTGTGTATTATTAGGTTTCTGTACTGACAGTGAAGATGTTCATTTCCAGGCACCAAAATGTCTGAACTATTTAGGAATTGTCCCTTGCAATCAATTTTTGGTTTTGTCTCCTACATCTGTATGGGCATTATTTCTTTCAAATCAATTCAGTTTTTAAACTAATTATTTAAAAGCCATGACTTCATTTCCAGGTTAAGGGACTATCTGTAACACTCTGAATTAAAAAAAAAAAATCTTAAAGTAGTGTACACAACTTACTCAGAAGTATTTCCAATAGTAAAAGAGTTTCCAAAAGCAAATCTTTTGTTTGCACATGCATAATAGCATTGTAAAAGCTGAAGGGTCTCTGGTAGAAAAACTTACTGTATCCACTTTAACAAGAGAATCAGATATCATTTATAATTCATGTTAGTATATTGAAGTTTTCCACTGCCATCCAAGAAAGATGGTTTCAAAGCTATTGAGTGCAATAATCCAATTTTCTGTGTAGTGACTTCTATATATCTCCTATAGATTTTATTCAGGAGATCATTTCCATACTGAGGTCCTGAAGTATACAATGTGATGCTTTCAAAAACCATCACTTTCTGTTTAGCTATATCAATGTACATCAATGTTGTTCCACAATGTGGGAGGGCTTTAAACTAGGTTCGCCGGGGGATGGTGAGGTAAGCTAAGACCAGAGGTAAGTGGGGAAATGGGATACCGAGAGGAAACACAAGGAGGAGGGTACAAGAGGGGAGGCCTCCTGATTCATACTGAGAAAGTAGGGCAATCGGCTAGTTATCTTAGCCCTAGTCTACACTGGGGGTGGGATCGATCTAAGTTACGCAACTTCAGCTACATGAATAACGTAGCTGAAGTCGACATACTTAGATCGACTTACCGTGGTGTCTTCACCACGGTGAGTCGACTGCTGCCGCTCCCCTGTCAACTCTGCCTGCGCCTCTCGCAGCTCTGGAGTACAGGAGTTGATGGGAGAGCACTGGGGGTTCATTTATCGCATCCAGACTAGACACGATAAATTGATCCCCGCTGGATTGATTGCTGCCCGCCAATCTGGCGGGCACTGAAGACATCGCATTGGGTGCCTGTACATGAATGCAAGAAGCCTGGGAAACAAGCAGGAAGAATCAGAAGTCCTGGCACAGTCAAGGAACTAGGATGTGACTGGAATAACAGAGACTTGGTGGAGTAACTGACATGACTGGAGCACTGTCATGAATGGGTATAAACTGTTCAGGAAGGACAGGTGGGGGAGAAAAAGTGGAGGAGTTGCACTGTATGTAAGAGAGCGGTATGATTGCTCAGAGCTCCAGTATGAAACTGGAGAAAAGTCTGTTGAGAGTCTTTGGGTTAAGTTTAGAGGCAAGAGCAACAAGGGTGATGTCATGGTGGGCATCTGCTATAAACCCACCAGACCAGGAGGATGAGGTAGACGAGGCTTTCTTCAGAAAATTTAAAACAAGTTTCCAGATCACAGGCCCTAGTTCTCATGGGGCACATCAGTCACCCTGACATTTGCTGGGAGAGCAATACAGCAGTGCACAGACAATCTAGGAAGTTTTTGGAGAGTGTTGGGGACAGCTTCCTGGTGCAAGTGCTGGAGCAACTGACTAGGGGCCGTACTCCTCTTGACCTACAGTTCACAAACAGGAAACAAGTGGTAGGGGAAGTAGAAGTGGGTGGCAACCTGGGCAGCAGTGACCATGAGATGGTCGAATTCAGGATCCTGACAAAAGGAAGAAAGGAGAGCATCAGAATACGGACCCTGGACTTCAGAAAAGCAGACTTTGACTCCCTCAGGGAACTGATGGGCAGGATATCCTGGGAGGCTAATATGAGGGGGAAGGAGTCCAGGAGAACTGGCTATATTTTAAAGAAGGCTTATTGAAAGCTCAGGAACAAACCATCCTGATGTGCAGAAAGAATAGCAAATATGGCAGGCGACCAGCTTGGCTAAAAGTGAAATCCTTGCTGATCTTAAACACAGAAAGGAAGCTTACAAGAAGTGGAAACTTGGACAGATGACTAGGGAGGAGTATAAAAATATTGCTCGAAAATGCTGGGGTGTCATCAGGAAGGCCAAAGCACACCTGGAGTTGCAGCTAGCAAAGGATGTGGACGGTAACAAGAAGGGTTTCTGCAGGTACGTTAGCAACAAGAAGAAGGTCAGGGAAAGTGTGGGACTGAATGAGGGAGGCAACCCAGTGACAGATGATGTGGAAAAAGTTGAAGTACTCAATGCTTTTTTTTGCCTTGCTCTTCACAGACTGCTGTGAAGTCTCTTCACAGACTTCACAGACTGCTGCACTGGGCAGCACAATATGGGGAGGAGGAGAGCAGCCCTCAGTGGTGAAAGAACAGGCTAAGGATTAGTTAGAAAAGCTGCAATGCAGAAGTCCATGGGTCAAGATCTAAAGCAGCCGAGGATGCTGAGGGAGTTGGTTGATGTCATTGCAGAGCCATTGGCCATTATCTTTGAAAACTCGTGGTGTTCGGGGGAGGTCCCAGACAATTGGAAAAAGGCAAACATAGAGCCCATCTTTAAAAAGGGGAAGAAGGAGAATCCAGGGAACTGCAGACCGGTCAGCCACAGCTCAGTCTCCTGGAAAAACCATGGAGCAGGTCCTCAAGGAATCCATTTTGAAGCACTTGGAGGAGAGGAAGATGACCAGGAACAGTCAACATGGATTCACCAAGGGCAAGTCATGACTGTCCAACCTGATTGCCTTCTATGATGAAATAACTGGCTCTTTGGATACGGGGAAAGCGGTGGACATGATATATCTTGACTTTATCAAAGCTTTTGACACAGTCTCCCACAGTATTCTTGCCAGCAAGTAAAAAAAGTATGGATTGGATGAATAGACTATAAGGTGGTTAGAAAGCTGGCTAGATCGCTGGGCTCATCTGGTAGTGATCAACAGCTTAATGTCTAGTTGGCAGCCGGTATCAAGCGGAGTGCCCCAGGGGTCGGTCCTGGGGCCGGTTTTGTTCACCATCTTAATTAATGATCTGGATGATGGGATGGATTGCACCCTCAGCAAGTTCATGGATGACACTAAGTTGGGGGGAGAGGAAAATATGCTGAAGGGTAGGGATAGGGTCCAGAGTGACCTAGACAAATTGGAGGATTGGGCCAAAAGAAATCTGATGAGGTTCAATAACAACAAGTGCAGAGTCCTGTACTTAGGATGGAAGAATCCCATGCACCGCTACATGCTACAATCCCATGCACTGGGGATCGACTGGCTAAGCAGCAGTTCTGCAGAAAAGGACCTGGGGATTACAGTGGACGAGAAGTTGGATACGAGTCAGCAGTGTGCCCTTGTTGCCAAGAAGGCAGCGGCATAGTGGGCTGCATTAGTAGGAGCACTGCCAGCAGATCGAGGGAAGTCAGGTCTCTTCCAACCCTAATCTTCTATGATTCTATGATTCTATTAATGGCTTTAGGAACGGGAATTTGTTAATCAGATACACAATATAGTTATCCGTAACCAACCAGTAATCAGCACCAATGATACAACCACATTTTTGTTTGCATCCAATATATAATCCAAAGAGAAATAGGCGTTTGATGAGCTCAGGTCAGTTCCCTTAGGACTATAGGGCTCAGGGAAAAGTTATTGCATGTAATTCAACAGTTTCCTACTGCCACACAGACTTTAAAAGCTCAAAGAGCGAACTGTAGTGTTATGGAAAGTTTAGTTATGTTTCAACCACAAACAATTTAGTTCCACCAGATTAAGATTCTTGTTTGTCAGGATGAGAAATTTACACTATAGCTGCCTGTAAGGTGTCTAACCATGGATAACAAGAGAAATTCATTTCTTAAATTCTCCAAAACTTGTATTCCCTTAAATAAGCCAGTGAAATTGTTCGACAATTACTAGACAATTGTCTTAAACTACACAATCCAATCTGACAATGCTGTCTCATAAATTCTTCCTATTGCCTAATGAAATTATGCCCCATCTCAAGAATCGGGGATAGTATTTAGCATTGAGTATTAAAAGCCAGATACTGGATAAAATATCATGAGTAGCTTTATACACTTGTGACAGGGAGGCTGCCCCTCACTGGTAGGTAACGGGTTAAACCCCCCTGGTGAGGCTGCACGAGAGGCAGCCAATGAGAAAAAGGCTTATAGTGCCAGCCAATCCGGAGAAGCTTTATTGGAACAGCCAATCAGGGCCAGGCTGGCCCATATAAGAAGGGGCTGCTGAGCAGAACAGAGTCAGTCTTGCTCTGGAGTGCAAAGAAGAAGGACTGTCTGCCTTAGAGGAGTACCTTAGATAGAGCATTGTGGGCAGGATCAGGGAACCAATAGGGAGCTCCAGCCTGAGGACTGCCAGACTGGGGCTCCTGATACAAAGGGCTGGGAAGGTGCTGGGGGTATGGGGAAGTGGTCCAGGGACATAGGCAGCAGGAGTTGGAGGAGCAGCAGCACATGGCTGCCAGCTATAGGGTCCCTGGGTCAAGGGCCGTGCCCAGAAGAGGATGCCACAGTCCAGGGAGCAACGTGAGTCTTAGATGTGGAGCAGAAGTGACTGCGATGAGACACCAGGAGAGGAAGGCGCACCAGGAACCAAGAGCTAATTCCCAGCATGGCCAGCAGGAGGTGCCACAGTGGTGAGACCTGCCCTGTTACAACACTGTTGTACAATTAAAAGGCTTTTTTGCATTTCATTACTTTACAAAAGGGTTTATTTAAGATCGAGACTAAGTGGTTATTTGTTTTGGATGATTATTAAACTAAACAGGAGCAAAGTATCCATTATTACCTGAGAATAATCAATGCAGAAAAACTAGCATTTGGAACCCAGGGAGGTGACATTAATGTTCAACATCCTGAAAACAGCAGCCTATCAAATTATTGATGCAAAGCATTTGATGACTGTTTTTAAGGGGCAGGGACATTGGCTGTCTAGACATGATCAGATATTGAAGTGTATGAGTTCTGCAATCTGATCATTTTGTTTCCCCTTTACCAAGGTAAAGAGGCGCCTATCAGTACTTAACAGGCTGCAGACACAATGCTTATAACAACAATAAGAGGAGCGCCTTTCTGTAGTACTATCAACCTCTGCATAACTTTGTCAGGGGAACTCTGTTGTAGCTTGTTTATTTGGTGTTTTTTCTGGAGGCAAATGTCTATAAATTTCATGACCCTTTGTTACAACTCACATTAAGTAGGGATCCCAAATTGATCTTAAGCCACAATGGTGAGACTCAGTGGCAACATCTGTAGAAGCTGAATTGGAATATATTCCAGACCTGAGATGATGTCATTCTCTGATTTATCATTATGGACAAGATCAGAGTTAACTATTGCTGTTCATCATAAAAGGATATTTTCTCTTAGCTTCTCGTCTGGTCTACTAGCCTTTGATAAATGATTTCCAAATAGGAAAACTATTCTTCTAAAATGTGCTGACAACATTTTTAGATTTTGTTGTTTGTTTTTAGAATGGCAATTCCCCCGATATGTCAATTTCTCTTTCTTTCTAAACTAAGTAGTCCTTTGCTGTCTGTTTTAACCAAAGAAAATGGGTCCCCCTTTCATGAGAAACTTCAAGGTCAAACAAAAGGCAAGATCAGATGAGAAGTACATTGTAGCAAACATGACTGGGACATCTGACGTGGACTTTTCTTTGTACCCAGGTTGCATGAATAGATCCTGGTGAAGTCTATGTAAGAGCAGTATTCCCAGCTCGGTATAAGTGTTTGATTTGATTTAGACTATGATGCTGATGTCATTCAGGTGAATACCTATGAGAAAGATAGGATAAGATAGCTACTTAAAGGGAGATTAAGTGATTTGATGCGGAACCTCACTACTATAGTTTAAAAAACTAGGAAATAAAGTTGGGATTTCCAAAACTGAAACTGACCAAAAACATTCTTTCTGTAAAAATATTTTATGTCACCACCATAGGGACTCTGAGTGCTTCTCAAAATATAGGACACTGCCATTTATCCGAAATTCCCAATATCAGAAAATCCTAGCTCTCCGAATGTACAACGTTCCCGATATAGCCCTGGGTTCATTTTATCACCTGCTAATAACTTCTCAATTAGCATCTTAGTACCTGTTAGCATTAATCAATAAAAAGTCGTTGATTAGTGCTAACAAGTGCTAAGATGCTAATTGAGGAGTTATTAGTGAGATTAACATAGGACAACATGGGGGACACATTGGATTTGAATAACTAGGATTTCTATATCCATGTAACTGCCATGCCAAATAGCACTTCCGCTTATCTGAATGTCCAGTGATCCAAAAATTAGCCTGTCCCCCAGGCCATCCGGATATGATCACATCATTTGATGCTGAACTAAAGTGTTTCCACCTTCAGGTCACAATGTGCGGTCAGGGCACAATGCTGTTGCTTCATATCATGAGGCGAATACTAGTGGGCAGATTTTTTTCAAATGCTCAAAAGGCAGTTAGGCGTCTAGCTCCCATTGAAAAGTCAATAGAAGTTAGGCTCCAAGGGGAGGTTGAAGTTTATGGAAATCTCCCCCGGGTGAATAATTTTTCACATTGGATGAATAATCCAAGGATTATTCAATACAAGTTACCATCCTGAGTTAAACATTTTCTTCATATACCTGTTATTAGGGTGCCATAGCCAGGCAATCACTAGCCACCCAACACAGAGTGGTAGTGACCAAAAAACACTGCTACCTGAAGGCTGTTTGGTGGCCCATGTGAAGGGAATTCAGGGGCTCAGACTAGTTCCTAGAGGACTTGTTTTCATATCACCAAATCCACCACCTAGAGCTGGTCAGACATTTTCCATCAAAACTATTTTTCAGAGGAAAATTGGGTTTTCAAGTAAAGTTTTGGGGGGAGGTTGTGAAAATTGGTTTTCCCCAGAATTTTTCAACTTTTCAATCAAACACCCCAAAACCAAACAGCTTTCAGTTTTCCTCTGAAAACCAAAATGTTTCACCTGAAAACATTTTGTTGAAAAATCAAACATTTCACTTTGGAAATTACATTTCCCATGATGCACCATAGCCATGTGACTCCCACGATGCACCACAAGAGGGGAGCTCCCATGGTGTGTCATGGGAGATGTAGTCCAGTCATGAAGTCATAGAGCATGGAGCATCAGGCATCCGAACTACCCACCACGCATTGTGGCAGCCTTTTTTGTAACTGTTTTCAGACTAAAGGTTTTTTGTTTGCAGACAAAACCTTTCAATTTTTGCTCAAAATCAGAATTTTCAGTGGAAAATGCCTATGTTTTTTTCCATTTTCACTGAAATATTCTGGGGAAAACACCCCATTTTCTACCACCATCACACTTGCCACTGATTAACGTTATTGTTAGTAGTTGAAACTCTAAGATAATGTCCCAACTCACTTCCCTCCTGGAACTTGGCTTTACTGGTTCCTTAAAAGGACTTATGCAACACCAACGGTGTGACAGACGCTTTGCACAATATACAAAGATAATGTCCCGGCCTTGAAACACTTACTGCTTTTCATCCAGTATAGAAAGTTTGTATGGGATACAACAATAAGCTGGCTGAGCTGTGACATTGTGCATTAATCACATTACTTCTGTTTTGCATTGTTTGTTAACATTCCCTTAAAGGAGGAGATATTAAAAGAAGCAAGTTTTAAGGAGGGACTTGACAGAGAGGGTGGAGGAGATGCAGATGGAGTCAGGGAGGAGATTGCAGGCATGTTGTTGTTAATATTTGTATTGCAATAGCACCAACTGAGATCAGGGCCCCATTGTGCTAGGCACTGTAGAAACACAATAAGGCAGGGTCTCTGCCCCAAAGAGCTTGCAGTCTAAATAGATAAAGTATTACTACCCCCATTTTACAGTTGGGGAATTAAGGTACAGAAAAATTAAGGGACTTGCCTCAAGCCTGTCAGAGCAGGAAATTAAACCCTGTTATTCTAAAGCCTGGTCTACACCTACAACTTAGGTTGACCTAGCTACATCACTCAGGGCTGTGAAAAATTTTGCTTCTTGTGCAATGTAGTTAGGTTGACCTAGCCACCACTGTAGACACAACTGGGTTGATGGCAAAATTCTTCTCTTGACCTACCAACTGCCTCTTGGAGAGCTGGATTAAATACATTGATGGAAAACCCCCTTCAGTTGATTGTAGGAAGCATCTGCACCACAGTGCTGTAGTGTAGGCAAGTCCTAGACCAGTGCTTTCAGCACAAGACCATCTTCCTCCTTGTACAAAGGTCTGCATGGAGCAACAAGAACGAGATAAACCTGCAAAGGGAGGAATTAGCTATACAGCTTAGGCAGAAAAAAGGGCTGTGAATTGCCACCTTATTGAGAGTCTCAGCATGGAGGTCAAAGACTGAACAGGCCAGAGGGACTTTACCTCCTAGAGATCGTTCTTTCAGGTTAGTATTGAAACATATTGCCAGAGTTAGCTGGGGGAGGAAGTTGCATAGCCACTGCCTACTCTGTTCTCATGTTGTGGGTAAACAGAGGACTTGCATCTACATGGCTGTCCCTTCAATTAGGGCCAGATGTACAAAGGTATTTAGGATCCTACAGATCCAGATAAGCACCGAGTGGGTCTGACAAAGGTGCCTAAGCAAGTTATGCACCTAAGTAATGGGAGTTGGGCCCCTAACCTATTTAGGTGCTTTGTAACTCTCACTGAGTGCCTATCTGCATATTTAGGCTCCTAATTATCTTTGTATAGCTGGCCCTTAGAGTATAATCTAGTTTAACTGGGCTTTAGCCATTTAGTTAGTCAAAGGCCTGTAGCCAAATGGTCAGTCATGAGAGCTGATATATCCATTGCTCGCTTTCTTATCCAGATCGCCCATGTTGCTAAATGTTTCAGATATGTCCTAACCTCTTGAGATCAGTAGGATTGTTCTATATTATGAATAATGACAGATAAAGCAGCCATGTATAACATTACAAAGCTGCCCACTGCATCCATCTCCAGAATTGGGTGAACTTTTGCTGATGTCAGTAGAACCACTTAATGGAATAAGAGCCTTTTTTCATCCAGGTCTCTATCTATTATCTCTTTTAGATGAGAAAAATGCATCTCTAGCATCAGATGAAAGGTTTTGTGATACAAAGATTACAAGATAGTGATAAATGAGTCATTATTTAAAAAGTTAGTTAATCGGATTGCACGCAATTGACCAAATCACCAGGTGCTAGTGCGTGGGGCACATGATATTGTATGAAATTACACCCGTTGCTCAGGGGCACCTATGCTTGAGTCATTCTGACAACATTTACAACTCTCTAATTGAACTGCCTGGACATAGGGGAATTGCTTCTTGCTGAAGGAAAATAGCTAGCAGAATTACAAAAATGGCATATCAGAAAAATGCAGTGTACTTTCTAGCTTTTGAAATGTCATACTCCTGGGCACCAATTTATCTGACTTACATTACAATGCTACAAATAGCCAGCAAGTGTTACAGGCTCGTTTTTCACAATAAAAATACTTTCCTAACTGCTATTTTAGTTCAGTAATGATTGTGTAGATCTATTTATTATGCATTTGTTTTTTTTTTCCCCTAAGTAATATCTTGCCTTTGGCAATGTACTGCAGCAGAGGAATGTGTGTGATATTAATCAGGGTGGACCACTTGGCTTCACTATAAGAACATAATTTGACTTCAAAAAGAGAGAGAAGAAAGCTCAGAAGAAATCCATAAAGCAAATTAAGAAATCTTTCAGTCCTTTTTCTAATTTGATATTGTTTTCACTCCTTGCTGCCGTTTTCAGTGTAATGGCCATTATGATCACAGTGGAAAAAAATTGCATTGATTGCAGAGTACAAGGAAAGTCTATATTAAAGGTCAATAAGGAAAAGTGGTTGCGTCTTTCTGCTGGAGTTCTGATTCACCCTCTTGAGGCCACTTCTTATAAGACGTTTCCATTGTTTGCTATGGCACTCAGTGGCACACATGAGGCTGCCCATTTTTGAACAGCTCAGATAAAAACATAGGGCGTCCAGCTTGTAAATTCTGTTCTGCACCTGTGACTGACGTGCTATAAAACCCCAGCTAAGCACCAGGCAAAGAAGTCCCAGTTCTCGGAGTCAGTGCTTTCCCCCTTCCTTTGGTTGTCCCAACTGTCAATTACTCGTACTGATCTAAACATCATGCCCCTAGATAAGTAGGTTGTTGGCAGTGGGGTTTGAAACTGAGACCTCTAAATCTGAATGCAAATCCTCTGCTGCTTAAGATAAGAGAGCCAGCTCTGTTAGCCACAGCTGCAGCAGGCTCATCAACCTCTATCTATGGGCCAGACACCATAAAGGGGGAAAAAGCACTGAGTGGGTGTGGTCTACAGTGAGCATAAACAACCACTGCGTATATTACTGTGGTACCAGGCAATGTGATAGTTAGCTAAATCTAATTAAGATGCGCACCTGTAAAAGGCGCAATGTTGTTGCCGAAGTCCATTTCCCCATGGGTCTGCCTTGAGTGGGATATTATTAATAATGTCAGTGGGATATTATTAATAATGGTGTGTTTTATAGCACTTTGCAAACCTTAATTAGTCCTCACAAAAGCACTTCCTCCTTATGCTCACCATACGAACAGGCAAGCTGCAGCTCTGAAAGTTAAGGGCTTGATGTTTAATTGGACCTCATAAGAACGGCCATACTGGGTCAGACCAGTGGTCCGTCCAGCCCAGTACATAGTCTTTGGACAGTGGCCAATGCCAGGTGCTTAAGAGAGAATGAACAGTACAGGTAATCATCAAGGGATCCATCCCCTGTCACCCATTCCCAGCATCCTGCAAACAGAGGATATGGACACTTCAGAGCATGGTTTTGCAACAGCATTTGAGGTATAGTGACGAGGTCTGGCCTGACAAGAGGCTATCACAGCTTCCCAGGCAGATTCAAAGATTCCAAGGCCAGAAGGGACCATTGCGGTCATGTAGTCTGACCTCCTGCGGAACACAGGCCAGAGAATTAAAAATTGTCAGGGACTCCACCCAGACAGGGCAGAGTGCTGTGAAGCTCTTGTTATGCACAGCCAGATGGAACAAGATCCGTAATAAAGCACAGCTCTTGCAAACACTGAGTGATAACTAAACATGGTGGTGTGGAGCTCAGTGAGTGCATTGCACTAGAGGGTCTGGCACATGGTATTTGAATTGTATGGCCACCTTGTTCAGATTGGTATTCATCCTACATCTCCATGTATAGATCTCTCTGTGTGTGTGTGTGTATTTGAATTTATTCAGCTACGTGATTCATGAACTACTTGAAAAAGTTCAATAAGTGGTTCATGAATCACTCTCAAGTTGGTTGATTAAATATTAAGAAGTCTGTTGACTCATTATCTTGCATTTTCCAAAGGCAGCTTGCCCTGCTCACCTGTAGGGTTACTTTAGAAGTGTTGTATTAATATGTTTCAACATAAAAATGCTATTTATTTTGATTGACTCAACATGTGTTCTCTCTCTGTCAGGAAAATATTCCCTATTAGGCATACTGGAGAGGAAAATTCAGTGAATAAATAGGATAGAGTAAGATAGGTGGTACTACATTAAAATTCTGGAGTGGAAAATCTGTCCTTAATGCTTGGAACTGGAACTGTTAATGTATTGTTTATAAAAGATACAGGCATACTGAATATAGGTGGAATCATATGTGCTATACACAATTATTATCACTACTGGTGAGCCCACAAGTATATTAGTTATGTTCACCCATCTAACAGTGAAAAATATGGGGTTAAAGAGTTGTGGTGATTTGGGGAATCTGTACATCTTACAAATTTGATATGTATCTGTGTCAAACTGTCGACTCCATTTTGGAAGGATGGGTTCTTTACCTTCTCTGTCTCTTTTCCGTCCAGCATAGATGTAAATCCAACAGGGTAGTTGTGCACAGCTAACTAAGGACTAGAGGGTCGTTAAATTTGGATGGTCCTGCATTGAAATGTAATTGCTCCAGAAAAGGCTGGCCCCTGCTCAGAGGAACTAGTTTAGCAGAGGAGAGGTTGCCTAGCAATGAAATAATTTGGTAGGACTCTGTGCTTATCTGTTGCAGATGACCAGGGAGTTACCTGACTGGGTGACTGGAAGGTTATAAAAGGGCAGGAGTGGCTCTATTTTCTCTTGCTCTTTGGCCATTTTTCACCCAATTTACTCTGAAATAAGCTGCTGAAAAAGTCAGATGAAGTGCACAGGGGGACCTTGGCTGCCTGAACATAGATTATCTCCCATGGACACCCAAGGGAAGGGTGAGCTGAAGTAAAGGGAAATGTGTGTAGGAGCATACTATCCCTTTAAGGGATGTCTGGAGCCCATGACCAGGACAACCTGGGGTGTAATCAAGGAAGCCTGCCCCACCCTGGGGTGGGCTATTTAGACAAAAACAAAGGAAGCTGAGCAAGGCTGAGAAGGGTTGGACTTATACAAGCTGCAGTGGTGGTCTCGGTCTCTCAGGATCTAGAAGGCCAGCCTAACCAGAGGCTTTGTTTTGTGGACTTTAAGTATGGGCGCTGAACCAGTTTCCTGAGGTGAGGGCCTTATGAACTGCTTATTGTAATTGCTCCTGTGCTGAAGACTGATTAAAAGGGGACATGCTGTTTTGTTAGTGTGTGCTGGTCTCTCTTTGCCCTAGGCTGTCAAAGTGAGCCTATTTCCACCTGAACTGGGGGAAATTACAGTGGGATACACCCACAACCTCACATAAGGTGGCAAGAATGCACACAAGGACTGCCCATACCTCTACAACAGTCATATTATTTTTAGCATGGGATTAAGTAAAGAGCAATAAGGTGCTTATGCTCAAATAATTTGTTAGCCTCTAAGGTGCCACAAGTCCTCCTTTTCTTTTCAAGGTGTTACTCTGTGTGTCCTACACGTACCGTGTACCGCCAGAGAGTTAAACTCTAACCCTGAAGGCTCACATTTTTTGGTGGGATTCTGAGAGAGGCTCTGTTTGAGCTACAGGGGGAGTCAGAGGAGTCCGCACTGGTTCCAGGGGCTTGGCAGCTGAAGAGAAGGTCTATACCCCAAGGATGTGCCTAGGGACCCCAAGCTGGGACAGTACTGGGGCTCTGTTCAGACATCAGAAACTTAAAATACCTGAGGACCCAGAGGCTGCATTCCCCTCACAGCATTCTGGTAGGCCAGCAGAAAATGGAGCCCAGCCAGATCAGTGATTAGGATTATTGTGTATGGCTATATAATATTTCAGGGAGCTCTAAACAAATACTGATTATTTTTTTTGGAGAAAATATCAAGATGTATTGACTCAGGAAGCAAGTATTCACTGAAACCAGGAGTAGGTCTGTATTTTATATTCAACTACAAAACGTGGTGTTCAGTGAAACAAGACACCAATAGGCCAAATTCATCCCTGGCCTAACTCTGCTGACATCAACAGGTAGGGTAACGTTGGGCTAATATATGTATTGTGACTAGTTTGTTGCCAGAATTTCAGCACAACCCCCTCTCTCTTCAATTTTGTAGACACATGATATTGTATCCTGTCGAAAAATACATGCCTATATTCTAGACCAGTGGTTCTCAAACTTCTGTACTTGTGACCCCTTTCACGTAGCAAGCCTCTGAGTGTGACCCCCCCCTTATAAATTAAAAACACTTTTTAATATTTTAACACCATTATAAATGCTGGAGGCAAAGTGGGGTTTGGGGTGGAGGCTGACAGCTCGCAACCCCCCCATATAATAACCTCATGACCCCCTGAGGGGCCCTGACCCCCAGTTTGAGAACCCCTGTTCTAGACGTTCCACACACACCACTCTGCTGCACATGTGTCTTTAAAATGAGCCGTTTAAAATAAACTCTGGGAAGCTTCCACAGATGAATTAGCAAATAAAACACGAAAAAGGTAGTTTCGTACGTGAATAACACCCTTATTGTGGTGTTATGTTGCATATGCTCTTAAAAAAAAACAATTTAGGGATAACCAGAGGACTCAGCTGTGAGGTGGTAGCCACAAGGAAGCAGTAGGTTGAAGAGGAGTCTTGGGACCTCTGGTCCAATAGAGGCTGGAAGCAGTAGAGGAGAGACGCTGGCTACTTCTGAGAGAGGTGCACAGATGGGTCATACCATAAAAAGAACACCTTGCTGCAGCACTCAGGCTGATGCCTAATTCATTCCCTGTTCGGAGTTATTCATCCTGCACTTGCAGAGGCAGGGACTGAATGATCTAAGTTGCCTTTCTCCAGCTCTAACTCCTGTGGCTTTATGAAGTGGGATATACCTATGCTGGATAAGGAGGGGCTGTGCAAGGTACAGTGAGGCCCTCGAGAGGGGCAGTACCAAGTTGCACCACTGAGCAGGAGTCTCAGGTGACATTGTACCTTGGAGTGGACTGTGCAGGTTGTTCGGGGGGATATTGCTGCTGATATATAGGTGCTGACTACACTTAGGATGGTGAAACATGTTCCGTTCTCTGTGCCTAGACATCTCTGTTGGCAAGTGTCAGAGTTGGGGGCTACACATGCTCCCACTTGCTCTTGGGGTGCTCTGTGCCCCCATGAGTGCTACGAGACAGAAGTCCCTGCAATACTGAAACTGGGTCTGCCTCTATGCTGGGGGTGCGAAGTGGGATGGAGGTTGCTAGCTCCCACTCTCCCCACATCCCATGCAAAGGCCAATAACAATCTCACTCAAAAGGCGATAGCTGAGGCATGAATGTAACCATACAACATTAGAGAGACAAGGTGGATGAGGTAATATCCTTTATTGGACCGGCTTCTGTTGGGGAGAGACAAGTTTTGAGCTACACCGAGCTTTTCTTCCGGTCTGGGAAAGGTACTTTAAATACAAGATCAAACAGATAGTTTAGCATAAATAGTTAGACCATTCACCTTCGATCTGGTATTTAGCTGTGGTACTGTTCATACTTTTCCCAGCAAAAATTGTTCACCTATTATAGATTGGTCTTTAGCTAGGTTGAATGAAAGTATACTGGAAAGCTAAGGGAAACCTTCAAAGGATTGCTTAGATCCTCCAGTCCTGATAGCAATTGGAGGTTTCATGTATGTCTATAGTTTGCAGAAACTTAAGTCACATGAGTGGGGTGTTCAAAGGGACCTAACTCCCATTGAATTTCATCCCTTTGTTGTCTCAATGGAAATAAAAGGTGAGCAAGAGCCTTTAACATCACCACTACAGAACCAGAACCTAAGCACCATGGCTCAGATCCTCAGCATAGTTCTACTGAGTTAAATGGTGCTACGCCAGTTTATACAAGTCCAGGATCTGACTCCCTTTTATTTTAGGGCCAAAAAGCATTTCTAACCAATCATCTGGAGCCTATAAAGGTTCTTTTCAGAATAAATGTTATAGCCTGTGTAGCTCTTAATTCTTTTCAATGCAACTTGCAACTTTTGCATTTTTAGGCAACTCACCAAGGTATTAAAGAGGAAGATCTAAGAAAGTAAGTCACAACAGAGCATGTTTGCTTTAACTATCCCTTGATGGGAAAGACATCCCTATTTGTTTTGTTAAACAGTACATAATTAAAAGTCAATATGCAAGATCATAATAAAATCTGTATAACTAGTCAAACTCTCAGTCTGAATGCAGGGGGGAAAAATCCATTAAAACACAGCTACGTGTAAATTACAAGAAATTGGTAATAAAATGTTTTCTTTCAACATTATCAGCAAAATGATTTGTATGTTAGCAAAATAAATCCATATTACTTTGTGGCTGTACACAAGCATCCATAGGCAAAGTTCACTGGGAGGTTATCTAGCTTATGCACTGACCTGAGGAGTGCTATTCAGAGGAGATAAATTGTAGTTTACTTCTTCAGGTCTCTAGTACATTGTGCAGAAATGAGTTTAGTTCCTTTGAGAATATCTGTCATACCCAAAGAGGAAAGAATACCTTAATAGGCTGTGCCCATTTCATAATGAATCCAGGCTAGATATCTCCCGAGGGGAGAGAGGAGGATGCTTGAAGTTAAAAATTCTGAGCATAGGATTTGTTGGGAAAGTAGGCACTCAATTTTAAAAGCTAATTTGTTAGATGAATTACGGTTGTTTGTTAGCAAGCACCCACTGTGTAAAATAATTTCATTAGCTATAAAGCAGTATAAATGCTACAGAATACCCTGTTCTTTTTCACTGTCTCTAGCAATAATTACATCCAAAGTTTGAGAGCCTGACATCTGTCACTGGGTGGCAACAGCACCAATTCAAAGCTAACTAAGACAAAACCCTCGTTAAGATTTCACTTCCAAAGCAGTTGAACGCAAAACTTTGGCCATTCGTGGTAATACGTTACACAAGCACATAGAGGGATAAAAAGGAATCTGTAGATGAAAAAGTGATGTTTCAAAGCAGTTTCAGTGTTTCGGAAAGGTCTTGTCTATACTAGGAAAACTGCAACACTTTACAACACTGGAACAGCTGCTCGGAGTGCAAGCAATGGTGACAGCTCAAGTGTAGTCAGGGCACTGGTATTTTACCACCAGGCCAATCTAACCCAGGTTCCACTGATGTACAAAAACGTCTACAGAATGCCCTACTCCTTCAAGGTAGAATTTGGGCCTGCAAGGTAGAATTTGAATTGGAAACTGGATCTGAATTTCCCTATGTTTCAGTGAGTTTGGATCCAGATTTTCATAACTTTCATAGAATATCGGGGTTGGACAAGGCCTCAGGAGGTCATCTAGTCCAACCCCCTGCTCGAAGGAGGACCAATCCCCAACTAAATCATCCCAGCCAGGGCTTTGTCAAGCCTGACCTTAAAAACTTCAAAGGAAGGAGATTCCACCACCTCCCTAGGTAATGCATTCCAGTGCTTCACCACCCTCCTAGTGAAAAAAAAGTTTTTCCTAATATCCAAACTAAACCTCCCCCACTGCAACTTGAGACCATTACTCCTCGTTCTGTCATCTGCTACCACTGAGAACAGTCTAGATCCATCTTCTTTGTAACCCCCTTTCAGGTAGTTGAAAGCAGCTATCAAATCCCCCCTCATTCTTCTCTTCCATATTTCTTGCTTGCACTACACTATTTTATTCTTACTTCTGATCAGGAATGAAGTACTGATGCATGACACATTCTGGGGTGCAATCCAGACTGGCAAAGAGTTTTACTGTGTGACCCTGAGTGTCTCACAATGCCTTGCTACTGTAGTTCTCTTCCTGGGATGCCCACAGTCAGCAACAACCATGAACTCTAAGCCTATGTATTGGGCACCCCTGGTCCAATGCTTTGGATCCTGGAGCCTGCTTGCAATACCACATGGTCTCCATGACCCCGGTGAACAACTGGTAAGGTGACGCCACACTCTTCAGAGCCCCAAATTGCCCCCACAGTGTGAAATGTCCAGCCCTGTCTTGGAACAATCAGAGGAATGGTAAGGATTGTTGCTCCTTTAAAGAGTCAATATCCAACAGTTTGTTACTTTAACTGGAGACACCAGACAGGTCAGTTCAAACACAGCACTGGATTGGTTTAGATTAAAAATAAACCAAGTTTAGTTCATTCCAAAGAAAGAGATTTTAAGTGAGTCAAGTATATGGATTAAAGTCAGAAATGATTACAAGAGAAATAAAGATAAAACACTTTCTAGTAACTCAAACTAAACGAGCTAGACTTCATTCAAGATCAAGTCCTCAACATGTTTCCATCAAGATGGCTGACCAAACTCCTGGGTCAGGATCTATCCACCAACATCAAAGGCCTGGTACCTTTGTCTTCTTAGGTGAAAAATAGATAACCTGGGGTTTCTTGGCCACATTCTTTTATAGTCCAATGAATCTTTGAAATGGATTCTTCTGGAGGACACCTCCAGACAGAAGTTTATTTCCAGCTGTGAGGTAGGCAACATGGAGTCTGTCTTGAAGGAAGTTTCCTGCTGCTTCTTCCCCTGCTGGAACTGTGTCTGCTAAAATACAAATTATTTAATTTCTGTTCCCTCCAGTGCAATGGAATGAACATGTGATTGTCAATCTCCTCCCCTGCCACAATAGTGTGAGCTTTGCCTCCACCCCTTGTTAGCTGGATGGGTCTCTTCATGTGATATGCAAATACACTTTCATTGTCTTTCAAAGTACTTTGGAAGTAACTCCCAGGTGGGGAAACTACATTCAAGGGAGTCTGGTCTTGAACATATGCTAGTGACATCCTACAAGGGGAATTCATAACTTTACATATAATGATGCTACACGCATTTTATCATGAAGTTCTTGGCCAGCAAGATATTATTGTTCAAATGATACCACTCAAGGCATATTGTGTACAAAGATTATTACAACAGTGGCATGTGACTACAGGGGTGCTTAGGGTCACAATATGAGACACAGAATGCACAGCTCTGCAGCAGAAAGCATGTGTAAGGTAAAAGGCATGCTCTTGTAAGGCAGGGGCCATAACTTGTCTACATTTGGGGCTGTTGTAACACAGCTGTACTAATAACCATATATAGTGAAACTCAGCACCTGGAGTACTTTCCATCTCTATATGATTTACAAACTGTGTTCCAGATTCACTCCCACTGGCTCAGAGGGATACCAGTTGCACTCTTGTGCACCAATGGATTCAAGACAGGCAGTTTTTGCATCACCAGCCTGCCTGACTTGCATTACATACCCTACTTCCACCAGGGGTCGTATTCATACTATATGTCATCAGATTTCACCCAGAGACCTCCCCCTAAATTAAACCCAATGACTTTAGCTGGACTAAAGTCCCCAGGAGACTAAACTTGTAAGCCACTGGGAAAGAATAGGAGGGACTGAGGTGCCACGAACACCTGAAGCCTCTGCAATGGCAGGAAATTGAATGAGAGACGCCCAGCTGATCCGAGGAGGTGATTCACACCCCATGCTGTAGAGGAAGGCAGTCTCTTGCCTTTAGATCCTTCTGACTGTATTGTTCACTGTCAGTGCTTCTTTCAATAGCTCAGTAAAGTTTGTATCTCAATAAAGTTTGCAGCCCTGTAGGCTAACTGTTTACAATTCCATGTGTTTCTGTGACACCCCATAGATTTTAAAATATGGGGAATGTAGTAACTTTTTATGGAATAATCTTGTTATCTTTGAGCATTAAACTATTTAAAAGGAAAATATATTTTTGAGTGTGCACAGCAATTATTTGGGATCTTTATTGTAAAATGAACTAAGTTTATGATGCTACTTTCTGGCTGCTGTTTACGAGAATTTAGAGTTGGCAGTTATAGTATGTCACTAAAGGAAAAGGGCTGTGTTAACAGCCTACTTAGGATATAAAGCACCATACTGTACACAGATTTGAATTCAAGTGCAGTATAAGGTCAGCCTTGAATTGTAGGTATAATATGTTTGTCAGGCACCCCATGTGTAAAGCTGACAGTTCTAACCCAGTTGCCACAGGCTGTTTTATACAGTTAGGAATGTTATGTCTTTTTGACTTGGGTGATGTACACTTGAAAATAAAATTGTTTTATATGGAGACAACTAGGGAAGGCAGAACCTAGACAGTGAAGGTTGACAATACAAACTTTCTGGCTGAAAGGGTTGCTGGAATTAATTAATGTGGCCCTGACTATGAAAACACCCTGTATGCCACAGTCACATGCAGCACATGTGGCTGATAATTGTAAGGCTCACAGGTCATGCTCCTCTTTTGACATAAGCGTGCTGCGTATAGACACCAGCTCCATGTTACATACATTTTAAATGTGAGTAGGGTGACCAGACAGCAAATGTCAAAAATCAGGACAGAGGGTGGGAGATAATAGGAGCCTATATAAGAAAAAGACCCAAAAATTGGGACTGTCCCTATAAAATCGGGACATCCGGTCACCCTAAATGTAAGCTGAATTCTTTGAACACTTAGGAGTTGCCTACACTGCATCCTCTTTCTAACACGAACTAGGTACCTTTCAATTTGTGCCAATGGTGTCCACATGCGGCAGTTAAACTGCCTCACTGCAGCGTCCTCTCCAATTTGCACCCCTATCGTCTGCCCAGCCTCGGGGTTTGTCTACATGGGAAGTTAGTGTGTGGCTAGCCAGGGTATGAATTGACAGCATACTAGCTTGCTGTGCACTAACTGGCCACGCAGTCCCTACTACAGCACACAAAGTCCCATTGTGCACTTTGACGTACCTCAACACACACTATGCAACTTTTCATGCGCTGTAGCAGGGCCCACCTGGCCAGTTAGCACTCAGCAGGCTAGTGTGCTGAAGAATCACACCCTGGCTTGCCATGCACTAACTCAGCAGGTAGGGCTAGACTGGACATTTCATGCACGGCCACAAGTAAGCAGTATGGAGTGGCACCGCTTGAGATGACACAATGTCTCCTGGGGCATTTGGTTGCACTAAAGTTGGGGATAATTTGCTATTGCCAGTTTTAAGGTGCAGTGTCCCACTCCCCACTCTCCCACACAACCATCCAGAACTGTTGTCCAGTGCACTGAGTGCAGCCATGGCTCTGCCCATTCTCCACCCACTAATGTGCAACCCCTCTACTCCCACTGGCATCCAGAGCTAAGATCTGGATATAAGGACATCTTACTCCTTGGGGTAGCAGCATCAGAGCTAGTCACAACCTAGCCCACAAGAAAAAAATAGCACAGGTTTGCAGTATTCATTCTATCTAAAGATCTCAAAGCACTCATTTATGAACATTACTTAATTAAACCTCGCAAGACTTGGTACGCGCTTTACCCGCTCCAGTTCAGATAGCAAACTGAGGCATGGATAAACGGAGCAAGTCGTTCAGTGACACAAGGATGTCTGAGGCAGAAACAGGACTATGACCCAGATCACCGGAGTTGAACTACCCTTTTTCTCACAACACTCCTGCCTTTAATAAGTTACAGATACAAGGGTGGATGAAAGGAAGGGTTAGTAGGACTTACAAATGGATGATGTAGGCACAGAGAGCTGCAGTGACTTGCCCAATTAAACCCAGAGCTGAGTCCAAGACCTTAAACACAACCATCCTTCCCTAATTGTACTGTAAATGCACTAGACCAAACGGAGGAGGGAATATTGTACACTCACTTCAGCAATGGCAAAGATGGGTGCTGACCAATGGAAAGAGCAATACAGTATTATGGCCCTGTCCTCCCTCTATGCCCTAAGGCTTTCTTCCAGAGGACAAAGCTGTCAATGAACTTTCCAATCAGTTCCTCAAAGAAACTGACTAAAGATTTATCAGTCAACTGTACGTTTGAAAATATCAAGTTCTTTATAAGTGCTATTGGTCAGATTCTCAGGTGCTGTAAATCAGTGTACCTCCAATTAAGTCATGGAGCTATGCCAGTTTATACCAGCTGAGGATCTGGTGCAATGTATCCTTATTTCTGTTATAAGCATTCTCAGTATCTTCCATTCACCTCCTTAAAAAAGTAGAATCTGTTCAGACTGAATACGTATCATCCTGTGTATTCCTTAACTTCATTTTAAATGGAATAGAAAATATCAAGCTGTCTTTAGAGTAATCAACTTGTACAGTACACATTACTTCAGAATACAGTGCAGCACTTATCTCTGTTCTCTTTAATTAAATCCATGGTGTGCTTTGCCATTTATCTATGCAGAATTAATGTTCCCCTCACCAACAAGAACATTAACTACATTGATCATTAACACTGATTTTAGTAACAATTTTTATTTAAAGTAAAATAGCCTGATTTACTGCAGGCGATCTTCTTGCTCACTAGATTACTGCAGAACATTCATCGTCGTTCAACAGTAGCTCTGTGTATCATTTGCTTCCTTGTGCCAAACCAGCAAACTTCAGCACTCATTGGTAATGATGGAGGAAATATTAATAATATGTAAGGAAGCCATCCTTACATGCCCTATTTCTCTTCTAATGGTGATAAATGCTGCAAACCTGATGTTTAACTGAATTTATGAACGTGTAAGTTTGCTGGGTACTTGAAACGTTTTAGTGAGCATTATGGTGCAAGAAAATTTGTACCAGTGGACAAGGGTACAGCTGTGAACATGATGCTTGCAAAGACACCGTTGAGAACAATACATTGCAAACATTTACTTGAATGCATATGTAGATGTGAATTACATTGTCAAAATAGATTTAGAAATTATGGGCCAGATCCTCCACTGGTATAACTCAGAGCAGCAATTTTGATTTCAGTGGAGCTCTGCCAATTTATACCAGCAGAGGATCTTGTCCTATTTTCTGAAACACGAGGAGGTCTGTTGCTTTTGGGGCAGCACCCTCAAAAAAAAAGTTATTAAGCAGCATCATTTCAGTCCTGCTAAAAGTGAGTTGTCTTTTCCTTCAGAATACGGGCTATTCAAACTCCGGGATGCTCAGAAGACAGACATTTAGGAAGGAGTGATTAATGACCTCTTTTGCCTGAAATTCCTCTGCTTTAGTCCAGTAAAGTATTATAAGTAATGTTATACCATGGTTAGTGATGGGGGGGGGGAATCCTGCTTCCACTGGAACCAAAGGCAAAAATCTCTATTTCAAAGGGAGAGAAGCTGGGCAGGTGACAGACGTTTGAACAAATTCATTTTTCATGTGGATATTTTTAACAGTGTAAGTTGATGTATACACTACTCTTTAATTAATATGACGATGGGGCCACATTCTGCTGCCTTCAGATATTGGGCATGTATCGGCTGCATCAGTCCCTTAGGCACAATCCCTTTCTGAGCTCGCCCGGACCATCATAATGCCCCCCAACACAAGGCTAGGTCTTAAATAATGTAGCCCTTTAATATCAAGGAAGTAACAGCACAACAGTGATGGCAAATATTGCAGATTCTTCCTTGTGCATACTGCAGACATGGGGTTTTGATCTCATGTAACATTTACAATGTTACAGTCATTCATTCAGCAAAGTTAATGTATATCCTTGATACAAAGAAATGGAAAACCTTTTGCTGTTGTCTGAAAGTTCTGCAGAGAGTGTCTGGGCACTGATTTTGTTTCACCACATCACAAAAACGCATCTGAACTAATGTAGCACAACATACAACTTAACAACCGCGCTACCAGTACAACCTTGCCAGTTCAATTTTTCTCACATTTTTGCCAGCACAGTCTCATCACTGTGGCCCATTAGCATCAGCTCATAGCCAGGAACAACAGGCTCAATAATATACCATATAATGAAAATGAGAGGGGAAGAATCTTAATAATCATGCTTGGAAGTTCTCCAGGGTCTTCTAGTTTATTATTCAGAAGTGAGTGAGAAAGATATATTGTATAACCATCATGTTGAGGTCATTTAAGAACAACATCAAGTGGAGACAAATTTTAGTGTAGAAAAGGAACAATACCCCCTATTGGTGTAAAGGGGCATGGCTTCACTGGCAAGACTCTTGGCAATGAAGTTTTGGGTTTTCAATTTTTCATTTTTGACAAAACTTGAAATTTTCCATGGGAAGCAGCTGCCTGTGATAAACTTAGTTTAGTTGAAAGACCATTTTTCCATTGAAAGGCCGTTTTGATAAGAAACTTTAAATCAGCTCTAATATAAAGGGGCCTTAGAGTAAATGAGAATCAGATCCAATGAAGTGAGCTGTAGCTCACGAAAGCTCATGCTCAAATAAATTGGTTAGTCTCTAAGGTGCCACAAGTACTCCTTTTCTTTTTGCGAATACAGACTAACACGGCTGTTCCTCTGAAACCTGTCTATATGTTTAAAGTTGGCAAGGTCGCATCCTATGTTGAGAGTTTCTCTGTGTCTAAGCTCCCCATTAACAGGTTCCAGTGTACTCTGATTAGCACTAAACTATCAAATGTCACTGAGATAGTGTCCAAGAAAAAAGATGGGCGATGGATCAGCACACGGGGCAATGCAGTGGAACCTGCTTTTACGACATCCAGCAATAGCAAAACTCTTTTTACAGAACATCTCTCTGGCCCATCTTCTCTTTGCTCTTCCTCTGCTAACTGGAGATTAAGATAAGCACAAGGTCAAAAGCTGCTGAGAGCCAACCAGAAATAAAGAACTTGCAGTGAGCAGTGCCACCTGTGCATATCTAATGGCAGCTCCAGGCAACCTGCTGCCCAATAATGGAATACTGTGGGGATTAATAATGCTCTGGCACCTGTCTTTCAAGGATCTCAAAGTGGTCTAGTAGCATAAATAATCAAGCCTCACAGCACCTACATGAAGCAGGTAAAGAATATGGGACTTCTTTGCGTGTCTTTCAACAGCAGTAACCTCAGTTTACCGGAGCACAGCAATGTTACATATCTGCATAGGAAAGAAAGTGGAGAAGAAAACGTATCCACTAGAAAATGCAGAGAGAGGGAAGCTGCACTTCATTGCCTGAGCGAGAACATGACCAGCATGTCAGGTTTACCCCCTTATTCTTACGAGACGTGTCTCAGGATACCTATTGAGCACAGATACTCAGGGTCTCAGTTTTACATCCCATCTGAAGGGCAGCACCCTCTACCACCATGAGGGGTACCATCTACCACCATGCTGAGGCATTGTTTCAGCAGTAACTCAGTAGGGAAGGGGCCATTTGCTGGATCTCCAGCTGCTTTCTGCAGAAATTCATTGTTCTTTAAAATGGTTCCCCCCCATTTCTGAAGCTGGAGGGAGCCTGTTCCATCAGATCGCAGCTGGTGAGGCTGTGACACCATGCAGCAACCATCCCAATCCTTTGCAGACTCAGTGGTAGTTCTTCCATGGGGGCCCCTTTGGGTTTCACTCCGTGGAGTGGGAAGAGGTAGGGTAGGGAAGGCCAAGCTCTGGAATATTGTTCCTGATCCTACTGCTTTTACATTGAGCAATGCCTTACTCCATCCTCAGTCCCATCGGTTTTAATGGGATAGACTCATGGAATAAGGTGCTACTCAAAATAAGAGTGGCAGACTTGGAGCTTACACTGCAGCATAAGAGAGATTTAAGGGAAGCTGGTGGCCAAGGAATCCCTATTTGAGACTCAGACCCAGGGAGCAAAGGGTAGGCAACAGTGCAGAGGCCTCCCTTGAAATCCATAATTTTGTAGTAGGACTCATCCAATCTCTCATCAGGGGGACACAGCCCACCCCCCGAGGAAACATTCCTATGTAGAAGAGCAAGGGGTCCCAAAGGGTTGGCTAGGACTGACACAGCTTAGCTGGTCACGCTGCACGGTTAGCATGGTCTCGGGGAGCCCAAAGAGGCAGAAGTCAGGTGAGTAGTGGCTCAGAAGGCATTGGCATTAGAAGGAAGGATTATCGTTACTAATAAAAGTAATTACTAACACCAAGCCAGTGAGCACTCTCCATCTCACCTTCTCCTCTGAAACATCATGTGTGAACCCCGAAATACTAAATTGCCATGTGACTAACTAGCAAATACCAGATGAAACATACATATAGGTCAGCTTTGATTGTGTTCAGCAACCACAACTGGAGCCAGTTTTCCAAAAGGGGCTCAACTCCAAAAGGGCTTGGCACCAAGTGTAAGGATAAAAACATTCTCCGAAACAAAATTCTTAGAAATAATGCATAGTGATAGTGTGTGCGTGAGATGTATGTGGATCACTCGATGATTGCCTGTTCTGTTTATTCCCTCTGAAGCACCCGGAATTGGTCACTGTCGGACAACAGGATGGACCATTGGTCTGACCCAGTATGGCCGCTCTTACGTTCTTATGACTCAGACCCTGGCCTGTTATCAAACCCTATATTTCCCCTGACTTTAACGGAATGATCTACACATACTTTTTGAAAATTGGCAAGCAGCTGGCTGCTCAGGGTATCTAAGATTTTTTTTCCATGGCACCCTTGTAGGTGAAGGGAAAGCCCTCACTTGAGCTCCTGATCAAAACACCAGGAGTCCAGAATGCTGCATCAAGTACTCTTGGGATGGCCTTATTATCAGAGAAGTTTGTTATTAAGCTTGAAATTCCACATGAAACAGCATCACATCATGTACAGAAGAGACAAATAGCTGTCTCACTTCTTCATTGCTGGAAAAACAGTTGGCTGCAGTTGTTAGCGAGATCATAGTATGAAGAAGGTTTCTGAAAAATAGATTGAAAGGGATAAAAAAAAACAAACCTGTGGCCATTTGAGTGGGGGGAGGTGACTATTTTAATTTTCAAATAAAAATCTCAGATGAGCATGAAAAAATATGCAGGGAAAGTGAAACAACCGTCTTCACTGTTAATCTCATTTGAATTTAGCCAGCTTTTCAGTTTCCCTGACTGTATTTACTGAGAGTCTCCTTAGCTTCACAGAAAATCTGTTTAAGAGTCAACTACAAAGAGAAATAATTCTCTTTGCTACCACAAGGTGTGTGGGGTAGGAGCGGTTGCCTTTAACAGAGCTTTAGCATCGCATCACTGGAAACGCTGCTGTTTTGTCAGATTTGGAGCTCATTGTATGTGCCACTCCCTGTATGTCATGGTACACCTTGGCATATGCCATTTTTGTAAACTCTATCTTAGTGAGGAGACACCCACCTCCTCTGCACCCCTAGCACAGCAGGGCAGTGAGGCCCAGAGACATTCCGATCCTTTCCCCTTGAAGTTCCATGCCTGCTGCATGCTCCTGCTGGCCATGCCTGGCTGTGACCTCCAAACTCTGCTTCCACACTCCCTGCCAGCCATTCCAGCAAGTGGCTGTGAGGTCAGCACCTACATGCCTAGAACTGAGAAAATGCCTCTCACCAAGGTTACCACCCTCTGATAGCCCCGGCCTCACCTAAAAGGAACTCAAAGCACCCAGTCCTTCTTCCCCCTGGCACATCCACACAATCAATACATGCACAAGCCACACTCGCTCAAGCAGCCTCTGCCCCTGACACACTGATTATTCCAGCATGTTTCTACATCAGCTTCACCCTGCAAGCTCCCTAGATGAAAGGACGGTGCTTCTCTGTGGACAAAATAAAATTGCCTTCTTTCACCTTCTGCATGGTCGCACTGAAAGTAGGTGGGACTTAGGCTCCTAAATCACCTAGGTACTTTTGAAATGTTTAGCCTAAGGGTCGGATGCTGCACATGCAACCTTAACTTGGGCATTTCTTCTCTTTTGAGTGTTAACCCTAATGCAAGGAAACGTTAGCTAATATTTAATGGAATATAGATAAATGATTTAAGCTTTGCCCCTTTCTTCTTGTGCTGGGTGAAGTGTCTACCTTTGGTGATCCATGGGTTCAGATCACTGCTTCCACACTGGTTCATTGCATCTGGGGCTGAAGATGGAAGCAATGTGTTGACCCCAGTTGCATGATATGATCACTCTGCCCCTTGTTCTGCTTCTGCTGCCAGATCAAGGCCTTGGGCTGATCGCTGAAGCCATCAGCAAGTCAGGACACAACCACATATTCATCTTTGACCTGCAGCTTTCCAAGACCAGGATGGCGTGAGGGACAGAGGTAAAGCATTCTTGGTGGAGGGAATTCAGCTGTAGAAGCTTCCAGATGAAATTAGACTAATCTAGGGTCTGGTTCCCTTTGAGACTGTCCACTTAGATAAAGCTTCCTCATAATAACAGGAATGACAAAGGGAAGGGAATAAAACTGTACTTGGCAGAGCTTCCTATTAGCACAGAAAGGAGAAGAGCAGAAAACTCCATGACATCTACTGGAGTCCTCAGTAGGCAGATCTAATTGACTTGGAAGTGCTTAGCTACTAAAACAATGGGTGCTATACAACACTCTTAAAGTAGACTGCCTGAGGGATTGTGAAACATTTTAGAGGGAGTGCGAAGGGGCAGAACAGAAATACAAGTCTCTAGGAGACCTTGGCTCACATACTTCTTGTATATAAATGACTAACATGGACACTGCTGGCATACACAAATTAGTACACGGTCACAGATGTTGTTACACAGGGGCATCTAAAGTGATGGAATGCAAATTGCATGATACTACAGTATACTGTATTATGTGATGAACAGTTTGTGGTTATCACTGTTTACAGCCTGGTGGTAACATTTTTCAAAAGCACCTAAAGGAGTCCAAGTCCCACTGAAACTCAGTGGGAAACCCTAATGTTTCCTTCCCATCGAGTTATTTTTAATGGAATATAGTTAAGCGATTCTCTTATGTAGTTTGTGTCTTTTACACGGAGTTGTTGATTGGTTTTTGTGCGAATGGAGGGCTGATTCTGTTTATTTAGTTCCTGAGCTGTTCCATGTGTTTCAACCTACAGGCTCAGCGAGCTTCCGCTCAGATAAAAGAACTTGTACCACTGCTGGAATCTAATGTAAAGGATTCTGTGCAGGCTCATTATAAACTATTCTGTATTATGCTCTGAAGGCTAGAGGTCGTAAAACTGACTAAATCAGCACATCTGGCCTCGGATTCCTTTCTATCTGTCCTTCAGCACCCATCACTGACTGCCCGATCCATATGTTTTCGCTCCCTTTTGGCTACAGAAGCAGAGAGGAGGTGGGGTCCTCAGTCTCTACCACACACAAGCAGAGGAATGCTGTATACTGGCTTCTACACTTCACTTAGATATATGGCATGTGTTTGCCTTGAGAATGAAGACACTATCCACAAAGATTACATGAGTTATTACCAACAGTGGCAATGTATCATTAATGAAATGGAAATTGCGACACAGCTGCAACACCTACAGCTATAGCAAAGGCAGCAACAAGGAGGCCACAGTGTTGTGGCTTTTCCCTGCAGGAATTATGCCTTTTCATCCACCCTTCTCTCTCAGTGAAGATAGGGGGAGTCAGAATTCACATAGACCTCAGCTGGAAGGCCATATTCTGGTATCAGTTTCTCATCACTGCTCTCTGTGGCGTGGTGCAGTGTATTATTTGCAACAGTCCTTTCATGGAGATGGATACAAAGCATGCCCATGCTTTACTGTACTTAGTAGTTTTATTTTCGTTGTGCCTATGGCAGAACTATGTTCTGTAAATGTATCTCTGTGCATTCATAAGCCTCTTGAAACTTAGTGTGCCATACTCTCCCAGTCTCTTGAGGATGGACAGCAGACTTGCTTTCTCCTCCTGGATCTTCAGAAATATCTAGTTTGGCCTCTCATGGCTTTAAGAGGCAACCCAGTAGACCTGGTCCTACCAAACTGCACTGAAGCATCTCCTGGGGGCAGGAGACCAAATGAATCTCCCTGGTCTTCAGCACTGGGCCCCAGAAATGTTTTGCATGATCTCACTGCAGCTATTGCTCCTGTCCCTTTAATTTTAGAATGCTCCAGTCTACCAGCAGCCCAGCGTGTTTTAAAGGGACAGACACTGTAGGATCTGGCTGAGTGTTTCTAAGTTCCAGTGTTAAGTTATGTGGTGGTACCCTAAGAAAATTCTCTGACAGGTATTTGTGAGTGGAATAGACCTACTGATCTCTCAGTGAGTCAGACTTGGCTCCCAGCCCTCTGCTCTGACCACTAGACAACAGTGCCACACGTAAGTTCAGAGCCATTGCAGGGACATCAACAAGCTTTCTCCCAGGCACCTGCAGCACGAATAACACTGGGAAAAATAGTATGATTTGTATAACTCTCTCCACAAACAAACTAAACTTTCTTCAGCCTTTATTGCCACAAGTCTGCTTCTTTTTAATATTCACTTTTAAAAATAAACTTTGCAAGGTGGGTTGTTTTTTTTGTCAAATGCATATACCTGTCAGACCCAGAGCAGGGTCCTGGCAATCCGACAGTCCTACCCCCCATCCTACAGCATGAATTAACTGAGGAAACTATGAAGGATTTTTTTCAATTTGTTTCATTATTATTAAATGTAGCCTGTCCCACATAAACTACTCAGAACTAAAGCTGTTGTGTTTGGATGGCAAGATGGGAAGGCACAACAAACAGCCTGCATCCCATTCCTGTGTCTATGTATGCAATCCACATCTTCATCACTTGACACAATCACTGTCTCTTTAAAACAACTCGTTTTCTTCTGTCCCTTCCTGTGTTGTCTCATCTTCATTTTGGGCATGAAATAGAGTTGCGGTACAAAATAAATGGTATCTGTTTACACGGATTGCTAAAGTATGTGTATACCCCTTTCTTGGTAAAGTCCACCAAAACAGTCTGCACATAGCAAATACATCTAAAAAGTTAGTATTTGTGATTTATATTATATTATATCAACCAGAGGCACCAGTCAGGATTGAGGCCCCAGTGTGCTGGGTGCTGGACAAAAGCATGAAGAGACAATTCTTTCCCTGGATGCTTTGTTTTAGTGCCACTTTCACCTCAAATAATTTATTTTCACCAGTATTTGAATGCTTAAGAATTATTTTAGGTGAACCAAACAAAATTTAGTGGTTTCAATAAAAAAGCCTGAAGTGTTTAAAGTAGAACTATAAAACAATATGTTTTTAACTCACTAGATTGTTTGCACCACAAAATATGCCTATTTTGTATGTTATTTAAAATAAGGTTGAATGGCTGAAACATTAGAATAGTCCTACTCCTGGAACAGAAATATATTTTTGCTATTTCTCCAATTACAGGAGTAGAAGACTTACTAATCACGTAGCATTCTTGATGAGCACTATCTAGATTATATTATGCTTGATGCTATCATTGGTGGAATATTATTTTGATTTCTACAAGGTTTCCAGCTCTGCTTTTGTAATGCTCTAGAAAGCTATCTTATGATAGCAAATTCTTCTGTAAGTCATGGTATAATTGAGTTGATCATACTGTCATGATTTCCCATAGAAGCATATTCAAACAGGGTTTAAATTGAGAGATCTTGTGACAGAATGTGCAATTACATGCAGAATGAAATATCCCCAATGAAATTTCAAACAAGGCTCAAGAAAATTGAATCCCCAAGGCGATCAACCATGAAATCCCAAATGTGGGAGTGAAGATGAAGTGAGTAAAATCAAGATCAAGCTCAACAGCAAAACACAAGCATATCTGTACAGATGGGACCATTATTGCACAAGTGACAGAGTAGATGTGCTCAGGTCAGATGGAAACCAGATGAAAATAAATCAAGAAATGAAGTAGAATAGGCTGGCGCACATCTGGGAAGAGCAATCACCCTACTCAGTCAGAACAGAAGGTTTACAACCAGTGCATCTTTATGACAATGAGATATGATTCCAATACGTGGTCAGTCCCTCACAAAGACAATGGATCAAAAATGTCTCCCACACACTGCGTAAAACAGGGAGGGAGAAATGATGTTGAGCTATCTATTAAACAGTCCTGTGATGGTGCTGTAAGTCACATCGTAAGTAGACAGGAAATGGAACCATGGGCTGTGACAGACTAAAGTAACAGACAATATTTGTTAGATAAATAGACGCAGGTGACAATGGGCAGCAAAACAGCCTGTCTAGGCAAAGACCTTGTATTTCTGAGCTTAAAGGTGGGGGAATAAATGTTATCATTATTTATTACTTTCTTCCAGAATCACCCACAATACACTAAGTACAGTAATAACACAGAAGGTACAGTCCCTGCCTCGAAGAGCTTACATTCTAAAAACTATAAATAATGTGAACAGATGTTATCATGAATATTCATTCACATTTTAAATACACTGTTTCTGACAAGTTTGCCCCGTTCTCAATTTCCACTAGGATTTGGGAAATACAGGTTTCTGGCACAAATTCATAGTAAGCAGATTTTACAGAGAATATCAGTATTAGTGCCAAAAGTACTGTAAATCTGGGACTGGAAACAATGCCATAGGACCTATCTGACCAGTGACAACTGGGCTAATTTCTCAAATGCAGAATATTCCTGATAAATTCATAGAATTAAAAAAAAAAGTTGAAAAGTGATTCTTTGAATAACAAATATGTTGAAGGAAATCATCTCTGCTTACAGATATTCCGTGTGCAGAAAAATAAAACCTTTCATTCATCAAATATATTGTTCGATGCAAATTATTTGTTCAATTCTTGTTGAAGCATATACATTCTTCGCAGTTTCTCTCTACATTTAAAACACAAATAAATTTGAATAAATGTAAGGATTCAGATTGATTCTAGTGTAGTGAAATGTTGGAGTGCTTTTGAATACAACATTCTGAATGGAGCTGGGAGACTTCTGGGTCTATCGGTCTGCTTGCAGTTTGGTTATTCAATTGGAAATTGGGTAGGCATGTGCTTTCTCTAGCAGAAGACTTGTGTGCAAAGAGTTGCCAGGGCTTTTTTGATATGACAAACTAAAGAAATCCTAGCAAAGGGGTAGGAGAACCGCCACAGAAGTGGATGAGACGGACCAAGATAGCCTCAAGATGGTTTCCATAGACTGGAAACTAACAGGGGAAAAGAGGCAAACATTCATGGAGAATAGTTGCTGTTTTGTGAGGTCAGCACAGTGTGTAGCCTCGGGCATACTGTGATGTGCCCCCCGCCCCCAGTAACTCTGCTTCTCCCATGATGTGGTGGTGGCAAGGGGGGCTCCCTTGGCCTCCTGGAGAGGGTCTTACCAGCCCTAGGAGCAGAGTCTCCTTGGGAGGAGCAGGGGTGTATCCCAGAGTGGCAGCAGGAGGTGCTGCCAGTACTTACCTGAACAGCTGGTGCACATCTGTGTCAGGGAGGGTGGCAGAACCACCAGAATAGTGGGTCTTGGTGTTAAAAACCCTTTGGGAAGTATGGGTACAACTCTTACAGCTATTGGGTGAGGTCCTCTATTGAACCAGAGTTTCACAGAATTTGCAGCCTTGGGGGAGGGGGAGACCTTTGTGCCCTTCCTATTCTGGGGTGCATCACAGCCCATGACAACCCCGAGCATAACTTAATTAGAGGGCTGCCTATGCTATGGCAATCTGTCCCCTGCTGCCTTTGGGCCACAATGCCACCCAGAATTTCTGCAGTGCTCCTTGCAGCAGATCCATCCCCAACACAGCCCTCCTGCCCCTAGCCCCATCCTGCCCCAACCAATAAGCCAGGTCTTGCAAAGGGGTCTTCAGATGAGAGCCTGCAGCAGTCTTCCTTGGTTCCCGTTCCAGGGGAATTCCCTCCAGCATACAGGGATGAGAGAGGGGTCTGTCACTGAGCTCATGTCTCCAAGCTTTTCTTTAGAAGCACAAGGACTACAGAATTTGAGATTCTGATGAAGTCACATGACTCCAGGAAATTAGATTGTAGGTACAGGCCTATAGTGCCTATGTCTTAATCCAGCCCTGTCTAGTTCAGCTTGGCTACAAATAGCCTGAAAGTAGATAACTGTCTCAGCAGCTCTCTCAGACAGCTTTTGAGAGTGCTTTAAAAATATATATATTCTATAGGATGCTGAAAGCAACACTGTGTGACATATTTATAAGTTAGACCAAGAATGGGGTTGCGGGGAGGCCCGGAAGCATGAACTGTTTTGAAAAACAGTGAGCCATGGACTCCGCTGGGGTAACTCTACAGACCTCAATGGTGCTGTGCTGATTTACCACAGCGGTGGATCTGACCCATTGCTTTTAACAGGAAATTCAACTCCCCATCCTTCCTTCCAAAACAGAGAAAAGTCTCTGTGGGATCATGATTCCATTCTATGACCCCAGGTCATGACTCCAATCCCCGTGGGACTTTAGCCCATAAGGTATTGCTAATGCTGAAGTCAACATCAACAGCTGGAAAGTCAGTGGGAGTACAGAGTAAGAACTGCACATGTGGGCCCAGAATTAGTCATTTCTGTTCAGCAATATGCATGATGGAAATAATATCAACTATGCTAAAAACAGGATCTTGCAGTATATTGATCTCAAGCTTTAGAAAACACTCTTAAGACAGTAAGCCACCTGAACACCAAACAGAAAGTAAACTGCAATATATGTTCCTTGGTTCCTACTGTACATTGCTATTGAATTTTCCCCACAACATAGGCATTTTTTTAACTGCATTTATGTCGTTTATTGAAGGAGTAATATAACCAGTGAATAAAATAAAAGAATTCTCTCCTACATGTCACCCAAATGGAATCAGATTTAGTCAAAGAAAAAATATAGCTCCAATCCTCACTCACAGAGTTAACATTCAGGCCTTTCTCCTAGGATTGCTTACCTGATAAAGAGCCTCTCCATCTGGTACCTAATATTAACACATAAATCCTGAAGATGTATCTAAAAAAATTCATACTATTCAGCTGAAAAAAAAATTAAATAGAAAACAAAGGTAGAATAAAATCCTTTGAGGATAAAATGTGAGTTCTATGCTTTGTTTGGAAAACATGACAACAGATATTTTCAAAGGGCAATTGTCAACTCTCAAAGAAACAACAACAACAAAGCTGGAAACTTTAGATTTAAATGAGTTTGTTGAAATATATTGATTGAAAACAAGTTACTCAACATATATTAGCCTATAAAATATTTGCAACTAATCCTTTTCACTTATTTACTTATCCAATATTTACTCAATACTGGGATTTATTTATTTAGGCCCCAATCCTGGAGATGTTTTGGATACTCCAGACCCAAAAAAGCATTAGCTTCTTTAGCTTGAGCTGAAGCACCAGCCCTGGAGCTAAAAACTGTAACAGGATATTGTTCCCTTTTTGACTTGAGCAGTTAGACAAAATTTACCATCTAGGAGTATGACTAAGAGGTAGGAGTCAGGTATTTCTTTGATGCAATCCTGTTTATTTTCAAAAAATGTACAAAGTTCTGTTTCCCTGAATACAGCAGGAATCAAACAACAGGAGATGGGTTATTTGCTCACTGTTCCAAGCCTCTTTCAGCCAACACTTAGCCCAAAAAGTGCTCTCTCTAGCTTGTTTTAGGGCCACGTTCCTGGCACTTGTTCTGGCGGTATCCTTGGATTTCTGCCGCTTCTCTCAGGTTCGCTGTTGTCTCTTTTGCTTCTCTCACTGACAGACACACACATCTCCATCAAACAATACCCAGTGAAATCCCTTCACCCACATGTGCCTTGATTTAGGGTGGGGACACATGCCTGGGTTTTCGGTGCAGGCTATTATTATTTCAGTTGTCTGGTTCCATAAAGGAGCTTAATTGTTTTTTACATTTCTCAGTAATGAAGGGTAACTGTTACAGACACCAGTTTCAATTAGGTTTAACCCAGCCAATAACAATATCATCTGTGGATCAGGTACAGAGGGAATATCAAAAGGCACTAACTAGTGAGTAACATAAACGATCTATCTTAGGGTTTTACACTGCCATCCATTACCGTAGTATTTGAGTGGCTTCCATGTAATCAATAGCAAAGTCCCTAGTACACTTCATGGAGACTCTGACACTTCTCCCTTTTAGGGTCAAAACTTTGCATGTGTTTAACTTACTGAGCAAAAATCACATGCTTAACTTTATGCTCATGAATAGTTTCATTGATTTTTTAAAGGGTGACTCGTGTGTAAAGTTACGGGGGGCTTTCTATACTACTTTTATCCTGGAAGCTAAAAGTTGTGATTTTAAATGTATTACAGTTCCTACTTGCATATTAATTGAATATTCTTTCCATTATTTGGATAGTTGAGAGCTGGCCTATTGTCCTCAAGAGTTGGGCTCAAAGGAGTGATCATATTAAACCTTTGTTAAAGTTTTGTATATATCCTATGTATAATACATTTGCACCTATGCACTAATGGGCTGAAGTCCCATCCCAGAGAAATCAATGGTAAAACTCCTATTGACTTCAGGGGCAGGTGGGCGGGCGGGCAGAGGGTGGCGGGTAGGATATTGCCCTGGTATGCATAACTCATATATATAAGGACTCTCACTTGTTATGGATCCAAACTTGCTGTTCATCCAAAGCTCCTGTCAGGGCTCCTTCCCCACTCTGAACTCTAGGGTACAGATGTGGGGACCCGCATGAAAGACCCCCTAAGCTTATTCTTACCAGCTTAGGTTAAAAACTTCCCCAAGGTACAAACTTTGCCTTGTCCTTGAACAGCATGCTGTCACCACCAAGCGTTTTGGAGGGACAAAGGACAGAGAAAGAGACCACTTGGAGACGTCTTCCCCCAAAATATCCCCCCAAGCCCTACACACCCCCTTTCCTGGGGAGGATTGAGAATAATATCCTAACCAATTTGTTACAAAATCATCAAAGACCCAAGCCCCTGGATCTTGGAACAAAGGAAAAATCAGACAGGTTCTTAAAAGAAGGATTTTATTTAAAAAAATGAAAGGTAAAACCCATTTTTGTAAAATCAGGATAGAAAATACTTGACAGGGTATTCAGATTCAAAACAAAGAGGATCCCCCTCTGGGCAAGACCTTAAAGTTACAGAAAACAGGAATAAACCTTCCTCTTAACACAGGGAAAATTCACATAAAACAAAAGATAAACTAATCCGCCTTGCCTGGCTTACCTCTACTGGTTGCAATATTGGAGACTTGGATTAGGATGGGTTGGAGAAGATGGATTTCTGTCTGGCCTCTCTCAGTCCCAAGAGAGAACGACACGTAAACAAAGACCAAAAACAAAAGCCTTCGCCCCACCCCCCAAGATTTAAAAGTATCTTGTCCCCTTATTGGTCCTTTGGGTCAGGTGCCAGCCAGGTTAGCTGAGCTTCTTAACCCTTCACAGGTAATAGGATGTTGTCTCTGGCCAGGAGGGATTTTATAGCACTGTATACAGAAAGGTGGTTACCCTTCCCTTTATATTTATGACAGCTCTCAATAAAATAATTTCACCAGAGAGCAACATTAATGACCAAGTCTTAATTGTGTGGTCTCATCAGTGGTTTATATGTTATCCATTAAATCTCAGCTTCAATGCCATTCTAGTTGTCATGGATCATCAGAGTAATAAGGAAGGAAACATTGAAATATAGCAATAAAAATTTTAACAACAACAAAAAGTTTGAGCCAGGAGATAGGGTAAACATTACAGGATACTTCCGTTTTTAGAGGTTGTAGTAAAATTTAAGGAGACAGGATGAACATGTTTTTTTAGTGACTAGCTGGACACTTTCACTAACACTAGACCAATTGTTAAAAAGAGTATAAAATTTCAGTGGCTAGTCAATGAATGCAGCATTTCTTCTGTGCACATTTTCAATTGATAGTTGAGCTGATTTCCTGTTCTGTAATGTTAGTGTGCAACATTATGGCCCTTTTGTTGGCCCTATTCAATGTGTTTGTAGTGATATAGCTCCAAAACCCTTCATCTTCACAACTGAGGAAATTCTATTAAGAGCAATGAAACTGCAATGTTCCCTAATTAAAAAATGTGCAAAAATATCATTTACAAGTTGTGGCTCTGAGGCTCTGATGACTTCATAATCCTCAACGCACATGGGTTTTATTGTGCTAAGTCACTGATGTTAGTTTGCTTCAAATGGCCTGCACTACTTAGGTTTAATTGTTTCTGTTTCCCATACATTCTCTCCCAGCCTTTTTCTGTTCTCCCCTGGCCCTTGCAAAGGTATCTGTCAGATCATAAAGACCTTGCTCCTTTCCCATTGTAACTCCAGATATTTCATCAAAGTGTCTGTCCAGGTCTCTGATTTACCTCCCCAGGTATCTCTCTCAATTTCTGCCACCCACCTTCAACATACACAGCCAGCCCTATTTAAGTCTAGCCTATTTCCATTTTTCCCAATTTCATCTAAATCTCTGCAAATAAAGTCTAAAATTAAGTTTACCGACAGTGAATTAAGAGCAGAATATTCACCAGTGAGACGAGGGTAGATTTCAATTATAGATAGGTTGAAGAGATGTTGTTTGGCTCTGAATCTAGATTAGGTTTGGACTAGGATTTGGGAACCCAATTTGAGAGTAAGGTTCTGAAAATAGGCTATGAATACTGAAAATGAAGGAGAAAGAAGCTTCACGTGCCTACATTTTCTCATAACCGCCTTTTATGAATAATGTTTGCGGTGTTGTTATAGTTGTGTTGGCCCCAGGATATGAGAGAGACAAGGTGGGTGAGGTAATATCTTTTATTGGACCAACTTCAGTTGGAAAAAGAGACATGCTTTTGAGCTACACAGAGCTGTTCTAAGAAGACCTTTCTCAGTTCCCATTCTAAGAGCTCTGTGTAGCTTGAAAGCTTGTCTCTTTCTCCAACTGAAGTTAGTGCAATAAAAGATATATACCTCACCCACCTAGTCTCTTTTCTGAATAATGTGCTTTTCAAACATCCTGTTGCTTCATTTTAAATACTGTTAAATACCATGAGCCTGACTGTGATCCCACAGTGATGTAAATCAGGAGTAACTCCACTGAAGTCAGTGAAATAACACAGGAGTAAAAGTGGTGTAAACAAGATCAGAATCAGGCCCAGTGGCCACAGATATTATTCAGCAAATCTTTCATTGACCTCTATCTTTAAATGGTTATACATGGGAGAATTAAATGTTTGAAATAGGAAATTTGTCTGCATAATGGCTACCGATTGGTCTCTCTATTTCCAAAGAGGACTCAATTCTGATCTCAGTTATACCATTTTATGGTGTAATTGAGATTAGAATCTATTTCCAATTTTGTATAATTCAGGATTTGAACAATAGTTGTCTGTTCTGTAAAACATGTATTTCTTTATATGGTTTTCTTTTCACCAAGAATGTCTTCAATAGGTTGTTTTTCCTGCAATGAAATACCCAGACTAAAAATAAACTAGACACCATTTCCAAGTAGCCCATGAAAGGAATACAGTATCTTGATGAAAGCATATTACCATTAATCTTAGCTTTTCATTAACCATCAAGTTAAATTGCAATGTGCTCCTGACCACTGGTGTGGAAAGTTAACGTTTGGAGGAGTTCAAGCTGGAGTGTGTACTGGGTGTAGCTAAGATGTAGTAATAGCTGTAATCATACACATTACCTCAAAAGCAATCCAATAAAGCCTATGAGCATGTTTAGTCTCAAGGAATAGAATCATAGAATATCAGGGTTGGAAGGGACCTCAGGAGATCATCTAGTCCAACCCCCTGTTCAAAGCAGGACCAATCCCCAATTTTTGCCCCAGATTCCTAAATGGCCCCTTCAAGGATTGCACAAACTGTTCACAAATAGACATGGGCTGAAGAGTCAGCATTCAGAACTGGATCGGGATTAGGTTTACTTTACGATTTAGGTTCAAGAATAAGCTACGTGATCTTGGGAAACACACTTAAATGCTCTGTATTACAGTTTTCCTAGCTACAACATGGAAATGATGATGGTGCTACAGTACCCACCTTCGTAAAGTATTTTGAACTCTACGAATGACAAGTGCTATTTATATGTAAACTCCAGAGCCAGAGGCTTAGAGGGATAGAATTTTCTGTTTCCCCCACAGGAGAAAGCTAGCTCTGGAAGGCTTAATTTATATATGATAATTTCACTCCAGTGCATTTCTTCCCAGCGTTTTATGTTGTATTGTTTGGAATTTGGTTATGTTCTGCATTTGGAAATTATATTAAATGATGCATGTAAGTGTGTCATGTAAGGGGGGAAAGAAATTATGAGGTAATATTTTAGGTAAAGTGGATCACCCTGAGCTAAAGGTAATGGACTTTTGGTACAGAGCTCAAAATTTAAGGTGGGAAGCAGAGCTGAAGGACCTGGTGAAAGACTAGGGATTCTGTTCAGGTGTCTTGCAGTGCTCTTGGTTTTCCTAGAGCCTATCTAGGGTTTTAGTCCCTGTTCAAGGTAGGCTGTAGCACTTGACCAGCAGTAGTAGAACAGATTCTGTAGCAGTAGCCCAGATTTAATCATCAGTAAGGTGAACTTGACTCTGTGGCACCAGACTAGCAGCAGTGGAGCACACTTGACTCGACAGGACAGACCCCTATTAGTAAAGGGGACTCAACAATGGGACCAGAGTTGTGAAGCAGAAATAAGCAGAGGGAAGGGAGAGCCTCCTCCTAGCAACTGCTTGGCCACCACTGCATCCAATTGGGTTCCTGAATGATGTTTAGGTGAGTGGAGGCCGACCCTTAACCAGTGGGGAAATTAACTAAGACTGTGGGGGTGGCCATACCCCATGTAAACTATTTTGGTTTTGCCAATTTTATTTTTTATTCATATATGGAAGTACTGTTTTCCCAAATAACCTATTTTATCATTTCATTTTAAAATGACTCTGGTGTTCTGGGGAGTGGGGGAAAAAGCACCAGGAAAGGTGACCAGGGAGGTTAAATTTTAATTTCCCAGAGTCAGAGGTGGGAGTGAGGATCTAGGTGGGGGTTTGAGATGTATGTGTTGTTTATTTTAGAAAGGGTTCGCTAAACTTTTTGAATTTAGACCTCGCTGCTGATACTGACACTTGGCAGAAAGGTAACATACATGCGATTATTTCCCTTCCCTACAAGTCAGCAAAAATCTTCTTCCCAGAGAAAAGATGGTGAATTTTTGTTTACAATATGTGTGAAATATGAAGTAGAAGGTAGGATTAGAAAATAGTAACTATACCTACAAAAGAACTGAATTATTTTTTTCTCAAACTTTCCAGAATAATTTACCTTTAATAGTAATTTACATGCTTGGAAACTTTCATCTTAAACATGGAAATAAAAATGTTCTAATGAAAGTTAAATTGCATTCTTAACTATAGCATTTGCTGCCATGAAGGTTACAGTTAAAACGTCTGTCTGTTTATACTGCACCATCTGGTTGGCTTGCTTACACTCACTTTATTTTTTATTGTGTGTTGTTATTAATGAGACTTTATATGTTATTATTTTAGTGGCTGATTTTTTGCTTTATAAAGGGAAGAGATTGCTCCTGGGCGAAATTTCATTTTATTTTAACAAATGAGTGAAATCTCCTCAAGACAGGTCCTTCTTATCTCGATATCACTCTGATATCTGAGTACATGAGTTAGGAGACTTTGTGATTCAGCAGTTTCATAGATTAGTCTTTCATTTTGAGAGACCTGAGACAGCAATTAGATTAAGATAGGATGGCAACCTTACTAGACAAGGTTTTATCCATATTATGCAACCATTGTATAGTTTAGCATATAACAGGAAGAACCAGCTAAAATAGGTTGTTACCTGACCTCACTGCCAGCTATTATCTCTTCCTTGGTCCTGTTGGTACCACAGCCTTTGCAGCACAGCTCATGGGAAATGGGCCCCTTTGCTATGATGCTACAGCAGCTGTGTTGCCATGGATACTGTAGTATCGACATGACCTCAGGACCTCATGACCTCAGGAGTAAAGTGGCCTTAGTTCACTATAATTTAAGGATTACTAGGTTATAGTGAAATAAGGCCATTTTATTTCTGAATGAGAGCATCCACAGGATGTGTTCATTTAGCTAAAGCCTAATGCCCTGTCCACATTAGTAAGGGTTTGCATGTGTAGATATACGAGCAAACCCTCCTAGTGGAGACACAGCTTACAGTATCAAGAGAGTGCTTTTACTTCTACAGTTTATACCAGATGCCTGAATGAAATAAGCTACAACAGCAAAAGGACTTTTTAGCAGATATAACTGTCTATACTGGAGTTTTTACAAGAATAGTTATGTTGGTTGGAGGGGGGCGTGATTTTTTTCACATTCCTAACCTGGACAGCTATGCCATCAAACTTTAAAGTGTAGACTAGGTCTAAGAGGTGGTCAGTTGAGGATACAATGACCTTTGATAGCTGCCTTTCAAATATTAACAACTCATCTTATAAACTGTATATAAGTGTCTATTGAGTAAAGTATCTATATTCAGTGTCTATAAAGTAAAGTGTCTATATTCAGTGTCTATTGAGTAAAGTGGTTTCTGATGGGCCATACTCAAATGTTCATTGAGGAAGGTCATTTTTTGTCCGGCTGGGTAGAGTTTTCTAAAGCTGACTCTCACCCCCTCATCTCTGTTGGTTATTAAATATTACTTTATTTATTCAATCGGTCACATTGACATTGACATTACAGGTCAGGAATGGGGTGCACTGGTGAATCTGTTCAATCTAAACAGTATTATCTGCAAGTAATCTCGACGTGTGCTGCTATTCTAAACCATATTATGTGAACTAAAATTTATTCACAATCTTGGAGGAATAAGAGGAAGAAATGGGAGACCTGAAGAAGTAAACTATTACAGATATCCTAATGTCACAGAAGCCAGTATAACAAAGATCTTCCTTATCCCATATTTAATATAAATTTTGATATAAACCTAAGGCCTCCTTCTTCTGTCAATAAATATATGTGTGTGTGTGTGTGTATGTATATATATATATAGTGTACACACACACAGTGTCAAAAAGTTCCTTGACATGTCACTTTCATTGGCCTAAAAAAGAATGAAAGACTTTTGTAGGATTATCCTGCTGAAAGGAATGGTTATAAGGAGCTAGTCCAGCTGCATAGTTCTCTGTTTCTGATGTAAGGCAGCTTGCACCTATACACTTCCTAAATCCAGAGAGGGATGTTAAAGGAAGAACTCATTGCTAGTCTCAAGGTCCTCCACACCAGGGCTCAAGTCACCCTGATGCCTGTTCCTGCTGCTCAGTGACTAGGTTTACCAACTGTAACTCCTATGTATCTGCTGTATTTTTAGATGATACTCAGCACTAGAGCTGAGTGAATAATACACAATGAATAATATATTCAACAAAGTTAGCATCTTTTCTTTGCTTGCAGAATGTCTATGCATAGATTGCAAATACTTTACGTTATTGTATTAGACTAATAGTACACATTTTTAACTATAGGGTGATTATGAATGGTTCTCTATTTGCTATTTGAAATGTGATAGTTGTTATTGGTCAAATAATCATATGGTATTGTTGTTGTTCCCCGATGGATAAGCATGTGTGTGATTTTGAAATTAACTTTTTATGAACGTTTGTGTTAGTAAAAGTCAACTACACAGAAGTAAATTCCAAAGCAAATTCACTTAAAAATTGGAGTGACTCTTAAGACACTATTTTTCTTATAACCTACTGCCATAATACCTATCACATCTGAGTACTCCACATTCATCTCTATAAGGCACTACACTAGTAAGTTTTATGTTTTGTTTGTAATCACCACCATAGACAACAGTTATCCTAGCAAAGTCATTCAAGTTAAGTACAGTAATAGTGAAAAGTAAGTTTTCTTCAGCATTCATCCCTTCAAACTTTGCCATTTGTTGGGAAACCTACTCTGAATTCCATCATAGAAACCACATGAGTAATAAATTGATTCATTTTAGACTGTAGCTCAAAGCTCAATAAAAATAAATAGAAAGTCTACAAGAAAGAACATTTAAAATAAGGAAATAAAAGAGTGGATAATTTCCTTGACATTCTGTACTTTAGACGCACTTTATCTTAATTTATATATACAATCATCACAGCCTCTTAAATGACTATTGTTCTCCCTGAATTTTTAGTACAATATGCATTTTGAGTCACGCACAAACAATTCGCAAAACAAATCACATACCTCCCATGGCAGCTAGTTGCTTTTAATGAATTGGACTTCACTGGTTTCCCACTGCAGAAAAAGAAAATCAGCCTTTCCTCAAGCACAGACTGATAATATAAAAATACATTGGGGAGGATTCTGAGCGTAGACTTAGACATGCATTAAAAAATTACAGACTTTCCTAGAGAAACAGAACAAATACATAAAAACTCGCTTTATAAAGGAAAAACAATCGGTCTGGCACAGACTACAGTGGATAGAATGAAGATGACTTTTTAACAAGTTAAACTCTCAGAAGGTCTGAACCTTTACTAAATCAGACAGCTAGCAGAACCATTAAATGCTTGGAAAAATTTTAACTCAAATTTGCTATTTCATGCGGAATGCTAGAATGGAATTTTCAGAGTTTTGCTACAGTCGGACTAATGGCATGAGCAGTCCCATTTTAATTTGTTTAATAACTGCACAGTGACTTAAAACTTGTTACTTCCTACTTGATTTCATATATTTAACACATTAAAAATGTAGGCCTTATGAAAGTTATTACTGTTCCTTCCTAGCTCTAAGTTTTAAAAGTAGGAAATAACCCTTCCATTGCTATTTCTTGGCAGAAATGTATAACTGTGTGTATGCGCATATGCATTACTAAGTATCTGTATATGTACGTGTGTACACTGTGTGCATAGAATTATAGAATATCAGGGTTGGAAGGGACCTCAGGAGATCATCTAGTCCAACCCCCTGCTCAAAGCAGGACCAATCCCCAACTAAATTATCCCAGCCAGGGCTTTGTCAAGCCTGACCTTAAAAACCTCAAAGGAAGGAGATTCAACCACGTCCCTAGGTAACACATTCCAGTGCTTCACCACCTTCCCAGTGAAAAAGTTTTTCCTACTATCCAACTTAAACCTCCCACACTGCAACTTGAGACCATTACTCCTTGTTCTGTCAGTATGAATGGTGTGTGTATGTAGATGTATGTGAATGCATTGGACTCGGGAGAGGGAAGTATAACTAGATTATCAGTAGTGGGCCTGTCTTGTACTCTAATAATTGTACTACTGAAATGATTAATTTCTCCCCACACAGTCAGCATCTAGTTATCTCCAATGTTTTGAAACCCTCTAAGGGTGTGATCCTGCAGGCTTTACTCAGGCATATCTCTCACTAATGTCAGTAAGAATTTTACTTAAGTAAGGATTGTGAAACTCGGCCTACAATGTGCAAGGATTGTTGGCCACATGCAGCTCACAGCATGTTGAATTATGAGAAGGTTACATTTCCTCCCAAGGAAATTTCCTTTATAGGAGAAAGAAAAGGAGTACTTGTGGCACCTTAGAGACTAACAAATTTATTTGAGCATAAGCTTTCGTGAGCTACAGCTCACTTCATCGGATGCATTCAGTGGAAAATACAGTGGGGAGATTTATATACATAGAAAACATGAAACAATGGGTGTTACCATGCACACTGTAACGAGAGTGATCACTTAAGGTGAGCTATTACCAGCAGGAGAGTGTGTGGGGGGGGTGGTTGGGAGGAGAAACCTTTTGTAGTGATAATCAAGGTGGGCTGTTTCCAGCAGTTGACAAGAACGTCTGAGGAACAGTGAGTGGTGGGGGGCGGAATAAACGAGGGGAAATAGTTTTACTTTGTGTAATGACCCATCCACTCCCAGTCTCTATTCAAGCCTAAATTAATTGTATCCAGTTTGCAAAATAATTCCAATTCAGCAGTCTCCAGACCACACCACACGATCCATTGTCTACAGCCAAGCTCTACGATACAACTGCATTTGCTCCAACCCCTCAGACAGAGACAAACACCTACAAAATCTCTATCAAGCATTCTTACAACTACAATACCCACCTGCTGAAGTGAAGAAACAGATTGACAGAGCCAGAAGACTACCCAGAAGTCACCTACTACAGGACAGGCCCAACAAAGAAAATAACAGAACGCCACTAGCCATCACTTTCAGCCCCCACCTAAAGCCTCTCCAACGCATCATCAAGGATCTACAACCCATCACTCTCACAGATATTGGGAGACAGGCCAGTCCTTGCTTACAGACAGCCTCCCAACTTGAAGCAAATACTCACCAGCAACCATACACCACACAACAGAACCACTAATCCCGTAACCTATCTTTGCAACAAAACCCATTGCCAACTGTGTCCACATATCTATTCAGGGGACACCATCATAGGGCCTAATCACATCAGCCACACTATCAGAGGCTCGTTCACCTGCACATCTACCAATGTGATATATGCCATCATGTGCCAGCAATGTCCCTCTGCGATGTACATTGGTCAAACTGGACAGTCTCTACGTAAAAGAATAAATGTACACAAATCAGACGTCAAGAATTATAACATTCAAAAACCAGTCGGAGAACACTTCAATCTCTTTGGTGACTCGATTACATACCTAAAAGCGGCAATTCTTCAACCAAAAAAAACTTCAAAAACAGATTCCAACAAGAGACTGCTGAATTGGAATTAATTTGCAAATTGGATACAATTAACTTAGGCTTGAATAGAGAGACTGGGAGTGGATGGGTCATTACACAAAGTAAAACTATTTCCCCTCATTTATTCCGCCCCCCACCACTCACTTCCTCAGACGTTCTTGTCAACTGCTGGAAATAGTCCACCTTGATTATCACTACAAAAGGTTTCTCCTCCCCCACCCGCCCCCCCGCTCTCCTGCTGGTAATAGCTCACCTTAAGTGATCACTCTCATTACAGCGTGTATGGTAACACCCATTGTTTCATGTTCTCTATGTATATAAATCTCCCCACCATATTTTCCACTGAATGCATCCAATGAAGTGAGCTGTAGCTCACGAAAGCTTATGCTCAAATAAATTTGTTAGTTTCTAAGGTGCCACAAGTACTCCTTTTCTTTTTGCAAATACAGACTCACATGGCTGCTACTCTGAAACCTTTATAGGAGATTAGTGCTTGCTCAGGGCCAGGCTGATGGTTTATTAGTGGCTTTAAATGCTACTGCTTAGGGGAATGACGTTCAGAATTAAACTCAATCCCTCACTCCTTGACTGGCAAGAATAAAAAGCACTGTAGAGGAAGCCGAACTGATAATCCTCTCTCTGACACCAGAACAAATGAGCTCCACTGAAGCTAATGGAGTTACACAGAACATGTAAAACCTGTGAGCAGAAATCCAAGTCCAGGGAACTCAGACCAAGGGCAGCGGGGAACAACTCTTTATGATATTTACACTTTGGCTGTGTGTACGCTAGCTTTTTTGCAAGAGTTTCCCACTTTTGCTAATATTGGTGCAGCTCCCATAGTGGTTCCCTCAGGTGCTCGCATTTTTAACCTCATACTGTCTTACTCCGCTTAAAGCATATTGAAATGATGTGGCAATGAATATCCTGGTAGCTGCAGAAGCCTTGATGACACTAGCTCTCCCAACATTGCTACCATTGGGGAATCAGAGCCGATAATAAAAAATGGTTTTTTGCAAACCCCTACTGTGGACAAGCCCTTGGGGCAGATCCATTGTGTGTACCTCTGCATGAACCACTATTCATAAAAGGTTCTGAGATGGTCATTGGGCTTTGCCCAGCTGCTGCCTCTTAACTCGGACACACGTGCTCTGGGCCCAGCATCCCCGACCTCTCCTCCTCCAAAATTGTTATTTCAATTTAGATTGTTAGATATTAAAATACAACATATATGACCATATCATGTATTGTCCTATCCATCACTCAGCATATCTGACAAATTATCATGTCCCTTTATACAATGTTTGGCCAAATACTAAACTGAGACTCAGTAGATATACTATAGAAACTGCCTCTTCATGTAGTACTATTTCTTGCTCTTCTAATCTCTGTGTGCTTTCCCCAAGTAACTTTTTACCTTAGTTTTTCTTTATTCTGATACATTTTTCTTTCCTGAATTTAGATTGTCTATACTTTTGTAATGGCTTCTGTCAAGGTTCCTCCCCCACTCTGAACTCTAGGGTACAGATGTGGGGACCTGCATGAAAAACCTCCTAAGCTTATCTTTACCAGCTTAGGTCAAAACTTCCCCAAGGTACAAAATATTACCCCCGTTATCCTTGGAATGTCCGCTACCACCACCAAACTAATACTGGTTACTGGGGAAGAGCTGTTTGGACGCGTCCTTCCCCCCAAAATACTTCCCAAAACCTTGCACCCCACTTCCTGGACAAGGTTTGGTAAAAAGCCTCACCAATTTGCCTAGGTGACTACAGACCCAGACCCTTGGATCTGAGAACAATGAAAAAGCATTCAGTGTTTTACAAGAAGACTTTTAATAAAAAATAGAAGTAAATAGAAATAAAGAAATCCCCCCTGTAAAATCAGGATGGTAGATATCTTACAGGGTAATTAGATTCAAAAACATAGAGAACCCCTCTAGGCAAAACCTTAAGTTACAAAAAAGATACACAGACAGAAATAGTTATTCTATTCAGCACAATTCTTTTCTCAGCCATTTAAAGAAATCATAATCTAACACATACCTAGCTAGATTACTTACTAAGGGTTCTAAGACTCCATTCCTGTTCTGTCCCCGGCCAAGACGACTACAGACAGACCCTTTGTTCCTCTCCCTCCTCCCAGCTTTTGAAAGTATCTTGTCTCCTCATTGGTCATTTTGGTCAGGTGCCAGCGAGGTTACCTTTAGCTTCTTAACCCTTTACAGGTGAGAGGAGCTTTCCCCTGGCCAGGAGGGATTTCAAAGGGGTTTACCCTTCCCTTTATATTTATGACACGCCCCCCAAATCTCAGCTAGGGTGAAACACTGGCTGGGATTTCTTCCTGGAGCTCTAGGAAAAACAGAGTTAATAAGACACATGCATCTCTAAATATACTACCAAGTACATAAAGACTAACAATATTTTCCACATCTCAAGGACGATTTTAACCAGTTGATTCTGGGAAACTTTCACGGGAGAGTGCATCAGCCACTTTGTTAGAAGCTCCTGAGATGTGTTGGATGTCGAAATCAAAATCTTGGAGAGCTAAACTCCACCGAAGAAGTTTTTTGTTAGTTTCTTTGACGGTGTGAAGCCACTTTAGTGCAGCATGGTCGGTTTGCAGGTGGAAACGCCGTCCCCAAACATATGGGCGTAGCTTTTCCAGAGCGTAGACAATGGCATAACATTCTTTTTCAGTGACTGACCAGTTGCTTTCCCTCTCAGACAGTTTTTTGCTGAGAAACACTACAGGGTGGAATTCTTGATCAGGTCCTTTCTGCATTAAAACTGCTCCCACACCACGCTCGGATGCATCTGTGGTTACTAGGAACGGTTTGTCAAAGTCTGGGGCCCTTAGTACAGGGTCAGACATGAGTGTCGCTTTAAGCTTGTTAAAGGCCTTCTGACACTTTCCGGTCCACTGAACAGCATTTGGCTGTTTCTTTTTGGTTAGGTCTGTCAGTGGGGCAGCGATTTGGCTGTAGTGCGGTACAAATCGTCTGTAATAACCGGCCAAGCCTAAGAAGGATTGAACTTGTTTCTTTGACTTTGGGACAGGCCACTTTTGGATAGCATCCACTTTGGCCTGTAGGGGGCTGATAGTTCCTTGACCCACCTGGTGTCCAAGGTAAGTCACTCTGTTTAGGCCTATTTGACACTTCTTAGCCTTAACAGTTAGTCCTGCCTCCCTTATGCGCTCAAGGACTTTTTGTAGATGTTCCCGGTGGTCTCCCCAGGAATCCGAAAATATGGCCACATCGTCAAGGTAGGCGACTGCATATTCTCCTAATCCCGCTAGGAGACCATCTACAAGTCTTTGGAAAGTGGCGGGTGCATTTCGCAGCCCGAAAGGGAGTACATTAAATTCATACAGCCCGAGATGTGTGATGAAGGCTGACCTTTCCTTGGCAGATTCATCTAGCGGTACCTGCCAGTACCCCTTGGTTAAGTCCAAGGTAGAGATGAACTGGGCCCTTCCCAGTTTCTCTAATAGTTCATCTGTGCGTGGCATGGGATAGTTGTCTGGGCGAGTTACAGCATTTAGCTTACGGTAGTCCACGCAAAAACGTATTTCCCCATCTGGTTTGGGAACTAGAACCACTGGAGATGCCCATGCACTTTCAGAGGGGCGGATTACACCCATCTGTAACATATCCTGGATCTCCCGTTCTATAGCAGTTTTAGCTTGAGGAGACACCCGGTAAGGTTGGACCCTAATTGGGTGAGCATTACCTGTGTCAATGGAGTGGTATGCCCGTTCAGTCAGTCCTGGGGTGGCTGAGAACGTTGGCGCGTAGCTAGTGCACAGCTCCTGGATCTGCTGTCGCTGCATATGCCCAAGGGTCATGGAGAGGTTCACCTCTTCCACACCACCAGCACATTTCCCTTCGTAGTAGACACCTTCAGGCCACTCAGCGTCGTCTCCTCCCTGGGCTGTAAACTGACAAACCTTTAATTCTCTGGAATAAAAGGGCTTTAGAGAATTAATATGATACACCTTAGGCTTTCGGTTGGAGGTGGGGAATGCTATGAGATAATTAACAGCTCCCAGGCGCTCCTGGACCACGAATGGCCCTTCCCACGATGCTTCCATTTTATGGGCCTGGAGCGCCTTTAAGACCATGACCTGGTCTCCTACTTTGAAGGAACGCTCTCTGGCATGTTTATCATACCAGGCTTTTTGCTCTTTTTGAGCATCCTGTAAGTTTTCTCTAGCAAGGGCTAAAGAGGTTCGGAGGGTGTTTTGTAGGTTGGTTACAAAGTCCAGAATGTTAGTTCCTGGAGAAGGTGTAAATCCCTCCCATTGCTGCTTCACCAACTGCAATGGCCCCTTAACCTCACGGCCATATACAAGTTCAAATGGGGAAAACCCTAAACTGGGATGTGGTACAGCTCTGTAGGCAAAGAGCAACTGCTGCAATACTAGGTCCCAATCATTGGAGTGCTCATTTACGAATTTACATATCATGGCCCCCAAAGTTCCATTAAACTTCTCCACCATGCCATTTGTTTGATGATGGTAAGGAGTGGCAACCAAGTGATTTACCCCATGAGCTTCCCAAAGGTTTTTCATAGTTCCTGCCAGGAAATTAGTCCCTGCATCTGTGAGGATGTCGGAGGGCCAACCTACCCTGGCAAAAATGTCTGCTAGTGCCTGGCACACACTTTTAGCCCTGGTGTTGCTTAGAGCTACTGCTTCCGGCCATCGGGTGGCAAAATCCATGAAAGTCAGTATGTACTGCTTTCCTCTGGGTGTCTTTTTCGGAAAAGGACCCAGAATATCCACAGCTACTCGCTGAAATGGAACTTCAATGATGGGGAGTGGCTGGAGAGGAGCTTTGACCTGGTCTTGGGGTTTTCCCACTCTTTGGCACACATCACAAGACTGGACATAGGTAGAAACATCCTTGCCCATTCCCTCCCAGTGGAATGACCCCCCCAAACGGTCTTTGGTCCTGTTCACCCCAGCATGGCCACTAGGGTGATCATGGGCTAAGCTCAAGAGCTTGGCCCGGTATTTAGTTGGAACTACCAACTGTCTCTGAGGATGCCAGTCTTCCTGGTGTCCCCCAGAAAGAGTTTCCTTGTATAAAAGTCCTCTTTCTACAACAAACCTGGATCGATTAGAAGAGCTGAGAGGCGGTGGGTTGCTCCGTGCCGCCGTCCAAGCTCTCTGGAGGCTTTCATCTGCTTCCTGTTCGGTCTGGAACTGTTCCCTTGATGCTGGAGACATCAGTTCCTCATGGGATTGTGGACCTAGGCTTGGTCCCTCTGGAAGCGATATAGGGGATGGAGCTGTTTCTGTTGACTGTGAACCGCTCTCCGCTGGTGTACTATGTTGGGATTCAGGCTCCGGCTGAGCCTCTTGTGTAGGGTTATCGGCTGCTGCCAGTTCAGGTTCGGTGGGGCCCTCTGGTGTTGAGGTTGCAAGTACTGGATTCAGTGCTGACACGGGGTCTGGTGTTGGTTGTTCGGCTGGTTCCGGTTCTGGGACTGGTTCCGTCTGGGTCTCTGGGACTGGATCCACTACTGCTGTTGCAGACATTGCCCTGGGGTCCAGGTCCATCACCTCTGACTGGGTCCTGATAGAAGTTTCCGGAACAGAGCTAGGCCTCACGGCTTGTTTAGCCTGGCTGCGGGTGACCATTCCCACCCTCTTGGCCTGCTTCACATGATTGGCCAAGTCTTCCCCCAACAGCATGGGGATGGGATAATCATCATAGACTGCAAAAGTCCACATTCCTGACCAGCCCTTGTACTGGACAGGCAACTTGGCTGTAGGCAAATTGAAAGAGTTGGACTTGAAGGGTTGAATCGTCACTTGGATCTCTGGGTTGATTAAATTGGGGTCCACTAAGGAAGCATGGATAGCTGACACTTGTGCTCCGGTGTCCCTCCACGCGGTGACCTTCTTCCCACCCACACTCACAGTTTCCCTCCGCTCCAAGGGTATCTGGGAGGTATCTGGGCCTGTGGACCTCTGGTGTGATTCCGGTGCAATGAACTGTAATCTGTTGGGGTTCTTGGGGCAGTTGGCCTTTACATGCCCCAGCTCGTTACACTTAAAACATCGTCCAGCTGACGGGTCACTGGGGCGAGGAGGGTTGCTGGAGAACGGGGTGGTGGGACGATAAGGGGTCTGGAGGGTTCTTTGGGAGGTAGGTGGGGCTTTGGGCGGCCCCCGGTAATAGGGTGTGGTCTGGGGTGGTCCCTTCTGGTCTCCGCTCCAACTGCGACCAGTTTTCTTCTTCTCTGCCACCTCCACCCATCTGGCTCCAATCTCTCCTGCCTCAATTACAGTTTTGGGTTTCCCATCTAGGATGTATCTTTCTATTTCCTCAGGAACACCCTCTAAGAATTGTTCCATTTGCATTAGGAAGGGCAAATTTACTGGAGATTCAACACTTGCTCCTGATATCCAGGCATCCCAATGTTTTACAATGTGGTAGGCATGTCGGGTAAATGACATGTCTGGTTTCCACCTTAGGGCTCTGAACCTCCGACGAGACTGCTCGGGTGTTATCCCCATTCTGACTCTCGCCTTGGATTTAAACAGTTCATACTTGTTCATGTGTTCTTTAGGCATTTCAGCTGCCACCTCAGCTAAGGGTCCACTGAGCTGCGGCCTCAGCTCTACCATGTATTGGTCAGTAGAGATGTTGTACCCAAGGCAGGCCCTTTCGAAGTTTTCTAAGAAGGCCTCAGTATCATCACCTGCCTTGTAGGTGGGGAACTTTCTGGGATGGGAAGTGGTACCTGGAGAAGGATTGCTAGGGTTTGTTGGTATATTCTGCTGGGCCTTTATCCTCTCCACCTCCTCCACATGCTTCCTCTCTTTTTCCTTCTCCTCCTCCACATGCTTCCTTGCCTCCATTTCCCTCTTGTGGGCAGCCTCTTGGTGTTGTTCTGCCTCCCTTTCTTGTTCCTTCTTCAGCTGCATGAGTTCTATCTGTCTTTCATGTTCCCTTTGTTTTTCCTCAGCCTGAAATTTGGCTAATTCCAGCTGTAGTCGAGCTGAGGATTTGGCCATTCTAACCTCTCTGTTTTTAACTAACTTTACACCCGAGGTTTAGAAATAAACAAACAAAACTTGGCTGTAAAATTTTGCTGTGCTGGAATAGAATACCTATTCTCTGATAGTGATTGTCAGCCTACAGAAAAAGACAATTCCCTTGTCTCTGCTCTGGGCCCAAATTAAAGCAAAAACCCTCCAACTACTTGGAAACCTGCTTACCCAGCCCAAAGAAGAAAAAAATTTCTTTTCAAACCTGTGCTCCTTGTAAAACAAACAAAAAAATCAAAATCCTAAAAAAACCCTGCCACTTTTGTCTCCAGGCAAATGGGTAGAGCACACACCCCCTATTTACTTTTAGGAAGAAAAGAAAAAAAAAAAAAAACCTCTGGGTTGGAAGACTGTGAATTTCCCTGCAGGAGTTAAGTACCCTGCCTCCAGGCAAGAAAACCTGCAATTCACAAGATAATCCCCTTTTGTCTCTGCTTGGCCACAAAGCAGAGAGAAACCAAGCTGCTTTCAGTTTCAAAGCTGCCTTCTGGACTTCCTAAAAATTCCTTTTTAAAATCTGTATTTCTAGTTCAAAAAATCTCAACTGGATCTCAAAATGATTTCAGGTTAATCCCACCACTGTGCCACCATGTCAAGGTTCCTCCCCCACTCTGAACTCTAGGGTACAGATGTGGGGACCTGCATGAAAAACCTCCTAAGCTTATCTTTACCAGCTTAGGTCAAAACTTCCCCAAGGTACAAAATATTACCCCCGTTATCCTTGGAATGTCCGCTACCACCACCAAACTAATACTGGTTACTGGGGAAGAGCTGTTTGGACGCGTCCTTCCCCCCAAAATACTTCCCAAAACCTTGCACCCCACTTCCTGGACAAGGTTTGGTAAAAAGCCTCACCAATTTGCCTAGGTGACTACAGACCCAGACCCTTGGATCTGAGAACAATGAAAAAGCATTCAGTGTTTTACAAGAAGACTTTTAATAAAAAATAGAAGTAAATAGAAATAAAGAAATCCCCCCTGTAAAATCAGGATGGTAGATATCTTACAGGGTAATTAGATTCAAAAACATAGAGAACCCCTCTAGGCAAAACCTTAAGTTACAAAAAAGATACACAGACAGAAATAGTTATTCTATTCAGCACAATTCTTTTCTCAGCCATTTAAAGAAATCATAATCTAACACATACCTAGCTAGATTACTTACTAAGGGTTCTAAGACTCCATTCCTGTTCTGTCCCCGGCCAAGACGACTACAGACAGACCCTTTGTTCCTCTCCCTCCTCCCAGCTTTTGAAAGTATCTTGTCTCCTCATTGGTCATTTTGGTCAGGTGCCAGCGAGGTTACCTTTAGCTTCTTAACCCTTTACAGGTGAGAGGAGCTTTCCCCTGGCCAGGAGGGATTTCAAAGGGGTTTACCCTTCCCTTTATATTTATGACAGCTTCTTACAAGTCTTTGAGGGGAAGGTAGTCACAACTTATCAAAGAGTCCAGCATCTGAGAAGTCATTTTCCTTCACTAGATCCCACAACTCAGATCTTAACACCTTTCTGTAGTCAGAGTCCTCTGTTGTCTCTGACAGAAGTTCAATAAAATTGTCTCTCTACCCACAATATTGAGAGTGTTCAACATTGTTGGAGCAGAGTGTTTTATACCTATAGCGACAGGTTTCAGAGTAACAGCCATGTTAGTCTGTATTCGCAAAAAGAAAAGGAGTACTTGTGACACCTTAGAGACTAACCAATTTATTTGAGCATGAAAGCTCATGCTCAAATAAATTGGTTAGTCTCTAAGGTGCCACAAGTACTCCTTTTCTTTATACCTATAGCTTATCTCTACTGAAAATCCTGAACTCTCCTTCCTGCCTTATTATATGCTAGGCCCTTTGCAAAAGATAATAGTACATTTTTTTCAGAGTAACAGCCGTGTTAGTCTGTATTCGCAAAAAGAAAAGGAGTACTTGTTGCACCTTAAAGACTAACCAATTTATTTGAGCATGAGGTTTCGTGAGCTACAGCTCACTTCATCGGATGCATACCGTGGAAACTGCAGCAGACTTTATATATACACGGAGAATATGAAACAATACCTCCTCCCACCCCACTGTCCTGCTGGTAATAGCTTATCTAAAGTGATCATCAGGTTGGGCCATTTCCAGCACAAATCCAGGTTTTCTCACCCTCCACCCACCCCACACAAATTCACTCTCCTGCTGGTGATAGCCCATCCAAAGTGACAACTCTTTACACAATGTGCATGATAATCAAGTTGGGCCATTTCCTACACAAATCCAGGTTCTCTCACCCCCTCACCCCCCTCCCAAAAACCACACACACAAACTCACTATCCTGCTGGTAATAGCTCATCCAAAGTGACCATTCTCCCTACAATGTGCATGATAATTAAGGTGGGCCATTTCCAGCACAAATCCAGTCTCTATTTAAGCCTAAATTAATAGTATCCAATTTGCAAATGAATTCCAATTCAGCAGTTTCTCGCTGGAGTCTGGATTTGAAGTTTTTTTGTTTTAAGATAGCGACCTTCATGTCTGTGATTGCGTGACCAGAGAGATTGAAGTGTTCTCCGACTGGTTTATGAATGTTATAATTCTTGACATCTGATTTGTGTCCATTTATTCTTTTACGTAGAGACTGTCCAGTTTGACCAATGTACATGGCAGAGGGGCATTGCTGGCACATGATGGCATATATCACATTGGTGGATGTGCAGGTGAACGAGCCTCTGATAGTGTGGCTGATGTTATTAGGCCCTGTGATGGTGTCCCCTGAATAGATATGTGGGCACAATTGGCAACGGGCTTTGTTGCAAGGATAAGTTCCTGGGTTAGTGGTTCTGTTGTGTGGTATGTGGTTGTTGGTGAGTATTTGCTTCAGGTTGCGGGGCTGTCTGTAGGCAAGGACTGGCCTGTCTCCCAAGATTTGTGAGAGTGTTGGGTCATCCTTTAGGATAGGTTGTAGATCCTTAATAATGCGTTGGAGGGGTTTTAGTTGGGGGCTGAAGGTGACGGCAAGTGGCGTTCTGTTATTTTCTTTGTTAGGCCTGTCCTGTAGTAGGTAACTTCTGGGAACTCTTCTGACTCTATCAATCTGTTTCTTTACTTCTGCAGGTGGGTATTGTAGTTGTAAGAAAGCTTGACAGAGATCTTGTAGGTGTTTGTCTCTGTCTGAGGGGTTGGAGCAAATGCGGTTGTATCGCAGAGCTTGGCTGTAGACGATGGAACGTGTGGTGTGGTCAGGGTGAAAGCTGGAGGCATGCAGGTAGGAATAGCGGTCAGTAGGTTTCCGGTATAGGGTGGTGTTTATGTGACCATTGTTTATTAGCACTGTAGTGTCCAGGAAGTGGATCTCTTGTGTGGACTGGACCAGGCTGAGGTTGGTGGTGGGATGGAAATTGTTGAAATCATGGTGGAATTCCTCAAGGGCTTCTTTTCCATGGGTCCAGATGATGAAGATGTCATCAATATAGCGCAAGTAGAGCAGGGGCTTTAGGGGACGAGAGCTGAGGAAGCGTTGTTCTAAATCAGCCATAAAAATGTTGGCATACTGTGGGGCCATGCGGGTACCCATAGCAGTGCTGCTGATCTGAAGGTATACATTGTCCCCAAATGTGAAATAGTTATGGGTAAGGACAAAGTCACAAAGTTCAGCCACCAGGTTAGCCGTGACATTATCGGGGATAGTGTTCCTGACGGCTTGTAGTCCATCTTTGTGTGGAATGTTGGTGTAGAGGGCTTCTATATCCATAGTGGCCAGGATGGTGTTATCAGGAAGATCCGCTTCCACTCTTTTCAGCCAATTAATTTCTTTCATAATTACTGCACATTTCCTTTTTATATAAATGTATATAGTCTGACACCAAAAGGCTGAGGAACTATTACTACTCCATCTGGTATATCCACTTTTGCTGTAAATCTAAAAAAAGATTGGTTCCTTTCAATCCTTTTTCTCCTTCTTAGCCAAGTATTTTCTTACTTTAAAAGACTTCTCATGTTGTTAAACACCTCATTGCATCTCTGTTCATAATTACCAAAATCAAAGCTTTTATGCAGCCTAACAATGTAAACTTCTCTGTAGTACCTGTAGCCCCAATGTGGCAAACTGGATGATGATGGCAAGAGGAACAAAGATTGTTGCACTATTCCTTTGTTGAATTGCTCCATTTCATACAGCTCTTTCAACAAATGCGGGGGAGGTTAGTGAAATCTGAAAGACGGAAAGCAAAAAGGTATCTAAATGCATGCTGGTGATCTATCTACAGCAGGAAGTATAAATTATACTGTGATTGACTCAAGACAGTGCAGGCAAGACTCCTACCTACCCAAAGCATCCTGCATTAAAAGAACATTTCCTTCCAAGTACTACTCTATTTCATCCAGGTCCTTCCTTCTTCCTTCACCTTCTGTTTTCATGCTCCTTTTTCTGTCCAAAATTTTATGCCCTTACTTTAGTACTGTTTAAGTTAATATATCCCTTCATCCACTCAGTCACCGCCTGACCATATACCATACCCTGTCTTATTTAGGGCCAGTTTGTGCTTAGACTCATGCAGGGATGCTAGGGAAAGAGGGGTGAGAGAGAGAGTGCAGGAACCAGCCACAACTCATATCTTGAGCTTCTGATAAAAACTGTTTTCTACCTTCATCCTCTGTAACTGCCCTTATTTACCAGCTGCTTCTTATGTTAACGATGTTCCCTACTCTTTGTGCCATTAGCTCTCTGTTCTTGCCTCCCCTTTCACATTGATACAGTGAGTAGTTTGACAGGACTTACTATAAAGTCCTACCAGAACATGTCTTAGTGTTATCTCCTTTTAATATATACTTACAATGACTATGCAGGAAATATTGTAGAAATAAATTGCTTTCAACATTTTGCTGTGGACACAGATACAATCATAAGGTAACGGGTACACAGAAATCTTTTTGCATGCTATTATCTAAAATACCTTGAAGAAGGGGTTAAAATTAGTCATAGGTGACAGCCATCATATTATCAGCGATCAAAATGAAAGCATGACAGTCATATCCTGCTCACTTTACTCACAACAGTAGTCCCACTGAAACCTATGGGACTAATAATGTGAACAAGGAAAGCAGGATTTGACTTAAATATGCTTCATTACAGAATAGAGAACTGTTATCCATAAAAATATAAATGCTTTGTGCTTCATTGCGGTAATACTGATTTTATTCCTGATATGTATCAGCATGAGCTCAGATATGTTATTTAGAAAAATAATTTTTTTTAACAAACTGCCATTCAGCTCTCCTGGCTATAATGAGTTTATATTTGTCAAATGGTTTTATGTTTAAATGAAAAGTTCATGATAAACAACCTTTCTGAACTGCAGGATACACCATCCACGGGCTGGCATGACATTCATCTTTAGCAAATAGTTTGGGAGGTAATCTATGTGGATATGAAAATGAGCACATTATTTCACTATTAACAAGTACTGCCAAGTTGAAGAAGAGGAAATGTGAGAACACCTAAGATTGTGTTTTTCCTTACTAGTTATGATACAAGGAAACTTTAAAAAAAATGTTTTAACATTAAAACTATCAATCATTTGGTCTGAATAATGATTTGTGCAGTGATGCCTTGCAACATGTTTCTTTAGACCTTGTTTAATCGCAAAAACATTTATCGATTGCTTCACACTAAAGAAAATCCAAGCACAAAAGCAAAAGCTTTGGACCAAAGTCTGTTTTTTGTTGTTTTGTTTTGTCTGGCAGAGATACAAGAAGCCAAGAAGAGTTTCCCTAAATACTGTGAACATTGGACTGTGACGCAAGGTAGGTGAAAGAGGCAAGCTTTTGAGCTTACACAGAACTGATCTTCAGGTGTCTGTGTACGCTCAAAAACTTGTCTCTTTCCCCTACAGAAGTTAGTTCAATAAAAAATATTATTGTGACACTCTGTACCTCAGAGTAGTATCCTGGAACCCCCATATTCAACGCTATCATATAATTATATGTTTTGTACAGAGTATGCCTTGTGAGGTATCCCTTTACAAGGTATCACTTGATCTTTTGAACATTAATATTCTGTTGGATTGTATGTGCTGTCATTATATGTGAGGTTAGGATGTACTGCTGTATATGTTACTGAAATGTGTTGCGAGAACACCCACAACCAGCCTTTCAGGTACAACGATGGAGTAGCCAGACAGTGGTTAATGGCTCATCAATACCCACCAAAGAAAGAATTCACAATCCCAGAGACTCTATGCAATGGGGACTTCTCAGAGAGAGCACATATGCAATGGAGACTGACTCCCATGTCACAGCATAGATATTTCCAGCCAGCTTGAAGAAACTATAAAAGACAGGAAGTGACATCATCACTTGGCCTCTCTCCCTCCCCTCCACTCAACACCTGGAGGAATATCTGGAGGACAAAGACTTTCAATGGGGGGAGGGTGGTCCCAGGATGGAAAACAGTCCCACCCTGTCTATTGAGGATCTGTAACCTGTTTGTACCATCTGCCAGGGTGAGACACTGCTTGATTCAAATCCTGTTTAGTTTGTAGAACTTAGACTGCAAATTTATTTTTTTTCTTAAGTAACCAACTTTGATCTCTACACTTGCTCCCTATAATCGCCTAAAATCTATCTTTATGTAGTTAATAAATCTGTTTTATATTTTACCTAAAAGTGTGTTTTGGTTGAAGTGCTTGGGGATCTCAGCTAAGTTTACAAGGCTAGTGTGTGTCCACTCCACATTGAGGAAGTGACAAACTGGATAATGAACTTACACTGGCCAGGCTTCTGACCAGAGCAAGACAGTACAGTTCTGGGGTGCAAGGCTGAGGAGCTGGGGGGAATTGGCTGGAGTCTCTTTACTGAAGGTTCATGAATGGCTAGGAGAGCATTCATGTAACTCAGTTGAGTGCGCCCCTGCCTGTGCCTGTGGATGGCTATGCAAGTGCAGTGCCTGTCAGAGGCTTGGAGCTTGACATCAGCATCACAGTGAGAGGCAACCCAGGCTGGTAAGTTTGGGAGGGCTCAGCAGTACCTCAGTCCAGGCTGCACTCCAGGTACCCCATCACAATTATCTCACCCACCTTGTCTAATATCGTGGGACCAACATGACTACAACAACACTGCAAACTACACAAGACAGATGCAGATACGTTTGAACTCAAACCTACAACTCTTACTCACATGAGTAATTCCACTGACTATTCACCCAAGTAAAGACTACAGGATCTCACTGTTTGAAAGCTTCAGCATGTGCTCCCCAGAGCAAATATGAGGCAACCGGGAGTGTAGGAGTCCAGACATGGTCCACCAGTGACTATGCTCTGTTGGCACCAAGCAGGACTTCTGGGTGCATTACATGGAGGTAAAGCCTACTGCTTTAGAGAGAGTTAGGCCTAATCTTCCCTGGCTCCTGTGTAGGTGCATGGGGGTTAGGTGTGAAAAATGAAGATCTCTACCTCTTCTCCACCTTCCTTATATCCTGCACAGGGGCATCTAGAAGTCAGCCCTTTGAACGAGACTGGATTTTTGCATTCCCTTTTTCTGTTTGGTAAATCTAAGCAATTTAAAAAGTGCAGTGTAGACACTTCTTAACTATTTATATTTCTGTGTGAAAGTGTTCTTCAGACCATCAAATGTTATTGGTATATGCAACCCACACATATTGTCTGAGAGTTTATTTATCTGCTATATATACATATAATGCAGAGAGCCATAATAATTTGGGCAGCTGGATAATGGTGTGTTTACAGATTCATACTCAAGAAACAAAAATAAATTATATTTTTTGTCATAGTACTGAATACTGTACACAATACTCTGCAAGAACAGGCACATGCTAGTTTCTATGTTAATTCTGAGGACTGCACATTATAATACAGTCAAAAGCAGCATCTTCAGAAGCTTTATTTAAGTATATTACAGTATTTCACTTAAATATGGGTAATAGCTGTTGAATTCCAGCCTTGCCAGCAGCTGGGTTATTCTGCAATTGTAGAATTTTTGTAAAGGAAGTGCAATGTTGTTGGTGTTAATAAGAATCCACTGATACACACTTTCAACCCTAACTGTTTCTTAAAGTTTTTTGTTGAAGAATATGCCTTTTTTGTCAATAAGCCTTAGGCATTCACAGCAGGGTTCTCCTTTGGCTCTCATCACATCCTAGTCTTGAGAAAAAGGGATTTGAAATCCTTTCTTCATCCCACAATTTACAGAGATTGTACCATAAAATGGGGATAATAATATTTACTTACCTACCTCTCAGGGTAACTAATGTTTATATATCATTTTGATCTATACGAGGGAAAGAATCAGTTTAAGTGACATGCATCATAAAATATTAAATTGTTATGAGAGGAGCTACTGAGATCACAAATGTGTTTTTTTGCTGTACGCAGTAAGGGCTCTAGGCCCAACACATTTCTGTATACAGTGCATTCCTGTCACATGTACAGTGGAAAGATTTGCAACATTCAGCTGGTTCCTCAACTGGGGAAAATTATTCTCAGATAGAGATGGTGGATCTGACTCTTAGCTCTGACAGTCTGCCTCTCCCTAAAGTCTAGAAGCCGAGATTTTCAGAAGTGACTAGTGATTCCAAGTATATTAATTTGTAGGTGCCCATCTGAGACACTATAAAGGGGCCTGATTTTCAGAGCACAGGTGCTCAGGACTTGTAGACAATCAAGTTTGGGTCTCAACAATGGAGGTACCCCAAATCAGAAGTCACTTTTGAAATTTTAGCCCCCAGTTTTTACTTTGTAGCAAGTATGAGGCAGGGGCTAGGCTGCACTTTGTCCTGAATGGATGATCTCTCATGCAGCAGCAGTGACAGAAGCAGCAGAGCACATCATGAATTCTTTCTGTAAAGCCAGAGAGTGCAGGGTTAGGGTGAGAAGAGTGGATTCCTATTGGGACCCCCCAAACACATCGTCCTCTGCTCCACCCAGTGATACCCCAAAACACACCACACCCCAAAACACATGCCCCTTCCTTGCACAATACCCCCAAACATCCCCTTCCCCACCCAGAGTGACACCTCCAACCTCCCACCTATACTCACCCCAAACACTCTCCCCTTGCTCACATACACTGACACCCACAAAACAACCCTCTCCCACAGACACTATCCTGTAGTGACACCTCAATACCCCTCCCCTCACAGTGACACCCCAATACACAACCCCTCCCATGACACCCCAATACCCCACAACCCCTCCCACAGTGACACCCTAAAGCCCCTCCCCCACACAGATGCCCCAAAGCCTCTAACTCAGCCCAACCCCTCCCCCCACAGACACCCCAAAACCCCCTCCCTCTACACAACCCCTCCCCCATAGACACCCCCAAAGCCTCCTCCTCTACACAACCCCTCCCCCACATAAACACTCCCAAAGCTCCCTCCCTCTGCCCAACCCCTCTCGCCCACAGACACCGCAAAGCCCCCTCCCTCTACACAACCCCTCCCCCACACAGTGACCCCCGACTTCCCTCCACAACCCCTCCCCCACACAGACACCCCCAAACCCCATTCCTCTACACAACCCCTCCCCCACACAGTGACCCCCCGACTTCCCTCCACACAACCCCTCCCCCACACAGACACCCCAAAGCCCCCTCCCTCTACACAACCCCTCCCCCACACAGTGACCCCCCCGACTTCCCTCCACACAACCCCTCCCCCACACAGACACCCCAAAGCCCCCTCCCTCTACACAACCCCTCCCTCACACAGACACCCCATAGCCCCCTCCCACTACACAACCCCTCCCCCACACAGTGACCCCCCGACTTCCCTCCACACAACCCCTCCCCCACACAGTGACCCCCCCGACTTCCCTCCACACAACCCCTCCCCCACACAGACACCCCAAAGCCCCCTCCCTCTACACAACCCCTCCCCCACACAGTGACCCCCGACTTCCCTCCACGCAACCCCTCCCCCACACAGACACCCCAAAGCCCCCTCCCTCCCCACAACCCCTCCCCCACACAGTGACCCCCCGACTCCCCTCCACACAACCCCTCCCCCACACAGTGACCCCCCCGACTTCCCTCCACACAACCCCTCCCCCACACAGACACCCCAAAGCCCCCTCCCTCTACACAACCCCTCCCCCCACGCAGACACCCCATAGCCCCCTCCCACTACACAACCCCTCCCCCACACAGTGACCCCCCGACTTCCCTCCACACAACCCCTCCCCCACACAGTGACCCCCCGACTTCCCTCCACACAACCCCTCCCCGACACAGTGACCCCCCGACTTCCCTCCACACAACCCCTCCCCCACACAGTGACCCCCCGACTTCCCTCCACACAACCCCTCCCCCACACAGTGACCCCCCCGACTTCCCTCCACACAACCCCTCCCCCACACAGTGACCCCCCCGACTTCCCTCCACACAACCCCTCCCCCACACAGTGACCCCCCGACTTCCCTCCACACAACCCCTCCCCCACACAGTGACCCCCCGACTTCCCTCCACACAACCCCTCCCCGACACAGTGACCCCCCGACTTCCCTCCACACAACCCCTCCCCCACACAGTGACCCCCCGACTTCCCTCCACACAACCCCTCCCCCACACAGTGACCCCCCCGACTTCCCTCCACACAACCCCTCCCCCACACAGTGACCCCCCGACTTCCCTCCACACAACCCCTCCCCCACACAGTGACCCCCCCGACTTCCCTCCACACAACCCCTCCCGCCCCCGGACACGCCGACTTCCCCCCACATCACCGCCAGCCGGGCAGGGCGGCGGCTCCTCCCCCGGCTCGGGGCAGCTCACGTGGCCCGGCGAAGATGGCGTCTCCCGCGGCAGCTCAGGCCCGGGCCGCGCTGCGGGGGCTGGCCCGCCGCTCCGCCCTGCTGAGGGGCAGTTTCCCGGTGAGTGCGCCCGGCTCCCTCCGCCCGCCCCGGGCTGCTCAGGGACGGGGGGCAGCTCAATGAGGGACCCCCCCCGTCCCTCTCCTTGGGGGGGGGCTGATCAACGAAGCCCCCCCCCCCCCTCCGCACTGTCTCCCTCTCTCCGGGGGAGGGGGGGGTCAGTCAGTGGGGGCCCCCCCGCCCCCACCTGGCCCCTTGCCACGGTGGGTGCTTAATGCGTGCCCATCAGACCACCCTGCCGGGGCAACTCTGCGGAGCGCCGTCTGTTCGTACCTGCCGACTGCCTTTTCCACTTCGTGCACCTGACGAAGTGGGTTTTAGCCCACGAAAGCTTAAGCCCAAATAAATGGGTTAGTCTGGAAGGTGCCACAAGGACGCCTCGTTGTTTTTACTGATACAGACTAATGTGGCTACCCCGCCGAAATCTGCAAAGTTCGCAACCCTCCGATTTCGGGCAGCGCTCCTGCTTTTCCTGGTCTCCCCTGCTGTGCTGTCAGAGGCAGCCCTAGTCCTGAAGTCAAGGACAGTCGCCTCAGATGAGGGGCGCGCAGACATGCTAGTAACCTAATGATGGCACTGAGGTTATCGGATGTTTGGGGTTATGCCCTTACAGCAAATGAGGGATGTGCCGGATTTGTCAAAAATATACAAAAACCAGGTACCTCCAGTGAGCACAGCTACTCTGAAACGTATTTTTAGTAATGTTATCATGCCTGGGATGGTGGAATAAAAATGAAATGGAAGACCACCAGATTTGCCCTTGGTGCTCTTTGTTCTAGGAGTACAAATCCTGTAGGCTTCTGTGGGAGTTGCTCTTGTATAACTAAGGGAACTGCTGGGTCTGTGATGTCCAGGGCACGCTAGTTTACCTGAGAAGGTCAGTAATTGACCTGCATGCCATAACTTTGTGAGTCTTAGTGGCGTTATGAAACAATTAATGAACTTTTTCATATAGCCTTTAAATTAGGCAAAACTTCCCTGTAAATTAATGGGAGTTTGGTGTTCACCGGGACTGCAGGATCAGGCTCAGGCTCAGGGTGTATAGTAATAGTCATGGGGATAAAATTAGACACACATTGTAGACACTTACAGTATCATTGGCAGCCAACTGCTTTATTTTTCCTTTTTATCAGGTCAGCAGCTGCACAGATATTTGCTTTGGTCCATGCTTCAGAGTATAAGTATTTTCCCAGTAGCAATGCCCTCTAGAGCTAACAAAGCATGTTTCCAGTCCTGTTCTGCTCTGCTGTGCTCTGCAGGTGTCATTCCTGGTAGTACAGTATTATGTGAGTTTTATTTCAGATAAAGTACGTTGTTGATCCTGACATCACTTAATGGAAAAGAAATACAATGTATAATCCATACAAATTGCACCGGCAGATGCCTGCACCTGTCTGAAGCTGTATAGACTTCAGTAGGGCTTAGTGGTGGGTGCAGAGATCTGTTCATGTGTATCGGTTTGAACAGTAAGACCCAGATCCATAAATGTATTTGAACTCTTAACTTCCATTAATTTCAAGGGAGGTTGGAAGCTTAAATACCTTTTGAGGATGTAGGTCTTTATGCCCAACCTTGTAAACACCGCAGGTGTTAGGGCTCAGTTCTATGAGTGGTCCCACAGAAATTAATAGAATTATTCACAGTAGTAAGCACTAGGTCGAATAGCGTTTGCAAGAATGGGGCCAAAATGGGATACAGTGCCTTCAGATAAAAAACAATGTGGAGTTTGGTGGCACCTTAAAGATTAACAGATTTATTTGGGCATAAGCTTTCATGGGTAAAAAATCCACTTCTTCAGCTGCATCTTCTTTTTTACCCATGAAAGCTCAAGCCCAAATAAATCTGTTAGTCTTTAAGGTGCCACTGGACTCCACGTTATTTTTCTGGATACAGACTAACACGGTTAGCTCTGAAGCCATCCGGGTATCTGATGTGTATGTTCAGTGTCTTGCGCAATGTGGCTTCAATATTGATCAGGGCCTCTGCATATTATTGTAATAGAAATAAAGAACAGTGATTAAAAAGGTTTTTAGTCCATTTCTTCCATGATTCCCCACATTTAGCTTCTAATTCATTAAAACATGTTTATAGGCCCCAGTCCTTCAACCACTTGTGTGTAACCTTTAACTACTGTGAATAGTTTCACTGATTTTGATGACACTACGCAGGTAGTAAAGTTAAGTGTTTGCTAAAGTGTTTGCTGGACTGGGGCCTTAATTTGTACACTTTGTGTATAGAAGCAAGGACTGTGTAGGCCCCTCTTGCTGTCTGAGATAGAGCTCTCTGTTGTCATAGTATCCTTTTGTGAGTATATTTGTACTGGAATTTAGCTCACTCCCCTGTAATCTTGGTGATTTATTTGCAGAAATGCTTTTTGTCTCGAATGAGTGTTGCGTGCTATACAAAAATGATGGATTTTTTCCTGTTGCCAAAACTGACTGCACTGGTCATTATTGTATTGAAACAGAGAAGTCATTTGAATGAATGTGGGTGGTACTGACTTTGAAATCTTCAAGAACAAACACATTTCTCTATAAAACTTAATTTTAAAGGAGCAGTATATAGTACTTAGTCTGGTCTTTTGTCATAGTTCCAGGTTTCAGAAATGGTATTGCATAGTTTTCCCAATAAAAGGAAACTACAAAACATTTCTTACACTTTAACTTTTTGTTGGTTGTTACATTTTTACGGGTGTTAGAGTAAATTTCGTAGCCTGATTCCTAACTTCTTTTCTCTTATATTTTTAATAAATTATGCAATGGTTCCTGCTTACAGAGATTATATCTTATCAAGTCCTTCAGGAAAAATAAGACATGGATTTCAGTTGTCCACAGTGTCCCTGTACAAGAGAATGCATGCCCACTCTTCTTGGAGCAATATTTATAAAGCTCTGAAAAACATGCTAGAGACCATTCTGTGACAGAATTCAATGGGCCTGCAAGATTGAAGTCTCCTCTTTTCTTGAAGGGGAGTTGGGTCCTCTGGGAGTATAGGGTGTTTTCAAAATAGTCTCAGAAACAGTAAACTAAATTTCAGCAATGAATATAAACAACGAATAATTGAGACTGGATTATTACAAAGTGCTCAAGGCAATTCTTCAGCCTTCTAGTGCAAAGTATATACTATGTGGCATATGTGTCTAGAAGAGCATTATGAATCCTTATTCTCAGGCTCAGTGAACGTGGAGAATCCCCTTCCATGGTATAATCTTGTCACGTCTCCAGGAAGGACTCCCTCTTTCATGTCTCATTGAAAATGTCAAATCATGATTTAGTGACAGGAATCACCTGTAAAAACTTGCCTTAGCAAAATTAGCAAGTTTTTAAGGGTAGCCACTGAAAATCCATATAAAATCTTCCATCATTTCTGCAAATGGAGAAAACTTTCCAACCAGCATAGTAGTATCTGAGGGTGATATTGATCCAAATAAAATTCATGTTCTGCCATACCACAAATGGATATAATAAAAATAAATTATAGTCCAAAACCAGAATTCTCACACTTTTCCTCACGGGTCTTTAGCTTCATGTAAATTATTTAAACCTTTCTTGGAGAATCAGACTGTACTTCAGTTTGACTCTTTGTAGATGACAGATTTGCCCTTGAGCTCTAGTTGTATTATGTCCAGAGGGCCTTGAACCCTGCAGGCATGTAGTGCATGAAAAGCTTGCAGATTTTCATGGATTTCCTTGTAAAAAAACAAAATGTGGAGCAAACCTTTGGCCCATTCCTCCTGTGCTAATTTACAGATACATGACAGTTCCATTGGACATTATGATAAATCTGTTATGATATGGGGAAGCAGTGGTCATTACTGCAAAAATAATGTTTTTTCCCGAGTCAGATAATGTCCGTTGGGAAATCTAACCTTAGGTAGGCCCTGATCTTGCAAGTAATTCCATGCAGATGGACCCTTGTGCCTTTAAGACAGTGGGACTCTGTGCTGGTGACCACAGCTTTATTTAAAGGCAAAAAAACTTTGCCATTCATTTACTTTCTATTCTGCTTCTATTGAGCACTTTTCAGACTGTCTTTTAGGTATCTAGTAGAGCGTGTGTGAGTGAGAGACAAAGCCAGGTGGATAGACCACTGCAGTGGGAGCTGAGAGGGACTTCTGGGTACTCATTCTGACTGTGCCACTCTGAGGATAAGGGGACACATCCTCCCTACCTTAATTTCCAACCAGTTCACCTAAACAAATGTCACCTCACATCGGTATAGTTTGAATTAATTAGCAGTTTGTAAAGCCTAGTATAAGAATAACTATTGGTACCAATCTACTTCTAATGTACTGTTTATAGCTGTGGGTAGACACAGTCTCTGGAGAATTAGTATTCATTTGTAAGAACAACTTGGTGCTCTTGGAAAGAGTTCTTGTATTGTGTAGGTATCAAAGTCACTTTCCTCCTATCACCTTGTTTTTACGGTATATGTTATATAGTAACATATTTGGTAATATTCTGCCATATCCTTGCAAAACGGTGGGTCAGCAGAAAATTTTGTTTAACCTCATTTAATTCTGTTGTCTACCAAATGACCTGCAGAACAGATGTCATGAAGAATGCTTAGGAGTTTGAGCCTGGGTCCTTAATAACCACAGTCTCCTTATATACTCATTTCTCTTTATACCCTTCTCCTTTCCTTTTTTTAGAGGGTTGACTGTCATAGTGAATTGTTGATTCCTTTGCCTTTTAGGGATGCCATTTTGTTAAATCCAGCTCATTGTTTAGTACAGTTTTGTGGTTACTTAACCAAACTCCTGCTGAGTGTCTGACCACGCCTTCAGTTGACTCTCTGAGTGCATTGTTCCCTCAGGCATCCCAATCTCTTTTTTGTAGCTTCAAGCATATACATCGCAGCTTTGAGCATATACCCTAAGGAACTACTCCAGCAAATCCACTTCTTTAATATGCTCTGTTGAAGAAGCAAGCTTCTAGCCATCTGCTGAACCCGTTTATCTGTACTGTCATCTTTTTTACACTAAGTTCTTTAATAAAATGTGGGGCTTCGTGATATAAGTGTGACTGGTCATGACAGTAACTTAGAAACTGGTAATTATGCACTGATCCATAGTTAATATTGATTCAATTAAAAATCAGATCAATAGTTTAGAGGCTTGGAGTTATGGGATGCAATTAAGTAGAGGAAAACTTTAGATTGAATATTGAAGTATTTTCTAACAGTGGAGTTTACTAGACTGTTGCACAGGAAATGTTGGTACTCTAATGGCTTGTGCCATTTAAAAAAAGAGATTGGACAAAGCACTGAACACATACCGTAGGCAGAAATCCTTCCTTGGCCTGACGATGTACATGATGACCTGAAGCCTTCTCTTATCTATTTTCTGATTTATCCTGCTGCTGCTGACATAGTCTCACATAGCAGCCAAATATTGTTGATTGTGTAAAGGGAGAATTCAGAAAAGTTACAGATGGTAACAATAACATCTTTATACACACAAACATTTATTTGTAAGGACAGATTTATTTTACATTGTTAATCCCATTATATGCTGATTCAGAGAACAAAATATGTTCAGTAAATATAGGCTTGTGAATATCACCTTTATCCACAGAGGAATTATCAGCTTTCTATTTGGTTGATTTTCTCTCTCTCTCTGCTTGCCCATAGACTTCTCAAACAGCAACAGTTCTCCATCTTCAACATATTGAATTAGGTTTTGTTTCTTTTTGTCTGTCTGTCTGGTGACCTGACAACTTATAAGTCACTGTCTGGAGAAATCATAATATTGTGGTTACACATGTCCTCAGTGTTGGGTGGATGCATAGTGGACTTTGTCTTAAAGTAACTCTTTTAATTTATGTAAAGTTCCCTTTTTAATATCTTGGGGTCCATAGATAATATGGTGTATTTAATGGTTCTGTGACAAATTCTTATAGAAATATAAAGCCCTTGATAGTAAGTCAGCATTCAAAATTATGACTGTTCTGTGAATGTGAAGTGTTAAAATTGTTGCTCTGAAAGTCATATATTCATTTGTGTATATTGAATGAAACACACTCTTTAGGTTTTACTTAATTTGAGTAGTACTGATTACTGATTGGCATTGGAAAACACAGTAATTTAAACATTCGCTTCTACCCTCTGTATCCTGCATAATTAATAGTTCAGGTTTAGTTTTTTTTCTTTTCATAATATAAAGGTATGGATTCTTGCTGTCTACCAGTGAAGGACCAAAGGTTATATACAAGTTCTTATCAGCTAAATGAGGTTGTACAAGCTGCATTGTAAATGTTGCAATTTTCCTGTGTGCTTTGTTGCTCTGCAAAATGAATGTGACTTTTTATATAGTGCCCATGCAATTTAAGTTAATAAAGCTGAGATTCATCTTAAAGGTGGTGTAGTAGATGGAATGCTGACCTGCAGGATTCAGTGGACCTTAAATTAGGTCCTTGTCCCAAACTGAATTAGGTTTTTATGATTAAACTGTACGTGGAAGAGTTTCATTTGTCTGAAAATGAATGAATAAATTGAGAATATCAGTAACAGCAATTTTAAAAAATACCGATTTATATAAAAAGAAAAGGAGGACTTGTGGTACCTTAGAGACTAACAAATTTATTTGAGCATGTTAGTCTCTAAGGTGCCACAAGTACTCCTTTTCTTTCTGCGAATACAGACTAACACGGCTGCTACTCTGAAACCCATTTATATGTTATGTATTCAGAATACTTTAGGAAACAATAAGGAAGCTCTTGGGAATAAAAACTGGCCAAGATGAAAAATGGGAAGGTATTACAAGAACAGGTAAACTCGGGGGGGGAAAAATGAGGTAAACGCTAAAGAACTTTTTTTTTTTTTCAAAAAAACCCCACACCTCTAAAAAAACTCTTAAAAAAAAAAAAAAAAAGAAAAGAAAATCTCAATTTGTGTTGCTGAAAATTTTTTTACCAATGGAACATTTCATTACTCTTTTAGGTCTTCCTCTAAGGGGTCCAAAGACTAAAGTATAGTTAAATAGCTGCCAGGAAGGCAGTTACTACTTAACAAAAAAATAAAACAGCTCCTGATACACAGTATTGGCATGAAAGAGTCTGGTAAAGGAAAAATATACAAGTGCAAGGCAGAGGTGAAAGTACCATGAGAGTGACTTTGGAATTATGAACAAAATATTCAATTCACACTAACATATCACTTGCTGTAATTTTTAGATATATGTTATAGCTGTAACCAAAGCTATGCAGGAAAAGCCATTTGCAGTGCACAACAAGAAATTGTATTGGTCTCACAAAACCCAGGAATGGTGATTCATATTCTTGAGTGCCATCTAAGTTTAATCATTTATTTATATATATATATGTAGACGTCTCTTTTTATAGACCATTCCTATAATAATGAGCAAACTGAGACAGAGGTTAAGTGACTTGCTTGGCGCCACAGATGTAGTTGGGGCCAGAGCTGGGTTGAGCATTCAGGAGTTCCTGACTCCCACTCCATTCCTCAAATACAGAACGTGAGCGGCTCCACCTCACTCCCGTTTTTCAAATGTCCAATATGAAACTGGTTTGAAGACTATTGGCCGGTTACTGATTCAGCTATTGGTAGATGAGCCAATGTTCTCACTCCTCTATTCATTCTGTACTGTCTCTTACGTGAAGTTGGTGTGGGTTGGCATTGGCTTTGCAAGTGACCTGTCACTTAGTGCCTCATTAATGTTGTCAGCTGTCAGGTAAGTAGTGTGTTTAGCTATTGGAAGAGCATACTTCTGATGAAGGATTGCTTTCCCTTAATCCCTTAGCTCACTGATTAGCTTTTATTGAATGAACTTCCCTAGGTCTAAATGTCTCAATCATTTCAAATGGCTAAGCATATGCAGTGAATGTGCCTGCATTTCCAGGAAGCAAGATTGCTTTGTCTTAAAGATGACTTAAAAATAAATTTATTTTTCTGGGTGTTTGATCAGTGATGCTGGAAATGTAGAAATTCACTTTAAGGTCAAAGTCTCTGATGATGAAGAGATAACACTCTTTGTCAGAAGCTGGGAATGAGTGACAGGGGATGGATCATTGATGATTAACTGTTCTGTTCATTCCCTCTGAAGCATGCGGCATTGGCCACTGTCAGAAGACAGGATACTATTGGGCTAGATGGACCTTTGGTTTGACTCGGTATGGCCGTTCTTATGTTCTTAACACTGCTTATAGTGTCCCAGACCCTTGCTTTGGGATTTGATGATGGCAGCAGTGTAAATTTCCATCATGTGGTTTTCCAGTACCCAACATGACTAATTGAGAAATACTGGTAAAAAGTGACCTGCGATAGGTGGAAAAAGATACTTGTAACATTTGGTCCCCTATTCCAGCCACACCAGTATCTGTTTGGCACTTATTTAAGGGCTTGCTTCAATGGAATATTATTTGACTTTTCAGTTTCTCTCCAACTGCCTGACCCAGGAAATCAGAAGGTTGTACTCCTTCATGGGTGTACCATGGTGACTTGAGCTCATTTCACTCTAGTCTGTGGAAACTATCTACTCTGATACTTCACAAAAGGGAGCTATGTAAACCCACCTGGGATTAGTAAAGTAAACTGTCTTTCATGTCCAATGTGTACCTTGACAATTCTGTTTATATCTTATGTTTTCCTCTAATTTTCATCTCTCTTTCTATTACTATGGATATTTGCATCTTTATTGTTTAAAAATGTGCTGCTGGCTGCTCAAAATCATAATCCACTGTGATGATGTGATTGGATACCATAAAGATTATTAGTATGTGACTTCAAGTAATACAGAATAGGAGCAGAAAATTTCTTTAAACAGTGATTCCATTTTATGCTTGATTCCCTAGTAAACACAAGAGAATACAGGCAAATATTGGCCAGACTGTTTCTAAATTGAATGTTTATCTAAGTTTTCCATAAAGTGTCAATGACTCCTGTCACTATGCCTTTGTGGGTCACAACTGAGAATACCAATTTCAGGACAAATTGTTGAGAGTAAGGGTGGACAAACCCCAAAACTGGTGGTTATTTTCCCTATAAGATATACCAGACCAGCAACAAAAGTAAACTTCTGTTTCACCACACTGGTTAACAAGAAGTCAGAAAAGCAGTCTCCTTAGACATTCCAGTCCTAGATTCAATACCCAGGCACTAGACTTAAAGATGGGTGGTTATTAAAACCACTGTTGTCAAACCAAAAGGTTCTTCTGCTCCCAAAGGACCACCCAGGTCAATATACAATTCAGATCTGATCCAATAATCACGCTGTTGCGAATCCTTTAGAATCTAAAATTTAAAGGTTTATTTATAAAAAGAAAGAAAGGTGAGAGTTAAAATTGGTTAAAGGAATCAAATACATACAATAAATGAAAAGTTCTTGGTTCAGGCTTGTAGCAGCGTTGGGATAAACTACTGGCGTAAGTCAAGTCTCTGTTTGCTTCCAGATCATTGGAAGATCCTCAGTCCCTTGGTTAGAATGCTCCCAGTAGTATAAGTTCATAGTCCAGAGGCTTGAGCAGGAAAGAGGCAAAATGGAGATGTTTCCAGGGCCTTTTATAGCTTCTGCCATATGGAGGGAAATCCATTGTTTCAAACAAAGCCCTCAGGACAGCTAGTGGAAAATGACAGGTAGCAAGATGGTGGGTGTTGTCACATGGTCAAGGCACATGTTCATGCATGATTTCACTTAGTCACAGCAGAGGGCATTACCTATTCTATGTTGTTCACATGAAAGTCTATCAGGCGTCGATGGGTGTCTTCCATGGTCCATTGTGAGTTAAGCCGCTTAATTTGATGAGCCACTTAATTTGAATGGTCCCTTTAAGATACGCAGGCTAAATATTTTATGGGTGTTACCCCCGGAGAAAATGTATTTGAAATACAGGTATAGAGCCAATGCTCATAACTTCAAATACAAAAATGATACATGTATACAAATATCATAATCTTATTCATCAAATCATAACCTTTCCATAGACACCTTACTTGACAACCTTTGTACAAGATTTGTTCCAATTATATAATCTCATATTTTAATCAGATAATGTCACAAATCCTTAACAGACTTTTAAGAAATATATTCTCTAATGTACAGCAGTATTGAAAAGCTTCGTTGATAAAATGATTACTTGAGTTAGAAATTCAGAAGCACTTCTGACCAGCTCATTGGTCATGACTTGGGTTTCTTAAGAATTCAGAAAGTTTAAATTAGGATGAAGTAAGTATACTGAAAATTCATAGGAAAGCATAGTCTGAACATCATAAATATTTTATCTTTTTGTAGGTTGTAAAACAGCCTTAGATTTTCTTTTTCTGCTGGCTGTATTAAATATGCAAAGCATTTTTTCGATGTTATATTTTGCATAAAAATGTAATTTTTACATTGTAGAAAAATTATGAAGTTAAACATTTTATAAGATGAGAGCAAAAATATTAAATTTCCCCTTAAGATATTTAAAATAAAAGGAACATTTCTAATTTATGTGGAGAAGATATTTCATTTCACTCTTTCAGTTAGTAATGCATATCACCAACAATCGTTTCTTTGCAAAGGCAGGGAACATATTAGAGTATTTTCTGCAACTGATTACACAGTTGTATATTGCAGTCTATTTTCAATAGATACTTCAAAGCCCTTATTTTTAGGTCCAGGAAAGCTACCTTTCCTAAAGCTTTGAAGTTTAAATAAGCAAAATGGCCATAATTTGGCTAAAATTAATTACTAATGGAAAACAGTGCTATTGATAGCTAGTCCATTGACAAAATAGAATTGAATCCAAATTTTTATTATGCATACATTTTATCCAAAAAATAGGCTTATTTAAAAGCAATGAAAATTGGGTCCAGAAATGTGAAGGTGCTCTGAGCGCCTTTGAGTTGTAAGCATGTGGATGCTCAATAAACATTCTGAGTACTGATTTATTATGATGAAGTTTTGTAAATCCTGAAGTTTGTTTAAAAACTGTCATAAAGGTTTATTTCGCAAATGTTTTCTGATTTAATCTGGTGTGTGACACTAAGCAAGACAAGGTGGGTGAGGTAATATCTTTTACTGGGCTAACTTCTGTTGGAGAAAGAGACAAGCTTTCAAGCTTACACAGAGCTCTTCTTCAGGTCCAGAAAACTTACTCCAGGCTTGGTCTAGGAGCTTATGTTGGTATAACTATGTCGCTCAGGGGTGTGGAAAATCCATCCCCCTGAGCAATATAGTTATGCCGACCTAACCCCTGGTGTAGACAGCACTATGTTGAAGGGAGGGCTTGACATAGCTACCATCTCTCGGGGAGGTGGAGTATGAGAGACATTTCCTGTTGGGTAGCATCTTCATTAAGCTCTGTAGTAGGACAACTGCACCACTATAAGTGTAGACAAGCCCTCAGAGCTAAATACAAGCTAAATAAACAGATTATTTAACAAAAGTAGTTAACGCCTTTTAAGGGACCATTCAAGGTGAAGTGGCCTGTTAACACCCCTCCAGTCACAGGGAGGAAAGGAAGGGGTGGGGGAAGCAGCTGGCTGAGGGGGAGGAGTTAGATTGTTGCAATAAGCCATAATTCCAGTGTCTCTGTTCAGTCTATGGTTTTTAGTGGCTAGTAAAGTTATGCATTTAAGCTCCCAGACGCCTCTTTTGAAAGTGTTTGTGTCGGTTTCCTTGGCGAATGAGCACTCAGAGGAAGGGTGACCATATTTCTCAAAGTGAAAACGGGACACCGTGCGAGGCTGGCCCAAACCACTTGGTGTTGTTGCTGGCCTAAGGTGCACCCCACCCTCCTGTCCAAGGCCGCCGTTGCTGCTGGCTTCCCCTTCCGAATGTTCCTTTGCACCCCACTTTTTTATCCAAACTGGCCATTTGTCCCGTTTTGCTCTTGCCAACTGATCATACAAAATTACGTCGTTATAACTACATTGCTCAGGGGGTGTGAAAAATCAACAACCTTAAGTGACGCAGGTATTTTGACCTAACCCCTGGTGTAGATGGAGCTATGTTGATGGGAGGGTTTCTCTCGTCGATAAAGCTACCACCTGTTCCCAGGGCAGTTGGAAGAGCACAGGAGGGCGCCAGGCTATGGTGTGAAAGTTCTGTTTGTTTCTCCTTGATGAAACCCCCCGCCCCTTGGTTCACTCTACTTCCCTGTAAGCTAACCACCCTCCCCTCCTCACTTCGATCACCGCTTGCAGAGACAATAAAGTCATTGTTGCTTCACATTCATGCATTCTTTATTAATTCATCACACAAATAGGGGGATAACTGCCAAGGTAGCCTGGGAGGGGTGGTGGGGGAGAGAAGCACCGGGAGGGGTGGTGGAGGAGGGAAGGACAAGGCCACACAGCTCTTTAAAAGTTTAAAACTTTAAAACTTATTGAATGCCAGCCTTCTGTTGCTTGGGCAATCCTCGGGGGTGGAGTGGCTGGGTGGCCAGAGGCCCCCGCACTGTGTTCTTGGGCGTCTGGGTGAGGAGGCTATGGAACTTGGTGGAGGAGGGCGGTTGGTTACACAGGGGCTGTAGCGGCAGTCTGTGCTCCAGCTGCCTTTCCTGCAGCTCAACCATATGCTGGAGCATATTAGTTTGATCCTCCAGCAGCCTCAGCATTGAGTCCTGCCTCCTCTCATCATGCTGCCACCACCTTTCAGCTTCAGCCCTCTCTTCAGACCGCCACTTACTCTCTTCAGCCCGCCACCTCTCCTCCCGGTCATTTTGTGCTTTCCTGCACTCTGACATTGTCTGCCTCCACGCATTCGTCTGTGCTCTGTCAGTGTGGGAGGACAGCATGATCTCAGAGAACGTTTCATCGTGAGTGCTGTTTTTTCGCCTTCTAATCTTCACTAGCCTCTGGGAAGGAAAAGATCTTGTGATCCTTGAAACGCGTGCAGCTGGTGGAGGGGGAAAAAAAAGGGGACCCTCCCTGCTGAACATACACCAAACTACATTATTGCTAAGTGTGAAAGGGTCAGACTAGGGAACAATCAGTTTGCAATCAGACTGATTATAAAAGACCAAGAAGGAGCACTTGGCAAAATCAGTTCTAGGGCATATAGCAGGACAGAGAGGGACGAAAAAATGGTCCTGAAACCTTGAAGTTAAAATGTTTGTTGTAGTATAGTGGTTCTCAAACTGGGGGTCGGGACCCCTCAGGGGTTCATGAGGTTCTTACGTGGGGGGGGGGGTCACAAACTGTCAGCCTCCACCCCCGCTGTTTTAGTAGGTTTCAGAGTAACAGCCGTGTTAGTCTGTATTCGCAAAAAGAAAAGGAGGACTTGTGGCACCTTAGAGACTAACCAATTTATTTGAGCATAAGCTTTCGTGAGCTACAGCTCACTTCATCGGATGCATACTGTGGAAACTGCAGAAGACATTATATACACAGAGACCATGAAACAATACCTCCTCCCACCCTGCTCTCCTGCTGGTAATAGCTTATCTAAAGTGATCATTCTCCTTACAATGTGTATGATAATCAAGTCAGGCCATTTCCAGCACAAATCCAGGTTTTCTCACCCCCCCCCCTTTTTTCCAAAAACCACACACACAGAAGCTCACTCTCCTGCTAGTAATAGCTTATCCAAAGTGACCACTCTCCCTGCAATGTGCATGATAATCAAGGTGGGCCATTTCCAGCACAAATCCAGGTTTTCTCACCCTCCCACCCCCATACACACACAAACTCACTCTTCTGCTGGTAACAGCCCATCCAAAGCGACCACTCTCCCCACAATGTGCATGATAATCAAGGTGGGCCATTTCCAGCACAAATCCAGGTCTTCTCAAACCCCCCCCCCCCCACACACAAACTCACTCTTCTGCTGGTAATAGCTCATCCAAACTGACCACTCTCCTAATCAAGGTGGGCCATTTCCAGCATAAATCCAAGTTTAACCAGAACGTCTGGGGGGGTTAGGAAAAAAAAGGGGAAATAGGCTACCTTGCATAATGACTTAGCCACTCCCAGTCTCTATTTAAGCCTAAATTAATAGTATCCAATTTGCAAATGAATTCCAATTCAGCAGTTTCTCGCTGGAGTCTGGATTTGAAGTTTTTTTGTTGTAAGATAGCGACCTTCATGTCTGTAATTGCGTGACCAGAGAGACTGAAGTGTTCTCCGGCTGGTAAAAGAATACGTAAAAGAATAAATGGACACAAATCAGATGTCAAGCATTATAACATTCATAAACCAGTCAGAGAACACTTCAATCTCTCTGGTCACGCAATCACAGACATGAAGGTCGCTATCTTACAACAAAAAAACTTCAAATCCAGACTCCAGCGAGAAACTGCTGAATTGGAATTCATTTGCAAATTGGATACTATTAATTTAGGCTTAAATAGAGACTGGGAGTGGCTAAGTCATTATGCAAGGTAGCCTATTTCCCCTTTTTTTTCCTAACCCCCCCAGACGTTCTGGTTAAACTTGGATTTATGCTGGAAATGGCCCACCTTGATTATTGTGCACATTGTGGGGAGAGTGGTCGCTTTGGATGGGCTGTTACCAGCAGGAGAGTGAGTTTGTGTGTGTATGGGGGTGGGGGGGTGAGAAAACCTGGATTTGTGCTGGAAATGGCCCAGCTTGATTATCATACACATTGTAAGGAGAGTGATCACTTTAGATAAGCTATTACCAGCAGGAGAGTGGTGGGAGGAGGTATTGTTTCATGGTCTCTGTGTATATAATGTCTTCTGCAGTTTCCACAGTATGCATCCGATGAAGTGAGCTGTAGCTCACGAAAGCTCATGCTCAAATAAATTGGTTAGTCTCTAAGGTGCCACAAGTACTCCTTTTCTTTTTACTGTTTTAGTAGGTAACTGGCAAAGATCAGTTAAAAGTGGTAAGTGTGGTGTGTTTGTTTTTGTATAAATAAGGATTGTCAATGCTCCCCTTGCTGCCACAAGCTTCATTTCCTTTAGATATTTGCAGATTTTCCTGCATTTCTAATGGCAGCAGGTTGGAATATTCAAGTTATAAAGCGTATCAATGTTTCTGAAACATTTTGGAAAACTGGGGAGTTGCACTGTGTGTGATGCTATGGCTCAGGATTTGAGAAATGCTCTCTCCAGTGGCTAATAGGAAGTTTTCCTGTGCAAGAACTGGCCCCTTCTGAAAATCCTAAGTTTCATTTATCTTCGCAACCATACAGGATTTTTTTAAAATTTTCAGAGTGTGAACCGAATGTAAACCAATTCAGTGCTGTCTTCCAGACCCTCCTCTGCTGCTCTAGTTGCCTCTACTTATTCACAGATTCATAGATACTAATGTCAGAAGGGACCATTATGATCATCTAGTCTGACCTTCTGCACAACGCAGGCCACAGAATCTCACCCACCCACTCCTGCGAAAAACCTCACCTATGTATGAGCTATTGAAGTCCTTAAATCGTGATTTAAAGACTTCAAGGAGCAGAGAATCCTCCAGCAAGTGACCCGTGCCCCATGCTACAGAGGAAGGTGAAAAATCTCCAGGGCCTCTGCCAATCTGCCCTGGAGGAAAGTTCCTTCCCGACCCCAAATATGGCCATCAGCTAAACCCTGAGCATATGATGCTGCTATTTCAAATCCAGTTTTACTCTGCTGCTGCTTGGGAAAGCTTTGAGAAATGTTAAAAGGTGGGCTTGAGGGAACAAGAGAGAAAAACCCACAGAAGTCTCCACTAGTCCCCAGCATCTCCCTTCCCCTAGGAAGCAAGAGGCTCTGGGGTAGGGCGAGGGAAAAGAGTGAACGCTGTGAATTCCCTGTTCCATCCACTTTAAAGATACTTTCCCCTGCACGTATGAAGTTTCTCAGCATGACATAGGTATGTTTGCATGGGCGTGGAATAAAAATCTACTTATGGAAAGTGAATTTATCTTTATTATTCTCCATCCCCTGGTGGCTGCTGCTAACATTCAAGACGTTAGCAGTAGGTGCATATGCATTGTGATAGTTGGGCCCGCCCAGCAATCATTACAAGGTTAGTAATACACTGCAAACAATGCCAGGCTCAGCACACTACAGCAGTAGTCCCCAACCTTTCTGTGGGAATGGCATATTCCTATTCCCAGAAGACTGTGGCGGGCGCCAGACACCCCGCTGCCGAAATGCTACTGACCAGCGGCAAGAAGCATCGCTGCCGAAATGCCGCTGAGAAATGGCAACGCTTCTCGGCGGCATTTCGGCGGGCGGTTCTTCTGTGGCCGCGCTCGGCGGCGGCTTTTCGGCGGCACGGTGTCCTGCGGGTGCACACAACTGCCCCAGCGGGCACCATTGCACCCGCGGGCACTGCATTGGGGACCCCTGCGCTACAGCAACACACATTATTGTGGCTCAGGGTTAAAATGCTCCTTCAAGGCCTCCCTCAGCTGAACAGTGCCCCCTCCCGTTGAGCTCCTCTTCCAGTCTTGTGTTCATAACGTACAGCACGGTACTGAAGAGCAGTGCAGGATTCATGCTTTCTGACAGAGATGGTAGGTTACCAGGGCAGGTGAAAAGCATCTGGAAACCTAGCAGGGTGCCCATAGAATGATGGGATTGAGAAACCTGCGTCGTGAGACGTTGTATCTGCCCCTGTGAGGCATTGCAAACCCCTTCCTAAAACACCCTGTGGCCAGTTGCACGGGGGATAGCTACTTCATATTGCTTCTCACTCGTTCCTCATTCTTCCTTGCAGGGACCACCTATAGGACTGAGAGTGTAGATGAGTCTCCATATTCATTCAGTTCTTCTGTCTTTTAGATTCTGACCCCCCCATGTCAGTTGTGGTGGAGCAGTTTGTGAAAGGAAAACTTGTCCAGTAAGAACTGGAATAGGTGACTCATTTTTGATGATCCATAAAACAGCTAGTAGATATATAAACTGCTGTATTTTTGGCTACTTTGGACACTGGCCATCTTTGAGGGAGAAACCTACAGTAAAAGTCACCATGTCCAATTACTCTGTTCCTGTTGCTGTTTGTCTTTTTCCCCCTGCACCCTACTCTTTACCGTTGGTACTCTTAATTATGTTGGACTTTGCTTAAGTGATTCATTGTTTGCCTTCTACCATGCTGGATTTTTTTTTCCTAATCACTTGTCAGTGAACAGCAAAGACTTCAAGTGTTGTTGCTGGTTCTTTATTTCTCTTTACTTGAACTTCTGGTTCATGAAGATGTACAGTATTCTTTTACTCTACACAGTGTATTCAGCTTTATCTTTTAGAGTCTCTTCTGTTTTTTTGGTGCCTTTATTATTATAATTATTATTTTAAACTGTCAGCCATGGGCTTTGTGAAGGTCATATGTCACATGAACTTGCCATACTGGATGTTCTCCTGCATAACTCTTGCTTCCACTATCTAAAGATCATTTTAATTAAGATACATTTTAGCTCAAAGATATCTCATCATGGAATACATTCTAATTCTATAGTATGAGACAATACATTCATGTAATGTTTAAGAAAAGTTTTGTAAATGAGTTCCAATAGTTCATGGATTAGGGACCCAATTTTATGGGGTTCCAGGGGCTTCTGTATAGATTATTTAGGTTAATCTTTCTATCTACCCAATGGGACTCAGTGCTCAGTCTAGAAGGTACCATCAGAGATGCTTAGTTTTGCAGTTCTCAAACTGTGGTTTTCTGTCTCCAGAGATAACATGCTTGTTAACAGCAAAAATGTTTTAAAATAAATAAATATAGAGAAGTGAGAAATAACAGACCTCAACCCTGTTGTCCTCTGCAAATTTGTGTATACTGAGTCAATCAGTTACCTCTTTCTCAAAGTGCAATGTTTCAAAAAGTTCAGTGAATAGAAGATTGTGGGGGCGGAATAGATCTGGACAAGGAGAAGAAGTCTGGAGATAAATGTGATAAGGGAGGGACAGGCAGTAGAAACAAAAGTGAAGCATATTCCCGAAGTCTTGAGGTCTTTCTGAGTGTAGCCTTCATTGATTTGAGATCTACGATACCGTTCTCTCACTAGAAGGGAAAACCTATAATGGCAGCAGGCTGTAAAAGAGACCCAGTTTGGGAATATTTTAGTGAAGTACTTCTCTACCTGTGGGTAAGACAGGGATGCGTGCAAAATGCAAACAGCGCAACAAAGAAATGCAATGTCTGGGTGCCTGAATGAAACAATGTCATGAGACAATGTCATGAGAAGTGTTCCTTCTCAGGAGGAAGCTCCGCTCAAGATGATGAAAGGAACATGTCTGAACATGCAGGATCTTCAGGTTGGTAAACTTTTTTTATTTCATGCTTTTCTTAAGGACTGCCTTCTAGTCTTCAGTCTTCCTTCTAGACAATTCTTGAATTCTCGTGTTTGAGCAAAAAAATATAGTTGTTACTCTATGGTACTATCATTTTAGATGTAGTTGTGATAAAAAATAAATAGCTGAAATAGGGAGATCTTTCTTTTACAATTTCACCTTTAAAGTAGTATTGGGTGTCAGTGAATGCAATGAGTAATACTAAATGATGAGCAGTATGGTAATTAATAATTAAATAACTGCATTGACTTATTTTGTTTAGGAGAATCCATCCTCAACATACAGGATTCTGAAGACTATCCACCTTCAAGATCACCATCATTTTCTATAGTTTGAGTTTTCTTCCAATGATAGTGTTTCAGTCACATTATATATGTCACATAGCCACAGTATATCACCTGTAGCAAAAAGGAAAAAAAAATATCTTCATCATCCAGAAACAACCATAGATAAGTTTGTGATAAGAACCACCAGATTACAAAAAGAGGTAATTGATGGAAAAAATTGCCCGATTTGTTTATGCAACAAACTTTCCTTTCCGTATGATTGAAAACCCACACTTCATTAACATGGATCAGTCATTAAAACCAGGATACGGTCCACCCAACAGAGCAGATGTCACAGGCAAATTGCTGGATAAAGTGTATAAAAGAGAAATTGAGCAGTGTGCAAAAGATCTAGAGGGTAAAATTGTTAACCTGAGTCTTGATGGGTGGAGCAATGTCCACAATGATCCTGTTTGTATGTGCTTGTGTAACAACAGAAGAAGGGAATGTCTTCCTTACAGAAACAATTGATACATCAGGAAATGCGCACACAGCAGAATACTTACGAGAAGTAGCAGTAAAAGCTATAACAAACTGTGGGGAAAAAAAATTCAAGTGTCTAGTACACAGCTTGGGTCACAGACAATGTTGCAAATGTATCCAAGATGAGAAGAAATTTAGAAGAGAGTCCCAAGCTAATTACTTACAGTTGCAATGGTCATTTGATGCACCTCCTCGCCAAAGACTTCAGTGTTCCAGAAATAAAGGCTAATGTTGAAATTGCAAAGTACTTCTGAACAACCACTTTGCAGCAGCTGCTCGGAAAAAAGTGGGAGGAACCAAGCTAACTCTCCCACAAAACGTGCGATGGAACTCAGTAGTGGACTGTTTTGAGAGCTATATAAAGAACTAGCCTAATCTGATGATAGTTTGTGAACAAAATCGTGAATAAATAGATGGCACTGTCACAGCCAAAGTTCTCAACATTGGGCTTAACAGAAATGTTGAACACATGCTGAGTATCCTGAAGCCTATTTCTGTAGCCTTGAATAAAATTCAGGAAAATAGCTATTTTATTGCTGACGCTATTGAAATTTGGAAGGAACTGAGTGAGATCTTAAAAAGAGAAATATGCAATGACAAAGTTAAATTACAAGCATTAAAAAATGAATGGGACAAGCACTATCTCCAGCTCATTTTCTTGCAAATATTCTCAATACTCAGTACCAGGGTGAACCCTTAACTGTTGAAGAAGAGGAGTTGGCTATGACATGGACATCTAGCGATCATCCCTCCATAATGCCAACTATAATAAACTTCAGAGCTAAGGGCGAACCATTCAAGAAATATATGTTTGCTGATGATGCTTTAAAGAAAGTCTCACCAGTGAACTGGTGAAAGTCACTTAAGCACTTGGATTCAGAGATGGTTGAAGTGGTAATTTCACTTTTTAACAGCAGTAGCTTCTTCTGCCGGAGTAGAAAAACTATTTTCTTCCTTTGGACTAATTCATTCAAAATTGAGAAATCGTTTGGGACCTGAAAAAGCAGGAAAGCTTGTTTTTCTTTTCCAGATTATGAACAAACAGGAAAATGAAGGTGAAGACAACTGAGTTAGCTGCAGAAGACAATATTTTAAGTTTCTCATGTTGACCTGGCTGACATAGTTGATTTAATTTTTTTTTAAATATTTCATTTAACTATTTTAGTTAAAAAAAATTTTTAACAAAAACAAACCTGATTTTAAAAAACTTGAATGTTTAACTAAATTGAAAAAGTCATTTGCTTGTTTTGTTAAAATATTATGTGTTGAAGAAAAAATCCAGAACACATAACGTTGTTGTTTTAGTTGAATAAAACAATTTAAATGTTTGTCAGGTGATATTCTCCTAATACAGCATGGCAAGAAAATCCTCCAAATACTAATGAATAACCTGCTGGTTTGCAGATAGTTCACCTCCCAATGACTTCATAAATATCTGCTTCATTTACCAAAGGTAAATGAAATAACCAAACAGAAATTCATTTTCTAATATAGCTGTAAAACGAATCTGAAAAGTTTTCAAAATAAATCACTTAAAAATGTATAGTGTGTACCTTCTAAAAATGAAACCTACATCTATCGCTGAGTTGTGAAGAATATGTATTAAGGTTATAACAACCAAGAAGAATTCCCTTTTATGTAGAAATCCATGATTAAATCGAGTTTTCCTGACTAGTGATTTTAAATCAAATCCACCCTGATCCGACACCTACTATTTATTTAGTTGTGTCACTTTTCCAGCTTCATTCTGTCCCTTCAGACTAGCTGTAACTGCTGTTGCTTATTGTTGCTGTCCTTGTGCACCATTTTATTTCCTCTCTGCTGAATTTTAGCTCTTTGCCCCTTCTTTTCTTGTTACTAGCCTTGTGAAAATGTTCAGGTTTGATACTGTGAATGCAAATGTAGCCTTGTTGCTGTTTGTGGGATGCTAGTTTTTTGTCTTTTCAAAGAGAAGTAGTCCGCATGGCTAATCTGGCCATATTTTTGCCCACAGGTATTAATATAGATATTTATTGAGTATTCGTTTAAATGCTTGTTGGTTTTTATAATATTACAGAAGTCAAAACCAGTATTTGCTTTTATATTATGCTGAAATTAGAAGGAAGGAATAATGTTATTTCCCACTTAAAGTGCCTGTGAATACATGATAAAAATTTAATTGAGAGAATAATACAGATATTGCTTCGAGTCATTTTCCCCCATATATGAAAAACCAATTACCTTCTCCTTCTGACCCTAGGAGCTATTTAAGTCAGTCAGATTCTGAACAGATTAAAACAGAGAAACCTCGCTCACAATCCAAGAGGAATTGTGAGTTGAAAGTTTAATACCTACTTGTGTTTTTAGGGCCATGTAACACTGCAGTACATTTATAGATAGCCTGTTAGTTACACTTTTTATTTTTTAATTAACATTCCTCTAGGGAGGTTAGAATTTAATAGTAGCATGCTCCAAAACTGAAAATATTCAGATACAATAGATGGTTGAGTGGGAAACAAGTTGGTCATATTCTTTAGGGTGTGAATGCAACTCTTTTTAGGACCTGTTTCTGTTGCCTTCAGTGGTGCAGGTCAGGTCTGCAGGTCTTGATTTTCAGAATCTAGCCTCCAGCTCTGGCTATAAATACTTATGGGCACTAAGATTTGCATGCCAAAGTGATGCATTCGAACATCTGTGTTCACAGGTGATAGAATGTTCACACTCACACACCATCCTGTGTGTGTGTGTGCGCGCGTGCACAGGTGTTAGTCTCTTTCTGCTTCATGTGCAGGTTTTCATGCTGAGGTATGCATGTGCAAAACCGTGCATGCCCAATTGGAGACTGGGTTGAGGTTCCACTGGATATCCTTTAATATCATTTAAAAAAAACCAACTGGTCATATTTTAACTTTATTTGTGTAATTGAACTGTTTAAAACCAGTATAATAATATTTTATAACCTTTATGATCAACACAGCTGCCTTTCCTTTGTTCATATGTAGGAGGTGATGAATTAGTGATGCAGGAACCTTGCTATAATAATCCTTTTTAAAAATATGGTTCTCTTGATAGTGTGGCTGCCTACTTCTCACAAGGCAGCTAAAGTCAATGCAACAAATTAGTTATATAAACTTTTTAAATTTAATGATGATTTGGGGTTTTCAGTCTTTGCTTTCTTAGTTTGTGCTGAAATGATCATTTCTCCCATTGTCCTTTTTTAAAGCAAACTGGGAAAAAGAGCGGCTTCTTTTAACTAATGGGGAAAATGGTTAAGAGTACAAAATGGCTGTCCTTTTCTCACTCTTTTCAGCTAAAATAATTTCGCTTTGTGGAACTGAAATGTCACTATTTCAGGTAAGCACTTCCCTTGATTTCTGTTAGATTGTCATTTTCTTGATGTTTCTTGCTGGAATGTGCTGTGTTTCTTGACTTTCTATCTGTAGTCTGCTGCGGCTTCTGTTAAACTACTTCAAAACAGCCTGCTTTGTAATGACAAGAGGAAATTGGCTTTCCATTGAGTCTCAAAGTCTGTGAAAGACTTTAGGGCAAGATCTGTAAAGTCCGACAGAAGACAAAGCTCTAGTTTGAGTGCATGAGATAATACTAAATTAGTGACATACATCAGATGGCTTATGTGAAAATCTCCTTGAATCATATTAAATGTAGACCTTCTGAAGTCTTGTTATTCCAAGGGATGAACTCCCCAGTGAGTTTGGGTGATTGTTCCAGAGAGACAGGACTGTTGTCCTGTAGTTAGGACACTTGACAGACTTGGGTTCAAGTCTCTTCTCCACTACATACTTCATTGTGTCTAGAGGCATGTCCCTTAGCCTCTCTGTGCCTTAGTTCCCCATATGTAATAGAAGTGTTATGAAGGTAAATGTATTAATGAATGTGAAGAGCTCACACACTGAAGTAATGGGGGCCATATAACTACCTAGGATACATAGATCATTAAGGTCTGCCAGTTCTTCACAAGAAAGTTTCAAGACTGCAGAAAATGGTCAGCTTTGACTATTTCCAGTGTGTACTTGATATAAATCTGGGCTAAAGCCACATTTAGACATGCAAATTGAGATTTTCAGCAGCCCTGATTACACAGTAGTTCCCGCTGAGGTTGGAGGGCATTTGCGAGCACTCAGTATTTCTGAAAATCCAGCCACTTGTTCAGGTTACTTAAGTCTTGGCTTCTAGCTCTGAAAATCTTGGCACTGCTCTCAAATGTTTGGTTGAGTACAATTTTTTAAAATCAGTTTTTAGCTATTTAAAACTGGAAACATTCATTAAAACGTAGCTATAAACCGAACCCTCAGTTTTTCTGCTTTTTCTGTGTGATGTGATTAATTTAGTTATTTGACTTTAACATTTTGTTTCTAGAAAGTGCATATCTATTAGGAATGCTAATAATTATCCAAATGAATAGGCTGTCTAGCTTTCAGAAAACAGTCTGTTTAGGGGACATATTTCACAATCTTATTACTTGTGTAATTTGAAGTTGAGATGGTTACATAAACCTTAACAGTTGTAGTGACAGGTCTCAATCATTCCAAAGAGTGAGTATATGGTTCAGCAGTATAAAACAGTAAATTGTCCTTGCAGTTTATTGATCAAAATGTTCTAGCCCTTGAAGAACTTGCAAGTGTGACTTTTTCTATTTTTTTCCTTTTATGAGGCAGACTATATTTACTGTGCAACAATGTTCATAGTGTACTTTAAAAGGGAAAGTGGAACCAAAAGGCTTATAATTATTAATTGGAGTCTGCTGTATCTATCTGTCATCTTCAGTTCATTTCAAAATAAGTCCTATTTAAAAGTCCTTTTAAAAAATGTTATATAACATCGGGACTTTAATATGAAAAGTTTCCCCTGCTGAACCTATATGAGACTCTGAATGAAAAGAAGACCTAATGTAAAATAGGATTGTTCACAAAATTATGTTTTCAATATCAACTTAAAAAAATCCATTACTCTGGTCATATTTTCATACTATTTTAGATCAGAGGAGGGCAACCTCCTTTTCCACCAGGAGGAGATTTAGGTGTGGTTCTTACAGGCAAAGACTGTGACCTCTTTCTCCTCTGTGCAGTAGTACAGGGCTGTGTCCCAGTCAAGGCCATACTGATGAAGGCAATGTGGTTTAAACTGGTAAACATTCAAGTTACAGGTACTTAAAACAATGTTAAACAACTGTATTTGGACTATCTTTGGGAGGGGTAAGAAGTCTCATCAATATGGTGCACATGTTACTTTTTGAAATACAGAGATCTATAAGATTTGTGCAGAATCATCCTAGTTAGTTTTCCTAGGAAAGAAAGACAATGCAGGCCAGAATTTCATCCAGTGATTTCTGCATCAAGCCAAATAATTTGTGGCTGAACTACAGGATATCTTTCAGAAAGACATCCCATTGATTTAAAAAAAAAAAAAAGAGGAGTCCTTGTGGCACCTTAGAGACTAACAAATTTATTTGGGCATAAGCTTTTGTGGGCTAGAACCCATTTCATTAGATGTATGGAGTGGAAAATACAGGAGCAGGTGTGTATATGTGGAAATGTATATATGTATATACACATACACACATCATACATGAAAAGATGGGAGTTGCCTTACCAAGTGTGAGCTCGGTCTAATGAGACAATTCAATAAACAGTAGAATACCAAGGGAGGAAAAATAACTTTTGTAGTCGTAATGAGAATGGCCCATTTCAAACAATTGACAAGAAGTTGAGTAACAGTAGGGGGAAATTAGTATGGGGGAAATTAGTTTTACATTTTGTAATGACCCAGCCACTCCCTGTCTTTATTCAGGCCTAATGTGATGGTGTCCAGTTTGCAAATTAATCCCAGTTCTACAGTTTCAGGTTGGAGTCTGTGTTTGAAGTTTTTTGTTGAAGAATTGCCACTTTAAGGACTGTGATTGAGTGACCAAGGAGATAGAAGTGTTCTCCTACCAGTTTTTGAATGTTATAATTCCTGATGTCAGATTTGTGTCCATTTATTTTTTTGCGTAGCGACTGTCCAGTTTGGCCAATGTACATGGCAGAGGGGCATTGCTATTTATGCTTGCTCCTGTATTTTCCACTCCATACATCTGATGAAGTGTGTTCTAGCCCACAAAAGCTTATGACCAAATAAATTTGTTCGTCTCTAAGGTGCCACAAAGATTCCTTGTTGTTTTTGCTGATACAGACTAACACAGCTATCACTCTGAAATAGGTTGATTTAAAGATTTCAAATGAGTGGTGCCCTGCCACATTCCTTGGTTCCATTGGCTAGTTACTCTTACTGTTAAAAATTTGCAACTTATTTCTAGTTTGAAATGTTCATATGTTGGTTACTACCATACCAGGAAGTAAACATGAAGGTACATTTAAATAAAAACATATATGTATATATAAATACATATTTATTTAATTAAATGAATGATAGCTTAGCTACTGTAGATAAACTTTTTTCTTAAATGAACACTGTTGAACAAAAACGTCTTTTATTTTCAAAGTTTTCATTCAGTATCATTGCAGCTCTTGTTAGTTTTCTGACAGCAGAGCATAAGTGCCAAAAAAAACAACAACCCCAGAGATTGTTTTTGAAGTGGATTCTTTGGCCACACATTTGTATAAGTATACAAAATAAAGCCTACATATTTTAACATTGGTTCATTTGGAAGCTTCCTCAGTTAGTTATCTTTCCTGCTGTTCCTTTTCATATGAAGTTCTACTACAATATTGTAATTACATTTATTGAACAGCTCACAGTGTAATAGAAATCTTTTCTTCTTATATTGATGACTTGTACACTTTTTTCATTATCCTCTTTGTATATTTGTTTCCTTCCACATACACTTGGAACTGTAAAGATTTCTTTGTATTACCCATCATAGCACATAAGCTAATGCAGGGAAGGCCAGCTTGAGCCTGAGAAGGAGCCAGAATTTACCAGTGTATGTTGCCAAAGAGCCATGGTAATATGTCAGCAGCCCCTCATCAGCTTCCCCGCCACCCCTGCTCCCAGCGCCTCCCACCCACCGGCAGCCCTGCCAATCACTGCCTCCCCCTTCCTCCCCGCACCTCCCGATCAGCTGTTTCGTGGTGTGCAGGAGGCTCTGTGGGGGAGGGAAGGAGTGAGGGCACAGCAGTTCGGGAGGGGGCGGGAAAGGGTAGAGTGGGGGCAGGGCCGGGGGCAGAGCCAGGGGTTGAGCAGTGAGCATCCCATGGCACATTGGAAAGTTGGTGTCTGTAGCTCCAGCCCTGGAGTCGGTGCCTAGACAAGGAGCCGCATATTACCTTCTGAAGAGCTGCATGTGGCTCCGGAGCCCCAGGTTGGCCACCCCTGAACTAATGAAATAAGTTGTGAAACAGCAGAGAATCTGATGGATATGCACATACGTTTTTGGTTAGGTACTTTTGCTTTAGATAACATATGCTAAAGGTAGTTGCCATTGTCTATTAAGAGACACTTCCTAAAGATTTTTTCCCTCATATTTTTCTCCCCAGATGACTTGTTTCCAATATAACCCATTATAAGATGTTCCATATTTATAAACCTTGACACTATAAATATATGGCTGATAATTTGCATTGGTAGAGCTGCTTCACAGAGAATCTGTGAGCACAGGTTATAGCTATATTTGGTTCAGTGAAGCAGAATTGGGTTTGTATTTCATTTGGCCAGCCTTAAAATCAAATATTTCTAGAATAGCCATCTTCACTTCATGATATTAATACTGGGATTCTGTCTTGAATAAAGAAGGGATCCTGCAAGTCATGAAATTGAGTGTTGTTTTTCCTTTTACATTTGTCCAAATAAAGGGGCTCCAACAAGATTTGTTTACTATAACTCCTAAAATAATCCCCACAAATGCATTTTCTTCTTTTACTGATTGTGAAAGTACAGACTATGGCTTTGCCTTGAAAACTCTTGCTAGGGGAAAATAAGTCCTTTAATGACAGGTTTCAGAGGAACAGCCGTGTTAGTCTGTATTCGCAAAAAGAAAAGGAGTACTTGTGGCACCTTAGAGACTAACCAATTTATTTGAGCATGAGCTTTCGTGAGCTACAGCTCACTTCATCAGATGTTTACCGTGGAAACTGCAGCAGACTTTATATACACACAGAAATCATGAAACAATACCTCCTCCCACCCCACTGTCCTGCTGGTAATAGCTTATCTAAAGTGATCAACAGGTGGGCCATTTCCAGCACAAATCCAGGTTTTCTTACCCTCCACCCCCCCACACAAATTCACTCTCCTGCTGGTGCTAGCCCATCCAAAGTGACAACTCTTTACATAATCAAGTCGGGCTATTTCCTGCATAGATCAAGGTTTTCTCACATCCCCCCCACCCCCATACACACACAAACTCACTCTCCTGCTGGTAATAGCTCATCTAAACTGACCATTCTCCAGGTTTAAATCCAAGTTAAACCAGAACATCTGGGGGGGGGGGTAGGAAAAAACAAGAGGAGGTAGCCTGTTTCCTCTTGTTTTTTCCTACCCCCCCCCCCAGATGTTCTGGTTTAACTTGGATTTAAACCTGGAGAATGGTCAGTTTAGATGAGCTATTACCAGCAGGAGAGTGAGTTTGTGTGTGTATGGGGGTGGGGGGGATGTGAGAAAACCTTGATCTATGCAGGAAATAGCCCGACTTGATTATGTAAAGAGTTGTCACTTTGGATGGGCTAGCACCAGCAGGAGAGTGAATTTGTGTGGGGGGGTGGAGGGTAAGAAAACCTGGATTTGTGCTGGAAATGGCCCACCTGTTGATCACTTTAGATAAGCTATTACCAGCAGGACAGTGGGGTGGGAGGAGGTATTGTTTCATGATTTCTGTGTGTATATAAAGTCTGCTGCAGTTTCCACGGTAAACATCTGATGAAGTGAGCTGTAGCTCACGAAAGCTCATGCTCAAATAAATTGGTTAGTCTCTAAGGTGCCACAAGTACTCCTTTTCTTTTTAAGTCCTTTAAGTTACCTTGCTTTTCTGGTGGAGCTGTCAAAAATCTCATCATTAACCCAGGCAAGGCAAAATCCTGCATCATAATTATATTTAAATATCATTGTCTTCAAAGAACTGTACAACCATTAATTGATTAATCAGTTAAACTTGCCTAATGTAATTCTTAACTGGGACAAATACTGCTTTTGTCTTACTTTGTTTGTGAGTGTGAATTCTGTTTGGGTATTGTATATAGTTGAAAAGCATCATGGAAGAGTATTTCTTCATTGTTCATTGCTACTTAGACTCAGGTTGGGGACACTGGCTGTCCAACGTTCTGATTGACCTTTCTGATGACTTCAGACTCCCATCAAAGTATGGTTGAGATCTCATATCTGAAATACTCAATTTTTTTTTTTTATCTTGTGCATCTGCTAAGTTAAATAGGGGCTGGGGGGAGAGTTTGCTTGTGGAGAGTAAATAGGTTGAACAGGCACCTGGAATGGGAGAAGGTGAGTGTGAATTGCTAAAGATGACTATTTTAAATTGTTCCTTCCCCTCAAAGCTGCCTTTTCATTAGCAGATTGTGGTCCTCCAGTCACTTTTAAACCACTTTGTAGTGTAAAGCTGAATTGGACACTCTTCCGACTTCTGAAACTGGCAGGCTAATGACAGAGAAAGCTACTGCAGTAAGAGAATTTTTAAATGAGCAAAAGCTTTAAAACAGACAGTTCGGGATTTTGGAGAATTGACATTTTATTTTCCCTTCCTGTCTTCCCAGTGTTAGCTATGTGTGGGGCCCTACCAAATTCATGGCCATGAAAAACGAGTCATGGACCGTGAAATCTGGTCTCCCCTGTGAAATCTGTATAGTATAGGGTAAAAATACACAAAAGACCAGATTTCACAGGGGGGACCAGCGTTTCTCAAACTGGGGATCCCAACCCTAAAGAGGATTGTGGGGGAAGTTGCAAGGTTACTGTAGGGGGGTTGCAGTATTGCCACCCTTACTTCGGCCACCCAGCTCTGAAGGCAGGAGAGCTATGGCTGTGGGCCAGGCGCCCGGCTCTGAAGGCAGTGCCCCACCAGCAGCATCGCAGAAGTAAGAGTGGCAACACCATACCATGCCACCCTTACTTCTGTGCTGCTGCCTTCAGAGTTGGGTCAGGACCCCTACAGTTACACCACCATGAAATTTCAGATTTAAATATCTGAAATCGTGAAATTCATGGTTTTTAAAAATCCTATGACTGTGAAATTGACCAAAATGGACTGTTAATTTGGTAGGGCCCTAGCTATGTAGAAGCATAAAAAACCAGAATAGACAGGTTTGGCAGTCTTTTGTTGGATCTTTATTGTGAAATGCCTGTTGATTGTCAGTAAAATACTCTGAAAGTTAGAAAATGCATGCTGTGAAAGAGCTTAAAATAAATCTCTTTTCATTAAGATTTTCATGTTGTAAGCAGTCATCATTTGAAATTAGTAATATTAAAGGATGAATGTCTTTAATTACTTCTGCATCACCTCTTGGCGAGTGCAGTTTTATTGATAGATTCCTTTTGTCTGTCTGTGTATGCATTACTCCAAACAAAAATGGTCCAGGTTGCATAGTTAAGTGTTCAAAAGTTAATCTGGTTACATGCCTTTGTAAGATTTGAACATTTATGGATGCCATAGTACTTGATATATCTTCCTTAATTTCTTTGTTTTCAAATTTCACATTATTATTTTTATTTATTGTTACACAGATGATACAATTATTTCAGCCCCATTCGGCTCTATGCTGTAGGAAGTACGTAGTAAGAGACAGTCCCTGCCTTAAAGAGTTTGTCTGATTATTTTATAAAATTATGTTATAGTAACCTTGTACACATAGATTAACCGTTTATATTTTGGTAAGTGCACATTTTTTAAAACTGAACACTAGGAAATTGCAGGTTGAAGTCCAGAAGCAGTGTCCTTTTTAATAGATTAGCCAAAAAAGTGCCTGATTTCAAGAAGTGCATATGCAAACTGGCAATTTATGCGTGCAAAGGGATATTGGGATATATAACTTGCCATTTATATCTACCAATATCCAGCGTGTATGCTCAGTTGATGTAATTGTATGTGAAGTTAGGCAGGATATTACATAAGAATTTTTGAAATTCTTATTCTTAAACAAAATTCTAGAGTAGAGTTAAAGATCTGAATCTTTGAGTATTTATCTGAATCCATCCTGTTAAGATTTCCCCATCACAATGCTTTAATATTTGTCCAAGAAAAAACACACCAGCACATTAATATTTAGAGAGAATATGTGGTGTTTAAAGATCTATGACTTTTAAAGCAGGATGGGAACTGGCTGAAAGTCTTACGAGATCCCCTCTAGTTCTTGCTACGATTTTCACAAATGATGACACTTTTCAGCAAGATGTCGCCTGCCAGCAGCAACCAGCTGATTGAGGTAAAGGCTATACAGTTATGTATTTGGCTGAGTTTTATCTGTCGTGGGCAGGCAGGGATCTGGAAACTGGTTTATCAGTCCAGGACAATCAATTGCTTTACCAATCCCAAACTTGTTCAACGTTTGTGGGCCGAAAGCTGCTATTTCTGAACATCAAAGCACATTGAATAGGTTCTATGAAGTCTGCTTTTAGTTTTGCACAAACACATTCTTTGGGGTAAGATAAGGCCACGTAGAAATTAATCGTCTGTAATTAAGTGAAAACTAATACAAAGTGACTGGCACATTGGATTAGATAATGAATTATATACCCTCTTTTCTGAGTCATAAATTCAAATGCTATCCAGGTTTCTGATAGCTGGATATCTAATAGCTGTCTCTCTACAGTATGTGAGATGAATTGGGGTACGCTTTAGTCTGTTTCAAGGTGAGTTAGCATCTTGTGCCAGTATACTTGGAGTCTTTGCTAGTAGTTTCAGCAGAGAGGCCAAGGATGGAATGAAAATGAACTAGCTTCTCAGGGATAGTGGTGAGGAAGTGTGGTGAAGCTTGCACTACCAGCGCTGTATCCATTTTGTGGCTAAATGGAAGATTTCATTCTCTGGAGAACTAAGGTAGTATCTTTTCCCAAGCAGTCAATTACCCTTCAATTTGAAAACTTTTTGTTTTTGTTTTGACTATATGAAGGCCTTTTTCCTGTTCAAATGCACAAAAATAGGGGGTTTTATTTTTTGGTTTGCTTTTTTAAGCAGACACTTGGAAGAAACCTTGGTGGGTCATCTGAAAGAGATTGATGGTAATTAATGAAGCATATAGATAAGGACTAAAATACCTTAGTTAACTGTTATTTCCAAATGTCTTTTTATATATGAAAACTGTTTCCTTCTGTAAAATATGCTGCTTGTTCCACTCCTGTTTAATTATAGTGTTGTTCTTATTCATATTCTAATTGTCTTTTAATTTCTGTTGCCTTGTGACATCTCAAGCAACAGGAAACTGGGTAGGGAAGGAACTTAATTTGACATCCCTGAGATAACGTGCTACTATTACAGAGAGATGAGGGAGACAACCTTTCGCCCTGACCATTTTCTACAAACAAAACAGCAGGAAATAGAGATGATTGTGGGAGTGTAAACAGTCAATTTTGCTCTCTAGAAATAGCCAATAAATTCCTGGTATATTTAGGTTTTGCTGGGGGGGTCAGGAAAAGATACCTGACTTTTCCTTTTAATGTGCCTATGCAACTCATCTGAATGACAAAAGAGGGTGAGGTAGTAATATCTTTTATTGGACCAACTTCTGTTGGTGAGAAAGACAAGCTTTCAGAAGAAGAGCTTCGTGTAGATCGAAAGCTTGTCTCTTTCACTAACAGAAGTTGGTTCAATAAAAGACATTACCTCACCTGCCTTGTATTTTTAATATCTTGGGACCAACACAGCTGTTAGCACCTGCAAACAACAATGGAAGATATTTCATCTGAATGGTAGTTTTTGTACAGTGTACATGCCCAAAGCAAAATATACAGAACTTATATATGTACAGGTATAACTCACAGCAGGTTTGTTAAGAAGGGGAAATTCAGTTACCTCTAATAGTGTTTCTGTGAAAGCCTGGCTTGGACCCATACGTTAAAAAAATCTCAGAACTCTTTGAGTACCTATGGATTAACACTAAGGAATATGAACCCAAGAGTGAGAATCGTGAGTTTAAAGCGCCTTTAGAATGCCTCTTTATCTCTCATATATTTTCCTTGCTTTTGCTGGTGTATATCAGTCTGAATCTTAGATTCTATTTGTTTAATTTTTCTCTTTTTATATTAGCTTCTAAGACAAGGGAAAGAAAAGAAAGGAAGCAAATTACCCTGAAACACTTTTTACAGTGTTTTCAACCCCAACTTTCAAATGTGTCACAAACTGAGTGTCACAAACTAATGCTCGGAGTGGTTACTTATGACACTTTGACCAATCCCTTTTTTAAAAAAGCACTGCTCTACTTTTAACAAACCTGATGTATCTGAGTTCTAAATAATGGCTATTGTATAACTTTGTTAGTAGTAACACTGATTCCACTAGAAGCCTGCAGTAAAGATGTGAATGGCACTTACCTTACATGCTGATAAAAATTTCCTTTTCTGGGATTAATTCTTGTAGCTTGAGTTTCACTTTATCCAACTATCTGAAAATTATTGCATGGTTTTTAGTTTCTGTGGGTTAGAAACACAAGATAAGCACTGGAACAAATTACCTAGGGAGGTTGTAGAATCTCCGTCATTGGAGATTTTTAAGAACAGATTAGACAAACACCTGTCAGGAATGGTCTAGTTATTGCATAGTCCTGCCTTGAGTGCAGGGTTCTGTGCTAGATGACCTGCTGAGGTCCTTTCCAGTCCTACACTTCTGTGATTCTGTAAAGGGAGACTTGTGCTTTTTTCCCTTGGATAAATGAACTTGAATTTAAATGTACAAAAACGGGATTGGGTGCAGAAAAAGGAAAGAAAATTAGAAACATTTTTTTTCTTTAACCACGAAGCCTTCTTTGGACTGTTGGGAACACAACAGTAAAAGTTAAGATTTAAGATTAATATACTTTTACAGTGATGAGTATTTTGAATTTGAGGGTTTTAAAAAAAGTGTGCTTTAAGAAATTGTTTTCTTTTGAAAAATGGCAATCTTCTGAAGCAATATCAGGCAGCAGAAAATGCTTCACACCAACAGAAATACTGAGGCTCAAGTTCTCCCAGTTCTTGACTGTCAGACTACAAATGCAAAATTCAAGATGTGTCACACAATTTCAGGGGGGTTTATAGCAAGGTCCATTTATTGACTTTTTCCAATGCTTCCTTGATAGGTTGGAGTGACAGAAATACCTATGAAACGGATTACACTTCTTATGTTGCGATACAACCCTGCAGTGAAGAAATAGATTGCTAAGAAGTAAATGGCATAAAACCCAAATGTATCTTCAGCTATTAAAACGTGTTGCATTCCACCCAAATGCAGCCCTGTGTGAAAGAGTGTGAAAGATATATGGCATACTCCCCGGGATTTTCCTTTGATTTTTCTGACAGAAATGTGGGAGGAGGAGTTGGAAAGAGAGGAAGGGCTATGAGTAGAACGGGGGGTGGAGGAAGAGGGAGAACAGAAATAAAAAGTCTGTGCTTTTCCTTGTTTCACTCTTGCCCTTTTCAGGCTTTTAGATTTTCTTTAAAGAGACTTTCAGATGACTTCCACTGATCCTTGCTCACAGCCTGGTTCCCCTATGGTTTATTTTTTATGGATGGACAAGTGTGCATTGGTGCCTCTGGGTGCAATTTAATACTGCTGAGGGCAACTAGATTGTCCACAGCAGTAGAGCTGTGGCATAAAGGGGAGCGGGAGAATAAATAATAGAACTGGCAGGTAGGAGATGTTAGTCGCATTCCATGCCAAATTAAAGCGTCCTGCTAAGAAGTCTGAAGGGGAAGAATTGGCCTGGAAAATATAAGGTTTCTTTTAAAATCTTGTTACCATAAAGTCCTTTGTGGTGTTTGTATTAAGGCTGTACAGTTGTGCAATAGCACTGGTAACGTCAGTCAGTGCTATATCTTATTTTTACCTATAAGATGCATTATGGTATGGAGTGTGTGATCCCTGGGATGTTTTTCCTGTCTACAGTATGTTGATGAGGTTTTGATAATACTTGGGAAAAGTGCATTTGAGGGGACTTGTATCATAGTGTCCTCTGAGCCCTGGGTAAAAGTGAGTAGTAAAGATTTGGAGGCTTTCATTCGTTCTATTCACCGTAGTCCCACCTATCCAAAGGTCTGTGTTTCCATTCTGATTAGGATGAATTTTTCTGTTTTATCTTCAAACATGTTTTTAGTATAACAGAACTTCTTAGAGCCAGGTGTTAATTCTGCGATTAGTGTCTTTTCTGCAGTTGGTCATCACAGTGTTTTTTGCTTTAGCCTATAATCCATCACAAATGATTCCAAGTTTTCACTTTTAAGATGCTCTTGAAAGAGAAAAGATCTTTTAGAGAGGGGCATGTCTTTTCCCTTCACTCAGTCTCTCTTGTAATTACTGTCTTTTGCCTGTCCTTATCAAGGCAGAAGGTCTGTGTTTCTCAAGAGGTTTAATGTAACTTTTTCATGTCCCTGTGCTCTGCAGAACTTTTAATATAGAGTCAATTTCCACTGATTTCTGAAGTGTATAGATAAGCAACAAATGTATATAATAGTAGGCTGTTTTCATTCATCATCTTCACTAGTTCATCACATGGAGTTGGTCTGTTGTAAAAAAAAAAAAATCCTGATTGAAAGCCCATCTTAGTTGAAATTCAGGGTTAAAGTAAGATGGTTGCGCAGTACTTTATGGTTTGCAAGTGAAGGTGTGATTAAAAACATCTTGTGTCTGTCTTCTATAGAAGCATAGTCTTTCATTATTTCTCCATGGGTTTGTTCTGGTTCTGTGTTATCCATTTTGCCAGTTCTTCCGATTCTGAACTACGCTCTTCTTGCTGTCTCCTTCTCTATACCTCAGCTCTGACTTGTTCGTAATATTGGCATGGATCATTCTTCTCTTTTTTTCATGTTATTTTCCGCTGGTGGTACAAGAACAAATCTCTCTGTGCAACACCTTTTTTTAATCTGATGCTCTCCACAGGGCTTCTCAAACATTAATTACACTTCACAACACTCGCGTGAGGTAGTAAGATGTTTTTAATACCCATTTTGCAACTGGAAAACTCTGGAGGTGGAGGTTCAAAGGGGTGTGGATCTTGCCCAGGTTGTTCAACACTCTAGTAGTGCATTTGAGAATAGAATTGACTCCCAGCCTCTTGCTTTAACTACTAACCTCATTTTGCTTTTTGTTTGTGAAAATGGGATTTTTCAGGAAGATGATTTTTCATACCTACTGCTGCTTCGTACTTGAGGAATTTAAAGCCTTCCCGATGACACCTGTTATGAAAGAAAATGCTTGCTGCATCCAACCAGAGAGAGCTAATTGAATAGTCATAGAGATTAATAAATTTAATTTACTAATTGTAATAAATGTAAGGATTTTCTTTTTTCTGAGGAGATTGTAATTGCAATCAAATTCTGAAAAACTTGTTGAGTATAAATATTTTCTTTTGGTTTGCTTAGAAAATTCCCTTTCTCAGTGACATAAAAAGCTATCATTTTAGGGATGAGAGTAAATTCAGAAATACTCTTCTGTTATAGCAGTGGATATTAAGGAGTATACCATAGAGAACAAAGAATTTCTTTGAGATAGTTTTGCGAATAACAATTATCTGTGCACGAGTCTGAAATTTTAAAATGGTTTGTCAAAGTGAGGATGCTAACTTATCTGTTTTGTTTTGTTTTTTTTTAAATAGACATATGAAACTGCAACAACTCTTTCTTGGAAACATTTTTGTTTGAAAAAAACAGTGATAAAGCACTGTTGAAATATGAAAACTGTAACTTGTTCTGTTCATTAGTAATTGTAGCATATTTTAGGAGAGAACTTTTTAAAGCATAGTTTGAATGAGAATAGAATTTTTCCTTGAATAATCTGTTTTTAACCTCCAAATAATATCTTGAAACCCTTTCAAGAAGGTAAAAGTAAAAATTTTGTTCTTTTTGCGTGCATATTTTCAAGGCACGATAAATGAATTAACTAAAAGCTTATTTTTCTGTACCCTGAAAGTCAGACTTGTAAATTCCCTATTGAGCAAGAGAGACAGAGCGAGAGCATGAGGAATGCCTTCACAGATGATGTGCTGAGCTCCAGGCCTTGACAAAGAGGTGTACTTCTCAAATACAACTAGTAACCACAGCAGAATGTCTCAAAGCCAGCTGGTCTGATCAAGCTTTTTCTTCCAAGATAGTTGTCTTCTGACCTGAACAGTTTAAAAGTGTTCTTATTTTTCTACCTTCTCTTACAGCTGAAATAATTTTTATCATTTATATAATGTTATGCCCATTGAAGACTTGTAAAAAAAATCTTATTCTTTTGGGACTCATCAGATAACATAATGGCCAGAATTTTCAATGCATGAGAGGCACCTGAACAGGCAGGCAGGAGCTTAATCAGGCACATGAGGAATTTTAAGAAGAGTGGCTTAAAAGCATAGAAAACCTACTGGATTCACCGGAGTTATGGGTATGAGCTCCCGATCCCTTGACCAACAAGGGATTTTTTTAAACTAGTTATTAACTTCCCCAATACTTAGTTCCACAGTGAACTGGGATTGCTCTTCTGTTGGATGAGGGCCTATGTAGTGCATTTGGATTCTCCTTTGCCTCACACACAGTAGGACTCAGTCACTTGCTCTTGGAGGTCCTGGCTGATGCTGCATCCTGGTTGCAAAGGCTCTTCTCGCACTCTCCCCCACTCCCCTCTCCCCCCAAAAGCTATCTCAAACTGCATATGGCAAGGCAGAGGATCAGTAGCTACGTGCTGCAAGGTCACCTCTATTGGGTCTAATCATCTGAGACTCCATTTCACTGCAGTTGTTTTGGCTGCTGCTCTAGTAGGGTATGTGAGGGGATGCCTGGCAGCTGATAGCGCAAATGAGAGCTCATGAGATAAGTACCTTACTTGGAAGGAGAAATCAAGTAATGCTTGGGAAGGTTTACACTGGTGTTGGGGAAAGGGGCGATCAGGAGTGAAAACAAAGGGAAGAAATTACACAATTCATGTTTGGTCCTCAGTGTAAACATGCAGTAAAGCACCAACCTTTCCTGAGCACTCATCTGATAATGATTGGCCCTTACAATACTGAGCTACCATACTTTTGTGTCTGTATTTGCCAGCCTTTAGATCAGCCAACCTCTTTTAATCTTATAAGTAGCTGTTTCTCCTTAAATTAGAAAACTGACATCTAGTGGACAGTAGTTCCCTCAATGTGTGATATATAGTATTGTATACCCCTGTTTTATCACTTCTAAATTCCTGGGGAAATACATTTGACTCTGTAATCCTTCACTCCAATCTGCATGTGTGTATGTATCTGATATGTATATTTACACAGAATAAAGAATTGAACTGTATATCGGTGGCAATTAATTTGTAGCAGAGTGCATTAACATTTTGTTGAATGAATGCAGCATAGGAATATTTTGAAGACAAAAGAATCCAAATGAAGAGTGTAAAATTAAGCCCCCAGGATTTTAATGTTATAACTGTGCTTGAACACACACACAGAGGAAAAGAGGCGGGGGGGGGGCTTTTTAATGTGCTGGATATATCTAAGAAACCTTCTCCACTCTTTCTAAAAGAGATGGTATAATTCAAATAGAAATGATGGGCTTGATGCAGGAATTATTGGGTAGGATGCCATAGCATGTGTTGCAGCAGGTCAAACTAGACAATCATAATAGTCCCTTCTAGCCTTAAAATAAGCTTTGGTTATGTGTGAGAGTTCACCCCTTTGAGGGTGTGGTTGTGAAGAAAACATGAGAAGGAAAATATTCTCATTCAGGAATTACAAGAGTGACTAGTTAGTGGCTTTAAATTTGGATGTGGTGTATAAATCGAAAAGTAAATGTATTGACTCTGAAGATCATAGAGAAATAAAAAACAAGTTGAGACACTTGCATGGTGGAATTATTACCTAAAATTTAGAGGCAGGTTATTATAGGTATTCACTATAAGCATTTTATTCTTCTAAAATACTTCAACCATTATTTAAAATGTGAGTTCTGAGCCATTTGTAATTGTTTCAATTCTGCAGGAATCACTTTGTAATATACAAAACCTCACATTTCCTGTATAAAAGTACATGGCTTTTACGTGTCTTTAATATCAGTCTTTTGTGTCCTCTGTTTCAAAGGAAGTGGCAACAGATGGATGTTCGTTTTTGATATAATGTAATATCTAAAACTCCAGTATTGCATAAAAGCCATATATTGTTGAAAGGTGGATATATTACCATTTTTTTGTTTTTAGTATAAAACTATATAAGGATAATCATTGTTTTATGTCCTGCTTTTAGAGATCAAAGTATTAATATCATAAATAATCCTTTCTGTTATGTCCAACTGAGAGATGCCAGCATGCCTTCAGTGCTTTTTATTTTATGAGCAGCTGAGAAATTATGGTGGGTTATCTGCCACAGGGGCAGCAGTTCATCTCTCCATAAGGAGAAGAGTGTCTTCTGCATGACACGGATTGTAATTAAACCACAGCCAGGTAGCACTGCTGTCATTCAGGCTGATGTCCCTTTTCAGTTAACTCTTCCCTTTTCTATTTAACCATTTTAATGTGGATCCCAAGAAGAAATGTTAGCCAGCCTGCAGATATTTCTAAAAGTATGGTCATGCTTGGTTAAGTGTGTGAGAGGGGAGCATGAGTTGGTTTGTCATGGAACATTTCAGATTCAGGTTATAGTAGAACTTTCAGATGTTCCCCCCACACTTTCCCCTTGTAAATTTTAACTAAAGTTAATTTTTTCAAGAAATTGTGTTGACAATGAGGGTTGTTCCATATTTACTGTAAGTTGTAACACTCTGATCTGGAAACATATAAAACCTCAATTCTGTAATGATTTACCAATGTGTTTAATATCAGTGGGATTACTGACATGCTTGTAGTTAAACATGTACAAATGTTTTGCGGGATCAGGGCCTAAATGACATACGTTAAATTTATTTTTGACTTTAGATCATGGAATATATATTTTAAAAAAATATAGTAGTAATGGAAGTGTAACATGTACAAAAGCAAGGAAATTTGGATCTACAATAACTTAGCCAGATAAGTGGTATGGCTTATGGCAGTGTTTCCCAAACTTGGGACACCGCTTGTTCAGGGAAAGCCCCTGGCGGGCCCGGCCAGTTTGTTTACCTGCTGCGTCCGCAGGTTCTGCCGATCCTGGCTCCCACTGGCTGTGGTTCGCTGTGCCCGGCCAATGGGGGCTGTGGGAAGTGGCGGCCAGTACGTCCCTCAGCCTGCGCCACTTCCAGCAGTTCCCATTGTCCGGGCACAGCGAACCGCGGCCAGTGGGAGCTGCAATCGGCCGAACTCGTGGATGTGGCCAGTAAACAAACCCGCCGAGCCCGCCAGGGACTTTCCCTGAACAATTGGTGTCCCGAGTTTGGGAAACGCTGGCTTATGGGATAGAGGGAAGATGTCCAGAGGGACGCACAGATTTGATGGCAAAGCTATCTGTTATGTGGTTTCCCTGAAGTAGGTTTTACTACTAAATTGTTGTAATTATGTGTTTCTTCTAGAACCCAGTGTGTGCTAGGTGCTTTCAGACACTAAATGGCTGGTATTGTTAACAGTGGACATGGAGACTTTATTCTCTCCTGGTAGTGGTGCCTCTAAGTCAGTGTTGAGACTCCTTAGGGGGGAAGAGGTGGGGGGAAGGGGGCGGTGCATGCTTTCATTCTTTTCTGTACAGTATCCGTTATATGGATAAATGGGACTTCAGTCTCCAGGGCTGTCACTCTGGCACCTTTCATCACCATCACTAAATTCGTTTAGTCTAAAAACACAATCCAATTATATTTGGAGAGTGTAAAGTAGAGCCAGGCAAGCAGCCACCTGATGTGACTGACATAAAAAAATACTGCACCACGTTTCTAACTTTGTTCATCAAAGCTGCTCATGTTAGATGAGGAAGCTAGAGAGGATTGTTCACAATGTTCATCAGTAGCCAGGAAAGGTCTTTAATATTAGTATTTGAAGCTTTAAAGAAAGAGCTGAGGCATCTCAGCTAAAAAGGGTGAAGTTGGATCAGCTGGTCATGTAGCAGTACCGTATAGAAAGGAGTAGACATCAGGCCCACTCCTTTGAACTCACAACTCTGAAATGCCCCTGTCTGCACTTTTCAGTGGTGCACCTGTGGCTCCCATGGAGGCAAGACTCAACATTTGCTTGTGATCTTTTGTTTTCTTGGCCTTTGGTTTGTGTGCATAAGTCTCTATCTCTCTCCCAGCCCTCCCTCCCACCCATGGTATATATAACACACACATACATAATTATACACATGTATAAGTATGAATAATTTGTATACCTTGTATGGTGAGGTTGGGAAGTTGTTCTTTCTGCTGCTACTCCTGGACTCATATGGCCACACTGGTCATTTGCTAGTTCCTTTAACAAAAGGTCACTAAAACAGAGCCAATCAGGAATAGATGCCAAACCTTTTAAAATGTGTTGGGATTTATTATTACTTTGAAAATTTAACCCTTAATTGAAATTTAAAAAATTTCCTACTCAGATGTACAGTGTGTATATAAAAACAATGAGAAGTCATTGTGGCACCTTAGAGACTAACAAATTTATTTGGGCATAAGCTTTTGTGGGCTAGAACCCACTTCATCAGATGCATGGAGTGGAAAATACAGTAGCAGGTATATATACTCACACACAGAGTACATGAAAAGATGGGAGTTGCCTTACCAAGTAGGGGGTCAGTCTAATGAGACAATTCAATTACAGTAGAATACGAAGGGTGGAAAAATCACTTTTGTAGTGGTAATGAGGGTGGCCCATTTCAAACAGTTGACAAGAAGATGTGAGTAACAGTAGGGGGAAATTAGTACGGTAGAATCAGTTTTTCTAATGACCCATCCACACCTAGTCTTTATTCAGGCCTAATTTGGTGGTGTCCAGTTTGCAAATTAATTCTACTTCTGCAGTTTCATGTTGGAGTCTGTTTTTGTGGTGTGTAGTTGCTGGTTGCTCTGTAAGCAAGGATGGACAGACAGACAGCCCCCCAACCTGAAGCAAATATTCACCAGCAACTACACAACACACAACTAAAACACGAACCCAGTATCCAAACCCTGCAACAAACCCCGGTGCCAACTCTGTCCACATATCTATTCAGGGGACACCATCATGGGACCTAACCACATCAGCCACGCCATCAGTGGGCTCGTTCACCTGCACATCTACCAAATGTGATATATGCCGTCATGTGCCAGCAATGCCCCTCTGCCATGTACGTTGGCCAAACCGGGCAGTCTCTACTCAAAAGAATAAATGGACACAAATCTGACATCAGGAATGATAACATTCAAAAACCAGTCGGAGAACACTTCAACCTCCCTGGTCACTCAATAACAAACTTAAAAGTGGCAATTCTTCAACAAAAAAACTTCAAACACAGACTCCAACGTGAAACTGCAGTAGTGGAATTAATTTGCAAAATGGGCACCATCAAATTAGGCCTGAATAAAAACTAGGCGTGGATGGGTCATTAGAAAAACTGATGTTACCGTACTAATTTCCCCCTACTGTTACTGACACCTTCTTGTCAACTGTTTGAAATGGGCCACCCTCATTACCACTACAAAAGTGATTTTTCCACCCTTCGTATTCTACTGTAATTGAATTGTCTCATTAGACTGACCCCCTACTTGGTAAGGCAACTCCCATCTTTTCATGTACTCTGTGTGTGAGTATATATACCTGCTACTGTATTTTCCACTCCATGCATCTGATGAAGTGGGTTCTAGCCCACGAAAGCTTTTGCCCAAATAAATTTGTTAGTCTCTAAGGTACCACAAGGACTCCTCGTTGTTTTTGCTGATAGAGACTAACATGGCTACCCCTCTGAAAAGTGTGTATATAGTGTCTGAGAAACTTATTGTTTGTATCTTATGGACTTTAAACTAAAGCAAAGAATATTTTTATTAATGTAACAATTTTATTATCTTTTTAGGTAGCACAGAAATGCATAAAACCATAAATATACTGTAGAAATCAAACCAAGGAAATTTGCAAACCTGTGTTGATTTTAAATGAGACACACACATCAAACCAAGATCACCCTGTGAGCCTTGTGCAGCCTTTTAGTATCTTTGATAGGTGTCAGAATGTGTTTGCCACACATGTTGAGATGGCATTTTCCTAAAATGATGCACATTCTTCCTTTTCTCCTAAATAATTTTGTTTGTTGTTAGTTTGAGGCTTAATAGTTCAGTTGACCGTTGCATGAACGGTTCATAATGAGCATTTTGTTGTTTCTCCTTATTTCTGGAGGCTGTTCAATTAACCCCGAGACGATGGCTGAACCTGCAGGAATACCAGAGTAAAAAACTGATGGCAGACCATGGGGTTACAGTTCAGAGATTCTTCGTGGCTGACTCTGCAAATGATGCCCTGGAGGCTGCTAAGAGGCTAAGTAAGTTGACTAGTAACAGTGACTATCTGCTTTGCTAGATACCAGCCTAGAAAATAAATTGCCTTGTAATAAGTTATATTAGTTGTACACAATCTTAAATTTAATGTTTATTGTAGAGGTTTGAAATATCATCCAGTCGATAAGTGCTTGTTTCATTGCACATGTGAAGCGAGCTTTATAACAGCAATATTTTTCAGAGCGTGGTTTTATTTCCATCATAATTTTATTTTGTAAACTGCATATAACATGGAGCCTTTAACATTGCTTGTGTCAGTTTTAATACATTCAGAATCAAGATTGTAACATTATGAGTGGCTGCTATAGAAATCATTGTCATGTCATAGAATCATAGAATATCAGGGTTGGAAGGGACCTCAGGAGGTCATCTAGTCCAACCCCCTGCTCAAAGCAGGACCAATCCCCAGTTTTTGCCCCAGATCCCTAAATGGCCCCCTCAAGGATTGAACTCACAATCTTGAGCAGGGTCATGACTTCGGGAGCAAGAGACAGAAACAGATGAATGTCTTTTTAAAAAACAACCACCGTGTTTTCAAACAAAACTCTGTTCTAACAAAGGAAGAAAATAAGTGTAAATCAAATTGCTTTTAAACAGACTTGTATTTGTGTATAGTGGGTTTTGTTCATATGCGGAATCTGGGGTCACATAAAGGTGTAGCGGCACAGGAGCAGCAAACAGAGCTGTAAACAGGGGAGTTTCAGTGGGAGTTTGAAAGGGGAGTTTTTGTCTTGTGGTGCTTGTTTGGGGTTTGTTTTTGCTGTGGGTGGTGGTGTGGTTTGTGTTTCCCAGATTAACAGGATTTAGGTGGGAAGGCTATAACTGATACAGAGGCAGCAGTGGGAGTGACCCATATAGTGGAAGAGACAATGAAGATGACTGGATGTGGAAGCTGCGGTATGTACGTGATCTTGGAGGGGGGTACCTGGTAAGAGTTTTGTATGCATGAAATGCCGTCTGATAGAGCTGATGGAGGAAAAGATCCAAGGTTTGGAGATGCAGGTGGAAAGTCTGGTTGAGTTTAGAAGGGGTTTGAGCAGATTATGGAGTGAAGACATGAGGTGTCTGAAGCGGAAAGCTCAGACTTGCAGATGGAAGTAGGACTGAGGAATTCTGAGGGGAGACTGCTGGGTGAGGAAAGTGGTCAGTGGAAGCATGTGACTAAAAGAACCAGGCAAAGGAAAAGACGGGCTAGTGAAGGAGAAATAGAGCTCAAGAATAGGTCTGTAGAGTTGGAAAATGAAGAAGGGGCTCAGCAGGTAGTCACTGAAGGTGGAAGGGCAAGGAAGACGAGAAGAGCGGCTAGTCCTGTAGGAAAAGGGGAAGAGTCAATGGAGACTACACCAAATATGAGCCCCAGGAGGATACAGGATGGGTTGAAGAGGATTGCAAGGGAGAATAGGAATGGAAAGAACTTGCAGCCACAGGGAACAGGGGATAGACTGGAGAATAGTACCGTCACCAGGAAAAGATAGGTCTCTGTGATCGGGGACTCTTTACTGAGAAGAATAGACAGGCCTGTAACCAGAGCTGATCCAGAGAATAGAAGGGTGTGCTGTCTTCCCGGTGCTAAGATATGGGATGTAGACCTGAGGTTGAAAAGGATCCTAAAGGGAGCGGGAAAGAATCTCCTAATTATCCTTCATGTGGGAACAAATGATACGGCTAGATTCTCGCTGGAAAGTATTAAGGGAGACTATGCTAGGTTGGGGAAGACGCTTAAGGAAATTGAGGCTCAGGTGATCTTTAGTGGGATTCTGCCTGTTCCTAGAGAAGGGCAACAAAGGTGTGACAAGATTATGACTATCAATAGATGGCTTAGACAGTGGTGCTATAAGGAGGGCTTTGGGATGTATGGCTACTGGGAGACATTCATGGACAGAGGACAGTTCTCTTAGGATGGACTTCATCTGAGTAGGGAAGGAAATAGACTTCTAGGATGGAGGCTGGCACAACTGACTAAGAGAGCGTTAAACTAGGAATTTGGGGGAGATGGTTGGGAGATGTCCAGGTAATCTCCATGCCGGATTTTGATCCATGCATTGAGAGTGAAGAAAACAAAGTAAGAAAGGATACAGCCGTGGGTAGGAGAATGGATATAAGGAGGAAGGGCAGTGTGAATACCAGTCTAATAGGTTATGCTGGCTGTAGAATGACCGTGCCTCATTGGGTACAGAATGTGAGCGAGGCCAAACAGCAAAAATTAAGATGTTTGTACAGCAGTGCGAGGAGCCCAGGTAACAAAATGGAGGAACTAGAGCTACTGGTGCAGGAAGTAAAACCAGATGATATAGGGAGAACGGAAACATGGTGGAATAGTCGTCACGACTGGACTACGGGAATTGAAGGGTCTGTGCTGTTTCGGAAAGACAGAAATAAAGGTAAAGGTGGTGGAGTAGCACTGTATATCAATGATGAGGTAGAATGTAAAGAAATAAGAAGTGATGGAATGGATCAGACAGAGTCCGTCTGGACAAAAATTACATTGGGGAAGAAAACTACTAGAGCCTCCCCTGGGATAGTGCTTGGGGTGGGCTATAGACCGCCGGGATCTAATTTGGATATGGATAGAGCCCTCTTTAATGTTTTTAATGGAAACTGCGTGATCATGGGAGACTTTAACTTCCCAGATACAGACTGGAGGACGAGTGCTAGTAATAATAATAGGGCTCAGATTTTCCTAGACGCGATAGCTCATGGATTCCTTCATCAAGTAGTTGCTGAACTGACTAGGGGGGATGCTGTTTTAGATTTGGTTTTGGTGAGTAGTGAGGACCTCAAAGAAGAAATGGTTGTAGGGGACAATCTTGGTTCAGGTTTCAGAGTAACAGCCATGTTAGTCTGTATCCGTAAAAAGAAAAGGAGTACTTGTGGCACCTTAGAGACTAACAAATTTATTAGAGCATAAGCTTTTGTGAGCTACAGCTCACTTCATCGGATGCATACAGTGGAAAATATAGTGGGGAGATTTTATACACAGAGAACATGAAACAATGGGTGTTACCATACACACTGTAATGAGAGTGATCAGGAAAGGTGAGCTATTTCCAGCAGGAGGGGGGGAGAGGGGAGACCTTTTGTAATGATGTTCAAGGTGGGCCATTTCCAGTACCTTTACAAGATCAATAGGAGGGGAAATAAACAAGGGGAAATAGTTTTACTTTGTGTAATGACACATCCACTCCCAGTCTTTATTCAAGCCTAAATTAATTGTGTCTAGTTTGCAAATTAATTCCAATTCAGTAGTCTCTCGTTGGAGTCTGTTTTTGAAGTTTTTTTGTTGAAGAATTGCCACTTTTAGGTCTGTAATTGAGTGACCAAAGAGATTGAAGTGTTCTCCGACTGGTTTTTGAATGTTATACTTCTTGACGTCCGATTTGTGTCCATTTATTCTTTTACGTAGAGACTGTCCAGTTTAGCCAATGTACATGGCAGAGGGGCATTGCTGGTACATATCACATTGGTAGATGTGCAGGTGAACGAGCCTCTGATAGTGTGGCTGATGTGAATAGGCCCTATGATGGTGTCCCCTGAATAGATATGTGGACACAGTTGGCAACGGGCTTTGTTGCAAGGATGGGTTCCTGGGTTAGTGTTTTTGTTGTGTGGTGTGTGGTTGCTGGTGAGGATTTGCTTCAGGTTGGGGGGCTGTCTGTAAACAAGGACTGGACTGTCTCCAAAGATCTGTGAGAGTGATGGGTCATCCTTCAGGATAGATTGTAGATCCTTGATGATGCGTTGGAGAGGTTTTACTTGGGGGCTGAAGGTGATGGCTAGTGGCGTTCTGTTGTTTTCTTTATTGGGCCTGCCCTTTAGTAGGTAACTTCTGGGTACTCTTCTGGCTCTATCAATCTGTTTCTTCACTTCCGCAGGTGGGTATTGTAGTTGTAAGAACGCTTGCTAGAGATCTTGTAGGTGTTTGTCTCTGTCTGAGGGGTTGGAGCAAATGCGGTTGTATCGTAGAACTTGGCTGTAGACAATGGATCATGTGGTGTGTGGTCTGGATGAAAGCTGGAGGCATGTAGGTAAGTTTAGCAGTCAGTAGGTTTCCGGTGTAGGGTGGTGGTTATGTGACCGTCGCTTATTAGCACCATAGTGTAGGAGGTCAGACTAGATGATCATAATGGTCCCTTCTGACCTTAGTATCTATGAAACAAATGGATATAAACTGGTCATTGGGAAGTTTAGACTTGAAATTAGACGAAGGTTTCTAACCATCAGAGGAGTGAAGTTTTGGAATAGCCTTCCAAGGGAAGCAGTGGGAGTAAAAGACCTATCTGGCTTCAAGGTTAAACTCGATAAGTTTATGGAGGAGATGGTATGATGGGATAACATGATTTTGTCAATTAATTGATCTTTAAATATTCATGGTATATAGGCCCAATGGCCTGTGATGGGATGTTAGATAGGGTGGGATCTGAGGTACCCAGGAAAGAATTCTCTGTAGTATCTGGCTGGTGAATCTTGCCCACATGCTCAGGGTTTAGCTGATTGCCATATTTGGGGTCGGGAAAGAATTTTCCTCCAGGGCAGATTGGAAGAGGCCCTGAGGGTTTTTCGCCTTCCTCTGTAGCATGGGGCACGGGTCACTTGCTGGAGGATTCTCTGCTCCTTAAAGTCTTTAAACCATGATTTGAGGACTTCAATAGTTCAGAGATAGGTGAGAGGTTTATTGCAGGAGTGGGTGGGTGAGATTCTGTGGCCTGCGTTGTGCAGGAGGTCAGACTAGATGATCATAATGGTCCCTTCTGACCTTAGTATCTATGAGTGACAAAAGGTGTGTGACAAAAGCCAGGAAAGGAACCCAGATGTGCTAAAATCAAATTCTGTGCTTTGTTGATGTTCCCTATCAACATTGTGGTGTATTTGTAGGAAGAATTTAGCACAGAGTATTGAAGTACACAATGTTCCTGTGTCACAGGGTCTTCAGCTCAAACATGACAGAGTAGCTGTGCTATTCAAAGAGAATGTGATCTGGTAAATGACCCCGCTTTTAAGCATTTTTTAAAAACCTGATTACTAGATATTTCTATTTGATAGCAGCTTGCCCTTTGTTTTCCACTCACACAATTCTGAATCAGAACAGATAAACTATCCACGAGTAATATGATGGCTCCTGTGCCAATCTTCCAGCAATTGTCTGGTTAGCAATAAAAAGCTGTTTTTTGTCTCATGTTTCATATATGCATAAGCCATTTAAATGTACTGCTTAGTTAAATATTCTCAAATCTTGCACACAACAAAGTAAATTAACATGGTTATATCAGAGATCTGAACTGATCTCCAGGAGCTAAAGGGTATGACCGTGACATTGTCGGGGATACTGTTCCTGACAGCTTGTAGTCCATCTTTGTGTGGAAAGTTGGTGTAGAAGTATCTAAAATATTAATCTGCCCAATGAAATACTGGAATAATTGAAATAACTTTTTTCAAGATTTGTTCATTGAAATGACCATGCATCCTGTTAGTTTGAATGGACCTTTGGATAGTAAAAATAACTTTGTATATTAAAAGAAAAGCTTAAAATATTGTGAGGCCAGATTCTGCATTGAGTATTTGTATACCACTTCACTAGGTACATTGGAATTTGGTCTCAAGTTTGTAATGCAAGTCAATGTCAGTAAATGTGAAGTTTATCTTCCCTGATTCTCTGGAATTCTGATCTTAGATTCTTCTCTGGGGCCTCTTGCAATTGACTATTGACTCTTCTGAGTCAGAATTAGACTGACAGCAGTTGAGTGAGAAGTGTTCCTTTTTGGACACTTTCTCAGATCATTGTCTCCTTTCCCCAATTAATCCTTCTGAAGGCTGTTTTATATTTCATGCTTATTTTGAGGAACATGACTGAAACTTTATAAATGGATAGTCAAGGCCAGTAAGTTGTTTGGTATCCTGATCACAATAATTTTCATAGAGATTACCCATACTCTTTTAATAAGGTAGCAGTGCAAATGCATACAAACAAGCTATTCCATCCTGTGTCTGCCCTTCTTGTTCTAGGCAGCTGGGTAGAGATATTTAACCCCCAAAGGAAATATGACATTTTTTTGCTCTGGCCTTCTAGGGATATTTGTTCTAAATGAAAATGTAGGATATTGTTTTGTAATCCCAAATCCATCCATCCTTTTTACCCCTCCTCAACTAACAGTAACGATAGTGATAGGTTCCCCAGGTAACACAGGCAAAAATCTGTGCTGTGGTAGTAACGTATGCCAGTTTATCAGATAAAACACAAATTCAGCATCCCTGAGACACTCTGTCTGCCATTTCTTAAACTCTCTCTCCCTCGCCAATTCTCTTTCTATAGTATTGGTTCAGTGGAGCTATTGAAATATAGCCACCTTCCTGCTTTTACCTTGAGAAGTGGTGCTATGTGGGTGAAAATCAGGAAATGGGGGAAAAGAAAAGGATTTATAATAGAGACAAAAATAAAAGCTAGTCTGTGATTACTTGCTTATAAAAATAGATGGGAGTTCATTTGAATAGCAGTCTTATTGTTTGGCATATCCACAGTATATTAATGATGTCATTGACTGTGGCATGTAAACCACAGGAATGTTGATCTAGGGAGAAAACTGTATTGAAAATATTTTTTAGCATGGTAAGAAAAATAAAATATAAAAGCAGAAACTAATTCTCTGCTAAACCATCTGCAGAATGTGAACTGTATGCAGTGCTCTTACTGAACTTGGCTAGTTTATCAACACTTTCAGCTACATAAATGTTTCCATCAGTCAGTGATAATTTACTCTTTTGTCATTTTATATAGTTGCATCAGAAGAATAGAGAGTTACTGTGCAATAAAGGAATTGTGCTTTACAATATGAAGAACGGTTGCATGTTGAAATGATTGACATACTCGTTGATCCATTAAGTAATTAATAATATCCTACTCATCATTCTGCATGTTGTGCTGTCATTTTGTCATAAGGTGTGGTTTGAAAATCCAGCAGCAAGAACATAAGTTCTGATGACGGTATATTGATCATTACATTACAGTTGCAGATCAGTGTCACGTTTATTTGTTTTATGTTCAGTCACTTCACTAGCATCCCTATCACTTGGGGTCATCCCACAAAGGACACAATAAAAAAGATTTACATAATGGAATAAGAATGGACCAAATGGCCCACCGAAAAACAAGCTGCAAATCAAAAAGGAGGAACCTACAGGAGACACCAAAAAGTTCAAAAATGAAGTGACCTGATTAGACAGGGAGGTATTCCATAGACAGAATTTCTGAATTGAGTAGCTCCTAGCCCCAAGCCTGGTCCTTGTTCAGGCTTCTGCCTAGAGAACAAAGGCATTGTATTCTGATAAGCAACTTTTTATGATTACTACACAAGTATCTGAAGAGTAATGATAAGTATTATATTCTAAAGTGACCTATGGTAACTGCCCTCAACTTAACGTGCTGGGTCTTTTATTAAAAATTTGATTATATTTAGTTTTTCAAACAAAATACACATCAAACACTTACCCGTGCATTTGCAGGTTAAAAATAAAAGCTAGTTATCATAGCACGAAATATCCATTCACAGACTCTTTAACCTCTGTTGAAATGAAAGATCTGATGACAGACAATAGCATGAACACAGGAGAAGCATGTTCTCTTAGATGCTCTGACAGGATTAAAAGTATCTGAGTAAGGAAGGGTTCTAATCTGATCCTGTATTAACAATAAGTATGAGACTATTGCACTTTATTCATAACAAATTACATGACTTGACCAAATACTGTGTGCTGGAAAGACTGCAATTCCCTTATGCCATACTGCTGCAGCTACAGCCAACAAGCAAGCTCCAGCTGGATTCCTCTGTTTATTTGGGACAGGACCTCAGTTGTGTAACAGGTTTTCACCCTTCTTTCAAAAATAGTCAGGGACTGTTGAGCTTCAGAGATTGTGGCCATGCTCCCCTTTTCTCTTGAGCAACTGATGAGGGTGGTGATTAAGGAAGATGGAGACTAGATGGGGGTTTTCATATAGCTTTATTTTTGTCACGCTGTTTTAAAAAAAAAAAGTCAATGTAGCAATGGGCCACTGATTTATGTATTACAAAATTGCAGGAAATAAATGAAAAAGTGAAATCATGTAATATTACACCATTGTCTTACAAGTCCCATAAAAGAATGGCATAAGAAATACCTTTGTCAGGTAACCTCTCTAAATCCTATGTCATATTTTTTTTCCATATGTTTTGAACTGGACAGTAAAGACAGTTATTTAAATTGAATATCTACGTTAGTACTTAGTGAATGTAAGGACTATAGTAATTACCGGAGCTGCTGTTTTCCTCCTTTACTGGCCATGAGGACCCTTAGGTTTGTTTGTAGATGTCTGTTATTGCTGACATGTTGCATCTCCTTTTCATTTAACCTAGAAACTGCTTTAGTTTAATAAGAAAAACTAACAAGGTAATGTGACGTTTTCTTTTTTAGTGATACAGCTTATGAAATACGAGAAGATAGGTGAAGTAACTTAAAATTTAGTTCACTCCAAGTCCTAGTCTACACTTAAAGATTTTGCTTGTATTGCAGTGTCGGTTAGGGGTGTGACTTTTTTTTATTTTGGGGGGGCCAACATTTCTGTAGTGGTGAAAGATCTACTGACAAATAATTATACTGGCAAAGAAAAGTCATTTTGCCAATATGTATTCTTTCACTCGGAGAACCGTTTGCCTTCTGTATTATTACAATCTAGAAGAGATTTTTAAATAAATTAAAAGATCAGTAGTTTTTTCCAGCAAGATAAGCATGGCAGATGTCAAGAAAATTTAAGTGACATAATTCATATTGACTTGCAAGCGAGTTTTGCACGGTAAGGAACACAGAACTGGGCTCAAAAGATTTTGTTGCTTTTTCATACTAAACAAGTCTCAGGTGTAAGTGTTGTAGAAGAGGCACTATTTGCAGAATGTCAGAAAGTTTAGCATTATGTGATTTTATGTTTCAAGTCAAGATTTCTAAGTTTCCAAAAGAAATAGATTGTGATATATGTGAAAATATTACAGTCTTGCTTGGTCTGCCTTGTAAAGAAACTCGGTGGATAAACTACCTCAATTAAGGACCTCTCTTCAACACAGAACAAGCTGAGGGATTTGAGAGCCTGTTGTTTGTCTGAAATATTATATATGATCCAAGTATTAAATTACAGACTGTGTGTTTTCATGCTTTTGTGTATATTGGGGACAAGTCTCTGCTTCTGAAAAGGAGGAAGAGGAGGTGGATGAGCTGTGGATGATAAGCTAAAAATAGCAGTATTAAAAATATTTGATATGTAAAAATCAAACAGTTTCCAAGGATCTTTAGGAATTAGATGCTGCAGTCATAATAAGATCCATTGTAAGAAACTTTACTTAATGGTAGATTGTGCATTTAATTTTACTGGGTGTAAGATGTCATTGCTACTTGACCACCAGCTTGCCACTTGCAGAATAAGATAAGTCCTCTATACTGGTTCAGCATGCTCAATCTAAGTGTCACAGGAGTGGACTGTCTTTATTATTCCTTTGAGCGATAGGAACATATTGATGTAATGTAATGCTTGATGATCAATAGTATTCAATCCTGCAAATTCAGAATTGTGTGCCATCTATGCTATGTATGGATTAGAGCAGTGATACTCAGACCTCAGTGGTTCAGGAGCCAAATTAGTGATCAACATTACCCTAAAGAGCCATAATATTGTGAATTCATTGTTTCATATTCTCTCTCTCTCTCTCTCCCTTTATATATATATATATATATATATATACACACACACACAGACAGACACTCTATTATATTTTATTCTCACAGCAAAATAACCAAGTATTATTTCTCAACTACAGTTGGTTAATAACATGGTAAAAGCATCCTGATTGGGTAATAATTAAATCACAGTATTTTAATATCATGTCTGCAAAGAGCTGCAGGAGACACATTAAAAGAGCCACTTGCGGCTTGTGAGTCAGCCTAATCCAGTAATACTCAGACAATCTCAAATTTTAACATATGAAAGCATTTTAAACCTCACAAAATCTATTGCTTTTGTGCCAGGTGTTAGGGTGTATGTCTGAGATGTCTGTGCAGAAGATATGTTGTAGGGTACAGGAGGAGATTTCACAGGAGTTGTGCTACATAGTATTTGTAGTGCATATAGAGTGAAAAACATAGGTAATGCTTATCAGAGAAAATGCTGTGCTGAAATGATTCTGAATACCACCTGGTAACTGGCTGACCTGAAGGTGTCACGTTCTTATTATTAAAAGGATGGAGTTGTTGTAAGGCACAAGACTGTGAAGCTTGGAAACTGGATTCCATTCTGTGCTGGACCATAGACTTTCCTCTGACAATGTTGACAATATTAACTTGTCCTACAGCGTAAAATTCACCTTTGTGCAAAGGACACCACTTAAATCCTTCAAATGAGGCTCAAGTGGGCTGTAGGTGGTGTATAGGCCAGCGTGGATTTGATTTAAATAATCACTGATTTTAATCATGGTTTAAATGTGCAAGCTGGAAACCTTGATTTAAAATAATTGATTTTAATCTTGTTTTGCATTTGTATTTTTTAGCTATTTTCCTGTAGAAAGGTTGATTCTCCTTAGTTGGTTAACATTAAAAAGATTGATTTGCAGCTAAATGCGGTCTTTATACTACACTAAATTTGGGATTTCTTTTTTGCTAATCAGAAGGCTACACTATTTGTATGTATTATTTTAAGTTACATAAATTACTATACATTTATTCAGATTCTTAATTTTTATATTTTTTGATGTTAGAAAATGGTGAAAAAGGCATTTCTTCTTTACTTATGATTTGTGTCAAGCAGCATTTGGATGGAGATTCAACTTCTATTAAAATGCACAAACAGCATTTTAAAATATTTTATTAGTTAAATAATACCCTCAAGTTGGTGGATACATAAGGGGTGAGGGGGGAGTAAGTTTAAATGTGTTTTGCAAAATGTATTCTGCATTTAAACCTGTCTGATGTATTAAATAAAGGAAGTACCTGTAGTTAGTGAATTGAACTGATTGCTTCTGGTTGTCACATCCTTCAGGATTTTAGAACTAGTAGATCACATCCTTTCACATCTAATTTTTGTTTATATATTGGGAGATAGAAACAAGTTTTCCTGCTTTTTCAACTCCCAGTCATTGCCTTAGCTATTGAACAGACCTAGTTGGGGAAACTGAAATTAAGAAAATATTTTCTCTCTATCCGCAGTAGAAACTACTGCTGTCAGAAGCTGATTTAACATTTCAGAAGGGTGAATTTTGCCCATAGTGAGCTATTCCTACATTCTCACACAAGTCTTTTTGTCTGGATCTCACTTTAGTATAACAATACTTCTGGTGCTTCTATACTAAGAGAAGATATTCTTTATCTCCATTTCATTATACATGTTCTTCCATGTATTTATGATTCAAGATAACAAAACCAGGGACTCCTTACATTCCTCCATTGCGGCATTTCCCCCTACCTCCTAGTAATATACTACCATCCCATCCCCTTTTATTTCAGGGGTGCCTACAATCCTCCACATCCTTCCTTATACTGGGGTTATGTCCTGCACCCCCATTTCTTCCTTTTCCCCCATGTCTGGATCTCTTTGTGCCCTCTTATTCACACCTCCAATATATGCCAGGGATTCTGTGTGACCTGAATATCCTATTCCCTCTGCATACTAGGATCCCCCATTTTCATCTCCATGACCACCTCCTCCAGGAGTTCTGTGTGCTCTTCATTCTCCCCTTTCCCTCATCCCTCCTTCTGCACCATGGCAGAGGCTTTGCGTTGCGTGCCCCTCCTGCCCGCCCCCTTCCCTCTCTGCTATATGACAGGCTCTGACAGTCCCTGTGCCTGAAAATTTATCCTCTTGGAGACAGAGGAACCACTAGCCAATATCTTAAACAAAATTTCTCTCTTCAAGGAGTGTTTCAGAAATCCATATTTTAGATCAAATATTGAGAGGAACTGTATGAAAGATTGTTTTTCCCTCAACTGGGACTGGTCCTTTTCTGGTAGGGCCATAGAAAATTATTTTAAGTATTTATTATCGGTATTTCCTGACACCTTCAGAGCAACACAACCATGGAACCCCAGCGACTTTTACTATATATAAATAATAGTGATTTTTACTGTAGAGTACATAACTTACTTTTCTTTGGGGACTGCTCACTATACAAGGAAAGAAGAAAGTTCTGTTTAGTGTGTGTCTAAAGTCTATTGAATCATGAAGGAAGTGGAAGGTAATTTCTGTCAAGGAGCAGGGGGGGGGGAAGGGGAAACACAGTCTCCTGCCATATTTTAATTCCTCTCCGACACTTCCTTTACTTCTTTAGCGTGATATTGGCAGACCTGACATAGTAGTTCAGGTTAAAAAGAAAAAGGAATGAAGTTGTACAAGGAAGGCAGACTACAACATGTAAAACAGATCAAGCTGTACAGCCAGCTGAGTAGATGACAGAACAGTGAAAGAGAACAAGCTTTTTAAAGGGACCTTTAATGACATTTGGATAGTCTCTATTGTAGGATACTCACAAAGGAACTCTTCATAATATAACACAGCTTTCACCTGAAATTAATCTGAAACCAAATGATCACATTCTTTCAGACAGCTGAATAGAAACAACGCTCTTGATTGCCTCAGAAATTTCAAATTGCAGTATCTGTTTCCTTTGCACTAATAGATTAGAAGAAAAATTTAGCGTAAATGCAGACCATACATTTACAATATTTCTTCAGAAACTACCCAAGATGACACATGACCAAACGGCAGCCTCTTCTGCAGGTGCAGAGAGAATATTTTCCTCATTTCAGTTTATTCAAGTAATTCAGTTTAATGACCAGTTCATTCAAAGTTAAGAAACCAGTTGGAAGCTGAAAATGTAGGGAAACGTATTTTGCTTTTGCAATCTATGAATAAAAACTAGATCATGAGAGGATGAGATCTACTAATTCTAACATCTTGAAGGTCATGGTATAACCAGAAGCAATCAGTTCCATTTACTAACGGAGAATACTTCCTTTGTTTAATAAATCAGTTTTAAATGCAAAACATGTTTAGATAAACTTTTTATAAATGTATCAAGCACATTAAGATAGTTTTATTTATTAAAAAATTAAAAAGCTATGTCTGTGCATTTTTAATTGAATTCAAATTTCCACCCAAACAGAGTTTGACACAAATTACTCCTGAGGGAATTCTGCACCAAAAAATTAAAATTATGCATAGAATATTTTAAAATTCTGCAGATTTTGTCAAATGTTGCTCCAGTATGGCAGTGGGGAGCACAGACCACTGGCTGTATTGAGGTGGGAGATCACCCTGAAGTGTCCTCCCCCCCTCCCCCCCCGAATTTCCAGCGGATACTGAAAAGCAATACACTCTTCAGCTTCAAATACAAAAGAATCAAATTATATAGAAAAAAACCCATTGCAGTACATTTTAATGTACACAAGTCTTCCATTCTGGCCTTCTACTTCCATGAGCCAAATTGGAAGGGGAGGGGGAGGAGTTGTACTCTTTCAAACATAATCTACTAATTGTATCAAAATGAGATGCTTCTGGTAGTTGACTGTGCAGATCTGCGATCCTCCTCTCTTTTTAATACATGTTTTGATATTTGTGGAATAGTTAAATGTTGACAATTATTGCCATTGGACATCTGAGTTGCCTACCATCAGACATTGATATGAGTGGGTCATTTTTAACCTCTCAGATCGGTTTCAGGCTCACTGCATACTGAAACAGAAGTTACTACATTGATTTTGTTTCATAGTTGCACGGTTTTCTTCCGAACTTGCGTATGAGGCGTGGGCTACACTAAAAACTTAGATTGACATAACTAGTATGCTCAGGGGTGTGAAAAATCCACACACCTGAGTGCCATAGCTATGTTGACCTATCTCCTGGGGTAGACACAGCTAGGTCGACGGAAGAATGCTTCCATCATCGACCTAGTTACCGTCACTTGGGGAAGTGGAGTATCAGCAACCCTTTCTGTCATTGTAGTCTGTGTCTACGCATAATGGGGTCATAAGTGTGTAGCTACAGTGCCGTAGCTATGCTGCTGTAGTATCTATAGGTATGACCCTTTTCTTTAAATGAAAGCTGAGTTTCTGCAGAAAAAGATGGGACCCTGGAAAAAAGTGCTGGGTCATTGGCCTTGTATGGTCTGGTCCTTTTTGAGACGTGTATCTAATCCTTCCATTACCGTGCTGCTTTGCCATTTAATTTAAACATGGATGAAAGCAGCTTCCAGGGGCTTCGTTGAATGATTGAGTGATTTAATTAAAAGAAAGTAGGTAGCTGAAGAGTTCAAAGCAGGTAAGTCAAAGCATGTCTGCGCAGTCAGTCATCTTATCCCTAATAGAATACGCTATTCTGACCAATCTTGAATATTGTTGAGTTAGTTTTGTTTGGAAAAGACACTGGCATGTGTGTAGATATTCCTAATGCTTTGAATTCTCATTAACCTTTTCATGAACTATATTGATAATATTCAATAGCTACACTTCTTACAAGAAGAGAAGCGTTTCCACAAACACTGGCCCTACTTCTCAACCCAGAACATTGCTGTTATGATTCAGTGCTTCTTAAGTACAGTCTTTAATATAAAATCCCTTTTAAACTCAAAATACTGTGAAGTGCCCAAAGAATCTGGATAGCTAGAATTTTCCACATGGCTGAGAACATCTACCTGTAACGAATTATATAGAACGATTGCTCCTCTGTTGCTTGTTAACCCGTGTAACAAACTGCATACAACTCACATAAGGTTGGACAATTCTTGTTTGGTTTAATGTTCAAATTCTTGCAGTTTGATGCGAAACAGTTCGGCGTGAAATAACCTAGGGCTGTTCTTCCTGTGAAATGTGATCAGTTTTGATAATATTGAGGGTACTGCTGGAGCGTCTGGTTTTCCAGTTTAAAATATTCACCACCACACATTTAGCAGGTATTTGGGGTATTTCTATGTCATAACCTAAAACATTTCTGTGGCCAACCTAAAACTCTTCCCAGATTTGATCTGAGTAATTTCAGCCATTCACAAAACAGCCAGATGCCCAGGAGGGGATGGTGGTGCTGTTCCTGCCCCGTTATAACCTTTAGCCATTTGTCTGGGATCTGAGACACCCAGATTCAAATCCTTGCTCTGGAACAAACCCAAAATGGACTTTGCAGTTCATGAAGAATTCCAAAAATGTTTAGATTTGGTTTGATCTGAACCAGTTTTTTGCCAATTCTTCCCCCATGCCCTCCAGAACTGCCACTGAACTGGAAAAATTAGTTATTTTTCCCAGCTATAATTTCATTCCATAATTTTGGTTTTAAAACCAAGTATTTGTTTTCCCCACAACTCTGGATTTCATATTCTGTGGGTGGTGAAACCAGGGAGCATCTCAAGTGGTTCTACAATTCTCCCGCCCCTCCTCAGTAATCTAATCCTCTTCCTTTGCGGTCACTCTGTGACCTCTACTTTCTTTGAATACTAGCTCTCTTTGCAGCCCGTTCAGGTGATTCATCCTCCATTTCTGGGTCCCACAGTTTCCCCCTTCCTATGTCTCTGTTCTCCCTTCCTCGTTCCCTTTGCTTGGTCCAAGCCCTCTCCATTGCACTCCTTTTGTTGCCGGCACCCAGTGCCGAGAGGCTAAACAACAGCTGGGGTTGGTTCGCTACCCGGTGTGCTATACCCAGTAATCACAACGGGGTGGAGAAGCAGAAAAGTTTATTTGCAGCTGCAAAAAGGTACAGGGAGAATAAGATCTTGAATCCTGCACACAGAGCAGGAAGTTACACAGGCTTTTATACATCCTTTTTTTCCCAGCATACTTATCTAATAGCAAGCTGCCGTAGGTATCCATATAGCCAGCCATTCCAGTTACCAGCTAGTTCCCTTGTTTTTTGTATCATTTATTAAACTATACATAAAACTGCTTTATTCAGCATTTTTCTTCCATATCTGCCCTGTTTGGCCTTGCTTAGTTTCAGGCAGTCTGACTCTGCAACATATTGTTGCAGATCCTCAGCATAACTGCTGCGAGTGCCTCCGGGTGTGGGGGCCAAGGACACTTGGGCCTCGTACACATAACTGCTGCGAGTGCCTCCAGGCAAGCGGGGGGCCAAGGACACTTGGGCCTCGTGCGAGGGGGCTTCCTCAACACTCGTGGTCTTCCATCCCCTCGAGTTACCTAGTGGCCGTGCCCCAGTGTCCCCAACACTTGTAGTATTCTCTCCTCTGGTCTTTATTGTTTTCCTCGTCACCCTATACTTGGGAAAGTCTCTTTTTAGTGCTAAACAACTTACCACTTCCCCTTCTGATCCTTCCTTGATCCTTCTTCCTACTGATCCTGCAATAGTTCAACACCATCTCCAGATCATGCTGCCACCAAACAGTCTGTCTGTCTGACTGAGCTGCTTCCTCCACGTTTGAGCTATATTACATGCTGCTCGAGGCAGAGATGTCAAGTTTCATGCCTGCTGCTGACACTTGATAACCAATAGTAGTTGTTACTAATGCGAATAGTCTTCTCTTTACATGTTCTCCTTACAATAGCTTGCTGTTGGGCAGCTTTCCCAGAATAAGAAAGTGTTTTGCTACCCGTGATACATGGAGCAGAAAAAGGATTAACATCTCCCTGTCTCTCTAAAAGTGGCACTAAATGATGAAAGTAGTAAATGGGAATAAGAGTAATGAAAGTAACAGCCTGCACAGTACTGTTATTTACTCTAATGTAATTTTTCAAGGGCAGCTGAGTAATCAATATGTCTGTGATCCAATTTATTTACCCCATCTACTGGGAAAACCTCAATCATGGAGATTGAAAGGAGTTAAGAAAGGTGTTTAAAGGTTGTTTTTACTGAAGTCTGCTTTACTGAAATGTTGCCACTGCCCCCTTCCCTTTTCCAGGGTGTGATGGGGTTTTTGTGTTGGTGTCACTTCTGTCAGCTTTTCTGGAATGTTGTGTTTCTGCTGCCTCTATTTTCCCCCTCTTTTTCTGTATTTCAAGGAATCCCTGTTGAGGTTACAGGGACAAACCATCTCGATGAGTCGAAAGAATAGTAAATATGGCAGGCGACCAGCTTGGCTTAATGGTGAAATCCTAGCGGATCTTAAACATAAAAAAGAAGCTCACAAGAAGTGGAAGGTTGGACATATGAGCAGGGAAGAGTATAAAAATATTGCTTGGGCATGTAGGAATGATATCAGGAGGGCCAAATCGCACCTGGAGCTGCAGCTAGCAAGAGATGTCAAGAGTAACAAGAAGGGTTTCTTCAGGTATGTTGGCAACAAGAAGAAAGCCAAGGAAAGTGTGGGCCCCTTACTGAATGAGGGAGTCAACCTAGTGACAGAGGATGTGGAAAAAGCTAATGTACTCAATGCTTTTTTTGCCTCTGTCTTCACTAACAAGGTCAGCTCCCAGACTGCTGCGCTGGGCATCACAAAATGGGGAAGAGATGGCCAGCCCTCTGTGGAGATAGAGGTGGTTAGGGACTATTTAGAAAAGCTGCACAAGTCCATGGGGCCGGACGAGTTGCATCCGAGAGTGCTGAAGGAATTGGCGGCTGTGATTGCAGAGCCATTGGCCATTATCTTTGAAAACTCGTGGCGAACGGGGGAAGTCCCGGATGACTGGAAAAAGGCTAATGTAGTGCCAATCTTTAAAAAAGGGAAGAAGGAGGATCCTGGGAACTACAGGCCAGTCAGCCTCACCTCAGTCCCTGGAAAAATCATGGAGCAGGTCCTCAAAGAATCAATCCTGAAGCACTTCCATGAGAGGAAAGTGATCAGGAACAGCCAGCATGGATTCACCAAGGGAAGGTCATGCCTGACTAATCTAATCGCCTTTTATGATGAGATTACTGGTTCTGTGGATGAAGGGAAAGCAGTGGATGTATTGTTTCTTGACTTTAGCAAAGCTTTTGACACGGTCTCCCACAGTATTCTTGTCAGCAAGTTAAGGAAGTATGGGCTAGATGAATGCACTATAAGGTGGGTAGAAAGCTGGCTAGATTGTCGGGCTCAACGGGTAGTGATCAATGGCTCCATGTCTAGTTGGCAGCCGGTGTCAAGTGGAGTGCCCTAGGGGTCGGTCCTGGGGCCGGTTTTGTTCAATATCTTCATAAATGATCTGGAGGATGGTGTAGATTGCACTCTCAGCAAATTTGCGGATGATACTAAACTGGGAGGAGTGGTAGATACGCTGGAGGGGAGGGATAGGATACAGAAGGACCTAGACAAATTGGAGGATTGGGCCAAAAGAAATCTGATGAGGTTCAATAAGGATAAGTGCAGGGTCCTGCACTTAGGACGGAAGAATCCAATGCACCGCTACAGACTAGGGGCCGAATGGCTAGGCAGCAGTTCTGCGGAAAAGGACCTAGGGGTGACAGTGGATGGGAAGCTGGATATGAGTCAGCAGTGTGCCCTTGTTGCCAAGAAGGCCAATGGCATTTTGGGATGTATAAGTAGGGGCATAGCGAGCAGATCGAGGGACGTGATCGTTCCCCTCTATTCGACATTGGTGAGGCCTCATCTGGAGTACTGTGTCCAGTTTTGGGCCCCACACTACAAGAAGGATGTGGATAAATTGGAGAGAGTCCAGCGAAGGGCAACAAAAATGATTAGGGGTCTAGAACACATGACTTATGAGGAGAGGCTGAGGGAGCTGGGATTGTTTAGTCTGCAGAAGAGAAGAATGAGGGGGGATTTGATAGCTGCTTTCAACTACATGAAAGGGGGTTCCAAAGAGGATGGCTCTAGACTGTTCTCAATGGTAGCAGATGACAGAACGAGGAGTAATGATCTCAAGTTGCAGTGGGGGAGGTTTAGATTGGATATTAGGAAAAACTTTTTCACTATGAGGGTGGTGAAACACTGGAATGTGTTACCTAGGGAGGTGGTAGAATCTCCTTCCTTTGAGGTTTTTAAGATCAGGCTTGACAAAGCCCTGGCTGGGATGATTTAACTGGCAATTGGTCCTGCTTCGAGCAGGGGGTTGGACTAGATGACCTTCTGGGGTCCCTTCCAACCCTGATATTCTATGATTCTATGATTCTCCATGTCCTCCTTTTGCCTCCTTCAGCTGACCATTTAATGTTATTGAGCATTGTTTTACAGAGGCAGAGAGAGCTGGGCAATACGGGACATTGGTCACGAGCGAATTAAGGCAGCGTGGTGTCCTTGGCGCATGCTGCACAGAGCCTCCCCTTACTTTTCCTTATGCAGTGGCTCATCTCCTGAGGTGGCTAGATCTTCAGAAATCTGAGCATGGAAAAATGCTTGTACGTATTTGTGTGCAAAATTCCTGTAGGCTCAGGCAGTTGCTCTAACTGCATGTGGAAATGACCAATTGAAAGTTGAAATGGCCACTTCTGAGCACAAAAGTGGATGCATTTGCACAGATAAATTCTGAAAATCAGCCCCTGAACGTTTGTTACTTAATTGCAATGTTGTTGGTTTTTTTAACTCCCTTTAAAATAGTGTTACGAAGGATTCAGTCTAAATTTTGCTTCCAGGCTTTAAATCAGTCTTTCTTTCAACTTTAAAGTTAAATATTTTTACATTTAATATTTTAAACGTAAGATTCCTCAAAGGCTGATAGAAATGGAGTTACTTATAAATGCTTGGTTAAACACAAAACAGAACAACCATTTGTACTTTTTGTTAGAAAATGACGTGCAAGGCAACAGTAAGCTAAGTTCAAGTATGCTTTTGGTGTTTGGTGTTTTATAACTATTTGTAGTCATCAAATGTCTTCATATTCAATAGATTTATAGTAATATGAGCAATAGGTAGGGGGCTAACAAATCAAAATCTCATTTCAGATGTTTGACACTAATGTTGTGCTGACTTATTGTTTTCTGTGTTGGATTTCTGATCAAATTACCAAATAGCTGCTTGGAAGTACTGTAACAACACAAAGAAAAAAAATGCATTAGAAATGGGGTACTGAATTTCATATTTTATATGTCATAGAAAGGATTCTTAGCTGTTAAATATATCTAAAGGAGTTGTGTTTCTTAAAAAAACAAAGTTACGGAAAGCATAGTTCTCAACATCAAAGTTTAAAAAGGCATGTAAGAAATGCAACACGTTACTAAAAAAAGTCAGGTACAAAATGACTTTATTCCTAACTTGTCCCACCATATTTTACTGTTTAAGATAATCCTGCAGCTGCAACAATAACCAGATGCATAATTAAGCAGCAGCTGCATGAGATTTTCATTTTTTTTAATGCATAAAATTGGAAGTGTTAGACAAGCTTTATGTATAATATGGAAAACTAAACAGCATTGTTTTTTGTGCACTGTTAGCAGCTGTTTAGGAGAGAAAAATTGCACCTTCTACATTTCTCAGTAGCCATTTGTTTTAAATTGATTTGGGGGCTGAGTATTATCAAAGTAAGAAAATGCCGATTGCGGGAGGGAGGGGTTATATTCTGGCTTAATTTGGAAAATGTATAGAAAATAGTTTTGTTTTCTTTTTAATTTGTAAAGCCTTATTGTAGTACCCATTTGTGATATTGGGGAAATTTCTGAACCATTCCCCAGCTTCCCTCCCACCCACCCGGACTCATAGTGACCACATTTTAGCAATATGGCAGAGTGCTCTCTCTCTCAAGCTGTGTGGTTCCTTAGAGTTGTGACATAAATGAGTCTTGGTCTGTTTTTTAAAACTCAATGTTCTTTGTCTCCTAGCTGACTGTATATTCCCAGGTGTATGTGAATAAGAAGTTTCCTAATGGCATGAACTACAATAGTACTGAAAGAGATGTCAGATTGTTTTGACATTCATTTCATTGTCACTTTTATTTTACGGAATTATATGGACAAGAAGTAATGGTTATTGTCCAGAAGCCAGCCTTTAACTTTTGAGTGCTCTCTCTCCTTTAAGATAGCTCTATTTATTTCATGTTGAGCCTGATCTTTGCATTTGTACCTTTTTTCCCAAATAGAAATATGTTTGGCAGCATGCCTCAGTTTTTTTTTAAAGCAATTCACCTCCTGAACAGTATCAGAAAAATGCATCTCCATCCCCCAGTCACCTCAGTCAAATGGTAAAAGTTAGATCCGTCAAGACCTTATTCATGGGCCTGATTCTGTGCCACTGTAACTCCTATGATAACAAGGGAGTTGCACTGCTGTAAAATCAGAGAATAGTTGCATTGAATTTATTGGGACTGCTTGTAGAAGATTGGCCTTTAGGATGGATGAGTCTTACACCACCCCATGAAAGTCATCAGAGTTCTTTCGAACTCAGGTACTGTGCTGTAAAAATGGATTAACTGAAATGAGAATCTGGAGTGAAAATTTTGATTGATTGAAGTCAGTGACTGATATCTCAGTGACTTCGTTGGGGCAAGAATTTCACTCTTAGGCTATGTCTACACTACGAAATTAGGTCGAATTTATAGAAGTCGGTTTTTTAGAAATCGGTTTTATATATTCGAGTGTGTGTGTCCCCACAGAAAATGCTCTAAGTGCATTAAGTGCATTAACTCGGCGGAGCGCTTCCACAGTACCGAGGCTAGAGTCGACTTCCGGAGTGTTGCACTCTGGGTAGCTATCCCACAGTTCCCGCAGTCTCCGCTGCCCATTGGAATTCTGGGTTGAGATCCCAATGCCTGATGGGGCTAAAACATTGTTGCGGGTGGTTCTGGGTACATATCGTCAGGCCCCCGTTCCCTCCCTCCCCCCGTGAAAGCAAGGGCAGACAATCATTTTGCGCCTTTTTTCCTGAGTTACCTGTGCAGACGCCATACCATGGCAAGCATGGAGCCCGCACAGGTAACCGTCACCCTATGTCTCCTGGGTGCTGGCAGACGCGGTACGGCTTTGCTGCACAGTAGCAGCAACCCATTGCCTTCTGGCAGCAGACGGTGCAATACGACTGGTAGTCGTCCTCGTCGTGTCCGAGGTGCTCCTGGCCACGTGGGCTGGGAGCGCCTGGGCAGACATGGGCGCAGGGACTAAATTTGGAGTGACTTGACCAGGTCATTCTCTTTAGTCCTGCAGTCCTATTGAACCGTCTTATGGTGAGCGGGCAGGCGATACGGACTGCTAGCAGTCGTACTGTACCATCTTCTGCCAGGCAGGCAAGAGATGAGGATTGTTAGCAGTTGTATTGTACCATCTTATGCCAGGCAGGCAAGAGATGAAGATGGCTAGCAGTCGTACTGTACCATCTTCTGCTGAGCAGCCATGAGATGTGGATGGCATGCAGTCCTTCTGCACCGTCTGCTGCCAGCCAAAGATGTAAAAGATAGATGGAGTGGGTCAGAACAAGAAATAGACCAGATTTGTTTTGTACTCATTTGCCTCCTCCCCTGTCTAGATCACACTGCAGTCACTCACAGAGAAGATGCAGCGAGGTAAATCTAGCCATGTATCAATCAGAGGCCAGGCTAACCTCCTTGTTCCAATAACAATGATAACTTAGGTGCACCATTTCTTATTGGAACCCTCCGTGCAGTCCTGCCTGAAATACTCCTTGATGTACAGGCCCACCCTTTGTTGATTTTAGCTCCCTGAAGCCAACCCTGTAAGCCGTGTCGTCAGTCGCCCCTCCCTCCGTCAGAGCAATGGCAGACAATCGTTCCGCCCCTTTTTTCTGTGCGGACGCCATACCAAGGCAAGCATGGAGCCCGCTCAGCTCACTTTGGCAATTAGGAGCACATTAACCACCACACGCATTATCCAGCAGTATATGCAGCAGCAGAACATGGCAACGCGATACCGGGCGAGGAGGCGACGTCAGCGCGGTCCCGTGAGTGATCAGGACATGGACACAGATTTCTCTGAAAGCATGGGCCCTGACAATGCATGCATCATGGTGCTAATGGGGCAGGTTCATGCTGTGGAACGCCGATTCTGGGCTCGGGAAACAAGCACAGACTGGTGGGACCGCATAGTGTTGCAGGTCTGGGACGATTCCCAGTGGCTGCGAAACTTTCGCATGCGTAGGGGCACTTTCATGGAACTTTGTGACTTGCTTTCCCCTGCCCTGAAGCGCATGAATACCAGGATGAGAGCAGCCCTCACAGTTGAGAAGCGAGTGGCGATAGCCCTGTGGAAGCTTGCAACGCCAGACAGCTACCGGTCAGTTGGGAATCAATTTGGAGTGGGCAAATCTACTGTGGGGGCTGCTGTGATGCAAGTAGCCCACGCAATCAAAGATCTGCTGATATCAAGGGTAGTGACCCTGGGAAATGTGCAGGTCATAGTGGATGGCTTTGCTGCAATGGGATTCCCTAACTGTGGTGGGGCTATAGACGGAACCCATATCCCTATCTTGGCACCGGAGCACCAAGCCGCCGAGTACATAAACCGCAAGGGGTACTTTTCGATAGTGCTGCAAGCTCTGGTGGATCACAAGGGACGTTTCACCAACATCAACGTGGGATGGCCGGGAAAGGTGCATGATGCTCGCATCTTCAGGAACTCTGGTCTGTTTCAAAAGCTGCAGGAAGGGACTTTCTTCCCAGACCAGAAAATAACTGTTGGGGATGTTGAAATGCCTATATGTATCCTTGGGGACCCAGCCTACCCCTTAATGCCATGGCTCATGAAGCCGTATACAGGCAGCCTGGACAGTAGTCAGGAGCTGTTCAACTACAGGCTGAGCAAGTGCAGAATGGTGGTCGAATGTGCATTTGGACGTTTAAAGGCGCGCTGGCGCAGTTTACTGACTCGCTTAGACCTCAGCGAAACCAATATTCCCACTGTTATTACTGCTTGCTGTGTGCTCCACAATATCTGTGAGAGTAAGGGGGAGACGTTTATGGCGGGGTGGGAGGTTGAGGCAAATCGCCTAGATGCTGGTTACGCGCAGCCAGACACCAGGGCAGTTAGAAGAGCACAGGAGGGCGCGGTACGCATCAGAGAAGCTTTGAAAACCAGTTTAATGACTGGCCAGGCTACAGTGTGAAAGTTCTGTTTGTTTTTCCTTGATGAAACCCCCCGCCCCTTGGTTCACTCTACTTCCCTGTAAGCTAACCACCCTCCCCTCCTCCCTTTAATCACCGCTTGCAGAGGCAATAAAGTCATTGCTGCTTCACAGTCATGCATTCGTTATTCATTCGTCACACAAATAGGGAGATGACTACCAAGGTAGCCCAGGAGGGGTGGTGGAGGAGGGAAGGAAAATGCCACACAGCACTTTAAGCACAGCACTTTAAAAGTTTACAACTTTAAAATTTATTGAATGACAGCCTTCTTTTTTTTGGGCAATCCTCTGTGGTGGAGTGGCTGGTTGGCCGGATGCTCCCCCACCGCGTTCTTGGGCGTCTGGGTGTGGAGGCTATGGAACTTGGGGAGGAGGGCGGTTGGTTACAGAGGGGCAGCAGTGGCAGTCTGTGCTCCAGCTGCCTTTGCTGCAGCTCAACCATACACTGGAGCATACTGGTTTGGTCCTGCAGCAGCCTCAGCATTGAATCCTGCCTCCTCTCATCACGCTGCCGCCACATTTGAGCTTCAGCCCTGTCTTCAGCCCGCCACTTACTCTCTTCAGCCCGCCACCTCTCCTCCCGGTCATTTTGTGCTTTCCTGCACTCTGACATTATTTGCCTCCACGCATTCGTCTGTGCTCTGTCAGTGTGGGAGGACAGCATGAGCTCGGAGAACATTTCATCGCGAGTGCGTTTTTTTTTCTTTCTAAGCTTCACTAGCCTCTGGGAAGGAGAAGATCCTGTGATCATTGAAACACATGCAGCTGGTGGAGAAAAAAAAAGGGACAGCGGTATTTAAAAAGACACATTTTATAAAACAGTCGCTACACTCTTTCAGGGTAAACCTTGCTGTTAACATTACATACATAGCACATGTGCTTTCGTTACAAGGTCGCATTTTGCCTCCTCCCACCGCGTGACTATCCCCTCAACCTTCCCCCCTCCCTGTGGCTAACAGCGGGGAACATTTCTGTTTAGCCACAGGCAAACAGCCCAGCAGGAATGGGCTCCTCTGAGTGTCCCCTGAAGAAAAGCACTCTATTTCAACCAGGTGACCATGAATTAGATCTCACTCTCCTGAGGATAACACAGAGAGATAAAGAACGGATTTTGGTTGAATGCCAGCAAACATACACTGCAATGCTTTGTTCTACAGTGATTCCCGAGTACGTGTTACTGGCCTGGAGTGGTAAAGTGTCCTACCATGAAGGACGAAATAAGGCTGCCCTCCCCAGAAACCTTTTGCAAAGGCTTTAGGACTACATCTAGGAGAACCGCAAATGCCAGGGCAAAGTAATCCTTTCACATGCTTGCTTTTAAACTATGTATAGCATTTTAAAAGGTACGCTCACCAGAGGTCCCTTCTCCGCCTGCTGGGTCCAGGAGGCAGCCTTGGGTGGGTTCGGGGGGTACTGGCTCCAGGTCTAGGGTGAGAAACAGTTCCTGGCTGTCGGGAAAACCGGTTTCTCCGCTTGTTTGCTGTGAGCTATCTACAACCTCCTCCTCCTCCTCATCTTCTTCGTCCCCAAAACCTACTTCCGTATTGCCTCCATCTCCATTGAAGGAGTCAAACAACACGGCTGGGGTAGTGGTGGCTGAACCCCCTAAAATGGCATGCAGCTCATCATAGAAGCGGCATGTTTGGGGCTCTGACCCAGAGCGGCCGTTCGCCTCTCTGGTTTTCTGGTAGGCTTGCCTCAGCTCCTTCAGTTTCACGCGGCACTGCTTCGGGTCCCTGTTATGGCCTCTGTCCTTCATGCCCTGGGAGATTTTGACAAAGGTTTTGGCATTTCAAAAACTGGAACGGAGTTCTGATAGCACGGATTCCTCTCCCCATACAGCGATCAGATCCCGTACCTCCCGTTCGGTCCATGCTGGAGCTCTTTTGCGATTCTGGGACTCCATCATGGTCACCTGTGCTGATGAGCTCTGCATGGTCACCTGCAGCTTTCCACGCTGGCCAAACAGGAAATGAGATTCAAAAGTTCGCGGTTCTTTTCCTGTCTACCTGGCCAGTGCATCTGAGTTGAGAGTGCTGTCCAGAGCGGTCAGAATGGAGCACTCTGGGATAGCTCCCGGAGGCCAATACCATCGAATTGTGTCCACAGTACCCCAAATTCGAGCCGGCAACGTCGATTTAAGCGCTAATCCACTTGTCAGGGGTGGAGTAAGGAAATCGATTTTAAGAGCCCTTTAAGTCGAAATAAAGGGCTTCATTGTGTGGACGGGTGCAGGTTTAAATCGATTTAACGCTGCTAAATTCGACCTAAAGTCCTACTGTAGACCAGGGCTTAGCCCTCAAGGGCTGTAAAACCAGTGGGGTTAATTCCAGAGGGAAGGGTCCTCCAGTGACAACTTCCTGCCACCAAGTATTTTGTGTGTGTGTGTATGTGTGAGAGAGAGAGAGAAACAGTGAGTAACTTTGCTAGTTTGATACCACTTGTCCTACTTTTGTTGTTTCTAGCACAGATACAGTAGACTGGTTGCTTTGGAGGGGTTGATGTTAGAGTATTATCTTGAGCACTGGACTAGGAATGAAGAGATTGGAATCCTTGCTACTTGAAGTTTTTCCAGCTCTGCCACTTGCTCACTTTGTGACCTTGAGCAAATCACTTAGGCCAAAACTTTTGATCTCATGGGGTTTAACACAGCCTTATTTTACAGATAATGGAATTTCAGCACAAAGAGGCCAAAGACCAGATTATTGGAAGCGTCAGGTAACTTTGAGTACCTCAGTGTTTGGGTCCCCAACTTGAAACATGTAAGAGCTGATTTTTCAGTGGTTACTAAGCACCCAGAGCTCCCAGTGACTACAACTGAGTGTCTAAAATTAGTGGACACTTCTGAAAATTTGGTCTCTTTGTGCTTTAGTTTCTTCATCCTCAAAATGTGTTTAAACCCCATCTGAACAAAACTTTAACATTTAGTGCTTTGTTACCAAGAACCATCTTATGGTGAGGATGGATGTACTCTGTTGTGCAGTATCTAGTCACAAATGTACTGCATTTTAGTGGTTTCCTGTGGTCTTGATTTATATACCATGTAGGCTCTGGAATGCCATATCCTTGAACTTTGAAAAACCCCAGCAAACTCTGGACCTAATTTCTCCCTCCCGGCGAAAATATCCATTGCAGGGCTCCTAAGGCCAAAAGCTGAGCTGAGGCCCCCGTTTTAAAGCCCTGATTCAGAAAAGAACTTAAGCACATACTTAAGTCTATCCCTATTCAGGACGGCATTTAAGCACATGCTTAACTTTCATTAAAATTGGACTTAAGCATGTTCTTTAGATAAAGTCCATGCTTAAGTGCTGTCCTGAATAGGGATGTTTTCCTGAGTTGGGGCCTAAAGTAGTAGATCCCAGTTGGAGAGCTAAATAGGAAATACAGTACCTGCTGAGACTGAATTATCTTCCTGCCCTGTGCGCATCAAGACCAATGTAAAATGAGGTGCATCCCCTTATCCTTGGCCGTTCTTGGCACAAACCCTCTCTGCCATACTCATCTGGGATGCACAGAGTGCTGTCTGTGGGAATGCTGCTATAGAGACAGCTGATTCTCCTGCTGTGACATGGAGAGATTCTCATGCCAAAGTGTCCCTTCTCTGTACATCTAGGGGATGCATTCAGAAAATTTGGCACAAAGGAAATGTACTTAGTATTGACTCTGAATGATGAAGTGTGTACAGTGCATGCAAAAATTGACTTCTACATTTTTTTTTCCCATTTGCAGCAAATGTGTCAATTTTTTTGAGGAAGATATAATGGTTAATTGTGTAAACAGATACAGGGTATTCTTTTCAAAAGCATCCAAATAATTTAGGAGCCCAAGGCTCACTGAAAATTAATTGGACTTAAGCAGTTTTGAAAATTGTACTTATATTTAATTAAAGATGTAGGAAAGTATTCTGCCAAGATGCACGACTTCTCAATTGTCACACCTTTCTTAAAAAATAAAACTGCAGCTCTCTTTTAAACAATTTTGGATGGCTAAGACTTGGGAGAAAGTAATTTATCAGTGACAGATACCCTATTCTTTTTAACAAGCAAGTGTTGCAGAAGACTACTCAATACTGAATATAGGTCAGGGTGAGCTGCATCTGGCGGTTGTTGTTTGTTCGTCATGAGGCAGACAGAATCTGTCTTTGCTGCCCTTGAAGCTGTATTTTGTGCCCTTTTACTCTCATGACTTGTCTTAATTTGGCTTCTTTTGGTGTTCGGGGGGGGGGGGGGGAATACCATGGAAAATAGCAAACTTTTGCAGTTAATATGTAGGGAAAGTTCTCCCAGCTTAAGGTTCTGTTTCAGCACCCATTGAAATCAGTTGGAGGCTTTCCATTGACTTCAGTGGACTTCGGAACAGACCCCTAATGGATTCAGTCCTGCTGTCATGACTGCTTGTATTCAGATTCTATGTCTTAGAATTTCTGTTTAGGGAAGAAAAGTGTTTATTACTTCCACATATTTACTACATTATGAAGTAAATATCCAGTCGAGAGGAGCCTGTGATTCTGTTTCTGAGGGTAAATTGGTCCTGGATAGGTTGCAGTTGTGTTCTGGTACCGGTAAAGAATTTCAGGTACAAATCTAAGAGCCTGTAAGTACCTGATTTTCATCTGTATTCATGTAGTTAGAGGTGCAATGAATGAGGTTTGTGCCTGCAGTTCAATCTATCCTTATGTATATTTAAATTTTCCATTGCTTGTGCAAAGCACACTGTGGAATAAAAATGTAATGCACAACTAAACATTTTATATAATTGTAGAACAAACACTGGCATTACTGCTTTTTAGTTAGCAGCCCTTAAACATGTGGTGGGAAGGCCTGACACCCCAGGAAGCAGAATTCTCTTTGTAGTTCTCAGGCTCAACGGGTAGTGATCAATGGCTCCATGTCTAGTTGGCAGCCGGTGTCAAGTGGAGTGCCCCAAGGGTCGGTCCTCGGGACGGTTTTGTTCAGTATCTTCATTAATGATCTGGAGAATGATCTGGATTGCACCCTCAACAAGTTTGCAGATGACACTAAACTGGGAGAAGAGGTAGATACATTGGAGGGTAGGGATAGGATACAGAGGGCCCTAGACAAATTAGAGGATTGGACAAAAAGAAATCTGTTGAGGTTCAACAAGGACAAGTACAGAGTCTTGCACTTAGGAAGGAAGAATCCCATGCACCACTACAGACTAGGGACCGAATGGCTAGGCAGCAGTTCTGCAGAACAGGATCTAGGGGTAACAGTGGACGAGAAGCTGGATATGAGTCAACAGTGTGCCCTTGTTGCCAAGAAGGCCAATGGCATTTTGGAATGTATAAATAGGGGCATTGCCAGCAGATAGAGGGATGTGATCGTTCCCCTCTATTCGACATTGGTGAGGCCTCATCTGGAGTACTGTATCCAGTTTTGGGCCCCACACCACAGGAAGGATGTGGAAAAATTGGAAAACATCCAGCGGAGGGCAACAAAAATGATTAGGGGATTGGAACACATGACTTACAAGGAGAAGCTGAGGCAACTGGGATTGTTTAGTCTGTGGAAGAGAAGAATGAGGGGGGATTTGATAGCTGCTTTCAACTACCTGAAAGGGGCTTCCAAAAAGGATGGATCTAGACTGTTCTCAATGGTAGCAGATGACAGAACGAGGAGTAATGGTCTCAAGTTGCAGTGGGGGAGTTTTTGGTTGGATATTAGGAAAAACTTTTTCACTAGGAGGGTGGTGAAGCACTGGAACGGGTTACCTAGGGAGGTGGTGGAATCTCCTTCCTTTGAGGTTTTTAAGATCAGGCTTGACAAAGCCCTGGCTGGAATGATTTAGTTGGGGATTGGTCCTGCTTTGAGCAGGGGGTTGGACTAGATGACCTCCTGAGGTCCCTTCCAACCCTGATATTCTATGATTCTGTGATGCAGTTGCTGAGCTCACTTGGCATCTCAGTAATCAGAAAATCTATCTGCTTACAAGTGCCATAATATAGTCCCTCAATAGAAGGTATGTATCTGATATTGAACTTAGAATACACTTTATCGAGCAGATTTCTGAATAACATAAGTAAAACTTGCAATAAGCTGAATAAACCAAGTTATTCTGGTAGCTGGGTCCACAATGATAATTGAATATGGCATCTCCCAGTTATTCTTTCTCTATATGTCATCTGCACATTTGACCTTGTATTCAGATGGCCTGTAAAAGATGCTTTATTTGAGAATGCCTGTGGTAAGAATAACATTGAGTTGGATCCATAGAAGCACAAATTGATTTTTCAAGTGTGGGTCGGTGGAAGTGAGAAAAGTTTCTTGTTTTGTACTGCAGTAGTGTCTATGAAGTCCCTTCCAGGAGAACTCTTCCAGATGGTTAACAGCTTGATGAATCCAGGCTGCCTCTCTTAGAAATGTGGGTTTTTTTTCTTCTTCTTCTTGTGAAATTTTCTATTTTTGTGGGTAAGACTGCCTGTCTTCATAGTAATATAACCTACTGGTGTTGTATTACAGGTCCTCTTTGTGCTGATCTACTTACTGTATGAGTTGCTTTAGCTTCCAGATGCAGAGCTTTGTCTCTTTAGCTCAAGCTGTAGCAGCTCATGCCTTTAGCTCTGGAAGTCTCCTATTCAATCCCCAGCATGTTGGCCAGAATGGTGACCAATGCAGTAGTAGGTTCATCTGTGGAGAAGACAAATGCAACATCCACATCCCCTCTGATTTTGATGCCGTCTTTCTCACTGGGGCTTTAGGGGAGCTTTAAGTTGGAGCCTCCTATGGCTAGCAAGAGATGGGGAGAGCTTGAATGCCTACGAATAGCATGGTATGACTACTACATTCCTTCATCAAATAGTTAAAACGCATGCTGCAGAAACCACCATATGACTGGAGGCTAGCTATCATTGGACCTATATTTAAGAAACGCAAGAAAGTGATTTGGGCAATTATAGACCTGTTAGTCTGACCTCTGTAGCATGCAAGATTTTAGAACAAATTGTGAAGGAAAGAATAATTCAATTCATGAAAGTAAATGATAAAGAGGATGTAATGCAACTTGGGTTTACCAAAGGTAGATCATGCCAGACTAATCTGATTTCCTTCACTGAGAAAATAATGGATCCCTTATCTAAAAAAGAAGTGAAGTAGATTTGTACACTTAAACTTCAGTAAAGCATTTAACATGGGAAGTTATTAGTTAAAGTAGGGAGGAGGGGGGATCAGTATAAGAATTGTAAGGTGATTAAGGAACTGGCTAAAGGCGAGAAGGTGACTGGTTGGGCTGAAAGGTAAATTTTAGGACTGCAGAGAGGTTACTAGTGGAGTTCCTCAAGGGTCAGTTTTGGGACCACTCTTAGTCAATATTTTTATTCATGACCTTGGCATAAAAAGTAGGAGTGTGCTAATGAAATTAGCTGATGATACAAAGTTTGGAGGCATTGTCAATACAGAGAAGGATCGTAATATTATACAGGAAGATCTGGATGGCCTTGAAGATGGCAGTGATAGAAATACGATGAAATTCAGTAGTACTAAGGTCAAGGTCATGTACTTCAGGTCTAATAATCATTTCTGCTACTACGTGGGGTCTCATCAGTTGAAAGCGACAGAGTGGGGGAGAGATCTAAGTATCTGGACCAATCACAGAATGACTATAAGCCACTAATGTGGTGATGCTCTGAAAAACGCAAATGTGATCCTAGGGCCAGGCTGTTTCAAGCAAGGGTATTTCCAGAGAGAGAGAGAGAAGTATTAATGACATTGTACAAGGCCTCTCATTTGGAATACTGTGTATAATTCTGGTCACCCCGTTCAAGAAAAATGAATTTAAACTGGAATAGGTTCAGAGAAGTGCAACTAGGATGATCAGAGGACAGGAGGGCCTATTTATCAAAGGAGACTGGAAGAGCTTGGCTTATTTAGCTTAGCATAAAGAAGGCTGTGAGGGGATATGATTGCTCTCTATAAATACATTATGGGGGTAAATACCAGGGAGGCTGATGAGCTATTTAAGCTAATGGATAATGTTGGCACAAGAACAAATGTATATATGCTGGCCAGGAACAAATTCAGGCTGGAAATTAGATGAAGGTTTTTAACCATTAGAGAAATGAGGTTCTGGAACAGCTTACCAATAGAACTTGTGGGGGCAAACAACTTAATTAGTTTTGAGAGAGAGCTGAAGAAATTTGTGTGATTTATGATGGGATTGCTTGTGATGGCAGGGGGTGGGACTCAGCAGTCCTGGGGCTTACATCTGGTTTGTCTTATGTTCCTAAAAGCTCATGCATCAGGATTTCAGCCACCTGCAGGAGTGGGGAAGGGATTCCCTCCCCTCCCCCACTAATGTGTATTCTGTCTGTCTTCTCCCCCTGAAGCGTAAAGCTTGGTCACAGACGGTAATTGGACACTGCGGGGAGGGCTCTGAGTTGGCACCGAGCATTCTTTCTGTCAGGTGCTTGGCTGGGTGGTTCTTGCTCACATGCTCAGGGTTTAACTGATTGCCATATGTGAGGGTCAGGAAAGAATTTTTCCCCAAGTCAGATTGCAAATGTATTTCATCTTCTTCTGCAGTGTCTGGGTGCAGGACACTTCCCTGGATTATCTGGGTATATCTCACTGAATAATTTCCCTTCCATAGTGGGGGCCTCAGCACTGGTTACCCTGGGGGAACTCTGTGCCAAAAAATTAAAAATTCTGTGCACAATATTTTAAAATTCTGCATGTTATATTTGTCAATATAACACAATTATAATCATGCCAGTTTCAATTATTTTGGTATTTCAAAATACCTGTCAGCAAGTTTGTCTGTAACAATACAGACAACAACAAAAAATTCAGGAAATGTTTTTGATGAGTAGATTCCTTAGTAGGCAAATTAATACAGAACTTTGAGTAATAATTCATTTAAATTACAATACATAAACGTATTTCCTTTGCCACTCAGAAACAGTGCAAGGGCTTGGGGGAGTCAGGGAAACAGAGGAGCTGAGGGAGAGGGAAGTAATTACTGAGAAGGAGTCTGGGTGTGAATTTGGAGGGTTGTTGGGTGTGGGCGGGAGAAGTATGGAAGAGAGGTTCTTTTGAGGGGGGAGGGATTGTTAAGAAGTTGGGGATCCTAGCCTCTCCCATTCAGTCAGGTACATCTGCCCCTGTTCTCATGTGTCTCTGCATCCCTGCTCAGCTGTCTCCCCCTTTCCATGTAGCCCTGCACCCCCATTCCCATTCAGCCCAGGCTCAATGCTATCACCCCACTAGCTCCTGTCCCTCCACCCCAGTCTGTCCCCTGCACTGGCCTTTCTGAACCCCAGTCTGTGACACCCCCCCCCTCAGCAGCCCTTTGTGCCCAGCTCTGTCCGTCTCCCCCCTATACAGTGCCTCCTTACCTGGCCCTGTGAGCAAGGTGCTGTGAGGAAGAGAGCCTCTTCTCCTCCCTCTCCTTGGCTGGCTGTCCTGTCTTCTGGTGCCACAGCAGTCCCTGGTGAGTGAAAGGTGTAATTCACATCGGAATGTATTTTCTGTGGGGGGAGAGGAGGGTGGAAATCTGCCGAGGAAATGAATTCTGCATGTGTGCACTGGTGCAGAATTCCCCCTTTGAGTAACTGGTGCACCTTGGTCCTGCCTCTTCTGTGCATGTGGTACATATCTAGTCTCCTCTGGGCTGTAATATTTTGGTCTAATTTTGGTTGTTGGATTTAGTGTGTGGGTGCTGGGCGGTGTCAGACTAGATGGACCTGGTGGTCTCTTCTAACCTTAGACTTTGTGACTGTGACTCTATTACTTGATTTTTGGCAATTTCAGTCTATTATCACCCTTTCTGTAGTCTTCCTTTTCTTTTGGTGAGTATTAATGGTGACAACTTTAGTGTTATCTGGAGTTCTCTGGTTTCCTTGGTCTTGATCTGTCTGGCATTTGGCCTGGTTGTGTCGGAAAGATAGCACTTGGTGTCATTGGTTGATGACCACCTCTTAGGAGTAGATAAAGTTCAACTGTCTAAGCTGAGTTGTTCAGATTTGTCAGCAGCTTTTGGTAGGGTTGATCTGGCCTGCAGACTCCATCTGGGATAGATGATGTTGGGTGGTTCTATTTGTTGTTCTCTAAGACGTTTAAGAGAGTAGCGTTGGCTATTTTTTCATCTGCTTTGCCATTAGGTGGGTGGAGATCCTGCAGAATTCGGTTCTGTTGCCCTCCTCGCTCAACACGTGGATGAATCTTCTATAGAAGATACCGAGAAAGGTTTTGAGTCATGACGTCATCAGTATGCAAAGGGCATGCAGATCTATTTTTTTAATTGAACACAGATGTGTGTTTTGTCTGCATTCCCAGTGCCTGCATTGAGAGCAAGTCAGCAGAAACCCAGTTCAGACAATAAGAAAGAAGTGCTAGAAGGTTGGGGGAACGTGGTGCTTAGCACCTCTCTGGAGAATACTCAACCACCTTTTGTTCTAAGGGTTTGGAATTTGAGAGTGATTTGGGGCACTTGAAAAACACTTCTTATAGTATAAAGAAAAGGAGTACTTGTGGCACCTTATAGACTAACAAATTTATCTGAGCATAAGCTTTCGTGAGCTACAGCTCACTTCATCTTTGCATTTGATTAGTAAGCTAATGGTGAGATCAGTATTTTACAGAAAAACTTCAGTCAGTCTCTTTCTTCCCCCACAACCAAGTGTAGAACAGACTCTGTCCCTGATCTTGCAGTCAGATCCATGCCATGGACCCCCATTGACTTCAGTGGGGCTTTGCATGTATACAAGGGTCTACCCACCCGGTTCTGATTGTATGGTTGGGGCCTTGAACAGCCGCCTAAGCATTGCACTAGATACTGTAACTTGCTAGTATTTTTGCTATTCTCTGTGACAGCGCATGCAGAAAGAATATTGTTACTTTTTTTTTTTACCTTTCTTGTGTCCATTTTATGAAACTTGGGCACTATCAGTGGAAGAATAAAATGTAAGTAAGAACAAATGCTAGGGCTGTCCTGAAGGTTGGTGAGCTCATGCCCAGAATGTTATCTGCAATCCTGGATGCTATGTAACTGTTGGAAACAGTACAGGATGGGTCAGCTGGAACGAAAGTATTTTAGCTCTGTGGGTAGGTTAGGAAAATTAGGTTAATTATTCATCAGACAGGAGGAGATCAAGAAGGAGCATGATTGACATGGAAGACTCTTGGCTATTCTGTTTGGGATTGTCATTTACCTGCTGAAAAAAACAATGGTTTTGAACCAGGCAAGATGTGCCTCTCTGAGAGCTGACCTTCTGAATCTTACGCAGCTGAGAAAACTTCCCATGCTTTGTGTGGGATCACTACCTCCTTGTCACCTACACTGTAAAGTAATCTTAACTGGTATTTTACAAAGGTTGGTATGACTTACAAAGGCTGCTTTAGCTCTAAAGATAGGAGCAATTTGAGTTGATATTCTGAAAACATCAGCAGTTGAGAAATGTGATCAGCTATAAGAAGCTGTGATTTTATTTTTTTATTTTTTTTAGCTAAACTCTACCTAAAATGGTAAAGCAGTTTTTAAAGTTAAGGATGTTCTGACATTTCATTAATCTGCTGCTTCATATTTGAGAAGGCATGAATTTAAAATGTTTACCTATATTACTTCAAATATTTGCAATTGAAAAAAAGTAAAATATTTCAACACTTTGAATTTAAAATGTCTCTTCATAACCCTGGTGGATTCAATTGAGAGGTATTATCTAACTGTCTGCATTACAATGTTTTTTAAATGAGACTGTACCCCTCAAGAATATTTTCATGCAATGTCCAGCAAAATATTTAGTGAAAAATACATCCAGGATAGTTTACAAAATTTGATTTTTTTAAAAAATAAATGTAAATAGATTTTGTATTGTTACAACAAATATGGTGGTGAAAATGTTACATAGGCGTGTTCTGTATCCTGTACATTTTGCTACAGCTTAGGTCAACCATTGTTTCTGGTGTCATTGTTAAGGGATGAAAACTTTTTCATAATTTCTGGACATAGTCAGAATTTTTTTTCCTTGTGGAAAATTTTGATTTTTTTTTTTTGCCAGAAATTGAAAATCACAAAAAAGGGAATGGGGAAATGCTGCTTGTGCTTCATGGTAGTTGTACTTTGGGTCCCTCGTGCCCTATTCTCCTCTATAGGTAAGCCTCCCTGGTTGGATTACATCTCCCACCATGGTCTCCCCTCATGGAGAAGGGAGGCAGTGCACCATGGGAGATTGTGGGTGTGGTGCATCATGGAGGATGTAGTATGGTCAGGGAGCCTGACCCATAAAGAGGAATGGGGACATGAGAAGACTGAACTAGTGATTCCCTGAAGCATTGTATCATAAGTCAAATAAAAATATTTTGGTTTTTGGAGGTTTGGATTTGCAATTAAAAATTCAGGCTTTCTGTGGAAAGTGAACACATTTTAAGCAAAACTTCATTAAATTGAAAACCCTGACAGAAATTTTTTGATAACCCTTAATGGTTACTCATAATAGGCATGTGCACTTCATGGTGGGACCTTTAAAGTTTTTGCCATATGGATTTATAAAATGAGGGGAAGAGTGAGTACTTTGATCCATTTAAAGCAGAGATTCTCACAACAAATGTTTTGGTGGCCTCAACGTGCAGCCGACTACCTCTTGCTAGTGGCCGCTCTGACAATTTTCCCTAAAATACTTAATTAACTTTAGGAAAAACAATTAAATATGGACATACACCTGTTCAAGTCATTGTCATTTATTTTTATTTGGTTTTTTTGCAGCCTCAATAATAAAAGTAATGTAGAATTGTCTCTATTCTCTACTGGACCTAAACAGAATAGAAACACAAATAAGGTGCTTTGCCCATGCTTGTATTTTTTGTTGTTGTTTGTTTTGCTTCTTTTGGTTGCTTTTTTATTTTTTTATTTTTTTTAAAAGACTTGCTAGCTGGTAAGTCTGCTGCTGTGAAACATGATACTTGTATGTTAATATCACTTTTCATAGCCTTCCAGCTAGCTACTAAGTCTGCTGTGAAAAGTGATATTAACAAACATACAAATATCACTTTTCACAGCAGATTTACTCAGCCCCGGGAAGACCAGGGACAAATTAAGCCCTGAATGGGGAGGTGGGTAGGAAAGCAGCAGGGGCCAGGGGCGATGGAGAGGGTGAGCCCAGGGGCTGGAGCCCGAAACCCCATGCCTCGGGGTGGGAGCCTGCCACCACTCAGCTGGAGCCCAAAACCCCGTGGCCTGAGCCTGCTGCCCGCCATCCCAGGTCTGAAGTTTGACCCCCCCGTCTCCAGGAACTCTGGTTGCCTGCTCCTCCAGTATTTGTCTCTCCAGACGCGGGCAGGGCCCAACCCCTGCTTGTGGCCCTGGGGCTTGAGGCCACTGCTTTGCCCTCCCTCCTCCAATCACTGCCCAGGAGGCTGTGGCCACAAGAAAAGCCTCCGGTGGTGGCATGAGAAACACTGAGTTAGAGAGCTTAACTCTAATCCATTGAAGTCACTGGAAAGATTCCCATTAACTTTAATGGGCTTTGGGTCAGACCCATAGTGATCATTTTCCCCTCTGACCCTCTTTATCCACTTTATTTTCCTAGTAATTGGTTTTCTAAATCTAGTGTCTGTTAGGCTTGTGTGATATGCTATACTAGAGATTAATGTAGCATTTAGAAGAGATTTCTGCTTTTCTGTCCAATATCCAACATCTTGTTACCATAGATAAAAGTTTTCCAAAGGCTTTTATTTTGTGTCACTTTAAGATGAAATACAGTCAGTTTTCTTCTGATTGGTTGCATTTTCACTGTTTGTCTCTAGTACATTGTTGCATTTGTTTAGTATTTGTTGGACTAAAATAACCGGAGGAATATGAGATTGACTAGTACAAATTTAACTGTCATAGAAAATGTTATTTCTCCTTGTCAAATTCTGTTTGTTTTTTCTTCTATGCTGTCAGGTTCAGCCCTGCTTCCAGTTTCATTTGTCCTTCATTCAAAGTATCACATGGTTTCAATATTTATAAATGTGTAAAAAAAATTTCTGATTTATCATTTTTTTAATGACTTTTCCCACTTGAGGCCCAAGTTCTGGTAGTTAGGTATGTATCTAACTTGAAGCATATAAGTAGTCCCATTGCTGGCAAAGGGACTAGTCATGTACTTAGATATGCTAAATTAACTGGCTGTGTTGTAGTCTAACTCCATATATACCATAGTACTTTTCAGTTTGGTTCCTTGTGTCTGTCTCCGGAATGTCAATTTTTTGAACATCTTAGAGAGGAAAATAAAGTTTAACTTACACTTACTGTGTCTCTCAAGTGAGAGACACCTGTTTCCTTCCAGTTTGGGTTTTGTGCAGATTTTTCGTCTGGTTGCAAGTTTTAGACACTTCCAGAAAGGTATGAATAAAGATTTATCACTAGCCTATCTCTCTTCAGTCTATGTTCTTGCAATTTACTATCCAGCATATAATATTAAGTACACAGCATCATACAGAACTTTAAATATTCCTTTAAAATACCATAGCCGCATGAAAAAAGAAAAGCTAAAATCAGCAACTTTGAATACAAAGATAGAAACTTTAGGGACTAAGTTCTAAGGTAATGTGTAAGCAGGGAGTGAGTGCTGCACTTTAGAAGTACTGTAAGATGCCATTCTGGCTCCCGCCAAAAAGTTCTGGCAGGATTTGAGTACTGTGAATAAGGTGCAGTATGTTATGTATCAGTGTAAGTTGCTGTGATACACAAGTTGATGGTCCAGAAAATGAGTGTAATCAGATGTAGGCTATAGAACATATGGTGCAGTGTTAATTTACACAATTTGTCTTCATAGACTCATAGATATTAAGGTCAGAAGGGACCATTATGATCATCTAGTCTGACCTCCTGCACAATGCAGGCCACAGAATCTCACCCACCCACTCCTGCAATAAACCTCTCACCTATGTCTGAGCTATTGAAGTCCTCAAATCATGGTTTAAAGACTTCAAGGTTCAGAGAATCCTCCAGCAAGTGACCCATGCCCCATGCTACAGAGGAAGGCGAAAACCCCCCAGGACCTCTTCCAATCTGCCCTGGAGGAAAATTCCTTCCCGACCCCAAATCTGGCGATCAGCTAAACCCTGAGCATGTGGGCAAGATTCACCAGCCAGAAACCCAGGAAAGAATTCTCTGTAGTAACTCAAATCCCACCACATCTAACATCCCATCACAGGCCATTGGGCTTATTTACCATGAATACTTAAAGATCAATTAATTGCCAAAATCATGCTATCCCATTATACCATCTCCTCCATAAACTTATCGAGTTTAACCTTGAAGCCAGATAGATCTTTTGCCCCCAGTGCTTCCCTTGGAAGGCTATTCCAGAACTTCACTCCTCTGATGGTTAGAAACCTTTGTCTAATTTCAAGTCTAAACTTCCCGATGGCCAGTTTATATCCATTTGTTCTTGTGTCCACATTGGTACTGAGCTTAAATAATTCCTCTCCCTCTCTGGTATTTATATATTTATAGAGAGCAATCATATCTCCCCTCAACCTTCTTTTAGTTAAGCTAAACAAGCCAAGCTCCTTGAGTCTCCTTTCATAAGACAGGTTTTCTATTCCTCAGATCATCCTAGTGAGCTCTTTTACATTTGTCGTCTCTTGGGGCATCGCATCAGGTAGATTGTACCACCTTTAATTCCTTTACGGTCACTTGCAGCCATTTCCCAAGAAGTAATGTATTTCACTTGACCTCAAAAATGGGAAAGTTAGAGTAGAAGAGAAGGAATGAACAAAACATCCTGCAAAAATGTTGCCTGTGAGAGAAAAATGGGCCTATGCTATACCTGACACTTCAACAAAATCTGAAACTCTGTTTCTCGCTCAAGAGAAAAGTAGTAATAAACTGTCGCATTCGTTTCAGCAGTTACTTCTTCCAATTTATAAACCCCAGGCAGACACAGTTAAATGACTCAGCACAAGACTTGAAAAGTGAGTTTTTTCCCCAGTGTGCTAAAGCAACTTGCTGACCTATAGCTAATAAAGTATTAACTACAGTACTTTTGTAATATTTGTTGGAGTGTCAGGGAGGACATAAGTTTTTGAGAATTAATAACGGCTGACTTTAGGGTTACATTCAGTTCACATGTCGCTTAAGCAGCAGCATATCTGAACCTAGAAATTTGTTACTGGACCACAGTCATAAAACTGGTGTATAGCTCTCTGCTGCTGACAAGCGTAACATCCATTTGATTGAGTCTTGCTTTCTTTCAGCTGATTGGTATTCTAACCACTCTACGCATAATAAAAATGGACATTTGGGACATAACAGATGGGCGAATGCAAGACCTGTAATGTGCCCAAGCACCCTGCCACTTTACTGATCCAAAAACATCTGAATTGACTCTGTGCTCTTTCAGTATCCATGCAACTGTTGCTTATTCCCTGTTTTCAAATTCCTCTTGAGCAAGGAAGTGAAATTTCCTTCACATATCGTCCCTTGCAGAAAGCTGGAAGTTCTGTGCTTACATTGTGGATGGATGGTCAGTAAACAACTCTCTATCTCTGCATTTTGGAGTGGGTATTTTAAAAATCCTCAGGGATATTGATTCCCAGTGTAGTGGCTAGTACTGCAAAGAGAAGCAAAAACAGAGCTCTATTTCCTGAGCTAGACCTGAATAAAACTGGCCTTTGCTGATCTTCACCTTATTTCCAGCCATCATAGCTGCTCATGCTACCTCAGCTGCCAAGCTGAAGGGTAGTGGGGCAGATATTTAATGCAGGCTTTTCATTTCTTTGACTTTCACCATCACTGTTGTTTAGAAACTGTCGGACCTTCTACCCTCCTTCCAGTCGCAAAACAGCGTCTACAGCTTCTGCCACCAACAGCAAAGGAGCTGTTTGAGTTTTGATTGCTGCCTAAGATTCACCAGAGCATTGCCCGCAGTATTAAAGGAACCACTTCAGCAGTGATGAAAGCACAAGTCTTCCTTCTCTAATACCAGGATGAATGGTCCCAGCATCTCCTTCTTGACTCAGTGTTGAAAGGTCAGCTGCTGTCACTGTGATGCCAAGAGTAGCTCTGTTGTATTAACTTAGATGGAATAAATGTGCCCAAAGAGTTAAAGATGTTAACACAGCTCAGTCACTTTCCAACATTAAACAATTTTAAACAAGGCTCAGGGTTAAAAGCAGAGCATGGTGCTTTTAAACAAATGCTTTTAACCTGTTGTTAAAGATATGGAAAAAAGCTTTTGAAATATTAAGTAAGGCTTTAATTTTAACAACATTCCTCATTTACGTTCCCTTTCTGAAGGGAGAAAAAACCCTTGTATGACCGTCTCTTAGATGGTGTTACAGATGCTAATAAGTGTTCTTTTGGGGGGGGGAGAAGAGAAGTGAGCTGAGATGGGCTGAACTTGTTCTTGCTGTTAAAGTCAATCCCATTTCATAGAAGACAAAACAAGACAAACACACACAAAGGGGAAAGAGAAGAACAGCAAACATAGAAACTGCAACTTCTCTCTCACTACTAGAAAAAAAAAAAGACACAGTCTTCAGCCACTCTGGGACTTGCAAACTTGTACCGACATTGGGCTGTTTAGGGCATTGCTTTTAGGTTCCTCTCTCGGTTCACAGGCTTACAGCAGTGTTGCAAAATATACAGTGCTGGCTGGCTGACCCAGACTCTTACTAAATAGAAGGCAAAATAAGAGCGATAGGATAGGAAAAGGACACATGGGGGTGGGGTGGGGTGAGGGGAGTGCTAACATTCTCACATCCTAGGTGGCAGGGATTGAGCCGGTGGAGTCCCTCTCTCATCTGGGTCCCTTTTTCTGGTCCAGTCTGGCCAGGACATTTCTCAAGATGACATCGGTCCTGTGTCCCAGTAGATATTGGGGGTGGTAGCCCTGATGGTGAAACTCAATCTAGTAGCCAATTTTTCCTCCCATATTCTCTTTCTTTGAGGACTCCAAAAGGGAATGATGGTGGAATAGCCGGTTCCCTCACCATTTTGTCTACCAATAGACGTAATTTCCAGCTCACCTGTTTTGGTTCATTGATTTCCAGTGCTGTACTCCTCTTGTTTACCAGTCATAATCTTAATATGGTCCTTTAATTGTATCAGTCAGTCTTTTAGCTTGGACTAATTCAATCTTGATCTTCTTTTAGCACCTTTTCCCATCTACATTTGTTACAGGTTATTATGACATCCTATGAACTTACACTTACTTTGTACAGTTGAGCTCACAATTAGGATAAATTTGTAGGCCCAATTAATACAACAACTCAGAAGGTTAGACACTAAAATATCTTCAGGGAGCTAAAAGAACATGATAGAAGAGACTCCTGGAAGAGTCTGCAGTTCACTAGCATGCTGTGCACTAAATCACCATATGTATCCTACAACGCACTAAAAGTTCTAAAGTTTCACGCTGTAGTAGATCAAAGTCCACTATGGAACTTCTGAGGCATGGTAGTAACAGCTTCCACATATCCAGTTAGTGTGGTGCTCTGTAAACTTACACCCCAGCTTGGAGCTCACTGAGGCCTGGGTCTACACTGGGGGTATGTGGGGGGAGTGAGCTAAGTCGGTCTAAAATAGCGTAGCTGAAGTTGACGTACTTAGAGATACTTACCGCGGTGTCTTCACTATGGTAGGTCAACTGCTGCCGCTCCCCCGTCGACTCGTCTATGCTTTTTGCGCCAGTGGAGTACTGGAGTCGACGGGAGAGGGCTCAGCGGTCGATTTTATCATGTCTTCACTAGACACGATAAATCGACCCCCGCTGCATTGATCGCTCCGGAGGTAAGTGTAGACATGCCCTAACTCTGTGTAGATATGCTCTAGAGTAATTGTGTTCTGGCATGGTGCTAATGCTTGTCTAGTATTTAATCTATTTAATGATGTAATTAGCCTATAATTTATACAATGTTTCTTGCCTTACGAATAAGCATTACTTTCATACATGGTGGTAGATGGCTTGTTTTATGGAACACTGGAAGATATCTAAGAGCCCACTGATGTCAATGGAAGGAGTTAATAACATTTGTTTAGGATCAAAGCCTCCTCCTTTGGTACTTAGTTATTTGGAAAGGATTGAATGGAGTCTATGATGGAAGTAGTGGCTCCCAAGACCTTGCTTGCTTCTTCTTAGGTCTCTGAAAAGCTATTTTAATGCAAATGTTCTGTCACTGAATATCTTTATATTATTGTAAATTAGGCATGGGGAAAGTTTGTGGCATTTGAGGTTTTGTGAGCCCTACAAATTGTTACATCAACAACTAGTTGCAGAACTAGTTAGTTGGTTAATCCTTTTCACTAGTAATGTAAACCCATATTATCTTTAGAATGTGATTTTAAAATCATGGGGTGAAATGCTGACCCCACTGAAATCAAAGGGAGTTTTGCCATTGACTGCAACAGAACCAGGATTTCATTCATGTTTTCATCTCTAAAGGAACCAGTGCTACCATTATATCCTAAGGATAAGAGAAGCCCCTCAAAGTCTTTTTATGAAGTCTACAATATTTGCAATGATCATCTTTTCTCCTTTCCTGTTTTTAAATTACACACAGTATATTGAATTAATGTGTCAGAGCACTACTTTCTTGAAAACATTTTTTCACATGAACAAAAAGACAGAATTTCTTTGTATATAAATAAATAAATAGTCATATGCGGGGAAACGAAGAATCTTTAATAAAACATTGTTCCTTTTCTACTTTAGCTCAACTGGGAAAATCAATTTTTGGTTCTTCAAGTGCAAAGGAAGATCAAAAGGGAAAACTGACAATCTAAACAAAGGGCAAGGTGTGATGCTCTGCTTGCACCCCTATTCCCTGGTGTGCTTTATAGAGGCACTTTTCCAAGTAGAATACATTTACAGAAGAGTAAAGTTTTTTTCCCTCTCAATCAACTGTTGGGAGTAAGTGACTTGAATGTAAAAACTGTAAAATAGTGCTTTAGATGAATGTTACGCATTTCTTAGCTGCATAGGTATAAGCAAACATTATTCAGATATGTCCGGCTCCTTATTGCAGTGTACTTATGTTTCAAAGAATTGTCACTGATTTTACCTGTGTAGGACTGGTCTAAGTTATTAGCTTTTAAGCACCTTATGTGATACAAGGGGAAAATATTCTGTAGCGTGTACAGTTAACAGACTATTATTCTTTCTCAAATGCATTGCAAGATACACATTTTGAATCTTCATCTAAAAACTAATTTAAGTCACTGTTGAGGAAAACCTTATGGAGATTGGGTTTTCTGCTTTTTAGTGAATCATATTTTTTCCTTTAATAAATAAAATGTGATTTGTTTTTATGGGAGCATATTTATAAGAAGAGATTAAAGTGTCAGCAGAAAAAATGAGGAAGGAAAGGGACTGTGCAAACTTTCTGAAGAGCAACAAATTTTGTGTTCGTTATCTTATTCATTTTTTATTCATTATTTAAACATTTTTAAAATATTAACCTTGGAGAGTTGATCTTGCTTAACGTATAAAATCTTCCTTCAGAACTCATATATCATCCATACTATGGACACAATTTATCCTATTAAATTTAAATCAAGGTTGGATTTTTTTTTAAATGCCCTAGTTGAAAAGGAATTATATTGGAGGAGTTCTGTGGCCTGTTATGCAAGAGGCCCTTCTGGCCTTGGAATCTATGAATCTCTCAGATAGGTATGGGACACAAGAGTGCCTGAGAGCAGAATTGGGCTCTGTTGCCCCGATATGGCAAACCTCCTAAGCATCTTGAACTTTAATTGTATAAGTACTCTGTTGAACAGCGATGGCCTTAAACACGTGCTTAAGGGGGGATCCAAAGCCTAGTGAAGTCAGTGAAAGGATTCCCTTTCATTTCAGTGGGGTTTGAATCATAACTTCATTGCTTTGTTGATTCAGGGCCTGTATTACAACGTTATGATTGAGAATTTACATGTAAAAAGCACAAATTTAAATTTACGACTGAATAAACTTTCTTTAACTTTGTTTTACCATTAAATTGCCGTGGTTTAAAAAAGCTATAATTTAAATAAGATTCATAAAAGTACAGTATGTTAATTTGAAGTTTAAATGGGAGACTCAAATATACCAATAACTAATCTGTGTGTCCTTGCATGTGCAGTATTCTATAGGACCATACATTTGAAATAAACAGGCCAGTTTCTGCATTACGGGAATGTTAATTTCTGTATATTTGTTTGAAGCTGTAAATATCATATGTTGCGTGCATATATCTGGAGGTCAATACTTTGGTATGTCTTGAGGAAGTGGGGAGAAAGAAAAAGGAAAAATCACATGTATGTACAGAATGCTATTTTCAAATAGAGACAGCCTAAATTTTCAAAAGTAATTGATAATTTTAAGGTGTCAAGCTTTGAGACCCTTTAAAAGGATCTATTTTTTTTCAAAGGGTTGGTGCTAGTAGTCCCTTTTGAAAATTAGGTGTCTAAAAGATGTTTCAAGATAGACACCCATATAAGTTATCAGTTATGAAAAATTAGGTTTTACCACTGTGATTTTTAAACAAGCTTTTCATGTCTGAAGAAGTTTGTCATCGTTGAGGGCTAATGTGGTATTGAAAATATAAAAATAAAAAACAAAACTAATTATAAGAGTGCAAAAGGTATGTGAACATTTTCACAAATATTGTAGAAATGCTTTTTATATCATACTTGATTGAGTCAAAAGTATCTAAACAGAATTTTTGAAGTTAAGGATGCTACTCCATGCTTAAGAGCCAAGTACATGCTTAAGTGCTTTGCTGATCAAGGTCCATACTACATAATATGAATTTGGTTTTGTGTCTTGTGATATGCATGCAATTTAAGCCACTGTCATCAAACTACCATTTTTGTTCTAGAATATTCTCATTGACTTTTAATCTTTAATTCTTAGTAACAAGGTTTTGTTTCTGCCAATGGAAATTACACTGCTTTGCTACACTTGATAAATCTGAATTCCTGACACCAAACAATATTTTAATGTATGCAAGTGATCAAATTGCTTAGAAAAATGATTGCATTGGTAATGGGCAACCCAGAAAATTATAGATCAATCGCTAAGGACAGCACAAGAAGAAATAGGCTTAAATTGCAGCAAGGGTGATTTAGTTTAGGAAAAAATTTCCTATGTGTAAGGGCAGTTAAGCACTGGAACAAATTAGGTAGGGAGGTTGTGGAATCTATCATTGGCAATTTTTAAAAACAGGTTGGACAAAACATCTGTCAGGAATTGTCTAATACTAAGTCCTGCTTTAGTGCAGGGGACTGGACTAGATGATCTGTCAAGGTCCCTTCCAGGCCTACATTTCTATGATAAGAGTCCAATCCTGTAGCACCTCATTTGTGAATAATCCCATTCAGGATCAGGATTCAAAACTTTTGTTTCTCTATCCATTCAATTAATTTATAGCATAACGGGATAGATTCTTGGAGATGTCAGCAGAAAATTGCCAACTTTGCCTTCTTGGCTTATGATGTCAAGGAAATGACCTTGCAAACTAAATTCCCTCTAAGCTGCACGGCTGCACAACAGGCTATCAAGGGCTATGCAGGTGGGGAGAGGCACATTTTGCCTGGCCCCACCCTAGAGCCTGCACCACCCCCCACCACCCTAACCCTCTGCTCTAGCCCTCCCCTGCACCCAAAACCCCTCATCCCTAGCCCCATCCCAGAGCCCGCAGCCCCAGCCAGAGCCTTCATCCCCTCGCACCCGAATCCTCTGTCTCAGCCCTGAGCCCCCTCCCACACTCCGAACTCCTCAGCCCCAGCCCCGCCACATATCACCTCCGTATTGGTGCACATAACAAAATTCATTCTGCACATGGATGTAAAAAATTTGAGGGAACATTGCTTGCAAAGCTTCATCACTTTGTCTTTTGGGCAGGATGACAATGTGTGGTACAGCTCTTTTTGAAAGTAATCCACTCTTCATTTTCCTTTTTATTTGTTCCCTTGTCTCTTCGTTCATTATCTCAGGGCAGTGGAAGGCTTTGTGAAATGCTTACTGAATTGAGCATACTTCACTAGTTTGGATGGCCAAGGTCAGAGCCTCACATGTCATTTTCTCTCCAACATCTTTTCTGTATAGGTGGCTAAAGTTTTTCTCTAGAGCTCCACTATCCAGGGCTAGGAAACCTCTCTCACTCTGGATGGAAACTACTTTACTTCACAAGGTGGTTCAGGATCATCACCCCTCTGACTTTCTTCTCTTTCCCACCACCTCTCTCTTGCTTCTCCTCCCTGTTTTCCAGGTTACAAATACATAGAAAATGTTCATTCTCTCTCTCTCTCTGGACAATGGACCTTATTATTCGATGTGTTCTTGCCCTGCTTTGACCTTTTTAGGATTCCAAATGGCCTTCTCTGGAGGGTGGAGCTTTTTACTTTACACAGGCCATCAATCCTTGACACCCAATGGTTTTGTTTTTAACGGAGTAGTAATCCATTTTCTTTGACTACAACTCCCTATGTTCAAAACCAGAAATCTGTTGTTACTTCAACTTTGCTTCAGGCTGCAGCTAAGAAGCTAACCTCAGTTTAATTCGTGCTGCTTAGAAGTTCCATAGGCAGATGCAAACTGGGCTTTGCAAGCGTCAGCTGAGCTAATATTAGAAAAAGAGGTTAGCGTTAAAATAATCGGCTCAAGAAAATGACTTGATTGTAGAAGTTCAGTTTCAGATGAGTGGTAATGAAGTAGAAGAAAATTATTGTGCCCATTACCTGATTTCATTTTTTATTTATCCAATACAATTGGCTTTAAAAGTGAAGTCCTAGAGCTTGCTTTGAAGAAAAATCTGTCAATACCTAACCAAGACTCTTAATGTTGTCACAATCTATGGAATAGACTTTCATTATATTTGTATAACCCTAGCAATTTCAGTTTTATAAAAATGAGGTGAAGCAGTTTAGCTCTAAAAACACTATGTTCGTGAGTTAGTCCTTAATAGGGAATAGACTCTTCTGATACTTTTGAAAATGTTTTAAAATGACACTTATATTTGAAAAATACCTGATGAGCATGTTCAGTAGTTCCGTAGAGCTTTTATTTAATATAGCTAGCATTTAAGTGGAAGGGAAATTTGTTTTAAAAATGCCAGTTTGGGGGGAAATATGAATTGTGTCACAAAATAATCGGAGTGTAGTTGAGAAATGTATGTAATTTTACTGCACAAATGGTAGTTGAGATACCACAGTTTCCATTATACAGTATTTACACAAAGAAATAATTGTATTGACCTGGTGGTTCCTGTTGGTAAATATTTGACTTTTTAAAAACCGAATACTTTTTATTTCTATTACGATGTTGCCAAAAGGTCTCAATCAGGATCAGGACCCTTTTTTTGCCCTGAGCTGTACAAGCTCTTAGGAAGAGGGGGTTTCTATTTTGAGTTTATAATCTAAGGAACCAGTCCTGCAATCTGACCTCTGTGAGCAGACCTCTCAGTTGTACTTCAGTGTGACTCATCCAAGTTTGATATCCAAGTTTGCCACGGGACCTTGAATGACACCATAAGCAGAGGAGGGGAGGGGAATACTGTGAAAATATGTGGAAATTTTTATATACATTTTTAAAACATATGTGGATCAACACCACCTGCCTCTCTGTATAGCCTTAATTAATCATGTAATTAGTTATAGGCATCATGGAAAGATTTCAAGATCTCTCCTTTTAATTACGGAAAACAAGACCTTCTGTGTGTGACTATTTAGAAAATTGTCTTTGCTGAGCCCTCAGTTTTTAGTAGAGATTGGATGATGATTAAGCATCTGTCATTCCTGTTTGATTTTTCAGATTTGCTTTTAAAAGCAAAATGGGCAAACTTGAAGTGCTGGGGTGTGTGTCTGTGAAATCATGTTCTACAACAAGGTGCTGGTGATGCTTTTGGCCTCTTCTTCTGATGATGATGATGATTCTATGTAATGTCATTCTGAATTTTGGTTCTTGTCATATTTCAGCAACGTAACATGTCATGTCAGCACTTTCCTTACACTCAATCATGTAGTCCACATTGCATGTTGTTGAAAATGTAAAACAAATGCTGGTATGAAATAAACATTCAACAGAAAAGGAGAGAGAGAGAAAAGGCAGGCAGTGAACCATATAAATTGACTCTGCCAAATATGTGCTCCTGCACTGAGCACGTCAAATACTGTATAACCTTCCAAGGGAAAAGAAAAATCCAGATACAGGATTTACTTTCGTACGTCTCCAGCAATGTTGTCTGCAAGATCCGGTGTCAGAAATGTGTTGACTTATGTTAGAATGATTCAACTGAACTGCCACAAAAATGCAGGATGACTCTTCAGGGGTTCATAGTAACAGTGGAAAAGAAACACACATCAGTATAATAAGGTAATTTTTCACAGAAGGAACACTCCATCTCTGATATTGTAATTTATTGGCTCTCTTGTGTGTATGGATATGATTGTTGTGCTCTAGAACTGAACCAAAGGGGGAATAAAGGACCTACCAGGAGCAGTAGCTGCTAGAATCCTCCTTTAGCTCAGGAGTCAAAGACTTTTAGTTGGGAACTGATTGACAAGAGTTCTAGGTTCATCTCCCCTATTGTGTGAGATTTATAAAATAGTCTCTGACTGTTCTTTGTCCAACAGAGGGAGGTCCATGAATAGAGCTCCTGGACACTACAGTAATACAAATAATTATAATTTCTACTTAAAGTAGACGTCTAAGGAAATATTTGTTTAGATTTTCGTAAAGAAATAATACACTGGCAGATTGTACCTGACCTGTAGATGTTTGAGCGGGGAAGAGAGATTTACAGAAAGTAAATCTCTGGTAAGGCTGGTGGCTGTAGTGGCATTCGCCTGCCCAGAGGGCACAGCCTGCAGACCTATTATATCTGAGTCAAATGAGATTATACAAGTGAGAATAGAATAAATTTACATTCAAATACAGATTCCATATTCTCTTAAATTCCTGTGGGTGACATTTCAAGGTGCCTCCTGCTTCTCTCCCAAAGCTGCAGAGCCAACAGATTCCTTATCTTCCCTCCATCTCTGTCTCTGCTGAGTGCCGAGTTTGAGAAGCAGGGTCAGAACATATGAGTGTGTGTCAGCTGTTCTAGCAACTCAGAAAGAGATTTGTCCCTAGCCACATGACTGTGTGGACCCTTTAAAACTGAGTCAGTCTCTCTCTCTCTCTCTGTCTTCCCCTTCCCACTAGTCTAGGAGGAAACCTGAACCCTGAGTTTGGTTTGTTTCTAGAGCCAAAGTCAGGAAATGAGTAAATTTTGGTGGTACTTAAGTATTTACCTGTGCCTAATCAGTGCCATGCTTGTACATACCTGAGGCATCATAGAAAAAGCCTCATGATACCAGAATGGTATGGTATTTGCAGTCCTTTGTTAATATCCATGGTTTGCACAAAAACACAGCTGGCCTCACTTACACTCAGGAGACATGCTTATGGCATACAGACTCTATAAATACTAAGACAGGTTTCAGAGTAGCAGCCGTGTTAGTCTGTATTCGCAAAAAGAAAAGGAGTACTTGTGGCACCTTAGAGACTAACCAGTTTATTTGAGCATAAGTTTTCGTGAGCTACAGCTCACTTCATTGGATGCATACTGTAGAAAGTACAGAAGATCTTTTTATACACACAAACCATGAAAAAATGGGGGTTTACCACTACAAAAGGTTTTCTCTCCCCGCACCCCACTCTCCTGCTGGTAATAGCTTGTGTAAAGTGATCACTCTCCTTACAATGTGTATGATAATCAAAGTGGGCCATTTCCAGCACAAATCCAGGTTTTCTCCCTTGCCCCGCCCTTCCCCCCCACACACACAAATCCACTCTCCTGTTGGTAATAGCTTGTCTAAAGTGATCACTCTCCTTACAATGTGTATGAAAATCAAGGTGGGCCATTTCCAGCACAAATCCAGGGTTTAACAAGAAAGTCTGGGGGGTTGGGGGGGTAGGAAAAAACAAGGGGAAATAGGTTACCTTGCATAATGACTTAGCCACTCCCAGTCTCTATTCAAGCCTAAGTTAATAGTATCCAATTGGCAAATGAATTCCAATTCAACAGTCTCTCACTGGAGTCTGGTTTTGAAGTTTTTCTGTTCTAATATCGTAACTTTCATGTCTGTAATCGCGTGACCAGAGAGATTGAAGTGTTCTCCGACTGGTTTATGAATGTTATAATTCTTGACATCTGATTTGTGTCCATTTATTCTTTTACGTAGAGACTGTCCAGTTTGACCAATGTACATGGCAGAGGGGCATTGCTGGCACATGATGGCATATATCACATTGGTGGATGTGCAGGTGAACGAGCCTCTGATAGTGTGGCTGATGTGATTAGGCCCTGTGATGGTGTCCCCTGAATAGATATGTGGGCACAGTTGGCAACGGGCTTTGTTGCAAGGATAGGTTCCTGGGTTAGTGGTTACCTCTTGTGTGGTATGTGATTGCTGGTGAGTATTTGCTTCAGGTTGGGGGGCTGTCTGTAGGCAAGGACTGGCCTGTCTCCCAAGATTTGTGAGAGTGTTGGGTCATGCTTCAGGATAGGTTGTAGATCCTTAATAATGCGTTGGAGGGGTTTTAGTTGGGGGCTGAAGGTGACGGCTAGTGGCGTTCTGTTATTTTCTTTGTTAGGCCTGTCCTGTAGTAGGTGACTTCTGGGAACTCTTCTGGCTCTATCAATCTGTTTCTTCACTTCCGCAGGTGGGTACTGTAGTTGTAAGAATGCTTGATAGAGATCTTGTAGGTGTTTGTCTCTGTCTGAGGGGTTGGAGCAAATGCGGTTGTATCGCAGAGCTTGGCTGTAGACAATGGATCGTGTGAAAGCTGGAGGCATGTAGGTAGGAATAGCGGTCAGTTGTCAGAAGTCACCTACTACAAGACAGGCCTAACAAAGAAAATCACTTTAGATAAGCTATTACCAACAGGAGAGTGGGTTTGTGGGGAAGGCGGGGAGAAAACCTGGATTTGTGCTGGAAATGGTCCACCTTGATTATTATACACATTGTAAGCAGAGTGATCACTTTAGATAAGCTATTACCAGCAGGAGAGTGGGGTGAGGGGAGAGAAAACCTTTTGTAGTGGTAAACACCCATTTTTTCATGGTTTGTGTGTATAAAAAGATCTTCTGTACTTTCCATAGTATGCATCCGATGAAGTGAGCTGTAGCTCACGAAAGCTTATGCTCAAATAAATTGGTTAGTCTCTAAGGTGTCACAAATACTCCTTTTCTTTTTATAAATACTAAATGGCTGTTTCATATCTGCTTTACAGAGAGTGTGTGTTTTGGAAGAACTTTTCTGTTTGCCTCCAAAACATAATTATTTTCAACATCTGTTGCGCTGGAAAAGAGAGTGCTCAGGATTGACAGAAGTGTACAACTATGTCAATATTTCCCCACTGTTGGGCTTTATTTTGTTCTATAGGAGCTGCCTTCTTCAACAAATGTTGTCTGTTGTATATCTCTTCATGTAGGCTGTCCCTTTTTGTCCCAATAGAGCCATTACACCCCTTCGCTGTGTGTGAAAAATACACAAGAGGGTTAAAATCGAGCCTCAACAGAAATTGTTTACACTACATCATTTCTAGTGTGTGTCTTCTTTCAGAGCTCTCTTTTAAACCTATCTGGCTGACTGCGGCATGTTCTCTCCAACCTGCTCCAAATATTAGAATTTACAAAGTATTCTCGAAGAACTGTTCTTGGTGTTTGGACCACATTGGAACTTTTCCTTCTGTCTTTTAATGTCTCTATTGATATGAATAAGAGCATGTACAATAATATTATTTGTAACATGTATATTCACATTTGAACCCATAGAGTTCTGTGCATGTTCTCCTCTTGCTGTATATTTAGATCGCATTAGTATTAACCGGAATCAAAAGGTGGAATTAATTGACTATTCCTCTATTTTTAAACAAACAACAGCAAAAACGAACAAAAGACTGAGTTGATGAAGAAGCTTGTAATAAAATAAAACAGACAATACGAAGAAAATAAAATTGTTCACTGCACTTTTTATACACAGTGAAAAACTATTCTTGAAATTTTGAATTGATTCCACATGTTTTATAGATTAGTGAATTCCTTGCACTGATATTTTTAAGTTGAGAGTTTAATTTGGGGGGGCGATGGGGAGTAGGAAAAGTGGCTGGTGGATAAGGGGGAAAAAATGGAGCCACCTGAGTATGAATTTTGAAAGGGTGTTAGAGATTTTTTTTCTCTTTGGCTTACCTTGGATATTTGCCTTTAAATGTCTTCTCATGAAAGATAAATTTGACAAAATTGCACCTTTGAGAATTGACAGAATTATAGTTTACAATATTTTTGAATGCAAGAAATTCTATGTGACAAATTTACAAATAGGCCTGCTTTGGAAAGGAGCACAGTTCCTTATACCTTAAAAATAAGCTTTTGTTTGCGGGTTGATTTTTTTTTTATGTCTTTTTGTTTAGAACATCTCATGTCTCTATTGTCCCCATGACATGGTATGGTGATAAGGGCCATATTTATTTTTATAAATAAGTCTGTCCATTTACTTTTGACTTTTAAGTTGCTGGTGATACCACCTTATAAGTTACCAGGACTAGTGTGTGTTCTGTTTGTCTGGTTCCTCTCTCCCAAAGAAAAGAATTAAAACCACTCTGCACCTCAGCTTCATTTCTAATGGAAGAAAATATCTTTCTAAGACCCTTTTATGTGGCCCCCTGACGATGGTGGAGCACCTAATAATCTTTGATGTATTTTGTTATCTTCCCAACATTCCTGTGAGGCAGGGAAATACTATTTCCCCCACTTTACAGATGGGATGTAGGGCACAGAGAGAATCCCTAAGGTCACCCAGGAATTCTGTGGTAGAGCAAAGCACTAAACCCAGGTTTCCCAAGTCCCAGCCTGGCATCTGAACCTCTGGACCATCCTTTCTTTTTCGACAACATATGCTCTATGCATACATGTTACGGGGTCAAGACAGGGATGTTACCAAATCCAGAACAGTATTGAGCCCAAGAGGGTTGCAGTATTGACTGACCTTCAAGTTGTTTAGCATAGGTGGACCCCTACACCATTGTGGAGTCTCATGTGCAGGCCTGGATGACCAGTTTGTGTGCGGGCAAGCTGGGGTTCAAATCTACACTGCTCTAGCATGCAGCACACTGTCTGTGTGGACCCTGCGTTCTTCACTAAAAGCTCCGCGGGGTGTTTTGCGTAACAGCTGGAGGTCTTAGTGCACAGCAGCAGGGTCCACACAGAGAGTTAACGTGTGGCATGTTGGATGCACTGTAGATTTGTGCCCAAATTTGCTGTGCACTGACTCATCATATAGACATGCTGTTTGATAGTTGTGATTCTAGATTTTGGCCAGCACTACGGTTGACCATTTGACCCTTAGGCTAACATGGAGAGGAAGTGACTGTATTACTAGATATCAACAGATACTGCTGAAGTTTTTTATTTCCTCCATGGCATTAACCATATGTATTTTATTATTATTATTATTATTATTTTTAGTGCACAGAAATTATAAAATTACTTTTAATTGTTCCTTATTTGGCCCCATAAGGCTACTCTGTAATTTTGGCTTCCCATGGATCTTCATATGCATATGGAAAATTAAATTAATTGGAAATCACACCCTGAAATCTATTATTAAGTTAATCAAGCTAACAGCTTGTGGGGTGTCCTCATACACAGCATGGTGTAATTGTGTATAATAAGCAACGATTTATAAATCCATAAAGAAAACTTAAAGGGGTAAAGAAATGTCAGGAAAGGACAGGGAACAGAGTAAAAGTTGGTACAGTTTTAATCAAGCCACTGTTTGAAATTAAACACACAGGACATGTTCTGAAAATGTCTTCTGTACATTTAAATTAATTGAATATTTCCTGTGAGATTTCACAAATAAAATGCTTTATTTATTCTTGCCATTCTAAACCACCTGAAACCTCCTTGTTCAACATTCCAGAATGTTTTAAGGATTATAGCATGGGGCTTATATCGGGGCCTATGTTTCTATGTGATGTACGGTAACAGAATTTAAACCTCTCATTGTTTTATCCTAAACGTCTCCAAATATTTGAAAAATCTTTGCAACCAAGTCCATAAGGTGTTGGGTATTTTTATTCATTATTTTGCAAGTCTTCCCTTAAAATAAATTGAAGATATTAAATGACATCTGTTTTGTAAAATCAAGTCAGCTGCAAGTGTGATTTTTCAAAGATGAAAGACTCGAAAATTATTATCCCTTAAAACAGCAATGGGAACTGATTTTTTTCATCTGAACCTCTCCCAGCCTGCCATTTTTTGCATGCAGCTATTGCACCTGCATTTTTTTGCACCTTTAGTTTAATGTGAGTGCAAATATTAATAGTCACATGATAAATAAAGTGATTTGTACCTGCCGGCGTGTAATTACGATGAACTAGTACTACTAAGTGTGCCTGTGATGCAAAAACTGCCAGCACATGGTATGGTTGCAGAAAGGGAGGTTGCCCTGTAAAATTATAGCCTACTTTGGATAACTGCATATCTTTAATCCCTTCTGTAACTTTTTAAAAACAATTTAAAAATTCTCAGTCTGAATGTTAGTGCTTGTGAGAAGGGTCAGACTTAATCCCCTGGAGAGTGAAGTCCTGTGCTTATTCAGAGAACAGGTACAGCAATGGCACAAACTAATCCATACTCTCACACCTCTGTACCTGAACCTTTGTTAAAGTGCAAAGGAAAATACTGAAGTTTGCCTTGTATCTAATATTGAGCTCCCACTATTGTTTCCCAGTACGGACTGCAGTGTTGGAAGTGATGTTTGTGTTTCTGCATGTTGTCATGTCAAGCTCTGCTGTACCTCTGGTAGACCAGGAAGGAGAAACCTAGTTCAGGGAGCATTGCAGGACTGGATGTAAAGAAATATGAATAATACTCTATACTGTGCAGACAGAACTGGGAGAAGCAGAGAAGAATGTCAGTCACACCTGTCAACGGTATGAGTGCTGTTACTTATAAAATACAGGTTTCAGAGTAGCAGCCGTGTTAGTCTGTATCTGCAAAAAGAAAAGGAGGACTTGTGGCACCTTAGAGACTAACCAATTTATTTGAGCATAAGCTTTCGTGAGCTATGGCTCACTTCATCGGATGCATGGAGTGGAAAATACAGTGGGGAGATTTATATACACAGAGAACATGAAACAATGGGTGTTACCATACACTCTGTAACAAGAGTGATCAGGTAAGGTGAGCTATTACCAGCAGGAGAGTGAAGGGGAAAAAACCTTTTGTAGTGATGATCAAGGTGGGCCATTTCCAGCAGTTGACAAGAACATGTGAGGAACAGTGTGTGTGGGGGAGAAATAAACATGGGGAAATAGTTTTACCTTGTGTAATGACACATCCACTCCCAGTCTTTATTCAAGCCTAAGTTAATTGCATCCAGTTTGCAAATTAATTCCAATTCAGCAGTCTCTCGTTGGAGTCTGTTTTTGAAGTTTTTTTGTTGAAGAATTGCCACTTTTAGGTCTGTAATCGAGTGACCAAAGAGATTGAAGTGTTCTCCGACTGGTTTTTGAAAGTTATAATTCTTGACGTCTGATTTGTGTCCATTTATTTTTTTACATAGAGACTGTCCAGTTTGGCCAATGTACATGGCAGAGGGGCGTTGCTGGCACATGATGGCATATATCACATTGGTAGATGTGCAGTTGAAAAGATGATAAAGCATCTAAAACAGTGATGCATACTGCAGATGAAACTTCATCTCCTTACAGTAGTTAATATATACTATTTGCTTGAGGGGCAAAACATTTCTTTTTGAACTGCTTAACGCAGTAATTGTGTGTTAAGTGAAAAGCTAGGTGCCACGAAAACTATCAGTAATCCTTTATAAGGATTTTTTCCCCAGAAAAACATGCAATACGATATATTCCAAAATAAATATACCTTCAATTCTGGCTTCAGTATTTCTGCCTTTAATTAAATAGTCTACATTTAATTCTCTGTTTCACATAGACTGTCTCTCATTTAAATCTAGAAAACTGCCTTTGTGCAATGGGTTTTTTCTGCCCACTTCAAATGTGGGTGCACCTTGCTATCTAGATTTTTGGTGGCATTAGACATGAATATGAGCTGTTCGCCAGAAATCTCCAGTTACTCAGCCTTCACTAGACAAGAAAGAAACATCATAACCAATTCACATCAGATGTTTTTTCTCTTTTATTCCTCTTTTTATTTTCACTCTCTTTGGGTGAAATTCACCCACTGAGCAGCGGGCCAGTATAATGTCCATGCATCACTTGTATCCTCAAAATAGGATTTAAGTGCTGTTAAGGTCTTTTGCTAGCCCTCCTCATAGGAATGAATTTCATTCTTTGCTTCTACTTTTCCACTCAGGATTTATGCCCAGCCTCAGATGTTACAATAGGCCCTACTAAAAAACTGTAAGTTTATTACAATGTAGTATTTATTTTCATTATGGTATCTGTGGTATTTGCAGCTCTCCAAATGGGCAATACAGCAGTAAATTTCACTGTTGCAAGTGGTAAATGTCCAGGTCTTAACACCCATTGTATTTTCTGTAGTATATTTCTTTTTTTTATTTCTTCCTGCTTGAGACTTCCTAGCACTTTCCATATTGTGGCTGCTTTTGCTGTCTCCGTACTGTCACAGGTTGGCAAGTTTTGCTAGCATGCAGCACCCAAGTTTAGAAAGATCTAAAACGCAAAGTTTGTATTAGCTCTGTGGTGTTTGATTTGTAAGGGACATTTATTCTGTTATGTTAGGACCAGGGCCAAGAAGCAAGGACCACAAGTGCTGTATGTGGAGATGAGTACCAGCTGTAATGCAAATCCATTGCCATCTCCACACTTTCTTACTTGATTTCTGCCCTTGGGTCTGTTGAGCCAGCATAGTTCAACATAGAGATCATTTTAGCACCCACATGTTCCCAGGAAAATGACCCAGCTCAATAGTACACAATACTGAACCAGAGACACTCAGAAGAAATGGTGAATAAAGATCTCCATCCTGTGACATACTGAGCCCCCTCTGAAGATGGTGGAATTGAGGCTACTAAACACCATGCAAGGCGGAACAAGCCAGATGTTCTATGAAAGTGATGTGGCAGGGCTAAATTAGGAATCTCTGTTTTGTATTTCGCTGTCATGCTATATGTATTATGGTATCAATTTGTTAAAACGTCTTGATTTGGCAGTAACCTTGTTGTCTCTCTTTGGCATGTGACTTCTTTGAGTAGCTGCACAGATTTTTTTTACTCTTTCTGTATTCTGCACGTAAGGATTTCTTGCTATTTTTTAAAAGAATGTTTACGCCTAAAAGTGAAGTATGCACAAAGCAATGTTAATTCCCTGTTTTTTAGTGAAGTATGCACAAAGCAATGTTAATTCCCTGGTTTTTGTATTTGCTTCACTAGGCACAAGTTCCCCAATATCAATTCTGCAGTTCAGTAATGCATAAAGGAGTCAGAATCAAAAGTCCAAAAAGAGAGATTTTTCTAGCTCCAGAGCTCTGCGCATAATCACAAAGAATGAAATTTTGAAAACATTCCAAGAAAACAAGTGTACATATTGCAGCTAGGGGCAAGAGTGGTATTTGTTCTTAATGACTGCTTGACTTCAGCACTACAGATTGCATAAAATCTGTTCTCTCAGCTGCATTATAATGAGGGCTGCTATGGTATTCAGTCAGGATTTTAGGACACAGTTGAGCTGCCTGACTCCACTAACCACTTTTGCATTAAAACAAAATGATGTTTAACAAAAAAAAAAAAGTTCTCGGATATTTGGGTAATGGCAGTCTTATAAGTTTTGAAAACTTTAAAAGACACCGCTACAAAGAGAAAACTGGCAATTCACACATCCTAATATATCCCCCATATTCCCCTTTCTTCCTCAAAAATAGAAAGTCATGCTCAGCACAAATACCTGCTGAAAATCTACTAACCTCCCCTCACCCCCAAATCAACACCCCATCAAACCTTCAGGTTTCTTAAATCACATCAGGCTTCAAAAAGTTATATTTCCCTTTTGGAATATTCAGCTAATGTGCCTCTATATTTTATATTCACATGGGAAATAGACAAGTTCCAAATGTACATTTGAAGACTAGAAGGTCAGGAGATGCAGGAAAAGTTTTATAACAGCGGAGATGTCAGTTTTAAAACACCTGCAGTTTAGAAGGATATGTCCTAAATCACAATGGTTCGCTGTGCATAGGCACAAATTAAGTCTGAGATGGGTCAGGGTGTCAGTTTGTGATGGAGATGCTGAAACGTGTCCTGGGATTGCGCCCCAAAAATAGGTATGAGGGTGGCTTTCTTTTACTCATCAATGAGATCACGAAAGGGAAAAATTTCAACATTAGTTCTGTATATGTTATCAGAGTTCTCAATCTTAAAGGTGCTCTCATGGCTGAAAATAAAAGATATAATAAAGTAAGAAAATCACAGTGCATGAGTCAACTGAACAGTAGAAATTAAATTAGTGGGGGAATTTACGTATCTCTTCATTCTCATAGTGTATCACTTAATTTATCAGTGTATTTGGTTAAACAAACTGATTTTAATTTATCCAGTTGCATATACAAAACCACAAAATGAGGAAATTTTGGCTAGACAAGGTAGGTGATGTAATATCTTTTATTGGACCAATTCCTGCTGGTGAGAGAGACAAAGCATTTGAGACTTACACAGAGCTCTGCTTCAGATCTGGGAAAGGTACTCGGAGTGCGATAACTAAATACAAGGTGGAGCAGATTGTTTAGCATACATAGCACATTTCAAGGGACCATTCCAGGTGAAATGGCCTGTTAACATCTCTCCAATCATAGTGGGGAGAGAAATGGAGGGGGATGGTTAGTGGGTTTTTATATATATATATAATATATATAAAAATATTTTAATAAGCCATAAATCCAGTGTTTTTATTCAGTCCGTGACTTCTAATGTCTAGCAAAGTTATGAATTTAAGCTCCCAGGCTCATCTTCAGAAGGTGTTTGTGCAGGTTTCCTTTGAGGGTGAGGACTTTGTGAAAAATGTACATCCCACAGGTGATGTGGTATTTTTGTCTTTTTGTCATTTTCCTGTGTGTGTTCATTCAAGAATGTAGTGATTGTCTGGTTTTACTCACATAGTTGTGGCATTTAGTGCACTGGATAAGGTACACTAAATATTGTGATAGGCATGTGTAGGACCCATGGATCTTGAAATGTGTGTTATGGGGGATGTTGATCATTGTAGCAGTGGAGATATGTCTACAGGTTTTGCATATCTTGGTCTGGAAGGGTCTGAAGGTACTTTGAGTTGGTGTGTCCTGGCCTGTGGGGAGCTTGCTTCTGATGATGAGCTTGGAGAGGTTGGGGGGGTTGTTTGAAGGCCAGAAGAGGGAGTTCAGGAAAGATTTCTTTCAGGACATGGTCCCTATTGAGTATGGGTTGTAATTGTTTGTTTAGACCCCATGTGGGTTGCAGTGCGGGGTGACAGGTGACATCTTGGGGGGGGGTGTGGACAGAGGGGTTTTATTTCTGTATTGTATTGTATGTCTTGTTGTATTTTGGCTAGTATGTAGTATAGTCACAAATGTGGTTATTATAGTTTAACACAGAACAAAGGGAATGTTTTAAAAGGTAACCGTGGGTAGTTTGTGTTAAGATGAGCCCTAACAGGATACAGTGGGAAGTGGCCAGTATAATCAGAGTTTGCATAACTTTTCAAACAAATTTAGATTAAATTCAATTAAATTTAGATTTAGATTTAGATGCTTGGTCCTGCAAGGTGCCAGGTTGACAACACTAGACACTGAACTTTATTTATTACAGAGCAGATGCGGCTTGAGAGCTGGCAGAGCAAGCTTTCCTGCACTGCATCATCAACGTACTTCAGCCCTGTTTGTCAGAGACTTCATTTACACATAAAAGGAGATTTCCTTTTTCGTGCCCTTTTAATCCATGTCACCTCGATTGAGTTTGTCAACAAGGGTGACAATTAATCACTTTGTTTAATCCAAGTATATTACTACCAAAAGGTACATTAAAACAAGTTGGTGTTGCAAAGTCAAGCACTCAGAAGTTAGAGAATGCCCGAATTAATACAGCCCATGCAACCTTTACCCCAGGGGGAATTCTGCACCCACAAATAAATAAATACAAATTCTGCACACAATATTTTAAAGTTCTGCATATTTTATTTGTCAATAAATAAATGTAGACTCTCCAGCATGGCAGTGGGAAGCATAGGCCACTGGCTGCAGAGAAGTGGGAGATCACCCTGCAGCACCCTCTCCACCCCCCATTCCCCAAGACCATGGACTCAGCAGTGAGGCTGCATCTCACCCTGACACAGTGCAAGGGCTGGACCTGCCCCAGAAACACCCCAGGGCCCTGCTCCTCTGCCCCAAGATAAGAAAGTGAGAGCGACAGAGTCTCATGCGCACAACCAAACCTGGCCCCCATTCCAGGTTTGGGGCAAGCAGGCTAAGCATGGCAGAATCCAAGTGTGGAGGGGCTTAGTGTGCCAGGATCCAGGTGTGGGGTGAGAGGGTTCTGTGAGGGGCAGTCTGGGTGCGGGTGGCTCAGTGCGGGGTCTGGATGCACAGCAGCTTGTTGAGGGGTTCTGGCACCAGGGGGAATGGAACTCTACAGGGGAGTCCAGGTGAAGGTTATTGGGGATCAGTGGGGTGGGGAAGGCGGGCTTGGTGTGGGGGGCTTGGTGGGATGGTCCAGGTGCAGGGGGGTGGGGCTTGTTGTGGTGGGGGTCTGAGTGTGGGGGGGCTCAATAGGGGGGGTAGTCTGAGTGCAGGGGTGGGGTTCCAGATGCAGGGGGAGTTGCTCAGCAGGGATCTGGATGCAGGAGGGGTGGGATTTGGGGGGCAGGGAGGGCAGGTGCAGCATGGAGGTTTGGGTGTGGGGGGCTCGGGGAGCGATCTAGGTGCGGGGTGGGGCTCGATGCAGGGGGGAGTGGCTTGGTGGGGTTCTGGATGTAGAAGGGATGCGGTTTGGTGCGGGCGTCTGGGTGCAAAGGGGGACTGGGTGCCAAGGGGCTCTAGATGCAGGGGGTGAGGCTCGGCAGGGTTGGAGTTTAGGTATGGGTGGCTTGGTGAGGGTTTTCTGGGTGTTGGGAGCTGGATGCATGGGGTTTGGGCAGACAGGGGAGCAGCTTCCCATAGAGAGACCCCCTCACACCTGTGGCTGAGGAGCTATGCAGGCAGCATAGGCGGTGGGTATAATAGGCCAGGGGAGGCTAAGCCTCTCCTGGTGCAACCGCTGCTGCTCTGCCACCAGACGCCTGTGCCATGGTGGCCCTGCCTAAGGTCTGCCCTTTCCCATCCCTGCTCTTCCCCTTCTCCGAGGCACCCACTGCTCGCCCGTCCCTCCTCTCCTCCATCCCTTTCCCGCGAAGCTGCTGCGTCCCTGCGGGTGGCAGGGGCCTGGCGGGGGATGTGTGGAGGAGAGGAGGGACTAGCAGCTGAGCCCAGTGCAGGGTAGGAAACACTAGCTGAGGCATCCCCAGACTAGTCTCCCCCCACCCGTAGTGATTTAAATCTCCAGTGACTGCTCCGGGTGCCTGAAACCATGTGCACTCACTTCTGGGGAGGTGCATGTGACCACTCCTGCAGCTTCCCTTTGCTTCTCCATCATTCTCTATGGGGAAACAAAGAAGTCTGCAGGGGACATGAATTCTGTGTGCACGCAGTGACGCAGAATTCCCCTAAGAGCGAACCTTAATTCTGCACCCTTGTGTGTGTATATACATTGTGATGGTCATTAATTACATGTAATTTTTTTCCTCAGAACCCATGCCTCTAGGTGTGTAAATATATGAAATTGGTGCTCCTAGATTAAATGAAGACCCATTTGTTATAGAAATAAATTAGGATTTATTAGGATTATCTTAAAATGCAGAAAAGCTGGATACTTGATTACTTATTTTGAGAAGATTTAAGAGTCCGGTATTAAGAGTGAGCCTTAGCTTAGTTGATTTTATCTAGCTTTAAAATTTTTATCACTGATGAAGTGTGTAGTAAGGGTTATGAAAGCAATTAATAACATCAGTGACAGGATCAAGGGATTGGCTAATTTATCTTTATAGGTTTTAATGAAGCTTATAATTTAGTAATAAATATACAATATATTCAAAAATAAGGAGTTATAAAAAGGATGATTTATCTGACTTATTTCAGAAGCTAGTCTGAAAATCAAAGGTAGTGGAAAACACTCATGTAGAAAGACAGTTGTGCGAGGGTAGGGGTGAGGACAGAGAAGAGAGCTTAAGTTTACAGCAAATCAAAACGTGTTTAACATTCTCTGTAGACCTTTAACATACCTGAACGCTTCGCTGTGGTTTTTTTGGAGTGGGGGGAGGGGAAAGAGGAGGAGGAGGGAAAGATATGTCCTAATATGGGCAGCTACTATTTCACATCTCACTTTGTTTAGCTGGCAATCGGTGGGTGTGCTGTCGAAACCACTGCATCCTTCTTAAAGCTTAGAAGAAGAAGGGTAAGAGAGAAGGCTCTTGCCATATTAGCCTCTTGGGAAACATAATAGCTCTATCTTGAAAATAGCTAGGTAGAAAGTCCCAAATTTGAACGTTTACTCTTTCAAGGTTGAGAGTTTGGTCTCAGATGCAACTGCCACAGCCAATGCTGAGGGGCATGCAAAGGGGAGCGTGCTGCAGGAGCCCACATTACACGCTGGCTTTTGGGAGGTGGCAGCAGTAGGCCTGTGTAGCATCCGTGCTTCCCAACCACATTTTGACTACCCTCTTCTCATGGATCTAAGAGAGGAAAGCTGCTTATCTCCTCTGTCACCTATGTGAAGCCAGCCACACTGTAGCCCATAGATTTTTATGGCCATGCTGATTACATTCATTTCCATCCAGACCTCTTTTATATGAAGTTTATGTAGTGCTCACCAGGGTCAATAGGTCCATAGTGTGATTGGAGACACTACTCTGTCAGCGGCTCAATTGTCCTGCCCTTGATTTTCCTTCATTACACTGTAATGTTCTGTTCCCATGCCATTGGGTTACTTGCATCTATTTTGCTATGTACACTGAACTCATAACAATAGATATTACTGCAGCAAATTTTACAGCAAAATTTCATCCTCCTTTGAACTTTACACAGCACTGCATGGATTTTGATTCACCACCTTCTTCTACTTTCCACAGTGTAATCAGGTGCCTTACATGGGGGTAAAAATAGAATAAGGCAGTAGTGAATAATCCCTGTGTTTTTAAAACAGGTGCAAACTTTAATTAATTTTTTGCAGAACCCCTGTGAGATAAGTAAGTAGTGTTATCCCCGATTTACAGATAGAGAAAGTGAGAGACCGATTATGAGATTTGCTGAAAGTCATATAATGAGTCAGAGGTACAATCAGGATTTGATATCAGGAGGTCCTGGCTCCCAGTCCCATGCTCTAACCACATGTCGTATGATTCCTTATTAACATAGCCTTGAAGTTCTTTGGTGTTCTTTCTGACCAGGCACATGATTCCTATTGTTATGTGAGAACAACCGCACATCCTGCCATATGTTGTTTCTGCACAGTGGTTTATTTTTTGATAAGCTACAGCAAATTTTAATGTATTGGTTAACATTCTTAATTTAATGTCACATATTCCTATCAACAGTAGTGAAAAGTTATCAAGTTCTGTAACAGGTGAAACCACCGTCCTCAATGCATTGTTTTGTGATCAAGAATCCAGTAGTTAAATATACACAGCAGTGGGCTGAAAACAAGTGGTTCATTTTTGCTGCAGGCAGTTCCAAGGGACTGGAATAATCATAGTTCCCAAAAGGCAGGTCCAATTTTATTAATTCAAAATAGGCTTTCATTATAGCACTGAGCCTATTTCAATTTCAAGGTGCAGCACTGCAATTTGTATTCACAATACTAATAGAAAAGAGGGAGATGTATTATAGAATGCAATATACAGGATTTTTGTCCCTTTGAGAATTATGTTCCATTTTGAAATGCTAACATGTTAAATTTTGTCTTTGAAAAAATAGATAGGTTTTATCTATGTCTATATCTGGATATAATATTAATTTGCTAGGAATGTACTTAGGTCTTTGCTATAATTGTAGGTCCTTAAAGTCGGTGGAAATTTTGCCTAAGGTTTTCTCTGTACTTAAAAATTAGCTCAATAAAACTACAGCGTGGGAAAAAAACAAAAACAAAAACCCAACCACCCTTGACCTATATCGCTATGCCACCCTAATCCCCAGTGTAGATGCAGCAATGTTAATGGAAAAAAGTTCTATCAACATTCAGAGAGGTGGTGTTGCTATGACAATGGAACAACCTCTTCCATTGGTGTATGCTGCATCTGACACAGGGTTCTGCCAGCATAGCTATGCCAGTATAGTCTGCGTAATGTAGACACAGCCTAAGTAACGACTGGAGACTTTGATCTTCAGCTCTGACAGATTCACTAGAAACCAGGTGGATTTTGTTGAAACAAATGTATGTGAATATTTTGAATGAACCTCTCTCCAAAACCAAGAAAGGCAAATTAACATGAAAATGACCAGAAATAACATTTTCCATTAGTGTTAACTAAGAAACAAAATATAAGTAAAATCTAGTGAAAACATTTTCAAGTCTTTGATACTAAATATATTCAGATTATAATTAGTTAAGAACACAGGCTATCATCAGAAGCATTTCTTTATTCTGCATGGAACAGTTGGGGGATATTACTGCTGAATTACTGACAAAACCTATGCACTTTTAATGAGCAGTCTGACCTTTTTTTTTTTTTGTAACTATAAAGAAAACACTTAAATTAATTTCACACAAAGACTTATCAGCCAATAGACAGAAATAGAAATCGACTGAGAGACCTTAGTTGCAAAGCAAAGTGCTGTTGAAATTGCTGCATTATGCTGTGGCATAGAACATGCTTTTAACTATTGACATGTTACTTTATTAATTGTGCTAGGCCCTTTTAAAGTCTTAAATGTTTGTAACTGCACAAATTTGTGCAGTTACAGTTGCTCGTAGCTTTGATAAAACAGTTTGAATAGATGATAACTGAATAGATCCATTATAACATTGTCTGAATATATGTGTAATGTATTTCCGTAGAAAATCTATTAGAATCTATGCTTCTTTTACAAGTTATACTGTGAGTACAGTTAAATCACTTGATATATTCTGACTAAAATTACATTTCTTGTATGGGATAGTCTTTCCTAATGTAATCTGGGAAATCAGGCAGGACGTAACATAAAAACAAATAGAAATTTGTGAGAGCTTTTCTAGAAATCAGATCTTTAAATAAAATAGAAATGGTGGCAATAAGTAGTGAATCAACTCGATAAATACTGAATGATCAAGCCTAGTTACTGTAAAATAAGATTTGGCTGGTTTACTTCATTTTCCAGAGCTTGGGCAAATAACTATTGAATTACATTACTTCATGTTGGTTTCCCCTAGGGCAAGAAGAACCTGCTCTACTGTGTTCTGCTGAGCTGGTGTATTGATTAGTACTTCAGGTCTAACCTTTACATGGTTATTCTTACTTTAGTGCACTTATTTATGTCTTTGATCGTTGTCTTTGTGCAGTTATTTTATTGCCTAGATATTCTTTTTGGCAGACTATAATAATATATGCATTTAATTCAGCTCTCTTACTTTGTTATAGCCAAATTAATATAATTAGTTCATTGTATAGCATGCAAGCTATGAGTGAAATTGACTTGGTGGCCTTAAGACCTGTGGTACAAGGGTAATGATTACATGCATAATTGACAGCACTTGTCGTTGGAAATACAAAGCTTTCATTGTCAGGATGGTTAGTGACTAAAACGAATCTAATTAAATGCTTGTAGTGTCCATTAACAGTGCCAACTTAGATGTTTTGTCATAGCAGCCATGTGATTTTAGGTTTTGCTACTGTGGGTTGGAAAGTGATTTATAGTTTAATTCATCTTAATAATTTGTATGCTTAGAAAACACTGATATAAAACTTTGTTGCATTTAAATTTCCTTGTTATCTGCCTTGCAGTGGCATGAATAATAGGAGAGCTGGGAACATGAATATGTTGAAATGCATGAAGTATTTTCAAGGAGAATGTTCTTAAGGGTCAGAATGATATATGCCAAATGTTAGTGGATGGATAAGCATGGGGGGTTTGTCTTGAGAAGCCTGAAAATCAGATGTACTTTGGAGTGCTACTTTTACCAGCTGTGTGAAAAACTTGTGTTTTAGTCTTAATACTAAAATGTGGTTAAATATTCAGGTAAATAGTTATATTGTCTTGATATATTATATTGAGCAAATACCACAGTTTCTTGCATGCACACGCACACACAAAATAAGTGCATTAATTAATGACTTCATCCAACTCCCACTGAAGTCAAACCCTTCCATAAACTTCAGCAGGAATTGCATCAGATCACATAAGAACAAAACATGGAACAATTTGAAACATGAGCATTTTCCGGACAGTGCTTTATAGTGCATTAATATCTAGACCTCATCTCTTCATAACACGTGTGGGGGCATCCTGATAGCTGTGAAAAACTGAGGCTAGTAATCATTAATAAAACATTTTTTGGACACTCTGTTTCTTCATAGATTAACACACATTTCTTATGCTTCTGGAAGTCCAGGTAGCAGCACTGTTAAGAGTGCTCTCTTTTTCTTTTCCATCTGTGCTTAGCTAGAAGGTTAGATAGTGCCTTTTTTCTTTTGGATATAGACCTTAATAGCTATTAGCCAGGATGGGCAGGGATGGTATCCCTAGTTTCTGGCACTGGTCACTGTCGGAAGACAGGATACTGGGCTAGATGGACCTTTGGTCTGACCCAGCATGGCCGTTCTTATGTTGTTGTTGTTCTGACCTCACTGCAGTTTCCATGTGCTTGTCACTGCCAGATCAGATTACTCTTGCCTTTAAATTGGCTGTACCAAGACCATTTGGAAACTTTAGCTAGTGCAGAACCCGGTATCTTTGGGTTCATGTGAGTTCCACATTAGATATTGGTTTTGACTTCCAAAGCTGTAAATGGTATGGATGCTGGCTACAAGTGAATTCACCTTTTTCCTTATGTGCTCACAGGGTAGTTGAGATCAGCTGAAATGTTTGAGCTAACAGTACTTTGATTGAAAAAGGAGGGTGGTAGGAGCAGGACATTCTTTGAGTGGGATCAGGGATGTTGTGAGGTATCTCAAATCTGAAACTTGCTTCCTTCTTTGGTGTGACGTAGTTAATCTTGTGAGCTTTCTGCTTTCCCATGCTGATGAGAAGGGAGTAGTTTAGGAGCATGGGTGTATGAGGTTTCAGTGGGGGTGCAGTGCAAAGTCCTCCTGGGTCCATTGAGTAAATTCCTCCCCCATAGTTGTTATTATTTAACATTTACTTTGCATTTGTGACTAAAGATTCAACCATGCTGGACCCGATTTTAATATGCACTGTGCAAACCCAGTAAACAAGTGTCCCTGCCTCAGAATTTACAGCCTAAAAGAGAAGACGTAACAAGTGGATGAGACAAACATGCTCCCAGTTTGGCGGTCTCAGGCCTCCTTCCCAAGGGGTTTTGCACCTTCCCCCCATGCGGTTCAATCAGTTTAGATGTCTTATTGCCCTTCTTCCGCCCCCTCCCCCCGCCCACCTGGAGTTCAGCCTGGCTTGCGGGAGGAGAGAGCCACACCTTCCCTGCCTGCTAAGCAGCCCAGCCCAGCCCAGCCCCTACCTCACAACTCTACCCATCAGGCAGCAACCCTCTGAGCTCCCTGGCCAGTCGCCGCAAGGCGAGGAGAACGAACTGGAAAATAAGACAAGAATGGTGGTTAATCTCTGTGCACATAGCACCACCTAGGGGAGCAGCCGTTACACTCTGGGCAGGATGCTGCATGGGCAGGATGGTGGCCGGACTGTTTCCCTGTGCGCAGGCTTTATAGGGGAAGGAGGCAGAGTGAGATGAGAGCAGCTGCTTCTCTGTACAAGGCCACATAGAGAGTAGAGGGGCAGAGTGAGGCTGGAGTAGCCATTTACCTCTGCCCTAGTATTTTATTGCAGGAGAACGTCACCCAGGGCTGAAGAAGGTGTGCAAGGCCCCAGAACTGGGGTGTTGTTGTTTCACAGGGGTCAGGGAAATGCATACAAATGAATACCTAGGGCATTCTGTATCCCTTGTGCACAGCAAAGCTGGAATTTCCCTACTCCACTGTAAAGTGGGGAGCTTGAAACCAGGGAAAAAGGCATTGGCTTAGACACTGGATCAAGTGGACCAAAACCCCCATGTAGGATTAGCAGCTGCTGCTTTAGCCTAGGGATTGATGTCCAGCTGCTCCCCTACCCAGCCAGCACTTGGAGATTGGATTCTTCCTTGCATCCCCATATCCACACCCTTGTTGTTTGGGCTTCAATCAGGGACTGAAATTTACTCTCTCTCCATAAACATTTGCCTGCTACCATGTGCACATGTGACCACTCAAAGGACATATGCTCTGGTCCATGTATTGAAAACAATTCTAAAAACTAGGCAACCAAATTATGCAAGTTACATGATTATTATTCAAGTTATACATTATTAATGACTGTTTGTCTAAGTACCAACATATTTTAGCCAGCTAATGGGTAACTCGTCGATGTTCTTTAACACTTGTTGGTGTGTTGTGTTATGAACAAAACTGACTTCTCTGTAAGACTGTCTAGCTGTTTTGAATTTTAGTTAGTTTATTTTTAAATATGTTCTAGTGGTACTGTACTACTTGCTTTTTGAAATAGGTTAATAGTTGCTATGGCTCAATAAATGACATTTAATAGCAAAACAGTGTATTTCTTTTCTCTTACAGAGGCAACAGAAATTGTTCTAAAGGCTCAAATCCTAGCTGGAGGGAGAGGAAAAGGTGTTTTTAATAGTGGATTGAAAGGAGGGGTCCATCTAACTAAAGAGTAAGTCTCTAAAATTCAAAAGACATGAGTAATATGCTACTGATAGTATTGAGGCTTTTGCAACGGCTGTTTTAACTAATCAAAATATCTTTAATACATGTTAGTAAATTGACTTTTTCCCTTCTTTTGTAGCCCTAAGGTTGTTGGGCAGCTTGCTGAACAGATGATTGGGTACAATCTCGCAACAAAGCAAACTCCAAAGGATGGCGTTAAAGTTAAGAAAGTAAGATTCTTTCCTCTTCCTTAAAAATTGAAGATAGTTTACAGTTGCAACTGAACAAACGTGCTGTAGTGTATGCCATCGTGTTTTTCACTCCTTTTTTATTTAAATCCCTGATTGACTGCATCCTATTAATATGACAAAGGAAAATGTGTTATCTTTGTCTGCTTTTAAATGTTTGTTCACCACTAAATATTCTGAAATTGGCCACGACATACACTCCATTTTGCTGTGTATGATGAAGCGAATGCCTAGCAAATTCTAACCTGATCTCTGTAGCAGAAGTATGCCTTTTGGTAGGTGACTTCAAAAGGAGAAATATTACATTCTCTCATTTTGGGGAATTGCTTTTTCTAGGATGCCAAAAGTGCCTTTTTTGTGGGGTGGTCATGTGCTTAATTATTGGCCTAAGTAAGAGAAACATAGGTAGCCCTTCAGGCCAGGCTTTCTTAGACTTTCACGCTTCGATTGAATCCTTTAAGGAATTAAATCTAGTAAGTAAGGCTGCTGCTGGAAATTTTCTGATTTTTTTTTCTCTAACTTTGCTTTGTTGAGAGAGGGAATATAATGAAGAGCTATGCTGCCTACTTGATGCCAGGAGACAGCTATGCAAACTTCTTTGGCGTGAGTTGAAGAAAAAATAGGTAGCTGCTAATGTACTGCCAGTGTCTTGGCGTTGGTGGAGAAAGAGGACATGTAGCTGAAGAGATGCTTTTTGTTGTGTGGTTGAGGAACGTTCTGCTGTGTCTTTAGCAGTATCTCTGTGGGAAGAAGAAAAGCTGACTAGTATAGTTCCTGGTAGAAGTTTAATTTGAAATAGTAAAAAAGAAGAAACAAAAATTACTGCTACCTCTCAGAAACTCTGATAATAAATACAAGAGAGACATTTCTCAGTTTACAGCTGTTCTCAGAATATTGTGTGGTGACAGCTCTCTTCCTCTGTAAATGCCTGAGTCTTATGCCTTTTTGTGTTAGCTGAACTGTTCGAAATACTCCAGCAGAGGAACATTTGTTTCCCCCCTCACTCCGCATCTGATTGGAAGATTGTGCATTCGTTTAAATGGTCAAATCTACAAAGCGGACTTCTAATTTCCATTGAAAATCAATAGAAATGAAAAGTCTGTATTTTCAGAATGGATTATTTAAATGAAAGCACACTAACTTAATTTAGTAGAGAGAGTACGAATGTGTTCTTACATAGTGGATATCCAGAAAGCTCCATACATTATGTATTGTAAAGATAAAACGTATTATTTGTAGCTTCTTTTTCTCCCCTTCAGCACATTGCTTCTGTAAATATATATAGTGTCAGGAGCAAGAGCATAGAGTATATCCTGGAAACATAGTGACTAGATTTGTGTGAATAGTGAAAAAAATTCCCATCAATGTTTGTTTGTTTGTTTGTTTGTTTGTTTGTTTTTAAAGAAAATTGTCATTTCTTTAAATAGTGTCCCTTTTGTGTTTTGTTTTCCATGAACATTCATACCAGATAAAATAATCATAAGGTATTCTCATCCAACCAGGGAAGACAGAGAATACCATGTAGCTTATATAACCAACCTCACCTAAACAATGTTGTTCAGATATCAAGCCAGAGGGATTTTAATAAAGAAAAAAAATCCAGCAAAGAATAAATCAGAGAAAATCAGTCTGTTCAATTGTTCTGTGAAGAGAGAAAAAGCTAAATTCAGTGTAATGATTATTACAAATTATTGTTGTTAACTGGAGAGCGTATCCATATGAGATATGGGTTTTTTCGCCTTTGTCTGCAGCATGGGGCGTGGGTCACTTGCAGGTTTAAACTAGTGTAAATGGTGGATACTCTGCAAAACTTGAAGTCTTTAAATCGTGATTCGAGAACTTCAGTAACTCAACCAGAGGTTAGAGGAATATTACAGGAACGGGTGGGTGAGTCTTTTTTTAGGTATTCAGACTAAATGATCATGGTCTCTTCTGACCCTAAAGTCTCTGTGTGGAAGAATATCAGGTGCTCAGATACGACAATGATTAGCACAGTGTAAGTATGTATGTCATAAATATAAAGGGAAGGGTAAACCCCTTTGAAATCCCTCCTGGCCAGGGGAAAGCTCCTCTCACCTGTAAAGGGTTAAGAAGCTAAAGGTAACCTCGCTGGCACCTGACCAAAATGACCAATGAGGAGACAAGATACTTTCAAAAGCTGGGAGGAGGGAGAGAAACAAAGGGTCTTTGTGTCTGTCTGTATGCTGGGTCTTTGCCGGGGATAGACCAGGAATGGAGTCTTAGAACTTTTAGTAAGTAATCTAGCTAGGTATGTGTTAGATTATGATTTCTTTAAATGGCTGAGAAAAGAATTGTGCTGAATAGAATAACTATTTCTGTCTGTGTATCTTTTTTGTAACTTAAGGTTTTGCCTAGAGGGGTTCTCTATGTTTTTGAATCTAATTACCCTGTAAGATATCTACCATCCTGATTTTACAGGGGGGATTTCTTTATTTCTATTTACTTCTATTTTTTATTAAAAGTCTTCTTGTAAAAAACTGAATGCTTTTTCATTGTTCTCAGATCCAAGGGTTTGGGTCTGTGGTCACCTATGCAAATTGGTGAGGCTTTTTATCCAACATTTCCCAGGAAATGGGGGGTGCAAGTGTTGGGAGGATTGTTCATTGTTCTTAAAATCCAAGGGTCTGGGTCTGTAGTCACCTAGGCAAATTGGTGAGGCTTTTTACCAAACCTTGTCCAGGAAGTGGGGTGCAAGGTTTTGGGAAGTATTTTGGGGGGAAGGACGCGTCCAAACAGCTCTTCCCCAGTAACCAGTATTAGTTTGGTGGTGGTAGCGGCCAGTCCAAGGACAACGGGTGGAATATTTTGTACCTTGGGGAAGTTTTGACCTAAGCTGGTAAAGATAAGCTTAGGAGGTTTTTCATGCAGGTCCCCACATCTGTACCCTAGAGTTCAGAGTGGGGGAGGAACCTTGACAATGTATATAGACTAGAATGTATGTATTTTTGCTGTCCAGCAAGGATATGTGGAAACATATTACAGTACACATAAAAGCATTTTAATGTGGATCTATGATTTCTCTTCAATATGCATGTGCATTTAGTTGTCTGCAATCAGTAGTAAGGGATTGCTAGCCCATGTGTTTTGTGTTTCTCGTGGTAGCTAGCCCTTTTGTTCTAAATGTAAAATCTTTACCATTGCAGAGTTTTGGTGCATTTCAGCAAATTGGCATATTCTCCATCTTTATCACATGCACAAGTTTTCTTGAATTGTACTGCAATAACCAGTTTACTGTACATTTTGTAAAAGCATTTTGTGATCGTAATGATTTATCTAGGCTTTATCAGATTGCCAAGCAAACACACTAGCCCTACTTTATATTAAGTGGGTACATCTATCAAAAGTAAATAATGATAACTAGACTGCTATGCCCTCATTACTCAATAGATTTTGGAGAAAACATAGACCTTTATAATGATGCATATCTCTCTAATTCAACAGAAGTGTTTTTGTGAAAAGCTATTGACTCCTCTTAAAAGATATATGGGCGGGGGGGACTTTACTTTCTAGGCAGACTCCGCTCTTGTTAGCATCTTGGAACTGGCTGTAATTTACAGAAATTACAAGTCATTCAGAGTATTAGTGTCACACTGCAGTATCAGGTTCCACAATCTTAGTTGTAGGATAGAATTTCATCATTGTATGTGATAGCTAAATGGATTTTGTATCTCCAGGATAACATTTAACATATAGAAATTTTTGTGCACAGAAAATGTCTCGTAAATCTTGAAGAGACAAAAATAAAAGGTAGCAGTTTGAGCAGAGGAGAGTGCCTTCAGTAACCTCTGCATTTAATTATGGCAATGGAGATTCAGGAGATAGTAGGCATTTTTGTTCTATTGCAATAGGAATATGTCTTGTCCTATAACTTGGTTAAAGTAAATTACAAGTCAGTACGGAAAGATATTCTTTCTTTTTTTCACTTTTCTGTTCTTTTAGAAAGTTTGAGTAAATTATTTAGCACTTTAGAAAATTAAATAATCATATTTTTTTTCAAATAGGTATTTCATAATTATTTTACAGATGAAGAGATACATACATTAAATTACTTGTCCAAGACCACATAACAAGTTGGTTGTAGGTTTGGGATTAGAAGTCGTGATTTCCTGCCTCCCAGTCCCCTGCTCAAACCATTTCCCCATGCTCCTTTTCTTAGGGTTTGTCCACACAGGAAAGTTATGCAAGCTAAGGAGTGAATTTAACTAGTATACTTATACCAGTATTACTTGGTGTGTGGACAGTCTTATTTTGGAACAAGAGTGGCTTTTTTCAGTTTAGTTTGTCTCACTGAAAGGCATTTGAGCTAACCTAAAAAACCCACTCTTGTTCCTGAGTAAGTGTCCACACAGGGAGTTATATTGAAATAATTATATTGGTTTAGTTATTTCAATATAACTGGTAAAACTTTGCCTTGTAAACAGAACCTTATATTCTCATTTTTGATTAAGTCACAATGGTGAGGATTTGTTTCTTAATGCTGGTGGAAAAGTCTTTGAATAAACCAGCATCACCGTTCACGCTGATGGGATAAATTGCTTGGGTCCCGGCAACAAAATAAAAATAGTTAGTTGTTGTAAAGTGGATTTGGATAAATCTTGCAAATCTGCAACACAGATACCCATGACCGTGCTTCTCAGGTGGTGATTTCGAACACCTGCACACAGGTGATGGAACTTAGTTGCACAACGCATCTGGACAATGGGTGTAATTTTTATCGTCAGCATCAGCAGGTGTTAGTGATGAAAGGCCATGAGCAGGTGTTGAGTTCTAGGAGATAGCAATATTGTACTTCATTTTTAAGGATAAATGTTAAAGCTCAAAATCTTTCTACAGTTAGAATAGTCATGTAGAAAATGAATTTTGTTATCCAAACTTGAATTCTCAAATGTAGAACTGTCTTTTTCTGCATATGTGCCTACAGAAGTATTTAAACGTGGCTGTGCTTCTTAAAATGGATATTTCTCAAATAAATAGAAGTCCCCTTGGCTCCTTTAGAACTTGGCAGCTATTTTGTGAGGTTTACATAAAATCCTCGTATGGCACCCTGGAATTTGGAGAGTCTGGTTATCTGAGCAGGCAGTCTTCTGCTTATCATGACAACTTAGAGAACCTGATATCTGTGACTTTTCTCCAAGCAATAAGAGAATTAACATTTCTAATATATGATTCAGTATCAAAGGGCCATTTTAGATTTCCATATGAAATTAGACATTTAACTTACAGGCAGAGTGTTAGAAGGGTAAATGTTAAAGCAAGAAAATATAAAGTAATTAGGGTGGCTTTAAAATAACAGCTTTCCCAAGACATTTTTTTTTATTCTTATGCTGTGGAAAATAGGATAATGAATTGTCACACTTTTCATCATAAGCAAAGCAGAACAATACAAGAAAAAAAACCCAAAATTCTATGGTTTCTTATACACTGGCCTGGACCGACGGAGTCAGTTGCTTACGTCATGTGAACACCAGGTAAAAGCCAAAGATGAACTACATGTGAAGGACTGGCACTTCTTGTCCCATCTTCTCTTCCAAATTCTCTGTCTCTTGCCCCACCTCACTTACATGGCACTGCAGATACAAACTACTGCACCTTTCTCACTGGAGGTGGGTGGGAAATTTAGTGGAAGTCTAAATGTAGCAGTGAACTCTACCAAGAAGGCCAAGTCACCCACTTCAAAGCAGGTAGACTCTGATGAGATGATTTCCTGAGGGAAGACTGAAAGAGTTGCTGGTCGTTAGAGAGCCACTAGTCCACCCTTTTCTCTCATCCACTGATGTGTCAAACTCCTCTGTGATGTGGCTGGTCAATAAGTGCTGACAGTCTTCCAAGCCTTAGGTGGCACTGGATGAGGAACCTGATTTATCAGTGATTTTGCTGGGGGGAGCTTCCTCATCAATTCAGGAATATCACTAAGGTATTCAGAGTTAGGCATTTCGTAACATAAGAGCAGCCATCTAGCCTAGTATCCTGTCTTCCGGCAGTAGCCAATGCCAGGTGCCCCATAGGGAATGAACAGAACAGGTAATCATCAAGTGATCCATCCCCTGTTGCCTATTCCCAGCTTCTGGCAAACAGAGGTTAGAGACACCATCCCTGCCCATTGTGACTAATAGCCATTGATGGACCTATCCTCTATGAACTTATCTAGTTCTTTTTTGAACCCTGTTATAGTCTTGGCCTTCACAACATCCTCTGGCAGAGAGTTCCACAGGTTGACTGTGTGTTGTGTGAAGAAATACTTCCTTTTAAACCTGCTGCTTATTAATTTCATTTGTTGACCCCTAGTTCTTGTGTAGTGAGGAGTAAATAACACTTCCTTATTTACTTTCTCTATTCTTCCTTTCTTCCTTCTCCTCCATCTCCCTTCGTCCATTACCTCACTCCTTCCGTCTTTTTATTGTCAAGGAAGGAAGGAAGGCCTAATGAGGGGATTCCCGATTAACTGTTGGCATATGCCCCTCATTAATAGCAAATGGGCAGTCTCTAACACTGCAGGCTTCTGTTTGCATTCTTATGCCAGACGTTATATGACTGACACTTTTCTCTAACTAAGATGGGGCTTTTAAAGATAAGATACCTTTTATCTGCCTACGTACTTCTTCCCTTTGCGCTAACCCTATTCTACTTGCAAGAAATTGCTAGGCATTCTACACCGATCTGTGGAGGAAATTAGAATTTTTACCTGAAAAAAATCAATAATTCTGTACCATGGATGCCTGTCAGTTATCATCTTGAACAACTCAAGGCTCTTCTTCGAGTGCTTGCTCATGTCGATTCCAGTCTAGGCGTGCGCGTGCCTACGTGCACAGTTGTTGGAGATTTTTACCTTAGTAGTATCCGTAGGGTCGGCTGTGGCACCCTCTGGAGTGCCGAGGTCCTGCATCGGTATATTAGGCACTGCCGGCCCTGTGACCTCTCAGTTCCTTCTTACCGCCCCTGGCGGTTTATCAGAGTGTGTCTGTCCCTTCCTAGCAAGTGGTTAGCAGGTTCTTCTTTGCTTTGTGATTTAGTGCTTTGTAAATAGTTTTGTTGGCAGTAGTTAGTTAGCGAAGTAGTTGTTAAGCACTGTAGGTTAGGGTCCTGGCGGGGACTTTGCCCCAGGCGGGGCATGCCTCACTCTCCGGGTTTTAAGCCCTGTGCTTGCTGTAACAGGCGTATGCATGTTAGTGACCCCCATAGCAGCTGCCTGAAGGGCTTAGGGGAATCATATGTCAAAGAAAAGTGTCACATCAGTAGGAGCTTTCGTTCCAGAACACAGAAGGAGCGCAACATCCGTTTGAGCGTTCTCCTCATGGAGGCTGCTCTCCGCCTGGCCTTGGGGCCATCCTGGACAGACTCAACTCCCAGTACTTCGGCCTCAGAGTGTAGTTCACCCCGACACCAGATTCTACCTGGCATTGCTCCCCTTCACTGATGCCCAAGGAGAAATCTAAGAAGCATGACCTGGCACCGAGCAAGAAAGACCAAGGAGCATCGGGTAAAGGACCCTGTTCAGACCACCCGCCCACCCTGGAACCACATGAGGTGCCCTCCCATGGGGGCTTCTACCCCCCTGAGGGATCCGCCACGGACTCCAGGCAGCAGTAGGGGTTCCAGGCTATTGGCAGAGCCGCCATCTTCCCAGGCTCTTCCAGCGCCCAGAGAGCAAAGGACTCTCTAGTGCAGTCAGCACCGCAAGTTGCAGTGGCCCCAGCAAAAATTCCCTACGAGGGCAAGCCAGTTGTAGTATCCTCCTAGAATGCAAGCGAATGCTGCTGGTCCCCGGAGCCGAGGCAGCGCTCTCCATTGCCATGCCATAGATCTCCATGTCCACCCAGGTTGCTGGTTCACCACTTCAGATCGCTGGCACTGTGCTTCCGGTGTTGGCCCTCTCAAGAAGGTTCACCCAGAGAGAGACACCGGTCACCATATGGCTGGCACCAGTCATCCTCTCGCCAACCGTCTCCGTGACGTAGGTTGCCGACACCAAGACTGTGGGAACATTCCCCAAAGCAGTACTGATTCCCCCCTCCCCCCCCCGCTTCCGGCTCCAATCCGCTTATTCAAGGCACTGTTCACCCATGGTGACAGTTAGTCACCAGACTCAGGGGTCGATGGCCGCACTGTGGTCACCAGAAGGGGATTCCTCCAGCTCAGAAAGGGAGTTCAGCCTCTCACTGAGGCAGTACTGGCGTGACTGGCCACCTGGGGCTGCATCCGCCTCCACGATTCCACCCTGGCAGCAGGGCCAGTGGCCTTACTGGAGTGCTGGGGCAAGCCGGTTATGCTGATGCCTCCTTCGCACCAATCATCGGTAGCAACTTCAGAAAAGCAACGGACAGCATGGGTGGCACCAGGATCGGTGTACGAAGTGCAATCGGACACCAGGGTGGAGGAATGAGTGCCCACCCCCCAAAACCTCCTTCCCCCATGGGGGATGAAGCCCTGGGCCCTCCCCTGGTAGTCCAGTTGTCCTCATCCTCTCCAGATGAGGCTGTTGCGGGGCCCTCTCACGCTAGCCCACCAGACAATTTTAAGGAGCACCAAGTCCTGCTCCAAAGGGTGGCCACAAACTTAGGCCTAGAGGTGGAGGAGATGGCAGTGCTATCAGTCATCTTGTTTAATGTGCTCTCTGCATCAACCCTCGCACGTGTCTCACTTCTGGTGCACGATGGGGTCCTAAAGATTGCCAAAGCTCTTTGGAAACCCCATCCTCAATCCTGCCCACCTCCAGGAGGACTGAAAAGAAGTATTTCACCCTAGCCAAGGGGTTCAAGTACTTGCACATTCACCCTCCCCTGGGGTTGTTGGTCATTTCTGTGGCCAGTGAGAGAGGCAGACGGGCAATCCAGTTCTATCCCCAAAAATGGAGGCCAAGAGGCTGGACCTTTTGGGAAGGAAATTTTATTCCACGGCCAGCCTGCAATTCTAGGTCGCAAACTACCAGACTTTTTTGGGGAGATACAACTTTAACCTATGGGACTCCCTCCATAAGTTCAAGGACTCCCTGACCCAGGACTCGGCCCAAGAATTTAGGGCCCTTGTTGAGGCAGGTACTACAGTGGCATGGTGCTCCCTCTAAATGGTCTTGGGATGCAGCTGATTTGGCTGCCAGGGTGGTCACTTCACCGGTGATCTTGAGGTGCAGTTCTGTAGGGTTGCTACTTGGTCGTCTGTTCACACGTTCACGTCTCACTACTCAGTTACCCAGCAAGTCCAAGACGATGCTGGCTTTGGTAGAGCAATGTTGCAAGCCGCAGAACGATGAACTCCCAGCCCGCCTCCAGGAACACTGCTTGTGAGTCACCTAGAATGGAATCGGCATGAGCAAGCACTCAAAGAAGAAACAGTTACCTACCTTTCATAACTGTTGTTCTTCGAGATGTGTTGCTCATGTCCATCCATTACCTGCACTCCTTCTCCTCTGTCGGAGTTGCCAGCAAGAAGGAACTCAGAGGGTATAGGGCCAGCAGTGCCTAATATAACGACTCATGAGTGCAGCACTCCAGAGGGCACCACAGCTGACTGTACAGACACCTCTAAGGCAAAAATCTGCAACAACTGTGCACGTGGGCATGCACACACCTACAATGGAATAGACATGAGCAACACATCTCGAAGAACAACAGTTAAGTAAGGTAGGTAACCATTTTTTATTTCTGAAGTTATGGAGGTTAACATATTTAGGTTAGGGTTTTTGATTGGTTTGGTTTAAAAGAATCTATGTTGTTTGTATTGTCGTTTCATCACCATTGATTTAGGCTGGGAGCCAAAGGGAATTGGACACTGAACTCTAATTTAAATTCAATGGGAGCTGGACTCCTAACTCCCTAAGTGCCCTTTGAAAATCCCACCCTTAGCGCTTAAACATATCACTTAGCAGTATTTTAGTGACACTTCCATTAACATTTCTCCCTTTCCCTTTGAGCTATGGGAACTTTGTCTGAAGAACACAGATAAGAGTTTCTGGTGCCAAAATTTCAGGTGCCTTTTGACGGGTGGTTTTGCTTGACCTCTAAACAGAGCAACTGACTCAACCATTTCAGATATACTGGTGCAGGTAAAAGTTCTAACTGCAACAAACCAAGCCCATTTTCCATATCCATGCTTGTTACATTAACAGTAGTGACAGGTAGATGACCTATACTTGGGATACTGGCTTTTCATTTCCCTTTAGAGCAGCCTTGACTAGAAACCTTTACAAAATAAAGTAGTTTTCTGTATTATTTGTTATTGGGTTCCTTTAACTCTAGTTTTCTTCTGCTTTTGAATAGTTGCTTTTTTGAACTATTCCTTTAGCTTTCCAGATGTTCTGTAAAGAAAGCAAGGGAGAGGGAAAAGGAAGCAAAATTATTTTAAGGGTCAAAATTTCTTCCCATTCAAAGGTCCATAAACAAATAGCATCTTCCCTCCCTTCTGCCCAGCTGATAGAGAGGAACTTTATTTAATTTCTTGTTTCTTATTTTTTCCTATTCTGTTAAGTACGGACTGGCATTAGGTAAGTGCATTCTTCCTCATATACTTATTTAGTAGAATACTAAATAAATTGGTAAAAGTTTCTCATTTTTAGTTGTGAAACCTTGAAATCCAAGGAGGCATTATTCAATGGAATACACCTTACAGTTAGACACCAGGAGTGTACAGGAGCCTTACGTTTAAAACAAATGTGGGCCGTGATTTGATTTTAACAAAGTTACACCAGCAGTAAATCTGACCCTATGTATTTCATTCGTTAAATAATGGATACTTCATGAATAATGGTATACACAAAGCGTTAATCTAAGATGACTGTTTAAAGCCATTGATTTATAAGCAGCCCAGATCAGTAAGTCATTCTCATTTGATACTTGTTTCTTAGCCCACTGAGTGAACTGAGTTGCTGATCTCTATAGTTTCCATTGAAAGGGTGTCCATGTTAGAGTTGTCACCACCAATCTGATATGGCTCATTGACACCCTTGGTGATGTTCTCAGTAGAGAATCCAGAGAGTGAATGGAACTGGAGAGTGAATCACTCTGCCCCAGGGATGTTTCCTGGACTTCAGGATTGAGGTAGGGAAGCCGACATTGCTACCATGCCAGGTGTGCTTAGTCCACTTTTACAGAGAGAGCTCCAGTCCTGGGCTTGTCCGTCTGGCACCTATCAAGATAACTAACAGCACCTACTAATAGTAATACAGTGAAGTTATTTAAAATGAACATTTAAAGTAATTTGATACTCTTATGTCAAAAAGAGTTATTTTGGTGAGTAATGAGGCAAGTATAAAAGTGTGCTTAGTCTCTTAAATAGCTAACAGGAAGTCCATCCTTAGCAACTTTCTTTTTATTAGTGTTGCCTTACATCGGTCATTGCTATTAGGTAATAGGTATGATGACCAACAATCCAGATGGAAAAGTGAGCATAGTTATTACTGTGCTGTAACAAAATGGGCACACTGATTCCAAACACACAGGTGTAATGTAAAGTCCGTATTTCCTTGGAAGCTAAACTATAGATCATAGATAGGCATGAGTGTGTTCCCCCATTTATGCTGGTGGAGGGGAGTGAAAGTAAGTGGATCTGTTGGGAGGGGTGTAGAAGGGGAGGAGTTGCAGCTTCATGATATGGAGGCAGTTTCATTCCATGTGCGTTTGGGAGCCTTTATAGTAGAAGAGGAGAGAGCTTTAGAGCAGTGGCTCTACATGCAATCATCTCCTTGGGACATGGTGGGTTCCTAGTGGTAAATCTGTGCTGGAATTAATGCCATAGAAAACAACCTTAACTCCTCCTCTTGGACCTTCTATCCTCCTTGGAGATATGTCACCTGGGCCATCAATGGCAGACCATCTTCTTAGGAAGCATACTTCCAATGGGCAGCTCGGAGCGGCTAAGGCTTGTTCTGCTGCTCTGAAATCTGCAGGGCTGCTGTCTTTTCTCTCCGGATCCCTAAGCCCCACAGGGTTAGCAAGCTATATGTACTCCCCCATTCCCTGCTTAAGTGCTAGAATCCTACATGTTCATGAAAGAATGGAAAGGAGATGCTGAGATTTTCCCAGTTGTCATCCTCTGCTTTGGGGTTCTTGTTTAGAAGGGATGATTGGATCCCTCGTTTACAATTATTATGATATATTTTAATGTAAATGGCTATGTCATGGAAGCCGCTGATATAGGAATTGAGAGATTCAAGAAGAAAAAGGCTAATGTAGTGTCTCGTGCCTGTAACGTAAAACTGTAGCTGCTTTAAGACTGTGTTGAAATATGAGCCACTATACTCTCTGCTAGCAGTTCACAGTGGTGTAAAATTTTATCTTTCTCTTCTGATTCATAATTGCTCTTTGGATTTTATGACATTTAGTACTCCCGGATACCACAACAAATTAAAAAAATATTATGGTTAAATCTCACCAGCCAAGATATACCAGTTAAAAAGATTGTTTGGTTTTTTTCACCCATGTTAATTTTTAGGTGATGGTTGCAGAAGCACTGAATATTTCGAGGGAAACCTACTTTGCAATTTTGATGGACAGAGCTTGCAATGGACCTGTTATGGTTGGCAGCCCACAGGGGGGTGTTGACATAGAAGAAGTGGCGGCTACTAGCCCGGAACTTATCTTTAAGGTATCAAAATGATATTTCAGACTCAAACTGTAATCAGATTTCCAAATGAAAAAAATGTCCTCTGTGGAAAGACATTACAGTAAATAAATAAATAACAATTTCATATAACGAAATAGAAACCTGATCCTGGGAGATGAGGAAGGTTCAGCATCTCATTTTGTTAACCCTAGACCTCTTTTCCTAATCTAGTCAAAGTCTTAGTGAGGCAATGCTCTAAATTTCACACGTTAAAGGTTGCCTGTATATGAAGCATTTTCTTAAATGTTTCTTAGTATCTTTCATGTTTCACTTTAACTAATTGGAAAGGGTGGTTAGGCTAATTCTTTTGCAGGCCGGCTTAGGGTCAATACCATGACTGCCAATTAAAAAAAACACACTTGATTTCAAAGACGGACGTTGTCAATTATTTCCTCCTCTTAGTATAGGTTTAAGTCTTGCACCTCAGATACCACTGTGTTGTCACTGTTGACATGTACTCACTGCTGAATGATGAGTAATGCATTCAAGTATTTATGATGTTTCTGTGTCTTGGTAATGAGTAGATAAGCTATTCATTTGGGCAAATAATTGATACAGACATGTATAATTATGGGGGGGGGCAAAAATATTTAATGCACATTGTGAAATTATATAAACTTAGTAATATTACTGGGCAGCAATACCACTGTCTTGGAGACTTTCCAGAAGATGTCATAAAAATTAACAACCTAAATATTCATCAACGCCATCTGTACAGTAATTAAAAATGAAAACTGGTGTCAGATTGTCTTGTCAGCATGCCACCCTGAAGAATTATATAGTTTTTTGGAAGGACTGTTTCATAGATGGTGTGATAATTATAACATACCCTATAGGCAGCTGCTATAGCCTGAATCTCCAAGAACTTTGGCAAACTGCCATACTTTAATTACTAATTTGCAAATATATACTAAGCATTTTTCTTTTCAAGTTATAAATCTCTACTCAGATTGAATATCTTAATTCTCTTTATGTACTTTATTGTAACAGGAGGAAATAGATATTTTTGAAGGTGTAAAGGACAACCAAGCATTGCAGATGGCAGGAAATTTAGGATTCAAAGGACCTTTGCAACAGCAGGTAACTTGACAGGGAAGGGTTCAATTGTCTTCAGACAAAGAGGGTGGAGGATGCCAGTTCTGCTAAGTAATAAATACCTCCTGAATGGTTCTGAGAGGCTTTATGCCTTTTAGGGTCATGCTTAAAAAGTTTGTATCTTAATAAATTCAACCTGTCTCATAACAGGTGTTGCCTATTTAGGTGCAGGTGTGCGGTGCTAACAGAAAATTTATTGTTCCTGAAATGAAATAGATTCAGTCCTTGATCTTGTGAGTTCCGTTGATTTCAGTGGGTGGAACAGACTGCCCACATGGATCCCTTTGCTGGATCAGGTCCTTAATATCTCAAATGCAATATGACAGGTATCAACAAATAGGTGTTTTGTATAGCTGAAGAATGGTTGACTTTTTTGAAGTCTGAGAGACATCAAACAAAGGCTGCCAGTTTGCTGACAGGATTCTGAGAGTAGAATTTTCAGTGCATCAGCGCTTATCTCTGTTTTATGCTAGGAATTCTATATGGTACATAATATCACAAGATACAGTGCTGGAGTGAATCACTTTGTAGACAGGAAACAGCTGTATTTCAGTTAATGTTAATAGGTGTAAAAGACAGCTATCATATGCTCTTTCTTCATACTTTTCCCCATAATATCAAAATGCCTTTCCTGTAGAATCCCTTTTCTGTAGAATCTTTGCATTTTTAATACAGCATTTCTAATTATTTTCCATCCCAACTGTGCAATTAACAAATGCATAATCATTAAGTTGATTAACGCATATTTGAAGATTTAGCAGTATCTTCAATGAGAGCGAATGATTATATCAAACCTTTCAACCCTTGTAAAGTTCTGGTACTTAATTATTGACAACAATACTTGGGCTGTTAAACTGAACTATTTTATACGTTTCTTTCCATGTGCCATAACCTCTTGAATGGAATTTACTGAAGTATGGAAAAGTAATGGATAGGTCAATAAATAAAAAGGTCCATTTGAATAGCAACTACTTCTGGGGTGTGAATTCTGTGCTGCTCCTCTAAAGGTACGTCTACACCTCAGAAAGACCGACTGCAGCCAATCTCAGAGCCTGGGGCTAAAACTGACTCGGAATCGCGCTGCGGGGCTAAAAATAGCAATGTAGATGTTTGGGGTTTGGGCTGGAGCCCGGACTGTGAAACCCAGCGATGGGGGTGGGTTTCGGAGCCCAAACTCCTGCCCCAGCCTGAACATCTACCCTGCAAGTTTACAGTCCGCTTGCTGACCCAGGCCAGCTGCACGGGTTTAATTTCCGTGTAGATCATGCCCTTAGGGTCTCAGCACAGAACTTGCAGCCTAGGGGGCAGGGAGCTATGGTGGCTTTAAGCACCTTTGTGTCCTCTTGATTCTGGGCTGCTCTATAAGTTACAGCTGCCTTATGCTGTCTGGACTCTCCTTAACGCTGCAGGTAGTGGCCTCATCCCTGGATGCTCTGCCTGCCCTGGCAGGCCCCCTACACTAAAGCTTGCAGGAAAGCCATAGGGTTGTTGTCTACACTCAGTGCCTCTGCTTGGGACTCCTGCCCTGATACTGGGCTTTTAGAGCCCCCTTATACCGTTCCTGCCCTTTTTCCTTGTTATGAAGGGCTCGAAGTGGGCGTGAGACTGTCATCCCAATTTATAGACCTGCTCACTGGTGCCTTAAAAATAAGAGCATGGCTAAATTCTGATGCAATAATGAATTTCTAGTAGTTAATGTTACATGAGCTCCTATTTTAATAATATATTAGTTTGCTCGCAAATTGTATTTTTTTTTATTTATGTTGCTTTAATACACTACTATTAATGTCTCGGTTACAGGGGCGCAATTCCATGGGAGAGTCACCCATAGAACTGAGAGCAGGATTTGGCCCATTTGGTGTAGTCCCAAAGAAAGTGCAAATATATGTGCATACAGAACACGCACAATTAGAGCTTGGCAAATATCTCAGAATGGAATTTGCATTGGCTGTTCATGAACCTTTTAAATTCATTTTCTGCAGATTTTCGACTGAGCAAGTTTATTGGCAGAAATGTTTGTAGAAACTGAATTGTATGCACATATTTGTGAGAAGTGAATGCTTAATTCAAAGAGGAGTATTCACCCCAGAAATTTCATTCTAATAATTATGCCATCATCCAGTTAGGAAACAGGTTACATATTTCTGTGTCCAATTACAACTGAGACCGATAATAGCTCAAATATTAAATACAAGTAACAAACTGCTTGGCAACGGCCCATAGAACAAGAATTACTTTGAGATTATTTGGCACATATTTAATAACAAATAAGTTTTGAAACTTGGAAGTTGGTACTGGTACAATATAGATGTAAAGCACAACCATTCCCTCAATGTTACAGGACTGTAGAATTTGGGTATAACTGTCCAACAGTAGTAGTGGGGTTTTTCATAAAGGTAGAAGCAACATAAAAGCAAGTTTGGTTTTCAATTTGGTTCCCTTCCTTACTTTCCGAAAGATCCCAAATGTTTTGGTTTGAGTTTTTGGTTAACTGAACCACTGACCAAGGGAAAAAGCTTTGGAATGTGTGGTTTTTGGGGTCCCAATCTTTCCGCTACCTCATTGCAACCAATAGGGTTACAATATACCAATTAATTGCAGATGGAAAGGTTGGTTTACTTGAGATGTCACATTTCCAATGCTTAAAACATAGCTGACCTGTTAATGGGGGAACAGCAGAGGTAAACAGTGGTTGAGGACTTAATATTATGTCACGGTTAGCCCTGCCCACCCCCACACACAGCCAGAGAGAGAGAGAGGAGGGGGCAAAGAACAGCAGTGGGGAGCAGGAGAGACCGACTTTTAAATAAACAAACCCAATCTTTCAATTGTTGTTTCTACAGGGAAAAGTTGCATTTTGATGTAGGAGGGAGATTTATATTTTTTCTAAACAGATTCAGCAATTAATCTGCACTCATCAAATCCACATTACTTCTCAGTTTCTGAATTTAGACTCATTAACATAACTACTTAACTTGAATATCAGCATACCAGAGAAAATATATTCATTATGAACTCAGAAACTTATTTGATTTTGCTTAAATTAAGCTTGTTTATATTAACGATGCTGTTCATTTTACTGAAATTCCTCAGTTTGTATACTATGAAGATAGCATTTACAAAATGTTTATCAAAACTTTTAGGCTTTATTCTTAATATTTTTGGTATGGTAAAACTCCATTTGGAGTAAATACTACTGTAATTCTCTTAATCAAGAGCTGCTGTAATCGTCTACCGGACTTGAGATATTATGTAATTTAGATACTAAAAGTAGATGTAAAGGTTTACTGTTCCTTTTTGTGCATGCTACTTACAAATCACTTGATCAAATTTAGGCAGCAGATCAAATTAAGAAGCTGTACAATCTTTTCCTGAAAATTGATGCTACTCAGGTTGAAGTGAATCCATTTGGTGAAACCCCAGAAGGACAAGGTAAGAAATAAAAGAAAACAAATTAATATATTATAACTCTTTCTTTATGCAAACTATTCATTAAATTTCATGGAAGGTGATAGCAGCAGCTTTGCATTAATTTCACTGTGTAATTTAATTTAAGCAATATTCATAAATGTTCCCATGATAGATTTTAACATGGCAATCAATACCTCTTATGTCATCTAAATACGGAAAGTATCAGCATCTGCATATTGCTTGGTGACAAACATCAACTTTTTCTTACTTTTTATACAAAGTATTTTTGCTCATGCTATTGTAATTAGTGGGCTAGAGAGGAAAACACTCATTATTTTAGGATTTCATCTTGAATGTACAGGTAAGTTGCAGTTATAGGTGCATGACTATGAAAGATATCAGAGCATAGGAGAGAGGAAGACCTGTTGGGCTAATGGAGTTCACACCTGACTGTATCCTTTGGGAAGGTAAAGGGTGGTGGATTTGCCTCACCTGTGGAAGTAGGTATAAGACTGTGCAAAATAAAGATGGGAAGCCGCTTTATCTTGCACTTTGCGATGTGACGGAGAGACTGCTGAGACTCATCAAGCCCTTGGATCGCTACCCCTTCCTGCTTCTCCACGTGGGCACTGGGCACCAATGATACTGCCAAGAATGACCTTGAGCGGATCACTGCGGACTACGTGGCTCTGGGAAGAAGGATAAAGGAGTTTGAGGTGCAAGTGGTGTTCTCGTCCATCCTCCCCATGGAAGGAAAAGGCCTGGGTAGGGACCGTTGAATCGTGGAAGTCAACGAATGGCTATACAGGTGGTGTCGGAGAGAAGGCTTTGGATTCTTTGACCATGGGATAGCGTTCCATGAAGGAGGAGTGCTAGGCAGAGACGGGCTCCACCTTACGAAGAGAGGGAAGAGCATCTTTGCGAGCAGGCTGGCTAACCTAGTGAGGAGGGCTTTAAACTAGGTTCACCGGGGGAAGGAGACCAAAGCCCTGAGGTAAGTGGGAAAGCGGGATACCGGGAGGAAGCACAGGCAGGAATGTCTGTGAGGGGAGGGCTCCTGCCTCATACTGAGAATGAGGGGCGATCAGCAGGTTATCTCAAGTGCTTATATACGAATGCACAAAGCCTTGGAAACAAGCAGGGAGAGCTGGAGGTCCTGGTGATGTCAAGGAATTATGACATGATTGGAATAACAGAGACTTGGTGGGATAACTCACATGACGGAGTACTGTCATGGATGGTTATAAACTGTTCTGGAAGGACAGGCAGGGCAGAAAAGGTGGGGGAGTAGCACTGTATGTAAGGGAGCAGTATGACTGCTCAGAGCTCCGGTACGAAACTGCAGAAAAACCTGAGTGTCTCTGGATTAAGTTTAGAAATGTGAGAAACAAGAGTGATGTAGTGGTGGGAGTCTGCTATAGACCAACAGACCAGGGGGATGTGGTGGATGAGGCTTTCTTCCGGCAGCTCGCGGAAGCTACTAGATCGCACGCCCTGGTTCTCATGGGTGACTTTAATTTTCCTGATACCTGCTGGGAGAGCAATACAGCGGTGCATAGACAATCCAGGAAGTTTTTGGAAAGCGTAGGGGACAATTTCCTGGTGCAAGTGCTAGAGGAGCCAACTGGGGGGGGGGAGCTTTTCTTGACCTGCTGCTCACAAACCGGGAAGAAATAGTAGGGGAAGCAAAAGTGGATGGGAATCTGGGAGGCAGTGACCATGAGTTGGTTGAGTTCAGGATCCTGACACAGGGAAGAAAGGTAAGCAGCAGGATATGGACCCTGGAGTTCAGGAAAGCAGACTTTGACTCCCTCAGGGAACAGATGCGTAGGATCCCGTGGGGGGCGAACATGAAGGGGAAAGAAGTCCAGGATAGCTGGCTGTATTTCAAGGAATCCCTGTTGAGGTTACAGGGACAAACCATCCTGATGTGTCGAAAGAATAGTAAATATGGCAGGCGACCAGCTTGGCTTAACGGTGAAATCCTAACGGATCTTAAACATAAAAAAGAAGCTTACAAGAAGTGGAAGGTTGGACATATGACCAGGGAAGAGTATAAAAATATTGCTTGGGCATGTAGGAATGAAATCATGAGGGCCAAATCGCACCTGGAGCTGCAGCTAGTGAGAGATGTTAAGAGTAACAAGAAGGGTTTCTTCAGGTATGTTGGCAACAAGAAGAAAGCCAAGGAAAGTGTGGGCCCCTTAATGAATGAGGGAGGCAACCTAGTGACAGAGGATGTGGAAAAAGCTAATGTACTCAATGCTTTTTTTGCCTCTGTCTTCACGAACAAGGTCAGCTCCCAGACTGCTGCGCTGGGCATCACAACATGGGAAATAGATGGCCAGCCCTCTGTGGAGAAAGAGGTGGTTAGGGACTATTCAGAAAAGCTGGACGTGCACAAGTCCATGGGGCCGGACGAGTTGCATCCGAGTGTGCTAAAGGAACTGGCGGCTGTGATTGCAGAGCTATTGGCCATTATCTTTGAAAACTCGTGGCGAACGGGGGAAGTCCCGGATGACTGGAAAAAGGCTAATGTAGTGCCTAAGGGAAGAAGGAAGGATCCTGGGAACTACAGACCAGTCAGCCTCACTTCAGTCCCCGGAAAAATCATGGAGCAGGTCCTCAAAGAATCAATCCTGAAGCACTTCCATGAGAGGAAAGTGATCAGGAACAGTCAGCATGGATTCACCAAGGGAAGGTCATGCCTGACTAATCTAATCGCCTTCTATGATGAGATTACTGGTTCTGTGGATGAAGGGAAAGCAGTGGATGTATTGTTTCTTGACTTTAGCAAAGCTTTTGACATGGTCTCCCACAGTATTCTTGTCAGCAAGTTAAGGAAGTATGGGCTGGATGAATGCACTATAAGGTGGGTAGAAAGTTGGCTAGATTGTCGGGCTCAACGGGTAGTGATCAATGGCTCCATGTCTAGTTGGCAGCCAGTGTCAAGTGGAGTGCCCCAGGGGTCGGTCCTGGGGCCGGTTTTGTTCAGTATCTACATAAATGATCTGGAGGATGGTGTGGATTGCACTTTCAGCAAATTTGCGGATGATACTAAACTGGGAGGAGTGGTAGATACGCTGGAGGGGAGGGATAGGATACAGAGGGACCTAGACAAATTGGAGGATTGGGCCAAATGAAATCTGATGAGGTTCAATAAGGATAAGTTCAATAAGGATATTCGACATTGGTGAGGCCTCATCTGGAGTACTGTGTCCAGTTTTGGGCCCCACACTTCAAGAAGGATGTGGATAAATCGGAGAGAGTCCAGCGAAGGGCAACAAAAATGATTAGGGGACTGGAACACATGAGTTATGAGGAGAGGCTGTGGGAGCTGGGATTGTTTAGCCTGCAGAAGAGAAGAATGAGGGGGGATTTGATAGCTGCTTTCAACTACCTGAAAGGGGGTTCCAAAGAGGATGGCTCTAGACTGTTCTCAATGGTAGCAGATGACAGAACGAGGAGTAATGGTCTCAAGTTGCAGTGGGGGAGGTTTAGATTGGATATTAGGAAAAACTTTTTCACTAAGAGGGTGGTGAAACACTGGAATGCGTTACCTAGGGAGGTGGTAGAATCTCCTTCCTTAGAGGTTTTTAAGGTCAGGCTTGACAAAGCCCTGGCTGGGATGATTTAACTGGGAATTGGTCCTGCTTCAAGCAGGGGGTTGGACTAGATGACCTTCTGGGGTCCCTTCCAACCCTGATATTCTATGATTCTATGATAAGTGCGGGTCCTGCGCTTAGGACGGAGGAACCCAATGCACAGCTACAGACTAGGGACCGAATGGCTAGGCAGCAGTTCTGCAGAAAAGAACCTAGGGGTGACAGAGGATGAGAAGCTGGATATGAGTCAGCAGTGTGCACTTGTTGCCAAGAAGGCCAATGGCACTTTGGGATATATAAGTAGGGGCATAGCGAGCAGATCGAGGGACGTGATCGTCCCCCTCTATTCGACATTGGTGAGGCCTCATCTGGAGTATTGTGTCCAGTTTTGGGCCCCACACTACAAGAAGGATGTGGATAAATTGGAAAGAGTCCAGCGAAGGGCAACAAAAATGATTAGGGGTCTGGAACATATGACTTATGAGGAGAGGCTGAGGGAACTGGGATTGTTTAGTCTGCAGAAGAGAAGAATGAGGGGGGATTTGATAGCTGCTTTCAACTACCTGAGAGGTGGTTCCAGAGAGGATGGTTCTAGACTATTCTCAGTGGTAGAAGAGGACAGGACAAGGAGTAATGGTCTCAAGTTGCAGTGAGGGAGGTTTAGGTTGGATATTGGGAAAAACGTTTTCACTAGGAGGGTGGTGAAACACTGGAATGCGTTGCCTAGGGAGGTGGTGGAATCTCCTTTCTTAGAAGTTTTTAAGGTCAGGCTTGACAAAGCCCTGGCTGGGATGATTTAATTGGGGATTGGTCCTGCTTTTGAGCAGGGAGTTGGACTAGATGACCTCCTGAGGTCCCTTCCAACCCTGATATTCTATGATTCTATGATTCTGTTGGTTGCTTTTTCTGATATAACCCTACCTTTCTGCACTCTTGGTATATTAATGACACTAGCTTGTCGTCGTCTTAGCAATTTACTGACATGTACAGTACACCATTTATGTTTCTTCTGGGTTTGCCCCTGTCTCTTTACAATGTTGTAAATGCATTGAAAGATTATAGACTTGAAAAAATAATAGTAAGTTACATTTGGTGCAGTAGAAGGATTAGTTTGAATTTAAGAGAAGCGGTGGAGGACAAAAATATCACACTAATCCTTTTCATCAAGTCATTAATAATGGGACAAACTGCAAAAGTCTTAGATATTCAGGTAAACCTTCAGGACAGAATTGAATGGAGCAACAGCATCTAACCTGGCAGGAAGAGCTGTAAAGAATGGCATTAATTCTTGGGAGATGTGTTCCATGGAAGAGCAGTGAGAAGAGGATTTATTTCAGGAGTGGCATAACGGCTCAGGAGGGTATGTCAGGGAAAAGGGTGTGGTCAAGTAGAGTGCTGATGCAAGGAGTTGGTATGAAGTGCAAAGGATGGCATAACTCAAAGCTGAATCTGTGTTTCAGCGGCATGTAAGAGCAGCAGATTTCTCATTCATTTCAATGGGCAGCAACCACATTTGGAAAGACTCAATCAGCCATTGTGTTATACAACCGTGATGGAATTTTTCAAAGACAAGGGAGTGGGGATTGTTGGGCTGGCTAACGCTAAGTATTAAAATAAATAAAATGTATTGTCAAAGTAGAATATGACATCCATGCTGCTCTTTGTGATAGTATTGTAGCAACTAGTTGGTGGAAAATTATTCACACACATACTTACATTTAGATATAATATAAAATTGTAGGTTTAATTTAAAAGCTACTGTTAAAATAATGAATGCTTAATGCATGTGCACACAGGTGCTTAGTACACATTCCCATTATCAGCCCCAGATCACTTTTGGGTTTATCATCTACACATGAACATAAGAATGGTCGTGGTGGGTCAGACCACTGGTCCATCTAGCCCAGTATCCTGCCTCTGACAGCGGCCAGTGCCAGATGTTTCAGAGGGAATTAACAGAACTGGGCAGGTTTCAGAGTAACAGCCGTGTTAGTCTGTATTCGCAAAAAGAAAAGGAGTACTTGCATCTGATGAAGTGAGCTGTAGCTCACGAAAGCTCATGCTCAAATAAATTGATTAGTCTCTAAGGTGCCACAAGTGCTCCTTTTCTTTTTGCAGAACTGGGCAGTTTATCAAGTGATCCAACCTCTATCGTCCAGTCCCAGCTTCTGGCAATCAGAAATTAAGGGACACCTAAAATGTGAGGTTGCATCTGTGACCATCTTGGCTAATAGCCACTGATGGACCTATCCTCCATGAACCTATCTAATTATTTTTTGAACCCCGTTCTACTTTTGGCCTTTACATCACCTCCTGGCAATGAGTTCCAAAGGTTGACCGTGCATTGTGTGAAGAAGTACTTCCTTATGTTTGTTTTAAACCTGATGTGCCCCCTCCTGTAAGTAACCAATACTCACTTTGCTACTTTCTATGGTCCTCCACTCCATTAATTCACTCACTCCTTCCAACAGGATAGCTGTTTTTAAAGAGCCTGTTATATGACCTACCAGCTCTTGCAAGTCTGTTAGCTTCTTTGACAGGCCCTGGCAATCTGAAAGGTTGGGTCCTGCAACCATCGTGAGAGAATAGTCATGCTCATGTTTTCTTCCCTCCCACTTCCTCTGCTGCCGTTTATTGGAGAATGATGTGGAATTCTGTATTTGATAGGAAGGGAGTGAATACTTGAGTGACCCTGTGTCAGTGGATGTGGTTAACGAGAGTCATAGTGACTTGGTAATGAGGTAGATTTACCTTTAAGGATATTTTGGAATTTAAGCTTCGTGGGTAGACCGTTCTAGTTGTGTTTACTTGTCTAGCAACTGGGAGGGATTTGATTTGTGCCTTGAGGAAGTAGTGGTCAATTCAGGGGTGTTTCTCGTGTTCCTTTTGTCTATGTAGAGCCTTAAAATCACATCCAGGGTATGACTGATTGTCCATGTAGGTCCAGAGATTAGAAACTGAAGGTAGAAAATGTGGAGGGTAGGTTTTGGGTTATTACAGCAGCAGGAATTGTCATGATGGCTGTTGAAATCGTCCATTCCAATAGGAGAAGATAGTCACCTTGTCAGACAGCATCTCCATCAGCGCCTTCGGGAGGAGTGGTGCTAAATACCGTAACTCCTCTCTTAAAGTCGTCCCGGTTAACGTTGTTTCGTTGTCAAGTTGCTGATCAATTAGGGAACATGCTCTTTTAAAGTTGTGCAATGCTCCCTTATAACGTCGTTTGGCAGCCACCTGCTTTGTCCACTGCTTGCAGGAAGAGAAGCTCGTTGCAGCTAGCTGGTGGGGGCTTGGAACCAGGGTGGACTGGCAGCCCCCCATCAGCTCTCCGCTCCCCTAAGTTCACTGTGTGACAGCCGCCCAGCAGGTTACCAATTGCTGACAGTTCAGCTGTCCCTCACCTCACTGCCATGTGCTGCTCCTGCCCTCTGCCTTGGAGCTACTCCGGGGAGCCTCCTGCTTGCTATGCGGGGGAGGGGGGAAGAGGGGGCCTAATGTCAGGTTGTCCCCCTCCCCCCTGCTCCTGCACCCCACTTACCCCATCTTCCGTATAGCAGGGGGGACACACAGCAGGGCTCAGGATGGAGGGAGTTTCCTGGCAGCAGCTGCCCTCTCAGCTTGCTGATTAACTTTAAAAGGCAGTGTACTTAGAGTGGGGTCAGCGTACTTAAAGGAGCAATGTGTATCTCTCTCACATGCACAGGGTGTGTCTCTCTCTCTGTCTGCCATGCTGTCTCCCCTCCCTCCATTCGTGCTGCCTTGTAGAGTGTGAGGCTACATTAACAATGACTTAACCCTTGAGGACTCAGCCAATTGCTAGTTCATCATTTAGCAGTAAGGCATCCCCTGGGAAATATCCCACCCTCTGACTTCACCACCTCAACCAAGCTTCACAAACATCATCGCTGTGTACCAGTATTAAATTGTTTATTTAAAACTTATACTTTGCGCGCGTGTGTGTGTGTGTGTGTGTGTATCAAATACAGTCTTCTGTCTGGTGAAAAAATTTCCCTGGAACCTAACCCCCCCATTTACATTAATTCTTATGGGGAAATTGGATTCACTTAACATTGTTTTGCTTAAAGTCGCATTTTTCAGGAACATAACTACAGCGTTAAGTGAGGAGTTACTGTACAAGCTTTTTAATTGTCCACAGTTACTTTGTACATAAACTTCTTTTCATTAAAAACCAAATAAGATAGTTTAATATAGTTAGGCTCCCTTTGCTCAGAAATTCAAGAACTGGGTTCTGAGCAGAGACTGTAGCAATCTTTCATCCAACTGGCCAACAATCTTTCATGCATGAAATCAAACACAGTAGAATTGGCAGAGTAGTAGACAATAAATAGACTTTTCCTGTGCTTTAATTGAAATTCTGTTGGTATTAGTGACTACTAGAAACTTAAACAAAAACCCCACTTGATATGTGTTGTTTTGTTTTTTGTACAGGTTTTTGGACATTAACATGCAGTATCATAAAGTGACATTTTTAAAACAAACATCAGTAGAAATAATTTGCTTACAGTTCCATCTGACAGTAATTCAGAGATTGCATTATAATCACGATCAAGTGTATGTGTGTTTTGAGTATAATGAGCAGTTGTCAAATAAAACTGAATTAGAAAAAAAATGATTAATTACCAAAATTTATAAATGCTGCCTTGATACAACAGCATGTTTTTGCTGGTGGTTGGTGGGGTTGTTTTGTTTTTTATTTTCTGTTGTTTTCAAAAACCCTAAAGTATTTTGTATAGATTTTGCATTTGGAAAACGAACAACAGTATTTCAGAGTGGAAAATAAGATTTGAGAATTTTAGTGCAGTATTGGATGCTTGGTTTCTAGTTCATCTAAGATGCATTAATGACATAGAAATGGATTAATGACCTTTATTTTATAAATCTTACTCAGTTTAATAAATTTAAGTAAAATTCCTATCAATCAATCATAGCTTTATTACGTTTTCACCCAGTTTGTGAAACTTTTTTTCCGTGGTATAAAACCAGGACTGTTGTCCAATGTATTTCTGCCAGAAGCCAAGTTTTAAACATAAAGGGGAATTCTGTCCTCAGGAACCCCAGTAGACCAAATCTTGCTTGCCTCATTTATGTGAATAATCCTATTGACTTCACTGGAACAAATTGGAGTAAGGTGAGCAGGATTTTTGTTTAGTGTGTGGGTGCTGATTGGTGCTGGTGTCCTGTGATATACAAGAAGGTCAGCCTAGATGATATAGTGATTCCTTCTGGCCTTAAAAATCATTGACTTTTTGTTTTTTCCATTCACTAAAGTGGGGATGCATAGTCAAATAATTTGAGTAAAAATAAGGTATTGGAATGTACACTGATAATGCTTATCTTGTTTGGATCACTTCAAAAGGTGGGGTCCAAATTCTCTTGATAGGTATAATGGGGTATACTGGCTCTTTAAGAGTAGAGGGAGGCAAGAAGATGCCATTCCAGGGAGTTGAATGGCCCAGGAAAATGGCCTGGTAACAGAAGAGAGGCTGCAGTTCCAGGGAATTTTGGGTTGGATGGGGGGAAAACCCCAGAACACTGTTCTTTTAAGGCCCCGGATTAGGAGCCTTGTAGTGTAGTGTGGGGCAGGGTTCCCCTCTCTTCCTGTTATTCGGAGGAGCTCTCTGGATGAGGGAGTGTTTCTCTCTCAGAATGGGGAGACACTGGCAAGAGAAGGAAGCCGAAGCCAGAGCCAAAAGGCCAACCTCCAGGGAGGAGAGAGCTATGAGAAGTGACCCTGTGAAGAGCTCCATGTGAATGGCAGAAGAGCCAGTAGGAAAAGTAGGAATCTTTGGATGGCAGTGATGGACTGTTTGGAATGGTCTATGGGCATTAAACCTGCCCCAAGCGGAGGGCGGTAAGACTTATGAGAGAGGCTATAGGGGGCCCTGAAGATGGAGAACAGAGGGAGGCTGCTGCAAAGGGAACTCCGGCCACAAGAGACTGCTCAGGAAGTGGCAGCTTTGTTACAATAGGATTGTGATGAACAGGGCTTATCATATCTAGGGTGAACAGATAGAAAGTGTGAAAAATCGGGACGGGGGAGGAGGGTAATAGGTGCCTATATAAGAAAAATTCCCAACTATCGGGACTGTCCCTATAAAATCTGGACATCTGGTCACCCTAATCATATCAGACCTTTAAAGAGGCACGGTATCTTCAAACAAGGAAATAAATACTGGGGAATAATCCTGGACTGGTAACAGGCTGGACTCAATTATCGAATAATATGCCGTTTGCATACTAAAGATTTTTTTTTAATATATTAGAAACTTTTCACTTAAATTAGAGGACGTTAAGGGCCAAATTCTCTGGTTCAGGGTCTGCATGTGAAACAGGCCCAAAGCTGTGGATGGCTGCACAGGGAGAGTTTGCTGCATGTTTCGACTTTCGCTGTATGAACTTTCTGCTGCTAGAGTCGAGAACAGAGATGGAGAACTCATAAAAGGCTAAGGCTGTGCCCAAATCTGATGGGCATGTGGGAGCAGAGAGGCCAGTGTCTGATACTTGTAGGGACACATCTGACTTGGAGCTGGGGCAAAGAGTGAGGGTAGCACGTAGGTTCTACGATGGGGTAGAAGGAGCATCGGGAAGCTAAGTAATTAGTAAGTGCAGGTGTTGGTACTCTTGAACAGATCATGCTCTGTAGCTGGGAGGTTGATGCGGGGAGCCAGGTCAGTACCTTTCACTGATGAGGTTCAGGGCAGTGGGGGAGAGGTGAGTTGATGTAGCTGGGGAATCAGCTGAGCTTTTCAGGAATGGCTGAGGGTACAGAAGGCTGCCAAGCAGGGCATCCTCGGAAGGATTGTCACAGTTGCCGCACCACTTTTTCCATTCCTCCATACCCGGTAAGTATAGCAGGGGAGCAGGAGCAGAGTGCCTGCAGAAACTGCCAGAGTGGCAAAGATGCATGGAATTCTCCCTCTGCCCATTTTCTGCTTTGTGCACAGCAGAGGATGCCCGCAGCGTTTCATCCTTTAAAAACTTAACAAAAAACAAACAAAAAACCCCACACCACACCCCTCTGTGTGTCTAGGCACATTTGAATAGCTTATTGCAATTATTCATCCTGATAAAATACAGCACAGCACATGAAGAGTGTTTGTTCTTGTCAAAATAACAATTCAAATGGGCTTATTTTTTGCTGCTGTTATTTTTCACTTATGTCTGCATTTCCGTTATGAAATGCGTTGCCCTGTGTGTGTTTCCTTTTGTCTCCTATTGTAACACATTCCTTTGTTAACACTCTGGAGTCAAAGGCCTATAACTGTCAATATTTATTAATTCATTTTTTGTTCTCAGTGTAAGCTGTTGAATTAGCAACTCCCCAAATCTTTTACCACTAGGAAACACAACAAAAACTCTCCATGAATATAAGTATTGAAGCTTTCTTTGATATTTGTTCAGAAGGAAAATTCATTTGTATAATCTATCATGCGTGTAACAATGTGCTTTTGATGGTGAAAATTGTTTGATAAATATTAATAGGTGTTTTTTCTTGCTACTTTATATGTAGTGTGGCCAGTTGTTAAAGATGAATGTTCCAGAGAAATAAGATTCCATTAATGTGACACTGAAAATGTTTATGTCTAAGGTAAACTTAGAATGGAAAACCAAGGGCCTCTGAAAACTGCATTTTATTCTACCTCTGGGTCTTTTTATTAAATAATCAAGGTAACATTTGAAATGGGAAATTGGTTGTATGGTTCTGATGCTGGTATAGGCCTTAATTCATTGTTAACAAAAATTAATGCATTACTAGTACATTGGAAAGCATATTATTGACTTCACATATTTCTTATTCTAGCAGATTCCCACATGACATACTTGCATAATTTGTATTTATTATAGGGTAAGATCTAGAATCTTCTATGGGGTATTTATCACACATGTACACTTGTAAGTAGTTCTCCAAAACTGAAGTACCTGAGACTGGTCTTGATCTATTGTAATTTATTCCAGTATTGATTGTGAGTCAAGGGCAGCAAATTCTTGTATTTAAAAGAATTAAAACAAAACTTTTCCATCAGGAAGTAAGACTAATACTTTTCTATATGGTATTCTCTTTCGTTTGCTCTGTGTGTATGTGTATGTGCATGTGCGCACACAACAGTGGCAAGACACAGCTGAAGACACAATAGATACAGACAAACATTGCTATCAATTTTATATTATAGTAATAGCATCAGTGGTTTCCAGGCAGTTAGTCTGGCTGGCTTGCTGCAAAACATCAATTGCTTTAGCCAGTGATTAATTTTTAGTAAATGTCCAAACCACAGGTCATTAGTGCTTTAATAATAAAGTAATTTGTATATATTCTTATTTCTACTATCACATTTTTTAATCTATTAAGATGTTTCTCTTTGTAAAATCCATAAAAGTAGTCAGTCAGTATTCATCATAGCCGTTCATAGTAAACTCCTTTTTAACCCTTAGAATTAAAATAGTCCATAACTGTTATTAAATATAATCCTATTTAGTTGCAGTTTACTGCTTTCTTACAACCACAACAGATGTTCAAGTTGAAGAAAAGTCCTGTATGTACTTTCCCATTTTCTTTATTTATAAAAAGTTATGTGTTGATCATGCTTAATGTATACTTAAAGCTGTTGTTAATTTCTTTAAAGGAAGAGTTTGCAAGGAACCAAATAGACTGTAAAATAAACTTTTTCTCCAGTTATATTCTTTATCTACTATGGAGCTATTTAATGTGTAGTGCGTGTGTATATATGTGTGTTGTGACAGGGTCGGGCCAGATGGCTACAGAAGAGTAATAGAAGGCAGACATATTAGCCCCAGGTCAAGTAGGTCCCTTTTCCCTGGGTAAGGTAACAGGTAAGGTTCCAGAACAATCAGGAACCTTCTGGAAACAATTAAGACAGACAGGCTGATTAGAACACCTGCAGCCAATCAAGAAGCTGCTAGAATCAATTAAGGCAGGCTAATCAGGGCACCTGGGTTTAAAAAGGAGCTCACTTCAGTTTGTGGTGTGCGTGTGAGGAGCTGGGAGCAAGAGGCACTAGGAGCTGAGAGAGAATGCGTACTGTTGGAGGACCTAGGAGTACAAGCATTGTCAGACACCAGGAGGAAGGTCCTATGGTGAGGATAAAGAAGGTGTTGGGAGGAGGCCATGGGGAAGTAGCCCAGAGATGAAATGATTTGTTGGGGTCACTACAACTGTACAGATCATAGAATATCAGGGTTGGAAGGGACCTCAGGAGGTCATCTAGTCGAACCCGCTGCTCAAAGCAGGACCAATCCCCAACTAAATCAAGTTTGTCAAGCCTGACCTTAAAAACTTTTAAGGAAGAAGATTCCACCACCTCCCTAGGTAACACATTCCAGTGCTTCACCATGCTCCTAGTGAAAAAGCTTTTCCCAATATCCAACCTAAACCTCCCGTACTGCAACGTGAGACCATTACTCCTCGTTCTGTCGTCTGCTACCACTGAGAACAGTATAGATCCATCCTCTTTGGAACCTCCTTTCAGGTAGTTGAAAGCAGCTATCAAATCCTTCCCCCCCCCTCCCCATTCTCTTCCGCAGACTAAACAATCCCAGTTCCCTCAGCCTCTCCTCATAAGTCATGTGTTCCAGTCCCCTAATCATTTTTGTTGCCCTCCACTGGACGTTTTCCAATTTTTCCACATCCTTCTTCTAGTGTGGAGCCAAAAACTGGACACAATACTCCAGATGAGGCCTCACCAATGTTGAATAGAGGGAAACGATCATGTCCTTTGATCTACTGGCAGTGCCCCTACGTATACATCCCAAAATGTCATTGGCCTTCTTGGCAACAAGTTCACACTGATGACTCAAATCCAGCTTCTCGTCCACTGTAACCCCTAGGTCCTTTTCTGCAGAACTGCTGCCTAGCCATTCGGTCCCTAGTCTGTAGCGGTGCATGGGGTTCTTCCGTCCTAAGTGCAGGACTCTATTCTTGTCCTTGTTGAACCTCATTAGATTTCTTTTGGCCCAATCCTCTAATTTGTCTAGGTCCCTCTATATGCTATCCCTACCCTCCAGCATATCTACCTCTCCTCCCAATTTAGTGTCACCTGCAAACTTGCTGAGGGTGCAATCCACGCCATCCTCCAGATCATGAAAACCACCCTCATAACTGACATCTTTATGGATGGGGCAGTTAAAATGAGCATGGAACACAAACTGTTCTCCTACCTCTAGAAGTGGTTTCCACAACCCATAACTTAGGACACCATGACATTATTGTGTGGGGAAGCTTGCAGTGCCATCACCCATGCCTGGACTTTGGAAAAAGTGTTTTAGGGCCCTAGTCCTGCTTTCCAAAACTGCTATTGATTACTATGGAAACAGAATCAGGGCCTTCGTACATAATTATGAAAGAATATTGCACTTTTGTGTGACATTACACATGCGGAAGTTAATTTCTGAATTCAAAATGACCATTCAGTATACCATACAGTATCTGTAATTTGATGTTTTTCCCCCCCTTCATTTAGTTGTTTGCTTTGATGCCAAGATAAACTTTGACGACAATGCCGAGTTTAGGCAAAAAGAGATATTTGCCATGGAAGACAAGTCTGAGAATGAGCCTATAGAAAATGAAGCTGCCAAATATGACTTAAAGTACATTGGACTGGATGGGAACATTGCTTGCTTTGGTAAGAAAAGCAATCTGTCTTCGTCAATATCTTGGTATAACCAATTAATAATTCAGAGTTTTCAATATCAATTGACTAACCTATTTCTGTTTACAGTCAGTTACAGAGAGTATTATCAGAAATATTTACAATAGAATAATAATCTAAATACATAAAATTATTCACGTGCTTAAGTGTTTTCAGGATCCGGTCCTATTTTATTACCAGCGAACTCTTTAAAGTGACACCACAATTCAAAAATCACATTTCCATCTGATGACACTATATCTACTGTTACAAGTGAACCCTAAGATTGTTAGCTAACTGGTTGATTTTTAGTCATATAGTGAGCATTCATAGAATCATAGAATATCAGGGTTGGAAGGGACCTCAGGAGGTGATCTAGTCCAACCCCCTGCTCAAAGCAGGACCAATCCCCAATTTTTGCCCCAGATCCAAAATGGCCCCCTCAAGGATTGAACTCACAACCCTGGGTTTAGCAGGCCAATGCTCAAACCACTGAGCTATCCCTCCCACCCGTTCTGTCAACATTACTCTGACAGAAAGAGATTAAAGACAAATATATACTTTCTCAGTTTGTAAAATTTGCTTAATTTGTGTATTTTGATTTTCATTGTATTTTTTGACAGCACTTTGAGTGACTAGTCCTCTTTATTGTTTTGCTGATGTCGCCTGCACTTCCCCAAATTCTGTAAGCAGGTAATAGTAGTGATAGGGAATACCAGTATGAGCAACAGCGAACGGGAAGCTGAAATTGAAGGAGCAGCAGGCAGGAGTGCGCACATAGGTTAAAAAGAGGGGTGAGGTTGAGACGTAAGCCTGTGCATGGTTAGTGCTGCTATTCTCAGGTTAGCCCGGATGGCCCTTCTAAGTATCAACAATGGGTTCAGAAAAAATATATATATATTTTAAAAAATCTGAAAATACTTTAAAAAACAAAATCAAACTGGATTTAAACTTTGGTTTCTCACCATGTAAATTTGGTTCCCTTGACATCTCAATATTTCTCTTGTCAAATAGTAATTAATACATTTTGCATTATGCTGAAACCTTTGTTTTAGCTGAAATTCCTTTTTTCATAGAAGTAAAATAGATGAAATATTTAAATCATTATGCAAAACATTTTCAGTTGCATGTAAATTGTTTAAGCCAGAACATTTTATTCTGAAAAGAATTGACTTCATCGTTTTGATCCGAATTAGCTAAAATGGTTTATCCTCTAGAGGAGGAGGAGTGGAATATGGAGGTACGGTAACTTTTGTTACTGCCCACAGTTTATAGTGCTTAGATTTATGCTCTACCCAGTTATTTGAAAGATGCTCAGGTTGCAGTAGAACCAATTCATTGCATTAAGACCAATGCCGTGTCCATCTTTTAAAGGAACTAACATTAAAAAAATGTGTAGCTCATTAAACCATCAGTAACATCGTATTCAGTGCCCGAGCCCTGATCCTTATGGTTCTGTTCTGTACAGTAGAAACCTGCATAAAATTACATGTGATATAAAAAGACTTACTTTGTACAGAAGCAATAACTTTAATGTACCAAACCATTCTGATTCATCTCACCCGGATGAGCTAATGTCCTTGCAACACTAGCAGCATTTAAAGTAGCAAAGGATATGGGATGCCAGTGTGTCAAAATACATTTTAATAGAAGAAAGCATTCCCCCTTTTGAACATCATGTGAAAATTTCATGATTTGAACAAATTTGTTAAAATGAATATTCAGTTTTAAAATATTTTGTAATGCAGTGTTAGTCTTACCAAGGTTAATGAAATTAGACATGGTTTGTAAGTGTGGCAGGGGAATTATGGGATCAGTAATAAGTGAAGGATACTTTACTTTGTGTTTCTGCTGGGTTAAGAATAATTTTTGTTCTTTACTCTGAGGGGGATATTTATGTGCAGTTACATGTGTGGTGCGTAATCCTCTTTAATTATTATCAAAAAGAAAAGGAGTACTTGTGGCACCTTAGAGACTAACCAGTTTATTTGACTGTATTTTCCACTGAGTGCATCCGATGAAGTTAGCTGTAGCTCACGAAAGCTTATGCTCAAATAAATTGGTTAGTCTCTAAGGTGCCACAAGTACTCCTTTTCTTTTTGCGAATACAGACTAACATGGCTGCTACTCTGAAACCTTTAATTATTATGAAATCCCTTTTCTTAGAAGTTTTTTTTTTTGTACAGGACACCCTTCATATGATGCAAAAAGAAAAGGAGTACTTGTGGCACCTTAGAGACTAACCAATTTATTTGAGCATAAGCTTTCGTGAGCTACAGCTCACTTCATCGGATGCATACTGTGGAGAGTGTAGAAGATCTTTTTATACACACAAAGCATGAAAAAATACCTCCCCCCATCCCACTCTCCTGCTGGTAATAGCTTATCTAAAGTGATCACTCTACTTACAATGTGTATGATAATCAAGTTGGGCCATTTCCAGCACAAATCCAGGTTTTCTCTCTCCCCTTCCCCCCCCCCCAAAAAACCACTCTCCTGTTGGTAATAGCTTATCTAAAGTGACCACTTATCTAAAGTGACTCAAGGAATATTTCCAACATACCTCTGAACAACATACTAATCCACAGAGACCTCCCTGCCAACAGTACAAAAAGAAGGATTCTAGGTGGACTCCTCCTGAAGGTCGAGACAGCAGACTGGACTTCTACATAGAGTGCTTCCGCCGACGTGCACGGGCTGAAATTGTGGAAAAACAGCATCACTTGCCCCATAACCTCAGCCGTGCGGAACACAATGCCATCCACAGCCTCAGAAACAACTCTGACATCATAATCAAAAAGGCTGACAAAGGAGGTGCTGTTGTCATCATGAATAGGTCAGAATATGAACAAGAGGCTGCTCGGCAGCTCTCCAACACCACTTTCTACAAGCCATTACCCTCTGATCCCATTGAGAGTTACCAAAAGAAACTACAGCATTTGCTCAAGAAACTCCCTGAAAAAGCACAAGATCAAATCCGCACAGACACACCCCTGGAACCCCGACCTGGGATATTCTATCTACTACCCAAGATCCATAAACCTGGAAATCCTGGGTGCCCTATCATCTCAGGTATTGGCACCCTGGCAGCAGGATTGTCTGGCTATGTAGACTCCCTCCTCAGGCCCTACGCTATCAGCACTCCCAGCTATCTTCGAGACACCACTGACTTCCTGAGGAAACTACAATCCATCGGTGATCTTCCTGATAACACCATCCTGGCCACTATGGATGTAGAAGCCCTCTACACCAACATTCCACACAAAGATGGACTACAAGCCGTCAAGAACACTATCCCCAATAATGTCACGGCTAACCTGGTGGCTGAACTTTGTGACTTTGTCCTTACCCATAACTATTTTACATTGGGGGACAATGTATACCTTCAAATCAGCGGCACTGCTATGGGTACCCGCATGGCCCCACAGTATGCCAACATTTTTATGGCTGACTTAGAACAACGCTTCCTCAGCTCTCGTCCCCTAATGCCCCTACTCTACTTGCGCTCTATTGATGACATCTTCATCATCTGGACCCATGAAAAAGAAGCCCTTGAGGAATTCCACCATGATTTCAACAATTTCCATCCCACCATCAACCTCAGCCTGGTCCAGTCCACACAAGAGATCCACTGGATTCCTGGACACTACAGTGCTTATAAACGATGGTCACATAAATACCACCCTATACCGGAAACCTACTGACCGCTATTCCTACCTACATGCCTCCAGCTTTCACCCTGACCACACCACACATTCCATTGTCTACAGCCAAGCTCTGCGATACAACCGCATTTGCTCCAACCCCTCAGATAGAGACAAACACCTACAAGATCTCTATCAAGCATTCTTACAACTACAATACCCACCTGCGGAAGTGAAGAAACAGATTGATAGAGCCAGAAGAGTTCCCAGAAGTCACCTACTACAGGACAGGCCTAACAAAGAAAATAACAGAACGCCACTAGCTGTCACCTTCAGCCCCCAACTAAAACCCCTCCAATGCATTATTAAGGATCTACAACCTATCCTGAAGCATGACCCAACACACTCACAAATCTTGGGAGACAGGCCAGTCCTTGCCTACAGACAGCCCCCCAACCTGAAGCAAATACTCACCAGCAATCACATACCACACAAGAGAACCACTAACTTGATTATCATACACATTGTAAGTAGAGTGATCACTTTAGATAAGCTATTACCAGCAGGAGAGTGGGGTGGGGGGAGGTATTTTTTCATGCTTTGTGTGTATAAAAAGATCTTCTACACTTTCCACAGTATGCATCCGATGAAGTGAGCTGTAACTCACGAAAGCTTATGCTCAAATAAATTGGTTAGTCTCTAAGGTGCCACAAGTACTCCTTTTCTTTTTGTGAATACAGACTAACACGGCTGCTACTCTGAAACCTTCATATGATTTTGTTCATTTATGTCTACTAAGTCACTCCTGAAAAATTCAGGTGTTGGCCTAATTTGAAACAAATCAAATGGAGCCGGAAATAAGTGAAGTTTTAGGACTAGTCCTTGCCTTGAGCTGATGTGCCGTATCACATTTCACAAGTCTGAATTCCCTTTTGTAAAATATCACCACCTGACTCTTACAATTACAGTGAATGGAGCTGGTCTTGCTATGGCAACCTGTGATATCATTTCCCTTAATGGTGGAAAGCCAGCCAACTTCCTGGATCTTGGTGGAGGTGTGAAGGAAGCACAAGTCTATCAGGCATTCAAATTGCTCACTGCTGATCCTAAGGTAAAAACTGTCTTTGTACAGGATGTTTCCTAATGCACTAGTAGAAGGACATTTGTCTATCAGTAATATGCTGAATAAATATAAATGATGATCTTGTGACACTTGAGGATAACTTACTAGAAGGATGGTCTAAAACGGTGGTTTGCAATCTGTGGTCCGCAGACTGTCTAAGCTTTCCAAAGCGGTTTGCACCTCCATGTGAAATTTTTGAGGGGTCTGCAAATGAAAAAAGGTGGGAAACCACTGGTCTATGTGAAGGGATGGTCATATAGTTAAGGCACTGCACTGGGACTCGTAAGACGTGGGTTCAATTCCTAGCTCAGTCATAGACCTCCTGTGTGACCCTGGACAAGTTGTTTAATCTCTCTGTACCTCAGGTCCCCATCTATAAAATGGGAGGAATAAAATTCCACTTGTCTGACTTATCTAAGGGAAGGAGCTCCATTATCATGTGTTTGTACAACGCCTAGCACGGTTAGGGATCTCTGGGTACTGCTGTAATACAAACAATTGGCCGAGCTTGTGAAAGCCGTACACTCACCTCAAGGGCATTTCTCTGTTGGTTTCTCTCTATATAAAATGATTGCTTTCAGATGTCATGTCTGATCAATTCCAAAGTTCAGGGAATGTTCTAGGCATCAGTAGCTAGAACCTTATTCTTTGGATGGGGGGATCTGAAGACCAGAAGGGGCATAATGGGGAATCCACAAAGCCCCTGCTATCATACTAGCACCACCATAGCCTCTAGAGTCTCTGCAGTTGCCTGTAGATCAAACAACTGGTCAATGGCACTTATTAGTGCCTTCTAGCAAAACAATTCCCCGTCTCATCCCTGCTCATCCTTCCAGTGGAATTTAACATGTTGGCGCCCTGAAGGACTTATCTCCCAGAAATAAAGAAGAAGAATAGTTGGGGCAGGGCAGAAAGGGAGGGAGGGGGGTTCATGGAAGCATGCACACGGTCCTTACCATGGGGGGGCCCAGATTGTAGGACCCTACTGTGGGGGAAGTGTTGGAATGAGGCGTACAGAAGCCCTAGCGTGGTGGGAATGTGGGGGGCAGACAGCCACTGCCATGGGAGAATGGGGCACCCTCCTATGAGTGGAATGGGGGGGATTCTGGGAGAATGGAGGACCCTGGAATGAGTGAAGAGCGCACAGAGAGAAGGCACAGACAACTTGTGGTGTTACTGTGACAGGGTCCAGAGACCCCATGGGGAGAACGGGGGTCTGAACCCCAAAGAATGAGCAATTGAATCAACTGGTTGTTTACAGTCGTATTGTGTATAAACTATGTTAAGTGAGGTCTTTTATGAAAGCTTGTAACGTTCTGCACTTGGTTGTCATGATGAGTTTATGTATTGGTGTGTGCATAGAGCTGTGCTTGGGACTGGAGTGGCTGTGGGGGCCACCCTGCAAGGAGAAAGTAGGCTGGTGGAAGTCCTCGTAGGAGAGAAAGGAGATAGTGGGTTACATAGAACCCATGGCAGAGGGGAGATTGGGAGAAGTTGTGGGGAGTCCCTGAAAAAGAGGAGGATGGGAGCGTGACCCATAGGGAGCTTGTGGGGCAAGGGAATGGATGGATGTAAGGAACCCCTGGTGTGTGCAAAAAGTTAGGCCTATGTAAGCTACGGAGCATATGACCCTCCCCCTTAGTAGTAGTAGTAATAATTAGAAGGATAAAGAAATTGTTTATATTCTCATGGCAGGGCTAGATGGGCACCGACGTTTCACCTCCAGAGGCGTAGGTTCAGGTTATGCTCAAGGTTACAAATGAAGGAAGTGGATTGTCCCTTTTGACCTAATCCAGGCTGGGGTTTTTGCAATCCATGACACACATCAGATTGGTTGATAGATCTGTGCTTGAAAGAACAGAGAGGTAGAAAAGCAAGGGTGCTGCAAGTCAGGGTGGGGAGAGGAGGGGAGCAGGCTCTGGCAGAATTATCTGGGGGGAGATTTGAATAGTTACCTGCACTATGCCTGACACTGGTCAGCACTGTTAAATCCTCCCTCACTTTTATGAGTACTAGAGTCACAGATTTAAAAAAAAAAAAAAAGGGGGGGGAGCGGGGGGGAAGGGTCTGTATTATTCAGAGATGGGTGTTTAATATGGTAATCAACGGCTGAACAGAGGTAGAGATTTGGGGACTAAATTGCATTGCGACACAGTGACTCACAGATAAGTGTGGTGTGATCTTATCTCGACAATGTACCACAGTGATGATTATGGAATAAAGTAGGATGTGTTCTCACACTATGATTGTGACTGCACATTTCCTAGGTGCTCTGCATGTGCTGATTTTGATGAGACATGTATCCAGTTTAATTAATTAATATAATTCATAGGCATTTCTTTACCTCTTGTTAATATCTGACTATCTATCCCCATCCTACTCCAGATCGTCACTCTGATTTCAGTGGGGATAACTGGCATGACTCAGTGGATCTCTGCCATTTTACCACATGAGTGTCTAGCCCAAGATGTGCAAGTCACCAGCCTGAATGCTCCATAACTCATGTCTCTAATTTTTATTTCATTTTTTCCTGTCTTCATTTCATTTGCTTAGCCTTCTCCTCTTTGTCCCTTTCTTTCTTTTTTATATTTTTACATTATCCTTTGTGTATTGTCTCTCTGCCTCTCTTTTTTCACTGAAAGAATTTTCTTACTTTGTAGGCCTTTTCCTGTTTTCTTTTATTTCTCTCCCCCTTTGTTCTCTCATTTGCTTTCTGACTATTTCCCTTGCTTTCCACTCTTTTCGTGTATGACTGCTTAGTATCCCAGTGGGCAAGTACTTTTTCTAAAATAGTTTTCAGCAGGACACTTATCGGCCCTAGGGCATTTAACTCCTAGGAATGTCAGACGCTCGAACGCGTAAGTACAAAGGGTGGTTTTGGCTTTGTCCAGTTTAGATTTTGAATCCTACAGAAATTATTGCTCATCATCCAGTTTTAAGGTATTAACCTCAGTTCCTTTGACTCTGTCCCTGCACACCAGTCAACGTTCCCTAGCTTTTATGTTGTAGTCACCCAGAGGGGCTTTGTCTGGTTTCAGTGAGGCACTTCTGAACTACCTCTCATCAGCCCTGTGATTTCACTGATTTAGCTTTTGTCCTTTTGGCTCTATGCCCATCAGTGACACTGTTTCAAGTCAGCATGATATCAGCTGAAATTCAGCTTTCATTTTCAGCAGTAATATATGAAGAATATGTGTGGGATTCAATTAGGATTTCTGAGGACACATAGCGGTGTATCAGTCTCCTATTAAACACCCGGTACACAGCAAAGGAAAACACGTGGCTGGCCCGTGCCAGCTGAATCAGGTTCGCAGGACTTGGGCTGTCGGGCTGTTTCATTGCTGGTTAGACTTCCTCGCATAATCCTAGAGCCCGGGCTCCATCGCTGAAGCCTACACAGCAATGAAAGAGCCCCGAGCGCAAGTCAGCTGGCACAGGCCAGATGCAGGTGCCTGGTTGCTGTGTAGACGTATCCCCAGGAACAAATCAACTGTACCAGGTTTGGACAAACTAGAGGCTAAACTCATGGTGTACGTGTGACCATCCTTACTGCTGTGCATCTTAAGGTCACAGAGAAGCTTATTGCCAATTTTAAAGTAAACATTTTATATTTTTTCTCTTCAGTAAACAAATGGCAGTTGAATATCGGGTCCTTCCTCAATCTGAACACTATTTTCTGCATTGACGGGGAGATGGAAAAGATGATCTAATGAGCCTTTACCATTTCTTAACTAATATTGAGCTTTGATCCTCATGGGTTATTATGTTTAGTGTAGTACTTGGAGTCTGTAGTCAGTTATTAATTACCCTACAACCTTTAACCTGTTTCCTACCTTATCCAAGAAAGGAAAAATTTGCTCTTGGGAGTTTCCAGGCCTATTAAAGACGGCAAACATCTCCAAAACAGATAGAGAGCCTCTGAGAATTATATTAACCACCAGATGCCCTCAGGGCAGCTGACTACAATATATAGTTCTGAACTTTTAGCTGGGGACTCTAAAAGAGATTAAATCTTCCAGAAAATGATCAAATATGCTTTAAAATAGGACTCTGTCTTTAAAGTGTATATTTGGTATAGGGGGAAAAATTGGGGGGAAGGAAGTGGGTTGAGCAAAGCTGAGGAACTTCTCCTCAAACAGAATGTCATGATCTTGTAGTTTAGCATTTTTCCTAAGTCTGACTGTTAATTGGAGCATTTAAGAAAAGAAATTAGTTATGTTTCTTGGAAAACATCAACCATGGTCTTTAAAATGGAAATACCCCCTTTAAAATTTGAGTCTTATTTGAGCTTTTCATCCTATTCTGGCCTTGTATGCTTCCTTCCAGCTATTCAGTGCTGCACACATCAGATTGGTTGTAGGAAGTGGTGCTGAACTTTTTTCCCCCTAGCAGCCCAAAATCTGGCCACGTTTTTCTTCCTGTGACCCCACTTGCCTGTCTCCTTTGCACAAATTCCTGTGGTGCATCTGCCTTGGCAGAAGTTGAGCTCTCTTCCCTTTCCTGTGGCTACCTGCATGAAGAAGGGAAAGTTCCGGTCTCTGTCCTCGTTTTCCAAGCTGTGGGGAGGCATCAGTGGGATTTCATTGCTCTTCTTTCTCACACAATAAGGCGGGAAAGAAGTTGCAGTCTTCAGTGCCACAGCAATGCTGAGGAGCTTGTTTGATGAGGGGAGTGGAGTGCTGATCAGCAAACCCCTGGTAGAGTGCTGATCAGTGACAAGTTACTTGTTCTCTCCAACAGTTACTTGTGTCCTCACCAGGGTTGAAAAACACTGACCTGTTATTATTGATTATTTGTATTACTGTTCTTCCTAGGAGCCCTGGGTTATGGACCAGGACCCCAGTGTACTTGAAAGTCTAAAAGCTATTGACAGGGTAGGAACCAATGGTCTACTGGATAGGGCACTGGACTGGAACTCAGAAGAGCTGGGTTCAGTTCCCAGACCAGACACAGATTTAATGTGGGACCTTGGGAAAGTCACTTTAATCTACCTTGTGCCTCAGTTTCCAGCTGTAAAATGGAGATATTCCTCTCTCTCACAGGAAGGATAAAATACAATCAGATATTCAGTGATGAAGCTTGTATAAGTTGACAGATACAAAGTCACCTTAAAGAAATTATAAGCAGTTCTGTTTTACCATCGACGGACCTCCAGCACTGTCCTGAACAGTGGAACCTAAATGCAATGATTTATTGAAAAGTAGTAACTTCACTGAAAAGAGAGACTAAAATTTATCTCTTTCAACAACTGAAGCCCCTATTGTTTTAAATGGTGTCATTAACAATGGAAAAATTTAATCAAATCAACTGATGTTAACAAATGTTTACTTGCAAAAAATTATATTGACTAACAAATATTTTTCAAGCAAAATATTATATATTGACATCTGTTAACTCATATAAAGGGAATAATCACTTTCAAACCCAAGAGAAGCTTAATTTGTTTTTCCTTCAGCCATTCCTTAGTCCAAACAGATTATTGTTTTATGCATACGGAATAAGCATTCTTATTCCTATCACTGCTGTTTGCTTATATCAGATGCATCTCTTTGTCCACCTCAGTGAAGGAAAATAATGGCATTAATGTGCCTTGACATTCACTTGTGTGTGAAGCAGAGGTCTTGTGGTTTTTCATTTTCTCAACATCTGAGGCACTGAACAGAATTCAGAAGTAGAGTATCATTACATATTTTGCAATTCACTTATTTTCCAGCTGTGCTTTGTGTTCAAATAATACAGTTTATCCTTGCTTATTATAGAAGACATATTCGCCATCAGTTTATCATTTGGGCTTGAGGGATTCTGAATATTAGTTTTCTTAAAGTTGTGGCCCATTATGTAGTAGCAGAAGGGAGTTGTTGTTTTGTACTACCATAGCAGAGGTTTGAGCGTTTTAAGAGATTTCGGGCGCAGGGGGAGAGAAAGTAAAGTGAAACTTCACACTTCAACCAGGAAATTGTTTAATTTACTTGATCTTTATCTTGTGGGAGTATATTAGTTCAGTTCATAAAACTCAGAGTTCCCATGCTGAGTAACTGCAGCAAGTAAGGAGGGGCACAGTTGTTTCCTGGTCTAGTATGTGAGAGTATAGCAGCCTGGTCAATCAAACACATACAGACACTTGCTCAGGGTGTTGTTTCTGAAGTCATAGTTCCTCCCATCAGCCCAAATGCTAACTATATTTTACCACAAAGGTGTCGCTTTACTATATGACTGACGATGTGAAAATGTCGCTTTCGTACTCAGCAGTTTCGTGTCTTGCGTGTATTCAAAATTCTAGATTAATGATAAACATAAGGTTTTTACGGTTATGTTGTCTTTCACTTCTTCAGAGCCCAAAGAGTTTTGGGAGAGTGAGTTGGATTGTTTTCTGCCCTATGCCTCTTCAAAAGATCTTTCTACTAAGTTGACTCAGTACACTGAAGGCCCGGGGATAACACAAGTTCTGGCTATGTAAACTCCCTCCTCAGGCCCTACGCTACCAGCACTCCCAGCTATCTTCGAGACACCACTGACTTCCTGAGGAAACTACAATCCATCGGTGATCTTCCTGAAAACACCATCCTGGCCACTATGGATGTAGAAGCCGTCTACACTAACATTCCACACAAAGATGGACTACAAGCCGTCAAGAACACTATCCCCGATAATGTCACGGCTAACCTGGTGGCTGAACTTTGTGACTTTGTCTTCACCCATAACTATTTCACATTTGGGGACAATGTATACCTTCAAATCAGCGGCACTGCTATGGGTACCCGCATGGCCCCACAGTATGCCAACATTTTTATGGCTGACTTAGAACAACGCTTCCTCAGCTCTCGTCCCCTAATGCCCCTACTCTACTTGCGCTCTATTGATGACATCTTCATCATCTGGACCCATGAAAAAGAAGCCCCTGAGGAATTCCACCATGATTTCAACAATTTCCATCCCACCATCAACCTCAGCCTGGACCAGTCCACACAAGAGATCCACTTCCTGGACACTACGGTGCTAATAAGTGATGGTCACATAAACACCACCCTATACCGGAAACACTGACTGCTATTCCTACCTACATGCCTCCAGCTTTCATCCAGACCACACCACAAGATCCATTGTCTACATCCAAGCTCTATGATACAACCGCATTTGCTCCAACCCCTCAGACAGAGACAAACACCTACAAGATCTCTATCAAGCATTCTTACAAATACAATACCCACCTGCTGAAGTGAAGAAACAGATTGACAGAGACAGAAGAGTACCCAGAAGTCACCTACTACAGGATAGGCCCAACAAATAAAATAACAGAACGCCACTAGCGTCACCTTCAGCCCCCAACTAAAACTTCTCCAACGCATCATCAAGGATCTACAACCTATCCTGAAGGATGACCCATCACTCTCACAGATCTTGGGAGGTGGGCCAGTCCTTGCTTAAAGACAGCCCCCCAACCTGAAGCAAATTCTCGCCAGCAACTACACACCACACAACAAAACCACTGACCCAGGAACCTATCCTTGCAACTAAGCCCATTGCCAACTGTGTCCACATATCTATTCAGGGGATACCATCATAGGGCCTAATCACATCAGCCACACTATCAGAGGCTAGTTCACCTGCACATCTACCAATGTGATATATGCCATCATGTGCCAGCAGTGCCCCTCTTCGATGCACATTGGTCAAACTGGACAGTCTCTGCGTAAAAGAATAAATGGACACAAATCAGACGTCAAGAATTATAACGTTCAAAAACCAGTCGGAGAACACTTCAATCTCTTTGGTCACTCGATTACAGACCTAAAAGTGGCAATCCTTCAACAAAAAAACTTCAAAAACAGACTCCAATGAGAGACTGCTGAATTGGAATTAATTTGCAAACTGGATACAATTAACTTAGGCTTGAATAAAGACTAGGAGTGGATGGGTCATTACACAAAGTGAAACTATTTCCTGTGTTTATTCCACCCCCCCCAAACCCCTCACTGTTCCTCAGACATTCTTGTCAACTGATGGAAATGGCCCACCTTGATTATCACTACAAAAGGTTTTTTTTTCCCTGCTCTCCTGCTGGTAATAGCTCACCTTAAGTGATCACTCGCATTACAGTATATATAGTAACACCCATTGTTTCATGTTCTCTATGTATATAAATCTCCCCGCTGTATTTTCCACTGAATGCATCTGATGAAGTGAGCTGTAGCTCACGAAAGCTTATGCTCAAATAAATTTGTAAGTCTCTTAGGTGCCACAAGTACTCCTTTTCTTTTTGTGAATACAGACTAACACGGCTGCTACTCTGAAAAAAAGTTCTTTGATGGGCAGAGACAGTCTTTTTGTTCTGTTTTTGTACAGCACCTAGCACAATGCGGTCCTAGTCTGACTGGGCTCCTAGGCGCTACAGTAATACAGTAACATTATCGAAGGGCAGTGGGTTTGCACAAGTGTCACTAAAAGTTGAATTTGACCTGCAGGACATTTTAATCCTGGTAGTGATGTGTGCGGAGGAAGGAACCCAGCTGGACAGTGAGTAAGAAGTGCAGTTCAGTGAATGCCCAGGGCTGGATCAGTGTGTTGTATCATGGATCCAAGAGGGAACAATGTACATTGGCTCATCTCATGACACCCGCTGAAGCTCTGAAACATGGCTATTTATATTGCTTCCACTGTTCTTCCCCCTTGCCGAGAACAGGAGAGTCAAGGCCAAGCTGCCATTTCTCCCACCGTTCTGCAGTGGCTATAGGAGTAAATGGGAATCAGCAAACTGTTGGGGTCTGGAGCTTTAGAACAGCTTCCTCTTTGCTCTTCAGCAGCATCTCTTTGGATTAAATAATCTTTAAAATCTTCAGATGGAAGGTGGTATGTAAAGTTTAAAGCAAAGAAGGCTACATAAACCAGGGGCCCATCATAGGAACTGAATAGGGTGGTAGAAGACTAGCCTATTGGTCAATTTCTGTCTTTAAGTAACGGACTGATTACTGGTAATTGAGTTTTCCAAAGTTGTAAGGATGTCAGACCTTTGAGCATTAGGATCAAATGACCTTCCCGGCTTCCTCAGCTACCAGTGCAATGTGTATACAGTGAAGTTGAAATGAAAGGTAAATAGCACTCAGGTATAGATGTATTATAGCATTCTAGCATCGGATTTGTTTGAATTGTCAGATTGCATGTCATTTCAGATAATGTAGAGAGAACCATATTCTTATGTAGTCATTAGAAACTCTTTTGCTTTCTCATTCAAATATCATACATCCTTTACACACCTCATTACCCCGCTCTTCTTTGCCCAGCAGGCAAAGTGTTTTCTTTATGCCTTGCATGTTTTCCCGCAAGTGAGTGAAGCAAGGGACGAATTTTTAAGTCCTTGAAAAGCTATTGTTGGAGAACTCTTCTAGTGAAAAATGTCCATGGTGTACTGGTTGTATGCTAAAAATGGTAGATGTCTTTGAGAGGAAGCAATGCCTAGTCTCTGAACTCGACCGGGAGCCAAGGCATTCTGATGTGGACTCTGACTCTGACTTTGTCCTGGGGCAAATACTTAGGCTTGAATTTTTAAAAATGTCCCTTAATGTTGGGCATCTCGGTTTTTGGGAGACCAGTTTAAGATGCCTAAGTGCCTAAGGGTTGGTAATGCCAGCTGGGTGTCCAAAAATTGAGCCACTAGGAATTAGTGGACTCTTTTGAAAGTTTAGGGCTTAACTGTGTCTGTTCCCTCCCCCACCCCCAATCTGTAAAAGGTGAGTTATAATACTCATCTACCTCATGGGGAAGCTGGGCATTAATTAAAGGTTTATGCAGTACATGAAAGATGTAAAGTGCTATAGAAGTGACTTCTCTCCATATGGCTTCCTTTCTTTTTGCAAAGCCACAACCTAACAGGAACTGTACACTTAGCATTGCTTTTGTATGAGCCAAATGATAGATAGATAAATAAATAAATAGCAATACAAAATTGAGAGGTGCCCTGATTGTGTTTCTGACATCAAAGTCAGGCAGTTTCAAGCTAGTAAAGTATGTAAATATCCTATGCTTCAGCAACTAGATCTAATTATGTCAATCTACTATTATTATTTTTCTCTTACAGTAGTGCCTGAGGCCCCAGTTGAACTCAGGGACCTATTCTGCTAAACACTGTGCAGACACCTAGGGAGAGACCATCCCTCCCCTGAAGAGATTACTGTCAAAATAGACAACACAGACAGAGGGTGGGATGGGAAACAGAGTGATGAAAACAGCTTGCCCAAGGTCAAGGGTAAGTGGCTGAGCTGAGGATAGAATCCAGGTCTCATGACTCTTCAGACCCTTAGACCACGCCCCCTCCGATGAATGTACGACCCCATAATGTTAAAATATTTCTGTTTAAGACAGGGCTATGATTGTTGTCTACGATGAAGCAACCAAATTTAAACAGTTTTGTTTGGGGCAACAATAGAATATTTGGGGGAGAGTCAAATTGCTTAACACTACTTCAGATTTTGTATGATCAGTAATGCTTTCTCTCTTCAGGCTTTTGATAGCGTCGGATTTCTATCATGGGGTCATAGTAGTTAGAGATGAAAAGGACACATTAGATCATAGAGGCCCCTTGTAAGATTGGGAGAAAGTTGAATAGTGCAGGTCATATTTTCTGCATCAGATTTATGCAAATACCTGATCTTTAATTGAACACAATGGGGCTCTGCAAGGGTGAAGATGTCCAGGTGCCTTAATGTGCATTAACTTGAGACAGTACCCATAATTTTCATCAGTACTGTATCTGTGAGAACATGTTTGCAATACAAACTAATAAAACTTGATCAGAGATTTTTTTTTAAAACATACATCTTTGCGCTCATGCAGGCATTATTCTGAAACAACTAGTCATCTTTCACACTACTTAATGTATGTGAAGTGCTAGAAAAACAAAATTTCATTGCAAAAAGGATTTTTCTTTAAGAGATTGCTGGCATATTGCCAGCATTTGTGGAAATTTGCAATCTCACGATTTACAAAGATAATTGTATTGAATCAATACATTTATAATCAAAATAACTGCATTTTTAAAAAGGGTATTAGGTAATCCAAATAATTATATATTAAATGGCAAAAAAAATCTACATTAATGCAGAATTAAGGTTGCTTGGTGATATGTTGGCCCCTTGCAAAACATTGAGTTGAGCAGAACTCAGACGTCTGAAAACCAGGAAATGCACAGTTAATGTCGCCCGTGCCCTCTTTCAGCAATGCCCCGATATGCCCCATTCACATGTACCTTCAGTGTGCCATATCTACAGTTGCCGGAATGTACAAGCTCTTCTCCTTTTATATCCCATTCTTTGTCATACACTGGGTTCCATCTAACATGATTAAAGGACAAAAGACAATAATAGCTGCCCATACCACCTTCCCTCTCTTCCCCTGGGGCCAGCACGGCCAATGGGAATTATTTGCATACGCGCCAGGTGCAGTCCCTGTGTTAGGTGTGCCTACACTGAATGGTGGAGGCGGCAGTTGGGTCTGCTTGGTAAAGACGGGTGTGTCTCTGATATGAGGATATGCATGGATCACCTGTGTGTGTATGACAGAGCTGTTATTACAATAGAAAAGAGAGCAATGTTTTTCACCCTCCGAGGTGTGTGAGCAAAGGGAAGAGCTGCATGGGTACCTTCAGGATCTAGCATACAGCATTGCAGTGCAGAAGTGTGTATGTTAGCATTAGCGGGCCCACAGGTGTTCTATTGCAACAGGTATTGTCAGTAGTGGGCTGGGATGTGAGAGCAGTCGAAGCATTTATCCTCCACATGCACTCAGGGAAAGTGAACGTGATCAGTGTCAGGTGTAGCTGTCCTGAAGGGTGGATGCAGCAGTTAGCTGTGCTTGTTTGAGGTCTGCAGATTATTCTGAGGCGTGTGACAGAGCTGTGATTGTGGGCTAGTCTATGCTGGCATAGCTCTGCCAATGTAGTGCGTCTAGTACAGACACTCTGTTACAAGGGAGAGCTCTCCCATCAGCATAATTACTCCACCTGCCTAAGTGGCAGTAACTGTGTTGGTGGGAGAGCTTCTTCTGCCAGCATAATGCTGTTCACACCGGCGCTTAGGTTTACGTAATTTATGGCACTCGGATGTGGCTTTTCCACACCCCTGAGTGACTGAAGGTATACTGAAGTAAACGCTAGTGCATACAAGCCCTGTGATACGAGAAAATCAATGTTTCCCACCCTTCTGTGTGAATGAGAAGAGGGAATAGGTGCATGGGTGCCTTCAGGGTGCAGTATTTCTATGGAGAATAGTTTTCAGAGTAACAGCCGTGTTAGTCTGTATTCGGAAAAAGAAAAGGAGTACTTGTGGCACCTTAGAGACTAACCAATTTATTTGAGCATAAGCTTTCCTGAGCTACAGCATCCGATGAAGTGAGCTGTAGCTCAGGAAAGCTCATGCTCAGATAAATTGGTTAGTCTCTAAGGTGCCACAAGTCCTCCTTTTCTTTATGGAGAACAGTGTAGTTTATGTAGGTAGCAGGGCTAGGGCTTTTATTACAAAGGATATTGTCAGCAGTGAGGTGGAATATGCGAGGATACTCATGCTTTAATGATGGTTAGGCAGAAGTGTAGGTTGACCTGGTATCCTATGACTAAGTTTAAGGGAGTTTGTAAAGGTTCTGAAATGGTTCTTAAACTGGTCACTGCGGTATTCTTTCTGGGGAGTTGGCTAAGTGTGTGAGCATATGCCAGGATCTGGAACCTCCTGAATCATATAGTGCCAAAGGCCAGTGTGAGTAAGTGGCATAGCTCGAAGAGAGTAGAGGGAAGGTGGCATTGACCGACAAGCATTTTTCCTTTACTAGTGTTGCTAGAATCTGGAATTTTGTGCATTAGAGTGAATGGGTTGTAAAAGGAGGTGAAGAGCTTATACATTTCAGCAACTGTGGGGTTGGCAGAGTAATGATATGTGTGTTAACGGGGCATATTTGGGGCATTGCTGAAAGAGCTGAAAGTTAAGTTTGCATGGGCAACCTTACATGTGCATTTCCTGGCTTTCAGACATTTGAGTTTTGCTTAACTCAGCATCCTGCAAGGGGATGATGTACCACCAAGCAACCTTAGCTCTGCGTTAATGTAGGTTTTTTTGCCGTTGAATTTCTCTTCTGGTTCAAAAAACTAGGATATGTTGTTGGTAGGAATTAGTCTTCATTTAGGCAGTTGTATGCATCATGTCCTGCAATTTGCATCCCTACCCGGCCAGCCAGTGCCTGCAATCCACTCACACACACATCAGCAAGGCCCCACCAGCATGCTTCAATACTTCTCCCCAGCCATGCCACTGATCCATTCACTGTGCTCCCTCCCCCAGCCTGGCCCCCTCCTTGCTGTTGTACCAAGCCCCCTCTCCCACCATCTCTCTGAAGTCCTCACTCCCTGGTATGCAAAAGTTTCTATTGTTACTTTTGCCCTCTCCTCTAACCTGATTCACATGTGGTTCCCAGAATGAAGGACAACTGTGTTATAGTGAAAAGAAAAGGAGTACTTGTGGCACCTTAGAGACTAACCAATTTATTTGAGCATGAGCTTTCGTGAGCTACAGCTCACTTAGTGGAATGCTGTTCCTGACTGCATTTCAGAACGGTTGGAGGGTGGAGCTTGTGGCAGGGCCAGTGAGAGAAATTACAGAGAGGGTTTCTGTCCCAACATACTGACAGTTCTATGTTTGAGAGAAAGATCCTCTGACCCATGTCTGATCGATATACCCGATCCCCGAGAAATAGTGAAGTGTCCATGTTTCTGTGCCATACAATACACATTTTCTAGTCAGCCACGAACGCTCCAATTTCCTAATTAATGTTTTTCCAAGACTTATTAATAGCTTTCATATTGTTGCTGTAGCAATCGTGCCAATTGTCAGTCAAATCAGAGAAGACAATCACAGCTCCTGGGCGCAAATCTCCTAGTTGGTCCAAATATACTCTCATACATCATTTGAGGAGTACACCAGAAAAGGGCCAAGATCATTTCCACCTGAGTGAATCCCCACAATGTCCAGGACTAGATCACAGTGCATTAACGAATCAGCAAGGTCCATGTGGAGAGTTTGTCTGTGGCAGGCTAGTTCATAATGGATTGAAACCTCAGCTTGCCGCGAACTAAATGTTCACGTAGACACGCTCTGTGTGTATTAGAATAGGTGTTCAGTTGGGGTTGCATTGTTCAAGCTGCGGGCAGAATTTGGGTAGCTGTTGCAGCTTCTCAGGAGTTCTTTTGGTAACGTGTCAAAGGATGGCCAGTTCTTGCTTCATGCGTGAATACAGGGTCAAGAGTGAGTGGCAGCAGGATTCAACAAATAAATGGATATTGCAAGTGCATTATATATCAAATACAGATTAGAAGCACCACATGATCCTGCCCAATTCTTTGTCTGAGGCCAGGGCTGGTTGGGGACGTTGATCTCAAGCCATATCTCATTAGGCGCCCATTGGGGTCTTCGTCTTTTATTCATGCCTTTGATGGGGACATAGGACTAACATGACTGCTGGGTTTTAGGTATTGAGATTTTTCTTGTTTAAATAATTGAAGTTAAGGCCAATCTCGTCAAACATTTGCTAACAATGGAGTCTTTATTTGCTGAACACCTGGTAGCAGAACCAATGTATATATATACGTATGTACGTCCTCAGTGCTTAGTTAAAGGATATAACATAATGAGCTAATAAATCACAGAAGTATTTGACTCTTTACTTTATTATACTTTAGAAACTGCGTAGATTTTAAAGGTGTATTTGTCTCACTTCACAGTGAATAAATATAAGAAGTTAAGAGATTTTTGGGTACCTTAGTTAAATTGGTAATTCATTCCAGTGGGATGAATAATTGATTATGAATCTTATTATAGATAATCCATCTTCCACATGTAGAGGAGGAATGAAACTCTAATCAAATTAAAAGGTCATATTGGTAGGAAATAAAACATAATTAGAACTCTTACTTTACCTGGTTAGTAAAGGTAGTCTGTAGAGAAAAGTGCATCTTAATAGCCATTAATTTTAAACATTTGGCTTGTTAAGGTCGTCAGAAAAAGTGATTGTATTCTTTCCATCAAAATGAGGAGTTCTGACCACCTCACTTCCATCTGTCTGTCACTGAGATAAACCTAGATGAGGAACTGTGTATGTCAAATAGTTATTTTCTCATTCGGTCTCGGTAACACAATGCTCTTCTTGTGGCATCAGTGTAGAAATCAGCTGTTTGTTTTTTGTCATGTTAGACACTATCTCAATAATGTATACACACAGCATAAAGGGTTGAGCAATAACCATGGATCTTGTCATCTACTATCTAGTCATCTACTATCTATCTATGTTGGTCATATTCAAATAGCTAATATTTTTACTCTTTCAAAATAATTTATTTGATCATTTTTCATAGACCAAAGAATTAAGGGCCCAATCCCGCAAAGATTGCTTAAGAGTAAGGCCTATCCATGTGAGTTAGGTTTACAGGACTGATCCTAATGTTTGGTAAAATGATCATCTTGTGACAAGTGTTTCTCTTCAAGACAAAAAGAAAAGGAGTACTTGTGGCACCTTAGAGACTAACCAATTTATTTGAGTGTAAGCTTTCATGAGCTTATGCTCAAATAAATTGGTTAGTCTCTAAGGTGCCACGAGTACGCCTTTTCTTTTTGCGAATACAGACTAACACGGCTGCTACTCTGAAATCTTCAAGACAAATGCATGTTTTGTTTTAAAAAAGCAGTTTTTAAATAAGTTCTTCATAACTGATTTTGACAGCTATTATGGAAAAGTTATTACAAATAACTATTTAAGAAAGTCTTACAAATAAGCAACTCTTGGAATTGTTGGCATTAATGAAGTAAAAGACCTATTAAAATACCCAGTCCATTTCCTTGCCAATGGAGGATTCCTCCCTGCAGGATACACACTGTCTTTGTTACCTGTAGGTAACTGGTTCTGTTTAGGATATCAGGGACAGAGACGTTGTACTCCATTTTATTGGGACTGGTTGAGTCGTATGCCATGGGAATTTGAGAATTCTTGGTTTAGGTTCTCCCTATTCTGTTGCCACATCATCTTATACAGCGTATAGTTCAGTGTGGTGGTGGTTCACAGCTTTGGGGGATGGGAGCACGAAACACTGGAACTTTTAACAGCAACAAACAGCATGAGGAAGTAATAGGCAAGTTTGTTAAAAATAGCTATGTCAATCAAAAGGCTGGTATCAATGCAAAATATATTATATTATATTATTATTATTTGAATGTATACAGATTTGTAGATATCTTACTCACATTTTAATAAGAGCCACTGTAAAGATCCCAGAATAAGAACAGGTTATTTGTTTACAGTTGTTATCATGTGCAGTTTATGCTTCTCATTCATTTGATCTTTCTACAAGAGTCTCCTGCATGTATTATCTTTATTACATGGAGCTGAATTAAAGTCTTGAGTCATCTTCAGGGATGTGGTTAATCTCTTTGAAAGAAGAGAATATCTTTATTTTGTTTTTTTTCTTCTACTCTTCACATCTGAGAGTCTATGCCTGTCTCCTCTCTCACTTCAATGTGCTTTCCTTCACTCTCTAGAGTTTCCATGGCAGATTCAGGTTTACCTCGTTTCAGAAAGAAAGTGGGGAAATCTTTTTTCTTTTTTTTAGGAACTTGTAAATTCAGCAAATTAGATCATATTTTTTTACTCTGAGTGGCATCTTTCTCACAATTGAAGCTTCTTTTTCAGATACGATAGGCATTTCTCTGCATTCCCGGCACCAGCAATGGGGAATTGTCTTTCTCCACAACTGGAGGTGTCTTCTGTAAGTGGAAAACTGTGCCCATGCATATCAGTTAGCATTCCCGTGGGACAACTGGCATGTATCAGAGTTAATTATTTTTCATTCAGTTGATCTATGGGTTTCTTCATTAATCATGTGTTAGCATTCTGAGCACATCTCTTTTTCTCAGCTAGAATTCTGATAGAATAGCTTTTTAGCAAACATTTTGGGTTTCTTGTTCTTGTTCTTGGAGGTTAGAAAAAAAATACAAAAACAAATCCATCCAAAATCTTAACCCTTAGCATTCTGGATAGCATTTTATCATTCATTGATCTACAGTAGTTTGTCTCACTCATTTGTGTGGCAGGTAAATTACTAGCAACTATGTGTTTCCACAAGAGGTTTATTTTCTGTTGTTGCTCCCAGTACGTTAAATTTCTTTTTTTTAATGATTTTTCCCCTCTTGCTTTTTGAGAGTGAACATTTTGCTATGATTTAGTACACTGTCCTTCCTTGTTACAAAATACAACCTTCATTTGCTGCATGGGCATTTTCAAACATGTTAGAAGGAAAAAGTGATTTAATACCTTTATTTGATAAATGAAGAAGTAATAGTGTTTCTCAAATGATGATATTGTAATAAACTTGAAATTTGATCAAGAAATCCAGCACACGGAAATATATGATGAGAGCCTTTATGTCAACATGAATTGATGCACTTTTAAGAGATTTAGTGACAAAAAGCTGATATTCAATCCAATACCCTTCTTTTGTGTTTGCTCAAATATGTAGCAATTTATTGGTAGAGAATAAATGACCGATTCTGTTTCCAATAACTCCCACTGGCTTCAAAGAGAGCAGGATCTGGTGTTAAACTACACAAATTCATACTGGAAATAAGGTGCAGTTTTTTAAAGTGAATTAGCTACTGGTACAATTTACCAAGGGTGGTGGTGGATTCACCATCACTGGACATTTTTTAATCACATGTGAATGTTTTTCTTGAAGATATGCTCTAGTTCAAATAGGAATTAATTCAGGGAAGTCCTATGGCCTGTATTAAAGCAGATCGGACTAGCTGATCACGATGATTCTTTTTAGCTTTATAATCTATGAATAATGTAAATTATGAACTCCTGGAGGACAGAGACTGTCTTTTTTACTATGTCTGTGTGTACAGCACAATGACACCCTGATCCACAGTTGGTGCCCCAAAGCAGAGCAAAATATAAATAATATATAACTGGTATCCCTTCATTGACATCACTTAAATGATGGTTAAAATCCTTACTTACTAAAAAGCTAAAGTTCGACCTAAGTATAAAAATTAAAATTTTCAAAATCACTCAGCATTCGCCTAACTCTGCTCCCACTAAAGATGGTCGAAATTTTATATGAAACAGAGTGTAGTGCGGGCTGTAGGGGAATTTTTGTAGAAAAACTTTCTCATCCAAAAACCCAAAACTTTTAGGGTTTTTTTATTTTTTCAACAAAAAGTCAAAATTTTCTCTGGAAAGAAGACCTATTTTGTGGAGGAAAAAAATTCATTTTGTTGAAAAGTTTTGATGGAAAATTTTTCAATCGGCCCAACACGAGTGCTTTTGAAAATCCCACCCTATTAAAAGAAAGTGTGTGTGTGTGCGCGTGCATGCAAATATCTGTATATACACACACTCATGTATATAGTGGGTACACATACGGAGAGAGTAGCGAATGGTAGAGAATGTATGAGTGAATGGATTTCGCTGAAATGTTGCAACAAGATCCAAAAATGTTATTGGAACAGTTATTTTTGTTTTGTTGAAAAGTAATGAAAACTGAAATTAGATTAAGTGAGCAAAAAAAATAAAATAAAGGCCTTCTCAACCTTAACTGCAATACTTGCTGTAATATACATTTGCTTCTGTAGAGTAGGACAGGTTCTGTACTATTTACATTCCAGCATGTTGTATTTCTAATGAGTGATGAAATATACTTTTTTTCATTTTTCTCATAGTATTAATGTTGCAGTGAAAATAAGATATTAAACTCGCATGTTTAGATGGTATGTCTAGTGTATTTACAATTGTAATACATTTATATTTGAAAAGATTTTTGGGGAAGAAAGCTTAGCTATATAAGAATATAAATAATGTATAAATAATAATATAAAGAATAGCTTCATATTTTTCATTTATTTGAATGCAGATGAAATATATGTAAATAGTTCAAAGATGGCTAATGTTTCAAAGAAGGCTTGGAATGTTTGTGTATAGTTGTGAGGGAGACAAAGATAAATATTATCTGGTAGCCGAGGTTAATTTTAAATTGCGCTTTTAAACTTTATTTGGAATTACGATATAATTTTGAACCTTTAAAAAATTTAAGATATAACTTCTACCACAACTGAAGCTAAGCACTTTACAATGAATACACAAAAAGTGCTTAGAGCCACCATACGTAGTCTCAAGCCATTGCTGCCCCAACTGTCATGAAGACATCACTTATTATAAACTTTTTAAATCACCCCCCAAAAGAAAAGAAAGATTAAGAACCTCTTTTTCGAAATTGGCATGTGAAGTTAGCTTCAATTGAACATAACTGACTATTTGCATGTACGGCTACCTGAATACGTATGTGTAGTTGTGATAATTACATGTGGAAATGAGGTGTGCATTTTCATGCCCCTTTTTGGGCATGCAATTGTGTGAACCCTATTTCGAAAACCAGGCGCTAATTGTTTAATGAAAATCTAAGCAAACACAATTGCTGTACAGTGTGCACCAAAGTTTGCCAAATTTAAGCTCTGAAAGGCTTCTGGGGGGAAAGAACATTCTGTTGCTGACTGTAGACTGACTAACTCCAGGAACTGTCAGTAATAGTGGAGCAACCAATCCCAATTGTCATGGCAGACCAACGTTTATACATATGAAGAGAGGCTTACTGCCTAGAACATAGGTGTCTCAGCAATCCGGTCATCAGAAATGCAGAATCACTTTTCTGATTGCATGGAGTTGTGGATTTACTGGATGATACCAATATTCAGTTGACCAAAAGGCAACTTTAAAGGGGTGGGGTGGGGGGGTGATCTTTAATTTGGCTTACAAACACATGCCAGAGTTGTATTCACAAATGAACTCCAACTGAGAATATTAATCATGAGAGTTAGTACAGGTGAGTCACATCATACGCGCATGTAACTTATGTGAATTCAACTATATGTGCTCGGCAAAAAAAAGGAAAAATAACAAGATACCTGTAAATAGTGCGGGCGATTCCGCCCACCATTCCACTCAATGAGCGTATGCCGTGGAGTGAACGTGAGATGGGAGACGTGAATCTGCTGTTCCCTCAGTTGGTCTCAGTTCCCAAATGCCTCTCAAAGTGTGAGCATCTTGCCGCACTGAGTGTGATTCTAGTGTTTAAAGATACGTATTTTTTGTACAACATGGCCCCTAAACACAAGCCAACTTCTTCATCTGGTGCTCAGCCGAAGAAACAGCGATCTGTTCTAACGCTGGAGACAAAACTGGCTGTGTTGGACTTATTGGGAGACAGTATGTCAGTCTCCAACGTGGCACGTAAATATGGCCGCAACGAATCTAGCATCCGTGCCATCAAGATTCGAGAGAGAGAAATTCGTCAAGCCGTGGCATCAAGTGCTCCAATAACTGCTAAGGTGATGAGCCAGGTGCGTGATAAGACTTCAGTGAAGACTGAAAAGGCATTAAACTTATGGCAGGAAGACATGAACCGTTAACGTGTGCCTATTGATGACAACACGTTGCGAGAAAAGGCTCTTAGCCTCTATGCGCTGTTCAAATCTCCCGCCAAAGAGGGACAGCCTTCTGATGAGAAGGAATTCAAAGCCAGCCAAGGTTGGCTTAACAGTTTTAGGAACCGCTTTATCCTCAAAAATATGCAGACTACTGGTGAAGCTGCATCTGCCAATGAAGAGGCAGCAAAAGCCTACCCTGAACAATTAAAGAAAATCATAGAAGAAAAGGGCTATCTTCTGGAACAAGTTTTTAATGCTGACGAGACTGGGCTCTTCTGGAAAAAAAATGCCCAACTGCACTTACATTTCGAAATCAGAAAGACAAGCCCCTGGCTTCAAAGCAGCTAAAGACCGTGTGACTGTGTTTTGTGGCCATGTGGCTGGACATTTAATAAAGCTGGGCTTGCTCTGCAGGGCTGCAAATCCCCGTGCCCTAAAAGGCAAAAACAAAAATCTCCTGCCTGTGTTGTGTCCATCAGATAAAAAGGCTTGGGTGACGGCAGCATTATTTCTGCAGTGGTTCCACAAGGGTTTCATTCCGGAGGTCAAGCAGTACCTCGAAGAGAAAGGACTTGACTTTAAAGTGTTGCTGATCGTAGACAATGCTCCTGGCCACCCTGAGGCACTCCGGTTTGCGCATAGCGATGTTGAAGTCGTCTTTCTCCCCCGCAATACCTCCAACCTCTCGACTAAGGCATGATTCACTGTTTCAAGGCCACGTACACGAGGCTTACTTTCTCACGGATACATAGCGCTATGGATGCTGATCCCAATGTTAATGTGATGGAGTGTTGGAAGTCCTTCAACATTGCCGATTGCCTCATTTATATTAAACAGGCAATGGATGCGGTCAAGCCTGAAACAGCCAATGCATGTTGGCAAAACCTATGGAAAGAATGTGTGAATGATTTTAAGGGGTTTCCGACCATTGACAAAGAAGTGAAACGCATTGTTCAGGTGGCCAGGCAAGTGGGTGGTGATGGTTTCATCGACCTCCTTGAGGAAGAAATTGAATTAATTGAGAGCCATAGAGAATCATTGGCTAACGAAGAGTTAGAGGAATTGATAAAATCGTCTACAGAAGACAAAGATGATGACGACAAACAGGAAGAGCCAGCAAGTTGGAATCTTCATAAATTTGCTGAAGTGTTCCAAGAAGCGAAACACCTGAATGATTTAATTTCTGAATACGATCCCTCTATGGAACGAAGCCTCAAAATCACACATAGTATTACGGACAATTTGAGACTGTATCAAGAAATGTTTGAGCAACTCAAGAGACAACAGCAACAGTTGCTGATCACCATGTTTTTCAAGGAAAAACAACCAGCAGCAGATGAGCCTACACAATCAACTTCTTGAGCTGAACCAGAGCCAACCACTTCGTCTATGACTCGCTCTCCATCACCCAAGCTCTCTGTCACCTTCGTCTGCTGGATCGACATCAAGCCCTGATGACCCCCTGTAATTAAAAATACAGTACTATAAAATTATATTTTGCATATGTACTCTTTATGATATACTGTACATTACCGTATACATTATACATTTACAAATAGTACTGTACAGGGTTGTATACACAAAACCATGTACAGAATACTGTACTTTATGGGCAATTCATAGAATCATAGAATATCAGGGTTGGAAGGGACCCCAGAAGGTCATCTAGTCCAACCCCCTGCTCAAAGCAGGACCAATTCCCAGTTAAATCATCCCAGCCAGGGCTTTGTCAAGCCTGACCTTAAAAACCTCTAAGGAAGGAGATTCTACCACCTCCCTAGGTAACGCATTCCAGTGTTTCACCACCCTCTTAGTGAAAAAGTTTTTCCTAATATCCAATCTAAACCTCCCCCACTGCAACTTGATTGAAGGTTTTTCAAGGGTAATTTTGACTATACGCGATTTTCGCCTTATGCACTGACTTTAGAACCTAACCCCCGCGTAAGATGCAACTCCACTGTACAAAGCTTTGTTCTTGTTGACAAGGTAAACTCAACCTTATTAAAGCAGAAGCCTTAAAGTAAAATATCAATGGCTCCCACTGGTGGTAGATTTTGGATTAATCATGACACAAAAAAAGTAAAAGGATGTCATAGACAGATGAATGTATTTTTTCACAGTTAAGTAAAGCTCAAATTTTTTTTGCAGAGTTTACTTTTATTTAACTAAATCCTGATTGTAACCCTTCTAGAATACTATTAAGTGTGTAACTGGCTAGCCTTTCAAAAAAAAAAAAAAGAAATCAATTATTGGGGGGAAATGAATGAATGTGCAGAGTCAATATTGTATAATAGGTGATAGGACTTGAATGCCTAATGTCCAGCAAATCATTTGATTTAAAGGTTTGGGACTACAATGCATGACTTTTCATTGAAGAAATATAATAGAGCAAATTACTGTTTGCTGGAAAGTCACAGAAACCTTATCAGAATTATTTAGTTCCTGCCCTCCCTGGAGGTTTTCCTTTTCGACCACTGATTGAGTATGTGCTCTCTGAATTGTGAAGGATTTGCCTTTAATCAAAACTTTCACGGGACCCTGTACAGTTGTTGTTGGAAGGAAGGGGTTGTACTTAGAAGAGAAACGCAAATACATTTTTTGTTTTTACTTTGTCTTGCAAATTACAGAAGTAATTGAACTAAAGAGATAAAATGAAAACAATTTCAACCAAAATCAAGCCTGCAATATGTAGCAGCAGAGTAAACCAATCTCCGATGATGATGATGATTAAATATCGGTGTTACTCTAGTTTTGCTAATATGAGAAGGGCAGCCTTGTTTTCTACTTAGCATCACAGAACATCATGTTGTTAGCAGCTGTTCAGCCAGCCAGCAGGACAAGTTTTCCTCCATTGATTGTTACTATTTTTGGCCCTCTGTCACAGACCCTTCTTGATGCACTTGTTGTATCAGTTGTTGTTGGTCAAATTTGTAAGCTCCATGCCATCAAGTGATATATGTGAGCAAGCAGGACCTATGCATGTGGGGCCTGAATCTGCTCTCCCTTACATTGCATGGCACCTTCCTCCCTGAGTAGTCCCCCTGAAGTCAATGAGCCCACTGGCAAAATAATACACTACTGAGGGTGAGTAAGGATATCTGAATCTTGCCCATAATGCAACACTAACCCTGTCACCGTAGTGATGACTTATGTAGCACCCAGGATGTAGACATGCCTAATGACAACTGCAAAATAATGTGGATTCATTGAAGGTGTATGTCTTTGGATTCTGCGGTTTCCCCTTCTCCACTTCATAAATCACAGGCAATCTATTTACTCAAAGTTTTGATTCACAGCTAGATCCAAGATCCTGATACCAATTAAATTATATAATATACTTTTTTCCAGTAAAATAGAATTAAGGATTGATTCTATTGGGAATATCTTGTGCGGCTCCTTGTCATTAACAATAACACACGTTGTGCCTTCTACTGCAGACTTGCTGGCATTTCATTTCTTCATTAACCACACATTTCTCAATTTTGATCCACCTGTTTTCCAGTACCGTACTGTTGATGACGAGTGGCTGTTCGCCAAACCTACATTATTTTGCATCTTAGCTATAGATTTAAGGTGGTCGGGGGAGGAAAGACTTTGAGTAGGTCTCAAGTTTCGACACCATAGAAATCTATATTGTTTCAATTTCTCATTGAGTTGGGGCTTCAGCATTTGAAAGATGAGCCTTCATTGGAAGAGTAATCTGAACTGTATATTTATAAAATTCCTTTAGAAAAACTAGAAATATAAAAACTCTGAACACACGCATAAACATAGTGCCCAAGGGAGATGTAGGACACCATGGTTAGTCATGACCACTCCTATCCTCCAGATTCAGCCACTGGAGAAGATTGTGTGTGACCAGCTAGATGTTTTGAGCTAGTTACTATGTGGGATAGTTCCCTGGGGACTGTGAAATTCTGAGCTAATGCTGAAGAGAGTCACCTGTATGATCACCAAGAATAATCAATATTAGCTACTCCAGTGATTGAGGAACTCATCTGTGGAATTACAGAGTGGAAAATGACTGCCTATACTCCAAACTCAGTCCAATGCTAGCTGTATCCTGAGACTCTCGGACATAGTGGTCTAACTCAGATTCAGTTTTGGGTTTAATAGTGAATTTGATAAAGAGCATAGAACCTACTTATGCATTTGTTCTTTTACATTTCTTATCTTTAGTAAGAGCATCAGGACCAGATAAATAGTATCCATTATCCCCTAAACTTTAGTCACAAGAAGTACTTGATTTCTCTGCTCTTTCTCTTATTGAGTAATACCTTCCTCCACAAATTCTTACTCCCATTGATTTCAGTGGGACTGTTGTTTGGTTTGGGTAATCTTCATCACAGATAAGGGGGCAGAATCAGGCCCAAAGTAGTACGAAGAAACTTGTCCTAAAAGAGAAAAATACAAGCTAATTGGAATGCTCTGGAAACTGATTTGTAAAAATAATTCCACATCTCCATTTCCTCTGGTGCTTCTGATGCTGATTTTTCACAGCTGCAGTTGCTGCAAAGAAAACCCCTGGCATGAACTGTTGGAGTCTGGGAAAGCAGCATATGCTGTGTTTTTTGTTCCCAATTTCACTATATGCACTGGAGGTGAAACTGCAATTTTTGGTGAGCACATGTACATTTTTGGTACCGCATAGGCACAAACTGGGGAGTGGTGGTGATAGTCAGATTTTTGCATTCCTTTTTAAAACGGCTTTTGTTAGCATTTGGCAGGTCAGAGCTGTTTGGAGAAGCTGATACGTAGGCTTTAAGTAAAGCACTGATTGCCCTGTCAGTAAGGGCTCTGAGGAACTTGGAACTTCACAGATTGATGCTTGACAGAATAATTAGAAAACTGTCACTTGAAGTAACCGCTCTAGTGTTCCCTAAAGAAATGTGCCTATGCCAAATGTGTGCTGTCCAAATCTAGAGGTTAAATGTTCAGTAAGACAAAACATAGCATGTCACTAGAGAAAATTACTTCAGAAATGCTGTGGAAGTGATGCTCCTCAACCCTCTAAACAATTACTACAGTTTATTGAACCTACCTGCTTTGATCTTGCCCATGTACTCAAGAGCTCTTTAGCCCTATGCTGTTGGTTTTAACGTAGTAGTTCATTGAGGCATTCATGTTTTACATGAAGTAGAGGTTTTTGAGGGGTTGGGTTGTAGTTGCTGTTGTTGAGGTGAAAACATTTAAAGTTATAATAATGCTTTTAACTTGTATTCTGCATAGGTTCTTTTACCACCCCGAGCACTGCAGTATTTGAGAGTCCTTCCATAGTAAATTTAGTGACTTGACTAATATCTGTCACATGTCGTTCATCTTTTCATCCTCTCCCCAGAGGGTGAATTGTGTGTGTGGCATAATGTTGTGTTCTAGTGGAGTTTATTTTTGCAACGTATGTGCTGTTCTGCATTGGTTAGAAAAGGCAGGTTGAGGAAGGGTACCTTGGGCTTGGAGAGGGAGAATGGTGAGTTTGGGGATGGTCATTAGAATTTTTGAGCCCAACCTCAAGGAAGTTCTGTCTCCTGCACAGATGAGCTTTACCCTTAGGGTAGAAAGTTCTCTTGTGTCTGAGAAGCAGAGTTGTTGACTGTGGTCCTCATCTCAGAGCATTTAGCTGTCATGACCCCAGGCCTGGATACATGCCAAAGCACTTTTACAAACAGTTTAGCCTCTCAATATCCAGTTACAAAGAGCAAAGGTTGAGACTGTGGCCAGATGCTCCATGGTTGCAAAAATTTTTGGGAGGGCACCAACTGTTGGGTGTAGTTGCAGCCCTTGGACTCTCTGGAGTATAAGTCTGCCTCCTCTGTGTGTCTGAAGGGATTCCCCATCTGCCAGCCACCCCTGTGCTGGCTGGACATGAGAGGGAGAATATGCCGAACCTGATGGGGCATATAGCAAGGGATCCATTCAATTACATCACATAATGGCAGACAGCTAAAAAATGACAATTTTAAGTGCTTATATACAAATGGTAGAAATCTAAATTCTAAGATGGGTGAACTTGAGTGCCTTTTAAACATTAAATGAGGATATTGATATAATAGGCATCACTGAAACTTGGTGGAATGAGGATAATCAGTGGGACACAATAATACCAGGATACAAAATATATCGGAAGGACAAAATAAGTCGTACTGAAGGGAGAGTGGCACTATATGTGAAAGAAAGCATAGAGTCAAATGAAGTAAAATATATATATATATATATATGAACCAATCTGTACCATAGAATCTCTATGGATAGTAATTCCATTCTTGAATAATAAGAATATAGCAGTATGGATATATTACCGACCACCTGACCAGGATGGTGATAGTGACTGTGAAATGCTCAGAGAGATTAGACGGGCTATAAAAATAAAATAAATCAATAATAATGGGAGATTTCAACTATCCCCATATTGACTAGGTACATGTCACCTCAGGACAGGATGCAGAAATAAAGTTTTTTGACACCTTAAATGACTGCTTCTTGGAGCAGCTAGTCCTGGAACCCACAAGAGGAGAGGCAGTTCTTGATTAGTTCTAAGTAGAGCACAGGAACTGGTCCAAGAGGTGAATATAGCTGAACCACTTGATAATAGTGACCATAACATAATAAAATTTAACATCCCTGTAAGTTTGTGGGGGGGGAGAGACACCAAAGAAGCCCACCATGGTAGGATTTAATTTCAGAAAGGGGAACTACACAAAAATGAAGTAGTTAGTTAACCAGAAATTGAAAGGTACAGTGCCAAAAATGATATCCCTGCAAGCTGCATGGAAATTTTTAAAGTCACCATAATAGAGGCTCAATTTAAATGTCTATCCCAAATTAAAAAACATAGTAAGAAGACAAAGAAGTGGCACCATGGCTAAACAACAAAGTAAAAGAAACAGTGAGAAGCAAAAAGGCATCCTTGAAAATAGTGAAAATCAAATCCTATTGAGGATTTGAATGATATGAAAAGAGCATAAACATTAGCAAGTAAAGTGTAAAAATATCATTAAGAACTCCAAAAAAGAATTTAAAGAACAGCTAGCCAAAGACTCAAAAAGTAACAGCAAAAATAATTTTAAGTACATCGGAAGCAGGAAGCCTGCTAAACAACCAACTGAGCCACTGGATGATTGAGATTCTAAAGGAGCACACAAGGACGATAAGGCCATTGTGGAGAAACTAAATGAATTCTTTGCATCAGTCTTCACGGCTGAGGATATGGTGGAGATTCCCTAACCAGAGTCAGTCTTTTTAGGTGACAAATCTGAGGAACTGTCCCAGACTGAGGTGTGATTAGAGAAGGTTTTGGAACAAACTGATAAATTAAACAGTAATAAATCACCAGGACCAGATGGTATTCACCCAAGAGTTCTGAAGGAACTCAAATGTGAAATTGCAGAACTATTAACCGGTATGTAGCGTGTCATTTAAATCAGCTTCTGTACCATATGATTGGAGGATAGCTAATGTGACTCCAATTTTTAAAAAAGGCTCCAGAGGCAATCCCACAATTATAGGCTGGTAAACCTAACTTCAGTACCAGGCAAAGTGGTTGAAACTATAGTAAAGAACAGAATGGTCAGACACAGAAATGAACATAATTTGTTTGGGGAAGAGTCAACATGATTTTTTAAAAGGAAATCATGCTTGACCAATCTACTACAATTCTTGGAGAGGGGTCAACAAGCATGTGGACAGGTGTGATCCAGTGGATATAGGGTATTTAGACTTTCAGAAAGCCTTTGACAAGGTCCCTCACCAAAGGCTCTAAAGCAAAGTAAGCTGTCATGGAGTAAGAGGGAAGGTCCTCTCATGGATCAGTAACTGGTTAAAAGATAGACAGCAAAGGGTAGGGATAAATGGTCAGTTTTCAGAATGGAGAGAGGTAAATAGTGGTGTCCCCCAGGGGCCTGTACTGAGCCCAGTCCTATTCAACATATTTATAAATGATCTGTAAAAGGGGGTAAACAGTGAGGTGGCAAAATTTTCAAATGATACAAAACTATTCAAGATAGTTACGTCCAAAGCAGACTGCAAAGAGTCGCAAAAGGATCTCATAAAACTGGGTGACTGGGCAACAACATGACATGAAATTCCACGTTGATAAATGCAAAGTAATGAACATTGGAAAACCATAATTCATTCCAACTATGCATATAAAATGATGGGGTCTAAATTAGCTGTTACTACTCAGGAAAGAATATAGAGTTATTATGGATAGTTCTCTGAAAACATCCACTCAATATGCAGTGGCAGTCAAAAAAGCCAACAGAATGTTGGGAATCATTAGGAAAGGGATAAATAATAAGACAGAAAATATCATATTTCCTCTATCTAAATCCATATTATGCCCACATCTTGAATACTGGTCTGGTCGCCCCTCTCAAAAAAGATATATTGGAATTGGAAAAGGTACATAAAAAGGCAACAAAAATGATTAGGGGTATGGAACAGCTTCTGTATGAGGAGAGATTAATAAGATTGGGACTTTTCAGCTTGGAAAAGAGACGTCTCAGGGGAGATATGATAGAGGTCTATAAAATCATGACTGGTGTGGAGAAGGAAAATAAGGAAGTGTTGTTATTCCTTCACATAGCACAAGAACTAGAGGTCACCCAATGAAATTAATAGGCAGCAGGTTTAAAACAAACAAAAATGTATTTCTTCACACAACACACAGTCTGTCTGTGGAACTCTTTTTCAGATGATGCTGTGAAGGCCAAGATTATAACGGGGTTCAAAAAAGAACTAGATAAATTCATGGAGAATAGGTGCATCAGTGGCTATTAGCCAGGATGGGCAGGGATGGTGTCCCAAGCCTCTATTTGCCAGAAGCTGGAAATGGGTGACAGGGGATGGATCATTTGATGATTACCTCTTCTGTTCGTTCCCTCTGAAGCACCTGTCATTAGCCACTGTCGGAAGACAAGATACTGGGCTGGACGGACCATTGGTCTGACCCAGTATGGCCGTTCTTATGTTCCATTGGGATGAGTCAGTAGTTGAGAGAGAACCAAAGTCAATGGTCCCATATTACAGGGTTGGTAGTTTTTCAGTTATAGTCCTTCAATGAAGTGTCAAGCACCTTTCCTGGGTAGGGCAGCTGTTCAGAATTCAGGACAGGCTTGTTCAGTTACTGTGCTATTAGTTAACTTGTAGTACAAGATAGCATTCACAATTTGACACAGAAATATCCCACTCCGTCACAAAGCTGACCCAAATTACTTTTTCTCTTCCCCCAATCCTGCTGTTTCATAGTGCTTTTATTCTGCTGCAACTTACCACCTACTTTACCATTGATTTGAGACTTTTTGAGTTAATATTTGCCAGTTCTGCTCAGGAATTTTCTAATATAGTATGTGACAAAGACAAAAGATTGATTTGGGGCTAATCCAAGTGATTCACAGTGTTACAGAAACAGTTTCTCTGGCTTTTGACCTGCATGCTCAATAACTGATTGTCATTTCCTTAGTGTCTGTAAATCCTGGGCCCAATCCTATGGTCCTGACTCATGCAACTATTTTCCTGGATGTCAGAGGAACTAGCTGAATGAGTAAGTGTTGTTCATATGTCCATGCAATGGTGAATTGGGCCCAATTCCACTCTTCTTTTGGAGCTGATGAGATTTACTCGCAGTGGAACTGCCAGTCAGCAGGGAAAAGTGCCTTTTATTTTGAGCACTACGAATATGATTATTCTGTGGCTGGAATTGACAATAATTCTGAAGTTTTTCTTTTATGAGAACTAGCTATGAAATTTCAAAACTGCAATAGGAAGAAAAGAGATTTGTTTCAGCACACACACAGTTAGGGCCAGATTCTCCTGTCACTGAAATCCATTGTATACTAGTGACACTCGACTGACATTACTGCAGTTACTCATGATTTGCACTGGTCTCAATAAGATCAGATAAGGCCATTACTACACAAGATCACATAGTTCTTTTCAATGCAAAGTGAACAAAAATGGTTTTTACAACCTTGTCGGTAAAGAAATGTGTCCTCAATTTAAAATATATAATCAGCATTCAGTGCTTGGTATTCTTTTCACACATCCCAGAAATCAAGCTGTTAGCCATGTGTATGTAATATATATTTTAAACCACACACCACACACTGTCATTGTGATAGTTTGGGGAATATCTCTATATAAGCTTATGACTTTTTCTTGGTTTTCTGAATAGCATTTATGATTGTAACATTTCCTGTGGATTAGAATTTCCATTTTGTAGCAGAAAACAAGCCATGTCTGAGCTACTGAAATAGGGCCATGGAGGAGCCATCAACACTGGGTAGCTTTGTCCTGCTAGAACAATGGGGTTGTTACAGATACAGCCATTGACTGTTAACAATTCTGTGCCAGGAATCTCCTATGAGGTTGAAGCCTGGAAAATCCCAGCAGGACAGCAAAAGCTGTCAGACTGCTTTTAAAAGTGGTATATTCCCTAAGTAAGGGGAGCTCTTTTATCCCCAGAGCCAGATGACTCAGCAAAAAGTGGAGGCAGGATGGACCAGAGACTCTCAACAGAGTGAGAGTCTGGACTAAGGGAGATTATGTGCCCGAGTTTGTTTTTTTGCCAAGATCTGTCTCTCTCTTGTGCCATCTATGAGTAGAGTTTGTGTGTTTAAGAAGTTACTTTGCAAAGCCAGGTTTCCTTGTTTTAACTGTCAGGTTAGAAAAAACAACAAGCAGTCCTTGTGGCACCTTAGAGACTAAGAAATTTATTTGGGCATAAGGTTTCTTGGGCTAAAACCCACTTTATCAGATGCATGGAGTGGAACCTACAGTAGGGAGGTATAAATACACAGCATATGAAAAGATGGGAGTTGCCTTACCAAGTGGGGGGTCAGTGCTAATGAGCCAGTTCAATTAAGGTGGAAGTGGGCTTTTCTCAACAGTTGACAAGAAGGGGTGGAAATCACTTTTGTAGTGCTAATGAGGCCAACATAAATAAGGTAGCCAATTTCAAACAGTTGACAAAAAGGTGTGAGTATCAGCTGTGTATTTATTCTGTGTATTTATACCTCCCTACTGTATGCTCCACTCCATGCATCTGATGAAGTGGGTTTTAGCTCACGAAAGCCTATGCCCAAATAAATTTCTCAGTCTTGAAGGTGCCACAAGGACTCCTCGTCGTTTTTGCTGGTACAGACTAACACAGCTACCACTCTGAAACTTGTCAGGTTAGAGTTAAACTGTAACCCAGAGTGCCCACAGCGGTGGGTCTTGAGGGAGCATGCATAAGCTAGTAGGGAGGCTTGGGAGATTCAGCAACTGGTCTCAGGGCTGAGGACAGTTGGACTGTGGTATCTCTCATCCCAAGGAGAGGTGCCAATGGGAGTCTACCCTGGGAGTGTGCCTGGGAGGCCAGACTTAGAGGCAGTTTCTGGGCTCTGTGCCATCTGGAAGCTTGAAAGGTTTGGATCCGGTATAGCAGACTGGTGGCTGTCCACTAGAGAAGACGTGGCTGGGGCTGTAGCAGTCGTCATAACCCTTGCAGAATTCTCAGCTTTCTTAAACTGTCATATATATTTTGAAACACTCGGTAAACTGACTTTATAGTGAGCATGTGGATGTCATATCAATGGCAACATTGTTTCCGTAGAAACCAGTTTCCTTCAACAGGGGGAAAATCTGAAGGCGGCAAAAAGAACAGCAACAAAAATGCTAAACAAAATAAATGACATAAAATAATATATTTCCTGTTGTGGGATCCTATCATTATTATTGTCACTGGTTTGGGGAACCTGCATAATTCATACCTATTTCTGGTACCCATGAGAGATGCTGTCACTCTAAATTCTCAGCATAGGATCCCATGCCATCCCATGTTAGTTTATATTCTTCATTTTTTTTCTCGGTCTCTCTCTCTCTCTCTCTCTCTCACTCACACACACACACACACACACACACACACCCAATTTTCCATACATTCCATAAACAGTTTTAGCATAACAAGTGCAATTACACACATCCCTCCTCCCCCCCCCCCCACAAATATATTGCGGCTATTCTCTAGTCCAGAGATTCTCAAGCGCTGTCAGAACTTTCTGACCCGAAGGTATAGTAAAAATATTCAGGTTTTTTTCTGTTTTAAACATTTTTGAAGGCCATGGTGAACTTTGGTAGTTGTCTGTAAACATGTGGATTGGGAAAGCTTTATTTTTCCTTTCTTTTAAAATCATTTCCACTTAGGATTCAATCATCTGGGCCAGAGGCATAGCTGGCTGGTTCACGCCATCCATAAAACTTCTATGTCTCTATAAATTGAATGAGTGTGGAGAAGAGCAGCAAAAATAATTGATGTTGGGAGGTGACTGACTTATGAGGAAAGACTGAAATAATTAAAAACTTGATCTAAGTGGGAGGAGAGATATGATCAGCATCTTCAAATATTTGATGGGTGTGAATATCAGGGAGGGAGCAAAACTGTTTTGCCAGGCAAAACTGAGTATACTAGGATTAAACATTGAAGTGGCAAAAAACAGACAACTTTTATGGCCTAATAAATTATTATGGTGACTAATTTTTTAAATAAAACTTTAAGTAGCAGAAGAAACGAGGAGGTAAATGTGACAATGCAGGAGACCTAGTCCCAACCTATTATACCATAAACCATACGCTATGTCGGGTATATATTTTGCGGTGGAGGGGAGGATGCAAGAGTGAAGGATGAGAACAGGGGGCTTGAAGGGTTGCAATAAGTGACAGTACTTCAAAGAAGAGTTCTCCAAATAAGTAGGGGGTCTAGAAGCAATGAGTTCCTTCATTCACTGGGGGCATTTATCGCATTATATTTAGTCTGAATATGAATATCTTAATTATCTAAAAAACTGGCTCAAAAAGCCCATGCCCAACATTGTACGCCCAATGCTGCTGACTTCTTTGGACTCCACTGTGCTACACAATTATGAGGAAGGAAGGATCTGAGAGAACAGATTAAGGGAGACGGTGGCACAGCAGCGACTCAAGAGCCTCTAGTGGAGTGCACTCCATGGTACATCGGGCAGGGCTGGTGAAGAGGGACTCTCGAGTAAACACTCCAGCCTTGTATTGAGGTGCCTGAGTGTGTCTCCAGCAGACAACATCCCTGTGAGGTAGGCAGGTATTACCCCAACATACAGATGGAGTCAGAGAGGGGTTAAAGCCCAGATTTCAAAGGTAACCACTGCTTTTGGTGCCCAAACTGGGACACGCTTTAGGTTTGTTTTTTCTCTTTTTCTCCCATATGTGGAGCACCCACAATTTTAATTGAAATCAGTGGGATCTGCAGCTGCTCGATACTTGAGAAAATCAGACTCAGGTCAAGTGCACCCAAAATCAGCGACAAAGTTTGAGATTGCAGGCCTAAGGGTTTTGTCTAAGTCACACAGCTAGTCAGGCAAGTACAAAACACCTATATCCTAGTTTTGCGCTATAAGCACTGGACTACAGTGCTTCTCTTTACCTCTTTCTGAATATTGACTTTTCTCTCAGGAAGTATTTTATAGTTTTTAATCACTCTATTTGCAACCTTTATAACAGAAAGTAAGAGAAATTATTTTGTATGCTCGTTAATTTTCGGTATTGTTTTTTTTCTCCGCAGTCAACACACACACCATTTGTGCCTTATCTTGAAAGCAAGCCATTTTGATGCTGTAATAAATTTTCTAATTGAACGCATCCAGTTGGCATTCTAATAGCTTGCCAATTTGTGCCTATTGTTGTCTGACAGGTAGCCCTGTTTTCTTCACAGCTAATGCTAGTTGAGTGCCAATATAAATGCATATGATAATAGTCTGATATTTTGTATGATCTTTTGCTAAATGTAATGTCAACATTTTCCAGAATCTGTTGTGGTATTTTCCTCAAAGTAAATGGTTGTGAAATAAGTAAACTCTGCTTTGTTTGTCATATTCATGGACTCTGTGAACCCCACAGAGAATTTTCTTTGCTTTTGGACTTCAGAGAATAGATTTTCTCTTCCCTCCCCCCCCCCCCCCCGAATGTGCTTTGTAAAGCAGGTCTTGTTAGTCTGAATAGTATAAAAAGGAAAGAATGTGAAATTTGATAACCATTGCAAAAATAAATATATAAAATAAAGAACAGATGCCCTTTTAATGGTTCGTTGGCTGCCAAGATCAGGTGCAGCCTGAATTAGACGCATTTGGATAATTGACCTTCTGAGTGAATATATTAGAATAGATTAAAATTGATTGACCACGTAACAACATGAATAAAGAAAAAAAAATTTCTTTCATTGGACTGTGTCTGAGGTGACAAAGCAAGCTTTCTCACATATCGTGACTCTCCTAAATACTAATAAAAGGAATTGAGAGGGGGCGGGGGAAAAAGTAATTTTTACATGCTGTACAAGTTTGGTTTCAGAAAAATGAAGTAGTAGTATAAGTAGCTGTTAAAATAAATAAAAGGTTATGGCCAGCTGAATTGGGCAATGATAGCTGAAAAGTTTGGGGCTGGGTCAATGCATATGGACCCCTACACCCAGGTAGGCGCCCCACTGATTTGCTGGGGCTCCGGACAGGTGCAGTGGTCTACCATGGCAGGTCCATAATTGTTGCTTGTATTCCAGTAACACCTACAAATGCCAGCCGAAACCAGGATCTCACTGTGCGAGGTGCTGTGCCAACATGTAGCTGAGAGACAGTCCCTTCCCTAAGAAGCTCACAGTCACAATAGACAGGACAGACCAAGAGTAGGAGGGGAAAGAAAAGCATAGGGCCAGGAGGTGACTTGCCCAAAGTTAGATGGCAGGTCAGTGGTGGAGCCAGGATTATAACAGCTCTCAGCTCTCCAGAGTCTCCGTCCTGTGTCACAGCCATCACATCACACTGCACCTGGCTGCGGTGTGTCACTCTTACTCAATTTTTAAATTCCATTTTTTTTCTTCTGTTGCACCTGTAGGAAACGGTTTTGTGCTCTAGTGCTCCCTCTGATTGTTCTGCATCACAAAGTAACTAATAAACATGTTTCCCAGAGGGTACACTTTGCACTTCTCTCTATTGACAGGCTTGATAAATTTTCTTTTTGAGGGGAGTTTTGGGTCATTGTTTTGTCAGATGGGAAATTTACAGAATTGAAAGGGAAAGAGGTTTTATTTATAAGCTTCCTGAACGAATAAGCATAAATAAATACAACTCTGTTTTGTAAAGCTGTAGAGGGTCCCTATAAAAGAAAGTCACTTTCATTTTATCTGACCCATCTGCTCTAGCGAAATACTGGTATATGAAGGGGGAAAAAATGTTACTTTTTGAGTTACAGTGCTCGGAAAATTTACAAGCTTGATGCTTAAGCACTAAGAATTGAAGCATAAGACATTTCTTGGGGATTGATGACTGGCTGGGAGGAGTTGATGGCCCGAGGCATAGCTGAGGGCCATTAACCTCAACTGATCATTAATCTCTAGGGAGTGCCTTGTGCTGAGCTCATTATTTCTGTTACAAGATAAATATTGGAGGGGGGCATTTTGGGAGATGATTTAGCAAGGGGCTTTGAGGTGATACCTTTGTGATGTCCATGTTATGCAGGTTGTATATTCACTACATGAGCCTAAAGAGTTAATGCCTTCAAATTAGTCACCACATTTTGCCAGTCCTTTCTCAGGCTACATCTACCCTATACCTGATTTTTATTAACCAATTTAAGATATAAAGGCCATTAACATCAGGGACATAATTGTTAAAAAGTGAAACTTTGGTGCATTAATGATTGCGCTTATAGCTGAGAACAGGCAGAGTAACATAGCACCAGAACATTGCATGAATGTTTTGTCATTTAGACATAGTAGGATCTGGCTAATATCTAATGTCCTTTATCCATTCTCAACTCTAATTCTATATTTAGGAGTGTTGTAAATGTTTGTTCTTGCTGCTTCCCCTGTTTACATATGTCCAAGGTCATATCTTTTGAATGCACATCACTGTCTTGAAATGTCCACCCTGCGAGCTACAGTATTTCTACAACTCTTCTGAGCTGCATGGATGGGGGGGATGCATCTCTCGGAACACCAAGTTTCTAGATTGCTGAACGTATCTTGAACAGTGAAAAGCTTCAAAGGGTTGATTTTTGCTCATTTTCTCTGAAATAATAGTGAAAATCAGACCAGTGCTGCTGCAATTTACTTTCAGTTCCTGTTCTTTACTTGAAAGAAGCATAGAATAATATCAGCTGGAACAGTAGATGCACAATGGTAATTAGAAACATGTTTCTCTTCACTTCCAGAAAGTGCTGCTTTTACACACCATTTGTACAGTAACACAGAGCATTTCACATCTTCATGCCTCTTTGCGCATAATAAAGGGATGATAACCAAAAAATCCCATTCTTATCTGAATTATTTTACCTACCTTTGTTATAAATAACACCTAGGGTCACTAAATGAAGCAGATTGTAGACGAATACAGTACTTTCCCCTCATCTCAGATTGTCTACTTTATTCTTTTGAATAGCATTGTGTGTGTAGTCAGTTTAGCTTCTGAACTTGACAGTTTCTCACCCTCGCCTCCTGTCCTACCATGATGACAATGCACTTGAGCACTGCTGTGAGAGAAGCTGTTTTCAACTACCTGAAAGGGGGTTCCAAAGAGGATGGATCTAGACTGTTCTCAGTGGTAGCAGATGACAGAACGAGGAGTAATGGTCTCAAGTTGCAGTGGGGGAGGTTTAGGTTGGATATTAGGAAAAACTTTTTCACTAGGGGGTGGTGAAACACTGGAATGCGTTACCGAGGGAGGTGGTGGAATCTCCTTCCTTAGAAGTTTTTAAGGTCAGGCTTGACAAAGCCCTGGCTGGGATGATTTAGTTTGGGATTGGTCCTGCTCTGAGCAGGGGGTTGGACTAAATGACCTCCTGATGTCCCTTCCAACCCTGATATTCTATGATTCTATGCGTCTAAGCTAATGGGCATCTCTTTCCCCAAGAGTGTGTTAGTGTTGAATAGGATGTTGCTGTGTAGCTATTTCAGTCATAGGAAATGAAATTATGTTATGAATTTGTAAATCTTAAAACTTGCATCATCAGTCACTGGGAGGATCCTAATAAGGGAAGAGGGGGAAGAAATTTTGAATGGTGTTGTTGACACCCTGTACTGATATACCTGCATGATGTGCGGCAGAAGAAAGATCAAGAGGGTGACTGCTCTGCCCAGGTCCCTGTCATTGAACTGAGCAAGATCTTTGTCTTCCTCTTTGTCCAACACCCATTGAAATCACTAGGAGACTGTGGATTTTGCTGGGCATTGGATCAGGTCCTAAGAAAGGAAGTTGGTGAACGACATTGTCTTGTAGGGTTACTTCTCTCCCCTCCTCAGCCTAAGATGCAGATGGGGTACAATGCAGCCAATAAGCTTCCACCTTGAGCCTTTCACATGTGAAGGGGAAGTAGCAGGCACAGTGGCCAGGGCATGAATGAAGAGATTGTCGCTGGGACATGAGCTTTAAGTTGTCCTTATCAGTATTTTGTGGGATTGCATGCCGATAGTAGTGTCCCTTTAACGATTATGTTTCTAATTTCCAGATGTTAAAAGCATAAATATTTGGGGGATTCTTTTTTTTTCTTTGCATTATTCATAATACCTGCTTAGAAGCTTGAAATTAAAATTTCTTTCCCTACTGATTTTGTCCTTTTCTATTTCATTTCCTCCCCACCCACTGTGCGTCTAATGGACCTTGAAATTACCATAGCCTTTTTAGTTTCCTTCTCGATGCACCGTCGTCATTGGTATTACAGTAACTTTCCTAATTGTCTGTATTTTGGCATCTAGTACTCTGGAATGTGTATCCAGTTTAGTGAAAGCTCCAGTTTACTATACCTGTTCTCAAAGAATCCACATCAACTTTGACTGCTCACATGTTTCTGAATAAACCCTCTTTGTCTACGTACAGCATAAACTGAATCGGGGCAAAGTTTTTTATATTGCATAAAGAAAGAGAAAGGGCACTTGAACATGAGCACTACCATAGACAAAGCTATGGGTTAGCCCCTCTGCTGGTGTAACTTGGTGTAATTGGTGTTAATTCTCCATTGAGAAATCAGTGGAGTTGCTTTGATTTACATCTGCTGAGGATCTAGTTCTGTATCCAAGTTAAACTGTAGCAAACCAAGCAAAACTGTACATATAATTTTGTTGTATGGTGTTTCTAAGATGTATAGAAATGGCAGAAGAAAAACCAATCTGTTTGCATCTTGGGACATAGATTCATAGGTTGTGAGGTCAGAAGGGACCATTATAATCATCTAGCCTGACCTGAATAACACATCACTCAGTAATTCCTGCATTGAGCCTCACGCCTTTTCATTCAACTAGAACATATCTTTTAGAACAGCATTCATCTTTGATTAAAGACTTCACTTGATGGGGAATCTATCGCATCCCTTTATAAGCTGTTCCAGAGTTTTTAATTTCTCACTCTTAAAGTTTGCACCTTATATACAATTCTAATTTTTCTGGCTTCTACTTCCTCTCCTTGTATTCTGTTAATGCCCAAAAGAACCAAATATCTTCTCCCTTTGTAGGCAGAAGTTGCCTCTTAACCTTCTCATCAATAATTAGTAGAGTTCTTTATGTCTCTCACTGTAAAGTGTGTTTTGTACACCTCGAATAATTCTTGAGGCTTTTTTCTGAACCATCTCCAATATGCATATCCTTTGTAAAGTGAGAACTCCAGAACTAAACCCAGCATTCCTCTCATCATTGCTCTATTCACAAGTAGATGACAAATGTGGAGAGGTAAAAGGACTAAAACATTGCATTGTAGTATTAGTGTCGTCTCCAAATTGAACATTGAAAAGAATAGAGGAGAAACTGAACTTGTGCACACAAAAACATAGCCAAATTTAAGTCATAGATGACTTCTGATTGCATGACTCTGGATGCTACCATATTCTTTCATTTTAAGTGTAAAAAGAATCCAGATATCTTCCTTTTTCTGGTCCAGTTCATGAAGGCTGTCTCTTCTTACTGAAGCATTTAAAAGACTTTATCACAAGTGAAAGATGAATTAATCAATTTAAGCCTAAGGCAAGCAAAGGTATATGTCAAGTTACAAGTTTCTGGTGAAAAGCTGTCTGGTGCTGTGGCTGATGTGTCCAAGTTGCATAGGAAGCTACGCAGCGAAATTGAAAACTGAGGAATATGTATGTGTCCAGTGTTGAACGCTGCTGAAATGTGTCTGTATTGGCACTGCATGGTCACAGAGAAGATTTCCGCTTGTGGAAATGAAAAATTAATGAGGAACAAGTCACTATTTTAGTATCTTATTGCACTAAAGGCAACTACTAGTTGATGCTTTTATTAACTGGAAAACTGAAAGGGCTGTCCAAAAATCAGTAAAAATGTCATTCAGTTTCTCTGTGGGCCTGTCTGCCGTAAGAGCCTAACTGCCAACTCCCAAATGTCTGGCTTGGTTAAGGGCTTTCATGTTCTAAAAGCTATTTTTGTTTGAAGCATGGATGGGACATCATGGTTATAGAACTGTGTTCATTAACGCATGCCATGACCTAAGTTGTCACACTATTCCTTAACCGTTTTAGCACAGTCTGGTCTGCCCACACTACAATGAAAAGATGTTGTTGGAACATGGCTGTGTTCTTAACTATGCTGTCGCAGTTAGAGTTGAAGATAGGCTCTTTATTTCAGCTGAAAATGTTTGGAGAAACCTAAACACTTCCTTCACTTTTACCATTGTTAATTGGGAACATTCATGGCTATCTCCGCTAGAAGGGTTTGTGGAATTCATTTTCTGCTATGATTTTGCTTAAGATTTTCAACACTACAGCGATGGGCACAGTGCAAGAACCTGGATAGACAGGACTCTCGCAGACACTTTTTAAAACTTGTCATTTCTTTAACTTCAGAACCTGAGAGGTGGTAATGACTTCAAAAATAGCTTTATTACCTGTGCATGAGATGTAAGTTGAAGGGAAAGGAGAGACATTTCTCAAAGTGTAGCATTATTTCAACATTTTCTTCCCGATTCAATATTTCTAGAAGCCGTCATCACAGCTGCAACTATAAGAGGAAATCAGTGATGCTGAATTTGCTGATGTCCTGATTAATCAAAACCAAGGATGTAAGATTGTAGACAGAATATAGTGATGATTAACTAGGACACAGTTATTTTGCAGGAAGGGAAATTTCATGTGAACTTGAGTTCCAAAGAGGGAGAAAGTCAGAAAATGAAAGCAAGAAAAAAATTGTGTAATAAGCACTAAAGCTGAGAACATTTTTTGAGACATCTCTGTTCTGACTAGGAACTCAGACCCTTTGGTGACGACAACAACAAATATAATAATGTATTTGTATTATTGTAGCACCTAGTATTACCTAGTTATTTAGCAGGACCCATTTGTGCTGGACACTGTAAACAGAACAGATACACCACCTACTTTGGAAGGCTGACCCGAGAACTAGTTAAAAAGAAAATTGCTGATAAACCACATTTGCAAAACATTAATATAATGTATTTACTATAGTTATAGTAGCCTCTCCTTTAATTTTATCCTATGTGTATGCCATAATGTAGGAACATAGGAAATGCTACATTGAACCCATCTATGGGTATGTGTCCAACAGTGGCCATTACCAGTTAGTTCAGAGGAAAGTGTAAGAAATCCTGTAGTAGGCAGGTATGGAATAACAGACAAAACAACTGCTTAGCAGTTGGCATATCTTAACGTTTGATATTTGTTTTCTTGTATTATTTTAATTAACTTTTCATTCAACGCGTCAATTATTCATGCACTTGACATGGTTAAATGCATTGTAAATCATCAGGGCAACGAGAGAATAATTCGCTTTCATGGAGTTACAGCATTTAAAGTTAATTAGGTTTACATATATTTGGTACTTTTGATGAAGGTAACTGGAAATGAACATTCTGTGTATGTGAGCAAATAAATGTTTTAGATACTGTAACGTGTGCTAACTTGATAAGAGTATAAATGTATCTGTGTTGATTATCCTGCGAAGAAGCCCAAGTTTTCTGCTTTCATTCATGGAATAGCAGTAGTTCAGTGTCTCTTAATCTCTTCTCCTTTAGAGTATATAAAATTGTATGGTTCTTCAGTAGTTTGAGTGTGCACATGCATTAGGATTGCCCCTTTGTTATCCAGACTTTGATTATTTGGACTTTGCATGAATGGTGGTTTTTGTCAGTATTATTTAGACATGGACAAGTACTACCCTTTTAGTGACTACATCCAAATAGGGGGAAATAAATGTACAGTTATAGGATCACAGAATTGACATACTGGATCAATTCAATATTGATCAATGCACATTGGAAAATATAATCCCAACAATACATATAATATGATGGGGTCTAAATTAGCTGTTACCACTCAAGAAAGATCTTGGAGTCATTGTGGCTAGTTCTTTGAAAACATCCACTACGTGTGCAGCGGCAATCAAAAAAATTAACAGAATATTGGGAATCATTAAGAAAGGGATAGGTAAGAAGACAGAAAAAATCATATTGCCTCTATATAAATCCATGGTAAACCCACATCTTAAATACTACAGGCAGATATGGTCGCCCCATCTCAAAAAATATATATTGGACTTGGAAAAGGTTCAGAAAAGGGCAACAAAAATTATTAGGGGTATGGAACAGCTTCTATATGAGGAGAAATTAATAAGACTGGGACTTTTCAGCTTGGAAAAGAGATGATAAGGAGGGATATGATAGAGGTCTATAAAATCATGACTGGTGTGGAGAAAGTAAATATGGAAGTGTTATTTACTCCTTCTCATAACAGAAGAATTAGTGGCCACCATATGAAATTAGTAGGCAGCAGGTTTAAAACAAACAAAGTATTTTTTCACACAACGCACTTTTTGAATCTTGTGCAGTTCTTGGCGATAACTTCCTGTGACAGTGAGTTCCACAGTCTAATTACATATATTTCCATTTGAGTTTTGAATTTGTCACTTGTAATTTAATTGAATGGCTACATGTTCTTGTTTTATGAGACAGGGAGGAAAAAAACCTCTGCATCTACCTTCTCTAGACTATTCATTTGATATATTTTTATCATGTCCCCTTTTACTCATCTCCTTTGCAAGGTAAAGAATCCCAATCTTTTCAGTCTCTCTTCATGTGGGAGCTCTTTCAGGCTCTTAATCATTCTGTGACCCCCTTCAAATATTGCCATATCCTTTTTAAGTTGGGGTAACCAGAACGGTGCACAGTATGCCATGTGAGGCCACACTATTGATTTATATAAATGGCTTTACAATATTTTCCATTTTATTCTCCATAGCTTTCTCTAAGTATCCTAAAGTCTTGTTGGCTTTTTGAGCACTGTTGTACATTGTTGTTACTCGTATTATCGTAGCATCTAGTAGCCATTGAGCAGAGGTCTTCACTGAGCTGTTTGCAGTGATGCCGTGGCCCCTTACTTGGGTTGATACAGTTAACTTGTAAGGTGTTAGGAGTACTTTTAATTTTTTCCATTCAGGGTACATTACTTTGCATTTATTGATTTGAGCTTCATTTTTTTTGCCATCTTGCTCATTTGCCTAGTTGTTTAAATCTCTCTCTGAAGCTCCTCACAGTCTTCTCCGGTCTTGATTTTCTGCTCTCTCACTATTCCCTCCCCTTTCCAAATCATTTACTCACAGAATCATTAAAGTGTAGGGCTGGAAATGACCTTTAGAGGTCACCTAGCCCTGCCATGTTGAGACAGGACCTAGTAAACCTAACCCATCCTGACAGGTGTTTGTCTAACCTGTTTGTTTTTAAAAACTCCAATGACAGGAATTCCACAGCCTTCCTTGGAAGCCTATTCCAGTGCTCACTAATCCTTATAATTAGGAAGTTCTTTTTCTAATGTCTAACCTAAATCTCCCGGGCTTTAGATTAAGCCCATTACTACATGGCCTACCTACCATGGACATGGAGAACAATTGATCACCATCCTCTTTATACCAGCCCTTAACCGATTTGAAGACTGTTATCCGGTCCCCCCTCAGTCTCCTTTTCTCAATACAGTAGATTCTGCTAATAGAAAACTGGGTGTTAACAACTTCTGGTTAACATTTTGACAAGAAACCAATCCCATCCCACTGACTTGATTGTTACTGGAATTTGGATACTGGCAACAGCATGCTGCTTATTAACATTTTTTGGAAGAACGTGTCTTTCTTCCCTCCCCGTCCCCCCCCAAGGCAATTTGCAAGGCTGCAGCCAGGGAAGCAAGCACTGGGACGTGCCTTCCCTGGCTGCAGCTCCACAAATTTGCCTGTGCCCGGTGCTCTGCCCATCCCACCACTTTCTTCTGAGGCTGCCTCCCAGCAAAGCAGGGGCAGAAGGGGCTGCAGGCCTCCCACTTATTTGCAACTGCTGATAGTAACAGGTATTTGCTGGCAGGCGAGGGGCGCTATAAGCGGAATCTACTGTATTAAACATACCCAATTCTTTTAATCTTTCCTCATTTCTAAATGTGTACATCTATTGCTTAAATTTTCTTTGCAACCAAGATTTGTTTCAGAGTAGCAGTCGTGTTAGTCTGTATTCGCAAAAAAAAAAGAAAAGGAGTACTTGTGGCACCTTAGAGACTAACAAATTTATATGAGCATAAGCTTTCACTTCGTCGGATGCTGTAGCTCACGAAAGCTTATGCTCAAATAAATTTGTTAGTCTCTGAGGTGCCACAAGTACTCCTTTTCTTTTTGCAAGATTTGTTGACATTCATGTATTTATTTCCTCAGTTCTGAGTGGTAAAAGCCCCTTGGTGTATTGAACATTGTTTTGTTTTTTGCATCTGGATATTGGAAAAATCAATAAATGGTGGCAGATATGACTCTGAAGCATTTGGGTATTTATGAAAGTAATTTTCTAATTGCTAGGGCCCATCACACACATTTTCCAGTGCTCTTCAATCCTGCTTTGCATCACCCTTCTGATTGCAGTAGTGTTCTTTCAGGTGTTCAGATTGACAGTCATTCCACACTGTGAGAGATATTTGGTCCTGGATGCGGGGGGATTTGATAGACCATCAAACTAATTTCACAGAACCTTAAAAAAAAAAGTCCCAAAGCAAAGGAGTAATGTACTAACCTGCTACACCTCTTATCATAGCTACCTGAATAGAATATTTGAACATAACTTTTGTTGCATGTGCAGGTAAAATACATTGAGAGCCTTTCGGTAAAGGGTTTCCATGGGACTGCATTCTCTGGGTGGGAACAATGGGAGCCTGAGAACCTTTGAGAGGAGGAAAATAATCATGAATGTGAACAAAGTCTGATTAATTCACTGTGTGTTCAAGTCTTGTCTACTCCAAGCCTTCTTTCTGTAGCAAGTAATGGAATAGACAATGGCAATTTCTTGGAGTCTGCTTGTTAAAAATTCCCTATGGAGTTAGAGATGCAGTGTCATGTAGTTTGGACCAGGATCTTAACTTCCCTGAAGTTTGAGGGGGTGGAAAGGAGTGCTAAGATCTGGGTTTTGGAATTTTTAGAAAAATAAATGTGATTGTATTTTTTTGTTTGTTTGTTTACTGTGCGTCCAGATTTTCCTTAAAACTCAAAAGAATCAATATTCCAACGAACACTGGGGAAAAGCCCATAGAAACCCTCTGTTAGCCAAGATATAGGACTTTTTACTTTCTCTAAGCAAAGTTTTGAGACACTGCCCAGTCATTTGTGGAAAGAATTGAATTCGTCAGCTCAAGTTTGGGGACTAATTCAAAAGAGTTTGCCAGTTTTAGGCTGGCAAAGGATTATAAATGAGTCTATCTGTCAGCAGCAGACACTGAAGACAAATGACAATGTAAGGCTTCCACAATAAACGTATTATCAGCTGCTGTTACTCTAGAATTATTCTTTCTACTTCACGGAATGTAAGAGAATTCTAAAATTAAATTGTTCCTACCCTTTTGTCCCCCATCACTCTGCCAAAAATATATTTTCTGTAGTTTATTTGTAATATTGAAATTTAAACAGCGTTTGCCTTTTAAGCTGGACAGACCTCGCACAGTTTCCCCATGGAATATGTTGTTTTGTTAACTCCAGACTCAACCCGTATCAAAAGGAGTGTTCAGAAAGAAGTGGTATAATCATGCTATTCTGTGCTAGGCCTCTGGCATGAAGTAAGGGCTTTTGTCTCGTTATTTTAATTTTTTTGAGGCAGAAGATCTTGTCTGGCAAAGTCGTCACTTGTGCAATGTGCCTGCACCTTTTTACAGATAAGATTATTCTTTCTGTGTACAATAACTTTGTAAATGTAGTTGTATTTTTCTCCGTTTAAGTTCAAAAACATATTCATAGATTCCAAGGCCAGAAGGGACCATTGTGTTCATCCAGTCTGACCTCCTGTATAACAGGCCACAGAACTTCCCCAAAATAATACAGGTACGCTGTCTTTATATGCAAAAAGACATTCAAGCAGGAGTTTAAATTTCCTTTTCTTTTGATTGATATTACATTTTTCACAAGGAGTTTGATCTTTTTTACATAAACATGTTAGTTTGCTGTGGTTTTCATGTTGACTCCTTTGAGAACCAGGAAGAAAGTTACAGCGTGAAAGGTAATATTGCACAACCTTTGAGGTCTACAAATGTTTGTATATAAAAATCAAACCACTCTTACAATTTCAAACTATTTAGACTTGTAAAACTAAATATGTACTAATGAAAATTTTTATATTAACTCAGTTCTTTTAGTTTTCAAAGCAAGGCACCGTTTTAGGAGCCAACTCCAGTGACGACTTTCCAGAGCTTTAAAGTGTTACCTTATTTTCAAAGAATTAATCTTAACCCATGGCCTTTAACATTTTCCCCCCACTCAAGCAGACACTTTCCAATTAATTCAGAGTTGGCATCTTAGCAATGAATATAAATAGGGAAGCCTGCAATAAATAGATAACTTGAAATAATAGTTTTAATAGTTCATGATTGTGAGCATATTTAATATATAAGGAGATTTTCTTAGTTAAAACAAAGAGTAAGTGAATGTGTATGAGATTACCAACATGCATCAAGGGTCTGGCATTGTTTGGACTGAAAAGAGCTGCACATGTGTCGATAGTTGATAATTCAGATAATTATTCATTTGGGTATAGCTGACTATTTCATAATGGGAGAGGGGTACAAGTTCTGTTTTTGTTTTTTATTTTGTCTAAATTAGATAGGGAAATGATTAATTACATAGCAAAATTTCTTGTCAAGCCATGAATAAATATGTTTAGCATTAGTATAGTTGTTTACAAACAAGAAATCCACACTGCTTGCCAAGGGTTTGATTAAAAAAAATAAATTCAATTCATCACACAGTCTCTGTAGGAAAGATCTTTATATTTGTATTGTTTGGCATACTGTAATTAAATGCTTTTTAAACATTTTAATTAGTCTGAAGCAAACCAAAAGCCTTTGCTCTGCTCTTTGTAAGCGCTTTTAGATGTCACCAAGCTAAGAGCTATTTATAATGCTGCAGGGTAGTCTGGTGCTGTTCTTTTTTACTACTTTTCAAGACCACTCAACTGCTTTTGCCAACATCAAGATTTAAATTTGATTGATTTGACAAAGGTCATCTGTATCTATATTTCAAGGGACTCATTGATAATGTCCAAAATAAATGAGTAGTTTGGTGTGTGCTCTCAAAGGGCCAAAATGTGGTGTAGGGTCCTATTCATTGAAGACCCCCAAGGAACTGTGGGTCAGACATTTTCTCCCCAGCGCCTTTCTGGGCAGGAACTTGAGGCTAGAGCAACAAAAGGATTTAGGCACCTAATTGCCACTTTAGATGCCCAAATGCAAAATTTAGGTCCTGAGAATACCTGCATAGTTACCACCTAACCCTGTAGGCTCCTAAAGCCCCGTAGCACTTAAATTCTGCCTGTGCACCTGCACATGGCTGCCTACCTCCTGATGCTACCAGGCTGCTTAGTACCTAAGCCAAGGCAGATTAACAAGCTAGGAGTTCCCCTGTAAGTATTGACAGAGGCCATCTAAGAACATGTCTTCCAGATTGGGCACCGCACAGAATGCAGCTGACGATGATGAGGTGGCTCTGCCCTGACACCCTAATATGCAGCAGTTAGAGCACTTACACAGGATGTGGGAGGCACTGCCTCAAATCCTTACTCTGATTCAGAGCAGGGACTGAGATCTCCTGTCTTGTCGGTGAGTGCCCTAACCACTGAGCTATGGGGTATTCTGGAGTGGGGCTCTCTCACTCTCCTGTTGAAGCTGTTTCACTTTGTATGAAATACTTAAATATTAATTAGTGCGGGGTCTGGAAACTGAGCCCAGAAGTGAGTGCAATAGACTGTTCTGGTCGTTCTGTCTCCCTCTGGCTCTATGAATAGTAAAGTATTTTATATAAAGTGGAACAACTTCAATAGGAGACACTGGAAGAGATTCATCCGAGGGTTTAAGGCGCTTACCTGGGATGTGGAACACCTGGGTTCAAGTCCTTGCTCTAGAATGGGAAGGGTGTAGATTTGAACTTGGGTCTCCCATATCCTGGGTGAGTGCTCTAACCACTGGGCCATTGGCCAGAAGGTCGCCACCACCTTCATTTTTTGCAAGAAAGGAGTTACCAACTCCTGGAGAGGGTTCATGCTTGTGAATCCCAGCTGGAGGGAGGCACCGAATGCCCTTTTGAGGGCTGGGGTTTAGGGCCCGCCCATCTCTGCATTTCCTACTTGCTAGTTTAAGCAGCTTAGTTTGCTGGCTTCTGTGAATCCCTTTTTTAGGCCCCTGTCTCTCCCCATGCATTATGTATGGAGCCTAGGCACCTAACTCGCGGCTGAGAATCCCACTGGGCAGTAGAGCATAAATTTAGGTATTGCAATGCTGAGCCTAAGTCCCCTTTGTTGATGTAGCCGTTGGTATAAAGGCTTGGTTTGCGCATTTTTCCTTGTATATCCCATCAATCAGCAATGGCTCACCATTGCCCAAGTCCAACACCCACTGATGTCTATTTATCAGTTGCAGTAGGCATTGCACTGGGTTCTTTGGGCACACCTCCATTATCCTTTAGCATGAATAATCTATTTCTAGCTAGTAGTTTACAAGGCCATTACTGAGAAGAATACAGGCACACATTACCATGTTTTTATGGTAAGTATATACACTAGTTTTCCCAAGCAGACCAAATTTAGCACTAAAATGGCAACTAAAATAAAATGGAAGTTTATAGCTGGAATAAACTCCATCGAATGCTGGCTAAGAGAAGGTGAACAGCAGTTCTCTGTGCCACCAGTGAGGTTTGTGCTGTGCTTATATTGAGCTCATTTTCAGTTCCTTTATTGTGCATTTGGTTTGTGGCCTTTAAAGAGTAATATATTAGTTTTAAATGAACAGTTGTGATTCTCAGCTGATGGTTTAAGTAAATCCTGTTATACTGCACGCACTCTTTTTTTGTTAACAAACAGTGTTGTTACACACTACCTCCTATGTATGAAACAACCTCTCTGAAATGATTTGTAGTGATCTCTCTTTAAATCCCTCCCCAGGATCTGTTCAGTTGGGTATAGCTGATTTTAAAAAAAAATTAAAGTATATAAGATGTTTACTGTGCAAATATAAAACTGTGTTAGATCATATTCATCTCCCCACTCCCTGAATGTTCCTTATCTGTTTATATTGTAAGCTTTGGTTTTAGGGACCCTGATTTCTTATGTAGCTGTACTGACCCTATAGTAACAATGCCCAGACCCTGTTTGGTTCCTTTCTCCACTAACACAATACAAATAGTAACTTGTATGTGAGAACAGAGCATTGTGGTAACATTGTGAAAAATCCCCAAAAGCTGGGAAATTTGAGTACACTCTTCTGATCTCTTCCAGCTGTGAAAAATTAAAAGTGGCCCCAAGAAGATAGTAAACTTCACATTTTGCTTTTGCACTTTTACAGGGTAAAACCATTCATCTGATTTTGCTTGGGTCTGATTTACTCAGAGGTTGAGAATTGATAAAGATTTTCATTATTAATGTAGATCAAGCTTATGTTGGATTTGCTTCACAGATGTGTTTAGGAATTAATTTAATAAGATGTTTTCTTTTTACAGAATGTTATTTCCTAATCAGTTTTCTCTTAAGAGTCCCGAAACAAGAAATTACTGTAATCTTGTGTTTCTATTCTTAAATCACCAATTTTGTATATTGCAATGATCGTTGCAGAAAATCTTAATGTAGAAGTGATATGTCATTTTAAAAACACCGTAGGAAATTATGGCTTTTGGCGACAGTTGGTAGTCAGTTTTGTAATGGAATATTGACTAGTACTCCTTATTCATTTCTCCCCACTTGATACAGAAGATTGGTCATATTTAGTTTCAAGCAATAGTGTGTGCAATGTAGTAGTTTGAGCCCTATCCTGAGTACTTTAACTGGGATTTTCAAAGCCACAAGAGATTTGGATGCCCAATTTCCATTAAAAGTAATGTACCTCTAAATCCCATAGGTGGCTTTGAAATCTCAGCCATACTCCTCAAAGCTAATCCGTGCGACTAATAATTTTCACCATTACCAAGCTATGCTTATTAGTCCAATTTTTAAATGGTTTCCAAGCAGATGCTTGTAAACAGTACTTTGCAGCCTATCAGAGGGCAGGGCCAAGCCCTAAATCGTTGTTGATTAATACAGATCTCCTTGAGACAGAGGATCTGCAGGTTACATTTCTGTTGGCCTCACTGCAAATCATTTTGTAACCCAGTTCCCTTGTCAGCGAGGGTAGTATTGGTCACCTGGGGTTAAGAGAGAGACCCTTATCCGATGCTCTATTACACAGAGATCTGGGTTGAGATTCACAAAGCAGCCCGTGATTTAGGCTACGTCTATACGTGCAGCTGTAACGATACAGCTGTGCTGCTACAGCACGGGCAGTGAAGACGCTTTATGCCGGCGGGAGAGAGCTCTCCTGTCGGCATAAAAAACCCACATCCATGAGCGGCAGAAGCTGTGTTAGTGGGAGAAGCCGACATAGCACTATGCACATGAGCGTTTGTCAGTGAAATTTATGTTGCTCATGGGGTGGAATATTCACACCCCTGAGTGACATAAGTTTTGCCAGCATAGGCTTGTGGCCCGGTCAGCACCCAGCTGTGGCCCATGTGACATCCTCAGGGCCATACAGTTAGTATATATATTGTGTGCCTGCAACACACATAACATAGAGAGCTGCGTATGTGGCCCACAGTGATAAATAGCTTGAGAACCACTAGTGTAGATGTAGATGCATCTTAGATGCATCTTCTTTAATTTTAACGTGTCTGAATCCCCTAGTCTGCCTTGAACATCTCAACCTTGATTACTGTTCCTTCACGCTGGCTTTTCTGTGATTGTTTTATGCTCACTCCATCTGTTTCTTCATGTAGCACTGTGACTTCTTTCACAGTTCAGATTTGCTGTTCAGATCATTTCAGGGCTGTGGGTTGGACACTCCCCTCTTGTTTATTGTACGTTGCTTTAAGCTAGGGGGAGGCTGCTGATAAATCGTATTGTGTGTTTGTTTCTTTGCAAGGAGAATGAGTCTTTCCCAGAAACTGAAATGCAGAAATTTTGAGGTCAAATGAAGCACATGATAAAGGGTACCTAAAGTAAAGATGGTGGCCAGATTCTCAGCTGGAGTAAACTGTCATAGCTCTGATATACACCGGCTGGGGATCTGGCCCAGTATATTTTCTGAGTGGGGTTTGGTTTTTTTTAATCCCAGACTGCATGTTGTGATGATTAACAAAATCCAAAAAGCTCTAGAAACAATGTCAGGCCTGTGAGCCATCCAGTCATCCAATAATGTGATCCTTAACATTGCACTCTAGCTGTGTGAAAACGTAATTTACTGATCATTAATTTTTAAACTGTCAGTTATTCCATTTAAAAAAAACCCTTCAAATTACTTTTATATAACCTCACAGAAGATAAAAATGATCATTCATCTTCCAGAAACTCTGCTCCCAGTGCATGGTTTTAATATACATAGCAAGGGAGGCTGGGGGTCCCAACAGAGGAAAGTCAGGACAAAAGTCCTGTTAAGGACTGAATTGTGGCTTTGATTCCAGCCCTGAACAGCATGCCGCCCCTGGAGCAGACCTGGAAGGAGATTGTGGCTCAGCCAATATAATCTGCCTTTGTCTCCCCCAGCTCTGAGTGGGACATCCCTTGTCTGCCTATACCTCCCACGGCGTTGGTGCATTGGAAGGGCAGTGCAAAAGCTCCACCTACTCTCTCTGCCAAGAATCATAGTGACAAATCTGGCTTGAGTCACAGCTGCATTTATCTGATGAAGTCCAATTCCTTTTGGTGGAATAGAAAGGAATTCTTCACATTAAAGAAGTAAGGGCTTTAGTTCCAAGTGTCTGGTTACAATCACTAGACAGACACTGCGCCCTGATTAAACAGTGTGCTTAAATTGAAAAGATTGTAATGCTTTCACAATATTATCATTGTAATTGATAACAAGGACACATGACTCAAACATTACCACTCTCCATTTTTATGCAGTCTTGTATAAATTTTATAGTTAAGAGTTGATGGTCATGCATTTTGATTTGCTGATGTTGACGTAGTAATAATTCAAAACCTCATATGCACAATAATTTGGGTTTTTCATTACTAGTGTTATTGTAAAAGAACATTTTTTAATTATTTGCAGGTTTTATATGTTAGACAAAGCATATATCATTCAGTATCCTTGACAATACATTTTATGCTTTAATTAAAGTTCCTCCAGTTTAGAATTCTTTTTCAGGAGTTTCCATCTATCAAAACAATAGTCTGACCTAGATATGAGTTTCTGTGATACTGCATTCCCCTCTGCATGGGGAATACATGTCAAACATATGTCTCAGGTGACAAAGTATTAAGCTCTCCCGAGTCTCTGTATCTGATAAATAACTGCTCCTTATCTGATTTTTTGTGGACGAGAGCAAAATATAGTATTTTGATATTGTAGGTAAATACACTGTACTTTTCTCTAGGGAAAAGTTATGGAATGAAAATCATTTGGGCTGTGGGTTAGATTCAATAATTATTCCCTTGACATCAATTTTTAAAACATGGTGCTTGGGCCAATCCTTTACCGAAAGGAAAATGTGGAGTCCAGCAGATAACGGTAGAAAGTAGATGTCCATACATTTCATCACAAGTCTCAGAATATTTGGCGTCACTGTTAACTGCCCCAGGTCCTGGAATCCTGTGATTATGTGAGACTTTCAGCTTTAATGAAAATAAAGCAAGTGTCTAGCCCAACTGGTGCAGAGAAAAGATGAAATCATGGCCTGAGGAAGTCCTGATAAAAGCCAGAAGGCAAATATTTTTCAAGGGTCATAGGTGGGAGTTTGTGAGGGAGGTGTTTTGCATCCTAATTTGCATTTTAAAGTAAAAAAAAATGTTTTCGGGCCAGACATGCAAAAAAGACTTCTAATTTTACACTTGCAATTTTGGGGATACAATTACATGATATCCAGATGGTCAACTGTCTAAAGAATATGGAAATTGTCAGACTAGACCTGTATCTAACTAGTTAAATCTCTGACAGTGGCCAGTCCCAGATGTTTCAGAGAACCTGTCTACATCACTGACAGGCAAATCTCCTTTGCCACGAATGCTCACAAAATTGGGGTTGGGGTGTGGGACAGGGTGTGGGCTCTGGAGTGGGGCTGGGGATGAGGAGTTTGGGATGTAGGAGGGTGCTCTGGGCTGAGACTCAGGGGTTTGGAGGTGGGAGGGGGATCGGGGTTGGGGCATGGGGAGAGACTCAGGGGCGTGGCCCCTGACGCAACGCCTCCCGGAGCAGGACCGAGCTATGTTGTGCAGGCCCAACCCAGCACCCCGGCCGGAGTGGGGCCAAGCCATTTGGTGCGGCCTCCGACCCAGCGCCCCAGCCGGAGTGGGGCCGAGCCGCTTGGCACGGCTTGGGGCCGGCTTAAAATGGCTCGCGGGACAGATCCGGCGGATCCGGCCCACGGGCCGTAGTTTGCCCACCCCTGACTTAAGCTGACCTCCTGCATAACACACAGGCCACAGAACCTCCCCAGTAGAATTCCTAGAGCAGATGTTTTAGATCATCCAATCTTTATTAAAAAATGGTCACCATGACTCTTCGTAAGTTGTTCCAACAGTTATTTACTCTCACTATTACAAATTTACACCTTATTTCCAGTTTGAATTTGTGTATCTTCAACTTCCAGCCATTAGATTGTCTTTATACCTTTCTCTGCAAGATTGAAGAAATCATTATTCAATCTTTGTTCCCCATGTAGGTATTTATAGACTGGAATCAAATCACCCCTTAACTTTCTCCTTTAGTCTATTACTATAAAAGGCATGTTTTCTGATCCATTAATCATTCTTGTGACTCTTCTTTTAACCCTCTCCAATTTATCAGCATCTTTCTTGAATTGTGGGCACCAGATCTGGACACAATATTCAGCAGCAGTCATACCAGTGCCAAATACAGAGGTAATCTAACCTCTCTACTGCTACTCAGGACTCCCCTGTTTATGCACCCCAGGATTGTACTTGCCCTGTTGGCCATAGTGTTGCAGTGGGAGCTCATGTTCCGCTGATTATCCATCACGACCCCCAAATGTTCCCTAAGTACTGAACGATCCTCCAGGTGTTTACTACTCTGAGAACGTCCTATTGCTATGAATAGTTCCACCTATATCACTGGGACTGTGTCCAGTATTAAGTTTGTGCAAGATTAGGCCACGTTAGGTCCTAACTACTATGTTGACTGTTTTTGCTCTTTAGATAGGTGGGCAATTTTGTTCTCATTTTTTCACCATCTTTGTAGAACTTGATTTCCAGATTAATTAGTACACTTGGTGCTTTGCTACCAAAATAATATGGACTTGATAAATGGTATGAATGGAACAAATGAGATTAAATAATATTTAATTTCTTCTAGTTATGTTGGAGAGGCCATTTCTGACCCGAAAACGTCTCTTGCCACATGTTGATTCTAAATGTGCAGTCAGACGGTGAAATACTAGTGTAATGCCCTCAGCTGAAAATATTAATGAAGCAATATCCCATATCTGATACTTTTTCAAAAAATTATCTAAAAGTCTCTTTATTTTTTTTCTCCCATACTGCATTCTAATCTGTTGTGTAAGTAAGGGGTCTGTCAAAAATACAAAGGGAAGGGTAACCACCTTTCTGTATACAGTGCTATGAAAGCCCTCCTGGCCAGAGGCAAAATCCTTTCACCTGTAAAGGGTTAAGAAGCTAAGGTAACCCTGCTGGCACCTGACCCAAAATGGCCAATGAGGGGACAAGATTCTTTCAAATCTGGAGTGGGGGGGAACAAAGGGTTTGTCTGTCTGTGTGATGCGTTTGCCGGGAACAGATCAGGATGCAAGTTCTCCAACTTCTGTAAAGTTAGTAAGTAATCTAGCTAGAAAATGCGTTAGGTTTTCTTTAATGGCTTGTAAAATAAGCTGTTCTGGATGGAATGTATATTCCTGTTTTTGAGTCTTTTTGTAACTTAAGGTTTCGCCTAGAGGGATTCTCTACGTTTTGAATCTGATTACCCTGTGAAGTAGTTACCATCGTGATTTTACAGAGGTGATTCTTTTACCTTTTCTTTAATTAAAATTCTTCTTTTATTAATCTGATTGATTTTTTCATTGTTCTTAAAATCCAAGGATTTGGGTCTATGTTCACCTTCACCAATTGGTGAGGATTATTATCAAGCCTTCCCCAGGAAAGGGGGTGTAGAGCTTGGGGGGTATATTTTGGGGGAAGATGTCTCCAAGTGGGCTCTTTCCCTGTTCTTTGTTTAACACACTTGGTGGTGGCAGCATAGGGTTCAAGAACGATGCAAAGTTTGTACCTTGGGGAAGTTTTTAACCTAAGCTGGTAAGAATAAGCTCGGGGGTCTTTCATGCAAGTCCCCACATCTGTACCCTAGAGTTCAGAGTGGGAAAGGAACCTTGACAAGGTCACACTAGGGGAATAGTTAGCTTTCTATTAATATAATTGTCATCAGGTACAAAGGGTACATGAAAACAGTGACATCATTGTTAGATCCCAACTGCTTCCTTGTGCTAGGACTCAGTGTGTCATCCTGTAAACAAAACAAAGCATTCGGAGTATTGTCATTGCAAGGAGTGCCGAGCTAAAAATAGATATCGTACCAGCCATGACAGCCTGGAAGTTCACAGTTTTCTCTTTGCTGCCCACCGTGTCCATTTGGAATTTCATAGTGACGGTGGGGATACAACTCATTTCTTTCTGCTCCACAAGCACAGACCACGGTCACTTGAGCAGAAGTCTCTTATCAAGTATGGGGCCTGGGACACACAGTCCAGCATTCCGGGTTCCATTGAGCTAGGGAACTGAGCCAGTTAATTCTTGAATCTCTTCCCATATTGTGACCAAAAGGGAATAAGGGAGAATTCCAGGAAGAAAAATGTCACAAACAAGTCCCCTTGGGAGCTAGGCCTGGTCCCCATGCTGAGCACATCCCAGCCTGCTACAGAACACCTTGGATCTGAACTTTTCTCTCACTCCTGTCAAAGGATTTCTAGGTCCACAACAGTAATCCCTTCAGAGAGACAGAAGGAACACATCATTGAATTCTTTCGGCAGTCTTTCCCAGTCCAGCAAATAACTTTTATTTCTCTTGACAGCCAAATCAAATGACAGGTTTCAGAGGAACAGCCGTGTTAGTCTGTATTCGCAAAAAGAAAAGGAGTACTTGTGGCACCTTAGAGACTAACCAATTTATTTGAGCATGAGCTTTCGTGAGCTACAGCTCACTTCAAATGGTGGAGCATTCTGGATCTGAGTTTGCGGCAGGTATGGAGAGGAGGGCCTGGAGCACTGGCTCAGCGCATGAAATTCAAATGACTCATTGGATTTGCAGAATAACTTTGCAGACACATGGCGGTTGGAATCTTGAAACCTTTCTTTCTAGTGAGGTGAATTAACCAGAACAAAGTATCCAACAGAGTGCCAAATTAGTTATATCAGGTGAAAGGTTTTCAGTCTTCTCCTTAGCCAGCAGGACCCCTGAACTAATATGCTAATTACTAATATGGACTGCTAATCTGCAGTCCAGATATTATAATCCACATCCATTCACAATTTATTTTCTATTCTATACAGGTTTTGGTACTGTGCTCTTCACCACAGTATCTGAGCACCTTCCAGCAATACATTAAACCGCATGCCTAACGTCTGTCCCATGTTGTGCTTTCTCTCCCCAGATGGAGAATCATACACACTGCATGCACACGCACACCTCTTGCTATGTTTTATCTTAGAGAAGGCAAGGTCAAATAAATGCACCCTGCACTTGGAGCGGAAAGGAGTGATGGTTTGAGCTTTGTGACGGTTCTTAGCGCCATATATCTCCAAAAGTGCACACAGCACAAGCATAACAGCCATTGACAGCCTAAATAGTTTTGCAGCTGTGGTTGATTTGTCTCCTGACTTAGTGGGAATGGTGGCCATGCTTCCAGTCCCAGCAGTTAAGAAAATCTATTTTCCTGCCTCTCCCCATCAGCCAGTCAACACCTGGCTGGGGAATCTGAATTCTTTCCTGTGTTTCCACCAGAGTTTTTCTCCTGATGAGGTAACAATTATGCTTTTTTTTGGACTAATTTAAAATCTAGACCCATTTTACAGTGGTAAAAAACATTAAAAATGTCATTATATTCATATTTCTTCACACAGCCACAAGCTTTCCTGTTTTCCTTTTTAGATAACTTGCCCTCTTTAAATTTGTGACTTTCAGGCTTTGGAAGTTCCTTCCCAAAGAAGCAAAATAAAATTCTACACCATTTTTATAAAGTAAAATTAGATGGCTTGGCTGTAAGTAGAAGAAATAACCCAGGTCTTCTCTCCAAGGGGATATTTTCCATATTTTCCACTTTTCCATATTGAATTGCACTGTCCTCTAGTGGATGTGTTGAGCAATTGATTTCATGTTTATGTTTGTCTAAATCTTTCACACCAATGTGATACATATGCTGAATCTTTGTAAATGGACTGTTAGATGGGCTCTAATAGGAAAAGTTAGTGGATCTGAGTAAGATTTCAACATTGAATAAGGCAGGTTGCATTTAACCTGCAGTTAAAATAGCATTTTCAAGGCATTCATAAATGTTCATATCCCAACTATCAGTGGGAACAGATGCATATTGAGCAAAGATATGCCTATATGATTTCAACCTTTTATTACATCATTTGAGTATTGTAGCTAGCAATAGTGCTTATCTCTCTTCTGGACTAATCTCATGAATAAGTCAGTGTGTAATCACACTGCAACTCTGAGTTCAGTATAATGTCCAGCCTGTATTTTTGTAATTCTATATAATTTATGTGGCAATTGAGTATTTTTGAATTTAATGCTAAACACCATTAAAAGTATATTTCAAACTTAATTTTAGTGCTATCAGAATCTGTTCAAATTTCTTTCCATTGAAGTTATTTTAACCCTCAAAATTCTGACCTTTTCAGAGTGCTAAAAAATAAAAATGCTTTTTAGTAGGGGTGCATCCAGAATCCATAGTTTAGTTTGTAGATTAGTTTTAGAATCCATTTTTAGTTTTGAAAATAAGAGTATTTAAAATACTTTTTCCCTGGATAAAACAGAATATATAAAGTTGCATCTTGTTTGGTTTTTTAAGTTTTTAACTTAGTAAAATGTTGGCCTGTGTGTTCCTTTCCCTTGTTTTGCATATATTTTGTAATGCAAATAATGTATGTGTAAGTCTGTGCCAGTATATGTTATAACGAAATATATCATATGCTGATCCATAGGAAAACATTGAGAGCCATGCACGCCCATTGATTTTTTGTGCAAAGGTTCCATTTACTTCTCTATTCACATAGGATTGATGTGGCTCTTGAGCCATATGTCGTGGTTCTTAAGCAGTAGAAAAGGATGTTATAGAATTGAATTTCTGTTAAAAAGATATTTGCAAGAGTCTTGTGGGCTGAGGCATTTGGACTGGGAATCAGGAGATTTAGATTCAGTTCCAGCTTTGCTACAGACCCCTGTGTGGCTTATGGCAAGTCTCTTGATCTTTCTGTGCCTCAGTTCCCTGCCCAAATAGTGTGGATGGTTCCCTGCTCCTAGAATGTCTTGTCTGTTTAGTTTGTAAGCTCTTTGGTGCAGAGACTTTTCCTTTGCTGCATGTAGTGCAGCGTCTAGCGCAATGGGACCAGCTCTCCTTTGCAGTCCAGGTGCTGCAGTAAGAAAAGTGAGACATAACGAAAGTGTTAAGGGTGAGAATAGTCTTGCTTGGGGGTTTTTGCATTATTTTTTCAATCATTTTGAGATCCATGTATAGTTTTTAATAACTACATCAAATCCATCCGAGAAGTCTAGAACGAGTTCATTCACTAAACTTTCACCATTAGAAAGCGGCATTCAAAATTGATTAGAAAACAAGTATAGTGTATGTGGTGATTTTCAATGTAATCCATCATAGATGTGGTGTTCACACACATTGGCAAAACGGTACAGCCCAGTCTGATCAAAAACGATGGCTTAATAGTAAGGAATATATTGGCGTGGTGGACTGCATTGGAGAGCCATTATACTTCAGTCATTGCATCAGTCATTGCATCAGTCTCTGCTTTTCATGATCACTGTATTCATGCCAGAAAATATAAACATTCAGATGAAACCAATTTGAAAACCTCCAGGATGAGGGGAGGTTAATTTACCACTAAAAGGCAATGTGTTGTAAAGGAGTGAGATTGGTGTTGGGAGACAGGAACACCTGAGTTATAATCCAAGCTCAACCACCAACTTCTTGTATGGACATGGAAAATCATTTCACCTCTCTGCCTTGCCTGAGTTTCCCTGGCTGCAGATTAATGATACTTACCTCCCTCAGACAGGTGTGAGGATTCATTCCCTACCTGCCAAAAGCACTGTACATACATTAACATGCTGTAGTAATGCCAAGTAATACTAACTTCAGCAAAGTTAAATGTGTTCCCCAAAAACTAAAAAAGACTTGTCAAATCCCAGCACAGAACTGACCACTACCATTTTAATTTAGGTCATTTTTCTCTAAATTATAGCAGTTCTCTCAATGCTTTGCCAGTCTCCCACTATCCCCCGAACACTATGGCAAAAGTGCAATACAACTGAGTTCATACTCAGAAAAGTATTTTTTAAAAGTGGATTCTAAATTTGTAAGGCCAAATACCTGATTTTCAGAAGTGCTGAGCACCTACACTTTCAGTGCAAGTTGCGGGTGCATAAGGCCTCTGAAATCAGGCCCAAAGAGTCTGCACCCTCAGAAGGACAGATTGATATATACAAATAACACTGTTACATATAAATCAGACAAATAAGCAAATCATGAGTGATACATCTTCCAGCCTAATTAGAAGTGTAATTTGCATACCCAAAACTGAGTGTTGTGGGTGCCAAGTTTTGGAGAGACAAAATTAAAGGCCAATGTGTGGCACTGAACGTTTATGTCCCATGGAGCTCAGTTTTGTCCCATGGGTGCATGTTTTTTCTTGTTTGCTTTTTAATAAAAAGAAAAGAGCAGATAACATTAAAATATGGAATAACTTTTGTGCACTCTCCGAGGGCAGCACAACCTTTAAATGATAACCAGCTTAATCTGCAGCAAGGGATATTTAGGGTAGATGTGAGGAAAAACTTTCTAATTCTAAGGGTAGGTAAACTCTGGAAAAGGGTTCCAAGGGAGGCTGTGGAATCCCCATCATTGGAGGTTTTTAAGAACAGGTTGGACAATCCCTTGTCAGGGCTGGTCTAGGTTTACCTGGTCCTGCCTCAGTGCAGGGGGCTGGACTTGATCTCTCAAGGTCCCTTCCAGCCCCATATTTCTATGATTCTAGGATACAGTGCTCTTTGTATTTTGGCAGAAATGTGGGTCTGGACCTGGCTGAGACTTCTATATCTGCTCTGCTCCTGGGAACAATGTGTCTCCATTTTACTTGTCTCTTCATTTTGGCTGCCCAGCGTAGAACAGGTCTCCTGAGCATAGCTTTATATTTTCTTGGATTATATATTCAATGAAGATTATCCGTACTGTGTCTGTCAGATTAAAAAAAGAAAAGTACATGGATGAGTGTCATCCATTCTTTGGTTTATGGATTCAGAATTCTTCAGAGAGTGTTACAAATCCAGATGACATCCTTGGAGTTTGCTTTTGGATCTCTTCCTTTGCTAAAAGTATGTAAAATCACATGCAGCCAGGTTTATGTGGGTGGTCTACTGCAGCAGGTAATGTATGCAGGGAATCCATTCCTGATCCACATTTCAGATGGTATGACTAATGGCACCCACATTGAGTATTGTAATCGTCATGCCCAGGCATGTCAGACATATGGGGTATGCCTACACCTCAGGAAAAGACCTGTGGTCAGCCAACTCGGGCTTGTGGAAATTGGGCTGCAGGGCTACAACATTGCAGTGCAGAAGCTCAGGCTGGAGCCTGGGCTCTGAGACCCTCCGTGGTCCAGTCCGAGAATGTACACTGCTGTTTTATAGCCAGGCAGCCGAAGTCAGCTGGCCAGGCTCTGAGACTCGGTGCCTCTAGTTGTTTATTGCAATGTAGACGTACGCATGCAAAGCAGAAAGTTAAAACTGAGAGATGGGAGATCTAGGTTCTGATCCTGGCTCTGCCACAGGCTTCCTATGTCACTTTGGGCCACTCAATGCAACGCACATTTACCTGATAAGAGAGCTGTAGGGCTTGATTCATTAGGGTTTGTGAAGCTCTTGGAGGCCCTCACGTTATAGAAGTGCCTGTTTGTTTTGGAGGATGGCTGCTGGAGCTACAACCCTAAACACATGGAGTATTCTGCTCTTTGGAAAAGTGTCCATCTCTGACATCAGACTGGAGCTGACAAAAATGAGCACAGAGATTGTAAGATTGTCCCCTGTATCCATCCTCCGGAGGCTAGATTCACAAAGGGGATTTAGGTTCAGCATTGCATCGCCTAATGAATAGGCGCACTGCTGCCTAATGGAATCCACAGCCCCAAGTTCGGCATCAAAGCTCTCTGAACAATGTATAGGGAGAGTCAGGCACCTAAGAGAGGGAGCCACAAAAGGCAGCAAGCTAAGCGGGGAGGTGCCTAAGCCAGCCAATAGGAAATGCTGAGGAGAGCAGTGGGACTTAGGCACCTATTTCTGCTCAGGATTCACAGCCGTGAACCCACTCCTGGAGTTAGGTGCCTAAGTCCTTTCTTGGGCCAGAGAGAGAGAGAGAGTGGGAGTGATCCGTTAGCCCAGGAGTTAGGTCACTCACCTTGGATGTGGGCCAAGTTCAAGTCCTTGCTCCCATGACTACCTAATTATTTTTTAAAAGTGGAACAGTTTCACCAGGGAGCTCTCTGGAGAGGTGGGAGCCCTTGGTTCAAAACTCCCTGCTCCACAGCAGGCAGAGTGGGAATTTGAACCTAGGTCTCCCACAACCTGTGTGAGTGCTGTAACCACTGGGCTACAGGCTATAAGAGCACCACCATCATCTCCTCCTCCTCCAGCATTTCATGCGGTGCTCGATCTGTTCGGCTTAATGCTTAATGGATCGGGCCCTACAGGCAAGATAGGCAGAGGAACATCTAATTTGAGGATCTCGCTGGGACTTAGGTGCTGGTCATCAGGTCTGAGGCAGCTATGTGTAGGATTACTGGCAGAAACTCAGGCATCATGGGAATTCGGGTACCTGCAAGTCAGCTTGGAGCTGAGCATGGGTTTTGTGTAGCAGTTAGGTGCCTAAATCCCTTTGTGGGTCTATCCCAAAGAGTTTTACTGAGGCTACCTTACCTCCAGCTTACGTCTGTATAAGTTAGGATGCTGTCGACACCATGAGCGAAAAAGCCACCCCCCTGAGCGCTATAAGTTACACTGGCCTAAGTGCTGGTGTGGACGGCGCTATATTGGCAGGAGAGCTTCTCCCACGGGCATAGGTACCGCCACTCGCAGGGGCTGGGGCCATTAAATCGATGGGAGAGCGCTCTCCCATCAGCGTAGAGGGTCTGCACTAGCAGTTGCATTGGTCCCGCTGCCCCACTGTAAATTCTGCAGCGTAGCCATAGCCTCAGTCTGCTCTTACAAACCATTACTGCTGGGACCTCAGTGTCTTCCCATGGCATACTCGTTTACAACCTCACTTTGACAGCTTCCCCGTTTTTGAAGGTTTCTGGTTTCAGTCATTTTCCCTTAGTTGACTCATTGCCTTGAAGGTAGAAAAGCAGGGGGCGCTCTTTGAAAAGCAGTATCTACCAGTATGCTGCTCACCTGCCCTTCTTGTTCATCTGTTTCTGATACCTGAATGGATCAGTTATATAAAATTATATATCCACAGACCTGAAGCTAGGACCTTTAACAACGGGTTGTTGTCAAACTTGTTACATACTTAGACCTATCAACTGTGATATAGTGCCCCGTTAGCCTGAAAACACATTCCAGCTATCACGCAAACTCACTGTATAGCATTCAAATATATGGAAAATATTTCAGACATTAGATGGCACCTTAGACTTCATATTCCCACTGTTTTGCCACAATCACCCACAAAAAAGAAGACAAAACGTATGAAAAATTACCTGCTTCATAGTCTTTAGATATGTCATTAGCTGGTGAAGGGGTTAAATAGAGCTTATTTATATTTGAAGAGGAGAGGTCAATCAATATGTTTAGGTGCCTGGAGGTATAAAGAGGTTTTGTCAGATTTCAATCACAGCAAGCTATAAGGAAGTTCTTTGTCAATGTAGCTTTTAATTCACTGCAGATACGGTTTTACTGACATTTGCTGAGCAGCTTGTTTCAGCTAAAATAAATGGATCAAGCTTCAGAGCAACTGATTACCGCAAGGTCAGACAGCAATATCAGTAATTTTAGAATATTGTTTATGGTATAGAGGGAGGGTGAGAGTGTGTGGAAGAGAGAGAGTGACAGAGATCTTACATTGGTAGTAGATGGACAACTAATCCAGAAGATTAGTTTTTCCTACTGTCACAAGATTAGATAACATTAATTTGTCTTTGGTAGAAGTATCTCACAAAGAGAACATTAGCAGCAGTTTTGATTTTGGGAACCTGAGTATTGCAGTCATTTTCATCTTGAATTACTTGTCTAGATAGATAGATATGGTCTTCTGATTTCATGTCACTTCCCTATTCGGGATCAGCTGTCATGAAAATTGGTCTCTCTGAGGTCTGCACCTATCCGGTCCAGATACCAAGTTGTTTGGCCTTCCCCTTCAGTGTCTTCTATCCATGATCATTGTGTGTATATGAAGATATTCTTAAAATTATTTTTCCACTTACAATGATTAGATTCATTATAATTAAAGTATTAATTTTTATTTTATTTTATTTTAATTTATTTTTTTCAAGCTATCAGAGATACTCGATACTAAATAGATGTCATTGCTGTGGAGTGCTAACATGCATCATTGTTCTAAGTCTGCTCTAGTTGTTCTACAGTAAAATGGGAGGGGGGGAAAGAAAGAAAAATAGAAACATGCAAATATCTAGTTTTTCACCAAAAACAAGTGCTCTCTCCTGTTTTTCCATCAAATACAATATTCATGTTGGCACTGTAGAATTCAGAGGATACTTGGCAGACTGGAACTCTGCAGCTGCAGACAGCTAGACGTCCTGTTTATAGATTTATAAATGGATTTTTGGGGTTAGGGGAATGCTTCATTGATGCCCCCTCATATTAATTCTTAAATGTACGATAACTGAATGTTGTAATATGTTTTTTAAGACTTCAGAACATTTTAGAGACCAAGAAATATATAGGAAGTTCCATAATAGGCAGTTACATATTATATAACTGTACAAACTGAACTTAAAGTACCAGTAGACCAAAGCTGTCCACATGCCATACTGTGAATGTTCTTACTTGCCTGCAACATAATAACTGACTGGATTTTGTCAAGGAGCTATACAGCTTTAAGAGTAATCCATTAGCACAATTACTGTGTTAAAAATTGTAGAACTGCATTTATTTTTTTTTTGAAGTTTTAAACTTTTAACATTTTTGAAGGGTTTGTTTGGTATCGTGATGACAGGATAAACAAAAAGTAATTAACTGTAGTTCACAGCTTCATTATTTAAAATGATACGGCAATGCAGAATGTGTGCATAATTATATGTATGTAATTTTATAGAGAGAGACAGACAGAAATATGTATATGCATATTTTTGTGGTATATGTATGTACACACAATACTGATGGATATTTCATTTTTGCATATTAATGGTATTTTGACATTTACAAAAGGCTCAATACTGTCCTCTAGCACGAACAGCTCTCACGTTAACACGGTTCAGTTTCCACCACTAACTCTGAAACTTGGAGTTGATGAGATGTATATTGAGTATCTAGCTGTAACGATGCCTTCACGTTACTGCCCATTGTTTTTTCTTCACTGGAAGGCTACAAAACTGGTTGTAGCTCGCCTCAATGGAGATTTCAAGTCTACTGTGTGTGTGTGTCTGAAGAAGTGCTCTGTGTAGCTTAAAAGCTTGTCTTTTTCAGCAGCAAAAGTTGATCCAATAAAAGATATTACCTCACCCACCTTGTCTGTGTAAAAGGAAACACTTGCCCTGTGGAGATGCCTATATCTAGATTACCCTACTAAAGGTTACTGAAATATAGACTTGTCTTATAGGACATGAAGTTGGATAGAAATGTTAATTATTAATATGTTGTTCAAGGTGATCTTTCTTGTATGCAGGCAGAGTACACTACTCTAAATGTGCATTTATGTTCCAGGTGCATCAGATGCTGTTTATGTTAATATATATTTATCCCAGTGTTCAGTGGGTGGGTTCTTAATCCCCACTGCGCAATCTGCACACTTACAGGTTTTCTCCGTGCACATAAAATACTAAAAATCTTTTCATCCTAGCACAGCATCTGAATGCTGTTACAGTTACTTCAGAAGACCGTTATTTAGAACTGCAAGATCTACTCAGGGTAGGGAAGCAACAATGTTCCCAAATTTCAGCAGAGTTTATAAGTGAATCTTCTGCACCATTTCAACTGATCTGTGGTTTATTTATAAGATTACAATAAAACCCAAGATTGAATTCTCCACCTGATTCAGTGTCTTATTGATTGAATCTTTTTAGACTCATCTCTGATTTAACAGAGTATTTTTATTAAAGCCAGGCATACAAACATCAATTATCCAAGCTGCATCTAATTTCCTTCAACATTTTTTTTCTCCTTTAGCTGCCAATGGATTAGGAGAACTGATTAGAATTCAACTTGAAAACTGAAAAGCAGATACTTAAATGAGAAATTCTGCATTAGAAATTAAAATATATGTATTGGGCATAAAATCCTCTTCCTTATCTTTAGTAATGTCAACACACTTGCTTAAGTTGATTTATCACATGCCTGGTACAACGTCCCCAAATTAGGAACATATTTTAGAAAAGACAGAGAAGTGTCTCTTGTATGCACCACTGTTGTAGTACAAAATTACAGTATATTTTAATGGTAAGAAACTTTGAAGTAGACGTGACAGCAAATGAAGACAAACATAGGGATGGATTTTCAGCAGCCGGCCTCAACTTTATTAAACTTAACATACGGGAAGAGGGCTACCCACCCTATCATGCATTTTAAGAGGTTCCAGTGCAGGGCTTCTACCATATAACCCATAACTCAGGGTAGACCCTCCTCAGCCTACCCCCAGGACTCAGCTCACTTTTCTGAGTTCTACCACCACCGTGCAGCGAGGGGGATAGACGGTGCTAAAAGGGAGAACCTGAGCCCATGAAGTCTTCCCCTATCCCATAAGCACAAAGCCCAATCAGTAAAATTCCAGGTCTTTTACTTCTGGGGACTGTTCGTTTTATCCTTTTAACAACATTGGAAACTGGCCGCGAATTGCAACAAACTAAAACCCTTACGAAATACGATCACTAATGATTAAATCCTATTCTTATGTAACTTAACTGTGCCTCCAGCATGAGTGAGGAAGGCAAAAAAAACTCCTGGGCCTCTGCCAATTTGGTCCCTATGGGAAGAAAAAATTCCTGCTCCCAAAACAGGTGATTGGTCAGACCTGGAGCATCCGCAGAACGCAGCTCTGAGATTACCAGTATTGGGTGAGGAGGATGGGGCTGCTGGAATGGTCAGAAAGAGGCTCCACATGGCCCAGGCTAGGGTTTTAAGTCAATGAAGGGGGAGGGCGAGGAATCAATCAGCTCCCTTCCTTCCTGATGAAATGAAATGAAATGAAATGAAAACAAGACTATGTGCATGAAAAATGCATGCATTTAGCAAATTGAAAGATGTCATTAAATAAAAATATTGACACACATATCTGAACCATGTGGAGAAGAGAAAAGTGATTTGAAGTGAATTAGGAGTATATATTGGTGTAATGAGGAGATTATTCCTTTCCTTATGTCATCTTGTATACTGCAGATGATGAAGTACCATACATAACACTACATACATAGCTAGTTATTGCTAGTGTAGGTACAGTACTTAAGTGTAGCAGCTGTTGTCTTGTATATTGAATTATGGTACCTAACTTCTGTTTTATTAATTTAGATGGAATACATGGGTCAAAGGTGTTCACGTGACCTAGTCACTGTCCAACATTAAAGAGTGTTAAACAAGGTGTATAAAGAGATCTAAGCCTGCTTAGTACCATGGTGCAGAAACACCATAAGAATCATCTTTAACCTTTTATTAAAGATACAGAAATGAAGGATTCTGTTAAAGCATTTGAAATGTAAAGTATTAAGTAAGGCTTTCATTTTAACAACATCCCTTGTTCCCTTTCCCTTTAGCTGTGAAGTTTTAGACGGAAAAAAACCCTTATTTGCCAGTCACTTAGATGATATCAAAGATAGTTATAACTGTCCTTTTGGGTAAAAGAGAAGAAATTAGTTGAGATTCACTGGAGCTGCTGCTGCTGTTAAAGTCCAATCCTGTTTCTTCTCAGGTGGTGGTTGGGATTCACCTGTAGCTGGGAAGGATCGCAATGTCATTGGATCCTCTCTCTGGCCTGACTAGGTCAGGACATCTCTTAGGATCAGGATGATGAAAGTTAAGAGTCCCAGGAAACAGTGGGAATGGCAGCCATGATGGTGAAGCTCACTCCAGTAGCCTCCGTCTGTTCTTCTGTCCTTTCTCCCCCCAAAGTCTCTTTGTTTTAAGCACCCAGAAAGGGAATGATGGGTGGAATAGCCCATCCTCTCTTAATTTTGTCAGGCCTAATATCTGACACATCAATTCTGATTCATTTATTTCCGGTTCCACATCTCCTGTTTTTTACCAAGCACGATTTTGACTCAGTCCTTGAATCATACTGGTATGGCCTTTGGTTGTTTTGACTTATTTAATCTCTCTGTCTGGTTCTCTTGCATCTGTTTATAACATTCGTTTTTGAAAGTCACTTGACCTACTTAATTTTTGTTGTTATAGATTATTGTAACCTCTTACGAACTTTCATATACTTTTTATAATTGAGCTCACGGTTAGGATAAATTTGTCAGCCCAATTATCACAACGCTTCTCCAGAAGAAATTCAGATATTGGAGTTTAGACATTATTAATGTGCAGAGTACTTTAGAAAACACATAGATGAGCCAGGATGCTACCCAGAGGAGCTAGCAAATCTAAACTGCATGACTCTAGACGTGCAAACACTGAGAGGATGAGGAAAGAAGTAGGGCCCGATAGTATCCTAGTAGATCAATAATGGAAGGCTAGGTGAAAGAAGTAGCTTTTAATACGAAATCTGAGAAGAGAGACAGGGGATACTTAGTGCATGGACAGATGGAGACTGTTCCAGACATACAGGGCTGCATGAAGAAACACTTGGAGATGAGAACAGGAGAAGTGATGAGAAACATTAATGAGATGGTACCATTGCCTTCTTAATTATATTAAAATTCTGCTTAGATTAGAGTTCCTTTGTATACTATGAATACTGCATGTGCTTGTAATAACCAATGTTTTTGCAATCTGAGATCCACCAAAGGATACTAATGAAACAATTCCTGGTAGTAAGGGAAGTGTTAATTGTTGTTGTTTTGTTTTTTAAACGGATGTCTCAAGGATAGAAATAATGCTAACAGTGGCAAGCCTTCAGTCTCGGTATATGAGATTGCAATCACAGGAGCTAATTATAATGTTTTGCCTGCAATGACATCTTAAACCCAGTTGCTCAGAAACATGAACGTGCATGACTGCAGGAAATTTATTTGGTGACAGCATAAACTTGACTGTGTCGAGCTGGGCAAAATGTTCATTTGGGATACATCTATGCAGCAAATTAAGGTGTGATTGTAGCATGGATAGGCCTACCTATGCTAGCTTTAATCTAGCTAGCATAGCAGTGTAGACATGGTGGCACAGAATTCAGGAAGGGCTAGTAACCCAAATATGTAGCTAGGGTCCCTGATGGGCTTGTGTTGGAATGGCTAGAGCCATGAGGAAGGCTGTTACCTGCAGTAGCTAGATTAAAGGGAACTGGACCATGGCTTTTTCTTGCCCCTTCCAGTCCTTGGTGAAATGTTAGCACTGGATGCAAGACTGCAGCTCTGGAACCACCTTGCTGTTTACCCCCTCTTCATCCCACCGCTACCACCTGCACAAGATCAGGACTCAAATGAACCATGTATGCCAGCTACACTTGGAAGGGGAGAAAATCTTCTCTGGGTGGCCTGTTGGGACAGATACAAATTGCAGTGCATTGGCTGGAAGGGCACCCCTACTTAATGATCAAATAGATAAGTATTATTTTTGGTACCTTACTAAGATAGTCAAATGTTTTACAGAATTATGCCACATGGAACGATGATCTTGTTTCATTAATATATTCATTGTAAACATCAAGTTAGATGGGTCTTATTTTAAAGATATTTTTCCCAGGGCACGTTACTGTGTTAAGTTTTAAAATACACATTGCACCTTTTGTTTCTTGCTGTCTTTGAATGGCATGATTATAAAAGGGGGAACGAAGAGCATCCACAAATGTCTTGCATGTAATGTAGGATAATTTAATTGACAATTGGGTGCAGGAATTTCAATTCCTCTAAGTTGATGAATAGCCATTTTCTGGAGGTGTCATCAATTAATCTGTTGTAATGAATTCTCTTTATTACCTATGTCGCCTTGTTAATTATAAAGGGTTTTCTTACTCCTATTTATCAAGTCAAGATGCATATATTACCTTTTTATCTGTGCTACTTTTAATATCGAATACATGCAAACTTTTCAGTAAGTATCCACATGCTAAATTTCATTACTAAGAAAATTAGAAGTGCCTGCTACAGAATATAAGAATTGCCATCGTTTTTTCACACACATACAAACATGCACTCTCTCTCTGCCTCTCTCTCTCTCTCTCTCTCTCTCTCTCTCTCACACACACAGTATATTAGTAGCCTTTTGCTTTTTATGGTATGCAGGAAAGATAATGCGTTCTCTTAAAAATATATCCCATTCTGATGTTTCTGAACTGTCTGCACAATATCTAACGCACAGAGGATATTTATCTTTGGTTTGTTTACAAGTCAAGCTTAAAACTTTCATTTACTTTTTATTTTTTACTTATTTTAGGTTTAAAATAAATACTTAAAATGGTCTTCTATTGGCACCATCTCACTGCTCCCTGCAGAGGCATGAAATTCACCCCTTGTGCAGAGGGCCGGCACAAGGTCTATTGCATCACTTGCATGTACCACTATGGGAATGGATTTCTCCCATTTGGGCTGTTGGGCCACAAACCTGTATAACTGTGCCCACTTATTCCAGGAATTAATTGGACTGCGTTAGAAACTGAATCCGTCTGTGCATAATAAAGGTTACAGCCTAGGCAAAGATAAGAACACTGTCTGGCCGCTAAGCCTAAACTTTTTCCAGTGCCCACCTCCAGTAGTCCAGTCTCCAAACTAACGGTTTTTGCAATGTGAATGCCTACCCATGACAATTTAAGCCGAGACCACCAATCAGCTCGTTATAGACAGTACACGCTTTTTTTGACCCAGCAGCAAGTTCTCCTCATGAGTTACACAGGGTGCCATTTACTGATTTCAGTAGTAGTTGGCATGTGTGTAAAAGGGGAGAATGTCCCCTGGGCTGTGCTTTATACCCCTGTTTAGAAAGTAATGCCTAAAACGGTGACCGTATCATTTTCCCTTTTTTTTTTTTCTTTTTAGGTTGAAGCAATACTGGTCAACATTTTTGGTGGTATTGTGAACTGTGCCATTATCGCAAATGGCATTACCAAAGCCTGTCGAGAACTTGAACTGAAGGTGCCTCTGGTTGTCAGACTTGAAGGTGAGTGATAAAGGTTTGGGGCTAAAGTCGGCTCTCAGCTGCTCTCAATTACACCGTGTTCCACTTCAGCTTATTCTGTTCTCCAGGCTCGTGTAAAGGATGCACAAACTAGTTCAGATGCAATAAGAATTGACCCAACTCTTTGCCTGTGTAACTACCTGAAACCAGACTTAGGGTCATACCCTCCAGTCTTTATTCAGTCCTTACTCAGGCAAAACTTGAGTAGGAGCTTTCCCTGAAAAAAGATGGCAGCATTTGCCTCTTCACTAAAGGAGAGGCACGCAAGCTAGAACCCCCTTGGTTTAGAAGAGAGTGAGTTTCTGGCAGGTAATTCTCTTGGAGGAGCCCTGAACTTTGGGATTCATTCATGCAGTCAGTCCAAAATCACCCAAATCCATTGATCTTCAGAAAACATGGCAAAGTTCATCTCTGTTCCCAGGTACTGGGATGGGGATCTGTCATTAAAGTGTTGCCTTTTTCCCCTTCCTGGTTTTGTTTATTTTCGTCTGTTAGTCTGATTGTACTTTTAATATCTGGAAAAGTACCTACAGCCCTAACTAGAGGTTTTATGGTCTTCTGTATAAATCTAAAATACAATAAATGAACTCTTCCCACATATTTCTATAGTTCCTGGCCCCAGATGCAAATGGAAGGGCTGAAATACAATGAGAAAAACTTTACTCATTGTATTTCCAGACGAAACAGAAAATGTTTTCATGGAAGGGCATATTTGCTGGATGGGTTTGTTTTCCCTTTCCAAATAATTTTTACTGAGCACAGTTATAGTATACACATGTATCCGGACACAGACCAATTATAATGCCATAAGCAAGAATAAAATGAAGAACAATATAAAAGAGATACAATATTATTCTACTTGGATGACCTGTTCTTTCCCAGATCTCCAGCTCAGTTTTTAAAAACACAGCAGCTTTGGGGATGGCAGCTTGAATAAATTCCAGACAAGCTTCTTAACTTTTGAGTTCTCAATCTCTTCCCTCGCTCATCCAGAAATTACAAACTTGATGTGGGTTCTGTTGCCTGTGTTGTGCAGGAGCTCAGACTAGATGATCATAATGGTCCCTTCTGGCCTTAAAGTCAGTGAAGCTTTAAAAAGTCTGGTGGCTCGGCGGTTGCTCGTTTTAATATATTTTTGTTATTTTGCTATCTTAAAAAAAAGAGTCCCACAACTCCTTCCATCAGTTTCTGAAAAGTCTCCTGAAAGAATTGAGGAAGGAAGATTGGGTTTTTGTGACAATAAGAAGAAAAGTGTTTTGGTTTCCTGCAATCTGTTGAAACCAGCATAACGGTCATGATCAGGACGTGGGCAGTCCGACCTAGTGGTTGGAGCAGGAATCAGGAGTCAGGCCAGAGGGCAAACTGAGGTCTGGTGTCTGGAGTCAGGCAGGGTCAGGGTACCAGGAGGTCAGCAGTAGAAGTAGGAAGCAGTCCAAAGCAGGCAGAACCCAGCTGAATGGACAATTACCTGTTTCTGTGCTGGTTTATGTAGAAGCTTTGAACTAATTAGGATGACTAACATTCTGCCTATTGGATTCCAGGACTGGGGTCCTCTGTCAGAGTTCGGCTCCTATTCTGACAACAGTTAGCAGGTCACTAGGTGGCAGGCTAGAAGTTAGTAGCTCCGAAGAGCCCTGCGGACCAAGGTTCAAAACCCGAGGTCCCTGACATCAACATTCTTATATTCAAAATCATTTGTTTCTGATAAGCGCATTCGGAAAGACTTCATAACAGGTGTTTTTAAAGGCATTTTCCTCAGTAAAATCAATATTCATGCTATAGTAGGTTATTTTGTCAGCAAGTACATTAGTTTAGCTTAACATAAAAACATGAAAGGCAAGATTACACCTTTGAGTGTCCTACTACGGTTTTCTCTGCATAGGTGTCTCTCTGATAGATCAAAGAATGTGAATAGTTTGTCTGACAGAATATTCATGATCTTGGTCATTCGCAAATTTCGTGTGCAAACTGATTCATATTGTATACCAAACTGTGACAGGTTTCAGTTGGTCCCCCAAGCCGCTGGGGGGCAGTGGGGAGCTACTGTCTCACTGGCAGGCCTTGGTCACACCTTTCTGTCTCTAGGGAATTAGCGGAGGGAGAGGTGCCGGCAAGGGTCTGTAGCGCGCCCCTCAGGCCGGGGGGGAGTACTGGCAAGGGTCAGTGGCGTTGTCGGGATTCTGCTACCCGAAGGTCTGGGGGGAACAGCCAGCAGCCTGGGTCTGTCTCCCTCCCTGGTGCTGCCCTGACTGGGCCAAGGGCCCCACCCTGTATACTTACTCCAACCCCCCGAAGGGGAGGGGTGGAAAAGGAAGTTTGGTCTGGCTGAGAGGGTGGCTCTTTACCCTCTGGTTCGGCGGGAAGCCACCCTGGCTCCCTACACAACCTTATAGAGTTACAAGGACATAGTCATACCCAATCATTTAACTGTGCTACAAACACACTTCTTTACAGCATTATGTTAACCATTAAGGACTTTTGCAATGAAGCCTGGTTTTATTCTATTCGTTGCGTTGAGTTTTTTTTGTTTTGTTTTTTTCTGTTTTAATGCCTCATACAGATTGTGAGGCCACCTCTCTCCCTGTTCGCCACTGTGGGGGGTGGAATCTACTGGGGTGTGTTTTTGCCGACTGCCCAGGTTTGATGGCCTGGTGGCAGAATGTTCTCAGGGAAGAACTCTTGGTTCTGGAATTGATTTGTCAGAGTCTGAGTCTTTGGCCTTGCGGGTTTGATGTAAGGCCCATCTCTTTTTCCTCTGGACGGTGCCTGGAGGGGGGGTGATTAATAGGGGTCACCATGTAAAAGTCAGCACTTGCACAGGTTTACCTATAGTATTGTATCTCAGGTACTTTTCCCTATATTTACAGTAGGCAGCCCAGGGCTTAGAGCAATCCAGGGTAGAAAATGGAGCGTGGCTGATGAATACACTTGAGCTCTGACCCGTTGGCGTTACTCCTTGCAGAATAGCAGGAAATAGAACGTGTATATAAATAAATAAATGAAATGAAATTTAAAAGAGGGGGGAGGGGAATATTATATTTTTTCTTTCAAATGTTTTCCCCCAAAATTTGAAATTCTATCAAAATTTTGAAAATATTTCAACCACCTGTAGCAGGAACTGCCCCTGCCTTAGAACTGCAGAGCGGCTTGTGCTGTCCATCGGTGTCTTTGCAGTGAAGGATTCCAGGCTTTTTAGAACCCCTCTGGCTTTTCAGGCTCAGTGCGGGTGGGGAAGCAATTGTGTCCTTGCGTATACATCAAGAGCCAGACAATACATTTTAACCAACCAGGCTCATTGTTTTTCTCTTGTACCAAATAAGAGTGTGGCAGGTCACTGGCAGGATGCACCATGTTTCCTATTAAAGGGGTAGGCGGTTGCTATCCAAAATGTGAGTGTTACATGCAGAGCCTTGGGGGCATGGCTCTTGAAGTGGCAGGTTGGCCCTGTGAAACTCCATATCTGAGAAACTTCTTCTCTTCACCTTGGCAAAGAAGCTAAGTTTTCACATCCCTCAGTGTCATTCTGTTGTGCATAGGTCATTTCCCCATGACATCAGGGGATGCCAAAGTTTGTAGCATGCACTCCTTCTGTTCTGTATACTTTCTTGTACCACAGTCATCCCCGCAATATCTGAGCACCTTCCAGTAGTGCATTAAGCAACATGACCATCAGTGGAGGCCCAATACTCTGCCAAATAGGGAGAACCTTAAACACCTCTGAATTGAAGCATAGAAATAGGTTGCCAGGGATTTCATTGGATGATGAAACGCTCCCTCGTTCTAAAGAAAGGCAACTAACAGAGTAATTTAATGTAGGTGACTCAGAGAGCAAAGGAGGTAACTAAGAGATAGGAATTAATTTTGTATGTAAAGCCTCAACATTTGATTATTTTTCATGCAACTTTTGTTGTTTGTTTTAGTTTTTTGCTAAGAGCAGCCGTAGTTTTCTTGATTTAATAGCTGTTAGTGAACTGATTTAGGAATTGAAAAGCTATCATGTTTGGAAGAAGGTAATTCACAGTTGTAGTTGTAGGCTGGTTATTACCATTTTCTTTTAAACCATCTAGGGGACACAGGGAAAACTAGGCTGCAATGTTTATGGCCCATCTTAAACTACTGCCTGTCTAATGCATCACATGGGAATTCTTGATGTTTTCGTCTACTTGTAATTTGCAGTCTGTGATCCTGTATGTCTGGACCTTGTGCCATGTTATTTTCATTACCTTTGCCCTCCCCAGGTTCTGGAACACTGCAAAAACTAAAGCAATCCATGGTGTGTGTTAGAGCAACCCTAGGTACTGCTCTAACCTGCAGCTGCCTATGGCCTGCCCGGCAGCCCAGAATCTCCCTAGCACTGAATGCTGTAACTCATGATTACGCAGGGGCTTGCAAGCAGGGCTGCCTTGATTGACCCGACACTGCTCCTGCACTGACAGATTTCTTGCCAAAACCCCTTGAGGCTCCTGTATGTCCTCTATACTACCACCTGAACGTGGTTTATGACAGCCAGTCCAGGGGCCCAAATTGGCCCCATTGCGTCTAGGACCTTTATCTCAGAAGAGTTGTGTGTGCTGCTTAGTCTGTGGGATCAATACTGGATCTTCATGGGGTTAGAGATGGAAAAAATCAGTTAATCCATCATTCCCTTCCCATGCAGTATTGGTTCCTGGGATTATCCAGGCTGGTTTAAATGTCTTGGGAGATGGAGCTACCTCTGTTCCCTTTGGAGACTGTCCCACCATAATACCGTAGCTATGGCTGTTAGCCCTAATGTTGCTTTTAATTCATCTTATTAGTCGTAGTTTTACCTCCTGTATTCCCCTAAGCAAGGACTTCTGTGGTGTTTACTCCCTTCAGGTATTTTACTTATAGGCCCTTCTCATGTGACTGCCCCTTCCCTTGCCTCCTTAGTCATTCAGCCAACCTATTCCTAAGCAGTTCTTTTCATCTGTCTTCCAAAAGTCAATCCCTCCAACCCCGTAATCATCTATGTTGCTCTTCTTTGAACCCCCATCACTTTGTATGAAGATAAAATTATTCTGAATTAATAATCAATACAGCGAAAGCCATAGGGGCTCCCCAAAACATTTTAAAACAAAACTGATACTATTTTACATTTCATTGGATGAAAGAGAGACCAACACACATTTTTGTATTTCCATTTTATACGTTTTCCCAGCAGAAGGTTCATGAGTACTCCCATAAATCTAACCGATTTGTGCCCTGCACTTTAAAGACTCTTTGCCCACATGCAATGTATTACAAATGTCTTGATGAGTAAAGTTTTAATCAGTCAAATCTGTCTTGATTTAGCAGGATTTTGTGGACAAATCTTTGTTCTCAGCTGTATAATAACTACAAGCTGTTTTACCAGTGGATAAAGAAAGGATTACTCTTCTCTTTGAAAATGGTAACTTTATAATTACATGTATTTACTTGCCTTATCAGAAAAGAACTCACCAGCTGAGACGCAGGATTATTTTTGTTTAAAAGGCTCATGGGTGACTGGAAAAACCACACATTCTGGGTTTTAACTTTTATAGACATAAGAGACATTGTTTCTACTGGGTACGTGCAGCCGTTTTACAGGATTTTTTTTCTCCTCTTTTAATATAACATTCTGTTTGAACTGATTTCTACATAGACTAACCAGCAGTGTTGGGCTAAAGCCAAAATGCAGCTCATTGTTGTGGTCAAAAATAAAATAAAAACTGAGGGTAGGGAAGAATAAAGAGATTAACTTTGTCACAATAAAATGAAATATTCTCCTGCTTTTTGGTTGAGAATCTGTGACATTCTCTCTCTTCCCTCCAAAAAGTGAACTTCTTTCAAATGTGTCCATAATAAGGACAGGAACAAATGGGAGTGGACTCTGTTATTGTGTATGGTCCATGCTAGAAGGCAGACAGGACCACGTTTTCAAAACTGGCTTCTAAATTTCCATTTCCAAAATTGCCCATCCAAGTTTTTGGGTATGCGTTTGCAGACCTAAAATTTTGCATGCTCAGAATTTCAGAGTTGCACATGGAAACTGTTTTCACGCACGAGTAGAGCAGTTATGTATCTGCCCAATTTGCATATTTGAATGCTATTTGTTGTCCAGTTTGTGAGCACAAATGCTGTTCTCATATGTAAATCTACCAAAAACCTGAGCGCCCAAATTATTGTGATTAACAGGAGACGAGAACATACGGTATTATGTACACACGTTTGAAAGTATGAAGAAATATTTTTTTACCTAATGTTAACCCCACTCTGACATCCTGAGTTTGAAAATTCAACGTGAAAAATGCTATGGTGAAAATATAGAGTAGAAAATGGAGAAAGGAATATCAGAATAGAAAGTTTTAAAGGATTTCTGCAGTAAAGTCATGGAAGATAATCTCTTCTTGATTATGTTGCCAAAGGCTACAAAATTCATAAACCACCAAACAGTCTTCAGTTGACAATAACTTTCCATTTAATCCCAAAACTCACTGGTGACTAAGTGAAAGGCTCTATATTCCACTCCAAACACTTGACTCTTCCAGACTCTCAAGGTTGTACATTTCTAACTCGAAACTGTGTGTATACTAATGGAGATGAAATGCCCTTGATGTATACCACTACATAGTGTCATGAGGTTGAAACATTGCTATGCAATGACACCTGGTCACAATGTGGTATCACTGATGAAGCCTTACTAACCAAAATGTGAGTGATGAAATATCTCACCATGATGCCCTAACAAAATGTCCGCTAGGAAGGCTGTACTCAGTTTTGAAAGTTATTTCTTTATTTTTCTCACTTTCCTGCACACTCCCAGATGTACACACTTTCTCCCCTATTTTCTGGTAAGGGCTGGATGTTACTGCAAAAATCTTGAACCCATTCCTGAACCTCAATTTTCAAAATGGCAGCGCATTCTGTTTCTAGTTCATGTGTATGGCCAAACACCACATTCGCGAGCGCTATAAAAACATTGATTCTTTTTTCATTCAAACTTTTAATGTTCCCGAGTATCGATAGTTTCTAGAGGATACATTTGCACTGCAGTAAAAGACCTGCAGCAAGTTGCAGCTGTTTGGGGTCAGCTATCGCAGGCTCAGGCTGATGGGCTAATCAAATTGCAGTGTGGAGGTTCAGGCTCGATGTGGAGCCCAGGCTCTGGGACCAAGGAAGGAGGAGAGTCCCAGAGCCTGGATGTCAGCCCGAGCCGCACAAACCCAAATCAGCTGACCTGGGCTCAGAGTCGGTGCCGCAGGTTTTCTTATCGCAGTGTAGACATACCGAAAGATACATTTGTAACAATATAAACTGATTTTGTATATTGTTAAAACTGTAGCAATAAAACATGTCTAATAGAGTAATTATAAGTAGGTTTTTAAGGTAGCATACTTAAAATAAATGTGTTTAATAAATTTCTGGGTTAGTGGTAACAAGTACTTCAAGACAACAGAAATGTGAATTTGAGACATGACACAGCAAACACTATAATGCTTCTGGGTCTATGATTCAAAAGTGTGTATTTGAAATAAAGTGGAGTGCAAAGATGTGCTGGTAAAAATACACGTTGCAGGCTAATCCATAGAGTGACATTGATATTAACTTGAGAGAGAGAAAATAAAAGAGAGGTTCGCTTTCCCCGTGTACAATGGCATTCTTATAATAGGAGTCAGGTTGAAAGCAGCCTGTAATATTGTGCATTTTCACTGCTACACAGCTGATTATAGCATAAGTGAAGGGGAGATTATCTTGATAGCCTATGTATGGAATTCTGTTTACAGTTCTCTGACACCATCCAGTGGCAGGAGGTTAATGTTAGACTAGTTTCGTGGGGATTTTTTTTTTTTGCTTTAATTTCCACTGCCATATAGGGCATTTTACTTTAGTTTTTAAGCCTGTTTCTAATGCTTTCAGATTATTTAGTTTTTAGATCCATTTCCGTGCTTTCAGACTGTTTTAGAGACATCATTCAAGTTTCTCTCTTTTATCCATCTTCCTAAAATGTCTATCACTACGTACATAACAAAAGCAAACTGAATTTCCAGAAGCAGAAAATATCAGTCATTTACAGATTACTTGTTGAAGGTATCTTTATTTGTATGTCCTGCTTAGAAGGCTGTTTTGTATTTCATAGGTACCAAAATCACACTCTTTTGATTGTGAGACAGATTGGTTCACTTTTCCAATTTCCTATCTCCATTCTTTTGCCTAAAACCTTTTTTTTAGTTTGTGTCTTGTATTGATTTTGTTAATATATTAGTCAAGTACAGTCTAGAGCAATCAACGTGAGGCAGCATACATCTAATGTACTGCTCCCATTCTGACCTGTTGGTAGATTGACCTCAGCAACTTCATGAAGAGAAAATGTTAGTTTTAAATACTTGGATACTACAAATAGCATAATTTTTTGCTTTGTAGGAAAATAGCCAGCAAAATGTCTCTTGCTCTATCTCGCCTCCCGTCCTCCTCCTTTTATGGAAAAGTCCTATAGAAGCCTATCAATCAATCCATCTGTCTAATCTTAGTTATATTTGGTTATCACTGTTGTATCTGTGCGCCAGATTAATCCTGCGGGGTTCTGTAGAAATTAAATGGGATTCCATAAGAGTTATTCTAACAACCTAAAGAATTTTTATAGAGAAGGATACCTTTTCTGTAGGCTTTTTAAAACCACCCTAAAGAGTTCTTCTGCATGTGGATATGTATTTCTGCCTTAAATATTACAGGATGGTTGGGGGGAAAAAAACTATATCAAGGTTATAATCTTCTATGAACTTCTACAGGATTTTTCTAAACATTACAGAGCAGGCAGGGCTCCCTTCTGTCATAGATTTCAGATGCTGCTTAGTTTGTCATTGACCTTTGTAGACAAGCTGCGACTGTCCGTGCAGTGCATGGGGATAGAAAGCATGACCTCTTCTCCCAGTGCTGCTAGGACAGTAGCAGACAGTTAGTTATTCCTCCTTTAGCCATCTGCCTCTTCGATCACAAAAGTAAGCAGACCTGCTGCTGTAGAGATGTCTTTGGCTTCTATCAATTGAGGGAGTGGGAACCTTGACTTGAGCCCACTGCAGAAACAGGCTCTTGTTTGTGGCAGAATAGAGCTGTTATCTATCTCAAAATATTGTATAATTATTAAAAAAAAAAAAACCTCTCCATGTTTCTTTTAAGCAAAATCACACTTTAAAATCATGAGCACCCCGAAGAGAAAGTTGCATGCTACTGAGCATGTTTACTGCATGATTAATAATTAAGGATGTAATTAAAGTATAACTACACATATAATTACAAGTCATTTTGTAGGTCCAGGAATTATGAAGTAATTAAACATTTTGACAAGGCAAATGAAGGAGGAATTTGATGAGGGGGAGGGAGAGTTATAGAATCTACTCTTAAAGAGGATCAGTTCAGGTCCTTACGCTGACAATTTCTGATGCAGTCCCTAGTGTGAATTCCACCTATGCAGCCAAAACACCTGACGAGGGATCCTTGTATGTTGCTTAGTGCATCGGTTTTCAGAGTTGTCACTTAGCTTTGTTGAAGGAAAGGGTCCGGAAAGTCCAAATTTTTCTTCACTGCTGTTTTCCTAAATGAAGAGGTTACAGCCAGGGCGGAATCTGAACAACGGCTCTTCTGGTTTTGGAAGAGTCAGAAACCTTCACCATTCACCTTCATTAGTATGACTCTGTTCATGAAAAAGGATGGGGAGCTGGGATTAAAAAGAATGAAATCAGGAAAGGAAAAAGATGATCAGAAAAAGGACTTGAAATCCTACAAAGTTAGTGCAATCAAAATTGTGTCAGGGTAATTTAATTCGGAAATAAAAAAATCAGCATGTTTCTTGAGAAATTACCTCTTTCCTGACGCAAACTTGTTATAGTTTATCTTTGTGTTCTACAGCAATGTCCTGACATAATCACTAGTGGTGTGCAAGAGTCTTTAAAATTTAGGATTAGCATTGATTAAAGGGCTGAAGCAGCATCGATTGTTAAATATTGAGATGACATTAATTACACTCTAGCGGCAAAGGGGAATTGGGCTTGCCTTTTGTAGGATTGCCTTTGTGCTGTACTCTTAAGAATTGTCTATTAAATAAGCAAAAAAGAGCAGGATCAAAAGAGCAGGGGCGAGGGTGTCTTAAAAAAAGGGAGTTAGGTTTGTAGGGTCAGTGCAGTTAGGTCACTAACATAATGGAGTGGACCCATCTCAACCCATGGGAAGGAAACCCTGGAAGAATTCCACCATGATTTCAACAGCTTCCACCCCACCATCAACCTCAGCCTGGACCAATCCACATGGGAGGTCCACTTCCTAGACACCACGGTGCAAATAAGTGACTGTCACGTTAACACCACCCTATACCAAAAACCCACTGACCACTATGCCTACCTTCATGCCTCCAGCTTCCATCCTGGACACACCACACAATGCATTGTCTACAGCCAAGCACTGAGGTACAATCGCATTTGCTCCAACCCCTCAGACAGAGACCAACACCTACAAGATCTTCACCAAGCATTCTCAAAACTACAATACCCACATAAGGAAATAAGGAAACAGATCAACAGAGCCAGACGTGTACCCAGAAGCCTCCTGCTGGAAGACAAGCCCAAGAAAGAAACCAACAGAACTCCACTGGCCATCACATACAGTCCTCAGCTAAAACCTCTCCAACGCATCATCAGTGATCTACAACCCATCCTGGACAACAATCCCTCACTTTCACAGGCCTTGGGAGGCAGGCCAGTCCTCACCCCCAGACAACCCGCCAACCTGAAGCATATTCTCACCAGCAACTACACACCGCACCATAGTAACTCTAACTCAGGAACCAATCCATGCAACAAACCTCGATGCCAACTCTGCGCACATATCTACACCAGCGACACCATCACAGGACCTAACCAGATCAGCCACACCATCACTGGTACATTCACCTTTACGTCCACCAATGTAGTATATGCCATCATGTGCCAGCAATGCCCCTCTGCTATGTACATCAGCCAAACCAGACAGTCCCTACGTAAAAGGATAAATGGACACAAATCAGATATTAGGAATGGCAATATACAAAGACCTGTAGGAGAACACTTCAATCTCCCTGGACTCACAATAGCAGATTTAAAGGTAGCCATCCTGCAGCAAAAAAACTTCAGGACCAGACTTCAAAGAGAAACTGCTGAGCTTCAGTTCATTTGTAAATTTTACACCATCAGCTCAGGATTAAACAAAGACTATGAATGGCTCGCCAGCTACAAAAGCAGTTTCTCCTCCCTTGGTGTTCACACCTCAACTACTGGAAGAGGGCCTCATCCTCCCTGATCGAACTAACCTCGTTATCCCGAGCCTGATTCTTGCTTGCATATTTATACCTGCCTCTGGAAACTTCCACTGCATGCAACTGATGAAGTGGGTATTCACCCACGAAAGCTTCTGCTCCAATACGTCTGTTAGTCTATAAGGTGCCACAGGACTCTTTGCTGCTTTTACAGATCCAGACTAACACAGCTACCCCTCTGATATATAAAACATTGGTCTATCTACGCATCTGTCCACACTGTAGAAAACTTAACTTACATTTTTTTAAAAAAGCTTTATTTAAAAACACCAAGTTGGTGGAGATCAGGTGCCACACCACTTTCTGATACATCCCCTACCTTGAGACTATCTTCTTCACTTGAAAAGAGAGGCAGTCCATCTGTATTACATAAAGACCGTGGCTTCCACCAGCAATACTATCCCATTAATGTTTAGATAACAGAAATGCATGACACACATACATGGGATTTCATTCTCAGCATAGAACCCTCAGGGGTTACAGTGGCTTTAAGTTAATTTTGCATCTTCCCAATCTTGGGCTGCTCTGGGGGCTGGAGAGGCTTCCAGTGTAAATTAGACTGGCCTGGGAACTACATTAGGCTGTCTGCACCAACTTATGGGCTGCAACAAAGCCCAAAATCTCCACTCTAGAACCTGGTGCAGCCCTGCCCCAAAGTGTCCTGCCGCCCATGCATCACCCTACACCAAGGATTGCCGGGGGGTACTTTGCAGGCAACCTTATGGCTGACTTCCTCAGGCACAATGCCAGGGGAATCTTGCCTCAGCTGGATCTGGGACTTCTTGAGCCCCTTTATGCTGCTCTGGCTTCTACCTAGTGGACATGGTCTAAATTGATGAGGAGGACTTCACACCAGATGTTCTCTACCTCTTAGTTCTTACTATCTTGGACTTGAGTATGCATCTTTTGGGATTTGCCTTGATGATAATGGTGTTTGCAGACTGAGTGCCACCCAGACTGATCTCTAGCTAGGTCCTTAAGACCATTTGGCTGGATGTTCAGTCTATGTCTATCAGTGGTGATCTTATCTCACCACCGAAGCTTTTGGTGCCCACATGATTGCCAGATGTGTAGCAGCATTCCTTGGTAAACATGTTTCATAATTTGTTGGTCTTCCACTCTAACAACAGGACCATACCAAAGGCACTGAAATTGAACCAGTGCTGATGGAGGCAGTTGCGGGGTTCGGCTACGAATACTCCTGTTTCTGATCTTGTCCTGCTACTGCAGCTGACAAAGACTAAGAGAATCAAAAATGTCAGTCCACCACTTCCCAGTGCCCACATTTCATTGCCATACAATGAAGTTGGTATAACCATGCTTCTGTGGACGTGCACCATTTTGGCAACATGTCATCTCAGTGATGCTAAAGAAATAAGCCCAGCACATCAGTGTTCTATGCAGTTGTGTCCCTGGATTTCTTTTGGACTCCAAATAGAAAATGATTGTTGATTTAACCAAACAGGGTTGTAGAATGTATAAATTTAAGTCTGGCATAAATTATGGGGAATAGTGAAACATTTCTACAGTTCAGAGTGAGAGATTTTACTGGCTGTTGGAGCTGTGAAAATATTGACTCTTTAAGGTTAAAATCAATATTGTCACTCCTAAGCACAGTTCAGTGAAATGATTACATTAGGACTTTATATCTGGCAAAATTAACACGGTTCTCTTACCTCGGTGCTTAGCAACCTTAGTTCACATGACTATTTGACAAGTGTTCCCCAACAACTAAAGGGTTAGGAATGTTTTAAGAGAGAGCTCCTCAGTTCCCAGAGGAGCATGAACACTCCATATTATGGTCTAGTGGATGTGTGGCCATGAGGCATTGTGAAGCATGGGGATTTTGAGGGTGAAGGCATAGACTTTGAAACGCATAGCAACAACAGAGGACATCAAGAACTCAGGAAATCTAGTGATAGGCTCATATTTTGATGAGTTGCAGGGTCTATTTCATCTAGATGTCTAGGGAACTATATCGCTCCCATTTCTGTCATATCTGAGCATCTATGATGCCTGAAATCAGGGACGAATTTGTCCCATTATGTCTGGCACACTTTTAACATACTGGGCAAAGTGATTTCACAGTCAGATCGTGATTTTGAATATGAATATCATTTTCAGTAAATTCCAGGTTCTTTCACATGTTTCTATAATGCACTGTTTTGACCCAGTGTTGTTTTACATACAGAGAACATCTTAGTAAAAAGTAGAGCCTGTTTGCAGTCAATGAATGAACAGGAGAATAAACTTAACATTACTGAACACACTGATGGTTGTGAACAGTTTGCCTAGTTCTTAACAATCCTCCATATTGGGGTCTCAGATACCTAGCAGCCTACCTTTTAAGTGTCATGTCCGCCTCCTTTTGGAAGTTTTATATGTTCAGTATGTGCTTAGTAAATCCTCAGAAAGGGTTAAGAGAGAGAAAGTCTGCCAGTAATTTTCTAAATCCTTTGTCTCACCCATCATGAAATGCAAGTAAAAACTGCCCATCATTTTCAGTTTGGTGTTTCCAGGAGGTGCCAAATGTATTGCATCAAACCAGGTAAGAGACTTCTGGGGAAACACTAAATATATGTGATCACTGTGCCAGAACATTTCAAGGACCTGTCCCTGTGCAGTATTAATAAACGAAGAGCTTCAGTGACAATCAGTCATCTCTTTTCATTAATCTGTTCTCATTTAACTCTGCATTTGCCTTTTATATGAGTCTGACAGTGTGAAACACGCATTTCCCCGAAATGTCTCTCTCAATTTATAGCCTTTTTTCATGACTATGAGAGTGCTCTGTTGAGTGTATTTGAAGTATTTGTCTACAGAGCACATAGGCTCAATAGCTGTACAGTCTTACAAATGATATTATAGTATTTGATATCTTTCAGGGAACAAAGGATAATGTCATGCTCATTCTCTGAATAATTTACAGTTGAATGCTCTTCCATCTCCAGTCCTTCTGGACTTTAAGCAGAGGTGCAGAAGTACTTTATGGTCAGAGGGTCAGACTATACCTTGGCTACCTGCATCAGCTACTCCCAAACAGTCAAATTCTCAGGATTGCGCAGAAACCTCAAGCTTCTTAAAAATAAAAATAATAATTTTACTCCTTTGAGGCCATCACAGGTGGATTTTAGAGTTATCATTAATAACTGTGGTGGGTTTTCTTTTGTAATAATAATACCCCTAACTTGTGTCCAGTGCTTTTAATCTTCAAAGTGTTTTACAAACGTTAATGGAATGGAGCATGGTCCATTATCCATGGGAGTCTTTTCATTGACTTCAGTGGACATTGGATTGGCCCCTGAGTCCTCATAACACTCCTGTGATATAGGTAAGTACTATTATCAGAGAGCAGCTTATCTGAGGCCACAGAAGTAGGTACTGTCAGAGTTGGAATTAGATTTTAGGAGTTCCTGGGCTCAAACCCCTACGTGACTCCTCTCTCTTTAAAGCAAAATTAAATCAGGTTTAATGCTTTAAACCAGGTTGATGAAGGGTTAATAGAAAGCATTTGCAACATGTATTCATTAGTTAACCTTTTCAATTTCCTTTCTAGGAACGAATGTTCATGAGGCACGTCGCATTCTGAATGAAAGTGGATTACCAATTACCTCTGCAAGGGACCTTGAGGATGCAGCAAAGAAAGCAGTGGCTAGTGTGGAAAACAAATGACTCCTTGAAGATATTTGCCTGTAGAGGGTCTGTGATTCACAGAAGTGACAATCACATTCTTGTTGTAGGGAGAATTATTAGGGTTCCTTAAAGCAGTCATCAGTATTGCTTAATTTATCCATCTGACAAACCCAGATGGTACGAAAATTAGTGAATCCTCAATCTGCAAATTTCTGGATTGAGAAATACGTTAATTAACATTTAATTCCACAAAGTTCCTGGGGTTTTTTTTGCGTGTGTTTTTTTCCAAAATAATGTAGTTGATGGATTTGTGAATAAGGTATAGTTAGTAACTTACTGACTCCTGTCGACGGGGTTCTTCCCTAATCCAACAAATACTGTTTCCACATTTTTTTGGAAAAACATTTGAGTTCATTTTTAATGTCCTAAAGAGTCGGCAGGCAAAAGTAAAGCCTAATCATCGATTGATGTATTTTTATGAATTTTTACAATAACAAAAAAAAATCTGCTTTCAATAAATAGGTTAGTTTTCTTCCTTAGATAATTTGTGCTTGTATCAGACTCCATGCCTGAAAATGATTTCTTTGTATTCAGATACAAAAAGTGTACCTCACAATAGGAAGAAAAATTGAATACCGTTATTTGTAGTAGTGAAAGGACCGTCCATTCTTCTACTGTACCAGTAAACAGATGACATGTGATTCAGTTGATTTAGTAGCCATTGGAGGTGAAATTGAGTACCGTCCTTCCAAATGTGTCCGTGCCATACGGTATCTATGGGTGTATGTATGCAGTGAATCTAATGGCTGCCAACTTTTCAAAATAAACTCTTTAAGTAATAGTAGTTATTACAATTCTGAATATTCAGCATAACGTACGAATCAATAGCCACACTATGTGAGTAATAAGAAAAAAATTCTCAAAATAGTCACTTTATTTCCAAAAAAGAATTTTGATTGGCTGTGAATAAAACTTTTCTTGTTCACTTTTCACAAACGTTTGAATGCTCAAGCGTTAGTAACGCAAATACTTCAGACAAGAACAACGAGGAGTCCTTAGGGCACCTTAGAGACTATCAAATTTATTTGGGCATAAGCTTTTATGGGCTAAAACCCACTTCATTAGATGCATGGAGTGGAAAATACAGTAGGCAGGTATAAATACACAGCACATGAAAAGGTGGGAGTTGCCTTACCAAGTGGGGGGGTCAGTGCTGATGAGCCAATTCAATTAAGGTGGAAGTGGGCTATTCTCAACAGTTGATAAGAAGGGGTGGAAATCACTTTTGTAATGCAAATGAGGCCAATTTAAACAAGGTGGCCCATTTCAAACAAGTTGACAAGAAGATGTGATTATATCGACTAAAAATCCTATGGAGTCATTTGTACTGTTATAATAATTCAAGCTGTTGATTATTTACACAAATCATTCAATCAGGGAACAGAAGACACTACCAAGTGGCTTGAGTAACTAATCAATGAAGTACACATTGCAGACCACAAACTGTTTGCTGAAATTTGTGAATAATTTTGAGTAATGTACCAATGAGATAATGTCATGATCTGTTTCTGAACAATTTGTAAATGGGGGAAAAGGTAAAATTTGTCTAATAAATTATTCATTGTGAATTATTTGCTCCACTCTAATCAACACTCTGCTTTATTTGGGAAAAAATACTTTGTCATTTATATTTTTGTTGACATTTCCATGACAACATTTATATTCAAAATGATTGATTTAGATTAATCTATGTAGATATACAGTATAGCCAGATTCTTCAATTACCTAATTCCTCTTCCTTCACCCTGTTGCCCAAGGGAAAAAGTATATCCTCATTAGAATAGTGATAAACATACTAGTGTGAGTTACTGTCCATATAAGAAAATTACTAATTCAATTAAAGATAATAAGTATTTGATCAATTTAATGAGGGTCTGGTAAATGATTATACGGTGGGCTACTTTTAAGAAAAAGAAAGAAACCCTTATCGTAAACATCTCAGTATGACATATTTTAAGTACAGGAAAATAAAAACATTTTTTTGTCAGTCAGTAAAGTGGTAAAGTAAATATTTCCTTGTTAAGGTCCCATACACTATCTAGCTTTCTTATGACAGGTTTCAGAATAGCAGCCGTGTTAGTCTGTATCCATAAAAAGAAAAGGAGGACTTGTAGCACCTTAGAGACTAACAAATTTATTAGAGCATAAGCTTTCGTGAGCTACAGCTCACTTCATCGGATGCTGTAACTGTAGTTCACGAAAGCTTATGCTCTAATAAATGTGTTAGTCTCTAAAGTGCCACAAGTCCTCCTTTTCTTTTTAGCTTTCTTATGGTATCCAGCATACACACACACTCAGGTTAATCTACATATAGATCTGAGAGAAGTGGGTATTAGTTTGGACCTGTGCTAATTAATCCAAATTTTCATATTACTTGTAGCCTTTTTAAATATTAAATAATTAGTGCTTTTGAAAGTTTTGTGGTAGTTGGAATTAAATGTTTTTTGCTACCAGCATTGTTTGAAGCAGTGCTGATTTCCCTAGGAGTTTGTGTTTAAACTTTCTACTAAATTTTTTAAAATATACAGAACTGGTAATTAAATTTAGCAACCCATGAAAAGGAGTTTAGGTTTTTGAGGGAAGTAATTTAGAATAGCTGACTCAACTTCCAGTGGTAAATATGATTGTAAATGGATCCAGTTTTTCATTTTAAAATTCATCTTAATGTCCATGGAGCTGCCTACTTTCCCAGAATGTGAATAAATGCTCCTCCCTGTTCTTTATGGCCTTACTAAAGTCAGTGACAAAACTCCTATTTACCTCAACCAGATAAAATCTTGATCCTGTATTTCTCATGCCTTAAACAGTGAATTTCAGTTTCTTGCATTTAGTGGGGAAAATAGTACTTGAAATTTAAAACAATCTTTTTATATTGGTCACAGAAGTCTCTTCTTTCCTTACCATAAGCATCTTCTCTACTTTGATCCAGTAATTTGCAACAGTCACTGGAATGTGTCTATAAAAATGAGTGAAAGATGCACACAATAACTTACCTTTTTTGGTTCTAAATTCATAAAGAATAATAGTATTTGGCACATTTGTATGAAATTTTTTCAAATGTTTTCACGTGCACCCAATATTTAGCCAAATAAATGCAAAAGTCAACCCAATTAATGACTTTGCTTATTCTTTTTAGAGTAAGAAGACTGATTTGTTTGCCTGCTGACTTGTCTGCTCTTCCATTCTGTACCTTTTTATGGACCTGTGAAGTGAAGTTGATGTGGATTTAATTCCATATGGGCAATTCTTGTGTGATCTTAGGCTTTTAAGCATGTTGGTTGGTTTGTTTTAAGCTGTATGCCTCCATTTATGATAAGGTGTTTCCAGTCCTGTCCAAGCATCATACCCAATATCCACATACAGAATGGGGCAGTGCACTGCACCCTTACAAAAACCTTATTTTTATTTTGGAGACGATATGCAGAAACTGTATAAACTTTGGAGAATGCTTGCACTTCAGAGGTGCCGTCGTTTGACAACACTGTGTGTGGTGGAATTTGAAGGTTAGAAATGCCAAATTCAGCAGCATTTTTTCACTCCAATAATTAGAACATGTGCTGGGTTCAAAAAGTACTTTTCACTCTTTAGTTGTTCGATGTCCTTGGTTGACGTTCTTTGCACGGAATAAACGTGCCAAAACCGCTGGTGCCAGGAATTGGAACCAAAGCCCTTACTTGTAATTTGTCTTTATATTCCTCACCCCCTACCCCCTTTTGGATGCATGGCCTCAGTCCTGCAGGGCACTGAGCTGCCTGTGGAGACGTATGGAGAAGGTGACCATTGATGTTTGCTATTCAGCAGAAACTCAGCAACTGACTTCAGTATGCGCACAAGGGTGAGCTTCTAGCTGCACCATTCTGAGTCACGGTGCTTTGTCAGTCTTCTGCACAAAACATCCACGGGGGTACTGAGTGGTCAAACTTTCACCGGACCAAATTGGAGTGGGTGTAGAAGCCTAGTGTTTAAGGCAGAACCCATGCATGACATTAGTGACACAGCAGTTATTTTACTTCATAAGAATCCCGACAAGTACTGGAAGGCAGATTGCAAAGCACAGGCCATCTGGAAAACACCAGCCAAAGGCACACATGGTGTCAAACATCATTGTAATAACTTGCTTCAGAACGTAAGTTCAGGTGACATTTTGATATGTTGTCAAAGGTTCTAGGACAGGACCCTATTAGAACAAGAATAAAAGGATGAAAATCCTTGCACACTGACATTGTATTAGGGTTTGACAAGATCTCTTTAAAGTTCTTCTAAAGAAAAAGGAACAGCTGGGTGCTACGAACTTTGTTGCGGTGACAGATATTTCTAGGGCTGTTGTATTGGGAATGGATTCCATTGAGGGCATCACAAGAACTCGTGGGAGGGACAGTAAAACAAATTTGTTCCTAGATAATACTCAGCTATCCATTCTGGATGTAGGTAGGAGGAAGTGTGGACCGTGGCAGGCAACTTTAGACGTGCCTTGGCCATGCCTACAGAGTGACAGAGATGAATAGCTCAGAATAAAGTTATGGTGAAGCTAGGACATTATGCAATAACACCCCTGTGGGTAAAGGACTGCGGCAGTGAACCTGTAGGAGAGTTTGAAGCTATGAATATCCAGTTGGGATTGCTGTTTAGCGGAACTCTGTTTTGAGCAGGACCAAACTGGGAGTTCTGGGTAAGAGCAATTAATGTGACTGACCAGGAAGTGCAGCTAATGAAAAATCAGATCTTGGGGACAGTGTCTAGTGTAGCTGGCATCTCAAAGCCTCTCAAGGAGCAGAGATCATCAGCTGTGAAGTTTAAATTCTTGGGTCCATTCCATCTATTCCTAATAACTTGTAATGCTTCAAAGATCACTGTCCAATTTACATTTGAACAAATTGAGGTGAGGGCAGTGAGAACAGACTCAGACTCGTCTTGTGATGACATCTGGCGAAAACAGTGAAAGGACCCTGAGTTACCTTTGGTTTGCCGATAGATCTACTGAAGGAGACCCAGACTGGGTAGGTTCAATGCAGTTCAGGAACGATTATCCATTGAACTTGCTACCAATTTGCTGGTGTATGAAGATAACAGGATTGTCTTACAGGGAACAGTACTGGAGGCCTTCATGATAACGAAGTGCAGGCCACCTGGGTCTGAAAAGACACTGATCGGCATATTCAGCAGATTTTTTTGGTTAGACATGGCCACGCATGTTAAGGACTGAATACTTTTTATCTGTCGAGACAGGAAAGCACCAGCAAGAAGAGACAAATTTCCTTTAGGGGAAATGCCCCAACATAGTAAGTCCTGGGAGTTCATACAGATTGACTTGAAAGGCCCATTACCAGAAACACCAGCTGGAAATCGGTATTAGCTGATAGCGTCTGACACCCTCTCAAAGTCAATGGTGGTGCAGCCACTGAAGGATAAAAGGACTGGGACAGTCAAGGCAGCATTGGTGAATCATGCCATGTTGCAGTTTAGCCCACCAAGCTTCATCTGTGGTGACCCGGGGAAGGAATTTGAATCTCAGTTCTTACACCAGGTCTGCAGACAACTCCAGGTAACCCATGTGAGGATCATGTCACCCGCCCCCATTGCTGCAGCTCCATGTAGACACGCCCAAACTCTTTCTCCCCTCCCTCAGTCACAGGGCTTTGAGAAGCACCAGGAACACAGACCCTGCTCTCCCCACTCCACTCGTGCTGGGAATGGGGGCAGGAGCAATTTACTGGGAATGTGGTGAAGTAGTCTTCAGCTGTGTGGGGGCCGGTCATTATCTATGCCAAAATATTGGTTCTATGGCTGGAGGGGTTCTTGGTAGCTAGAGAGACTTTATGCTTGAGAAAAGCAGCTTTTCATTTAGTTCCCAGAGAATGGATGTCCAGCTGTCAGGAAATGAAAGTCAGAGTATGCAAACACAAGATTTATTTTAACACAAAGAACATGGCTATTGTGCTGCGGAACAGGCCAGGTGAAGAACAAGGAGTCTCTATCAACCTGAATATGTTTAATTTAAAAGGGAACGGATTGCACCAACAATTTTTCCCCTGCTTCCTGAAGCCCTTTCGTAAGTAAAGTAGCAGGATTTGCCTGTCACCCCGAGGAAATAAGTACATGTGTGTGCATGCTGAGGTGCAAAATTTGTGCCAATCGCATTTATTTAAAACTTTTTTCTAGCCCGGCTGTAGTAGGTTTGATGGCAGGTTCCTTTCATCAGGAAAATAGATGCACTGTTGCTCAGTCCTGAAACTTTTCAATGGCTTTGTTCAGCCTTGTAAGGCCCAATTTTCGGATTTCAAACCATTAGTCGTACACCCGGGTTTTCTAGTGGTGCGCTGCTTGTCAAACACAGGAAAACGCTTAGACACAAGGAGAAAAGATTCATTTGAAGCTTGGTAACCGTCTCCACTTCAGGCAGGGAAAGGGACCTGCATCAGATGGACCTTCCCTACCTGACTGCGTTTCCATACACTGACTGTCTCTGTGACTTTTGTGTAGAGATAGGAGTGTGCTACCTGGCCTGTAATGACATCTACTTCACACGCAAGTTGTCTGAGGAAGCTCCTCCTCCAAAGGGGTTTGAAGGTATGGAAGGGTGAGGCAGCTGTCTGCACTGATCATGCCCTAAATCCGTAGTCCGCAGCCATCTAAGCAGTTGCCAGTGCATAAATTCAGGCTGCTTCGAGGGGTCGTTAATTGGGTCTCTGCTGCATCCCCCCTAGAGCAGGAGGTGTGCAAAGGTGTGGGGTGCTAGAGGGGAGCCATGCTGTTAGAGGGGTGCCAGAGGAGCAATGTGGAAGGGCTGACTATCAACAGGCTTGGGAGGGGTGAAGGAGGAAGGTCCCTTCCTCACAGACTCCCAGGAGCTGCAGAGCAAAGCAGGCCCCATGCTGCCTCTACAGCCCCCTCCCTGTTTACAGGGAATATTTGGTGAAGTCCCCATGAGAGGAACATCAGTTCCCTGCCTGACCTCCACTTCCACACTGCCCCTCCTGTGGGTATTTCCATGGAGATGTACAACACAGCCATCAATGAGTAAGGGCCGGTTCCTCCCACACAGGGGACAAGGAGCGTTTCCTCCCCCTCCTCAGAACAGGCAGAGGGGCTTTCACCCCCTTAAATCAGCAGGCTCCCTGTGCTTTCATTTAGCCAAATATTTTCAACTTTTTGCTTTTGGAACTGCAGAAAAACTTTGAACCATTGCAACCCTAAAAGTTTTCTTATTTTTGATGAAAAATCCAAATGTTCTTATTAAAATTTCACCAGAAATATTTTTGTTGAAATTTTCTGTCCTCTCCCGCAAATCTCTCAATTCCCAGGGAACTCTGTTGTTTTCCCTGAAAAATATAAAATAAATCTGACAGGCAAAAAATGCCCACAAAGAAACCCTACTTTTCCCAGGAGAACTAAATGTATTAGCTACATGAAGTAGTTGCATTTCTATTATGCAGTGCCATTGGCCACAGGGCACAGTCGGAAGACAGGATACCGGGCTAGATGGACCTTTGGTCTGACCCAGTCTGGCCGTTCTTACATTCTCTGTCACAAGTGTGTGTGTTTAGGTCTGTATATAATAGTGCTAAGTATTAATAAACTATATTTTATGTGACAAACTTGCTCATTCTCATCTGCACCAGTGATAGGAACATAGTACTGGAAGGGACTTCTTGGGTCGTCCAGTCCAGTGCTCTGATATCACAGACACCTCGTTGCATGATTTCCTTTATAAACATATCAAGCTCCATCTTCAGACTAGGTAGATTGTTTGCCCCCACTGCTCCCGTAGCGAGACTCACTCCTCTCTATTGGTTAGAACCCTTCTGCTAAATTCCAGCCTCCATCTGTTCCTGGCCAGTAATAAATCCAGACTGACATCAGCTCACTGTGTTAGAATTCAGACCTGGATTGAGCTGTTAGTCAGAGTCCTGCACCACTCCAGGATCACCCCTGGGTTTCAGCTTCTTCTGCTCACCCGAGGGGCACGATCTTCAGTTGTGGTAGCTGACACTTTCTTCTATCCCTGCATGATAAGTCATTGCCTCTCAAAACTGGCCGGATGCCAGTGATTATAAACTAATTGAAAAACTTTAAAAACACATCACTTTAATATTACCTCAGCTCTGCTAAATCTCTCCTGTAATAACTCCCTTTAGAGTTCTTCACTCTGGTTTCATTCTACTTTGCTATTTATTAGATTATTACAGGTAAACTAGAATAAACAGTTAAACATCACGCTGCTCTGGCTCAGCGGTCTTAGGTGAGCCAAAGGGAGCTCATTTAACTTCCTCGGTATGCTATCGCCCTCCTGAGGAGGGCATGGCCAGTTTCACAGTAGTTCACAGGAGTTTAAGACCTCAACAAAAGTATAGCCAGGAGTGAGGTTACAGGGGTTGAGCAACAGTTGTGTACTGGCATGCCGTCTGGGGTGTTTGTGGATGGGATAGCAGGTCTGTGTGCCTGGGGTATTTGGGCACGGGGAATACCAGTAAGTTCTTCTGGGGTTTTCCCGGATCTCCTCTTCAGTTTAAAAAAAAAAATCCATCCCCTATTGATTTTTTTAAGCTACTACAGGAATTTCCCAGAAACGGGAAGAAAACCGCCCCCTTGCCTCAGCTCTTGATCATTTCTGGATCCGTTACAAAATGGGCTATTATTGTTTATATTACAATAACACCTAGGAACCCCCACCCCTGGAGGATCAGGGCCCCATTGTACTAGGTTACAGACAAGTAACACGGAAGACATGATATGCCCTAGAGACCTTACAGTTTAGGTGAATTCACCTCCTAGCTTGTAAATCCTCTACACACTTGCAACCCATCCTCCCACTCCAATCCACTGATCTGATCCTGTTCTGCAGGCTTCACCCCCCGGAGTACTTTCTGTACTGCCTAACTTCCCATCCGTGTTCACTGCCACAGTTGAAACCAGGGCCTCATTTTGCTAGACACAGGCAAGAGGCAGTCCTTGCCCCAAAGGAATGTTCAATCTAAATAGGCATGACAGACAGTAACAGGTGGGGAAATAGGTGCCGAGAGGTGAAGTAACTTGCTCAAGGTTGTCCAGCAAGTCAGTGGCAGAGCTGGGAATACAACTCACATCTCCTGAGTCTCAGTCCAGCGGCCTGTCCACTGGAGCTTGCTGCCTCTTCACCTCAATGCTCTTGTAATGAACCAGTTTCTAAATGGGCTCTCTCTTGTATCCTGTGTTTGTAATTTCCTTTCATTCTCTGGGAAGACAGCTACAGGAGGTGCCCTGCACGTAGATGAGTGGGGCAGCTTAATTACCCAGTCCTGTGACTTGCCTTAACCACAGCAGCCCTAGCCGGGAAATGTTCTCAAAGGCTCTTACATGAATGATGCTATAGTAATGGATTGGGTTATAACAACATTTCAAACAAGACTGAGCAGGAAAGGGGCTATTGCCCATACTCTAATGCTCTGGTACTTGCTCCTGTGTTCCCAATGAACATGGCTTGGCGGGGTAATTTTCATTGTGCCACGCTCAGAGCAATCGCTCTCAGCACAGCTGGTGTTCGTGTTTACTTAGGATGGCCGCTCCAAAGCCACCTAGGTGATATAGATGCCCAATTCCCATTAATATCTAACAGGAACTGGGCAGCCTAATCCCGCAGGTGGCTTTGAATACCTCAGCCTCAATGTCATAAATACTACAAAGACAACTCTGTTAAGACAAGTCTAAGCATAGGGCTAAGTCTCACCTCGGGTGCCACCATCTGCCTACAGACTGGGTAAGGGTTTGCTTAATAAATGAGGGTCCAGGTAAGAACCTCCTCTGATACAACCTCTCCTTTGCTAGGAAAAGGGACAATAAGGCAATGCAGATTAATCCATATGTATAACCAGGAGGGTGGTAAGTATAGCTATAAAATATCCAAAAATCATACAATCAGAAAAATGTAGGGCTGGAAGGGACTTTAAGTCCAGGCTCTGTGCTGATGCAGGACCAAGTAAACCTAGACCATTCCTGGCATAGGGTTTGTCCAACCTGTTCTTAAAAACTTCCAATGGTGGGGATTCCACAAGCCCCCTTGGAAGCCTATTCCAACTACCCTTCTAATTAGAAGATTTTTCCTGTATAACCTAAATCTCCCTTGCTGCAGATTAAGTCCATTACTTCTTGTCCTACCTTCAGTGGCCAGTGAGAACAATTGATCACTGTCCTCTTTATACCAGCCCTTCGCAGATTTGAAGACTGTATCTAGTCTCCCCTCAGTCTTTCCTCAAGATTAAACATGCCAATTTTTTCACCTTACCTCATAGATCAGGTTGTCTAAACCTTACATCATTTTTGTTGCTCTCCTCTGGACTGTCTCCAATTTGTCCACAGCTTTCCTAAAGCGTGGTGCCCAGAACCGGGCATAAAGCTCCATGGCTTACGTATAACATCGCTGTTAACATACCTCAGAATGATAGTAGTTTTTTTTTTTCGCAACAGCACCATGTTATTGACTGATATTTAATTTGTGGTCCATTACAATCACTAGATCCTTTCCAGGTAACCACAGTTAGTCCCCACTTTGTAGCTGTGCATTTTTTCCTTCCAAGAGACATGCTGTGCATTTATGTATGTTTATGGAATTTCATCTTGATGAATTCAGACCATTTCTCCAATTAGTTTTGAATTGCAATTCTGTCTTCCAAAATGCTTGCAACCCTTCCCTTGCACATGATATCCCTGGAATCATTGCCATGAAAGATAATACAATGGTGCAGCACTGTCCTGGGGTAGCATTTACCAAAGTGCCTACCACCCAGATAGTCAAAGGTATTTAGATGCCTGACTCCCACTGATTTCAATTAAATCAATGGGAGTTAAGCATCTAAATATCTCTGAGGACCATGGGCTAAGTGATTTAAGAGCCAAAGCCTGAAAGGCAATTGGGCGTAGCCTCCTCATAAGACACATAGGCACTTTGGAAAGTTTAACCCCTGGAACCTTAAAATGCCACACCAAAAATTCAGTGTGGTACAGTGGAGTTAACCTAGTGGGAGGAATCTCCTACAGATAAGGTGGGATTTTCACATTGCATACATAGGCATGTTAGTTGCTTTAAAGATGGGGGTGGTTTGATATAGCTCTGCATAGTGACTATGAGGGGGTCACTCATATCACACAAGTCCCTTGATCAGAGCAGATTTATGGTTTGTGGTTGGCCGGAGGTCCCTTTACCCCAGCTATGCTAATGGAAAAGGGACATCAATCAGGATGATCTGGTCCTAGGCATAAAGGGGTCCCCTGGCTGGTCTAGAGCCAGCTCTACATCATTGCCACCTTCAGCAAAAGCCTTCTGGTGCAGGTGTTGTGCTAGCAGCATTCCCAGAGAGCAAAATCTTTCCTGGGTGCAAGTTAGTGCAGCCCAGGCTGCTGGGTGAATTGGCCACCAACCCGCCCAGGATCGACAAGGCACAAAGGCGAAATAAAGCATCCTTTACATCCCTGCACCGTGCCCAGCTTCAGTACAGGTCCCAGACTCCTATTGACTTTAATGAGCTTTGGATCAAGCCTTATGCTTTCTCAGCCAAATCTCCCATTGAAGTAGTTGGTAATTTTGCCTGAGTAAGGACTGCAGGCCCTTTATGAGTATAATAAGGGGAAATCATTAACTGTCTCACTCTTCAAGCCGAGCTGCCTGCTAACATGATGAAGACATCCCAGGGCACCTCACGTTTGTCCTGTGTGCCAGGTTCCCCCCACTGCTTATGGTGGGGGTTCTGTCCTGGGGTAGATGGGATTGTTATATAGCAGCTTTGTTTTTCATTGTTTCTTTTTCATTTTTGGTCGACAGGCCGGTGTCCATTTGTTCAGCGTTCACCCCAATTAAAACTGATCAAGCGATTTATGAAAATAGAATATAAAGTTCACTGTCGGTCACAAGTCAATAGGCAGAACAAAATGCTTAACCCTGTAACTATAGGACTAGGCAATAAAATATCTGATGAAAATATTTTTATTGGAGCATGCATCACCATTTGGTCCAATTATTCTGCCATTAAACATTAAAAATAATTGAATCAAATGGTGCCTAAAAGAAGGAATACATCTGCACCAATGAATTCCTGCCAAAAGGCATTGGGAATCTTAGCACATGCATTTTGTCAACCAAGAAAACAGTAGTTCTCACTCTAGCTGATAGAGAAGGGCTTTTGAATCTTTATTATATGCAAATTGAATAATTAGTTACCTATATCAAATAGGCTATCTGAATGAGGCATGTAGTAACTGCTTTGTTGGGAGACCATTGCTAGCTTCATCAATTATTGGTTATACAGCCTGCAATATGTGTGCAATTAATACAGGGAGCAAATTATAAAAGAAAATGTAAGCAGGAACTAGTTATTTGCAAGCAAACAAAAATAGCATAAAAGAGGGCAGAAATATGTTTTCGGAGACTTGCGAATAAAATACATTTTTATTTTGAGATAGTGTGATTTGTCTCATGAGAAGAGAGATAAAATACACAAAAACAGGAATATGATGGAATCCAAAAGTGACCTGAATATCACATTTTTGGGTGTACGTCATCAAGTTTTGCAATGTATACTTGAGTTCTGTGTAAAATACAGAATCAGAGTATTATTTCAAAATAAATATGTTGTATAATATAAACATATTGCATTACTATGCTGTAATAAGGGGTTTCTGAAATATAGCCAACAATCCCTTCCCTAAGGGATAGAAAAAAAACCCATCTTTTGGCTACCACTGATGGGAATTTTTTTAAAGGATATTTCAGGGGGATAAACTGCCCACAGACCTTCTGAAAAATAATGGTGCATTTTTGGTGGAATTTTCTAAACTACTAGCATAGGCAGCTGATAACATTATGTAAATCTAGAGATGATTTCCTGTGTTGACTTGTTAAAAGCACACCGAGCTCTTAAATATTCAGTTGTCGCCAATGATTAAGGCTACTTTTTAGTCATGGGTATTTTTTGTAAAAGTCATGGACAGCTCACAAGCAGTAAACAAAAATTCACGGCCCGTGACCTGTCCATGACTTTTACTATATACTCCTAACTAAAACTTGGGCAGGGGGCTTTGGGTGCTCTGGGGAGGGGGCGGTCTAGGGGCGCCGCAGATGCTGGGGGTGGGGGGGTTGACCAGCTGCCCACCTCCCATTAGCCAAGACCCATAGCCAATGGGAGTTGTGGGGGTGGGGCCTGCGGGCATGGGCGGAGCCTCCTGGCCCCTCCACCTAGGAGCTGCGTGGCCATGCCAGTGGGAGCCAAGGAGCCCCCCACCCCTAGGTAAGCGCTGCCCTGTACCCCAATCCCCTGCCCCAGCCCTGAGCTCTGTCCCACACACCCAAACTGCTCCTGGCTGCTGCAGAAGTCACAGAAAGTCATGGAATCCGTGACCTCTGTGAAAGACGTGCAGCCTTAACAATGATAAATATTCTCTTTCTCTTTCGCCTCCACCTTAGCTAAAATGATACAGCAACAAAGAGACAATATTCCTTTTCATCCACTTTTCTTGGGCTGCTTTGCTTGCATCTTTCATGCCTCTAGGTAATGTTGGACAGGCTTGGAAACTAACTTAAAAATACAGAAGTTTGGATAAAAAGCAGATCATCCAGACAATGAAATGTTTGTCCATATTTTAGGCATTAAGAGTTTTCTCAGGATCCTGTTCAGATGCAATAAAATGACCTTAGGATAAGTGTTCCTGACACTGGAATTGGTTGTAACTACACTGCCACTTCCCATCTGACATTTATTTAAAGGAATGAAATGCGGGGGTTAATTATTATAATTATTTATTTATAGGGCATCAAAGCCAAAGGCCCCTTGGTACCTAATAAATTAAACAAAGGCTACAAAGTCAATACATTATTAAACTGTCAACCAGAAATACCAGCCAACAAGCCATACATACCAGCCCCCCTACCCTCGTGGAACTGAAAACGGAAACAAATATGTTTTTACACAGAGTTGGTTGGAAAATGATTTTTTTTTCCCCCACAAGAAATTTTGAACAAAAAAATCTGTGTGTAAAATTTCGTGGGAGAAAAAATTTGGTTTCCCCCAGGCAAGTTTTGAACTGGTTCATTTTGAATTGACATTTCAATTACAATGTTCTTTCTCTATGGTATTTTTTAAAATTGAAAAATAATAATGAAATTACATTTCAAGTGGAAACTAGAATTTTTTTTGCTTTGTTTTGAAATGCTGATTTGAATTTTTAAAAAAAACATGGTTTGAAATTTCCTGTGGTAAAACTGATTTCTTTCCCCCCCATGAAAAATTTTCAGTTTTGATGGAAAACTTTCAGCAAGATAATTTTTGATCAACTCAAATCTTAAGCTTTGACTGGCAAGGTGCTACACATGTACAACAGTGAACCAGGAGCTGTCTGCATTGGGGAAGAGGATAGTTCAGTGTTTTGAGCATTGGCCTGCTAAACCCAGGGTTGTGAGTTCAATCCTTGAGGGGGCCATTTAGAGATCTGGGGCAAAAATTGGGGATTGGTCCTGCTTTGAGCAGGCGGTTGGACTAAGATGACCTCCTGAGGTCCCTTCCAACCCTGATATTCTATTATGAGAGAGAAGAGCAAAGTTTCAGAGAGATTTTTCTGGTTGATTTTAGGCCTGTTTTGCTCATTAGGGTTCTCAACATCCTGTGAAGCTTCCAGCCCTGGCTCGTGCTTGGGATCTTTGTCCTTTCTGACTGGTGAAGAACTGACTAAGGGCTTGTCTTCACTAAGGCACTAAATCAGTGCTGCTGAGATTGATGCAGGGACGACAATTTAGCACATCTGGTGAAGACACGCTATGTCAACGGGAGCGCGCTCTCCTGTTGACGTAATTAATCCACCTCAAGAAAGACGGAAGCTAAATTGGCGGGAGAGCGTCTCCCACTGACATAACGTGGTGTAGACATCGCATTAAATCAATGTAAGTTATGGGTTTCAGAGTAACAGCCGTGTTAGTCTGTATTCACAAAAAGAAAAGGAGGACTTGTGGCACCTTAGAGACTAACCAATTTATTAGAGCATAAGCTTTCGTGAGCTACAGCTCACTTCCTCAGATGCAATGTAAGTTATGTCGCTCGGGGGGGGGGGGTTTCCCACCTCTGAGTGACGTAACTTACATCGACTTAAGCTGTAGTGTAGACAGGCCCTAAGTCACTTACTGGAAGAGACTATCAGTGATTCCTTTAGGCCTGGATTCAGCAAGGCATCCTGATTCACAAAAGCACTTAAGCATGTGTTTCTCTTTAAGCAAAGGTTTGATAGACCTGGACAATAGTATCATCCCTCTGACTGTGGGAGGGTCTCTGTTGTCAGTCAATTCAGTTTGCAACTGGAGGCTTGTCAGGCTTCCAGCTTCTCCCAATCATATTGCAACAAAAACCAGAACTTTTTGTGATTGGCATCTATTCAGAAGGATGTGACTTTCACTCCAGTGTGGGTCTCACTGCCATCATCTAAGCTGTTGTCACTTTGAGTAGACCAGAGGCCTATCTTCACTGCAGCTTTAGGCTGGGTAATGGGCACCCAGGTCTGAGTGCCCCTGTTAGTCAGCCCAGCTGTGTGCAACCAACCTCAGTACCCTTTCGTGGGCCTTTACCTTGGCCTGGAGCTCGCCCGGCCCGGCAGCCAGGTCCTCCTCTCTCCATGTAGCTAGAGAGAGTGTCTGTCTCAGCTCCTGGCTAACAGCCCTCTTATAGGGCCAGCTGTGGCCTGATTGGGACATGGCCCCACCTGTGGTCACTTCCCCCAATCGGCCTAGCTTTCCTCTGGCTACAGCTCTCACTTAGGGCTGTTTTAAGCCCTTGGAGGCATGGCGGGGTGACCACCCTGCCACAATCCTCATTGCAAAGTTACTAGCCAAAGTGAAAGCGGGACCTAGGCTCTAACCATGCCAGCTAGCCCAGGTGGAAAGCAGCACTAAACTGGGGCAATAGGGTTTTCTGTGTGGATGGGAGAGGGGCTAGGGGAAATACCTGGGCAAGAGCTTGGGCTAGCTCTGCTCTGAAGGCATACCCTAGAGCAATGCATTCTGCCCAGGGATACATTTTACATCACCCCAGAAACTGTGGCTGGCTGGTGCAGCTGACCAAGGCACATGACACTTCCGTTCTGGAGTCTGCATTTTAGAAGAATGGTCGCTGAAGGTGCTGACCACCTTGCAAAAGTAATCCCTTGGTTCCTCTAACTACAGCAGGTGTTCAACCTAAGGGGTTAAGGAAGAGTGGAGAGAGCACTCTTCTGGGACTTGGGAGACCTGGGCTCCATTCCTGTCTCTGCCACTGGCCTGCTGAGTGACCATGGGCAAATCACGTGCCCTCTCTGTGCCTCAGTTTCCCCATCTGTAGAATGGGGATAATGATACTGGGCTCCTTTTGTAAATCCCTTTGAGCTGTACTCATGAGAAGTGCAGTAGAAGAGCTGGGTGGTGGTATTCTTCTTCTTCTGACAAGTACTACTGATGATTTGCCCTTGACTTTTAAAATATTCCTTCTAGTTGTGTCTATTTACTGCAAAACATTGGAGGCCTAAAAGTTTTCTGTTCTTTTCAGTTTCTCTAACACGTATATTTAAATCCTCCTCTTTTAGTTTCTTATGTATTCTTCTGTTGCTGAGAAATGCAGATGAGTTAAGTTAAATAGTTATTCGCTGCTCAGTATTTTCACACTTGCAAGCTCTCCCAGACCAACCGGTAATGCTCTTCAAAACTCCAAAATGTATTTTTTGGGGTCCAATTATGACTAATCATACTGATCTCTGTCCCATAATAGATCATGTTGAGTTCTTCAGGAGGAGCGCTTTTTCAGAACAGGTTATTACAGTAGCAGTCCATGTAATGCGTGATAAGGCTTTGCAATATTTAGACCCATGAAGTGCCTTTGCCAACAGAAACTCCACCATTGGTATTCTTTGTACAGGTAAAGTCTTAAACAAAACGGAATAGGCATTTCTGAAGATTTATTGTTTGCCTGCTGACTGAATGTGCTTGTTCATATCATATAGCAACCTGACTATCAGAGACCTGTCTATTATCTTTTTCATTCTTTTTAAAGGGCTTTGAGACCCTTGACTGAAATTTGTAAGTGCAAATCCTAATCAATGTCCAGTTTGAACGAGCAGGGGTTATCCCCTTGTCAACAGGCCCTGCCTTATGTATGTTGCCCATACTAAGGAGATGCTGCAGAATTGGCTCATCTATGACTTCTCAGTCCTACTGAAACCTTCCAGCACATTCAGCACTGTGGGTATGTCTACGGGCATGATAATAGCACATGTCTACAGGCATGATAATAGCACATGTAGACATAACCAAGTTAGCTCGAGTAACATAGAATCATAGATTCATAGACTATCAGGGTTGGAAGGGACCTCAGGAGGTGATCTAGTCCAACCCCCTGCTCAAAGCAGGACCAATCCCCAATTTTTGCCCCAGATCCCTAAATGGCCCCCTCAAGGATTGAACTCACAACCCTGGGTTTAGCAGGCCAATGCTCAAACCACTGAGCTATCCCTCCCCCCACAACATAGCAGTGAAGCCACGGCAACGCAGGTGATGGCAGCTCAAGAGTGTACCTAGAGCCCGGGCGGGCTGGGCTAGTCTGGGGAACCATCCAGGCTGCCACGGTTTCTCTGCTACTGTTACTCATGCTAGCTTTGATCTGTCCACCCTTCCACCTATGGATCTCCAGGCTCTTTACAAACATCAACGAATGTTTCCCCTAACATACCCCAAGAGGGAGGCGGTGTTTTCCCCATTCTGCCAGTGGGGAAGCTGATGCACAGAAGGACTGAAGCGATGTCTACACTGCACACCACAGGTGTGAATAGCAGCATGCACCAAAGCTCTGTGCTGTCACTCCCCCGCGTGGGCACTGCAGGCGTGAACAAAAAGGTTCCTAGTTCTCATTAATGTCCGAACTTAAGGACAACGTATCATAGAAGATCAGGGTTGGAAGAATCCTCCGGAGGTCATCTAGTCCAACCCCCTACCCAAAGCAGGACCAACCCCAACTAAATCATCCCACCCAGGGCCTTGTCAAGCTGGGCCTTAAAAACCTCTACGGATGGAGATTCCACCACCTCCCTAGGTAACCCATTCCAGTGCTTCACCACCCTCCTAGTGAAATAGTTTTTCCTAATATCCAACCTAGACCTCCCCCACTGCAACTTGAGACCATTACTCCTCGTTCTGTCATCTGCCACCAATGAGAACAGCCGAGCTCTCTCCTCCTTGGAACCCCCTCCAGGTAGTTGAAGGCTGCTATCAAATCCTCCCTCACTTGATTTCTTTGTGCCTAAGTTCCCCATCAGGAAAATAATATTTCAGAAGAGTGTTTGTGAGCACAAAATCATTATTGTTTGTCAGACATTCGTGGAATGTCTAAGCTGCATTGTAAACACAGGTCCAATGGATCCTGGCTTGTAGAATCAGAGGAGTGTCCACACTGTATGGAAACCTGGGTTTAGAATTGCTAAATCTGGGTCCCACCGCTGTGCTAAGACGTCCATTCTGCACTATGCAGACCTTCTGACTTGGATCTGTGACTTGAGCCGCATCCACACGGCAAAATGACAGGGCTTGGACCCTAGACACAGAGGAACTCTGCCTCTGACCCACACCCTAGCAGGGTCTTAGGACCTGGGTCCTGAGTGCTTGTTGACCTGAGTCAGACTGATTTGTGTGTGGACAGAGAGGTGGCTTGGGCTCCAACTGAGTCAGAGGCTTGTTGTGCAGTGTAGGCATACCCAGGGACTAGTATGATGAGGGCAAAAAAGGATCTGAATTGATAAGTAGAACACTGTTTAAACTACTCACATGTTTAAACTGAACATGCATTTAATGCTTTGCTGGACTGGGGCCAATGTGAATTCACAACTGTTAACAACTCAAGGGAGTGTGAACAGCATAAAAGGAAATTCATTTAAGAAAATTCAAGCAAGCATACTATTTTGCAGTTCTCTGTATTGATGTATGTGAGATAGATAGATAGATTTAAAATTAACTATTTCATATTTCACTTGTTTATTCTATGGGCAAATCTCTGCTTAGCTCCAGGTTCTAATTATGAGAGACTTAATTCTTTGAGTTCTCCCATTCCCTGATGGGCCATGAAGACATACTACTAGCATTAGTCAAGAGTTGAATGACTTTCAGTATCATTCCTCCTCACTTTGGACTGGGAATAGATCTACAGCAGAGCAAAATGGCATTTCTCAGCAATGTGTCATAATGATGAGTTGTATCAGTGTCAGAATTTTGCAAGAAATACAGTAAGTTCAATTCTATTGTCAGGAGCGCTGGCTCGCTGGGAAACATTTGTAACTAAAACTGTTGTTCATTTGCAGACTCTCTAAGAGGAATGAAGCCTTGACTGGAAATATGCTGAAAAGCTGCTGTTATAAATTTGACACAATATGCATGACGTGGATGGATAGATCATTGTTCACAAGGTCTGGCAAACAAAAGCAGTGTTGTGGAGCCAGAATTGCAGGCAAAAAGAAACATTGTTCTCCAAGACATGCTTCAGTCGGAACCAAGTCTGAAACAGCCATGTATTTTATTTGTGATTAAATTGAATAACAAGGAAGGCTTGCAAAGAAACTTTCTTGTACCTTGGAAAACATAGAGATTGTTGTTCTAGTGAACTTCTAAGAAAGTTTCTAACTAAGAAACAGACACATCAGCATGGAATTTTTGCTATGTTTTGATATTCAAAATATTTATTAAAAGATATATTTAAGAAAGAAGCATGGAAAACCCAACAATTGTAACGATGAGACAGCTATGAAGTGAAGTTGAATAATAACCCTACAGGAAGAATAGTCTTTAAAACACTAGATTGGCCTCAGGTGATCTGACTTCTGTCCTTGGCTCTGCCACAGACTTCCTATGTGATTGGGGCAAGTCACTTATTCTCTTTGGTCAACATTTTCCAAATGGTATTGGGTGCCCAGCCTGAGATACCTTGAAGGGCACTGGTTCTCAGAACAATCTGAGCACCTACCCAATGAAAATCAGGCCCTGTTAAGATGTCTCGGGTTAGACACCCTAAAATCACTAGCCAGTTTTGAAACTAGACCTTAGTGCCTCAATTCCCCATCTGTAATATGGGGATGATAAAATACCTTTTCTCCTACCATTTGTCTGTCTTTTCTATTTGACCCTAAGATCTTGGAGACTGAGGCTGTAAATGTGCAATGACTACCACGTGAGGACCCTGGTCTCAGTTGGGTGCTACTTCCATAAAAGTAATGAAGGAATAGGTAAAAGTGAACCATGTTAATGGGAATTGTACCCCGGTAAATGAAGTCAGAAATAGGAAGGTGGAATTTTGGACCATTATTGTTACACGTTGCAGTATTTCTTTTATGAGGGAAAGATCGCTGTAGATTTCAGATCCATATTGCTGAGCACACAACACACGCTCTGCCAGTGCAGGGCTAGATGCTAGCTCATCATTCTAGAGCACATTGCAATACATTGTAACAATAGATGAGGCCAAATTGTAGTTTGTCAGGTAGCACTATAAATTGCTGGCAAATTAGATATTTTTCAGGTCAGGCAGATTGATCAATATCTGTCTTTAATATCTTAGCAGTGGGTGTTCTATTTATTCTGAATGAGTCTTCTACTTCGTTCTGCAGGAATCTGGAAACTCATTAGACAGGAAACTAAACTGGACTGAACCCCTCCATTTCTTCTCTGCTGAGCTTGCTGCAGTGAGTTTGTTATTATGTCCTTCCTTTATAAAGAGACTGATGTGTGATATTTTCCAGGAGTTCAAACTTATTTTTCATATAAGGATAATGGGTCAGACCCTGTACTCCGTTTGAGCTTCACTTGCCACAAAATGAGGTGGAGGAAAACTTAGATTTATGACTTTTTCATGGACCCTCCCTATGCCAGCCAGCCCCCTAAAGGTTGCTTTAAACTAAACTAGCTGCTATTAGCTCCCCAGGATTCTTCTGGCAGCCAAGGTTTCCTGGAGGGGGAGCTGGAGCAGTTTGTCCTGGGCCCCCCGATTGAGAGGACCCCCAAACTGAGTGGTGTTGCAACGTGGCGTGCAGAGTCCACAACCTCATTCGCTGAAATTTGACCTGGTGGGCCCTCCGCCATCACAAAGGGATGGCCAGGCCAAACCCGAGTAGTGGTACAACCCAATATGCCAGGTCACAACACCCAGAGTGGGGAGCGTGGCCCAGCTTGTGGGCAGGAACTGAGCCACCGCTACAGGGTGAGTGCAGTGTGGGCTCACGGTCCAGCACCCACCACCTCCGCCTCCTCTCAGTAATACAGTAGGCCCTTGCTATAACACCCTTTGCAATAACGAACTTTGGGTTATAGCAAACGTGGTCCCTGGATCCCACCTCCAGCCCCGCCCACTGTGGTAGGGGCTGAGAGCTCCTTCAGCTGTGGGTCTGCCGCCGGAGGCTGACGGGTCCTCCAGCCCTGGGGCCGCGGACAGAGCAGAAATCTCCTCTGGCCCCGGGGCTGGAGGAGCACTCTGCCCCGCCTTGCTCTAATGAACCCCTGACTGTACCCAACTAATGGCTTGCATCCCCTGGGGTTCGTTATAGCGAGGATGTACTCTATTTTTTTGGGACAGTTGAGGGGCCTCAGTTTCAGATTTTGCTGTGGGCCCCAAAAAACCTCTGTGCAGCCCTGCTGGCAGCCAGACATAGCTCAGCCATAAAGATGCCATGACCAGCCCCCTTTTCCCACCACACACTCTATGCCGGGGACCAGGAGGGTATGCTGCTGGTACACCTCTGGCTGCTGGCTGCCTGCATAGGTCCAGTTTGCCAGCTTTAAGACGGCTATGTGCACGGAGACCTTCACAAAGCAGACTCAGTGGATTATGGCCAATATTTTGTGCTAGATCTCTGTGTTACATTAGGTCCCAAATGTTCCCGTGGAACTTACAATAAATACTCCCATAATACTTGCGGGTGAATTCTTAGCCAATGCCATAATCATCATGTGTGTGGCAGTGTGGTGGGTTTTCCCCACAGATATTGTGAGGGCTACCAAGGACAGCCATGGTCCTCTGGGTGCTACTTTACTCACTGGCAGCGTTTTGTTACGTTTTTCCCTTTGTGACTCCTGTGTGGAGTCAGTCCACATCAGTTATCAATGTAAAATGCGGCTGACTCTCATTCTATCATCTTTCCTGACTCCCCTCAACTTCACCTCCCCTCTCCTCCCTCCCCACCCACCCATGGAGAGCTGGAGCACTGATCAGCATGAACAATCTCTTCTTCCCCTTCCCATGCTGCCCAGAATGTAGGCCCATAGGCATCGACTTCTAGTTTTCCCCAGGGGTGCTCCACCTTGAGGCCCACCCCCACTCCACCCCTTCTCCTTTCCCCGCCCACTTCACCCTCCTCCCCTGAGGCCCCCCACCTACCCACCGCTCACTGCTCTCCCCTCAAGACCCTCCCCGAGCTGCCAAACAGCTGTTTGGCAGCATGGCTGAACAGCTATGGATGGTGGGTTCTGAGCACCCACCAATTTTTTTTCTGTGGGTGCTTCAGTCACGGAGCACCCATGGAGTCGGCGCCTGTGGGCAAGCCCTCTTCTCTGCTTCTTGAGGAGGCTTTGGTTTAGCAGTGAGAGGGCTCAGGGACTCCAACCCTGCTAGGCCGCTTGCCAGAGGACCCATAATGCTCCACACTTCACTGGTCTGATCCAACTGGTTGGAAGTTAGTGCATGTAGCAGCAAAAGATCCTATAGTCTGCTAAACCAATGCAGGTTCCTGGAGGTCCCTCGAGAGCCTGGGTCCAAAACCTATGTGGGGTTATTGATTTGGAAAACGGATCCCACTATTCCCTGGTCTCTGGTGGCACTGCTGCATCCCACGGCTGTGAAAAATGAGTTCTTAAAGACACCAGCACTGTTAAACTGTCTAAGTCGGTGTTGAAAGCCATGGCGGCACGGACTGCCTCTTCTTGAAGGAGGTGGGTTATAAAAGGGAAAGTGTGGGCCGGGACGCTCATCTGCAGCTGTGCCATCCTGTGTGGTTTACTTTTATGGAAAGCCATTACAGCAGGAGCACTGTTAACCCTTTCTTAAAACTGGAATCGGTGGGGCCTTTCTCCCTCCCCGCCCCCAGCAGGCCCATGCTCCCTCTGTGTGCTGCCTCTGAGAGGACCTCCCCTCTTATCCCATGACTGCTTACTTTGCTTAAGGGCCTACGGTGAGGAACCCTGTCACAAACAAAATTCACCTGATGTTAGGCAAGTTACACTTGGACATTCGGCAGCTGGGGACGCACATAAATAAATATTCCTGGCACTCCGTGACAAACGCACACAGAAAAAAAATTATTTCCTCTTACCTCATTATATTTGATGGGCATGTTGATGAGGAGCTAAGGGGCTCTGAAACATTCATCAGCTCAGATAGAGCAGAAATAACATCCTGGATCTGTGGCACTGTGTTGCTTGGACACCAAGTAAAATGAATCAGTAAAAAAGAATCTTGTTTTTCCTACTTATTTCTATGCTTGGGGACTCCATGTCAAAAGCAGTTTTTCACCTCACAGCAACATTTTGTGGAAATGTCCTGGCGACAAGCTTCAGTGAGAGTTGACTTCATATGTTAAAACCAACCATTGACATCTGTCAAATGGTTTGGCTCATATTGGCTTTGAATGAGGCCCTCGCATTGGCATCTCTTGACCCCAACCTAAGGGGTTGTTCTCATTTGTTCTCTCACTGCTGAGACGGCTGTGAAAAGTGTCGGTGTGTGAGTGGTGGGTGGGTGTGATATGGGCTTCCGCCCACTGGGAACTACATGAGCTCTGCTAGAAACAATACTTAGATACCAAGGTGACAGGAAGGGAGTGGATGGATGGATTGTATTGACTCATTTGCCTTAGGCTACCCAAGAGCTCTGCAACACTACTGTGATCACTTCAAAAGCAAACAAAGAAACCCACCAACCCAATGATTTTTAGATTGCTACTTACTCAGACCCCAAAGGATTTAAGATGGGATATTCCGAAGTGGTGAAGGGAGAGGTAGGTTGCTGACTCCTATTGCAAATCTCTTTCACTCCTTTACGTGGTTTTGCAAAACTCACCCTTACTTCTTTAGTTCTCTTGAGAACTTGTCCATTGGCTCTAATAGACGTAGGATCAAGGCCTGTGTAGGCACTTGTCTTTTTGGTGCTGATACTCGCAGTTCAATCCCAGCTGATGCTCCTGGTGTCTGTACAATCTATGTTTTGTGCATTATACTGAGAAGCCAAAGGAATTATCGCAGCCATAAATCTGAAATTCCCCAGCATTTCCCACTATGTTCCAGGTTTTGCAGTGCAGGCCCATTTCATGCCTTATAAGAGATTTACGAGGAAAACAAGAGTCTGTACGTCACAGCAGAATAACTGAGAGTCCTTAAATGTAAATGTTACTATGTGTCTTTGCATAATTGCCTGAAATAAGCATGAGGTTTCCACTCAGGGAAAATCTAGAGGTTTAAAATGTAGGCATAGAGTATTTTCATATTATTAATGTCCTGCCTTATCTCTAATTTAATTACAATCAGTTAATGGCCCAATCCAGGGTTTACTTAATCAAAACCTTTGAAGGGAGAGTTTAGAGATGAGATGAGGAAGATGTCTGGTTCATTCAAACATTTGTATAGGAAATATGAATTCACAGATATATTTCTCATAGTACCTTGCTGATTGCTTACTAAATAATCTGATGATAAAAATAAATGGAGTTGTTCCTTAGCAGTAAAATATTTGTATGTAGATGCCTGGCCACATGCCCTGAATCCAGGGCACCATCCAGGGAAGAAATGAGTGTTTTTCCCCTTTGGAAATGTATTTATTTCATCACCCATCTTTATGGTTATTTAGTATGCAGTTACTGAAGGGTTATGCTAAGCACTTCAGACAGTAATTAGATGGGAAATTTGAGGACAATTACACGTATGCACAAATAAAGGCTACCCTATAGTCTACCTGAACAGCATACATGGGGTCATAATTACTTTCTCTCAGTAACATCACATACATTTTGCATACCCAGATGAGATGGGGAAGGATCTGTATTTTGCACTCTAACCAATGAGCTGTCTGCATTGGTGGGGATGAAGGTCACCTTGCAATAACTAAGCGCAATTATCTGAAGGGGTTTATATCTGTGTCCTCTTTCTTTATATTATTCTCGTAAGCTGCATTTTTGGCATCACTTAGAAGCAGGGAGCATATCAAACCTGCATATGTCAAATGCTATTGACATCAAATACCTTTCATAGAGCCCCAAGCCTCTTGGCGTCTTTTGAGCTCTGCACCCAGGAAAGTGGCTTGTCACAGATGATTTTTCCAAGTGAGGAAGCATGTGGCATAATGAGACGATGTAGCCCCAGCATACACCTTCCAACTAGTTTCCCTACTGTTCAGACTCCAGACATGAGCTTGCATAGTAATTAGACCATAAAAGAACTGTGGATACAATGCATATACGCACCGTATTAGTAAACCCTTTATATACCCCCATTACAATGCTGCAAATCTATTTTCTGTCCACATACCCTACTTTTGCAAGCCAAGATGATTTTTAAATCCATGTAAAATGACATGGGTTTACCACTGCTTGTTTCTATTTACAATAGTGCCCCAAATGCACTAGGTGCTGTACAAACACATAGGGATACCCTCACATGTGCTTGGTAGTCATTCTGAGTGGGCTACAAATATACATGATGTTTTATGGTAGGAAGCCAGTGCACCTCAAAATTTTAAAAGATGTCCCGAAAACCTATTAAAGCCAAAGGCAAAACTCTCGTTGGTTTTAATGGGATCTCAATATGGCCCTAAAGAATGAAATGTGTCCACTCTTCTCTCTGGAGTCCTAGGAAAGGAGAGGAGAGCTCTATCTAGCTTCTGCCTGAAGACCTATTAGGGCAGTTCTCTGACCTGTATTATACAGGAGGTCAGACTAGATGATCACAATGGTCCCTTTCTGGCCTTGGAATCTCTGAATCTATTAATCTATGAACTAAAAGCTTAGTTCATCGAGGCACTCAAGTGCCTGCTTAACTTTCAGCCAGTGTCAGTTAAGTCTGTAGGACTTAAGCATGTGACCAAACACATGCCTGTTAGGATATAGATATTCAGGCCTGTCTGTAAAGGCCTATACTCTAAGAATTTAGGTGTATTCTTATCACTTGGCTAGTTAGAGGTATAAAAGAAAGAATCAAAATCACTGTCTGCCAGTGTAAGGGCCTTCTCTTACTGTTTCAGAGTAACAGCCGTGTTAGTCTGTATTTGCAAAAAGAAAAGGAGTACTTGTGGCACCTTAGAGACTAACCAATTTATTTGAGCATGAGCTTTCGTGAGCTACAGCTCACTTCATCGGATGCATACCGTGGAAACTTCTCTTACTGTGACAGTCTGAGGCCCTGTTCTTAGGCTAAGGCCTTTGGCTAAGCAACAGAGGCAGCCATAAACTGGGAAACCGCCGGTCACCTCCCCACATTCCAAACTAGTCACATTGAAATAAGGTGTTATTGGGCTGTTAGGAATACAATCCTGTCCTGATAGTTCCTATCACCTCCAGAGAAAGGGAAGTGCCTAGAAGATGTAAAAGGAAACTTAGTTTGATAGCATCCTGTCTGGCAAGAACTCACTTATCAATAGCTGGGATGTGAAATCCTCACTTCTGTATTGTTTTGTCATTATAGTTCCCACTTTGCCATTGTTTGTCTGTATAATCTCTGTCTGGTTCTGTGATTGTTTCTATCTCCTGTATAATTAATTTTGCTGGGTGTAAACTAATTAAGGTGGTGGGATATAATTGGTTAAATAATCATGTTACAATATGTTAGGATTGGTTAGTTAAATTTCAGTAAAATAATTGGTTAAGGTATAGCTAACCAGAACTCAAGTTTTACTATATAGTCTGCAGTCAATCAGGAAGTGGGTGGGTATGTGGGGTGGAAATGGGAACAGGGAATGGGGGTGGGGAAATTGGAATCATGTTTAGCTAAAGGGGAAAATGGCAACAGGGACACAGGTAAGCCTCTGTGGTGTCAGAGCTGGGAAGGGGGACACTAAGGAAGGAATCTGGAATCATGCTTGCTGGAAGTTCACCCCAATAAACATTGAATTGTTTGCACCTTTGGACTTCGGGTATTGTTGCTCTCTGTTCATGCGAGAAGGACCAGGGAAGTAAGTGGGTGAAGGAATAAGCCCCCTAACAATGCCCATCTGCTCAACTGAATCAGGGCCCAATTGTGGGTCAGGTGTCGTCAGTCACAAAACAGCTGGGAAGAGGTGCCATTTAGGGCACTATTTTTCGCCATTTTCCCAAACCAGGGCTGAAGATCTGGTCCCAACTCTAGTCTCCTGGCCTTCACCTCTCTGAACTCCCCTGATACTACCATAGATTAGAAGAAAACCATTTTGTGGGGGTGGGGAGTGGGGAATTGCTTTGAAGACATATGGGCTTTTCCAGATCTGACACATCTTGTTACACTGAGCTAAGCTGCCCAGCATTACCTCAGACCGGATGTACAATCCCACACTGCCATGTCAGCCTCTGTCGGAAAGAAACTGTATCCCACAGAAATATAAAATCGCAGATTTTTTTAAAGCGCATTTTGAAAATAAACCTCCCTTAAACCCCATGTTCCACGGTATTATTTTTTTAGTGATCATTTCCTGGCAAGCTGGCTTTATATAACCTCAGCTTTCCAAGAAAGACATGCTGAGTACCCGGTGATGTGCTGTAAGAAGCACCAGGGTTAACTGAAAAAGGCAAATAATTTCAGGGCATGGATACACATAGGTACCTGAACAGCATACTTAATAGGACTTTTTTCATCCAGACATTTCAGATATTCTACATTATGGTTTTCTTCCATCCCTTGGTATCTGCCCTAAATAAAATGTGTGAGGCTGAGCCTTCAGCTTTCTTCCACAGACATTTTCAATTATCCTTTACCTTTTGGCTCTCAAAAAGAGAGGAAATTTGGCCAGTGGTTGGGGCACTGGGCTATACTTCAGCAGCCCTGGGTTCAATTCTCTGCTCCACCAAAGACTTCCTGTGTGACTGTGGGCATGTCACTTAGCCTCTCTGTGTCTCAGCTTGCCCATCTGTAAAATAGCCGGGGTAATACTTCTCTTCCTCACAGGGGTGTTGAGGACAAAGACATAAAAAGGATTGTGTCGTGCTTTGAGATCTACTGATGAAAAACGCTGTATAAGAGGGAGGTATTATTATCTAAGCCAGGGCCTAATCCTGTGCTGCTACCCTCCTTTAAGGGACTGAATGTGCTGCAGTAAGAGTGCCTTAGAAACACGTTAGGGCCTAGTTCTGTGCAATGCTGAGTTTCCTGCTGACCATCCTCCCATCCCTCTGAAATTTGGCTACCACTGTGATAGTCACCTTGGAAATTCCTAAAAGAATTCCACATTTTTTCCACCAAAAAGTTTTTTTATTTATATATATTGGCCAAAAATGCACCATTTTTCAAAAATGAAAATTTTGAAACCTTTCAGAGAGGTTGCTAAGTTCCCTCATCTCTCAGTGAATTCAGTGAGACTTGAGAACACAGAATAGAGTTCCAACAGGATCTCTCAGAAGGCCTTTAGTACCTCTCGAAGATCCTCCCTGACAGGTAGAATGAATCCAATAAGAGCTGAGGGTGCTCATTATCTCACAGGACTAGACCACTCCCTCGGTATTTCCAGCGTAAAAACCAACATGTGTGAGAGTCTGAAGGGATGGTTACATGTCCTCACTTTGTATTTTATTCTCTGGTTTCAAGACTTCTTCTAATGAGCAGCATTATAGCACCTCTTCTTGGGCACATCTTTGAATTGCTATCACCTTTGTGGTCTAACGTGGTTCTCACTCTGGCCTGTCTTTGTGATTTTTATGTCTTTGCGTGTAATGCCTATTGATTACCAAAGAATCACAGGCCTTCACAATCGCTGATGGCCAACAGTCCTCAGTGATTCAGTCGTTAAATAGGATCATATGGTTGCTTTTAAATTTACCTGATTTTTTTTGTCTTTGACAAACACAGAAACCAATTTGAATGAGATCCAGGTACTTATGCAGGTGCAGATCCGACAAAATTGATACTGTCGCGTAAAGTAGATCATATTTTCTTAGTGGATAAACAAATAGTATGTTATAAGGCTCCAGGGGGAAAAAGTCTTTGTCTATTAAAGTGCTAGGAATATAATATATATTATAAGTACTGACAGGAGGTGGTAGCAGTGGGTATTTGATGGAACAAATGAACAGAAAGATCAGATCACCTTAATAGATAAGATCTCCTTACCCCATCAGCTGGCTGTTAAGTTCTTGTTGATAAATTCCATCCTCCTTCATCAACTGGCTGCTGAGTCTTTTGTGAAAATGAGTCAAATTTGAAATTCCTTTTTTGTGACTTGGGTCCTGATCTTGTCCATCATCTACCATTTAATCTAGTGGGAGAGTACTTTGCAGGAGGCACTCAGCACCTGGCAGAATCAATCCCCTTCTGTGCAACTGTGGCAATTTCCTGCAATATCCTAGGGTGCATTACATTTAAGCATCTTTGAGGTCCATTGTTTTAAATGGTTTATGTATTCTTGTGGGCTGGGGAGAGAGGATGAGACAGATGTGAGACCTGAAGGCCAAAGAACTATATTGAACAATGTGCCAGAACAGAATGGACTCTTGGAACAAAAAAGTGTCAAGTGGTTTTCCTGGGAAGTATCTAGGGGGAGGTGAATGCAAACTCCCCACCTTTGGTTATGCAAAAACCCATCCTGCCTTTAGAAACTAAGCCCTGAGAAGGGGGCCTGTGTCTGCTGATCACCTGTTACATGAGGCCAAGATCTGAGGCCCAAGCTGTACAAAGGAAAGACTGAACTGTTCATGCTTGTTCTGGTTCTGACTCTGAGACAGTCATGAACCATAGGTGCTGGAACTAGGGGTGCTGGGGGTGCAGCAGCATCCCCTGGCTTGAAGTGGTTCCATCATATAGAGCAGTGTTTCCCAAACTTGGGCCTTCGCTTGTTCAGGGAAAGCCCCTGGCAGGCCCGGCCGGTTTGTTTATCTGCCGCGTCTGCAGGTTCGGCCGATCGCGGCTCCCACTGGCCGCAGTTTGCTGTGCCTGGCCAATGGGGGCTGCGGGAAGCGGCGTGGGCCGAGGGACGTACTGGCCACCACTTCCCACAGTGGCCAGGCACAGCGAATCGCAGCCAGTGGGAGCCAGGATCAGCCAAACCTGTGGACGCGGCAGGTAAACAAACCGACCGGGCCAGCTGGGGCTTTCCCTGAACAAGGGGCATCCCAAGTTTGGGAACCATTGATATAGAGGGTTTATAGTTTTGTTCAATGGTTTTCAGAACCCCCACTACAAAAATGGTTCCAGAACCACTTTTACGAGCTAATAACCAGGGGAAAAACGCAGTGGTGGGTTTGAATGACTGACATCTACAGAGCCCGAGGTTGGAGTTGGGGTGACCTCTGATAAGTTTTTTAGCATGCATGTAGGTTCTTTTATTGTTTTTAATGTGTTTCTCTGTGATGCGTTCACCTTAAGAATAAATGTGCTTGCTCGTTAGGAGCTGTGTGGTAACGTATTACTGTGGGCAATACACTGGGCGTAGCCTCTGACGATAGAGCAAAGTACAGACAACTGGCCTTTTAGGCAGTCTGGCTTGCTGGAAATATCACAGTTTAGGCAAGGAAATGTACAGCCTTTAAAGATGTCCTGGAGAGAGAGATGTGGGTCTCTGCCCAAGAGAAGGGACAGTGGAGGAACCCGGAGCCTAGAGTTGGTGTTCTTGAGGGACAGTGGAGGGAAAATACAGGTGCAGTTGCCCTGATCTCCGAAAACAGTGTCTACATGCTGGGCAGTTCTCTGTTCCACAGTAGTTTTTCTACAGTTTCTTTACACTTTACTCTGGTGCCCAGCCACCTTGGTTAATTTCAGTGTTGGTTCATTTTCTGTTATCCATTTCCCTTCATATGTCTATGTGGAGGGACACAAGGGTGGATGGAGAAACTAGCAATCGAAGAAGGATCTTCGGAGTTTGTTTGTTTTTACACGAGTCATAAGTCTTTGCACAGAGCTGTACTGAAAGTTATTCGAGTTCATGGCTGTTACATCCGCACCTCACAGGTTGGGACTATTTATGCACTTCAGTCCAAAGGACAAACACTGCTGGCCAGTGTGGATTGGGGATGGGTGTGTGTAGCGAATGATATTCAGTCGCTAATTAGACAATTTTTACAGAAATAATTGTTGAGCCTGGTTCTCCTTATGTAGTCATTACTCCATTGTATCAATACTGAGAGAGAACAGAGAGGTGGATACAAATCTATGGCCAGGGTATCTGCAGGTAGCAGAAACAGCACCAACGTCAGCATCTGAAACCATAAAATCTCAGTATGAGTCACAGCCTAATGGCTGCAAGGATGTTCTAGTAGTGGAGGTGAGGAGGGGGTTCTCGGGAGACTTGCGAGTGCCGGTCTAGTGTCCTGTCCGCAAGACCAGCCTTCCTCTCTCCTAGACAAATTTTAAAAAGTACAATGAGAAGTAATGATGGTGGATAATACTCAGTCCTGCCTCAGTGCAGGGGATTGGACTAGATGACCTATTGAGGTCCCTTCCAGTCCTACATTTCTGATTCCATGATAATATTTAGGCCTGACATCGTGTTTTTCAGCCTCAGAGCTCCAAGTGCTTTATAAAGGCAATTACTGTTCCCATTTTGCAGATGAGTAAACTGAGGCACAGAAAGTGTATCTACCTATCTTATTTCTATGGCTCTTATTGCTGTAGCATCAGAGCACCTCACCTTCTTGAATGTATTTATTCTCACAACACCTCTGTGAGGGAGGGCAGTGCTATCATCCCCTTTTTACAGATGGTGGAAGTAAGGAACAGAGAGACTACAGCCCAGATCCTCAAAGGTATTTAGTGCCTAACTCCCACTGAAATCTAGGGTCACATAGGATGTGTATGGCAGAGCTAGGAATGGAACCCAGGGCTCCCAAGTCTCAGGCTAGCACCACTGAAACATCCTTCCTTTCGAAAGAGAAGTGATTTTCGGAACATCACAAGTCCTAGGCAAAGGCCAGAATACAGCCCTGGCCTCCTGCCTCCCTAGTCCCTTACGTTTCCCATTGGAACAATGCTGCCCTTAATGAGCGAAACACCCTAGTCAATTAGAATGGTAGCGGCACTGGGCCAGGGACCATCTTTTTGTTCTGTGTTTGTACAACCCCCTTAGCACAACGGGGTCCTGGGCCATGACTCAGCTGCTACCGCTATTCACATAAAAGTAGTGTTTTATTACCCTCCCTTTGCACTGGCGCAACTAACTACCCATGGTGCAGCGCAAAGGAGAATCAGGCCCAGTTTGTTGACATAAGTTGTATTGAGAGATGTGTCCCTCAGGATATGTGAAATTTATACCTCACTCAGAACGCATAAAAACCATTGTCATGTATTTGCTGTATCCACCATTAAACTAATGCTGGTGTTTAAAAAACAGTTCTGCTCGGAAGCTTTGCTTCAAGGACTTGTTGCGTCAGTTATTATTAAAACTGAAGAACAATAGTTTTGCGTAATAGACTTGTGCTCGCAGAGCAAGCTGCCCTACTTAATATATTCATAAAAAGCTACAGTTGTAGATTTCTCTTTTATATAGGTCAAGTGAGGGCAATCACTGCTGAATCAATGTATCTAACTCCTTGAATGTCCACATTTACAAAGAATACATTCCTGCTAAGACTGCTATCAGCTTTTTTTGATTGTGTCTCATCAAAGCAAATTCACATAAGGTGAGCTTTTAAAAGTAGTGATTTTCCGCTTCTCCTGACTACACGAGACTGTCAGAAATTAATGCAAAAAGCAATGCCTGTCTGGCTTATAGGCATCTCAGTTTCATTTCTGCATAAATTCTCACAGGTCAACTTGAAAACAGTTCAGGGTCAAAATCTCATCTAGTCACCTAGATTAAAAACTAATTTCTCTAAAGTATATCCTATATTGAAGCTTTTTCATGCAAATAAATAGCCAGGGGCCTCATTCTCTCCTCCTTTATTAGTTGTGCATGTCATGAATTTGAACATAACATTTTGTTCCGTACTCTAATTACATGCATTATAAGGGAAAATCTATTCCTTGCGTACATATCATTAGGAGCAGTTCTGAAGCTCCATTCCATCAGGGCACTGGTCATGGTGGCTCATCCTAATATTGACAGTTTAATCTTTTTGTTTCAGACAAGATTAAAAGTCGTATGAGGGCCATTCCTCCATGGAGCAGGTGGCGAAGTCAATCCGTGTCTAAGTGCCATTTCTGCACTGAAAATGGACTGCAGCTTACAAAATATATCAGATAATTATCAATCGTTACGGAAAAATAATTTAAAATATTGTGCTGATGAAAGAGTAAATAAGGCTGCTGTTTAAAAAAAAAAAGTTTTACTTACAGCTGTGCTGTCGCATATGCATGTGAGATATTATCTCCGGGCTGTCTAACATAGTCATCTAAGCCTGATCATGAGCTCCGTCAATTTCCTTTGCTTTATCTCATTGTGCAGAAAGAGACTGACACACCAGGTGTCAGCTGCTTCTACAGTAATCAAAGCCTTCTTTTATCCGAAGGTAAGCACTGTCCCCCCAAAACAAGGCTTTCACTTTTAACAGACAGAGCTAGGCGTTAGCCTTTTCCCCCTTATTTGTTTTCCGTTCAGAACGGGTTGAAATAATTTCCGATGAGAATATTTAACAGCTGCTCTTTGTAATGCAGAGGCCAAGATGTTCAAAAGTTGACTACTCATTGAGGAGCTCAATTTCTGGCTGCTCAGTGTGAGACAATTTAAAGGGGGCTGATTTTCAGAGGGATCAGAAATCATCTTCCTTTTAACGAATCTCAAATTGGGCACCCAAAGTCAATAGCCACTGTTCAAAATTTTGACCAGAGTAAATTCTCCTATGGAATCTTGACTTCATTGGGGCCAGGATTTCACTCACAGTCTCTAATTGGTTAGTTGCTGAGCTTCTGTGGGCGGGGGGAGGGGCGGTGGAGGAGGCAGGGGGGTTGGGTGCCCAAAATTACATGCCCGAAAGCTAATTCACACAATTTGAGGCACGTCAATGTTGGGCCTGGTCCTGAGTGATGCTGCTCACCTACACTTTCAGGCCTGGTCCCATTACAGAGTTAGGTCAACACAAGGCATCTCACAGTGACCTAACTATGTAAGTGTCAACACTAAAATTTCGCTCCCACCGGCATAACTGCCTTGCTGCGCTGACTGAATAACTCCACCTCCACGAGAGGCGTATAGTCAATGTCAATGTAGTTAGGTTGATGCAGTTTCAGTATAGACATCATTTACCTTGATTTCAGTTGCCATCCCACAATAGCCCACACTGACAGTACAATCAACATAAGCACTCCTGGTGGGGATACACACCACTGACAAGAGGAGCAAAATGTAGACACGCCCAAGTGATGGCATTACGGTGGCAGTTGTATGCCGATGTAAGTTAGGTCAACTTAATTTTGTTGTGTAGACAGGCCCTAGGTCAGTGGTGAGGGTGTTCCACAACTCTGCCTCAGGCCACTCTGAACAATTTAACTCTAATGAATGATGACATTCAACTGAACAGTCCACTGTAGGAAGTGGGAGTGCCTTGAAGACTGTAAGCCAATGGTTCCAGAGACAGCTGTCCAGTTACTGCTGATGGTACTTGTGGCAGGGCCCACTCACTCCTGCCTCTGCTCAAGTTCACAAACAGCTCAGAGACCTTTACACCGGCAAAACACCTGGTGCAGTTTATTAATAATGTTGTCTCCCACCATCCTTGTACATCATACAGCCTTGCTCCTTCTGTCTTAGGAGGACCCTCAGCTCCTGAGGCAAGCAGGGAAGAGCATTCTCTCTCTCCCGCTCTGTGTCCGTCTTCCCCTGCTCCTCCTTCCTTCCTGCGCCTTTTTGTATCCTCTGCCTAATGGCTTAATTAGCCTTCCAACTCTCCGCCATCCACCAGGTAGTCACAGCTCTTCTTTACAAGGTCTGTTCTGCAGTGTAAGAGCGGCACTGACCAGAGTGCTGGCTCAGCGGCTGTTGCCCAGCACTCTGTCACAGTCATGTGAATCTGAGGTTGCTGCTGACCACAGGAAAACACAGCGGGCATCTCAGATCATTTCTGAAACTATTATTCTGGTGCTGTGAGGAATTTGAAAATTGTGGCTGAACAAACATTCAAAAATGAAGATGTTTGTGGGTTGTTCCAGAGTAGCAGCCGTGTTAGTCTGTATTCGCAAAAAGAAGAGGAGTACTTGTGTGGCACCTTAGAGATTAACCAATTTATGGGTTGTTAATGGAAGGTTTTTCAAATGGAGAGTTAGCAAGACCCACGGAGTATCCACAGTCCTTGATTTTATGTACAAAACAGTGTTCCCAAACCCTGGTGAAATCTTGAGCTATGCAGGATTGCTGGCTATGATACACTTAAGCAAATGGGGCTAGTCATTACTCCATCTTGTGACTAGATCAATTTTTCCACAGTCAGTATGTTACTGAGAACAACTTAATATTATTAATACCTGGTTCCCAGATAGCACTTTTCATCCATAGATCTCCAAGCACTTTACAAAGTAGACCAGTATTATTATGCCCATTTTGCTGATGGGGAAACTAACGCACCGAGAAGGGAAGTGATTTGCCCAAAGTCACCCAGCAGGCCAATAACAAAGCCAGGAAATTTTCCAGTCTCCTGAATCCCAGTCTAGTCCTCCATCAAATGGGCCACACTGGCTGATTTACCACCACAGCTCTTCCATCCATGTCATCCCAATAAGACCTTTAAGGCCACCCCATTGTCCTCCTTTAAAACCCTCCTAAAAATTCACCTCTGCCATGATGCCTACAAAACACTTGACAATAGGTAGGCAGCCACTGTGCACTGAATGATGTTTATTATACTAAGCACAATCATTTTATTGTTACCCTGGCCCTCCACCTAGTTTTTTGTTTTTCTCTGCCTGTTGTGTCTCATCACATTCCAGATTGTAAGCTCTTTGGGGCAGAGACTGTCTTTTTAGTACCTGTATCTGCAGCGTGGTGGTGGGATATATGTGGGCCTTTCTGACCCCCTGCTGGAGGCCTTGCTGTCCTACTACACCCACACCAGGAAAAAGCAGCAAAGTTGGGTCCTCCAGGCCTGCCTAGAGAGTCTGAATGGAAGCAGCCAATCAGAGCCAGCAGGCTCAGTTAAAAAGAGCTGCAGGGCCTGAGATGATCAGTCCCTGGCTGGGACCACTCTGGTTAAAAGAGCTTGACTGGCTGCATTTACTGAGCCTGGGAGAGAAAGGGCTTGAGTTCTGTAACCCTAAAGTAATGTGTGACGGTAAAGAGACTAGGTGGGCAGAGGCCCAGGGAAGCAACAGCAACCAATTAAAGACTCCCTGGCTTGGGACCCAGAGTAGTGGGTGGGCCTGAGTTCAGCCACTAGCCAAGTGGCCTAAGCCCCAAGAAGGGGACGAAACACCGTTAGAAGCCTGAGGAAAGGGCTGGATTAACAGGGCCCAAAGACTGGGCTGAAGACTCTGGTGAGGGCAGTTTGGTGAACTCTTTGCTACCCTAGAAGGTGGCCATTTTTGACTGTGTGACTTGTTTGGAGGGCTGAGCTACTGAAGACCTGCCTAGCAAGGTCAGCAACATTCAGGGGGCACCAGGAATGGAGGAAAGATTGCAGTACCACAGCCAGCTGCAAGGAGGCACTCAAGAGGTGAGTGCCCCCTGTTACTGCTACCTATCCCAGTGGGGCTGTAATCCCTGACTGGAGACTCTAGGTACTCCTGCAATTTGAATAATAATAATAAATAACGAACTGTCCTATTTCTGGCTATGATTCACCTTGGGGAAGACGACACAATCAGGGCTATTTTCCTCTTCTTTGGTTTTAAATAATTTTCTGTGCAGGATTAGGGATGTATGGTCTAGCACATGAAAGGAGAACTGAGCTCTTTAAGGGTTCTCATTCCATAAATCTATAGGCTCTCTGTGCTTGTGCAATGCTAAAGCACGCGCAACTAATCTAGACTAATGGCAAGATGCTTCCATAGTTAGTTTCTCAATATGGGCCGTATTTAGTAGGGATCAGGTGCACTATCTTAACATTAGTCCAGGAGAAGCTTTCATTTCACACTGAACATGCTTGAAGAAATATTCTGTTGGCAATTATCCCAGCTTTGATCTTTTACTTGGCTAAAGCAGCCTGAAAGGTCAGTATTCGCTTCATGTTTACACATTACCCACAGATAGGAGTGGCTATTATCGAGGCAGAATGGTTTCTGTTCTCTAGCAGAACTGCAGTTCTTGAGTAAATGAATTGTGATTGGATAACTATTGGTTGGTAGGGACATTTCTAAGGAAAGGAGCTTTTTGACAGAATTTTCAAACTAACAGAACACGTCCTTGGAGTGCAAATATTGCTTTCCTTTACACATTTGAAAGACCTATTACTTAGAAGGCTGTAAGAATCAGCAATCTGTCATTGAGATAATAGCAGCTTAGCATTCTACTTTGAAGCATTGTTCACAGGTTTTGCAATTTTTATTATAGCCATTGGACAGATAACAAATTCTTCATTTCCACAAAATATTTGCAGGATAATTAGGTTCTGATCTACATAAATATTTGCTAGGAAATCATAAGCCAAGACTTTTAATTCCTTCCATGAACACTGAATCATTGCCAGTCTGCCTGGCCAATATTGCCTGACATGACTGGCAATTCTGAATGCCTCCGTTTCTTGGAGGTCAGCTTGATACATGTTAAAGGGGCCTAACTTAGAAAGCGTCTGCACTCCCACCCTGTGAAACTCAAGCCATTGTAAGGTTTCTCCAACTGGGTACCCCAGAACCAAGGCATATAAAAATCACTAGCCACTTTAGAGTATCAAATCTGGTACAGCCTCAATTATTTGAAGATCATGAAGAACACTGAATTCATATGGGGAATTGTACCAGATCATTCACACCAGAGACTGGAGAAATAGAGTAAATCTGTGATTTCATGACATCTGTTTCAATTGTTTGAAAAGGACATGAACTACACTGTTTAAGGTGGTGTTGCCCATAAACACCATCCTCATTCAATCTGCATGAATGTAGTATGACAGGTAACTGAGAAACTGTCAACAGAAGGCAAAAGAAATAAAGAACTAGTGCAATGCATGTCAAAGGAAGGGCAGTTACATTCCAAAGGCAAGGTACAAAGCACTGTGTTTTTTATTTTAGGGAGAGTGTCTTTAACATTTATTTAGCCATATTACAGTGGCTAGAGCCCTTTCTCACCTGAATAATGTATGTCACTGTTTTCTCAGTGGACTTCACAGAGGACTGATGTGAGAATCATCACAATGGGCTGCCATTTCCATTGGTCTGTTGTCTGAGGAAGAGACAGCTTGTCCTGTGGCCATCTAAGAGCCTGGCTCTTAGTTGGGTCGCAATCCAGCAAAGAACCTAAGCATGTGTTTAACTTTAAGCAAACGAGCAGTCCCATGGAAGCCCGTGGGCAATACTCATGTGCTTAATTACTTTGTCGGATCAGGGCCAACATGAAGATGAGGAGATCTGGGACCCAGGAAGAGTGAGTGCTTTTTTGTTGCCACTTATATCCCTTTTTCCCTTCATCGTTCCCAGTTAGGAACTGGATCCCTTTGTTGGGGTGGATCATACTAGTCCTATTCCAGTCTATTTAATTCTATTCAGTTCTACACATGTTCTCATTCCGTGCTCATCCTTGTAGTATCTGAGTGGCTCATAGTAGCAAATTATGCAACATGACTACACTTCTGTCACATGCTTATTCTCTTATCCTTTCCCTAAAAGGAGAAGCATGTGCAGTGGAGTGTCTTGTTTTGGATTTAAATATATATAAATATATATTGTGACAAAGTTCCTGCTCTACCTTGGTGGGTCTTGCGCTTATTGGCAGATTTGCTCGCCTTGGAGCTTCACAGCAGCCCTCAGCTTGGCCATTTTTCTGAGCCCACAGTCTAGGTCAACTCCTCCTGTGTCTGACCAGGAGTTGGGAGGATTAGGGGGGAACCCGGGCCCGCCCTCTACTCTGGGTTTCAGCCCAGGGCCCTGTCTAGAGTGCCTCCTGGAACAGCTTTGCAACAGCTGCAACTCCCTGGGCTACTTCCCCATGGCCTCTGCCCAACACCTTCTTTATCCTCACCATAGGACCTTCCTCCTGGTGTCTGATAATGCTTGTACACCTCAGTCCTCCAACAGTCCACGTTCTCACTCTCAGCTCCTAGTGCCTCTTGCTCCCAGCTCCTCACATGCACACCACAAACTGAAGAGAGCTCCTTTTTAAAACCCAGGTGCCCTGATTAGCCTGCCTTAATTGATTCTAGCAGCTTCTTGATTGGCTGCAGGTGTTCTAATCAGCCTGTCTTAATTGTCTCCAGAAGGTTCCTGATTGTTCTGGAACCTACCCTGTTACCTTACCCAGGGAAAAGGGACCTACTTAGCCTGGGGCTAATATATCTGTCTTCTATTACTCTCCTAGAGCCATCTGGCCCAACCCTGTCACAGTATATACACACACACACATTGCTATATGTTTATGTTAGAGAGGACAGGTCAAAGAGTGGAAGGTGGTGAGGTTTGTGATGATCCTTAGCTCCTAGAGGAGTTTGTTCCACAGTATAGGACCAGGCCCAAAGAGAGCTCTGTTTTCTGCACAGACAAGATTTCCCCTTATTGTAGAAAGCTCCATTGTGCTAGAGGAGCAAAGTTATCAACCATGGTCTTCATTCCAGAGCTTAGTCGATCATTGAAGGATACGCTGGGCCCAGGTCATTAAGTGCCTTGAACTGAGCCTTGACCTTGATTGGATATTCTATGGAAAGCCAGCATACAGAGCTGGGGATAGGTATGATATGCTCAGCTAGGATGTGTTGTTCAGGAGACGTGCTGCAGTGTTCTCTATCAGTTGGAGTTTCCTAAGACTGAAGGTTTCTTGCCCAGGTACATTACATTTCTGTAGTTCAATTGAAACTAGAGGTCACAAAGGTGTGAATAACTGAGGTTAGGTCATTGTCCACCAGAACATGATGGAGTCTCCTAGCCAACTGGAGATGGAAGAAAGTGTTACTTGCAGAAGCAGTGAATGAGAGCTTAGCAATAGCAAGGAATCCAGGAAAACTCCTAAAATACAAACTGAATTGACAGTTCTAGGTATGTACCAAAAGGAACTGCACCGTGGCTGCAAATTCTTCAAAATACTTTCCTCCTTCCACCAGCATTACCTCTGTCAAAACCTAGAAGACTATCAGGCTTCCTCTTGCACTTGCATTCTCCCTAGCTATGTTTTCAGGCTGCTTGGGTTCATTTGCATTGACTTCACTGCTTTTTATATTCACTTCTTTTGTATGGCATTTAGCTATGTTGGGATGGGAGACCTATAATTGGGTTAAATTAAATCATTCTCCCTACACACAGTCTCAGACAGACTGACACTTTAAACAATACAATTTATTGTGAGTTCACGGCAGAAATTAGGATAGCAGTCAGGATACCTTTAGCTGTGTTGGTAAAGGCTAGAGGCCAAATACAAGATTAGATCACTTTAACGTAATAATCCTGAAAAAGCCATAATGTTCTGGTTTAAAGGGAAAATTCTTTTTCTCGTTGATTTAGACTACATAAACCATTGCCATGAAATAAAAAAGTGGTGTCTATAGTGTCTCCAACCCTATTCCTTCCAGAGTCAAAGCTGAACCCAACAACTGTCTCTATCAGCAATGGCTCAGTTTCAATGGCTTTCTTGATGTGGATGTATTATGAGGATGGAAGATGAATGAATTACAAAGTACATTGGACAAGGGAATGTTGCTGCATGGTTGGTGGTAATGTGGTTGCCAGAAGCTTCAGTGGTATGATAAGATCACCCATGCCATGATGGATGCAGATTGATCATCCAGCCAGCTTGTCTAAAGGACCTAGTTAGAGATCAGTCTGACTGGCAGTCCAGCTGAAAGGAGGCTACATTGCTCTGGGATTTGCCGTGATGATGATGATGCCAGACTGGATACCTGTAATAAGTCATCTGCCAGCAATGCACTGAGGTTTTGTGGCGGACTGTGGAATGTGATCTGGTACTATGGATGTGCTGCAGTGCGATGTTGCAAATGTCAGAGCCCTACTATACCAAGAGAAGGATTTGAACATGTGGAAGATGACGACTCTGGTACTTCAGGCTACCGTTAAAGATCCTTCTTTTTGAAGGTTTCCCTAACCTCCCCAAGGAGTGGGAAATTGGAAAAAAAATAATTTAGTAGCTGTCCCAAAGATTTTTTTTAAAATTAAGGATCAGATTTTTAGCGTTGCCTGTTTATGAATTGTGCATGAATAAGTGTGTGCATAATTTATATGTGCAGTTATTGCAGTTATGCATGGAAAAGGCCATCTGGACACCCAGCTGTTCAATAGCACACATCTGCACACATGGGTATGATAGTATCTGCACACACATTTCTAAACTCTACAGTTATGATATATTTTTAATATGTACAAAAGATCAATGCTGGACGAGATGGAGGATTTTTTTTTCTTGGTCTACATTTGGGTTTAAAAGTCATTATGTCTGTCTTACTCTCCCTCTCTCTTCCAGGCTGCCCGATAATATCATTAGATGCATGGAATAGTGGCCAAATGCCAACTCCTTTTTACAAATGCCCTTCTAAAAGTCAATCAATCAGATGATCTCTTATTCATCCCAGACCCTATAAGTCGTCCTAATAAGAGAATTTCTGTGTACTCAGGGATCTGAAGCATAATAAACCTGTCAGCTATTTTTTATGAATTAGGAATTACTGGGGCTATAATTTTTAGCAGAGAACTGAAGTTCAAACTGATGTCCTGTATTAAAGATTGTATAAAGTGTAGTACCAGTAATTATTGTGAAATTAGAGATGACACTTTTAAAAAATAAAAGGTATAGATAGCCTCATATTCTGACTGTTCAATACATGTAGTTAATACTGAGCTATTCTAAATATCTTCAATGTGATCATTTCTAGATTTGTTTAATAAAAGTTATCGCATTTTTTTTAAATTGGAAAATATTCCTGTACCTGTTCTTCTACAGAGGCTCGTTAAATCTAGATATACAACAACACCTTTTGGGATGTGGATGTACTAGTCAATTTTATTTCAAGAACAAAGAGTTCTGCAACTGTCTTTTAAGATTTATCTGCCCTACATATTGTGTTAGCTTTTGATTGGCTTCTAGAATTCCTGAATTAAAGATGGTTCAGACAGATAAACCTGGCTTGCTCAGCCACTTGGAGATTACGGGATTCTATTAGACATAGAAGTCAAATACAAATAAATTCAAACTGACCGCTTCAGTTTTTGTTTACAGATCTCTGCTTCCAAGATTCTGCCATTCCCTGCTGCGCATTTGTTTGTTTCAGGAAGAACAATTTATTTCTGAGAAAATTGCTTATATTACCGGTATGAAATCCAATCTTAGAGCAGGCTAAGTTTCCACCACTCGTCATTCTAGCTGTGTTGTTTATCAGCGGATTGGAAGAATAATATACAATGTTAGGATCCCATTGTAATCTTTGTCATAAAAATTAGGCATCAAAGATTTAACGAGTTGTGTACGGTTTTCTGTTATTAATGGTGCTTTGCTGCATGATGACTTAGTGCAGTATTTTGTAGTTTGATTGCACTCTCCTCTTTCTGCGGCTAAACAACAAACCCTTTGGAAATGGGTGGAAAAGCAGCCAGTCAATATGCAAAAAAATAGAGCCAGACCCTCAGCTGGTGCAAATCAGTGTCGCTTCATTGACTTCAGTAAGCAGAGCGCCATTGACTTGAATGGAGCTATGCCAATTTACATCAGTGAAGGAGCTGTCCCACAGAGCTCAAAACACAAAATCCTGCTCCTTAAAGATCGTCGCATTCATTGTTTATGACCCAACCTGAAGGTGCACATGACACACACTGTAATGAGAGAGAGAAATGGGCTGTCATCCTTCCTGGGTTCCCTGGGCTTGAATCATCTTTCTGATCTTTGCAGTGTTTTCTTTTCCCTTTGTTTTTCTTGACATAACTAAATACATTTCTACAAAAAGAGGTAATGGGTGAGAGATGGATGGTGTCAATGCCCTCATGAGCTACAATTTGTCATCACCCAGCACTGCAGCTTAAGTGTGATGAACAACAGCTCTTAGCCTATCCAGGAAGTGATGTTTTTCCCTGTTGAAAAAGCGATCATGGTTAAATCAGCTTCGCTGTGGTGACAGGTGGTACAGCAGCATTTCCATGTACTTATGGTAGGACATCTTTGTCATATTATCTGAATTAATTGTACAGGGCCAACCATGTACTAGCTGCTTCATGAGGGGTAGACATAACTGTGGTATCTCACATATGGCAGTGTGAGGGAATAGTGGAGTGAGGGAATAATTGTATCAGGTTAGTGAAGAAATGGTGGTGATGGTGGGGATTCATTCTGGCTTCAACCTACCAGTGTAATAATAGGTCCAGATCTTTCTATGATTCTTGTACACCTGCCATTGTGTTAGTCTTTTTTTGAAATCACTAGTCATTTTCTAACCATCAGATCAGGGACCCAGTAACGTACACCAGGGACCAGAGTCAGCCATACAGCGTAGCACTGCTCTGCCAATGCAAAGCACCATACAGCTAGTTTAATTGGCCTGCTAAGATGGCCAATGGGTGGTTGGTGTCCCTGGAACAGTGCAAAGCAGCCGTGGTTTGCTGATGAACCTGGCACCTTGAGCAGGTGATGGCTTAAATGCTTGAATCATTTGTTCTTGGGGTGTCAAGTCTTAGTGGACAGTATGGTTCTTTCACTCTCTTATGAATTCATGACACACAAATGTTGTCTCTCCCTGGCGGGCATTTGGGATCAAGCTGAGTCTCCAGATAAAGCTCTTTGAGATCAGGGTTCCACTGACGTAGCACTGTACAGACACACAGTAAGACAATCCCTACTCTGTACAGTCTAAATTGACAAGACAGACAAAGGACAACAGGTGAAACAGAGACACAGGGAGATGAAGTGTCTTGCTGAAGGTCATGCAGCAGAGCTGAGAACAGAACCTAGTCTCAGTCCAATGCCCTACCCACTAGACTGTGCTGCCTTTTTACTGTCACTGTAAAACACTCCCTTCATCGCCCTGGAAAAGCACGTCAAAAGTCCCTCTTGTCTTTGGCTTCAGGGTTTTTCTTTTGTTTCTGTAAATTTCCACTCCCCCGAAAAACTCCCCTTTCCCTCTTAACCGGGATGTTTCTTAGCTGCATTTTTTATATCAAGAGCTGGATTAATTTCTTTTCCTTGACTATGAATCTCATAACAATCCGCAGTTTAAGCTGTGTGTTTGAGAGGCATACAGCAATATGTAGTGCTTTGGATTCTTAATATTCTATAACACGAGTATCTGATTGTCTCCCTTTCCCTACTGACAGGTGTAGTGACCTGAGAGGACGGTGCACAGTGGAGACACAATTAAAAGTCTGAGCTTTGAATAGGGCAATGGAAATCCACAGTTACAATCCGGAAGCTACAATCAGGTATTTGCAGTTTTGATAGCAGGTTATTGTGACAAAAGGTTCTTCTGTGTACAGAACTCCGTTAGAAGTCAAGGGTAGGTCCTTGTATGGAGAGCTGTTGGTTCAGGGCAAAGACTGTAAAGAGAACAGGAAGATAAGATAAGAAAGGAAATGGTGCAAGAATAACCCATGGAAGTAGCACTGGATATAATGCAGACATGCTTATTTCAATGTATGGCTCTGTTATGAGGCCAAGGACTGAGGTTTTTACTTAGAGAAACTTCCAGTACAGTCAGTGGGAATTTTCTTAAACAAAAAGCTCCAATCATGCAATTATCTGTGCTCAGGTGCATCCCGGCAGAAAACAGGGTACACCCGCATGCAGTCATATTGAAGGATCAGACCTGCGTTACCGTCTTGGGGTTTGCCCATTGAATAGAGGCTGGAATTTTGAAAAGGGATTTAGGACTAAATCCCTTCAACTTTCAAAGGGATTTGTGTGCCTAACTCCCATAGTTCCTCAGCCTTATGTGCCAAATGAGATTGGAGAAAGTCTTACAGATTGTAAGTGCCGTTTAGATGCCACCCTTAGTAACTGCCCTCAATCAGTTTATAATGGAATCTGCACCTGCTTAGTAGCCTGCTGAAGGTTCATAGATTTCCAAGACCAGCAGGGACCATTGTGATCATCTATGTTATGCGTATCCCTTGGTGCATGCAGAGGTCTTCCGAGGGTACATCAACTCAGCTAGATATTTGCCTAGTTTTACAACAGGCTATAGAAAAAGCACTAGCGAAGTCAGGACATACTAAAATTTAATGCAGACAAAATGAGAAAGGAAGCAATTTTTCATAGAATATCAGGGTTGAAAGGGACCTCAGGAAGTCATCTAGTCCAACCCGCTGCTCAAAGCAGGACCAGTATTAGTGTGACACTTCTGTATTTTTATGTCTGATTTTGTAAGCAAGTCGTTTTTAAGTGAAGTGAAACTTGGGGGTACGCAAGACAAATCAGACCCCTGAAAGGTATACAGTAGTCTGGAAACATTGAGACCCGCTGTCTAGTCTGACCTCCTTTCTGTAGCCTGTTGTAAAAAAGAACTTCCACAAAATAATTCCTAGAGCAGATCTTTTAGACAAACTTACACTTAGTTTCACTTTTACCATGCACCTCTATCAAGTAAACTGCAGGGGGAAATCATTCAATGTAATAAAAGCCAGCCTCTCTTTAAGCAAACAGCAGGAATAATTAAATATGATAGAAGCCATGATTTCTGAACAAAGATATGTGATATCTGTTGGTTTTTTTAAATCTACCACTACATCATGGGGGGAAAAGATAGATTTAAAAATAAAAAACAACAACAAAAAGTCATTATTGTTGTGATCCTCACACAAAAATGGGCTTTACTCCGTCTGCTTGTTCGGCAGCTGCAGTTAACTAATAAACTCTATTCCCAGACCTGTGCTAACAACATTTGATGGGGCTGATGCACAAACAAAGATATCTTGGCAGAGCAAGGTGCTATATGAGTTGCTGAAGAAAAACAGCCTTGTCGATGTCAGCTCCATCGGAAGGGGGAAAGCTACATGTTTGCCATATGGAAAAACAAAACAAACATACAAAAATCAGGAGGGAAAATGAACTGGCTTTTTCAGGTTTCTGAAATAATTGCAAATAATGGAGAATAACAGTGAGATCTAAGTGGGTGGGCGGAGATTTGCCTGGGACCTTGAGGAGGCCATATGGCCTTTAATCACAGGAGGAGTTTTTGTTTGCCTCCTGTGTGTCCATGGATACCTTTGCCAACAGGGAGGTGTCAGGAAGCAGGGCCTGCACAGAGCCAGTCTTCAGGCAAGCTAATGATCCCAGCTGGCCTGCAGTCAGCTGCCTGATTGGCCTGTTAGCCATGTGCTTAAGTACCTTGCTGAAGTAAGGCCTAGATGGACATGAAACACACTGTGGCCAAACTTGCAAAGGTGGGTCCCTCAGGTAACGCACTCAGAGTGGGATTTAGACTTCTGAGTATGTGCTCAGATTTTAAGAAGTGCTTAGAACCCACAATTCCCATGAACTTCCACAGGGGCTGTGAGTGACCACTGCTATTGAATATCGGGTCGTTTTCTAAGGTGCCTGAATATGGATTATGGTGCCTAACTGTAGGCACTCAAGTTTAAAAACACTGGCCCAGATGAGCTAGTTCTGCAGTTTGAGGCGTTACACCGCATCAGTGAATGGAAAGGGATCACCTTGCATTTATTATATAAATTAGAATAGTGACCATTAAAAATACATCTGTTAAACACAGTTCCTACGAGGTGGTGTCTGAAATACTGGAGATATTCTTTTCTTTTAAGCACTGGCAAATACTGTCAGCCCCAAGACACCATTCCATGGTAACTGTGGGTAATGCTGTCTCTTTATTGGCAAGCACCATACTAGTTCAAAACTGTCACAAAGCTTTGATACATTCCTCTTGCATCAACGGTGCTAGGTGTCTGGTTTTCAGCCGGAACACCTGATCAAAAAGGGAGCCTGCATCCCCAGTTGGAGCCCTCACCCCCTCCAGCACCCCAACCCCCTGTTGCAGCCCAGTGAAAGTGAGTGAGGGTGGGGAAGCGTGAGCCACTGAGGGAGTGGGAATGTTGTGAGTGGGGGGCGAGGCCTCGGGGAAGGGATGGGGCTAGGGTGTTCAGTTTTGTGTAATTAGACAAATTGGCAACCCTATGCATGTGAGAAGTAAAATGTTGCTCAGAGAAAACTGGTTGCATTCAAATGAGGGCAGTGATGTTTTTCAGCCCTGGCAGTAAGGACCTTATCAGATAATAACCTTTTTATCATTCTGTTTATTTCTATGATCCCCAAAAGTGTGTGAGAACACAGTCCCTGCCTCAAAGAGCTTACAGAATAAACAGATAAGACAAAATGAGGGGATTTGTACTGCTGTAAGTATTTTGGCTAGGGGTATGACTTTTTTTTTAACTGAAATATTTATATTGGTATGACTCCTAGTGTAGAGGCAGTTATACCAGTATAAAGGTGCAGGATATCATTATAGCTTTTTCCCCTTCCCATAAGGGAATAAATTATATTAGTATAAACACTTTTATACTGGTAGAACTGCACACACCCCCCCAGAAGGGTTGTATTGTTTTAACTATTCCAGTATCGTTAAAGTGATAAGGAACATAAGAACGGCCGTACTGGGTCGGACCAGCATCCTGCCTTCTGACTGTGGCCAATGCCAGATGCTTCAGAGGGAGTTAAACCAAACAGGGCAATGATCGGGTGATCCATCCCCTGTTATCCAGTCCCAGCATCTGGCAGTCAAAGGCTTAGCCATCTTGTATGTGTTTGAAAAGCCTTAGTGAAAATGGTTAGGAAAGAGCAGGAAGGGGAAGTGAGGCCAAGGTGTAACCACAAGAGGTCAGTGTGGCGGTTAGTGTGCACACTTTCTTAGTTACTTTTTGTGAAGTGTTATTAACTGCTAAGAGTTTGCACTGTTCGAGTGCTCCCATATGTAACAGGAAACAGAGGAGCCTATCACGAATGACCATGTATTGACTTGAATGATCCGCCTTTGATTCAGAATGGTGAAATGACTAGATGCCCCTCTGTGGGGGAAGCTGCAGGAGACGGGTAGCAAAGCTCACATCAGAGCGTTCCCAGCCCGTTGTCTGGCTGGGCAGGCCCTGCTGAGTTTACAGGAGTGAGGTCAACATTATGCATTATGAAAAGGAGGACTTGTGGCACCTTAGAGACTAACCAATTTATTAGAGCATAAGCTTTCGTGAGCTACAGCTCACTTCTTCAGATGCATATCGTGGAAACTGCAGCAGGCTTTATATATACACAGAGAATATGAAACAATACCTATTCCCACCCCACTGTCCTGCTGGTAATAGCTTATCTAAAGTGATTTCCAGCACAAATCCAGGTTTTCTCACCCTCTGAAACCTGTCATTATGCATTATGCATCCATTATGCATCCCTCAGACGTTTGGACATCTCCTGCCCTTACTCACTTGGTGCCCACATCAGGAGCCTGCTGCCTTTTGCCTACCCCTCCTGTGCCTGCTCGGTAGGAATCATGGGAGGGATCCAAGAAGCAGTCAGTCCTACTTCGAGCTGTGGTAACGATTGTCAGAATATCTGCTTGGCTAGTCAGGGGGTTAGCAGAGCTGCGTGCTGTGGACGATGGCCAGTCTCCGGTTGCCCAGCTCTCCAGCAACAGCGCAGAAGTAAGGGTGGAAATACCATACTGTGCCATCCTGATTTCTGTGCTGCCGTTGCTGGCAGTGCTATCTTCAGAGCTGGGTGCCTGGCCAGCAGCTGCTGCTCTCCGGCCACCCAGCTCTGAAGGCAGTGCAGAAGAAGACGCTTGTGACCCCCTTTGGGTCAGGACTCCCAATTTGAGAAACGCTGTGTACTTACTATAGGGTAAAAGTAACAAAAGACCAGATTTCCCGGGGGAGACCAGATTTCCCGGTCCGTGATGCGTTTTTCATAGCAGTGAATTTCGTAGGGCCCGAATTATGATCCCTGTCCTGCAGATTCTCATGCATGTGTGTCACTTTACACGTGTGAGTATCCCCCTTCAGTCCAATAGGACTACTTGGTGCATATAGTTAAGCACATTCATGAGTGTTTGCTGGATCCAGACCTTCAATTTTAAGCACTTTGGGGCAGGGATTCTGTGTAGAGCACCTCACAAGATGGAGCCCTGATCTCTGACTGGGGCTTCTTGGCACTACTGCAATAATAAAATAATAATAATACTAAGTAGACAATATCAGGTATTAAAGCAATTTTTAATTCTTAAATATGAGGCAGGTGTGGAGAAATGTATTCATTTAAAATATATTAAAGCTCAATCTATATATCTGTCTCACCTCTCCAATGAATTTTTAAATTGCAAAGGGACCACATTAGGGGCCAGGTCCTCAGCTGGTGTAAATCTGTGTTGCTTCATTGCCTTCAATTGAGCTATCCTGATTTACCCCTGCTGAAAACAAGGCCCTAGGCCTTTCCTGGAGCACATAGTGGAAAGAAACGAAAAAGACAGACTAGTCTTTCTGCCCTTATGTGTTTCTCTCACTGGATCCCTCAGATATGAAAGTACAGCTCAATTTCCTCTGATATAATAAAACCTACCATCCATTATATGGGTCAGATCCTCAGTCATTTTAAATCTGTATATTTTCATTGACTTGAAGGGAGCAGTGCCAATTTACCCCACTTTGGAATCGCCCTGTGTTTGTAAACAGATAAATTAGAGGAATACACTAATGAACCATATTCTGTATAGCCAGTAGCTTCCTACTAACCTCCTAAAATTGCTCTCAAGCATTAATTGAAATCATAAATCCCAATCACATTCAAAGCAGAACTACTGATGCCATTGGCTCATTTTGGTTCTTAATCAGAGTCTTCTGGGGAATTTTCTTGCTGCTTCTTTCTTCCCTTAGGAGCAACCATATTTATTACTGCAGTTCAAACACCTTGAGATATTTCAGTTGAAAAGCTATATAACATCTTTCTAAGCATGTTGATGCGTGTTGAGCTGTTGAGCTTAATATGAATGGCAGGGCCATTCCCATCGGAGAAAAGTAAAAAAAAAAAAAAAAAAAGTCAAGGAAATATATTTAGCTTGTTTCTGCACAGATGCCTGCAGATATCTTGTATCTAAAGAATATTTAAATTCTGTTTTGTTAAGACAGGATAGTTATATTGTACAGTGGAGCAGCCAGGAGGTTATAGTCTCCACTAGACAATTTGCCAGACAAGAAAGATGGCTTAGTAGCAATGCTGACAGCTTTATTCTTGTGGCTCTGGCAGAAAAATAGGCAAAAAGATTGCAGAGGCGGCAGCATAGAATACAACATGAAAGTTGAGAAAAATATTAACAGATTGTAAAAGGAGTGGGTGGATGCACTAAAGGAGCTGGCATTTCAGTTATATAACAACACTTATTGCAACATTTTTATGGCCAAATTATGCTTTTTTTTCTGCACTGTATCTTTGAGTCGGCTGCTTGGGTCTGATGATGAGACACAAAATGTTTATTTGGCAGGAGAGGGGGCAATAGCCATGAATCACTTTTAGCTGAATCATTCTAGTGATCCCAGCAAAGACCCTGGGCAATTTAACTCCTTTTCTACTACATTAGACGTGGTTTATTTACAGATCTGCTTTTATTTCCTAGCCCATCCTCTTGCCTAGGCCCATACAAATATTCATGAGCTGAATGTAAGTTACACCAGATGCTGGTCTTCTTAGAAAAAAACCTCATCTTTGAAGCCATGAATTGTGGCTACAATCTTTCTAAATGAGAGAGACCCGGTAGCACTGTGGAATACCCATAGTCTCTCATATTTTAATCCTCCAGAGGTGGGTGCTGTTGAGTTTTAAAAGATGCTTGCCTTTCTCCAGGGATTAAGTACACAAGGACAAATTCAGAGGTGGCTGAAAGGGTGTCTAATACATATTTTCAATATTTACCATTTGGAGCCCATCCACCTGCAGATAACACTAATATTGAGTTAATTAGAGCCATTAAAACCCCATAGACTCAGCACTGTTATTATAGAATTCTTATTCTCATTCCTTGTGTAGCAGTGAGAGACTTCAATTGAGATTGGGGCCCCATTATACTAGGTCAGGGGTGGGCAAACTATGTCCCAGGGGCCGCATCCGGCCCTTCAGACATTTTAATCTGGTCCTCGAGCTCCTGCTAGGGAGCGGGGTCTGGGGCTTGCTCTGCTCTGCATGTGCCGTGGCTCCGCATGGCTCCCGGAAGCAGCAGCATGTCCCCGCTCCAGCTCCTATGTGTAGGGGCAGCCAGAGGGCTCCACACACTGCCCCCAAGTGCCGCCCCTGCAGCTCCCATTGGCCGGGAACTGTGAGCATTCACAGCCCACCATGCAATTTCCATACCCAGATGTGGCCCTCGGGCCAGAAAGTTTGTCCACCCCTGTCCTGGGTGCTGCATATATACATAGTGAGAGAGAAACCCTGCCCCAAAGAGGAACACACAAAACAGATAGCAAATGAAACCAAAGAAATATTATTGTCCCTACTTTACAGATGGGGAATTAAGGCACAGAGAAATTAAGTGACATGCCCAAGGTCACAAAGGATGTCTATTGCAGAGCTGGGAATTTAAAGCAGTTCTCCTGAGTCCCAGTCCAGTGCCCTAACAGGACCATGTTTTCTTTTTCACAAAAATATGGAGGCTTTTATAGGAGTTGATAAGAGACAACTAAGAAATGTTATATAAACAGTACAGATTGTTTTATAAGGCTCAGTAGATTCACGGCTGCAATCTGGCTGTCATAAACTGGTGTATTTTACATGCCCAGTGGTCAGAAAAGAGGACAAGCAAGCTAACAGAGGGCGTAAGATGGTTATAATATGAGGAAGGAGATTTATCTTAACACCCTCTGGTTAGCTACTTTTCCTGCTACACCTTTCTCTTTCAACTTCTCAGCACGTAAACTACACCACACTGGCCACTCCGAGTTGATGTGTAAATTATGGGCCATTAAGTCAATGTGAGTGTAAGGGATGTACACTTGACTGTCCTTTCACTCACACCGTTTTTTATACCAGTGCCACTCTCTGTCGCATTCAACAAAGCTACATCTAGGTAAAGCTGATGGGAAGGAAGAAGGGAATCAGGTCCTCTGAATCTGAGAGAGACTAAGCCAGTGTAACCTACATGCTGGGGGCTGGGAGGTGTGCATTACACCAATTAGGGTTCTTAGATTCACCCTCTGCATTTGGCTGGTTTTGGCTCTCTGGGCTTCAAGTCTTTTGCCTTGCACAGAATTTGAACGTAGGTTTCCCACCTAGCCATGTTACTAACCTGGGCCCATCAGACCTGAGCCTCTCAAAAGTCATATCTGAGATTCAGCTCTTAGTTGAATATGAAACTGCTTTCAAAGCAAGAGCTGCCATTTACATAATTTTTGGCAAAGCCAAAACAAATTCATTATTGGCAGTCAGAAGTTTGTAATGCAACATTTAACTTCTTGCTGGGGGTGTAACCAACACCCTGAATAAATGGAATCAAGGGAGAGGAGGCAAACTTCACGACTAGAAAAGATCATGTCGAAGGCAGGGAACTTACTCACTTTGTTACACACACTTCTAAACTTGATCGCTATAAAGCTGCCACAGCCTAGATACTCTTCTCAGACACACCATGTGTTTCTAACTGGAGGCTTCACATGTTATATGGAAATTTGGTGAATTACCTACAGTAGAAGGGGAAAGGGGTGAGATCAGGATCAGTGATCAGACACAGGAAAAAGCAAAACCTGGGGAGAAAGTACAAGCTGAGAGAGCAGGGATGAGATCTAGTTAGAACAGTCAAAGCCCAATGAAGAACTGAAGGATCAGTTAAGGGAACAGCTGTATAGACAGAAAAGGGACAAAAACATGATTCCATGCCCCTGCAACTAGTATTGCTGTTGGCAGCCTTTGCAGAGAGGTCACAGAGTGAAGGGGCCACAGAGATTTGCTAGAAGCAGTGCTCCCAAGCATGGGGAATGAATGGTCATAAAGTTTAAGGCCAGAGAGGACACCACATCATCTAGTCTTACCTCCTGTATATGCCAGGCTACCAGCACCTTCACATTAACCCAACAACTGAAATTAGACCAAAGAATTACAACCCACAGGAGACTAAACTCTTGTCCGAACACAGGATATGGGTACAGCAGGTTGGAAAATACTTTTTTTTGAATTTCAACTTTTTGTTGGGAAACTGAAAAGCAAAACATTTTCAGTTTTCATTTTACGTTTTCTGACCATCAAAAACTTTTGAGGAGAGCAGCCACTTTCTGTGGACATTTTTTTGCTTAGGTGAACACCTGATTTTCCAGCAAAAGAAAAAGTTTTGATGGGAAATTTTTGAGCAGCCCTAGTTCTAGGACACAGAACCGTTTGAACTGGTGTCGAGTCACTATGATGTCACTGACTGAGCACTAGGGTGCATGACACAAGCACTACCATGAAGGAGAGCTGGAGGTTGAAGGCCTCTTTCCCGATGCCTGTATCTATGAGTCGTCACTCCAGAAAACAATGACCTGATATGGAGCTTTCTGGCGACTGTTCGCTTTTTGAAATCTGGACCAACGTGACATGAAGAATGCTTCCTGCGATAAACTGAACTGTATCCTATGTTCACAGTATTATTTAAGGTTACCAACAGACTTGCATTGCATAGACGTTTTATCAGACATTTTTACCGGTATGCTCTGTGCAATTTGGTTTGTAGAAGTTTCATTTTTTATAGAACTTCTGTAGCATTTTGTTACACTGACATTTAATGGAACATTTTTAGAGAAACAGGGTGTGCGTCAAGAAAGCAGTACTTGGGGTGACCGTGTACCAAATTGACACGTGGTTACGCTGCCTCTGGCATACAATAAAAGAAAGTATGAAGTGCTGCAAGAGATGCGAGTTGACCTTGCCACTAGACATTTTAACAAAGCCCTGTTTAAGTTCCTGTAAAAGAAACCCTAGAAATGTGATATAGAAAATTGGCCATTTTTCCTATTCAACTTTATACCACCCCATTATATACTATACAATCTGTACAGTTTTCCAGAGGTGTCCTAGATCAGTTGCTATGAAGACTGTACAAAACTTCTGTGAACATATTCGGTAGAATTCTATAACAACAACAACAAAGTGCTACCGAAGCAGTTTAGAAACTGCCTGTGAACTTTCCAGTGGAGTATGCGCCCATTTTTATGTGACAGAAATGAATTTATTTTAAAGATCCTCTCTTCATTCATGTCCCTTCTAGAGATTCACTTCTTTCCCAGTGCCCACAAGAAGTCAATCGATCCAGGAAGAGGTGACTACCTATATATGACATCCACAATAACTACATTAAAAGAATTGCAAAGTCAAGCACTCAAAAATTAGGAAATGCCAGAAATAATGCAACCATAATTTCGTTCCTTTGTGGGTTTGCGTTATGAGATGGGCATATAATTGATGCATTTATGAGGTACCATACAGCACTTCTTATACAAGACAACTTGTTTCTTAAGGAAAAAAGCATTACAGAGAAAACATATGAAAAACCATAAAAGAGCCTACTTGCATGCTAATAAGCTTACCAGAGATCACCCCAGCCCTCATAGGTGCTCTGGCAGGAGCAGTCCTTCAACACCCCGTGCTCCACGCCCCGCTGCACACACACACACCGATTCCTTTTGGTGACAAGTTCTTCACAGCTTCAGCTCAGAACAAGCATGAGTAGGCCCAGTCTTTCCAATCCTTCCCTAAGGATTGGGGCCCTGAGTAGACCGGGGTCCTGTCTGCCTCTGGGTCACAAAGAAGGCCATGAGCCAGTTTAAAACCAAGCTGTTTATCTGAAAATCCTTTCTTTGTCCCTTGGTCCCTGGAGAATCCAGTCGGAACTAATGTATGCACACCGCCACCAGAGGATGGCTTCAAAGGGCTGATAATGGCGGAAGTTCATTAGCATCACCCTTCCTTCCTACATACAATGCCACAATAACACACATACAATTGCATTTTAATACAATGTACTCCAAAGGTGTTAACCCTAATTAAATAGGGTTTACCTTAATTCAAGCCACTTTATTTTAATAATCTGAGCAAAGTTTATGGAATTACGGGATATTGTCAGTCGGTCCCATCTCCCCCTTAAAGAAGTGGGTGTAACTAGGGTGCTGCCCAGCACCCTGGGGAAACCCATTGATTTATTGTCTCAACAGGCTTAGCCCCCAAATGACGGTTCTGCCTTTACTTTTCACAATTTCACATTTCAGCTCTTCAGATACCGAACATTCTGCTAGCAAGCCAGCATGCATCCTTTCAAAATCTGTATGGGGTTGTCCGACAACAAAACGCTCCATGGTGAACCCAAAGCACAAATATTTCTCCTTCATGCCTTATTCTTCAGGGTCTGCAATATCTGTTCCATGGCACCACGTTTTTAAAAGACTAGCCACATGTTTGTAAAAGCCCATCTCAATGTCACATGAAAGTCGTCTTTTACTTTGCCTCCTTCCCCTTCAGGTATGGAATGTGTGCAGCCTTGAGCTGTGTTTGAAGTGGTGCATAAGGTACAACACTAGGTCTCACCATCTTTCTCCTTCCTTTTAGAGCAAGTGTTGCTGTCTGCCACGGGTTGTCAATCATGAGTAGTTTGGGTAAGTGGGGGGGGGCGGGGGATGAGAGGGGAGAAGGAAGGGTATTGTGGAATACACTCAGAAAATATGGAAAGCAAATCAGGAGAAAACACAGTATATCCTTCTATGCACTGTTATGTCTTACAAAGATAGTTTAGTTGAACAACCAAGGCCCTGTCACATTGCTTGTTTGCTTTTTACAGACAAAAGGGTTTGGGTTTTTTTGGTTTTTTGGTGATGGTTAGAATGGCACTACTGTTAAGACCCTCGGTTACCCCGCTGATCATGATATCTGCCTGCTGCACAGAAAATAACATTAGTGCTCCAATGACCTCTAAACTGCCTTTTGTTTAGTGATTGGCTAATAGGGAAAATTGATTTTGAACAGACTCACTAGTTCTGAGACGCAAACAAAATTGCTACTTTTAGTAAGTGTATTTTCAGTCAATCATATAAGTTGGCTTAGCCATCAGTCCATTCTTGCTGCTGGGAAAGGTGAGGATGTGTCAAATAATGTGGCAGGAGCTCAGGTACTAGAGACAGAGACCTTGCCAACCCATAGATAAAAAGCTATTTAATAGTATGTAGCGCTAATCACATGCAATGCTCTAGGCAGGAAACAGCTGGCAACAAAAACTAGGTATAACTAGGAGTACCAAGGCAAGGTAAGAAAATACAAATTTAGGCTGAATATCAGGAAAGCCTTCTAGAGAATGAGGGGGACTCAGATGTGGCGTATTCTCCCAAAGGAAGTGGGAGATTATATTTGCCTGTAACTTTTCATGCCAGATTAGACAAAACACCAGAACACGTAGCATAAGGAACAATCCTTCATTGGCCCGGAGATGGACTGGATATTCCAGATGGTCTTTTCCATCTCTAACATCTAAGCTCTACACAGATAAATGTATGAGATTTTGCAACGGTCTTTGCAAATGTGTCCCTCCGTGTACCAAATGCAAGGTTTTTGGCCCCCATGCTCTTCTAAGTCGATGTGCCTTTGGGCCCAGTCCTGAGAACACTTATGCATGCTAATTAACTTTATTCAGGTGAGCAGTTCCACTGACTTCAGTGGAGCTACTCATTGAAGTAAAGTCGCTCACCATCTTTGCAGGACGGTAGGCGCTGCTAGAATATCTCACGCCTTCATCTGGTAAACTTAGTCTACTAGTTCAGGTGACTCTGTCTCAGCCAACAGCTGCTTCACAATCAGTCATTTGTAGTGCAAAAAAAATTAGATCACATGCTCCTGTCTCATCCAAGTGAGCTGTATTTTGCAATGTAGGGGTCTCTTGTAGAATATAATTTTACCACTGGAGAAAGCTATGTAGATTTCATTAATGCTTGGCAATATGGTGGTAGTTCCTTGAAGTGAGCTATAATGTGTGGGTGGGGTAGGGACAGGAAGGGCCACTGATTTTGGGTGTTGATGATCTGAAAATCTGACCCATTTAAGGTATCAGAAGCGGAGCACCCCAAAATTGAGGCACCACAGATCAATAGATCGTTTTGCAAATCTTGGACACAGTATTTTTTTTACTATAATTATATAGCATTTATATGCAAAAATCTTTTGTGAGATTGCACCCCCTGTGCAGCTACCTGAATCCCATTTCATTGCCTGGCAAACATGACTGCAGACTGATAAAACCCAATCTAATGCAGTGCATCCTGGTGCCACAGATGAAAAGCAGCAGATGAAAACAGTTTAAATTCATGAAAATCCTTCAATCCTTCAACTAGGTCCACTGCACGCATGCTGCTGGGAAAGATGGAATGTTTGATTCCTAGTTCACAATGACCAAAAAAAAAAGGGTTACGAAGATCATGATCCATAGACACATTCATGCCCCCTTTCATTTATGTATTGACACCCACAGAAATTTTCATTACCATGATCTTGTGCCATCCCTTGTTCTGTCCACTTCACAGAATTCTAATTTACACATTTTGTATTGCTCATTGTCTGCATTTGTGGAAAATATCAAGATTTAAGGGTAACAGGAAGCAAACAAAGTTGTAAACCTCTTAAGTATTTGTGATGTTGCACTCCATATGTTTTATGGAAATATGCTTATGAGTGTGAATATGATGTAACTGGAACATGTTTTATGCAAAAGGTCTCTTGTAATGTTTCATAACAAAGGTTATAAACTTCTGAATATATTCCTCCTATTTGTATGCATATATCATTCTTGTATCTGAAGCTAGAAATAAGAAGTATAACTCTGAGGTCCTATTGTAATTATGCAAAGGGAGGGCCTTTAATGGTGGTTTAGCATCTTGATGGCTCCCATTGACTAGGACAATTGGTTGTAAATGGTTTATTTACCTGCAAGTCTTCCTGTGTACATTTGGGCCAACCCAGGAAGAATGGAGACTAGGGGGGTCTTACAGTGACATGTGACCATGTCACATGATACTGGAATCCATCTTAATCCTTGTACTTTTCCATTGATGAGGCGAGGGTGGGGACAAGCACAGACAAAAGATTCCCACCTTGTGCCAAAGCTGTAAAAGGGGATAAAGCAGGACAAAAGGGCTTCCAGTCATGAGAAAACCCCTGCTTTTTACCTGAGATGTCTGCTGGATCTAACAAAGACTGTACCAGGGAAAAGGATTGGGCCCAGACTAGGAAGGAGTCTAGTCTTTGAAAGAAGCTTATTGGAACATCTCTGAGGGTGAGATATTACCTGTAATCAGTTTCTTAATGCGTTAGGCTTAGACTTGCATGTTTTGTTTTATTTTGCTTTGTGACTTACTTTGTTCTGTCTGTTATTACTTAAAACCACTTAAATCCTACTTTTTATACTTAATAAAATCACTTTTGTTTATTAATAAACCCAGAGTAAGTGATTAATACTTGGGGGAGCAAACAGCTGTGCATATCTCTATCAGTGTTATAGAGGGTGGACAATTTATGAGTTTACCCTGTGTAAGCTTTATACAGCGTAAAACGGATTTCTTTGGGGTTTGAACACCATTGGAAACTGGGTGTCTGGATGCTGGAAACAGGTAACTTGCTGATCTGTTTTTACTTAAAGCCTGAGGCTTTGGGGGCGTGGACCAGACCTGGGTATGTGTTGCAGCAGGCTAGCATGTCTGGCTCAACAAGACAAGGCTCTGGAGTCCCAAGCTGGCAGGGAAAATGGGCTCAGAGGTAATTTCAGCACATCAGCTGACAGTCCCAAGGGGATCTCTGTGACCGAACCAGTCATAGTATTTTTTTTAAACTTTGTCACATATCGGAACCCTCTTGTTCATAGAAGTATGGGCTCTGAAATAGCATAAGACCATGTACCAAAGGGTTAGCAAGCCTAATGCAATTCTTTATTTACTTCCAGCCATTCTAAAACGTACATGCTGATCTTCATTGTATAAATTATGTAGCTTGCTGTGGCTGGGAACCTTTAGCTGAATACTGCAACAAATGTAAGTTTTGATTTTGCAACACACAACTATCATTATTATGTATTTTACTGCATACCATGCTGAGAGTGTCATTATATGTTTTGCTAATGTGCTAGAAAATGTTTAAAAATAACCTAATTTACCCAACAGGAAGTTCAAACACATCTGTTGATTATTTTAAGGGAATTGTTACTTCTGAAATTTGACAAATGCGCCTAGTTACGTTGCTTAGCATCTGACTATTTGAGGCGTAAGATGCTACTCAATGTAAGAAAGGGTGGCGCAGAATCTGGTCCTTTTTGATGGAAACAATCTTCACCTGGAGTGAAGCCTCATCTCACACAGACTATGTGCAGACATATCCTAATTTACTATAAATGGGGAAACAAACAGCTAAGTCCAAGATGCGCCCTTTTAACCTGCTATCTGCATTTCTTTCATTTTGCTGATTCTTATTGGTATTTTAGCTCTTTATATATGTGCTAAAATGTTGCCCTCTGTCAGAAGCAATCAGACATGTAATAGACTGAAGGCAATTTAGCTTAGGCTAGATAAGCTCATTTTTCAAGCCTGCAAAAGCATCAAAGCTTGCTTTTAAAAAACATGCTGTTTACATGCTGTTTTAGTTTGTTCTCAATAATTTATTATCCATTAATGTATTTTTTCAATCTTACTTATTCTCCATGGAGGCAGTCAAGTTTTACCTTAGGGCATGTTTAGTGTAAGGATGTGGACAATAGAAAAGTTAATGGCTTATCCATTAAGGCCTAGAATTTCACAGACTTGGATTTTTCACAGACTTTTTCCTTCTGTTCAGTGGTGGATGTTTCTATTAAACACATTTAAATAATCAAAGGTGGAAATGACAGATATTTGGGAACACTTCAGACAAATCCAGCCAACCAAACTCTCCTTTTTATGCTCCATTAAGATCTGTATTGAGCTTCTCTAATTTAAACTTAATATATAAAAGTTAAAATGGCTATTTAGATTAGGGCTTTCTGGAGAATTGTCTGTGCTGTAACTGGTTTCTGTTTACAAGAATCATCAGTGTTTACCTAGGATGCCCGCCTCCATCACCTACTTGTTGCATTTTCAAACAAGAACATTTTTATATTGCAGTATCACCTGGAGGCCCAGTCAAGATTATAGCCCCATTGTGTTAGGTGCTGTATGTAGACGTAATAAGAGGCTGTCCTTCCCCAACAGTCCAATCTAGGCCACAAGAGGCCTAGGAACTACAGAAGTTACAATCCTCTATGGCATATTGCTCTCGTACCTTGGGCAAATAACACATTGCAGTATTTTTCATGCAGTGTGTTTGAGTTTGATAGCAAGCACCGTCCGTATATTAAGAATTTCTTTGCTGTGTTGCTGGCCCTTACATTTTTAACTGTAGATTTCTGTATTTATGGTAAATGTGCACACTGTTTTCCCTTAGCATCTATATTTTGCCATTTATTGATTATGTGAGTGTCAGATTGCATTAGATTATTGATTGCGTTCATATTTTTGGACATGGCACACAATCTTTTACAAGAACTTTTTGTTATTGTCGAGTTGTTTGTTTGAAGTCTAGGGCCCTTAATTCTTAGTTTTATAGGTCAGTTTTAAGAGTTCAGACACAACAGGGTTGTATCTTTCTTTAAAATCATTCTTTAGCACAAGAGCCATGATTTTAAATCTTTAGCTTTTTATTATTTGTATATGTTTCCAATGACTCCTGGCTTCCTGAAGAGACATGACTAGAATAACTGGCATATACTAATGCCCCTTAAGGCTTTTTCTTTGTTGTCTCTTTATACCTTTGGCATTTAGATCAAGCAAGTTTATTCATCTTGAAGCCAAAAATCCCTTATGTAAAATTTTCAACTCTGTTTATTATAAGCATTGAAAATCTCTCTCTCTCTCAGGATTCTACCAGCGCTTGCCATTGCTCTAGCAACATCTGTGCAAGTAACCCTCCCCACCCACAGCTCGTGAGAATGATCAGAAAGTTTCATGCATAATGCAAAAGTAGGGGTTGCATTTGGACTCTAATTTCAAGGCCATGTTTATACAATCAAAGATTCCACAGGTGTACACGCAGGATTGAAGAGAGAAACCACTGGGGAACGACCTAAGCAGATGCATGAGTTATTTTCGAAAGCATTTTAGGAAGTTTGAGTAATCTGAAATTAAAGCTGTACTGAGTATTGATATGTACTCAAGAAACTGGACCACAATTAAAAATAAACTAATAAAGTCAAATTTCAGGAATCTCCTTTCCCCAAAGTACTGTTTCCTGTAGCTCTGCAAATAACTTTGTAGCCTGAGCTATATCGTTTAACCATACCCCATCCAATTAATTCAGTAGGAAATCTCAGATTCCTTTAAACCCAATGTGTATTCTTCAAACCAAAATGAGCACAAGAGACACACTCCATTGAATTGTTTTCGGCTCACGTTCTGCCCTGGAATACTTTTTAATGACATATATCAAGGAAATGCAAAATTTTGATTTGGCAAAATAGATTTAAGTCTTCAGGGGCAAATTCTCTGCTAGTGTAAATGGGTGAAATGATCAACGGAACCACATCCATCAATGGAACCACATTTACATCCATTTACACCCAAAAGAGATTTTTGCCAACAGTAGGTAGTGTTGTTTCACAAAGGGCAACCAAAAGGCGTTTGCAGTAGTCAAAGGGTATTCTCCTTTTTTGAAGAAGACATAAAATCAGTGTCTTGGCAATGTGTCAGTGAAGATCCAAGATCCCTTTGCACAATGTCCTGGCCAAATTACATTTAGAGCTACTGATTTTAAATTTATTTTGACTTCAATTTGTCAGCCTAAAAAGAGAGCCCATCACAAAGTCCAAGCAGCTCAAAAGAAAACTAAAAATACACTCCAACCAAGACACAAACAGTAGTAGCAAACCAACAACCACTTACTTATCCCATAGAGGAAGCTGGTCCACAAAATTGAAAATTCCCCCACCTCATTGCCTGCAAAACCCTGTTCTCTGCCAATAAAATTCCATGCCCCTGCCCAAAAACCTCAACCCTCCCCAAAGCCCCAAACAAACAGGTGGGCTGTGTAGTGTGTGTTAAAGTCCAAAAACTTCTTTTCACAAGTCAGGCTCTGATTAGCTGATTTCCCCTCTCACTGATACCAGTTCTACACCACTCCAACTCTATTGACTTAACTGAAGTTACTCCTGATTTACCATGCTCAACCTAAGAACAGAATCTCACTTGAGAGGAAGAATTTTTTTTTCCTGCCATGCACATTCTTACAATGATCCAGTTGAGTCTAGCCAAGCAACCTCTAGATGGCTCTTGAGGCTTGTTTTGTCAATTAGCAAGCATCTGAAATAAGTCTGTATCATTTTGTATCCAGCAGATTTACTAGGTCTGTGTTACTTTTTAGTATCAGAGAAAATATGTCAAGGAGTGTTTCGCTTGCAATGAAACTTTTCTCTTTGCATTGCCGGTCTGGCATAGGTGTCAGAGTATTGTCACAAAGTGGAACACTGTTCATCTGGAGAGACATAGCGACATTTGCTTATTAATATCTTGTAAAATGTTCTGATGGCAGTTTCTACTTGTGCATATTTATAATAGGTTTTTTTAAAAATTTGGGTGCGCCAATTATCCCCCCAATCACTTATCCTTGTCTCAATTTATGGGGGAAAAAGCACCAGTGTGGGTTTTACTTATGGGGAGAATCACATGTAGGGTCTTAATAACGGAATAATTCACTGGAAGGTGGTGCCCTTAATGTTCTCTTCAGCGAAATGACAACTAAACATTAAAAAAGCATCTGATTGACTTGTAAAATCCCAGCGCTTGACTCCCTCAGAAATTCTGTTTACAGAAGCACAGCCCTTCTTCACACTGTAGAGGGCATCTGGGGTTTATTCTTGATTCACAAAGAAGGGGGGGAAAACTAGAGTTAAAAAAAATAAAAAAGCCAACGAAGATGCTTAGATTTAAGGCAGCTCTCATAATTTCAAACTATCTTTTATCCTAAATAAAACATAAAAATTATTCGCTGTTCATATTATATGCATTTCTTGCAGTCAGAAAGGAGATGAAAAGAACTGGCAATTAAGAGGGAAAAGTTTGCCAGGCATCTTAATCTCTGACAGACAAATAGGCATCTATACGGCTGCCCGTGCACCTGCCTGGTTCCAGTGATGGACCCAGGTGACCCTCAGCTCAGCATCTGGATCTTTTAATGACTAACCAAGCTCTGTGTGATCTGGGTACTTATTCCATTGCTGGTAGAGAGGGATGAGGAGAAAATAATGGGTTTGATATAATGGTAATGAATTTTTCAGATGACAATTCCATTGTTATAGTTTTAGTGCATGCAGATGATAAATATTTTGCACAAGACAAATTTTCCCTCCTGACCTCCAAAAATAAATTTAAAAATGCAAGTCAAAAAAAGTTTACACAAACATGGAACCTTTACCTGAGAAGCCTAATATTGGCTCCAAGGTAAATAAGGGTTAGACATGCTGCCTGCAACTCAAATTTGGATGATTACTTCTTGCCTCCAGGGTAGTAAAGCATTACAGACTTTTTAATTATACATTGAGGCCTCAGTGACTAAACATCAGCCAGCTAATTTAACATTAATAAAGTGTTGTGCAACTAAGAAGGATTCAATGCATTCTTTGTTCCAAAGGTTAATACCTTTACATATTGCTTGTGGGGAAAAAAGTTGTAAAATATTTATGATTTTTTTTTATATTAGTGGACATCAGCACCAATTACAGTAACTGGATGACTTGATCCCTATTTTCAGGAAAAGTCTTCTTCCTACTTCAAATGTCACACCTCACAATCAGCACACCAGGCCAGATTTCAGCTGGTGAAAATGGGTGTTGCTCTGTTGAAATGGAGACGTGCACATTTAGATCAGCTGAAGAGATACTTGCTCACTAGAGAGACACTACTCTTGATACAGTGCTGAAGAGCAGATGTGCTCTTGCAGCACAAAAGAAAATTGTAGAACTTGATTCCCAGGGCAATGCCTGAGCTGTAGTCCTAAAATGGGATACATTAAATAGGATAAATAAGTAAACTTTATGAATGATATTGAAAAAAATAAAATTGATTGTCTGATATTCTGCTTTGGGTCCAGTTCTGCCCTGGGTTAGCTCTATGGAGGGAATACTCCACTCCAGTGAATTTGGACCATGCGTTATTACTTAAAGCTGAAACTCCAATTGGCATCGCTGTTAAAAAGTGATGAAGTGATTTGGCCACAGGTTTTTAATACAATGGAATGACCTGGTGAGTCTGTTTCTGCAGCAAACAAAACCACTGGGCCCTAGTAAATCATGTCTCGCACCTGTAAGAACTCAGTTCTTAGGGAAACCCATGGCTTTACACAGCAGACATTCACAAAGAGCAGAAACTCAAACGCTGAAAGAACCATATGCATGGGACCAATTTAGAAACATCCATTTCAACATCACCTTCCTTTGTAGGCCATAAATAAATATGGGAAAGAGCATGTTAGCCACAAAGTAATACCACAACCTGCAGATTACAAGGTAATTAAACTTGAAGCAACCAAGAACAGTACTCCAGGAATAATTTACCTCTTGGTGTGGGGAGTTGATATTTTCTGATGTTTCTCACTAATGCAAAATGAATTATCATTGGGAGCACAAAGCCTGCCAGAGCTAAGGTATTAGCATGTTCTCTACCTGTATCTTTCACTTCTTAACACCCTTGATGACATTCCAATTTAGAAAGCAGCAATAACCATGTGGTAATTGTTTTTAAAAGTACTTACCATGTAATTTTATGGTCTATGTTTAAAAATACAGTGTGACAGGCTGATAGTGCTGACCTGAAATACCCCGCCCTCTTAGCAGGTATTGATCCCGATAGGAAATGCTAAGTGTGTTTTGCTGATGTTAAGGCTCATTATTCCACCCAGATACAGAGAAGTAGAAATTGCTGTCTAGAGAGGGTTTGAGCTGAATATTACATAGTCTCATTAATTTCTGGGTTAATAAAACCAACCCCTTGGAAGAGGGTGTATTTGGGTCCGACGCACAATCCTGTGGATTGTGTTTGACAGCAGGGTGTGAATGGCACCAATTTATAGTTAGAAAAAACAGTTTGAATAAAATATGACCTGACCTAAACTTTCACCCCACACTTGAGCTGCACTAATCCTGAATCTTTTTAGGAGATTTAAACATGTAAATATGTTTTTGTTTCCAAATATACTTCTGGATTTTTTTCTGGGACCTTTGTCCATTCACAGGCAAAATGCAGAGGTGAGTCCAAATTAGTTTAGATGGAGTCTAATTTGGTTGCACTGATTCTCAGGAAAAAAACATTTTATTGATCTTTTCTGCAATTCAAATCAACATTAACGTGACCAGAAGCTATAAAATAGAACGTGCTTTTTAAAATGATTTTTTTTAAATGAGGAGTCCTTTTAGATGTTTGTAAATTGCTGATGGAATCCACTTTATTGGGCTACAATATCTGGTCTTCAACTAATCACTTTAATGTCCTATAACATGTGTACAGTCATTATGAGATTTATCTTTTAGGCCCCCATTCAGGAAAGCCCTTAGGCATGTTCTTGAATAAGGGTGCTTTCTTGAATTGGGATTGTATACATTTATACCTTTTTGTCTTTTATATCTTTATCAACACCTTGTGAAGAGATGAAAATGATCAGCCCAATACACCCCTCTGTGTAATTCCTTGAGTAAATCTAAATCTAAGATAGTCCTGATGGGGGGGGGGGGGGAAAGGCGCAGAAAGACATCACAATACATTACTGATAATCATCATCCACAGCTGGATGGTTTCTGGTGCTCTTTCAGTCCTGCCCTAACTTAACTACAATATGGCTATCCTGGCTCTGAAGGCTGAATGCCTTTCTATAAACTTCTTTGTTGCAAATGTCAGAGCCATGGAGACAAAAAAAATCTGTCTTCTGTCTTCTATCTTCTATTTTAATTTTAAAACAGAAGTTTTTTTCCTTCAAATTTTGAAGTTTTGTCAGAATTTTGAAATTTGAAAAATGTTAACCAGCTGTAGTGCTGGGAAGGAATAAAGCTGAACATTGTAAGTATAACACCTTCAAATACGAAAACCAGCCTTGCAGAGATTCAGTTTCTAATGGACCTGCCGTCCCTTCCCTCGTGAAAACGAATTGGTTTGGAGTGGATGGGCAGAGATGAAGTATAAGGGGAGGAAGTGAGGCCTCCAGGAGCCAGTAGAGTAACTCTGGCTACAAACTTGAGGTGGGGGGGCGGGGAACCAAGAAATTAGCTTAACAGGTGCCCCTCATCCCTATTGCCCTGTGGAGGGACCAGTCAGCATTCTAGTCCCTCTGCCCATCAGCAGCGCCTCAAATCCATCACTTTCTCTCCTCAGATCCATCCTTTCCCTCTCAAATCCATCAATTTGTGCTTGTGAAATTCAGTGATCCTTCCCATCAGGACACATCCCATCTCCTCTCTTTCTCTCAGCCTGCCCGCTCTACCCTCCTCTTCCCACTCCCCAGCCCACTCTCTTCCCCCTCTCAAATTTCCCCCGGCTCCTCACACACTCCATGGCTCCCCTTTCCTCCTCAAATTCTTCCCAATCCCCTACTCCTGTCCTGTGTTTTGGCACTCACCCTGTCACCACATCCTTGCTGTTATTCCCTCTCATCATCCCCCATAGGGGTTCCCCCATCTCTGTCTGTCCCTGCTCTCTTTGGCTTGCCCTTCACCCCTGCAGCAAATTCCTTTGACCCCAGCTCCCATCTTTCCCCCATCTCTCCCTCCACTCCCTTTGCCCTTTGCAGTTGAGGGATCTGCAGGGGGATGGATGAATGAGCTCCGAAGGACACAGAAATGGGCACTGCTGCCCCAGGTGTCTTCTCTACAGGGTTGAAAGTTGGGAGGGAAGAAGTGCTCCACTGTCCCCTTTGCCTGCCTGAAAATTGGGGTGGAAAAGTCCTTGCCTCTATTTTGTGGTCCATGATCAGGAAACAGGATGACTTGATGGAAGGAGCATCATTAGTCGAACAGTCGTGCAGATGAGCAATGAAATAAGGACATCTGAAGCATGAGGGAGCTCACAGCCTATAGTCCAGGGGCCATATTCAGCTGTGGCTTGACAGTTCAGTTCATTGCGGTGGAGTTGTGTGCAGTTGTGGCAGGACTTAATATGGCCCTGGGGACTTGGATAAGAAAAGAGAGTTTGGGTTAGGGACAAGTAAGGGGAGACTGGCACAAGCACCAGCAGGAGACAAAAAGGGAGCAGATGGGAGAAGGGAACCTGCTGAGCAGGAAGAATTTTGGTCTTTGGTTTTACGGTTGCTTTTTGCTGCACGTCTTCAAGGCAAACAGAAACTGCCCCACACCTGCCACAGTAAAATGTGATCTATCAGTAAACAGCAGGCACGCAATGGCAAGGGATCCAGAACAGGCCCAATCCTGCTCCCACTGAGGTCAGCAGAAAAACTCCCCTTGACTTCAGCGAGAGCGGGATCAGGTCCTAAATTCACAACTCTGAGCGGGCTTGTTTGCTGCAGTTCACATTGCCAGTTCACAGTTCTGGAGAGCTAATCGCATATTAAAGCCGCATCTGCAAGGCTGAGGCAAGAGTTATGCACAGATTCCTTTTATTTTATTTATTTGAAAGATCACAGTGAATGCACATGGAGCTTCAATTACAAAAGATTATGGGACTGAATTCAGTGTGTGCTGTGAACTTGTATTAAACGATCAAATGCTAATGGGAAAGAGGCTCTTTTAGAGAAATAAAGAATTAGCATACATTAATATCGTTCCATATGTACACGTTCTACAAGGTAACAAAGTATCTCATCACAAATGTATAAATATTTAATTTAATTCTGCCTGGTACATAGAGTTACAGCGAAGCACAGGAATATGAATTAAGAAGGGGAAAAATAAGCATTACACTGTTAAGGTTCATAGAAAGGTCATCCTACTTGCTGCTGCCGTGCCATTAATTTTACTCTACTTTCCAGAGTGTGCGTGTGCGTTTGCGTTTGCGTGTGCGTGTGCGTGTACGTTTGCGTGTGTGCACGCACACAAGCACAGTCGCAAGCCAATCCCAGAAACTTTCCCAGGGGGTAGCAAGTAAGTTCTCCGCTTCTTGGCAGAGGAATTACAATACATACGAGGCCCGATTCAGAGCCCACTGATGTCACTGGGGGGTCTTTCCGTTGACTTCAGTGAGAGCAGAATCAGGCCCACGGTCTCTGGCTAAGAGCTGAGAGTACACTTGTCATGCCTTCTAAGCAGCCAAGAGTGCTGTCCTCCTGGGTATGCTGCAGCCTCACTACTTCAGCAAGCGGAGTGAGATGAGGGATATAAAGTTTAAACCAGAACTCTCTTTATTAGTTACATGACAGGACGGCTCCTACAAACTCTAAACATGAAGGCCAAATGTTTCTCCATCGTGTGAGAGACCCCTCACAGTGGGAGGCCCTCTGGTGATTACACAGGACTAATTTTAAAGAGAAAATACCCATAATTAGGGCCCTACCAAATTCGTGGTCCATTTTGGTCAATGTCATGGTCATAGGATTTAAAAATAGTAAATGTCATGATTTCAGCTATTGACATCTGAAATTTCACGGCATTGTAATTGTAGGGGTCTGACCCAAAAAGGATTTGTGGGTGGGGGGGGTCACAAGGTTATTGTAAGGTAGGTTGGGGTACCCTTACTTCTGCACTGCCGCCTGCAGAGCGGGGCCCTCAAACAACAGCTGCAGCTCTCCGGCTGACGAGCTCTGAAGGCAGCACAGAAGTAAGGGAGGCAATACCACAGCCCCCCCTAAAATAACCTTGTGAGCCCCACCTCCCCCACAACTCCCTTTTGGGGCAGGACACTCTGGTCTCCCCTGTGAAATCAGTATAGTATAGGGTAAAAGCACACAAAAGACCAGATTTCGTGGTCCATGAATTTAGGAGGGCCCTACCCACAATATGCTACAATACAACTTTGGGATCTTGAGACAACTTTTAGATGGGAGAAAATGTTTCAAAGCAATGATGGAGATAAGGTGGGTGACGTAATATCTGTTTGTCGACCAACTTGTGTTGGTGACAGAGACAAGCTTTCAAGCTTACACAGAGTTCTGCTTCAGGTCGTCTTCTGTGTAAGCTCGAAAGCTTGTCCCTTTCACCAACAGAAGTTGGTCCAGTAACAGATATCACCTCACCCACCTTGTCTCTCTAATATCCCAGGACCGACATGGCTACAACAACTCTGCATACATCAAAGCAACCATGATAGTACTTACAAAGTGTGTGCTGTATGCATACAGAAAAGAGTTGCTAAAGGTATTAATTGACTTTGCCTTACAATTGACATTCAATCTTACAGTGTGTTTGACGTTAATGATATGAGTGAGTAGCAATAATTAAGATTAATTTGATGAGGTGGCAGTCAAATGGAATCCTTTACCTTTATTCTCTAAATTTATATGACACTGAGTAGCATGATATGCTCCAAATTTTTCCGTATAGACTTCTAAATTAATCCCCAGGCCATTATCAATAAGCATGTGGGGAATATTTGGACTGATGTGTTCTAACATTGCCTCACATATAGGACTGAGAATGAAAGTACATGACAATACAATTTCATTTATACATACAAAATGGGAAATGACTGCCTAGGAAGGAGTACTGCAGAAAGGGATCGGGGGGTCATAGTGGACCACAAGCTAAATATGAGTCAACAGTGTAACACTGTTGCAAAAAAAACGAACATCATTCTCAGATGTATTAGCAAGAGTGTTGTAAGCAAGACCCGAGAAGTAATTTTTCCACTCTACTCCGCACTGATTAGGCCTCAACTGGAGTATTGTGTCCAGTCCTGGGTGCCACATTTCAGGAAAGATGTGGACAAATTGGAGAAAGTCCAGAAAAGAGCAACAACAATGACTAAAGGTCTAGAAAACATGATCTGTGGGAGAAGATTGAAAATATTGGGTTTGTTTAGTCTGGGGAAGAGAAGAGTGAGAGGGGACATAAGAACAGTTTTCAAATACATAAAAGGTTGTTACAAGGAGGAGGGGAAAAATTGTTCTTCTTAACTGCTGAGGATAGGACAAGAAGCAATGGGCTTAAATTACAGCAAGGGTGGGTTGGGTTGGACATTAGGAAAAACTTCCTAATGGTCAGGGTGGTTAAGCACTGGAATAAATTGCCTAGGGAGGTTGTGGAATCTCCATCATTGGAGATTTTTAAGAGCAGAATAGACAAACACCTGTCAGGGATGGTCTAGATAATACTTAGTCCTGCCATGAGCGCAGGGGACTGCACTAGATGACCTCTCGAGGTCCCTTCCAGTCCTATGATTCTCTGGTTCTGTAAGCAGGTGTATGTGTTTGTGCATATGGGTGTTGAGTTTCATTTACAGAGATCTGTAATTGTGTGAGTGCATAAAGGTGGGTGGGGAATGGGTGCGCAAGATGTCATTTGCTGAGTTCTGTAATCGAGCGTGGATGTGTGTGTGTGTTGGATTTCATTTGCTGAGTTCGGTGATTATATGTGTAAGCATGGGGGCATGGGGGGGGGGTATTTATTTATTTGCTAAGTTCTGTAATTGTGTGTTTGTGTGCACATGTGCATTCATGTGCCTGTTCCAGTTTTCATTTGCTGCGCTCAGTAACTGTGCATCTGAAAGCAGACATGTTTGACTTCATTTCTTGAGTTTTGTAAGAGAAATATGCAGTGAACAGTTTAAATGAATCCACATCCACCCTGCAATATGTCACCTTCTAAGAGTTCTCTTTGTATCAGTATATCCTGGCATTGTATTAATGGATTTTATTTTAAACAGCTCTCTCTACATCACATTTCAAGAAATAACTCTTTTCATTGACCACTCTATTTTCAATTGCAACTCCTTCATTAGTGTGATAAAGGGTCTCTGGAAAAGAAGAGAAAATTTGTATAATAAACAATCGGAAAGAGAACATCCGAAAAAAAGTGAGTTGGTGCATCTATGATCTGCACTGTGGTGTGGATCTTTTCTAGTTGAACAACATCCAAAATGTTGCAGCTTTAGTAGCATCATTCATGTGGCGAAAACCTTAGGCAGCAGCTTCCAAAATGTACCATATACTTGCATATGTATTTTGATTGTGTCTTACTACTAAATAATAAACACACTAAATACTACCTGCTGCATCTCACCTGTTCGGCAGTGGATGGGAAAACAGCCTTGATAGGTTAGTGTCGATATCTTTCCTCTAGACTGTACACTTAAATGTCTTCACTTGTGATAGGATGGTTTGGTGGGTTAAAGCACTGGACTTGGATTTCGGAGAACTGGGTTCATTTCCCAGCCTTACTACAGACTGGGCAATTTGCTTAATCGCTCTGTGCTTCAGTTCGTTTTCTTTGAAGTCAGGATAATGGTACCTCCTTTCTCCCCTCATTTGTCCGGTCTGTTTAAGTGGTAATCCCTTTGGACAACGACCTTCTCTTACTGTGTTTCTGCTGTGCCTCCTGTGTACTGGTTTTGGGTGGAGCCTCTTGGCACTACCATAATACAAATAAATCATGATACAAATAACGGGTGGTTATGCTAGGGATTTTGAAGAAGAGTTCCACTATGGCACTCCCACACTGGTAAGCACCGAGAGAGCGGAAGGAAGCTGAGGAGTTGACTTTCATATTAGCTGGTCCTGGAAGAAAAGAACTGTAGCTCGTTGACTTAGAATTACAACTGTATTACTGGGGTTGGTTCATATCGCCCCTTAGTGAAGCAAAAGGATGAGCTCGTTGCTCAAACCACTCCAGCGCTCTCTGGTGAATACTAAATATCTTGAAAAGTAGCTATTATTGTGGGCTGGGCTTGGAAGAGCGGGATGTTGGTTGATGGACATAGCAGTACGTGGAACTCTTCTGCAGTTAAGGCATGATCCAAAGCCCATTAAGACCAGTTGGTGTCTTTCCAAGGATTTCACTGGGTTTTGGATCAAGACCTTAGTCTGAGTCAGGATAACAAAAGTCAGGTATGCAGCTAATGCTAATTTGATAATGTGTATCTAATGGCTGAAGACAGTTATTCTTGGCTGTTCTGCGTTTTGGTTTTTGGCCCTCCCAAAATAATCTCCAATTAGGAAATTCAGTGCTGCACAAATAACGCAATTGCTGTCTAATCGTTGTCTAAATTCCCAAGTACTCATCCAATAACTAATGTGTTTTGCTTTCGCTATTTAAAATAAACCTTTACGCCGACAGACATTGGAACATTGCATGCTTTGCATCTTCAGCTTTTGAAACTATTTCAAATGAGACACTTTTGAGAATCGTTGCATCGAGAGATTTCTCTTGATTGTCCTGCCTGCCTGGGCATATTGAATGTCAATTCTGTTCAAGTAACACTCCTGACACTTGATGACTTTCTGCCAGGTTACATGTCTGACAGCTGTTCTGGGGTGCAGTTTTCCCAGGAACTGGCCTGACTACCATCATAAAGCCAATTACAGTCACAGGCAATTAATGTTACCCTCCTCAAGTGCTCGTGGAAGTGATAGCAATGTACAGAGAATCATGAAATCTCTGACCTTTGGAAATATAAGCTTGAGATGGGAGCTGAGCTTGGGTCTACATAAGCTCTTAAGGAACGGCGAGGGAGATGGCGAATTACACATTTTATAAAAGCAGCATGCAATTTTTTCTCACTTCCAAACACAACAGCGTCTGCTTTCCCTGACAAACAGCAGCTCCCCCCACCCCATCCTTCTGCCATACCTATTAATTACCCAACTGTCATAGTTTCATCTGGTAGCAATCAACCTAATTCTATACAAATTTTAAGGTTAACTACTACATTTGGGCCTGATTCTCCCATTCTCAATCACATTGCGTATACTCTGCAAGTAGCCCCATTGAACCAGATCCTCAGCTGGCGTAAGCCAATGTTACTCCAGTGAAGCCAATAGAGCTATGTTGATTTATGCCAGCTGAAGATCTGGCCCAACTGATTTCAGTATAACTTCAAGTGGAATGAGGTCCCTTTGGGGCCCATATGGGCAATAATCACTCAGGGCAATGGTTTGGTCGTAATGCATTTTGGAAACAACTACAGACAAGCAACGAGAATTTCAGATAAAATCACATCTTACATTACAGGCTGATACAACCCTGCTTTTTTCCACCTCCTTCCTTGCCTCTCTACACTGAATTGCAACACTGCTTTCACTGAAGCAGGAGCACTGTGGCACAAGCATCTCTTTCAGTAGTCTGGACTTTAGGGTGGCCAGATGTCCTGATTTTATAGGGACAGTCCCAATGTTTGGGGCTTTTTCTTATAGAGGCACCTCTTACCCTCTCACCCCCTGTCCCAATTTTTCACACTTGCTATCTGGTCACCCTACTGGACATCCCTCTGTCCTTCTTCTCACCCACTGTATTTTCATTTATTGCGTTTTTCTGCTCAGAACATTCACAGAGTAGCAAATTTTCAAGAAAATACCCTAAACACTATAGTATCCCTGCAAGTGAGACATTTATTTGTCTTATATATACATATTATGTATATATTAATATATTTTATAATATGTAATATATATGCAATATACTTAAGAGTTTGGAATTATAGGCAAAAGGACACAGAGGCGTGGTGAGCAATGGCAGGCTGGCCAAAAGGAGAGAGTTTTGAGATGGACTTGAAGGGAGAGGCAGCTGGAAAGGAGCAGCTGTTCCAGCACTGGAAAAGGTACAGAGACACAGGTGGGAGAGGAGACAAAAGTTTCAGTGAGGTACAGTTCATGAACAGGAATGTAGTAGGTATAAGACAGGGGATGAGAATAAGCCAAGCCTTAAAGGCTACCTGTATCCACTCCCCACCCTTTTACACCTGTGCAGGGACTGCACTGCCCAGTGCTCATGATTGCAGCACAAGTCTTGCGATATTTAGTGCTTTGACAAAAACGCCAGCTCCTGGAGTCAGGTGATGACATGAGAATCTCAGCTTTTTTTTTTTAAGGGGGGCAGCCATCCTGGTTGCAGAAAAAATGTAACACACACACACACACACACTACAACTGGCCCAACAAGCTTGAAACCCAGGTGGCCAATAAAAAGATCTCAACATTTATTATTTTTTTTAAGTCTTGTGATTTTTAAACCAATCTCATGGTTTGCGGGAGGCTTTTAATATTTGTAGTTGGTAACACTGGGACTGACAGCATCTAGCCTTAAATCTTTATTTCCAGCTCTGTGTTTTTCAGGAGATTACGTTTCAGAATGAGATCTGCAGAATGGTTAGTTCTGAGTGACCATTCTTTATAATATTACCTTCTCCTCAGATATTCTTTATGGAAGGATGGTTCTGCATAATGAGAAGAGGAACCCAGGGGAATGGTATCTGCAGGTCAGGCAGCATTTCATTTCAGGGGGCAGTGTCCCTGAATCTTTAAGTATCAAGTACCAGATTGACATCTCTACTTGAGTTTGCACCCAAGCAAGAAAAAATATAGTCTGAAAATCCCTGCCACAGGTCCCCACTCAGGATACATTCATTTATAGCAAATATACTCCCTCACAAATGACCTCTAGAATATCAGGTAGTGAAATCACCCACCACATTTATTCGTGGATGTGTGTGGGAGGATGTGTGTGGGAGTACTGCTTTCTATTTGAAATGTCTGCAATGAAAATATTCTGACACTACAGATAGGATTATTTGAAATGATTGGTCCCCAAGCTGATGGATTGTTGTCTGTTTATTGCCACGTGATTTTTTTAAAATGACTAAATTGATCATTAATACTCCTATGGTATTACTCAACAAAAATGCTGGTGTCCAAACAGACTCTGAAGGAGTATACACAGTGCGTGCCCAGCTAGCATGGATATAAACAGCTGAGTAGATGGGGCAGCGTGACTTAGGCGAGTACAATGCCCTACACACCTGACCCCCCAAGGTATATACACTACACTGCTCTTTACACACCCAAGCAGTGCCTGCCCCATCTACACGATTTTTAGCAGTGTAGCGTCGAGCTGCCTCCCCACTGCCGGACCCTTTCCCCACTGCCTCTCCCCTACCAGAGCCTTCACTGCTGCGTGTGGCTACACACCGCAGTGACACAGGTGGACACAGCTGCCTTTCAGTGCCTGTACTCCACCAGCAGCGTAGACAAGGCCAGACTGTAAACTGCTGAAAGGTGATAGTATTCTGAACCAAGTGGTTAACCACATTCAGGCTGTTGTGGGCTGTCCCAGTTAGGAGAAATATTTCATGATAGAACCAGCTATTTGCTTTGGTCTATTTACAAGGATTACACACAAAGTCCTGTTTCCCTGAACACAGTAGGAATCAAACACCAGGAGACAGTTTCTTTGTTTGCTGTTCCAAACCTGCCTTTCCAGCCAGCAGCTTTCACTCATAGCTTTCTCTCAGGGCCACGTTACCAGAGTTTCTGTTACTGCCTTTGAAGCTTCTTGCTCCTTCTGCTACACTCTCCTGTTTCTCCCTCCCAACACCCCTACCCAAAACAATATCAACAAAGCTCTTCGCCCACATAGTTCCAATGCCAGAGCCGACTCACGTATGCTTTGTTTTTGGTGGAAGCTGCTTAATGTCTCTTACTTACCGCTATCTTAAATGAGGGGTGGCAATAACACCCAATGGTTTAAATGCGGTTACACCCACAACAATTATGACGTTGGAAAGCAGTTATTCCCCAAAGTATGGGGGGAATCCTGGCCCTACTGAAGTCTTCTTCTGTCTCTTACTGACTAAAATGGGGTCAATGTTTCTAAGGTGCTTATATGCTCCTTTCTTAAATTGAAATATCTTTATCCTCACTGCACCCCTGCAAGGTAGGGAATTAGTATAGCCGCATTATATAGATTGAGAACCAAGGCACAGAGAGTGAATGACTGGCCACGATCACAAAGGAAGTCTCTGATGGAGCAGTGAATTGAATGCTGGTCTCCTGGGTTCCAGGCTAGTACCCTGGCTACTGACCCATCTTTCCTCTCTAGTTAATGGGACTGTTTATAATAAGTGCTCATCTATGTGAGTAAAAGGTGTACAATGTAGACACCACACTACCGGATACAGTGGTACTAGTGTCTTTGCTTTGTAATATCACAATTTTAACACCTTATGCACCCAAAACACATGCAGCTGGCATGTAGGTTACATTTCTATGCGTACAAATAGGCTAAATGTCTGATAATGGGTGCTCAGCTATTAAAAAAAATAAACACAGTAATTCACCGAAGATTTGGGGATGGGGGGGGGGGAATCAGCCTAAGACCAAGCTTATCAAAATTCTCAAAGCAGGTTTCATATCAATAGAAAAGGGGTTGTGTGCAGAGGAGGGTGAGCTTCTGTCTATGTATTCATAAAGTTTTGTTCAGCTAGGCTGCAAAGGTTTCAGACTCAAGCATCCCCTTGGTACTGTGCTGGTGGCAGCTTGACGTCCTTGGGCCACAGATGTTTGGTCCTAGTGTTGATGTCCAATATGTCCAGCCATTGAGGCAGATGGTGAGCAGAAAAATATTTCTGAACTTTTGGAAAATATTTCACCCAAGAGCCCGACAAGGGAGATGGCTGAAATTGGAAAATAATGTAATCAAATATTTTATTTTCCACAATAGACTTGAGTGCTGGGAAGAGTGCCATTTCTGAGAGGGCAGTTGGCCGACTTCCTTCTATTCTGCTCAGTGTAATAATGATACACCGTTTGCACCCCTTTTCTGTTTTAAGCCCAAGCAGAGATTTGTATTTCATCTTGCAAAAAAGGTAAAAACTGATGCGAGAAGCCAGACTTCAGCTCACTCTTGCTACAAGAAAGCACTGAAGTCTTTTGTTGTTGTTGTGGTATATGACTTAATGATCAGTTCTAACCTCTTTGTAGATGCGATTGTTCCTCCCTCGGTCCATTTATCACCTGTCTATCCAGAGAGGAGGAGAGTGAAAGAGATTAAAGGCCTTGATCCAACAAAGCATTTGGGCCCAGTTTTTCAAAGCTATTTAGGGCATTGTTGTGCTCAATGTTACAATACCTAACTGATTTAGGATCCTAAGGTCATGTCTACACAGCTCTGCAGTTCAGACTATGGGGTTGTGAATAGCAGTGCGCACCAAAATGCTACCATGTAACTCCCCCGTGTGAACCCTGCGGGCCTAAACTTAAAGGCCCTGCAAACTCAGGACCTTTACGTTTCCACCTGCACCATCCACACGGGGGAGTTACAGTGCAGCACATTGGTGCGTACTGCTATTCACACATTTTCAAAAGGGATTTCCTAAATATATTTCCAAATCTGGGCCTCAAGCTTTTGCATAAATTTAAGCAACAATAGTGATTCCATTGATGTCAGAAGGACGATCCCTGTATTAAGTAGTCCCATTGACACGACTTAGATGCTTAGAGGTAAGCATGTGCCTAAAAGCTTTGATGGATCAGAGTGAAAATTAGAGCATTTTACCATATTTTTTAACTTAAGAAAAAAGCCTTTGTCCTGCCAAATATTGTATGCACTTTTCAAGTAAAGTCTTTTTTTAAAGGGTTTAATTTCTTCTTTAGTTTTCCAAAGATGTGATTATAGATCACAATGGTATGCAGAGAAAGTCCGAGTTGTTTTTGCCATCACAACAATTTATTCAGTTTTCAGTATTTAAAATCACAGTAAGGCCAAATTCTGTCCCCAGAGAAGTGCAAAGGACTCCCATTGACGACTGCGGGTGATACTTGGATTAGAGCTCAGCAACTGACTGACAATGAATCGTTCAGCCATTGATTTTTTTGTCTCATTTTGGATTCACAGAATGTCATAGCTGTTTTCATAAATAACAGTATTAACCAGACATAACTGACTTATGGGAGGGGTAGCTCAGTGGTTTGAGCATTGGCCTGCTAAAGCCAGAGTTGTGAGTTTAATCCTTGAGGGGGCCATTTAGGGATCTGGGGCAAAAATTGGGGATTGGTCCTGCTTTGAGCAGGGGGTTGGACTAGATGACCTCCTGAGGTCCCTTCCAACCCTGATATTCTGTGATTCTATGACTTGATACATTCTGCACAGGTAGCTTGCTGAGCCCCATCTAGGGATCCTGCAAACAGGAGGTCAAGCCTAGCCAGCTTGAAGCCCAACTGAATCTGCTACCATGGACTCCCGGAGCCATGAGCATTCTCCAGTTTAGCTTACAAGAGTAGTCAGAGCTAAAACCAATCCATAGAATTAGTTTCATAGTGTAAAACCTGCACAGGGCAGATTCTTAAGAATGTATCTTGGGCCAATTCTAAAGACAATTTTATTCATCCTGAAGTCATAACATTTCTGCAGCGCCATGGATTGTAACTAAATACTGCTTGCAACCAAAAGGTTTAGAATAAGGAAATGTATCACTTTGTCTGAACAGGTAAAGATGCGCTAAGCTTAAAACACTGCACTCTGAACAGATGTTTCAAAGCTACCTCTCTCTCCAGAGTGTGACTTTGCTTATACCTTCCGCAGAGAAAAAGCACTTTTTTTGTGCAGCAGCAAATTGCTTGGGCTTGTAACACAGATCACATAACTGTTTTCAGACTAATGCTTTATAGCTGCAGATAATAGCAAAGGGAAGCACAGTGTGTGCCCTGGTCCATTTGTGAACCTAACAGCTATGTGCTCTAAATACCTGCTTTGTAACCAGGCATCATGGGGCAGAGTATCTTTTCTATCTACATGGCCACCATCACTCCAGTATCTGAACTTCCCGTTTGGTTGTGATTCCGACAGCAATATAAATGTAATGGCTAGTACATTAGTGAATTGATCCTCCCAACCACTCAGTGAGGTAGTGAAATATTATGATCCTCATTTTGCAGATGGTGAACTGAGGCACAGAGAGACTGACCAGATTCTCAAAGGTATTTAGGTGCCTAAAGGTGAAGATAGGCATCCACTATATCCCATTGGGGTGGACTCCCATTAACTAGCCTGTTCGGGTGCTTTTGGAAATCATAGAATATCAGGGTTGGAAGGGACCTCAGGAGATCATCTAGCCCAACCCCAAATGGAAATCCCAGAAGGTGTCCATCTTCAGCACTTAAATATCTTCCAAAATCTGGCCCTAGGTGACTTGCCCAGTGTCACACAGGAAGCCTGTGGCAGCTCTGATTGTTGAACCAGATCTCCTGAATCCCCATCTGGTGCCTTCACTATGAGAACATCCTTCCTACTTAGGGGACAGTGCTTTATTTTAAACATGTGGTTAGCTCCCTATGAACTCAAATTCTTAAATGCTTTCCTGAACTGGGGCCAGAGTGACATTTCCCAAATATGACTGACCTGTTATGTATATATTAAAAAACGCCTCTCTCAAGTCTTTTAGGAGGTGTAAGCACTGCTGGTTAACTCCATTCCACCAGAAAGAATGATGTTTTGCCACTCGGTCTGGGCTGGAAAAAGATATCTATCTGAGGACTCGTGTCATATACAACTAGATTTATGTCGTATATAAGTCTGTGAAGATCTTTTGGCTTCTTTGGGATGAAGGGAACTGTATAAGTGTAAGATATTATTTATAGAACCAGCATGCTATCCTTTTACATTAGAATATATATTAATTCCCCCTTTAACTCTATTGACTATTAGCAATTCATTTTTTGAAAAGTTAGAGCTAGGTATTTTAATGGACATAACACTTTCCATGAAAGGATAATCTCATCTCAGTGTGGAAGGATTTACATGCATATGGGAACTTCCAGTGCAGTTAATGTGCAATTTTGGAAGTCCCTGTGCATCAAGCTGAGAATATACTCTGAGCCTTCACCATCTGTTCTACCCTCTAAGATGAATACAACATCATAATATTCACAATCCACTTCTTTTAAAAGTAAAGTATTAGTCATTTAAATGCAAGTCTGAAGTCTTAGTTACTTATTTTTGGAAAACAATTTGCATCTGCTATGCTTACTGGGGGGAAGATGCCCTCTGTGATATAAAGAGATTTTATTTTTCATGGCAAACAGGAATCCAGGGTAAGAGGGTTTCACGACAGTTGTTCATTTTGATCTCTTGAGCACCGTGATCCCAGCAGGCCCGAGAACTGATGAGTCACGCTCAAGAAGGTTGACTCCCAACTTTTAACAGAGTGGCACTTATTTCCTGAGGGTGGTGCTAGCAGCACAGGCTGAATATTCATAATATTGTCTGTCTAGGAGTGCTAAGAATGGGGCTTTGTTAATAATGCTGTATTTCCTGTCAGCCTCATTTCCTCACAGAATTATGGAAACTGCTCTGTTTGGTTGTGATTCCGACACTAATATAAATGTAATGGCTAATATGAAATGGGAAGGAAGAGAAGATTTGTTCAGCTTCTCGAACCTCACAGACTAATATTGCTGCCCAGTGCCACACAAGGAGCAAGGTACTCAGCAACATCGTTAAAGTGCTTTGCAACTCTAATATATGGTGACAGAAATGCTTAAAAATTTATGCAGTAGTCAGAAAGAACTCATTTCCTTTTTTCCTCAAGCCCGATTTTTCATGAAGAGTGGTGAAATTGTCAGGAAGGAATAAGAGTGAAAAATGGAGATGGAGCAGAGAACTGTTTGTATGTTAAAAGGCCAGCTTGCCCAGAGGTGGGAGGCCTTCCTTACCTCTCCATTCTGAGAGAGCACTGGACTGATGCAGGCATAGTCCGAGCTGGAGCTCTATTTTAATATGTTCATAGCAGTCCTCATTCTTGAGGCCATAATCTATAATGCTGACAGACACAACAGAACTACGGTAGCCACCCTGAGATGCTTACCACATCTGCCCTACTTATTGTGGTGTGACAGTAGGCCTGATTCTGCATTCCAGGCCCTTGGTACAGATACATATGGAGGCAGAGCTTGGGGGAAGAGGGCTTTAAGTCCCATTTGCACTGAAAAAGCACACAGGGTGAGATTTTCCAAGCAGGTGAGGGGATTTAAACACACCTTCCCATAGGTGCTGGAACTAGGGGTGCTGGGATTGCTGTCTCGCCAGTTGGCTTGAAGTGGTTTCCATTCTATCCAGGGTTTACCGTTTGGTTTCATGGCTCTCAGTACCCCTGATACTTTCTGTTCATTGTGGCAGAGGATATATGTCTAAATCATCCAGCATGCATGAGATAAATCTCACCCTCTCTTTCTATTATTTATTATTAGCTGAGCAAACTGACCTTAGCCTAGAATTGAAGTTGTAAGATCAGTAGGAACTTTGGAGTCGGAACCAGAGTTACCCATGGTATTGTATGGGGGGTGCGGGGGAAGAATCCTGATGTGGTGAGTCTTGGCAGCTGAAAGCAGAGCTTTGCTCATTGCATTGCTAGAGGCTTGCAGCCAGGAAGGCAAGGCAACTCAGTGAGAAGTTAAGTAATGGGTTTCCTTTTACTTAAAGATTCTTCAGTATCTTTTCTAATGTTATAATAGCTAGCTGGCAACAGCTATTAAAAAAAGTGTGATCTTGCAGGAAAAATAATCTCAAATAATGCCACATTATTCATGCAACTCTTTTGCTACCCTCTTTCTTTTATTATTAGGTCTATTACAGTAGCACCTAAAGGCCACAGCGAAGGACCTCTCTGCTTTAGGCACTGTACACATCTAAGTTAAGACAGTCCCTGCTCTGAAGGGACTATGCTCTGAATAGGCTGGCAAAGGGTGAGAGGGGAAACTGACTTACCCAGGTTTCCTGAGTCCCAGACCAGTGCCCTGTCTGCTAGACCATTCTGCTTTTACAGAGCAATGTTTGATATCAAACTAATTACAGACAGATATCATACCTGATAGTTCTACAGCTGTATTAAACCTTCCCCCTTTTTCACTCCTTGCCAAGTGGTACACCCAGGGAATACTGGCTGCCTATCACTTCCATCCTGACAGGCCTAGCAGTGCATAGGAAGAAACTTATTTGTTCGAGACATAAAATTCCTCTGTTATTGGATTTCCTTAACCAGCCCTGAGGAGATATGTAGTCTGCTGGTTTTATGTATCATAAATCTCTGAAAAAAACGACCCTCCAGAAATACAGTACAGCAGACTTAGGGGGAAAAATTATATAATATGGATTCAGACAATCATTTAATTGCTCTTTGGCCACTTGAGATTACAACAGAGGCTGGGTGTCACATGTATCTTTCCCATAAAATCATGTGCTCTGTTATGCACATGTTCCTGTACTAACTGCATTGCTCTCATTCAGGTCCTAGAGCTCTTGGGTGCAGGACCATTACTGTGAGGGAGAAGGAATTTTTCCCAACCATCTCTTCAGGGGGCAGTCAGGAAAGAAAAATTGTCATTCCTGGGGCTCTTGCAAACAGGTTTCTACCAAGGGAGTCTTCAACTCTTTACTGCTATGTGGATTGTGCTGTATGTCAAGGCTTACTGCACCTCTGGGGCTCTGTGGAGAACACCTGCCACCTTGCTGGCCCCTTTTTATAAATGTATTGCTGTTGAAGATGAGGAAATTCACTTCACCCAGGACTACTGTGTTCAAAGAAACGTCCATCTGTTTGAATGTCTAATCAAAACTTGTGGGCAGGCCTGATCACAACGTAAAGCCCTTGGGATAAATTCATCCCTGGGGTACAGCGTTCCACAGAGTTGTGTTTACCTGTACCAAGGATGAGCCTGGTTCACAATGCAACAGAGAGAGCTAAAGCAAACACAACAAAAGCTAGTCCCAGCTGAGTGAAGGGAAGAGAAAACAAGAAAGATTTATGTCTACACTGCAATCCAGAGAGGAGCAAGGATACCACTGTCAAGGTTCCTTCCCCACTCTGAACTCTAGGGTACAGATGTGGGGACCTGCATGAAAGACCCCCTAAGCTTATTCTTACTATCTTAGGTTAAAAACTTCCTCAAGGTACACTTTGCCTTGTCCCTGAACCCTATGCTGCCACCACCAAGCGTGTTAAACAAAGAACAGGGAAAAAGCCCACTTGGAGACATCTTCCCCCAGGAATATCCCCCCAAGCCCTACACCCCCTTTCTTGGGGAAGGCTTGATAAAAATCCTCACCAATTTGCATACGTGAACACAGACCCAAACTCTTGGCTCTTAACAATGAAAAAGCAATCAGGATCTTAAAAGAAGAATTAAAGTAAAAGAATCACCTCTGTAAAATCAGGATGGTAAATACCTTACAGGGTAATCAGGTTCAAAACATAGAGAATCCCTCTAGGCAAAACCTTAAGTTACAAAAAGACATAAAAACAGGAATACACATTCCATTCAGCACGGCTTATTTACCAGCCATTTAAACAAAAGGAAATCTAACATTTCTAGCTAGATTACTTACTAACTTAACAGAAGTTCTGAAGAGCATTCCTGACCTGGTCCCAGCAAAAACATCACACAGACAGACAAACCCTTTGTTTCCACCCCCACCCCCACCAGCTTTGAAAGTAACTTGTCTCCTCATTGGTCATTTTGGTCAGGTGCCAGCAAGGTTATCCTAGCTTCTTAACCCTTTACAGGTGAAAGGGTTTTGCCTCTGGCCAGGAGGGATTTTATAGTTCTGTATACAGAAAAGTGGTTACCCTCCCCTTTATATTTATGACAACCACTGTGAAGGAAGAATGGTTTAGTGAATAGGACACTAGACAGACTCAGGAGACCCATGTTTGATTCCTGCCTCCCCACAGACTTCTTATGTGACCTTGGGCAAATCCTGCTGTAACATGAGGATAGTACTTCCCTATCTCATAGCTTTGTTGGGAGGATGAAATCCATCGATAATTATGAGATGTCAGATACTGAGAGAGCCATATACATGTCTAGATAGACAGACTGTGTTGGTAGCCATAAAAGACCCTAGAAAGACAGATTAGACTAAGAGGGGCCTCTGGCCAGGCCCACAGCCCATTTTGCCAGGCTATGTTTAGGCCCTCAATGAATAGAATATACAGGACAAAATTCAACACTGACTTACCACCTGTGCAATCCCACAGAAGTCAAATCACAGCAGAATTTGTGCCACATAATGAAAGAGTGTGAACAGCATGAGTGAATGAGAAGTTTCTACACAGAACAGAGTAGAGTGCTCCTGGTCATCTCAAACAGGCTCAGACTGCAACCTCACCTGTTCTTGAGTGATGTGCTGGAAATGAATACCTGCAACTGTTCAGCTACCGCAGAGAGGGGCTGAGTCTCATGGTCAGCAAGCCCCAGGGTTCCCTCACCACCCACCCCAGCCAGCTGCAGCAGGTGCACCCCAAGAACCCAGCCATCCACACCCCAGAAGTCCTAGGCACCTCTGTTAGCAGTATGGGTCTGGACACATAGCTGAACAATTCTCATTCTACCCAGCAGAGGGTAGCTCTAGCCTGTGCGATGCACTATTCCAATTTCTTGAGAATTCTGGGAAATCACAGTGCTTGCGGTGCTGCACAATCTTAATCCTGTACTTCCCAATATCAGTAGGAAGTCACTGAGTTCTCATTAGCATCATTATCGCTCAGGTCTCCACCCCTATTTCTGGCATATGGTAATTCCTTAAATTGCACAATAAATAAATAATAGTCAAATCTGTATTGATCTTATAATACTTTGTAAACTTTTGAAAGGCAGTTTGAATATATATAATTCAATAGCCACCATCGGGATACACCCTCTTTCCAGCTCCCACAAAGAGACAGCCTTTTCGATTCTAGGATGGTCTCATTAGCAGACAGTTAAATTAGGTCACTGGTGAAGGGCGCAGAAAGAACAGGATAAATAAGAAGATGTGATATTGAAGCAAGCCAACCAAAGCATGATGTGGTTTCTGCACAGTATATTTGTAAAAGGGTATTGAGCATCATGAGTCTAATACTTTGCTCCCTTTCCCAAGCAGACATGAAGGATGCAGTGGGAATTACTAGAACCCATTTGTTAGGGGGCTTATTCCTTCACCCACTTACTTCCCTGGTCCTTCTCGCATGAACAGAGAGCAACAATACCCGAAGTCCAAAGGTGCAAACAATTCGATGTTTATTGGGGTGAACTTCCAGCAAGCATGATTCCAGTTTCCTTCCTTAGTATCCTCCTTCCCAGCTCTGACACCACAAAGCCTTACACCTGTGTCCCTGTTCCCATTCCTGCCCTTAGCCAAACATGATTCCAACTTCCTTACTCCCATTCCCTGTTCCCATCTCCCCCTTTAGCAAAACATGATTCCAATTTTCTTACCCCCATTCCCTGTTCCCATCTCACACACCCACATGCCCACCCCCACCCACACCCCGTCACTTCCTCATTGACTACAGATTATATAGTAAAACTTGAGTTCTGCTTAGCTATACCTTAACCAATCATTTTCCTGAAATTTAACTAACCAATCCTAACATATTGTAACATGATTATGTAACCAATTATATCCCACCACCTCAATTAGTTTACACCCAGCAAAATTAATTATACAGCAGACAGGAACAATCACAGAACCAGACAGAGATTATACAGACAAACAACAGCAAAGTGGGAACTATAATGACAAAACAATACAGAAGTGAGGATTTCACATCCCAGCTATTGATAAGTGAGTTCTTGCCAGACAGGATGCTATCAAACTAAGTTTCCTTTTACATTTTCTAGGCACTTCCCTTTCTCTGGAGGTGATAGGAATACAATCCTGTCCTGATAGTGCCTGACAGGCCAATAGCCTAATTTCAATGTGACTAGTTTGGAATGTGAGGATGTGACCGTTCGCTTCCCAGCTTATGGCTGCCTCTGCTGCTTATCCAAAGGCCTTAGCCTAAGAACAGGGCCTCAGACTGTCACAGTAAGAGAAGGCCCTTACACCAGCAGACAGTGATTTTGATTCTTTCTTTTATACCTCTATCACTAGCCAAGTGATAAGAATACACCTAAATTCTTAGAGTATAGGCCTTTGCAGACAGGCCTGAATATCTATATCCTAACACCATTGAACTGGCATAGCTGTGTAGGAGGAAAACATTCCTCAGTGCCTGCATATTGCCCACACCAGAGGGAAGAAACCTGGAAACGTCAGCATATTGCTTTCCAAATCACCCACAAGCCTATCTGGGCTGGCTGTGCTGATTAATTTAGGGATGTAGGTCAGAAGGGACCTCTGGGGTCAATTGAGTATAACCCACTGCTATTGTGGCCTACCCCGTCATATAAGCCCGTTAATAAACTTACCAAGATCCATCTTAAAACTACATCTTACGTTGTTTGCCTCCCCTGCTCCTCTTAGAAGGCTCTCCCAGAACCTGACTCCTCTCACTGAGGTGACCAACCTTATAGCTTCTAATTTAGGGCTAGTTTGTGCAAATTGGATGCCGAGAGGTGGTGCGGAGGGAGGTGTTCTGTCTCGGAGAGCCTCTCCCCTTTGTGCAGGGCAATTAAGTCTTGGCAGATGTGTGGAGGTGGTGGTGATGCGGTGACTGTACAGCGTCCGTGCAGCTTCTCCCCCTGGGAGTGAGCAGTCTTGAGTCTCGGGGGCTGCAAATCCACCAGATCTTTAATTGGGCTACAGAAGACCAGACATGGGGCGGGAGTTCCTTGCACTCTCCACAGCTGCATAAGGGCCAGGCAGAATCCAGCCTTTAGTGCTTTCTCTACTGTCAGACCAAATGATGTAAAAGCTGCTTGCTGACTCTGTGAATGCCTAAAAATTACTTCTGTGGCAACCAATCCACAGGACCATTACGCCAAGGGAACCAACTAAGTGCCCCCCGCACACACATACACATGCAAAATCTGAACAGACAGATGAGCTTTGCACTATGCTCTGAAAGTCAACAAACTGGGGAACAGAAAAAGAAAGTGAGGGGAACCTTTGCCATTAGGCAGCTTTTTCTGGGCCTGAATTACTGAACCACATTCTAGTGCTGGGTTGCCTTGAATAGACAAAACCTCAGCTCATATGCCAGTTAGGTTGAAGAATGTCAGATGTTCCATAGTCAAGACATCCAGTGCTGACCTGTCACAGCAAAATCTTTTCCCTCAAAGAATTGTGCTTCTACCTTTCAAATCAGCTGTGATATATTTCTTCTTCTTCGGTACCTACCCAAAAGATGATGCGGTACTGAATGGTCTCACCAACAGTCTCTCACACTGACCCCCATGACGATAACATGTCAACTGAAAGGAGTCTGTGAAAGATGTCATAGGTGGGGTGGAATCAGAAATGTCCAATACCATTTTTGCGCTAACCTAGACATGGGTCAAGGGAGAGATCTACATGGAGCTCTGTAATTACTGTCTCAATTGTCAGTACTTTCAGTGTGGCCATGCAGGGGAATGGCACAGTAAGATTTTCACCCCTATTCTTTTCCATGTGACTGTGTTAGATCTACCCGGATGTTGGCTCTGGGCCCTGAGCAGAGCACAAGCTACATGGACACTGCTCACCATCATGTGCAAGTGGTTGGAAAGAAGGAAGAGCCCTGACCCCATTTTTCCACAGGCCAACTTGATGCGCAGTGGGAAAATGAGCTGCATATTTTCAGGGGTGCCATAAATTACTTCCCCTACTCCCAGCACAAGAGGGGTGACTCAGAGTCAATAGTTCTGCCTGAGCCCCTCTTGGGGGGGGTGGGGGAGCCACAGTTACATACCACAGTGGCTAATTGCCAAAATTTAGTCCTATGTAAATACCAGGCACAAAGAAGGCAATTAACCAACAGTGCAAAGTGTCAAATAAGGAGTTTGAGAAAAGAAGCTTCAAGATAAACTTCAAGCTTGCAGACACCTATTGTCTCACAGGCATTTCTGTTGTAGTTTATAAGGAGAAAGAGGCTAAATAAAAATATTAATGAATTTGTGTAATTTACCAAGACTATAACAGGGTTCAAAAGCAACTAAATAAGTTCATGGAGGATAGGTCCATCCATGGTTATTAGCCAGGATGGGTAGGGTTGGTGTCCCTAAGCTTCTGTCTGCCAGAAGCTGAGAATGGGATGGATCACTTGATGGTTACCTGTTCCATTCATTTCCTCTGAAGCACCTGGCACTGCCCACTTTTGGAAGGCAGGATACTGGGCTAAATGGACGTTTGGTCTGACCCAGTATGGCTGTTCTTACCTCTTCCAAATGTTACTGTAAATGGGAAAAATGGGATTACTTATGAGGGATAGGGGGACAAACAAACGAAAACCCTCTCATCAACATGGGAATTGGACAATTTTTTCCCCTTTAAATTCTTCAGATTGTGCCCTGCAGTGGAATGGGAGGAACATTTCTCAGACATAATCTGTCTCTGTAAAATACAAAGGATTTGGCTCAAATGGTTCCCCAGAAAAGAAGGAAAGCATATTAGTTTTCAAAGTAATAAATAAGGAGATAAGGCTTCATTCTTCAGTACATCAAACCTCTGTTTTTAACTAAATGGTCTTTTTCTGTGTAATTTAGAAATCACTTCACAGATAAAATAGACAACAGAAATTGCAGTGATTTGTTGTGGAATATTTTGTAACCCACCAGAAATGAAACCTCTCTGAATGTCCACATGAGAAACTCTACTGATTCTCAAATGCGCCTTCCTCGCAGTGAGCTCAGAGAGACATGAGAGGGGAATGCCATGGAGGTACAGCAAAGTCACTGCTCTATAGTGTGCAGATTACAATTCAAGTTGTACTGCTTTATTGTGAAACCATTTTTGGTGGGGGGGAGGTAGGGGGAAGGAGGAAAATGGTTTTGCTACTTGATGATTCCAGGGTACTCTGCTTTCAGTAATTAAATTGTCCCATGTTACAGCCTGGGTATTTTTGAGCCCTTTAATGGGAAATAAACTGATAGTACTTAAGCCAAATGTCACTCCAAGCTTGTCAGCAGGAGGCACATTTAAGAGTTCAAGGAGTCAAAATTAATGGCGTTCCAGGGAGGATAGCCTGGACATCAGGTGGGGGGAAAGAGTTACCGCTGGGATGGCCTGCCCAGGATATAAATTATTAAGGAAGCCATCTTCCTTCAGCTGTGTGCTATATCCTTTACTTCATCTATTGTTCTCATTGTGTCTTGGCTTGCCTTTATGTGGTCCTCTTTATATCTTGACTTGCCCTGTTTTTCATAAAGTCCCACAACTAAAGCAATCCCATGCTGAAAAGAGAAAGACTTGTGACACTTCAACTCTTAACAATGATATCCCCCAAATAAAATGTTAAAAAAATCTTTACTCTTGGCCTCGCAGCAATTTCCCTCCAATCACTAACACCAGACAAAGTCCATAAATCATTCCTAAATTGCCTATCAGTCCACAGTTGGGCTTTTAAGTAGAAAATAAAGTAGGGCAAATATACGAGTGCAATAAAATTTAAAGATGTCGTATTTACGAATGCCAATGAAAATCCACCTATTCTGAAGTTTGCACACTATTATGGTCCAGATTCTCATCCGGTATAAATGGATGTAGCACTGTTGAACCCCATGGAACTATGCCTATTTACACCAGTTCTGATTTTGGCTTTATAATTTGCTACCTAAAGACCAGATTGTGCCTCCCTCCCTCTCATTAAACACTCCCAAATTGATTTCAGTGGGACTAAGTTGATTTCAGTGGGCTATTTGAGGAGGAAGGTACTACTCAGCTGAAGTGGGGGATGTGAGAATCTGGCCTTCAGTGTATAATAGATTTTTATAGCACTTGGAAAAAATAGGTGGGTTTTTTGCTTGCATTTCTTGAGGACTAAAATGTAACTAGTCCTTACTCTTTGCACCCATTTGTCTCTTATTTTAATGGCTATGGTAAGAGATGAAATTTCACCTAGCCTGGGAATTAGTCTATGCAATTAGATGTCTCTGGCAGTAATAATAATTAAGGGGTTAAGAAGACAATGAAGTGATCAGTGCCTAGTGTCTTTCCCCAGGACACATAGCGTGAGAAAGTCAGACTCCTGAAGTCACACTATTTTGTCAATTCTCTTCCTATCAAGCAGGTGGTGAGTGAAAAGTTATTCAAGGATGGTGTTATGTACCCTTCATGAATTATGCATCTTAAACAAACTTACATGATCTGAAGCACTCAAGTGGAAGCCTTTTAGCTAGAAGCAGGCCACTGGAGATCTTAGCTACAGATCTCTGGTGATGGTTTAAAATAGCTTGCTATAGTATTCCTGCACTCTGTCTCTCTTTGAAATCCCTCTAGGAGAAACCCATCTTACAGCTTCTTCAATGGGTAAAAAGGCTACACTCCGTTTGGTTGGAGCTTTGGTTTTTGTTGTGGTTTAAAAGAAAAAAAAAAGAAATTCTGCCAAGGTCACTCATTAGTGTTTGTTTAGTATTTGCCTTCAGTGAAAAGGAATCTGGCTTTATCTTTATTGTGGCTATGGGCTGGTTGAAGTAATGCATCTGCTGTTGTGTGTCATTTAATCGGACTATTGCTAGCAACATCGTTACCAGTTGCTAATTAATGGCTTCCCTCCGGAATTGCATTGTTTGAGTGCAGGACAGGACATTTATTTTATGATCATCTGTATTTGAAAAATCTATTATGTCGGTGGCTGAACAGAAATTTACTTGCTGTCGTCATTGAAAACAGTCTATCCTCACATCCAACACTTCAATCTAATCCATGTAATTCTCTCTCTGTGCAGGCAGGATAGAACTGGGCCTCCTTTGTGAGGCGTCATGGTCCAGGCTCCTAATGGGCTAGATCATCATACTGAGGTTTGGTAGTGCTTCATTCCATTTACTTCAGACAGGCTTGGAGCAAGGCATTGTTCAATGTGAGTAAGGAAATTAGAACCTGGCTTGTTATAGACTGCCATTTTGGATTCAGATTTGTATGCCAGTGAACAATTGAGCATCTGGGTGCTGTGATGCAGGCTTATAAACTATTGGCATTAATACTGCTGCCAGCCCGTCTTTCCTTTCTTTCATATTTCATCTCTGCTGCTTTTCATAGGGATCAATAATGTCTGCTGACTGAGAACTCACCCTTCCCCAGCTAGGCGCTGATCCTGAGCTATTAAAGTCAGTGGGCGCTTTGCCATTGACTTCAATGAGCCCCTATCCCCTTGGTCCTCACACTCACTGTTCAAAAAAATTGGAAAACAAAATTTAAAAAAAGTCAAAATAGTTTGTTTCAGCCATTTCAAAATGAAATGTTTCAACTTTTCCTTTTGAAAGTGTTTGAAAGTTGGTGAAAAACACACAGAAATGACCCAAAACTGAGCAAAAACATGAACTGAACTTGCATGTTTGCAGGTCTGATACAGTAAGGACCTCATCCTGTTGACTTTAGTGGGAGTTGCTTAGGGTACTGAGCACTGTGTAGGATCTAACTCAACATCCTGGTATCATGGAGATGTTCTGTTTTCAAATATAGGCTCCTTAACTGGTTATCGAATGCTCCAGACAGCCAGCTCCAGACAAATGATACATCCGTGTTGACTCAAGTATCCAAATATGGGCTTTGCATGACTTACTTGCATGTCCTGGTTGAAAGCAGATTCCCTGTGTGGGACCATTTTCAGACTCTGAGCTAGCGTTGAAATTCTTGACCAGGAAAATCTCTCAGACTTCAGCGGGAGTTTTGCCAGTGTAAACTGCAGGATCAAGCCCCGTCTTTACATTTCATTCCCAGGCTGGTGCAGTAACAGTTTTTTATGTAAATTTCCATTTTGAAAGCATGTTTAATGTGGAAAACAGCATTCATTAACTTCATATGCATAGGCTAGTATTATTTGAGCTTTAGTGTCTGATATAGTCATAATGCATATTTTTACTTCAGTTAAAGACTTGATCGGCCAAATTGTCTGATGGTGTGACTCCACTGACTGCAGTTTGCGCTGCCCTGTTATAGATGAAAAAAGCGAACGCACATGCTAGTGTTTGAAGGAGAAATTGTCATTGTTTTAAAAATGTTTCTAATGAGCCTGATAAACGTGAGTGAGGAAAGATATCATTTCACCTTTTTAATCACATAACCAGCCTTCTTGCAAATGCCGTTTTAGAAATACAGATTAGTGCAAATGCTCAGCAGCTTGGTTTTGTGACATGAGCAGAAGTGAGTGCCAGGGAAAGAATGTAGGTTACTGGAATCTGGATGTGCTGTATTCTTCCACATCATTTCTAAAACACATTTCAGAGACAGACAGAAAGAGTCCAGCTAGCCAAGAAAGCATTTAATTGCCAGTATGTACTCAAGAGCAGAGCCAGCTTTATTGAGTGCAAATGTTTTTTTCTTTTTTTTTTAAATATCAGAAGAACAAAGGAGTTCAGTTTGACCCTGTAAGCTCCCTCTTAATCATTTCTTTGATCAGGATTTTCTCCAAGGAACTCCATTGGCATTCTGAAACATCTTTCTTGGCACGCAAGCTATCTCCTTATGGAATAGAATACAGTGATCTGTCAGACACCCAGCACTGTATAGCGTGTTCTTTTAAATTACTACACCAGCTCTGCCCTTGTCTGACCCTTCTTATTGCCCTTTCCAGTCCTATAACTTTCTCAACTTTCTCGTCCTTGACTAAGGACGTTAAATCCATAAAATCTGTTCCAAACAAAGCTACTTGGCTAAAGTGCCGGTAATTAAACACTGGAGGATTTTTTTTTTTTTACACATTGCTCTTGAAATCTGTTTTGCCTAACTCTAAATTTTAATGCCCACAAAAAATGTATTGGGACTCTTTAACAAATCTGCTCGAAATTGCTTGAGAATGTCAGGAAGTTCAGAGAGACCAGGTGAGTGAGGTAATATTTTTTATTGGACCAGCTTCTGTTGGTGAGAGAGACAAGCTTTCAATCTTACACAGAGCTCTTCTTCAGGTCTGGTAAGCTAACTCAGTGTTCACAGATAAATACAGGGTGGAACATCTTGATCTCAAAGACGACCCCACACCACAAGGTACCCAGGGATTTAAGGATATCATCAAATCTTCCCCAGACAGCTCCAAGAAAAACCTCTATAAACTCATCCCTCCATGAACCCACCCCAGTGACCTTCCACATGCTTTCCAAGATACACAAACAAGGGAACCCTGGCAGACCCATCATATCTGGCCACAGCATTCTTACTGAGGGAATATCAGGTCTCACTGAAACCATCCTCAAACCACTCACCACACAAAGGGCCAGCTTTCTGCAGGACACAACTGATTTTCTCCACATACTCTGCAATATTAACAACCTCCCTCAGAGCACCATCCTTGCCACCATGGATGTCACCTCCCTATATACCAACATCTCTCAGAGCTGCCTGCCTCAAATATTTACAAAACAATGGAAAGCCCTCAGATATCCACCCCAAAGACATCACCAAATTCATCCATTTCATCTTCACCCATAGCAATTTTACATTCAACAATAAATACTTCATCCAAACTCACAGATGGGAATACCCACGGATACGAGGATGTTTCCCCAATACGCCAATCTCTTTATGGGCTACCTTGAAGAAGAATTTCTGGACAAATGCACCATGAAACCAATGAAATATCTGAGATACATTGATGATATTTTCATCCTCTGGACAGGTGATTGAAACTCCCTCATAGATTTCCGCCAAAACTTCAACCACCAGCAGTCCATTAAACTCTCTAGAACATGCCCACACTAGCAAATTTCTGGACACCATGATCAATTTCGTCAGTGGAACCCTACAAACAACCATACACAAGAAACCCACGGATTACCACACCTACCTTCATAGGTCCAGCAACCACACCAAGAAATCGGTTATCTGCAGCCAGGTACTCAGACACCACAGAATGCACTCTGAGGAGAAAGTCTGGGATATCCACTTTAACCCACTGAAAGCCACCTTCACCAAACAAAGACACCCCACCAGAGAAGCAGATCGCATCATGGAATGGGCCACCTAAATACCCCGGGAGAACCTGCTTTAATACAAATATAAAACCCCCTCTGACTGGACCCCTCTAGTTGCCACCTACCACCCCTCACAGGAGCCCATCATCAAACAACTACAACCCATATTCGATAAGGACCTCATCCTGAAAGAAAGTTTCCCCTCTTCTTGCCTTCAGGCAACGCCCCAACCTTACCAAGCTCATCATCAGAAGCAAGAGCCCCACAGATCAGGACACAACAACTCAAAGTGGCACCAGAACCTGCTGGAACAACAGATGTCAAACCTGCAGACATTACCTCCACTGCTACAATGATCAACAGCCCCACGTGTACCTTTCAAGATCCCTGGATCCTACACATGCCTATCACATCTGCTGTACCTCACCCTATGCACTGAATATCCCAACAACTGTGTGGCTGGGACCAGACAACCACTACAATCTCAAATGACCTCAGACAGGAAAATGATAAAGACAGAAACACCACATCACCTGTCTGCGAACACTTTTCACAAAGCGATTACTCTAATGCTGACCTCTAAGGAAATCTGTGCAACACTTTCAAAAGACTAGCCTGGGAGCTTAAATTCCTAACTTTGCTCGACACTAAAAAACATGGACTGAACAGAGACATTGGATTTATGATAAGCCACTAACAACCTTCCCAGCTGCTTCTCCCCGCACCTTCCTTTCTTCCCTATGCCTGGAGGGTCGTTAACAGGCCACTTCACCTTGAATGGTCCCTTGAAATATATGTTAACTACTTTCGGTAAACAGTCTCTTCCACCTTGTATTTAGCTGTGACACTCTGAGTTTTAGGCCATGTCTACACTACAAAATTATGTCAACTTAACTTACATCAGCATACAGCCACCACAGTTATTAAAATGCTTATGTGTCTGCACGCTTGGCTGCTTCTGTCAGCGGTGGACGTCCTCACTAGGAGCACTTGGATTGTCCGTGTGGGGCATTGTGGGGTGGCCCCTGAAATTCAGTAACAGTCAACGTAAGCAATGCAGAGTCTACAATGACACTACATCGACATAATGACATCGACCCTGATTCTACGCTACTTGGGGAGGCGGTGTTACCAATTTGATATAGAGAGGCATTTGTCGGCAGGAGCCAAATTTAATGAAGACACTTCCACAGCTATGTCGACGCAAGGCAGTGTATGTCGACCTAACCGCGTAGTGTAGACAAGGCCTTAAGTTTCCAGACCTGAAGAAGAGCTCTGTGTAAACTTGTCTCTCTTACCAACAGAAGTTGGTCCAATAAAAGATATTGCCTCACCCACCTTGTCTCTGTATGTCTCTGTATTATCCAGGGACCAATATGACTACGACAGCATTGCATACAGTAAATTCAGAGGTGCTTATCTTCTCTCTGAAGTATCAGTCGGACTGATATGCTAAACAGATTCATTCAGACTAGACATTATAGGAGCTAGCGCCACAGCTGTTGTAAATCAGCTTTAAGCTCAATTCAGTGGAGCTATGCCTATTTACACCAGCTGACAATTTGGTGCTACCATTATGTTTGTGTCGGAAATCCCTCATGTCTGCATTGCTGAAAGGTGTAACCGGATGCAGACTCACCAGCAGCACCTCCTGCTGGTCATCTCAGGGAATTAGCGTTCCAGCCTCCAGAGTGCCCTCTTCAGGCTGGTGTCTCACCTTGCTGCTGGCTCCCATGTCCCTCCCAGGACCTCAGTGCCCCTTTCCACAGTTCTGGGTCTCCCCTTCCCAGGGAATCCCCCCACCCACTATCCCTACCTCGCCTCAGTCCTAGGCTCCTGCCAGTCACCAGCTAGCCCCTGGGGCAGACTGCAGTATGAGCCACTCATCACCAGCAAGGTTGGGTTTGGACCTGCTGCCTACCCATGGCTGCCCCTGCAACCCCCTTACCTAACAGGCCTTACCAGGCCCACAGCCTGGGGCTTTCCTCAGCCAGAACTTTCCGGCTCCCTTGGCCTTTCCCCAGCTCTGCTCCAAACTAGGTGTCCTGCTCGGCACCTTGTAGTCAGGCCCTTCTCCCTCTACAGGCAGAGGGAGACTCTCCCTAGGCTTCTGGCTCACAGCCTTTATAGAGCCAGCTGGGCCCTGTTGGGGCATAGCGGCCCCAGTCCTCTCCCAGGGCTATCTTAAACCTCTCTGGGCCCAAGTGGGTGTCCACTCCACTACAAAAGGCAAGAGAGTTTTCTCCAACTACATTCGTGCCCCTCCTCTGTGCAACTTAACAACAAATTTAAGAGTCAATCACTCTATCCTGGAATCAGATTTCAGAGGAACAGCCGTGTTAGTCTGTATTCGCAAAAAGAAAAGGAGTACTTGTGGCACCTTAGAGACTAACCAATTTATTTGAGCATGAGCTTTCGTGAGCTACAGCTCACTTCATCAGATGTTTACCGTGGAAACTGCAGCAGACTTTATATACACACAGAAATCATGAAACAATACCTCCTCCCACCCCACTGTCCTGCTGGTAATAGCTTATCTAAAGTGATCAACAGGTGGGCCATTTCCAGCACAAATCCAGGTTTTCTCACCCTCCACCCCCCCCCACAAATTTACTCTCCTGTTGGTGCTAGCCCATCCAAAGTGACAACTCTTTACATAATCAAGTCGGGCTATTTCCTGCTGGTTTAACTTGGATTTAAACCTGGAGAATGGTCAGTTTAGATGAGCTATTACCAGCAGGAGAGTGAGTTTGTGTGTGTATGGGGGTGGGGGGGGATGTGAGAAAACCTTGATCTATGCAGGAAATAGCCCGACTTGATTATGTAAAGAGTTGTCACTTTGGATGGGCTAGCACCAACAGGAGAGTAAATTTGTGGGGGGGGGTGGAGGGTGAGAAAACCTGGATTTGTGCTGGAAATGGCCCACCTGTTGATCACTTTAGATAAGCTATTACCAGCAGGACAGTGGGGTGGGAGGAGGTATTGTTTCATGATTTCTGTGTGTATATAAAGTCTGCTGCAGTTTCCACGGTAAACATCTGATGAAGTGAGCTGTAGCTCACGAAAGCTCATGCTCAAATAAATTGGTTAGTCTCTAAGGTGCCACAAGTACTCCTTTTCTATCCTGGAAGTAAAACAACAAAAAATTATGACTCGGAGAAGCCTGGATTTAATTTCATCGTAGAAATTGGAATAGCATAAGAAAATCAGAAAATGAATTTTGTATGTCGTCATTTGAAAGCATTTCATTATGAATTAGATTTGTGTGGGACTTAAAATAGGAAATAGCAAAAGGCATCAGGAAAAAAAATACTTTCTAGACTCAATATTTTGGCCAAATTCTACTCTGTGCAACTCCACTGGGCCAGGTGCGGATGCGCTGACATTGATTGATACTTCACAGCATGAGCAGTCACACTGAAGTCAGTGGATATAATTGAGAGCTGAATCTGGCCTTTCAGCTCTGAGGGGTATGCTCATCCCTTTTCCTTTTTTGTTCTTTGCCTAGTGTCAGTTTAGATGACAGTAGGAATCCAAACGATAATTGTACTAATTACTGTCAATATCCCAAAATTATACTTCACGCTACTAAATTAAGGCCCAATCCTCCAAGCACTTACTCAGGCAATTAAATCCTTATTTACCTGAAAAATCCCAATGAAGACAATGAAGCTGATCCAGTTTACACTCCCATTCACACCAGGAGAAGTAAGATTAGGGACTACTTTTGTGATTAACATTCTTGAGAGAAGGGACTGCAGAAATGGGTACATAAGAACAGCCTTACTGGGTCAGACCAATGGTCCATCTAGCCCAGTATCCAGTCTTTTGACAGTGGCCAATACCAGGTGCTTCAGAGGGAATGAACAGAAGAAGGTAATCATCAAGTGATCCATCCCCTGTTGCCCATTCCCAGCTTCGGTCCTCAACTGAGTGATTTTCTTCAAATGTTGCCTGAGATTCTCATTTGGAAATTTTTTAGATTAAAATTATAATCTCAATGCTAAACATTTTATCCAATTTGGTACAGTTAAAAAGAAAAAGCTTTAAATTTTTCTATTTCACCTAAAACATACTTCAATTTGATCTTTTCTATAAGGATAACATTTAATTATTGGGAAATGTATGCTATATTTTTTGGATTCTGGAGCATGCGGGACATTGCTGGTGTAAATCCTGCTTTCAGTTTACACTGATGTAAACTTGGAGTAATCCTAGCAAAATCAATGGAGTTCCTTTGGGTTTATTTACAATAGTGTAACTGAGAGCAGAATTTGGTCTGCCATTTTTACTTGCCGAGTTGCTTTCAATCAGTAGAATTCTTTTATTTTTTAATAGTAGCCTTTAAATGTTTAAATAGAAGGGCCATCGTATTACTGTATTTTGCAAGCTCCTAGGTAGTATCATAAAAATGTAGATATAGCAAAGAAATTATTATGTAGACTAAGGGACATTTTAGCATACATTAATCTGTCAGACAGGTTGTTAAAACTCTGAATTGCGCTTTATATGAAACTATTTAAGCAAACTTAAAAGTGTCAAAATAAATCTGTTATTTTATGTAAAGGGATGGTTTTCAAGGCCTTTTCTTTGTTCAGTATGTCTATGGAAAAAACAGGCTGAACAAAAACATACAGTGACTTGAAGATAAACTGATGTTTAGAACGCTTAAGGGCCTGATCCAAAGCCCACGGAAATCAAATGGAAAGAATGTAGTGAGTTTTGCCATAGTTAATTCCAGGTTGGCTTAGAGCCTTTCTTTTTATGTGGACACTTAGCGTGATATTTTCTATTACACTTGTACAGCTGGGTGAAATTTTTGGCCAAAAACTTCTTGTGATGAAAAATGCAGGTTTAGTTTTACCGAAACCTTTCCTGAATTTGTGTCAAAACTGGCTGACTTGTTTAAGCCCCACGTCCCAAAAAATTTAAAAAAAACTGAAGTTTCATTTTGACATTTTTGATATGAAATGTTTTGGTTTTTCATTTCAAAATTTACTTCAGTCTTCCTTAAAAGATGAAAATGTTAAAAAGCTCAAAACCAAAATATTTTGTTTTGGGTCAAAAAAAATGTTCAACCTGAGGCATTTTTTATGTTTATTTTTTTCAGTTTTGGAGAACTTTTCTTTTTGGTCAACCAAATAATCAAAATCAATCAAATCTCGGAATTGCCGGTCAAAGGAAGAATCAGTTATTCACACAGCTCTGTCCCTACGTCCCTTAGGCTGTTTGGAAAATGCTCTCTTCTTATTTCCAAGTGAACCTCAGCAACAGTGAATTTTCACAAGCCAGATTCATTGGTTTTGGTTTACTGAAACAAGTGGGTTTTTTACACAGCTCTATTAGACGCCAGATTACTTGGAGGTGGACTGACCGTCATTTGACTGATTTCACACAGGCTACCAAACTGTCATTTATTTTTGGTTCTTGCCACTGACTTGGAGTGCCCTACAGTCTTGTGTCCCAAAGATAATATTTGTGACACTGGTTATTTAAGGAAACTTTGCATCACTCTATTACCTCCAATAACTTGATTCAAAACATGGGGTAGAATTCTGTTACTATTTAGGTCAATGGGCAAACTCTCATTGACTTCACTGGGGCCAGAATCACCTACAGTACTCAAAGATACTATATTGTCCTCTTTCAAATCCCTCCTTAAAGCTTGCCAGGGCTGTGATTTAATGGCTACGCAGGTGAGCTGACACTTTTGTTTATTAAGCTAATCAACTGTTTAGCTTGTGGTCTGCACCATTTATTTATTTTATCCACCTGTTACTGTTTCATCATATGTGTAGATTTGGGGCAGGAACTTGTAATTTGTGTATGTACAATGCTTAGCACAATGGGACCCTGACAACTGGTTGAGGCCTTCGCAATAGAAATAAACAATAACAATAATCAAATCTCCCAGTGAGGTATCTCAAGATGGGCTTAGACAGAGGGTACATTCAGTTTACCTTAACTAACTCAGGTTGTGTTCCTCACTCCGTTCTTTTTATTTCCCTTCCCAGCATGACAACAACTCCATAGGTTATAGCAGCCAGACCTACACCTTCAAACGCTTGTTTTGATTCAGCACAACAAGATGCTTGAGCCTGTTTTCAAACACCTAACCACAGAAACCATGATACTGCACTTCATCTCAGTATAATGCACACATACCTGCTCCCAGTTAAGAGGTAGAGAGAACTGCAAGTTCATTCTTCAGCTTCTCACTAGTGCAGCGCATACTGGCTGCCAGTACATCCCTGAGTATATTGGCCCAAACAACAGAGGACTATTGGCCTTGCCAGTGATGCCATGGTGAGCAGCTACTCCCAAGCACCAAACCCTTTCCCTCGGAGCCCAAGCTTTTCCCCCAAAAAACTGCAGAAGCCAAACCCCACACAATTTACCCAGTGGGGTCTCTGTGGACCTCCAGAGAGGGAGCATCTACAGTGAAGTAAGTGTCCCACACCCCTTCCTCAGACATTCTAGAGGTTTGGTTCTACTCCACCCATGTCAGCAGAACTGAAAATATATTGCCAGATCTTCAGTTGTGTTGAGATTTTAATACCTTGTTCACCAAGATCAGCACAGCAGTTTGGTTTAAATAACGTGAAATCCATGTTGTGTACTGATTACTCTTTTTCATTTGTTTTTGAAAAGAAGCATTAAATACTCCTCAATGCGTTCTGCAGAAATCGTTGGAGAAATTCTAGCTTTTAGGATTCTTGATGGAAACGAGAGAGAAACTTCTAGACTCTGATCCTGCAAACGCTTACACCCATGACTAACTTTACACCTAGGAGCAGTTCTCTTCAGTTGAGGTCAGTGGGACTACTCATTTCCATAAAGCCACTGACAAGTGTAATAGTTTGCACTGCAGGATTGAGGCCTTAGGTTGTAAGATCTCCGTGGCAAGAAATGTCTTGATATTTGTGTCTTTTTACAGCACGAAGCACATTGCTGGCTACTAACAAGTAACAAATAATTCTTTTAAACTGCGGACTTTATCCCTACGCCATTGCATTTGTGCCCCTTCAGCAGCTGGCTCAAACACCCAGTTGATGATTCTTCTCCAAGGTCGAGGCCTCACCCAACAATAATGTTTTGCATGTGCAGCAAGCACGTTCTCGTCAGGTACCCAAGTCCCAACAGAGCTCTCATTTCCCATTTTAGATGGGGAGTCTGGGACACAGAGAAGTGGTTTGTCAAAGGTCACACAGGACAGAACTTCAAAATCTACGTACTAACATTCTAACTAAAAAGCATAAGGCCACATCCTCAGCTGCTATAAACCAGTGTAGCTCCAATGATTTCAATGGGACTATTTCCATTGGCACCCACTGAGGAGCTAGATTGTTTTAATCCAGTCTTCTCCAAATTGCTCTTCTTCCTCTAACACACATTCAAATAGTTGTGATGACTGTCGGCCAGACCCTTCAGACTGGGCACCAAACTCTACCAGCTAAGCATATGGCCTCTTTTTTCCCCCAGTTAGAAGAGATTTGTATTTTTGCTTGTCTTCCAAAGAGATTTCCTTCATTCTTGTCAGCGCACTCTGTATTCACTTTCTGATGTGCTGAGAGGATTGTCTTTTTTAATTGCATCAGTAATATTTTATACGTTCTGAAGTGATATTAAAAATTAAATTATTTCAGTTTCCTAGTAATTTATTTTGTATAAGGGAGACAGACAGTTCCCCATGGATAAGAGCAGACAGGGAAGAGTGAGAGACAGTATATTAGACCTGTCTTCCAAATAGTGAACCACCTTGTACATTTCTTGGATGGCTGGGGAACAGACACTTTGGTATATTCGTCATGGTTTATTGATCCTGTTAACATTATCTTGTGGTGAAATTGATGCTGGAGTTTCAGTCTGGCAGGAGACATGTAAATGAGCAGATGAAAAATATGCCAAGACAAATGGCTTCCTAATGGAAAATGAGATGTGAGAGGAAACAACTGGAGATGAGCAGAATGTGAGTAAGTTGGAGACAGTGTTGTAAAACTAAGGGCCACATTCTGCTCTCCGTCGTATGAGTGTAACTCCCACTGGCTTCAAACCCTGTGGCTGAAATTCCAGTGCCTAAAATGGGACAGCAACAGTGGAGAGAACGTCTGTGGGTTTTAGGAGTGGATGTAACACCCTTCCAATTCCCACTGTTTTCCCTGCACAAAGGCCAGTGGCATCCTATATGATCAGTCCATCTCTCCTACATGCCAGTTACAAACAGGCTGTGAGAGTCCTGTTGTTTTCACTGATTGAAGTAATTTTGTTATTTCTGCTCTTACGAGCCATCCACCTTCTTTCATAAAAGGTCATGTTTGCCTTTGAATCCATCAGCCAGGCCAGACTGGTAAAGTCAAGTCCCAGCTGGAAATGAAATATCATTTTGCCCTGAGAACACTAAAATTACGCCCTCCATCTGCAATTAGCATGTGCACATTACAAACACCAGCCGACTCTAGGCACACTGCTTAGAGGGACGAAATGACTAAAGAGGTAGTCACGGGATGCTTTCTCAGCCCTGCGATACGCATGGGATTTTGTTTTCGAAGCCTTTGATGATGCTAGGCGCAATCTAGGGAAGTTGACTCAATCCTCAGTAACAACAGAGCAAGCACATGTATGTCCCCATTCATAATGGAAATAATAGCCTGAACCTGCATGACTGTCTATAGCTAAACTATCAGAGGGGTAACCCTGTTAGTTTGTAACCACAAAAACAACAAGGAATCTGGTGGCACCTTAAAGACTAACAGATTTATTTGGGCATAAGCTTTCATGGGTAAAAAACTTACTTCTTCAGATGCTTGCAACAGCTCCTCATTGTTTTTGTAGCTAAACTAGTCACTCAAGCCTCTGATCACAGTCGCCCCCCGTCTCCCTAATCCCATCTCATGTCACATAAAGTCTGGGCTGCTCATTCTGCTCTTTAAGACTCTGCCTAACTTTGCCCCTGTCTGCATCTCATCACCTGTCAAGCCCCAAGTTTGCCCGTGCCTGTCCCCTCCTTTTTTCACTTGTCTCCTCCTATACTTCCTATCCTTTGTGCCTTTTTTCACACTGCTGCCTTGGCATGTCATCCCTCTGTACCTGGCACCAACCATCCTCACCGGCCTCCTTCAAACTCTAACCCCAGCCCCCGTTCCTTTTGCCTTGCTTTCCACTGATGACTTCCACTCCTGTGCTGCAGTCAGCGTTTGCAGGTCCAGCCCATAGAGCGTTTGCTTGTGAGGCAGGGACATTACCTTCTAAAATTTTTGTAAAACATTGGGCAGTATTATAGGGTGCTACATAAAAGTGTCATAATAATACTGTCCGTGACCCCACCAAACGTCTAAGATAACATGAGAATCTTCCTCAAAACTAGCCTGGTGTGGCTCTGAGTTTGCAGCACATTTCTGAGACAGAGCTTTGGATGGGATGTGTATGTAACTGCAAATAATTATGGTCACAAGAGAGATCCCCAGCCCACGCTCCCAGATCTGAACAACAGTGAACTCTGAGCACTTGGAATCAGAACCTGAATTCAGATCTGAATTCAAACAACCGGGTCCAAAAACCCACAAACTCTGTAGTGTTTGAAATCCAGAACCAAGATTTGCTACTCAGGAACATATCTACTTATCACCCAGAAAACTTGATCTCCCTATATCCCTTGTTCTTAGCTCTGCTGTTCTGCAGATGGCCTTGGTGTTCTTGTAAAGTAACATTTCTTGCCTCTTCTGCCTGGTGGGTCTTAGATCATCATGCAATTTTAACAAAAATAATGGTGTTAGGGAACTTTCTCTTTCAAACTAGGTGAGAGCTTTTTCCCTGCTAGCAGCTGATGTGCATCTCAGGAAATCAGTCAAGCACAAATGAAGGAGGAGCTGGCGATACCCAAAAGAGGGTGTGAATGAAATTGAAAATAATATCTGAGGAAGTTGCTCAAATGAGAAAGTTATACATATTCCCAGTGCTTGCAATTTTTGACGCTTTGGGAAAATTAGGTGCATGAGCCTATCCTCAGGCTACTCTGACTTGAACGGGTTCTTTGTCAGTATGTCACCATGGGTCGCTCTCTCTCTCTCTGACCTTGGCTGCATTACAGAGATTATGTTTTCACATGGGTGAACTATTCTTGAACCAATTCTCCAATGTATTCCGCTTTTCTTCCACATGAGCCATGCTCTCCTCTTTTTATTTTCATGTATGTCTCTTCTACAAATGTAGTTGTAGCCATTGTAAGAAAAACCCACTTCAGTTAATGTCGGAGTTCCTCTTGTCCTTCCTACTGGTAGATACTGGTAGCGAAGATAGTATAAGGATTCTTATCCTGCAGTTATGTCTGTCTTCATTTTAAAAAATCTGATCCTGAATCTCTAGTAAAATAAATAAATAACACTGTTTATTGACCGCTTCTATTAGAGCTTTCTTTTCTGACATAGTAACCTGAATAACAGATCAGACCTGTAATTATTCTAGTCCAGTATCCTGTCTTCAGAAGTGGCCCATTATCAGCTTCTTCAGAGGAAGGTGCAGAAATCCCTGTAGATGGCATTTACAGGATAATTTTTCTAAGGGGGAAGAGATGTGTTTGTTTATATTTTTGCCTTGCCATATGAAGTCTTGAATGATCTCTGTATTTGTACTAGTACCAAAGGATATGAAGGTTAAGGCTTTCTTAAGCATCTCAGTGTTTTCACTGGGAATTTCACCATGACCATTGCTTATCAGAGCCATTTTGTATGCACGGCCCATTGGAGGAGGCCACACTTTTGCGCACTTATTGTGAGTGTCTGGTAACATATTTATCATGAGGTGAATGAAGATTGTACTAAGGGAATATCTGGATACTTAGAGGTCATATCTGCATTCAGATACACTCACATTCTGGCTCTGAGTCATATCACATTGGTAGTTTTCATGTGGAATATGCAGTGTGCCCATCTTTCTACACAGAAGATTTGCAAGGTAAACAAACAAAAAAAAAGAAAACCCACACATTTTGTGTCCTCAAAGAAGATGAACCACATGTGGCAAGCAGATAGTCATGCCACTTCATGAACAACTAGAAAGTGATCAGATGCTGTGGGTAAGGAGGGCATTACAAGAACTGGTATAGAATAGAAATAATAGAATCCTGCTACAAAATAACAGTGCTAAAATGCTAGCAAGCAGTTATGAGCTGACCATCTTCCGTGACTCATTTTCCTCTCACCAACTGGAACTGATGAATGGTCACTCTCAGGTTCTATGTCCTGATCTCTCATGCCAGCCTCACCAAAGTCCTCCCAGGAGACCGAGTGGTCATCTGGCTCCAATGGGACAGCAACTCAGTGCTTAAAGTAAGAAGCACAGGAACCTGTGTTAGACAGTCTCCCTTCCCCTCCTCCTGTGTAACTGGTGCCAGGTGACCTTGAGTCTCCTGGGAGGCCTTTGATGTGATTGGGAGGAGACACCAGGAGTAGAAGTGAGGGGGGCATGAGTAACAGAAGAGGGTCAGCTCCTGTCCACTTGCTAACATCTCTGGACACTTCAGCAGCTGTATCCTGAAAGAGCCAACCTCCCCGGACATCACCTTCTCCACCTAAGCAAATGGAACTCTCTCTCCCATCAGGACAGAAGAACAGTTTACTCCTCAGCTATAGCTGACCCCCGTCAGTAACTGTTACGAGCTTCAGACTCTTCACAAGCAGGAATACCCGACTAGACCAGAGACTCCCAGAAAGAAGGCCACTGTTGACTAACCATGTTCTGGCTGGACCTAACCAGGGAAAGCAACATCCAAACTCTGGAGCAGCTTAACTGGACACAGCTGGGTGCCAGAAGGTCCAGGTGATAATGGGATTGTTACCTGTGACAATCTGTTGAGGCAGCAGCCATCTAGATGGCAGCAATATATATCTCAGGGATGGTCCTGTCCATTGTAGGGAGGTGAGCCATCCATGGCATGGGCAACAGAAAGGGGAAGTGCTTTTGAGCTTTTTGAAGTCTCTGTCTTCCTAAACACTGGGGGAGTGGAAAGGAAAGACCAATATTTTTCATTGTGCAGTGGAGGAGAGCAAACTGCACACTATGAAACTTAGCTGATTTTTGAATCTTAGGGCTTTGGGCATCTATCTCGAATCAGTCCAGCAACCAAAACCTACATGTCTAATCAAGTATGTTTATTAGATGCCTGGAGCATTTCACATCGTAGCCTGAGTGCCCTTCCTAATCTGCTAGGTATTGTTTTTGAAATAAAGCTGTTCGGTTTTATTGCCAGTCGCAGTGGAGTGTGTGTACTGTTTTACATTCTCAAAGCAACTGTGGGTTAGGATATATTGTTCTGTGAAGGTTGAGATCATGTTGTCTGCACAGAATTTCCCCTTGCACATATCATTTGCTTATTCCTATTTGAAGGATGGCTTTAGTAGGAGATGTTTCAGTGAATTCATTAGGGACATATTACAAATGGAAACACTGATATCAGTGCCATAATGCACACGAGATTCTATATCCCAGGTTAAATAGCTCTAGTCATGCTTACAAAATTAGCTATAAAACCTGACAACAGTTGGTTTATTTATTAGCTGCTGGGGTTTCCATGGCACCTATTGCTTGGCAGATAGGGTGCTGAATTGTAAAGATTAGAATGCACATTAAATATGTCTATTTATAAAAGCAGTCAATCATATGCTAAACAGAGTACACATGTTTTGCAGCACACCATGTTTGAAATGAACTGCCAACAGGAACCAGTTCTACAGAAGCTGTCAACTGAGCAACCTCCCAGCAGTCATGGAGTTTTGAAACTTAGGAAACGTCAGGAGGAAACAAGCAGCTGATACCATAAGAGTCTGTTAGTAACACCTTGAGTTGTGCCTAAAATTCCATTCTATTTTGTATAGATTCTCATACCATGTTTTTCACTGTGGTATCTGAACGGCGCCTGGTAGCACATCAAATGGCAGGACTACACATCTGTCACATGTTGTTTGTTCTCTCATCTTCTCCCCAGGGAGAGAAACATATGTAGTCGAATGTCTTGTTTTGGTAGGGGCTGAGTTTTGGGGGGGATGTTTTTTAAAATATATCCTATGCTACATATTTATGTTGGAGAAGGCAGGTCAAAGAAATGTACCTGGTCCATGGAGTAGAAGGTGCTGAGGTTTGAGATGGTCCTTATACCCTAAGGGAGTGCTCATTCCACTCAGACCACTTCCCAAAAGAGTTTTATCTCCCGTGCAGACGGGCTTTCCGCTTATGGAGAAGAGTTCCATTGTGCCGGAAGAGTCAGGCTATCAACCAGGGTCTTTATCCTGGAACCTATAGGTGCTCTTTTTGGAGGCCACGGAGAGCCTTGAACACGAATGCAGAGAGGAAGCCAGGGCAAAGATCTGAACCCAGTTGTTACAAGCTTGTGGCGCCTGGCACACGGCAGGCTGCTGAATTGCACAACAGTTGACATTTCCATAGGGATTTAATGTGTACAGCCCATTTCAGTAGCCAAGGCTAGAGATGACAAACATTTGGATAGCTGTTGTGAGGTCTGCGTTACAGAGGAAAGGTCGCTATTGCAAACACTTTGGGTGAGATGGGAACGTGCCTTCAACAGATTATTCCTCCATTCTCCTGACTGTTTCCTCATCACTTTGTCTGGCAGTGGCAGGGATCTAGATGCGTGGGAGAGGAAGGAGATTAGCCACTGGGTGGGATGGAAAGGAAATGTAGAGCTGAGTATTGTCAGCTTGTTGGTGACACTGCAGCTCAAAGCATCGCAGAAACCCTCCCATAAAGACATTGAACACAAGGAGTGACAAGGAAGAGCCCTGGAGAAACCCCATGTGCAACAGTTGTGGTTTAAACACTGAGACTCTGGAGACCAGGGCTAAGTTCCCAACTCTGCTACAGATTCCTTGTGTGGTTTTGGGCAAGTCACTTGATCTCTCTGTGCCTCCATTCCCCATCTGTACAATAGGGATAAGAGCAGTGCCCTGCCTCAGAGAGAGGTTGTGAAGATAAATCCATAAATACTTGGGAATCTCTGGGCACCTAAATTGCCGCTTGTAAATTTCTGCTATTTCTCATTAACAGAGCAACCTACGTTCTGATGCACAGCTCATACCTAAGCCTCAGCAGGATCCCCCAGCTGGGTGTTGTCCAACCAAACATGCCGGCTTGGCCTAATGCACCACCATACCAGAGAGTGATAGGTTGCTTCTACAGCCCAGTGGTCATGGCACTAACCTGGGATGTGAGAGATCCAGGTCCCTTTTCCGATGACTACTTTCTGGAAGTAGAACAGCATGAAAGAGCCCCACCCCAGAATATCTGACAGCCCTGTGATCAGGGTACTCACCTGAGAGGTGGGTTCAAATCCCTGCTCCCCATCAGGCAGAGGAGGGAACTGAAGCTGGGTCATCAGCACCCTGGGTGAGTGCTCTTTCCACTGAATTAAAAGTCATAAGTGGGAGGGTTCCTCCTGCCCAAGTTTTTCGAGAGAAAGGGCATAAGCACCTAACTCTGAAAGAGGGTTCATCGCTGTAAACCCCGAGCAAAAAGGAGGTGCCCAGAGTTCATAGAATCATGGAATATCAGGGTTGGAAGGGACCTCAGGAGGTCATCTAGTCCAACCCCCTGCTCAAAGCAGGACCAATCCCCAACTAAATTATCCCATTTGTCAAGCCTGACCTTAGGTGCCTATGTCCCTTTGCAGGGTGCCTAACTCTCCCCATGCATTGAATAAGGAGTTTGGGGCACCTAACTCGGGGCCATCGATCCCACTTGGCAGCAGGGCACCTAAATACTAGGTGTTTCAATGCTGAGTCTAAGTCTCCTTTGGGGATCTAACCCTAGATGCTGCAGGATAAGGACTATATAAGAAGATAGATAGACAGGAAAAGCCACTGCCAAGTCGACACCACTTGAAAAGGCAGCAGTGAACCTATGGAAAGGCCATTCCATCCACCCCCAGAAGTTCTCACAAGTGAGTTAACAATTCCCCATGGTCAGTGTTATCGAGAGCTGCAGGTAGTTTCGATAGAATCTGCACGTGCACTTTACCCTGCTGCATTGCTCCACTGGTACAGCCTCACTCACAGGTTTCAATGCAATCTCAATTCAGTTCTCCTCCCACAGTGACAGGGATGAAATAAATGTGGTGTTTAGTGCAGCTGGACCTGAAGACAATATCACTCTCCTCCAGCTTTATTTAGGGGGAGCAATCATTTCTATCCTACCTAGTTTCAGATTTTTCCTCCATGTTTTTCCCCGGTGAAATTCACCTTTTTCCAATATGTTCTTAATGATCAATTAGTGAGTTACCAAGAAACAATCCATATTACAGAATGACAAATAAGAGACGTTTTTTATGAGATCATTTTCCCCTCTAGTACGTTTAAATTAGTGAAGCTTCATTTGCTGGACAGCTTGATCATAAGGGGTTGGCTGTTCATGAATGAATGTAATGTTATGTTGGTGTTATTTGTTTAATATCAAATGGTCTCTAATACTTGATTTTTAATTAATCTAGTTTGTAGCTCATGTTAGGTCAGCTGGGTTATTAACGAGAGATGTGATGCATGGTTTGGCAGAAAATTTGATGGTGACAGTAAGGACTGCTTGTTGAATCACAGTTCCTGAGAAATACTCCAGTCTCTTTACCCTGTAGTAATGAATTCTGCAGGCTACTTTGCAACTGATTTATCTGGGCCACCACAGAAATTAGGGGAGGAAACTTCTAAGGTGCTCAGTCTTGGCTTAACTCTGCTCCCATTGAAGCCAATGGTACAACTCCCACCGATTTCACTGGAAGAAGAGTTAGTCCAATGCTCAGCACTTCTGACACCCTCAACCCAGAAAAATAATTGAATGAGAAAATATTTGTTAAAATTTAGAAATGTACAGTCCAGGTGCCAAATTGTGGCCCAGGCATGTACGGTTTGGAGCTGCCATTCTGAAGTCTCTCACTGAGATCGCCATATATTGTTTCAGTAGGAGCTTTGCCTTCAGCATACAAATCCCACTCCAGCAAAGCATTGAAGAACATGCTTCATTATAAGCACATGAGCAGTCCCATTGACTTTAGTGTGCTTAAAGTTAGTGCTTTTCTGCATCTGGCCCTAGTGCCTTTCTATTTGGCTTTCTGTTAAATATGGGTGATATTTTTATAGGGGCATAAGAGTACCCTGGACAAAACCCATTTTGTTCCATTTCCCTTTTGCAGATGGATTTCCTTTTCTTCGCTCATATCAGTCTTGTCTGATTTTAGATCTCTATTCACGCAGCTGTTCCTGGTACTGCTACCAGGGAGTTACTGATGATTACAAAGCCCATCACCTTAGTGTTGGATCCATAGTCGACACGAGGCAGCACTAAGACAGGTATGCTTTCTTGTCATTATCACCTGATCCAGTGTTTACTCAGTAGGAAATAAGAGGATCTGAATGCTTGACCCAGCTGGAAGACAGAAAACTTGTGCTGGGCACGAGTTTATGCTGCACTTTCAGAACCTGACTCTCCAGTGCCTTGCACCTTGTGGAGTCATTTATACCTACATTCAGTTAGAGCAAAGTGGGTGTAACATGTCACTAGATTAGCACTATACATTCAACTTGCATGAGGGCAAATGAGTGCAATGGAGGCCTGGTCCGAAACACAGTGAATTCAGTGGGAGGGTTTCCATTCACTTCAATGGTCTTTGGAGCAGGCGGGAGGTGAAAGGCACTGGAGAATGAGGCCCTTGCCCTGTGGAGCTAGCCGAGTATGGGACAAATTCTGCTCACTCTGGACACGAGTAATCTTCACTGAAATCAGATTGTGCCCCCCCTTGCTCAGTGGGGTTACTCTGTGACTAAAGTGAGCAGGGTTTAGCCTAGAGTCACTGCCATTTATTCTAGCATCTTTTCAATAACATATAGCTTAAAACAAGCAAACAAACCAATCAAGCGTCATTAATAACTGCAGATTCCACCACCAGTTTAACAAGAGAAGCAATTTAATTGGGGCCCAGATTGCTTTGTGTAACTCCGTTAATGTAATTGAGTAATGCATATTGATTTTTCATGGGGCTGGAATCTTTTTTCTTCGTCTTGTGTAAGAAAGCTTGTTGAAGAATTATTAATCACACCATAATTGCTTTAAGATCTATGCTCTAATTAAAACTGTAAATTCTTTATTACATCTTTATTTTAATTAGACATACAGAAAGACAATAATTTTACAACAAGATTCTGTGTACAATAAAATTACCCCATTTAGCAATGCTTCGAAGAGCCTACACTTAGGACACACTTAGATTGTAGTAGGACTTCCTAAATTAAGGCATGAGTGATCCAAGTCACAATCAAAATTAAGCATTCCTTTCTGACTGTAATTAAATAGCTTTACACACACAAACACAAATCTTCCATGTGCAACAAAGGACAGGAATCATCTACTGTAGTAAGGCTTTACCTTCTCTTGGTATTGTGCTTCACTTCTTTTGAGGGTATTTTTATATGAGATTCAAGAAGTACTTTGTGAAATTTAAAAAGTCCAATCAAAGGCGTTTAAAAAGCTTATTTTAATAAAAATGAGTTGATTATCATACCAGCTTTTGATATTTCTCTTGGTTAATGTTGTTCCTGTAGGCCTGTAGGGGCTTTGTACCTGCCTGAAGGAATTAAAAATAAAACAATCCTATTTCTTGGTTTTGCTTAAAAGCAGACCAAAGCAAAGGACCTGACTCATCTCCCACTGTGCACAGTAGGGGTTTTGCTGTTGGGGAGCAGGATCAGAGCTAAACTTTCCAGTTGGCTTTTTGTGGACTGTTAACCCAAGGGAACTTGTGGACTTATGTTTAGGATCCCGTCAGATCCTCAGCTGGGGCAAATCATGTTGCACTGATCCGCTTGGTTGATTCAGACGTGGCCGCATACCTTTACATAACAAAGGTAGTTCGTGTATAGATAGATCATTGCCATTTAGGGTGTCTACCTTTTCAGATTTTCAATATTTATTTCTACCCCCATTTATTAGAAGTCAATTTTGGGGTTTTTCAGTCCATTTGTATGAAAATTAAATGTTTTTTTTTCCTTTCTTCTTCTTTCTGAAGCTCTCTGCTTCTAGGCATGGCTTTCCAGGATGCTTCACTGACCCTTTCCAGGGAGTACTAAACACTGCAAGAATAGTACATTTTGGTGTGTGTGAGTTTGCTGAAAACCTATTCTAAAATGTTTGCTTGAAAGGGATTTTTTGTTTTTGGGTTTTTTTACAGGTAATTTGTTTGAACTTTACTAAACTTTACAAGTTTACTAATGTATCACAATGCGCTGCTCTTTGTAATCCATGATTCTGCATCCTTTACTCACAGTGAGTAGCGCTTGCTCGTGTGAGTATTCCTTTGTGTATTCATGCAGGCAAATTGGGATAAACACAATTTGCCTCTTTTCCATGGGAGAGAGACACTGGTTAACTCCCACTCACAAAGCGGATTTTAAAATAAGGATTTGAGCAACACATTGGGTGCAGCTTACACAGATATGATTGTTTCAGAAAGGGTTTTTTTTATATATCACATTTCCCTCCAAGAAGCTGCAGCATATCTCCTGTCAAAACCCAGATTACTACATCACATAGCAATGTTTAACTATCTAGGCCTGTGGGCTTTGAATGAAAAGCCAATTAATAGCATAGCAGTTGGTAAACCGTGGACAGATGGGTGTATTTGGCACTAATTCCCCACTCACAGTTCAGAAGGAATCCAGAACTCAACAGGTGTACTGTCTAGGGGTGTCATTCATCAGAGAATCTTTTGATGGTAACCAGATACTCTCAGAGATGAAAAAATTAATTACTCCCCTTCATGGGGATGGTGGCATTCGAATCTTCACCGGGCCTTACACATTTAGGCCTGACTGGAGCCCTTACTAGCTCTGAGTAGTGATTATCCATGTAAGTAGTCCCATTAAATACAATCTGGATTTTTCAAAGTAGGCAAGGGGGACGTGGCTCAGATTGTCTCCTTAGGTGACCATAACCAGCTAGCAGTCTCTGGGGCTGTTCTAATGCAGGCAAAGCAAAGAGTGAGGAATTTATAACCACCCTTGCAGCCCTCTTTCCCCACCCCCTTCCAGTTCTGGTCTGACCAGAGAAGCCTTTGTATTTCACATTCCTTTCCAGCCTTATTTTAGGTTTCTCCATTTCAGTGGCCATCACTTTAGCTTCAACATTAAATCTTATTCTTATATTTCTGGACTTATGTTTAAAAACGCCAAGGTCTGGTAGGTGCCTACACTAATTATAATCCCAGCATTCGAACACCCTTTCCTGAAGTGGTTGCCAGTACTCCAGGCCTGAGCGAAAGCCCACTGAAGTCAATGGGCATCTTTCTATTGTCAAAGGACTTTGCATCAGGTTGGCCTTAGGAGAGACAGCAAATGAGTGAATTAGATAAGCATAAGTAGAAGTCTATTTGAAATATGCACAGAATCCCTTCCTTGTGGAATAGGCTGCCGTGGCAATGCATAGCGGTAGATCTGAGAGCTCACAGTGCTATCTTTCATCTAAGGGATAATGAGGGTGGAGGGAAGCTTGTGCTTAAACGCAGAGGGCTGCCGGCCAACAGACAGATTAGCACATAGATCAAACAGCCTTGCCAGCCAGGTACTCTTTCCCCTCAACCGTTTCATTTGGTCTGCAGTCTTTGTGAAGTTTGCAAGATGTTTCTGCTCCAGCTTCTGTTGCGGAGGGTGGGATTTTAAGGCAAAAGTTCTAAGGGATGCACTTTCCTTGTCTGCCTTTGCTTAGCCTGGAAGCAATTCAGCAGGTCTTTTGGCAGGAAATCTCAAACAAGCAAACTGCTAGGTTTGGAATATTTTTTATATAGATTGGTTTTTCTTTGTGGAGCAGAGTGAATAGAAAAATAGAGAGAGCCAAGTTTAAGTTAAGTTTCAAAGGAAAGAAAAATGAGTGTCTTTTTATGGGGGGAGGTGAAGTGAATATCTGGGTGTGTCTTCACTGCAGAGTCATCTTGAATTATAACTCAAGCCATTCCCCACACAAACACCCTTGACTTGAGCCTAGTGGTGCCTTTAACTCAATTTGGCTGACCTGTCCAGGAGTGTCAGCTACACCCTGAGTTAGCACAACCTGAGCAGCTAACACAAACACTTTGATCAGCTGAAATGTGACTTTGCAGTGTGTCTGCACTCAGGGCTGGTCTACAGTGAAAATTTACCCTGGGAAAAGTCCGCATCCCTGAACGACGTAGCTATGTGGACGTAACCCCTGGTGCAGACAGCACTAGGTTGATGGAAAAATTCTTCTGTCAACCTAGCTACTGCCTCTCAGGGAGATGGATTACCTACAGTGATGGGAGAACCCCATCCACACTGCGGTGCTGCAGGTATGCTGCTGTAGCATTTTAAGTGTAGACATAGCCTCAGTCAAGCTAGGCTAATTGGAGAGGAGCTAATGCAGGTGGAGATAACTCAAGTTAACTCTGCAGTGAAGATATAGCCTCAGAATCTAGATGCAACTTAAGCCTGTTCGAGCCACACTCCACTCCACAAACACAGACCTACAACAGCTTGAGAAAATAGCTATTTCTAATTCTGTTCCGTACAGAGGCTGACTTATGTTATTTGGTACTCCACACTGTCAGGATGATAAATCCCCCTTTGCAAATGTTAATTGAAGAAAACTGAGATAAAAAATCTAATGCCAAATCTAGAGTCACACGAGTGGGTCAGAGCCTCAGCAACTCTAGCTTCATTGACATCAATAGAACTATACCGATTAGTTGGGGATTGGTCCTGTTTTGAGCAGGGGGTTGGACTAGATGACCTCCTGAGGTCCCTTCCAACCCTGATCTTCTATGATTCTATGATTTAGAGCAGCTAAGGGTCTCATCCACTGGCACAGAATCATAGAATGGGAAGGGACCTCGAGAGGTCATCTAGTCCAGTCCCCTGCACTCATGTAGGACTAAGTATTATCTAGACCATCCCTGACAGGTGTTTGTCTAAACTGCTCTTAAAAGTCTCCAGTGATGGAGATTCCACAACCTCCCTAGGCAATTTATTCCAGTGCTTAACCACCCTGACAGGAATTTTTTCCTAATGTCCAACCTAAGCCACCCTTGCTGCAATTTAAGCCCATTGCTTCTTGTCCTATCCTCAGAGGTTAAGAAGACAATTTTTCTCCCTCCTCCTTGTAACAACCTTTTATGTACTTGAAAACTGTTTTTATATCCTCTCTCTGTCTTCTCTTCTCCAGACTAAATGAATGCAATTATTTCAATCTTCCCTCATAGGTCATGTTTTCTGGACCTTTACTCATTTTTGTTGCTCTTCTCTGGACTTTCTCCAATTTGTCCACATCTTTCCTGAAATGTGGCGCCCAGAACTGGACACAATACTCCAGTTGAGGTCTAATCAGCGTGGAGTAGAGCAGAATTATTATTTCTCGTATCTTGCTTACAACTCTCCTGCTAATACATCCCAGAAGGATGTTTGCTTCTATTGCATTAGTGTTACACTGTTGACTCATATTTAGCTTGTGATCCACTGTGACCCCCAGATCCCTTCCTGCAGTACTCCTTCCTAGGCAGTCATTTCCCATTTTGTATGTGTGCAACTGATTGTTCCTTCCTAAGTGGAGTACTTTTGCATTTGTCCTTATTGAATTTCATCCTATTTCCTTCAGACCCATTTCTCCAGTTTATCCAGATCATTTAGAATTTTAATCCTATCCTCCAAAGCACTTGCAACCCCTCCCAGGAGTTTTGTCTGAGTACAAACTGAACAAGAACTTCAGGATTTGGCCCATTGTCAAAAAAGCAAGATTAGCAAAGATTTGGAAACATGGACTATACAATGAATGGCTAAACTGCAACAGTTAGAATGATATTACTCCAAGAAGTATTTTCCTAGGAGCCATAAACAACATCATATTGTCCTACCAAAATGATGGTGTGAAGCTGTGACTTCATTTGTGGAGGCATTACTTCCTGAAGTGATAGAACTCAAGCATACCTTTCAGTGGTCACATATGTGAGGCATAAGGGGAGGGAGAGACAGCGTGACCTAATGGCTAAAGCACTGGACGGGGACTCGGGTGACCTGGGTTTTAATCCTGGCTCTGCCACTGGGTTACCTTGGGCGAGTCACTTCACCTCCCTGTGCTTCTATTTCTGCCTCTGTAAAATGGAGGCAGTTATGTTCAACTCTTTTTTAAAATACTTTGAGATCTATGAATGAAAAGCATAAGGTGTTAATTATTTATTATTATTATTATTTATTATTTATTATACTAATATTAAAAAGGAATTGGCAACTGAAAAAATAGTTGTTTGTGGATTTCTAGGGAAAGTACAGCATGGTAGGTTGCTTAGGCAGATGAAGCCTGGATTGGAGAACTCTTTTAGGCACCTTCATGGGAGACATGAAATCCTTTGTATTATCCCACTAAAAATAAATACATTAATAAATAAATAGGCTATCTATCACTCAGGTCACTTACATTATTTAACCTGTCAATACATTTCAGCTATAAAGCAAAACAGATTATTCTGACATCTTTTCCTTTTGAACTTCACTAAATGCCTGTGATCTTCTATTCATTTCATATGATCCCGGTACTCGAGGATGGATATACACTTCCCCCAAGTTTTAAATAACATAAATTACACTGATTCTTTACTTTGCTAAATTATTCCCACATGTAGCTCCTTTTAAAGTCCCATTGCCCAGGGATTTACCATAAAGCAGGGCTGAAAGCTTTAGTTTCATAGAATCATAGAATATCAGGGTTGGAAGGGACCCCAGAAGGTCATCTAGTCCAACCCCCTGCTCGAAGCAGGACCAATTCCCAGTTAAATCATCCCAGCCAGGGCTTCGTCAAGCCTGACCTTAAAAACCTCTAAGGAAGGAGATTCCACCACCTCCCTAGGTAACGCATTCCCGTGTTTCACCACCCTCCTAGTGAAAAAGTTTTTCCTAACATCCAATCTAAACCTCCCCCACTGCAACACTATACCAAAGAAACTTTGGTGTAGTGCAAACAGCTTTATCATCACAAATGAAGCAGAAATCTATGGTTAAGTGACTGTAAGTGAGCGAAACCTCTTCAGCTTTCCCAGCTGAGGCTATGGCAATTGGTGCTGTGTGTGTGGATGTACTGCCGCCAGGAGCTCCTGCTGGCATGGTGCGACTCTGCACTTCCCCAGCAGAAGTCTGTGCTTGAAAGACACCACAGAGACCTTAACTTCACTGGTGTCTGGGGCTGATGAACTCACAGCTGTGTACCACAAGGTGTTGGTGCATGCTGGTGATATCGCTAAATAGCTTCAGCCAGCCATCCAACAAGACTAGAGCTTTCGCCAGTCAACCATGCTCTCTAATACATGCATTCAGCGAAAGAGCAGCATTCCATAAAGCTGCATTTCATAAAGCTCTGCACCCACTCCACTGATCCTCTGCACCCACAGCTTGCCAGGCTGGCTTTCAGAACCGCAGAGGGGCAGAATACAGAGGGAGCCCTTAAGCGGGACAACAGCTTGTGCCATACAGCAAATACCAAGGGAAGGGAATGGAGCGAGGGAGTGTGCAAAAGGCCCTGTCCTTTCCTGCAAAGGAAGTATAGATGCATAAGATAAACTATGGTTATATTTAGCAGATAGGGCAAACCAGTGCAGTTCTTCAAATCTGCACCCATTTCTAGAGCTAGACTCCAGCCAAAACTATTTTAAGGTTCTGAAATGGTTGGATGAGTTTTCTCCATTTCTGCTGTCTGTCTGCGTCCATTGCTGTAGTGGTGTGAACACTCAAAAGTGGAAGTAGCGGTCTTGCAAATCTCACGAGAGAAGTCGTTTCTTGGCGTTTTGCTGCTCAGTTTTGCAGAGTCAGGAGCTCCAGGGAGCTTAGATTACTTTCAGATGAACTTCCAGAGTGAAATCTTGGCTTCATTGAAGTAAATGGGAGTTCTGCCATTGATTTCTAAGGAGCCAGGAATTCAGCTCCCAGGCTTTTGAATACTTATCTGGACTGAAGCCAAAACCCCAGTCCTACCAAGGTTTGACAGTTGTTGCAAACTATATAGTTAATCATTAGAAAGATACTTATAGCTACCTACCTTGGTGAGGCTAACTTTAGGCATGAATTAATACATTACAGACAGTAATGCATCACGTAGAGAAGACGTATCACAAATGAGCCATGCTCAACAGAAATAGACAATGCAGATCTCACCCGTGGTTCAGCATTGCCATTATCCAGCGTTGGTACTATCTCCATTCTCCAGTCCCAGCAGGCCAGAGCCTGCCCAGGGTCCCAGTCTCCATGTAGGTTGTCCTTGGCACCAGCTCCACTCACTGGCGCAAAGGGTTCCGATAAACGAGCAGGAACCCTAAACAGCAACAACTTTTATTTAAGCACTTCCAGCAAAACCCGGGAACGGCAAAGCGTAGCCAAGTGCCTCTTTCCTTCTCTTGTCTGAGTAAAACGCAATGAAGGAGATGGTAGGGTTGCTAGGCGTCCAGTTTTCAACCAGAATGCCCGGTCGAAAAGGGACCCTGGCGGCTCTGGTCAGCACCGCGGACCGGGCCATTAAAAGTCCGGTCGGCGGTGCAGCAGGGCTAAGGCAGGCTCCTTGCCTGCCCGGCTCCGTGCAGCTCCCGGATGCAGCCAGCATGTCCCTGCAGCCTCTAGGCACATGTGTGATCAGGGAAGCTCCATGTGCTGCCCCCTCCCCTGAGCACCGGCTCCACATCTGCCATTGGCTGGGAACCGCGCTCAATGGGAGCTGTGGGACGGTGCCTGCACAAATTAGCCTGGCTGCGCCTCCGCCTAGGAGCCGGACATGCCAGCCACTTCCAGGAGCAGCACGGAGCCAAGGCAGGCAGGGAGCCTACCTTAGTCTTGCTGCGCCACTGACGGGGAGCCGCCCTGAGGTAAGTGCCGCCTGGCTGGAGCCCGAATCCTGAACCCCCTCCCGCACCCAAACCCCCTGCCCCAGGTCGGAACCTCCTCACACACCCAAACTCCCTCCTGGAGCCCACACCCCCTCTCACTCCCCAACTCCCTGCCCTAGCCCTGACCCCTCTCCTGCACCCCAAACCCCTCATCCCCGGCCCCATCCCAGAGTCTGCACCCCCTCCCACACCCCAACCCCCTGCCGCAGTCCTGAGCCCATGCCCCCAGCCAGACCTCCCACACCCTCTCCCACACCCCAACCCCCTGGCCCAGCCCTGAGCCCACTCCTGCAGTCCAAACCCCTCATCCCCAGCCCCATCCCACAGCCCGCACCCACAGCCAGAGCCCACACCCCCTTCCACACCCTCTCCCACACCCCAACCCCGTGCCACAGTCCCCAGCCTGCTCCCACAGTCCAAACCCCTCGACCGCGGCCCAGAGCCCCCTCCTGCACCTCTAATCCCTCATCCCCAGGCCCACCCCAGAGCCTACACCCCCAGCTGGAGCCCACACTCCTTTCCGCACCCCAATCCTCTGCCCCAGCCCGGAGCCCCCTCCTGCACCCTGAATCCCTCATTTCTGGCCCCACCCTGGAGCCTGCACTCCCAGACAGAGTCCTCACCCCCTGCCCCAGCCCAGTGAAAGTGAGCGAGGGTGAGGGAGAGCGAGTGATGGAGGGAGGAGCCACAGAGAAGGGGCAGGGCGGGGGACAGGGCAATGGTGTTCGGTTTTGTGCGATTAGAAAGTTGGCAACCCTAAAACACAGCCATACACATAACAGCCACACCCACACCATGTAAACATCCTGTCATTTCCCTCCCTACTTATCATAGATTTTGTCACCTAAAGGGGTACTCCGTCTGGATCATTAATTTCTGCAGCAGTCACCTCTTGCTTTGTGATCAATTGTAAAATGAAGAGAAATGTCCAAAGTGCAAAACTATTCCCTCTGCCTCTCGTCCATCCGGTGACTCTTGAGTGTCTGCAACCATTTCTCATTGGTTACATTTCTGCAGATTTCATGCTGAGCTGGAGATAAACAAATTTCTTCCCAAGTCCAGCAACAGGTTCCACTGGGTTTGAAACGATTTGGCACTTTTTCCAGAACAGAGAGAGAGAGAGAGAGAGAGAGAGTGTGTGTGCACACACACCCGAGACTTTTGCTGGTTTGAATCACCCACACTTCTGGGGGTTAGCACATAGCGCTGGGCAAAATTCTCCCCTGTGAGCTACACTCCCTTATCTGTAGCAAGACTCTTTATTGCACATTCGCCAGTTGTTCTGCTTGCGACGTGCCTTTCTGGATGTGGATGCACATTCCACACAAAGGATGAGTGCAACTCTACGTAGCAGGGCTAGAAAAAGCCGACGGAGGATTTACATCTTGAACACTTTTAGACTGTATCCGCATGACCACTGAAACTGCAATAACACCTGTATTTAATGTGACGATTGCCAGCAGGGCTCTAGCGTGGTTTAACAGAGAGAGCAGAGAAGGATTTCTTATTTGGGGTCTGAGACCTGTTAGAAAACTGCTATAGAGGGTCCATAGCACCGGTGAGCCTGTATATCTCAGTGAAAACGGGGATGCTGTGCTAGCCCCAGCTAGATCAAACACAGCGCTTGTTAGCACCGTTGGTCAGTGATACATTTCGTGTGAACCCGGTGACTGCTAGCATAGAATAGCCAATGTGTGGATAACCAATATGAATTATGCTGTATGCTTTCCCCCACTGGGAGCCTGTAACAGAGTGACTTGCCTCATGACTGGAGAGCCTGGGGCCAAGCCAGCCCTGATTACAGGATGGGCCTCACCTCAGAGAAATTAGGGGATTGCTGTATAAAAGAAGCCAGTGCAGAGAGGGCCCAGGTAGCAAAAGGCTGCAGGGAAGAGAATGCAGGGCATTAAAAGGTTCCTCCAGGGCCCTGGAGTGAGCAGTGAGGAAAGCTCTCCAGGCAGGGAGCCTTGAAAGAAAGCCTGTGTAGTCAAGCAAGAGACTGGCTGTAGACAAGCCCGAGAGAGGGTGGAGGGGGTTTTGTTTCTGTTAAAGACGGTGTTGAAGTTTAGTTTGCACAGTTGTGACCCTGGAAGGGAGGATTAAAAGACTGTGACCCAGCTGGCAGGCTGAGTTACCTGACAGAGAAACCACCACAGTGCTGGGGTGACTGTTGACAGGGGGTGCTAGCTCAGTGAGGGACTGCTGTGCCATGTCTAGTTGTGAGGGGGTGCATGGGGGCGAGGGGGACTCTGTCACAGAGCTGTGTATGACCTTCATGCATGGATGGAGTGAGATAAGGGGAGGGTGCAAAGATCACATTCCCCAATGCACCTGCTTGAGAACAAACGTAACTTACCTCTGAGGATTTTGTTATACAAGTGCAACAGGGTTACCCACTGCCTCAGAAAGCAATGAATATCCCAGAGGTATATAGCCTTATGTACTGGGAAGCTAAATGTATTGTGAAGCATGCATCTCCAAGTGAGCTGAAGGCACTAAGTCACAGGCAGGCAGCTTCAGGTGGTGTAGATGGTCATAGCTCCATTGACTTCAGTGTTGCCAAGATAATTTACACCAGCTGAGGATCTGTCCTGATGTCTCCAAACACCTTTCTTAGCGCAGTGAGTTTCCCCAGTTCTTCAGTAGTGCTCAGTCTCATAAAAATCCCAACATACATAGGAGAAGCTAAGACACAAAGTTCAGCCTTACAGAGACATTCATATTTACTCCTGTGGGAATTCTGTGCCAAAACATTAAAAATTCCGTGCACAGTATTTTAAAATTCTGCATATTTTATTTGTCAAAATAACACAATATAATTACACCAGTTTCAATTATTTTGGTAATTTATTTCAAAATACCTGTCAGCAAGTATGTCTATAACAATACAGACAACAAAAAAGATTCAGGAAAAGCTTTTTGACAAATGGATTCTTTATTGGGCAAATTAATAACAGAATTTTGAATAATAATTCATTTAAACTACAATACAGAAATGTATTTCCCACACCCTTCAGAAGCAGAGCAAAGGCTAGGGGTAGTCAGGGTAAGGGAGGAGCTGAAGGAGAGGGAAGTAATTGATGGGAAGGAGCCTGGTTGTTAATTTGGAGGGTTGTTGGGTGTGGTGGGGAGAAGTATGGAACAGGTCTTTTTTTGGGGGGGGGGAATTGTTAGGGAGTTGGGGAGCCTCCCCTATGCAGACCCTGACTGACCCTTAGCCTCTCCCATTCAATCAGGCACATCTGCCCCGTCCCCATATGTCCCTGCACCTTCCTTCCCCCCATCTCGATGTGTCCCTGCATCCCCACTCAGCAGTCCCATGCCCTGCAACCCCATGTGTCCCTGCATCCCCACTCTGCCCTCTGTCCTCATGTGGCCTTACACCCTCATTCCCATTCAGCCCCGCCCAAGTCTGTCCCCTCCACTAGCCCTTCTGAACCCCAGTCCGTCACACCCCCCGCCCCCCATGGGCCCTGGCTCTATCTGTCCCCTCCCCCATATCCCATGCCGCCTCACCTGGCACCACTGACAGGGTGCTGTGAGGAGGGCAGCTGGCTGCTGGCTGCTACTGCTGGTCAGCAGGCTGATCTCTGTTCTGGCACCATCTGGTGGGTGAAAGGCATAATAGCAGCACCTCTCTGGCAGAATATATATTCTATGGAGACAGAAAATCTGCAGGGAACATGAATTCTGTGTGTCAGCTATGACATAGAATTTTCCCAGGAGTATTATATTGCCCCCAGACAAAGCAAAGTGTATATATACCTAGGAGCAGAGAGACAGATGTACAGATGAGACAACAGTGAGGCCATAATAATGCCCACTATTAACAGAATACATTTATACTACAACTAACTAAATACTACTCACTCTAACCGCACCAGAAGCAAGGGTAACTGTAATGTAGGACTATTTTGGCCATCAATTATCCAAAAGTTCTCCATCCCAGACAGATACAAGGCTGTTTCTGTGCAGTTATACATAATGTCATGCTCTGTTTGTCAACTTAATAGCTCTCCCGGGATCACAAGAAACATTTAAATGCTACAACACCATCGTTCACAAAAATAGCCTACTAAACCTAATTAATAGTGCATCCTAGCTAACACATGCAGACTTGGCATTATTAGTCTAATTAAAAGGTTTTTAACAATCCAGGTCCCCTTTTGCCTCCCTCTTCAAACATTCAGACATATGCAAGTCAGGTAAATTAAACGCATTAATCACCATTGGTGCAAATGGCATAGGTTCCTGTAATGCAGGATCGGCTCTGAAAAAAGATACTAACTGCCCTCATTATGTTTAATTTCATTGCCCAGCAAAGGGTAATAAATACAAATTGTAACATCACAATAAAACATTTAATTATTCAAGAATAGGCTTAGAAACATTATAATTAGCTTACTGGTATGTGTCTTCATTTGTGTGGTAATGGATGCAATTTAGGAGCTTAACCATTTCTGAATAATGGTTTGAAATCAAAGTCTTCAGGAACATTATTGCTCAAACCCTTAACAAAGTGAGGGCTGTCCTGTAACCTCTAGGTTATGCTGCGATTTGAGGTGTGTCCCTTTGTGAACAGAGTGGTGTGGTGTCAGCAATGGGAGATAGTGATCGATTCATGATTTGCCATTACCATTCAGAACAGGCAGAACAGTTCTCTGCTGTGGGGTTAGGTTGTACCTGCAAAAGGCAATTTGAGCATCAGTCTTCGGCCAGATCTACACTAGAAAAGGTTTGCGATAGCTATAGAAACATAGACGACTCATGCCTCCTGATACCGGGGGGGATTAGGGTTTGCCTGTGTAGTTTACATCAGTTTGGTGAGCAAATAACCTATACCAGCCAAGGCACTTCAATATCAGTATAAATAAGTCTACACTAGGGATGTTGCTGGTTTCAAAATGTTGTAAAAATATCACACCCCCTAACCAACGATGCTGTACCATCAAAAGTCTCCACTGTAGACGTGACCTTAGCTTTACTGGCTATTGTAACTTAGGACCTGATTTTCAGAAATGCCAAGCACTCACAACTCCACCTAAAATCAGTGGGAGCTGGGGATACCCTTGAAAATTAAGCCCCCAGAATGACCCTTTCAGTCAATGAAGAGATACAGAAAACCAAAGGTGGGTGGTACATGGAAGTGGGAATACTGTAAATGGACTAAAAGAGTAGTTAATTGCTATTTTTTTGTTAAATTGCACAATTTTTTTTTTGCCAGATATACGTAAGCCCTTCTCGATTTTACAAGTTGTATGCTAGGGAATGCAGTCATGTTAGGGTTATTTGCCAACTGCTTATTATGTGAGACTAAGGGATTTCACATTAGTTATTGTCTGGTTTGGGGAGGGAGGGAAGGAATCATAGTTAAAGACCTCTAAAAGTTCTCCCTTCAGTTTGCTCATGGTGACAAGTGGAGTTGAAAGCATTTGCTAGGAGCAGAGCCAAATCAAAACCTTGTGTTTTTAGCTCAGACACCTGCATTGTTACATTGCTGCTGTCGGCAAAATTTAATTCACCCTCCATGACACACGGGGGCAGTGCTGGCAGAATGACCATGCCAGTGCATACCCCAGATGCCGTGGAAAGATTATTAGAGGCTGGCACAGAAGCTGCTGTTCCCTTTTTTGATAAATTGCTGCTGCTTTTAATATCTTTTTATCCATTTGCCAATGCAAAAGTTAACTCTCTGATGTTGCTCCAGTAATTCAGCCATATATAGGAGGAGGATTTTATTTCTTTAACCTGTTTATTATTGCACATATTTATTGTAGATGAGATGATAGGCGGGTATGTCCTTAATCTCTTACTGGTTACTCCATGAGGTTACAGCGGGATTTTGACAGCATTCAGAAAGTTCTGAGCTGCCAAAGGGTGATAAACTTCCAACATATGGAAATCTGGAGAGACCCGGGATTGACTCCTGGAAGGGAGATCACTGAGCACTTCGTTAAAGGAATTAGTTAAGACTGGTGGCCTTTGACGAGTTCATAATGTCTGAATGCAGATGTAAGGGTGCCCAGCATTGCTCAGCAAGTCACGTTCCCAGCCTTCGATTGTTATGTATCATTTGGGAGCTCAGGAAGCTTAAGAGTGGATTAATGCACTGAACAGCAGAATTTGAAAATGTTATTTCCGATGCACAGGCCAGACACCCAGTGTAACCTTTGGTTTTTTGTTGTTGTTTTTTTTTTTTTAACTTGGATGGCTCGTATGTGGGTTAAGCACCTGAATAAAGATATGAATAGCACAATTCGAACATACTTTGTTAGATAGCTAATACAAGGGAGATTGACTGCTTGGCAGAATATATTGTTTTACAGACCACAAAAGGAAACAGAAGATTTGTCCCAAGGTTAAGAAGGACATTAAGCATTGTGTTTTTGCTTAGATTGGCATTATTGGAATTATTTTCCATAACATATGGATGATTTTTTACACCATTCCCACTACTGAATAGATTTTCAAAGTTCATTTCTCTACAGCATAAATTATCTTGTCTTTTCTAAACCGGCAGTTGAATTACTATAAGAAAGTGTGAATATGAATTTGCAATCAACACTATGAATGTGGGGTGAGTGTTATTTTTTCCTCCGCTAACTCTTCTCGGTAAGATTTACTGTCACAGTGAGTTTTTTAAATAAATTAAATATAACATGAACTAGATAGTTGCTCACATGGAGCTAGTAGTTTAAAGGCTCATTAATCACTACTTTACATCCCAAAGTCTCCAGTCATCCTAATTAATGGTACAGTGCTGAACTGTAGTCTTGCAGTGGCAACAAAAACAAGCTATTACCGATTTCAGCCGATAGTGACCATGTGTGCAAAGACTCAGGAAGGCACTTTACTGTAGTAAAATTCATAAATGTTCAAGAAAGAAGGGCCTAGTCCTGCAGCCCTTCTTCATCTGAGGAATTCACCCCAGGATGAGGAGCACTTGTGCAAATAGTCCCTCAGTGTTCAACTTGAGTTGGGTTCAGTGGGACTACTTGCACCAGTAAATAATAATCATTGTGATTAACAGTCCCATTGGCCTCAATTAGACTCCTCACTTGAGTAAGTCATACTTGCATTGGAATAGGTTTTTCAAGCCTTGGTCATGCTCACTTGTGTGCTCACCAGCGTGAGGTAACTGTTGCACAATCAAGCGCAAAATCAGGGGTTGCAGAATTGGAACCCATACCTGTAACTGAAAATCAGAAAATCATAACTATTTATTATTCAAACTCATAAAACTGATCATTAGGGTAGTTTTCAATTTTATTTTACTTCTCTGTTTCCAAGGCTAACAACATACAGAATTGTATGGCTTTCTGTGTGAAGTACTTTAACAGGCAAATTGTTATTTTCCTTGGTAAAATCAAAGAATGTGAGATCAACTTTCATTTTTGCTTTAGCTTAGTGTGTTTATTAAATGTTAGCAACACATTCCACTAGCAAAATGTATCATTGTTTCTCATTCTGTAATGCACGCACATGCAGGATCCTAGAGCAGCACAGGACCACATTGCAGATTTCTTTGCCTCACTCGATCTCTGCCAGCTGAAAAAATTAATTAATTAGATGATCTTGAAAGTGTGAACTTAGCTGTGTTCAGGGAGCAACTTCTTTATGGTGACAGGTAAATTGTCACTGGAGAAAGGAAGCTATCTAGAGCATAATCTCATTGCATGGATTTTCTAAGTAAAGTAGCACATTGCCTTGTGTCATTCATTTCTGCTTTTTTGATTATAATTAAATTCAGCAGTGCTCCATATGGGCTCAGTGGTTCTGCCCGTAGTCCTTTACGCAGAATTGGGGCTTAGACCATCTCTATACGAGGAACACTTTGCCAGTAAAGGAGAACTGCTACATTCTACTTGGCAAAGCACTCTGAGCAGAGATGCTACTGGGCCGGCAAAGCTTCACTTGGTACCAATATAGTAAAACCATGAGTGAAATAAGATATACCAGTAAAAGCACAGTTTTGCTGGAAGAGCTGCACCTACACTAGGGATTTCTGCCAGCACAGCTATATCGATCAGCAACCTTCACACTTCTTCACACCTCTGACTGATGCAGCTGTTTCAGCCGAAGTCTGTAGTGTAGACAGGAATACTTTTTGCTCTTAATGTTGATTGTTCTTTTTAATCTGAGGGTAGGAGGGGATTTTTAGGCTATATAATTTGAATTATTTCATGAAACATTCAACAAGGACCTATTTCATTCTTCACTAAGTTAAATTGGTATAAGACGACCATGTTATGCTTAATGTAAATCATAATTATCACCAGGTGCATCAGTGAACTGAGAAATTGTGTTAAAAACGTAAGAGTTTTGTTCTATTTCTTATTGAAAAATTATTCTGCAGTCTGACAGCTAGTAATCTCTGTTACAGGAATGCTTTTCTTTGTGTTGATAAGTGACAGCAATAAGACATAACCAAGCATGTGTTAGCAAGATAAAGGGGCTGGGATGGCCAAGGTTAATGGTTGAGGCCCAAATCCCCAAAGGTATTTAGACACCTAGCTCCAGTTGAAAGTGATGGCAGTTTAGATACCTGAGTGCATTCAACTACTTCAGCAGGCATTATAAATGGGTTTTCATTTTAGAGAAGAGAAGGAAGATGGTTTGAGGTTAAGGCACTGGACTGGGACTCAGGAGATTTAGGTCCAGCTCTGCCACAGACTTCTTATGTGACTTGGAGCAAATCACTTAGGGCTTGCCTGCAAGGCAGGTTGCTGCATGTCAAGCCAAAGTGCAAATCTATAGCTGTAGCAGTGTCCCTAGGGAGCATTACTGTGAGGCAAGCTGGTGCATGGTAGATTCACTCCCTGACTTGCTGTGCAATCATTTGCTGTGTAGACAAGCCTTAATCTCTGTGTGCCTCAATTCCTCATTTGTAAAATGGCAATGATAATACTTCCTCTCTCCTGTTGTTAATCAGCCTTGTCTATTTAGATTTTAAACTCCATGAGGATCCTTTCCCAGAGTCTGGGGCTGGCATGGCATTTGTCCTGCCTTCCCCGTCCCAAGGAATGGATCACAGAACATGCCCTAAAATCCTGTGGATCCTTCAGGTAAATTTTATCCTTGGGCCCAGACCCTACAAAAAGTTCCATGTGGGCAGAGCCTCGCAGAGCCCCAGAGATTTCAATGCAAGGATCTGCCTGTGCACAGCTCATTGCATGATCAGGGCTTTCATTAGCAAGGGTGCATCATGAATTCCTTCCACAGCTGTTAGCCTTTGGGGGATCATTTGAATTATGTCATGGGAGGCTTTTTAATGGCCATTATGAATAAGAAAAATTCTTAAGAAAACAAATAAAGTAGGTAAATAGTTTATTCCTCATGAATAAGTGGTCACGTTTTTTTCTCCATGATGACATTTTTAGCATTTTTTTATATATTCTTCTGGAAAAGATGGGATAAAACCCAAACCCAGCATCCAAACAGCCTTACATTTTGGGGAAGTTCATCTCTCATCTCCAGATCTAAACTCAGTGGCCCATCGCTATCTCCACCATCTCTAGTTTCTAGACTTGCTGAGTGTCTGCTAATTGCACACATAGCAACGATGATACTAGTGATGATAACCTGAACAACCCAGTGCCTCCTGGTACATATGGATATCTCCCCAAAATTCTATCTCCCTACCTCAGGTATTTATGCAAAATCAATGCATCCATTTAATTCTCCAGAACTACAGCTTACAGAAGACATCATGCTTGGTTAGTTATGCACTGCATTGCTTAATATGTAAATCCTGGACACATTAAGTACCCTTAACTCCTAGTGCTGAAGATGCTCAGCACCTCACATGAGGTGGTTAGCCCTTGATAAGATGAGCCCTTTTCCTTGCATGGGCTATGTTGTGAAATAACCACACTTGAGGATGAAGGATACAGGTCCTAATACAAAGTCCATTTACGCCAACGTAGGTCATTCCATTGACTTCAGTGTGCTTTGGATTGGGCCCCACTGTGTTATATAATTACATACTAGCCTAACCCATAGCAGAGGTATCTGAATGCTCCTTATTTAATCCATCTACACATTTGTAAACTTTCCAGCTCATCTGCAACACCTTCCAGAAAAAGTTCAAGTGGCTTTGACAAATGCAGCTGAGTGATGTGCTGGATAGTAATGTAACTGCCTTGGTGGCCATTTTATTTTCATTATCCTGTCATGGGGATTGCTTGGAAGTAGGCTGGAGCGAACTTGTCTGTGCCTTGGCAGCGCTGGTCTCTTCACTTGTAAGAAGGAATATTGAAACCGGTAGAAGTGCACAGCGAAGCTGAAACCTACCTTGTGAAAATGATGATAACAGCAAACGGGAAAACATTTAATGCTGGAAGCGATGGCTAACTTGACAGCCTTGCGATAGTTTTGCCAGCCCTGAAATATATTCCTTGACAGCACAGAGTGGGCAGAAAAAGCTGAGGCTGCAGAATGACTCTACTGTGGTTCAAAGAAATTATAATAACAGAAGAGTGTCTCAGGAATTTGCTACAGGTACCTGAGAATGATATTTAACAGTCCTTTGGCTAACTGTGTAGGGAAATATGTGTAATTTTATTTCCTGAAACTGATACTTAATTTGGTGGCTCAATCCAAACAGGGCTTGAAGGGCTCATTAGTGAGGTACTTAGTCCACTATGATTTGCTGTGGAGATCTCATTGATTACTAAGTGACCATTGGCATTGTCCACCACTTTGACATCTGGCATATTACTAAATATATACCTTATTTTTCCTAGGAAAGTACTATATTTAAAGCTGTTTTACCAGGATCATCATCATTTGAGAGTAATAGATACTGTAGCACAACTGTTTCTCTATGTGCCATTTTCTAGGCGCTTAAAAGAAAGCTACTATCTCTGCCAGAAAGAACAGATGTGAGAAAATTGCAAAATAGGTGCCAAGCATTGTGAATTAACTCTTTTGGTCAGATGTTCAACTCCCCCTGTTGATTGTGAGCTAATCTAAGTGAAGAGTAAATCAATCATTATCCACATTCATGCTATCCAGCAAGACCATAGGAAGCCCTTTGATTAATGGACACATTCTGACCTAGACAATGCTCAGCCCTGCAACTCATGGTTACAATGAGGTAAGGAATAATTGGTTTTTAATAACCTTGATAATAACCTTCTGATGGCTCCATTTAGGATGCTTTGTTAAACTACCGCTTTTGCATGTCATCAACTCAAGTCACTATGACATTATTTTGAAGTATTTAAAACTATTCTGGCCATGCTGTTGATCACAAAGAGGAGCGCTAGATCCTCAGCTGGTGTAAATTAATTGACTTTGACATTGACTTTAAGGAGCTGGGCTGAAATTTTTGAGCAGAACTTGGAGTATGAGTCAAAACCATGCATAAAAATATTAATGTATACTCTATTTATATACATAGAACATCATTAAACTGATCAAAACTGAAAAACACCCAGTTTACCCCTTATCTCATACACCATCTAAAGCCGTATCCTCCTGAATGTGCTACAGTAACATGTACAACCAAATGAGCGAACTAAACTCTTAACAGCTGACGGTAGGTCATGTGCTGAGCTCCTTACTCAGTTCTTATTCAATCCTCCACACTTACAGTGACTCCCAGTTTGATGGGAGCTCTCTGAGTGAGGACCAGATGGCAGTTGAATGAGTATCCCAGAGTTTGATCCGGTGAGATGAGGCCAGGCACATGGGAGAGCTGCAGACCTGATGCAGGATCTCAGACCCAGAAGTCAGAATATGGTGGAGACTGCTGACTTTGTGAGGTAGTGCTGATGGATGGCGACTAAAGATGCCAAGCAGATGAGTCATCGCTGAGGGTACGGGATGTGGGGAGGTTAACAAGTTGTCGTTAAGGAGTAAGTGAACCAACAATGGTTGGGTCTGGTGATTTCCAGTAATTTATTGCATCTGCTGCTGCTAAGCAACGCATATCTGGAGAGCTTGTTGGCCCAAATAATTAAATATGAAAAGGAAGCCACAGCTCTGAACATTGTGGTATACAAGGCTGGAAATCTGTAATTTCATAATTACTATGTAACTCCGCAGAGCTCCACTGAAGTCAATAGGGTGACGTTGATTTACACCAACTAAAGATTTGGCCCTGAAAGATTCCAGATTTATAATGATCTTGTAAAATATTGACACACTAGCATGAAATAATTCCTCTTTTCTGATCCTGCTCCCACTGGACATTGGGATATTTCCATTGACTTAAGTGAGGCTGCGTCCAGAATGAGGGTAGCTAACCACATGCACGGAATGGTCACAGCGCAACAGTAGGCCATGCAATGCATAGGAAATATTAGTTTCATGGAGAAAAGACTTTCTTTACCATTTTCTCCAGTTAGCAGTTAATCATTTTATATGACATAACACAATGTACCATGAGATCTGATGCAGCTATCCCTTTATGTATAATCATCTGGGTTTAATTGCATTTGGACAGCACAGAAGTAGGATTAACAAACAAATCTAACAGTGAAGCTGACATTTATGAAAAATCAAAGGAATGCAAATAAATGTTTCCCAGATTGGGTGAGAAGTGTTAAGTGTTGTTAATTGTTGTCAACCACCTAGGATTGGTGGGGTAAGGTGTGGGGCTAAAAGGAATCTCCGTGCCTGGCACTCAAGAAGTTATACAATTGTATAGTTAGGTGATTATTTATTTCTATGATGATAGCAGCTAATGACACCAGTTGGGATCAGGGCCCTATTCTATTCTACACAGGCTTTTATGCCTCTCTCATTGTGTTGGGCACCACACATACACATTGTACAAATTCAGTCCCTGCCCCAAAAAGCTTATAATCTACACACATGATGAGACATCAACAGGTGGATACAACAAATCAAAGGGAGAGAGGGCAAGGTAAATAGTGAAACAATCCCAATGAGCATAATAAGTAGGAGAGACAGCACACCAGCTGCCTGATTGCATATGAAAGAAGCCCTAAATAAGACCGATATAGAATCAAAATTGCTTGATGAAACTGCACCTTGGAACACAGGCTTTGTTTTGAGTCCTGTATCCAGTCTAACACTGTGGCCGGGAAGGTGCGAGAAATTCTCTCGTAGACAATTTTAGAATAACCTGCTGTGATGGGGTGTCCACTCCACACAAGGATGAAGAGGCTAAGGGGGCTTGGTGGGCCAATTAACAGTCTGAGCTGCACCTGGAGGGGGAGCCAGGGAATAAGGAGGACGAAGCTGGAGAGGAACAGGAGGGGCCTGTGTAAAGCGCAGTAGCTGAGAGTAGAGGGGGTGGGCAGAGAGGGTATATCTGCAGTCACTCTCAAGATGTGAGAAGACAAGGTAGGAGGTAGTTCAGGGATACAGCAGTAAGGTTTAGGACTGTGCAGACCTTGGCTGCTGGTTGTAGGGTCCCTGGGCTGGAACCCAGTGTAGATGGCGGACCTGGGTTCCCCTACCAGCCACTGGGGAAGTGGCCCCGTTAATGGGCAGTGAATGGGAAGACTGGCTGGGAGAGTGGGTCTCTAAAGAGACTTTGATACACACACACAGAACTGGAAGGGGGAACAACTGTGGTGACCTGGCTGGAGGGCCAAGCCATGACGCAGGAGCAGACAAGTCCTGAGAGAGAGAGAGAGAGAGATGGAATGAGCAATTGCAGGAAGGGGTGTCAGGCTGGCAGAGCTAATCCCCAGATGTGGCCACAAGGAGGCACACCAATGGTGAGTAGAGCACCCCGTGACACCTGCCGATGGGGAGTAGAGCACCATGTTGTTTCGTAATCCCGCTATGGTGTCTGGGTGTAGAGATGCTTCACCTGCATTAAGCATTGCATAGAAGAACCTGCCCCTCATACTTGCCTACCATCAGTAGATCTCAAAGCACTTTACAAAAGAGATCAGTATCATCCTCATTATACAGCTGGGGAAACTGAGTCACAGGGAGGCAAAGGCACTTGGTCACCCAAAAGCCAAGAATTGAACCAGGTCTTCTGCACTCCTGTCCAGTGCTCTGTCTACGCCATGATGCTGAATAGACTAGAGGGGGGATGGAGGGTTCAGAGATGCTTAGATGCAAAGGAGACAGTATTTGAGCTCCATTGTCCCTGTCCAGATTCACTGAAAGTATGGGATAGATGTCTTTTTCCTGATTTAAAAATTTTAAAAAATATATTTGCTGTCAGTGATGGCTCTGCAGTTTTATATGGTAAGTATGCCATGGAACTATGATGGCAGCGTTACCACAAAATCAATATCTATGATACAGGATTTGAGAGAGGCTTTTGTTGGGCAAACTTTTCTTACATTCTAGTTCTGAGAGTTCTGCATCTGTTAGGGAAGTTGAATAGCAGTCAAATAGAAACCATTCTTTGTCCCTCACAACCTTCTCCAGTGTGTTGCTTTTACAGTAAAAAGGAGCAAAGGCTAATGAAAAGCACCTTAGATGTCTGGCTTGCTAAAGCAGAAGTCTTAAAATGGAAGAGGCCTATAAACCACTGTGTTTTCAATATGTGAACAACATATTAGAGTGTCCATATTAAGTAATAATGTCGTGCAGAATAATCGTGTATTAGATGCCAAGGAAATGTGAGCTTTGCATACCAGAAAAACTAACATGGACTCCCTGCTGGCTTTTTCTTCTTCTTCCCAGTACTCACAGCAAGAGAATATGTATTTGAGCTAATGAGTCAATTAGCTTTGAATTAGCTGATGGAGGATCTCGTTGCTATACCAAACAGCCAAATAAATCATCACATTCCTGGGTTCGCAAATAGATTTTTTTCTTTAAACACACACATCTTCCTGCCTTGTTTTCCCTCACTGTAAAAGTTCATTTATTAAAATGAAAGTTATTGCTGTGCAAAAAAAAACCCCAAAAACAAAAAAACCCACCACACCTACTTCGTTTTCCTAGTGCTCTGAGTAGAGTTTCTTCGACTTTCTTCCCATTCTGGTGGCTTCAGAAACCCCAAGCTTTTCTCTAAGTTTTGGCCTTGTGTAATTTCAAAATCCTAGATTGAAATTCATTTGAAAGTTCTGAGTTTATTTTGGATGCATGAGGAAACGAGATGGGTATGATTTCAATACAAAACCGTCCTGGTCTGCTTATTATTTATTGATCATGCTTTTGTTTATTTATGGGAGCATCCACTCTTTTGCTGGATGCTTTCCTATTATTGGCAACCCTAAGCATTCACACATCATGAGTCAGGCTGCAAAAAATCATGAGATTTTAATATAATATATATTTGGGTTCTTTTTATTTGACCTTCCATCTTTTGAGGCTTTAGGGTGCACTCAGGTCATGTTTACTAGTTTCTCTCCTCAGCCATATGAACTAAAACCTTACTCTTTTTTTTTTTTAAATGAAAGCTGAGATTCTCATATACTCATATGAATCCAGGAGCTGGGATGTGAGGAAAAAATACCAAATATCATGAAACTTGGGATAATATTGCAAGAACTGGCAACCTTGCTTTCCGGATAGACAAAGCATAGCTGCTGGGAGTTTAAGGATGGATAGAAAAACAGGTAAGAGGGAAGGTACAGCCAATTGGTACAGCCAATAAGTAAAGTGGTTTAGATGGTCCTTAATCTTATTTTTGCCAAAATGGCCAAGATCATTTACATTCAGGTGAGTATAGGTTATGTCAAAACTCAACCCAAGTTCACACAAAAGACTTAATAAACCTGGTCGGTTTCTAGTTTATAACAAACCTCAACCTGGCATATTTCATGTGTTGTGGAGTTTTGTAGCATACGTTCTACATACATTTTTAAATTATTTGCAATTAAATACCTCTCCAGGATCTAGGAAGAAACACTGTCACAGTCCCATCTTAGTGAAAAGAGGGGACTAAGTTAAGAGAATCTGTGTTCAGCACAAATGGGACTATAATCAGGATGGAAGTATTATAATATAATGCCATCTTCTCTGTGAGAAGGTGAGATTTAAATCTGCCCCGTTTTTTTAGTAAAAATGGTTTTCTGACAGCCAGGAAAGAAGTCATCAGTAGTAACTGAAGAAGTTGTTGCTTGCCTGCAGAGAGAGAAAACTGGCTAGAATAAAAGCAAGGGACTAAAAAGTTTAATAAATTTAAAGGCAAGGGAGGTAGCAAACCTACTGTCATTAGTCACAGGCTCACCCTTAGTGAAGAAATCCTGGTTATAATGGCTGAGACTGCAGCTTTGTATAGCTAATTATCCTCAGTATTCTCATAATTTCCAGAGGAAAGGGGGAAAGGCACAAGAGGTTGGTAATGTTGTCTCATTCCTGAAACAAAGAGCCCATCACAGCTTGCAGGGACAGACCGCACGGGCATGCCAAGAGTTTAGCCAAAATATTGCAGAGGGTAAGGTAGGGAGGATGGTCTAACAGAGACAAAAGGAGATGGTCTAGAACAGTGTGTCACAGGCTTGTCAGATTGGAGATCTTATTTAAAGTCAGAATTTCATGATCCGCTTACTTTTATAATAAATCTAAGGGTAAAACTTCTATGAGTGGTAAATTTATATAATTTGTGTGTGTGTGTTTCTCAAGAGGTTGACAGAGAATATTTAACTTTCAAGTTGAAGGGGGTTGTTGTTTTTCTCTTGGACTGGAATGTGATTGTAATTTGAAGAGCAATGCAGGTCGGAGGGGCTCTAAAGTAATATTTTGTTTGATTTCCTACGATGATCACGATTCGCACTGGTAGCGTTGTCTTGTTGTGTATATAAAGCTATGGCCTTTTCATTCCTGCGTTAGATTCATGGATGACGGTTCAGTTATGTTTGGGAAGGGAGGGAGACTGCAAACCTGCCAAAGCTAGTACCAGAGGACCAAAAGAGGCAGCTGATATTCTTCGCACCTGGTAGCTGCAGGAGGTGCTATTGCTTTCTTCCACTTCACTTGGGACACAATGTAAATGTAACACAGATGCTCAGGATAAATAATTGAATGGGAAACAAGGGATATAAAATTCGTGAGCTGCAAACGTGCAGTCAAGACAACGACTGAAGTTGCATCTTTGCATCATTGTGCAGTATCAGCATTTGAACTTCTTATCCCGATGTTAATCCCTAATGGGGGCAAACCTGTATAGTTTTTCTTGGAGCTTTGCTGCAGCCATGACATTTGTACAATAATGCCAGTGCATGCCCGTTCTCCAACTCGCTGTTCTTATAGCACAAAATACACAACTGTAATGCCACCCTCTGGCTTTCCCAGATCTAGCTTTCCCATTTGAAAGAGTTAAGCAATGGCTTTCACACTTATTTCAAGAATAAGCTGCATTGTTGACAATGGGCTAATTTTTTTCAGAGGCTCAACCTGCCCTCTACCTTTGTGCCATCTAATTGTGGGTACAGGTGTTATACTTTTGACATCCTGGGTCCAGATCCACAGCTAATTGAACTGGTGTAACTCCATTATTTTCAATGGAACTACTCGGATTTATGCTGGCTGGGGATCTGGCTCCTACCTGTTACATCCGATCTGTGGTCACAAATAGTTAGCTTCTGTCACGGGCACCTACACTTAGTTGTGCCCACACAATTGAAGTCAGTTAAACAAAGTAAAAAAGAAATGTATTAGGATTGGAAAAAGTACAGAGAAAGGCAACGAAAATGACAGGGGTGTAGAACAGCTTCCATATGAGGAAAGATTAAAAAGACTGGGTCTGTTCAGCTTAGAAAAGAGACGACTAAGTGGGGATATGATCGAGGTCTGTAAAATCAGGACTGGAGCAGAGAAAGTGACTAGGGAAATGTTATTTACCCCTTCGCAAAACACAAGAACCAGAGGTCACCCAATGAAATGAATAGGCAGCAGGTTTAAAAACAAACACAAGGAAGTACTTCTTCACACAGTGCACAGTCAACCTGCAGAACTCATTGCCAAGAGATGTGAAGGACAAAAGTATATCAGGGCTGGAAAAAGAATTAGATACATTCATGGAGGATACGTCCATCAATGGCTGTTAACCAAGATGGTCAGGGCTGCAGCCCCATGCTCTGGCTGTCCCTAAACCTCCGACGGTAAGAAGCTGGGTCTGGATGACAGCGGATGGATCGCTCAAAATTGCCCTGTTCCATTCATTCCCTCTAAAGCGTCTGGCACTGGCCACAGTCGGGAGACAGCATATTGGGCTAGATGGACCATTTGTTACCACACAAATATGGGGAGGTCTCAGACCTACACATTGGTCTGGCCCAGCATGGCTATTCTTATGAATTTTGTCCATTTTTGAGAATTTCATTCCAGTGTCTCCATAGTATGCAGCTTGTCCCCTGAACAGGGCTTTTGAGTTACCAGTTTGTGCAGGATATGACAATTGATTAGTATACCTGCTCCTGTTTAACACTGAGCATGGAGGCTTCCAAAGTTCAGCTCTTTTATTACCTTGAGTGTACATGGAGAAAACTGCTTCACACTCCTTTTGGAGGATGTTGAATGAGAGGGAAAGAGGATTAATAAAAAAAGCAGTATGCAAGGTGTTTGGAGACTAATCAAGGTCACATGGGGTTTAAAGGAAAATTATTCATGTTTGATTAATGAGCTCACTTCTTTGAGAAAGGCAGCTATGCAAAAGAACAGTCTCAAGCCTATAATAAGGACCTGTTAAGTAGTTAATACCATTTCACTCCAAGGGGCTGGCAATAAGATAGTCCATGTTGGCAGTGTTTGTTTTGTTTGTTTGTTTTTTGTCATAAGTGATCTCGTTGGCTCTTTCCAATACCAGTAGTAAATATGCCACATTGGAATTGCTGAGGTAGTTGGAGAGGTTGTAGAAAAGTCTCCCCATCCCATTCAGTTACATTTCCTTTAGTTAAGAATCTTTCTTTCCCTACTTTGTGCAGCGCTGAAGAAGTTCCAGGCAATCATAAAGGGAATCCACATCTGGGCACATCTGGAATGATGCGACAGAATAAAAATGCCTACTACATGCAGGGGATTGTGGTTGCCTGCTGGACTACGTTGACCTTTTCAGTATTCCATATTTTGATTGATTGGCCATTTTTCCCCTTTGCCAGGTTGTAAACAGGGGAGCAGTGAAATAGCTGGCCAAAATTAATGCTGCAAGTTGCATAGGCTAAAGCAGAATTTATATAGAATTTATTAGATGAAATTCTGCTACCTTGTTCTCATAAAAATTATAAAGAGAACAGAAAGTGACATAAAATCAATCAATTTTCATCACAAAGATCATTATGAGAATAGAAAGTAGTGTCCTGTTTTTGCTCATTCTCATTACAATTATAAGATTATCATCTCAAGTTGACACACAAGGGGCTAAGCGGAAATGCTTCCTTATCTTGGCACTGGAAAAAACAAATAAGCTAAATTACCCTCATCTTGTCCTGTGTGCGATCTTGTCATATTTCACAAGCCATGTAGGCATCAAGACAGATCAAAACTTCGATAGGAGACTCCCACTGAATGCTTTGGTGGTTCAGTGGATGACACTCCTCCTCCTGAGTCTATAATAAACCAACTCTCCAGCATGGCTTTTGGAGGCATTGGATGTTGGTGGTGTCATTTGTTTAAGCAGATGCAAAACCAAAGTCCCATCACTTGTGTTTGCTAAAGAACCCAAGGCACTATTTGCTACATAGTATCAACTTCCCTGAACTGCCCCTCAGCCACCTCCCCCACATCCCTCAGTCTAGCCGTTAAGCATTGGCTGGCGTCTTATAGGTGTTGCCTACTAGATTTTTCTTTTGGTTCATTGATATTTTTGTTTGTTCTTAAATTCCTTTTTTGTAGACTAATAAACACCAGACAAATCAAAATATTGACTACCAGACATTGTGTGTAGTCTAAACATCTCTTGCATGCCTACAACATTATGTAAGTCCTCCTAGCCAAGGTGAAAGAAGTCTGCAGTTAGGTATGTAACATCTCATGTGGCGTCAAGGTCAGTAATAGACATTCTGCATAAGTACTTCCTGCTCGTGGGGATGCATTTAAGGATCCTAATGTACAATAATGTGCCACCCTAAAATGGAGAATGTATTGCTTTATTGCTATACTCTTTTAAATGTAATTTAAAATGCCCATACTGTGTGGTGATGGCATATTTTTATAGCCATTTACTGCATGTGGAGATGTTGAGAACACAGAGACGCCCAGGGTTCTTTCAGGGGTGCCATTAGGTCTTGCAAGTTTACTGTCAAACATTTAATTGGGGTGCAGCAGTTGATTGCCAAAGCACAGGGCTGTGGAGGTCAACGTGGCTGCAACTTTAATATCCTGATCCTTCTCCCGTTGACTTAAATGAAAATAGGATCAGGTCCTTATTGAATAACCCACTGAACCTATTCAACCAGATTTAAACCGGGTTGCATGTTCTTGCAAAACTCAGCTCAGATCCATGTACACTGGTAACTGGTGCTATCACAGTAACCTGGGACTTTGTTACAGGGCCCCGTCCATGTGATAATTGCAAATGCACACTGTGCTAGGAGCAAATGAGATTTTTACCCTTCTGATTGTTTATCTAGGCCTCATCTATAATCCAATCAGATGCTAGTTGATTTAAGACCTCCAGTATGTTTCTAGTAGGAGGTACAGACCCAGTTGCTGTTCTGAATCATGCTTTATTGGCAAGGACTGACTAGCAGGATATGCAGTAAGAAGCAGGCGGGTGGATGGTATGTAAATAAAGGGGACCGGGGTACACAGAACTAGAAAGGCCAGTCACTCCTGGACCAACCCGATAGGTCAGCTGTTTGAGCTGACAGCTGTAAATTCCAATCAGTCCCTGCAGCTCTGGGTCTCAGTACTACTAATGCAAAATAACAAGCCCAAAGTGGAAAGCCCAAGCCTTTCACTTTGCAGAGAGGATGGCTGCACCATTTGTAATGCAAGTCCACAGCACTGGATCTTGTAGGGTACATTCAAAAATCTAGTCTTGTCTCTGCATGCATTTTGTTCCTCGTGTACAGCCGAACAACTGTCGTTCATTTTAGAGCTGACATCGGGCGCTGTCAGACTTTATAACTGGTACTGACTTGTAATGAGAGCTGAACATTCTGATCTTTATAATATATTTATGGGATATGATAGTCCTTATTCATAACATAGATACAGTAGTCATTGCACAGCATATGTAATCCAGGAATTTTGCATGCAATTATGTTGAGAGAGAAAAAAAAGGTTTATGAAAAAGAAGTCTTCCAAATGTGGCCAACATAAAACTTCACCAACCTGCTGAAGAAAGGATGAGCTGACATGATAAATGTAGGGCATAATGCCCTAATCAAAGCAGGCATTTCCTCATAGCAGGATTACAAATGCTGCTTCTCAGTTCACCCAGCCCATGCACATAAAGTTCCCAGACTTCACCCAGGACCTGCAGAGCATGGAATGTGATGCCTTAATTCTCTCCAGATGGCTGCATGCAGCCGCTGAATATATAGGACTCTACACACTTTGCTTTGTTTTCAAAAGAACACCTGGGTATTAATTTAAGTCTAAAGATGGAGCAGTTAGGGAGGTATGCTGAAATCTCCCAGCTTTACTCAGAGTGATGTTATTTTAGGGTTATTTCCTTTGCCATCTGTTGAGAGCATACCTGGCTGTGGTGCTGTTATGTAGTTGGAATCCTTGGGATATTTTAGTCCAAGTGATTTATCTGGTGCCAATTGTCATAGTATGTGAGCACCTCACAATACCCACATGATATAGGGAAGTGATATTACCCCATTTTTCAGAGGGAGACCTGAGGCACAGAGAGTAACTGGCCTAAGATCACATGGGAAGTCTTTGAGCTGCAGGGAATTGAATCCAGGTCTCTCAAGTCCCAGGCTGGTGCCCCAACCACTGCACCATCCTTACTGTTATGCTGAGTCCAGTATTCTACCTGTGGGCCAGCTTGTGCCTTTCAGTCACTGCCCTGAATATAGAGTGGTGTGGGCTCATGCTGCGACAGGCGTTGGGGAGACATGACAGTAGCCAGATTCGCTACTGATGGAGCTCTGCCTAACTACACAGACTAAGGGTCTAGCCCAGTGTCTCCCAGAGAGCCTCAATGCACATGTCAGTAGCCTACTGCACCCTCCTTAGGAAGGTGAAGGGTGCAGCAGGACAAAAGCATGTTGCTACCTCTTTCCCAGCCCTTGGCGTGTCAGCAGTTTTTGGTCCCTGTACGCGTGACTGCACGGGAAGTGCAGTTCTTGCTGGACCCTTCTCCCCTACTTCCGCTTCTTAGGCAGATAGAACTCCTCCTGGTGTTTCCTAGGACACAGTGAGGGTGTGGCCACTGCTACACTCTGTCGGAGTGCAGCATGCTTTTCCCTGTGCACCTGGCCCATAAAAATACTTGGCCTGCATTTGTGCAGGAGCTCGGACCAGACGATCATAAATGTCCATATGAATGACAACTAAGTACGCAATCTGATTTTTCTTCGCAAACGTTTACTTTGAAAAGTTGTATTTGAAAAAAAGTGAACGCCAAAGCAAAAGTCCAGTGAGTACCCGGACAGATTCCTTCTTGCTGTGAATTCACTCCTGTTTTTATTCATTTTCAATATTCTGGCCGTTGAGTCTTAACTCTGACCTTTTTCGTGCCAGACGCTATAAAATTATTGCCATTCCTCATTTAGAGATCTGCTGGAACATGTCTTCTAAAAGCATGGGATGTGTCTTCTAATGGATCTTCGTTTTTCAGTGTGCAATGGAGAATTATGTTGCTGACCTTTCTTTGTGCTGAATAGGATTCTTTCTCATCTTGAGAATCATGCAATTGGTTATAATCAGGACAAAGAGCAGTATTTTCATGTTTGTGTGTGTGATGGCATGTGTTTAAATGTTTATGGAGTACTGTTTCAACAGTACTTACAGCAGAGCATATTGGATAGGAAATCTCCCTTTATCGTCACTTATAGAACACTAATGGCTAAGAAATCTTAAAAGGTAAAAGTGCTTTAAAAGGTATAGGTAGGTAAAAAAATGGAAACACTGGTTCACGTCGTCTTCTTCCTCATGCTGATAAAGCAAAACATACTGTGTGGAAAAGTAGCTAAGTTTTGAGTTCATTTCCAGGCACAATTAGCTTTGTGTGTATTCAAGGTGAATTTTGTTTGACCTCTCCAGTTCAGTGGAAGTTGGACTTGAGTTTTGCATTTGTGTGGAATGTCCATTCTATTCTCCTGTGGGGGCTGGTAGCTCTGCCTACTATGAAGGTTGCCCAACACTTCCCTTTATAAGAGACTGGTTTCAGTTGCTTAAAACTCTTGCCAATCGCTAGCCATTTAGAATGATATTTTGCATGCTGGGCAGCTGCTTCACACTGAATTTGTCCAGGCAGTTGGAGCCAAAATGGTTCTCTTGTTTCTGAGAGTGAGGGTATGGGGGAGGAAATGCTGTTTTCCCTGTGTTTAAAAAAAATTCTGGTAACTTTTTTTTCTTTTTTTCTTTTTAACAGCTCTACCACCCTCATGCTTTGGAGCAGGGATTTGAAATGTGGCCTTTGTCAGAGAGGTGCCTTTGGCCGTCCCTGTGAAACTGCCTAAATTGGGCCGGATGATAAGCCGTTCTAAAAAGGCAGTTTGCAGATATTCAATAGAGGCGACTTCAATTTTTAGCAGCTACAATCTCCAAAGAGTCATCCTCGCTGACCGTACTCGAGCCTCTGAGAGCTTGTCATGCGGATGAGACTGAGCAGGTACCAATCCCACAGGCAACCTTAATTCTGGGGTTTCCAAACTTGTGAATGCTTGACTTTACAAGTATAATAATGTTCTCTTAATGTAGTGTGTGCGTGTGTGTGTGTGTGTGATATGTCGGTTCTTGTACCTCCTTCATCATCATAGTGTCTGAGTACCTTCCAGTAGTGCATTAAGTGCCATGATTAAAACCTCATGTGCCGTTTTTCTCCCATCCTATCTCCAGAAGAAGAATTGTGTGTGCACTGGAGTGGTTTTGTCGCGGTAGGGTTTGGTTTTTGTTTGTTTTTATTAGAGAAAGCAAGATTGAAGGTGTGCCCTTTGCACTTGGAGCTTAGTTCCTTATGCACTCTCAGACGGGCCCCTCAGAAAGCTCCGTCTCCTGCACAGAAAGGCTTTACCTCTATGGCACAGTGCAGGTTTAGGTCCTTTGTGTGAAACAGATTTATCCTGTTTTGGTCAATTTCAAGTCTTGTTTCTTGAGGCATGCTGCAAACAGACCAGTCTTAACAACTTGGAATGTGATGATGTGTTTTGGAGACGTCTCCGTACAGCAATAATAAGAAAACTTTGCACTTGCAAGGACAGATCCTCAGCTAGTGTAAATTGGCATATGCCACTCGAATGTGACACACTTAATACAAGAGACAGCTGCTTTCTGCATCAGGAGTGCTGTATCCCAGTTCTCTGCACTAAACACTACCCTTTGCAGCTCTGTATTCAGATGCACAAGTTCTTGTGTTTGCTTAGGAGCTGCAACTCAATTTGGGGATCTCATTTTATAGAGAAAGTGAGAAATCAAACATGTCCAAGGCACAGCGATTGAAATACATGGCCCCAACTCAGTCCCACAATGGGACTTCTGAGGCACATGCTTGAGCATCTTGCTGAATCGGGGCTTAACTGACCTATAAGCATTCAATTTGTACTCCTCCAGGCAAACTTCAGGAGCCAAATTGTATCTTCGGATGCAGGTGTCTGAAGTTCCTTTGCCAATGGGAGTTGTGCAAATACTCCTTCAAAAGCAGAATTTGGCCTTAATCAAGGCCCAAATAAGTGGGGGACTGGATTTGAATGTGACGTGATGGACCATAATGCTCAGCTCCTCCATGCATAAAGCCTGCTGGAAGGGCTTCTCACCTCTGCCCCTCTGTCCTGCCCTGCAATCCAGTGACAATAGATATAAATAGGTTTCAGAGTAGCAGCCGTGTTAGTCTATATTCGCAAAAAGAAAAGGGGTACTTGTGGCACCTTAGAGACTAACCAATTTATTTGAGCATGAGCTTTCGTGAGCTACAGCTCACTTCATTGGATGCATTCAGTGGAAAATACAGTGAGGAGATTTATATACACACAGAACATGAAAAAATGGGTGTTATCATACACATTGTAAGGAGAGTGATCACTTAAGATGAGCTATTACCAGCAGGAGAACCGGGTGCGGGGGGGAACCTTTGTAGTGATTATCAAGGTGGGCCATTGCCAGCAGTTAACAGGAACGTCCGAGGAGCAGTGGAGGGTGGGGGAAATAAACATGGGGAAATAGTTTTACTTTGTGTAATGACACATCCACTCCCAGTCTCTATTCAAGCCTAAGTTAATTGTATCCAGTTTGCAAATTAATTCCAATTCAGCAGTCTCTTGTTGGAGTCTGTTAGATATAAATAGCAGCAGTAAAGGAAATAGTATCATCATGCTGTCACCAGGAATGTTAGCTGACATTCGTTTTGAGCCTGTACGAGTGGGTCACAAAACAGAGCCTCATCCTGCAGATGGTTCATGTGTAAAATTTCCATTGATTTCAATGGAACACCTGCAAGGCTGGGCCCATACTATCTGTGTTTCCACTGACTTTCTGCTTTTTGATTCACCAAATAAATCCCCCAGAACTGAAGCATTTAAACTTAGTGTATTTCTTGTTTGGTCATAGCATATAAATCTGTCATTCTTCCTGCCTAATTAGATAGAGTGCAAACTAAAACAATTTCAATTTGCTGTTATATTTTATTCTACACTTAATCAGTGCTTCTTGTTTGTCTCTAAATTGCCACATAAATACAAATTAAATGCCATGACATCTCTTTTTGGGACTCAGTCAAATACTTTCCGGTTAATTTCTCTCTTACAGCAAGATTAGGATCTTGGATATATGATTGCATATTTGTCACACTTCATGTAAAATCATCTACAGCGTATCCATGCGCAGATTCAGCAGCTAATATGATAATGCACTCCTCCTCTCCTATGTAGTGACAAGCACTTTTTCAATACTAAGCAAATACTTAATGATGATATGTCTCCATCTGCTGATTGTGAGATCAGAATCAAGTTCTAAGTCTGGCACCTGCGGAAGGAAATAAGGCCATTTGGGAGTAATACTACTTGTGTGATTCCCCATTCTCTCCTTTTTCCTCCTCTCTTTCTCCATCTCACAGGGATCCTTTCTGAGCAGTATCTTATAGTTCCAGCAGAACAGCTGGCTCCTGCATTCATTGTAATTTCCACTCCCCAGCAGATGCATACTGTGATTTTTGGCATTTCAGAGAGGCTTGAGGTTCATCACAAGACTAATGGGTGAACATCAACAATTTAGGCTTTCAGGGTGGAGGGCTACAGCGTTTCCAGGATCTGACTATCTGACAAGCAGATGCCTCTTCTGCTCATCAGAAAATAACCATATGATGCCATGTTGGCCAACAGTCAACTCTAGAAATAGACAAATGCTAAAAGAAATCTCTGCCGATGTTCACTTGAGTTTGTAAACGTATTCGTGTCCCTTTTGTGCTCATTCTCCACAGAGATTGAAGGTTACTGGCGCAAATGTTTGTAAAAAGTGGATTTCAAAACCTTGTGCACAAACATTTGCAGAAATGGAATTTTAAGTTTGCCCACTCTGGAAGGAATTCAGCATTCATTCAACCAGGTGTCAAAAAGAATACCATGCGACTTTTGTGACTGCTCATAGCTCGCCGGGCCAGCTAAGGTGATGAGCAATGAATATTGGATACCCAGAGATCATCAGTATTTTTTAAAGGTTTTCAAAACCGTTCTTGAATAACTTAATCACAATTTGCTCATAGCTATTTTGCAAGAAAACAGGATGAATATAACAACCTATTTGCTCAGCTCTAGTTACTTCTCAGAGCTGCAGCCCCATCTCCTTTACAAAGAAAGCAGACTAGACCAAGCACTTCTGTAGATTTCAGCTGCGGCAGTACAGCACGGGCAGTCCGTCATTTAGGAGATATGTGAGATACCACAGTTATTCCATCTCCTAAACACAGACTAATCTGATACTGTGGTGTTTTGGATACCACTGTACAATGAGAGAAATGGAGTACCAGACCTTTGAGTCCAGAAGGGGTAGCTTGAGAGGCTGGTCACCCTGCTCCAAGTAACCAAAGCAGACACTGAGTGAGAGGAAGATGGTTGCAGAGAACAGATAGCATGAGGACCTACAGGGCTAGAACCTGGGTTTGCTGGTCCCTCAGCTACTGCTGTATTCATGTCACCATCCAGTAGCTCCAGCAGAGCAGCAATCGATGGGCCTGAGCCTTGTGGGGCCCAGCACTACAGGCTGAACTGGCCACAAAGGATCTGACTGTCAGTGCTCCCAAGGTCCTGGCTTCCAACTCCAGCTCTGACCCTTAACCCTGGTTCTTTGCTTCTGGTTCTAGCTCTGGCCCAACTCCAGCTTCACCCATTAGACTTGACCATCCATGCCCTGGCCATGAGAAATAGTATCTTGGAGGGGAAGGCATAGAAAAACCCAGCCTATTATTCCTTTAAGGGCCCGGGAGCAGGAACCTTGTTGAGTGCATGGGACAAAACTCACCTATTTCCTAGCCAGCCCAGATAGGTGTTTGGGGGGTATTAGACCCACTTGGGAAAAATTAAGGGAGTGGTCAGACAACTGGGTGGGTGGATCTCAATAGAAGTCTCCAAGCCCAGTTAAGGGGGAGCTGCTGAAGCCAACTGATAAGAGCCCAGAAAAAGGAAGAATTCAGCGAGCACGCAACCTTTAAGAGGAAGGCTGTGAAGCCCTGATCTAAAGGGGTGAGTTTGTGGGCCCCAGAGGCCAGGACTCCGATGATACAGTCTAGAAGGAGGGCTCTGAAGCCCTGATCTAAAGGGATGAACTTGCAGGCTGAGGAAACTAGGACTTGAACCACACAGCCCCTGAATTAGCAGCAGATAAATGGGGCCTCACTTTGGGAAGTGGGACCTATGAAGAATAAATTAGAGCCCAAGAAAGGGGGAACATGACTTTAAAACCATTGTTGTGAGTGGATTATTTTTGGAAGCCTCAGGGAAACTGAGGCAGGGTGCCTGCAGGGCCACCCCAGGCCACAAGGGGATGCCCTGGGATGGCACAGATGTACAGTGAGCATTAGCAAATGTTGATTTTCTACAGGTGACCACAGTCTGTAGTAGAGATGTAGCTGTTAATCCTTGATAACAAAATGTTTCCCTAAGTACATTGTTCTGTTCAATCTAACGCCTCAGATTTAAGGAGACATGTTCAATGCCAAATGTTTCCTAAAACATTAAGATGAATTCTGCACTCTTTGCTGAGTTTGAACACAGTCACTGAGGCAGACTCTCATGGCATATCAGTGGCGTGACAGAAATCCAGAGTTGGAGCACAATTTTCAGTATGTCGCTTTTTTACCTCCCCTGCACCCCCATTCTCTGTGCTTTTCAGTTCTCCGCGATAATTCGTCATGGCTGGTTACATTGGCACATCATGTTCAATTTATCACTGAGAAGCAAAATGAGAGATGATTCGACAAGTTTGGGAAATATTTGAAACTGAACTAACGGCTAAGACACGGCACTGAGCTAGAGGGCAGACGGGACAGCTCTGTTTGAAGGCAGTCCAGTCGCTGTGTCACTGCTCAGGAAGGTCAAGCGTGTGTGTGCTCCTCTCTCTAGTGGGGGTCAGGAGTTCCATGCAACATGGGGTCAGCTTCCACCAACTCCAGTGGCTACAGCTGCACTATCCACAGCCCTGAGATCCAGTGTGGAGGAGTGGGGGGAAAGGGCCTCCATCCCTCCCCACATCAGAGCTAGTCCCCAAATACAACAGCTCCTATTATGCTTCTCCCCTACTCAGGGGACAGAACGAAAGCAATGGATCCTTGTGATCTCTCCCTTCCTTGCATATAGACAGGTTTCAGAGGAACAGCCGTGTTAGTCTGTATTCGCAAAAAGAAAAGGAGTACTTGTGGCACCTTAGAGACTAACCAATTTATTTGAGCATGAGCTTTCGTGAGCATCTGATGAAGTGAGCTGTAGCTCACGAAAGCTCATGCTCAAATAAATTGGTTAGTCTCTAAGGTGCCACAAGTACTCCTTTTCTTTTTCCTTGCATATAGTGTGTGCATCATCCGGCCATCGATTTTACCTCTTTGTTGTGAGACCATTTTAATCACCAATGTAATAGAAAATCACTCCGGGTAGATATGTCTGCCTGTAGGAACTGGAGTCTGCATGGATGGTGCAGGGAGTGGAATCTTTCTGCTTTGCTTCTTAGTATTTATCAAAGATTTAGGTTTTTTAAAAAAACAAAACAAAACCCTCAGTGGTAATCTTTTTAGGGGTAACTCTGTTTTAAAATATTATTAAATGTAGATTGTAATGTGATATGAAAACTATTCTGTAGCTGAAAAGAGAACTGATGTGAGATTTACTACAGCATGTTAATGGAACCAGGGGAGTGAAGTGAAAGTCTTCTCAGGGCTGGCCCCACAACATGGGATTACTCATGTGCCTAAGAATATACACATGCTTAAATGCTTTGCCGGATCGGGGTTTATGTGGATAACCAGCATACCCAGTAAATATTACAAAGAAACAAGTGGTTTGGAAGGGATATAAATCATCCTGCTTCAAATCCAATCTCTGACGATAGGGGTGAGAAAGAAACTTTCCCTGGGCCCAGATTATCCCATACCTGCCTGTGCTGTAGGAGTCTTGTGTAAACCCTGTGGAGTGAAGATCTAGAGGGGAAGAAGCTCTCTATTGGTGAACAGGGGGAAGTATGGGTTACAGAAAGAGAGTTTCATTTGCATAAGCTTTCTACCCAGAATTCCTTTCAGAGCCATCATAATTGTACACAAACTCAGAATTGGTTGGGTTATGATACTGCACTGAGGCCCCTATATCTATCAGTTAAATAAAGCTGAACTCACTATACTGGGGTTATGTGGTGGAGCCTCAGAACAGGACCAGGTGGCACTTTCCAATGGCCTGGAGACATGAGCAGATGGAGAAGGGGGAAGTGATGTGGTAAAGGGATGTTTGCCTACTGGATGTTCACATAGGCAGGTGGGGAAACTCAGTTAACAGACTTTTGCCAAAGTTACCATGGGAGGATGTTTTACTTGTCATTTATTTAGAGGTATGGTTGCTGTGCTTTCCCAAGTTGATGTTCTGTTCGCTTTTCACCTAATAAAACATTCCTTTTTTCATACACAGACTCAGTGCTTGCAAGTGGGGAAGTGTTGCCTATTAAGGACACTCAGGGACGGTATTTAGTAACCTTAGAAACTCTGGGTGGGGGCTCAAGCTAGTGGGGTTTGTTACTTTTATGAATGACTGTTAGAGAGCTTATTCCTTCACTCTCCCACTTCCCTGGTCCTTCTCGCATGAACAGAGAGCAACAATACCCGAAGTCCGAAGGTGCAAACAATTCGATGTTTATTGAGGTGAACTTCCAGCAAGCTTAAATACAAGTTCCTTTTCCCTTATTTTCGAATCCCAACTTACTTCCTGTTTGCCCCTAATTTATATAGTAATATTCTTAGCTATACCTTAACCAATCATTCTACTGAAATTTAACTAACCAATCCTAATATATTGTAACATGATTAGCTAACCAATTATATCCCACCACCTTAATTAGTTTACACCCAGCAAAATTAATTATACAGCAGACAGAAACAATCACAGAACCAGACAGAGACCATGCCAATAAACAATAGCAAAGTGGGAACTATAATGACAAAACAATACAGAAGTGAGGATTTCACAACTACATTTATGAAGACATAAGAGTTTCCCAGCTGTGTCTATTGATAAGTGAGTTCTTACCAGACAGAAAACTATCAACCTCAATTTCCTTTTACATCTTCTAGGCACTTCCCTTTCTCTGAAGGTGATAGGAATACAATCCTGTCCTGATAGTGCCTAACAGCCCAATAGCACCTTATTTCAATGTGACTAGTTTGGAATGTGAGGATGTGACTGTTCGCTTCCTAGCTTATGGCTACGTCTGCTGCTTAGCCAAAGGCCTTAGCCTAAGAACAGGGCCTCAGACTGTCACAGTGAGAGAAGGCCCTTACACCAGCAGACAGTGATTTTGATTCTTTCTTTTATACCTCTAACTAGCCAAGTGATAAGAATACACCTAAATTCTTAAAGTACAGGCCTTTACAGACAGGTCTGAATATCTATATCCTAACAATGACCCTTAGCTATTTGAACCGGGCAGGAGGGTTAGAGTTGTAATCTGGTGCTGGCCACTGTTGGTGATGTGACACTGGGGTGGCTCACTATGGCACTTCCTATGTTCTTATGAATTTGTAGTTTTCAAAAAACTACAGAGACCAGGGCACCGAATGAGTCTACTTTATATCAAAAGGCTGAAGAACCACTTGCCTCCATTTTTTGCCATAATTCTTTGGCCAAGAGAAGACTTGATGAATACTGGACACTCCAAAAAATGGAGTTAAAACCTATTATAACTTTTACTTCAGTGAGGCTCTGGTGGGCACAAGGATCTGCCTGCATGGCCCAGCTTTCAAGAGCAGGGCCAATGTCATCAGAGCTTTGACCAAAGGAGCTTTGCTTGTGTTCAGAAAATAGAGCGGGGCTGACCTAGCAACATCTGGCTCCTAATCTCAATGTCGGCATTCAGGCCTGGGAGTCACTGCAGCACTCTGGGTCCAGAATCCAAACCAAAATGGGGAAAGTGTCACCAGATTAGATAGATAATAGGACAGAAAATATCATGTTGCCTCTATATAAATCCATGGTACGCCCACATCTTGAATACTGTGTGCCAATGTGGTTGCCCCATCTCAAAAAAGAGATATTGGAATTGGAAAAGGTTCAGAAAAGGGCAACAAAAATGATTAGGGTTTGGAACGGTTTCTGTATGAGGAGAAATTAATAAGACTGGGACTTTTCAGCTGGGAGAAGAAACAGCTAAGGGGAGATATAATTGAGGTTTATGAAATCATGACTGGTGTAGAGAAAGTACATAAATGTTGTTTACTACTTCTCATAACACAAGAACTAGGGGTCACCAAATGAAATTAATAGGCAGCAGGTTTAAAACAAATAAAAGGAAGTATTTATTCACACAGCATGCAATCAACCTATGGAACTCCTTGCCGGGGGATGTTGTGAAGGCCAAGACCATAACAGGGTTCAAAAAAGAACTAGATAAATTCATGGAGGATAGGTCCATCAATGGCTATTAGCCAAGATGGGCAGGAATGGTGTCCCTAGCCTCTGTTTGCCAGAAGCTGGGAATGGGTGACAGGGGATGGATCACTTGATGATTACCTGTTCTGGTCATTCCCTCTGGGGCATCTGGCACTGGCCACTGTTGGAAGACAGGCTACTGGGCTAGATGGACCTACGGTCTGACCCAGTATGGCCATTCCTAAGTTCTAATAGCTGTTCTTTTGAAGCTTCTACTGTTTCTGCCTCCCTCAGGGTCTCCACTCACCCCATCTGGGTTGCATTCAATCCGGCCAGCTGGCAGGCTCCACCAGGGGTATTGTCATAAATATAAAGGGAAGGATAAACACCTTTAAATCCCTCCTGGCCAGAGGAAAAACCCTTTCACCTGTAAAGGGTTAAGAAGCTAAGATAACCTTGCTGGCTCCTGACCAAGATGACCAATGAGGAGACAAGATACTTTCAAAGCTGGAGGAGGGGGAAACAAAGGGTCCTCTTTCTGTCTGTGAGATGCTTTTGCCGGGACCAGAGCAGGAATGCAGTTCAGAACTCCTGTAAAGAGTTAGTAAACAATCTAGTTAGATATGCGTTAGATTCTGTTTTGTTTAAATGGCTGATAAAATAAGTTGTGCTGAATGGAATGTATATTCCTGTTTTTGTGCCTTTTTGTAACTTAAGGTTTTACCTAGAGGGATTCTTTATGTTTTGAATCTAATTACCCTGTAAGGTATTTACCATCCTGATTTTACAGAGGTGATTCTTCTACTTTTTCTTTAATTAAAATGCTTCTTTTAAGAACCTGATTGATTGTTTTTTCCATTGTTCTTAAGATCCAAGGGTTTGGGTCTGTGTTCACCTATGCAAATTGGTGAGGATTTTTATCAAGCCTTCCCCAGGAAAGGGGGTATAGTGCTTGGGGGGATATTTTGGGGGAGAGACGTTTCCAAGTGGGCACTTCCCCTGTTATTACTATTAGACACTTTGGTGGTGGCAGCGTTTAACCTAAGTTGGTAAGAATAAGCTTAGGGGGTCTTTCATGCAGGTCCCCACATCTGGACCCTAGAGTTCAGAGTGGGGAAGGAACCTTGACAGGTGTACAGACTGTCCACTCACTTTTTGGTGGGGATTGCCCATGACAGGCTGCCCAGTCCCCAGACCAACAGATATCTCTTGGGGATAGGATGGGAGTTGTGCTAGAAGGTCCAACACATACATACATGGGGCAACAGGCAGTGGTACCTTGTATTCCTTCATTAGAAATATGCATTCTAGGAAGAGCTGCAAGTTTCCCCTTTAGTTTTTTTGAGATTCTTTTGTATAAATAGGAAATTAAAACACAAATTGTTTGCTATACGAAGATGTGGCACTAATGAGACATAATAAAAACAGGTAGGAACATAATAGAAAAATAAGTTCTGCATAAAAATCTTTCCCCCAGACTGAAACATTCTGAGAGGAGAGTGCATCTCTCCTGTGAGGCAGTGGTTAGAATGTATGTGTATCACATACATACACTGCTGTGGATGCCAAGCACTGATCCTCTTGACCCCTCAAAACACATACACATAAAGCAAGATGCACATCTGTGCATCTGATGAAGTGAGCTGTAGCCCACGAAAGCTCATGCTCAGATAAATTGGTTAGTCTCTAAGGTGCCACAAGTCCTCCTTTTCTTTTTGCAGATACAGACTAACACGGCTGGTACTCTGAAACCTGTCAATAAAGCAAGTGATTACTGACTGAGGCCGTACTTACAGAGAAACAAAACCTATCTTAAAGAAAAAGATGTCACTCATCTATAAATTGCCTGTAATTAATTAATGACACCCAGGCCTCAGAAGGCATGTGAATATCCTCTAAGAAAACCTTATGTTCCCTGGGGAGAACAGGTACATTCAGAAAATCAGATGTTAAAAGCCAAAAGGCATGCTCTAAATGAAACTCTTTCTTTCCAGCCTGGCATTGAATGCGGAGAGAGACTGATCTCTAGTGGTTAAATCCAGAAACTGCATTCAGCTTGAGAAAGCTCTTTACAGCATATTTTCTAAAAGCCAGAGCAGTTGCTATAAGACAAAAATAACCCCTCTTCTCCTTAATAGAATACATGTTCAGCACGTTAGCCTGTGTGCCATTGCTCGCATTGTGCAGGTAACTAATTAAAACATAAAATAGGCTGTTTAAAAAAATAAGAATTACAAAGGAGAGGGTTAGGTTCTTACATGTTGGCCGCTGTTTTGAAGGCACAAATACCAGGTACGTGGAACTGGGTGGTGCAGTTTTCCACCGATTACAATCAAGGCCAGGTTAAGAGCAGACTGAAAATTTGCCCCTTAGTCTCTTTAACAGACAACACAAATGTACCAATATATATTTTACCTTAAACAGAAGTAACACCTTTCCTATCACATAATGTATTTCTTGGAACGTAGTTGATGACAGAACATCAGGGCTGGCTGAAAATCAGGATTTTGCATGAAAACTTTTGGAATAATAAATGAAAGAAATATTTTGATTTAAGTCATTTTCTTGGAAATCTATTTTTCGTAAAAAAAAAATAAAAAAAAAATAAAAAAATCTCGTTTCTATTCCAAATGAAAAAAATGCTTTTCCAGTGGTGTTTTTTTCTCTAAATTTTCCCTTCTCTCATGACCCTCTTTCCCCGCCCCCCAGGATAAAGAGGGGGGAAAGGAAAGAAGAAACCCAAAACTGAAAACCAAAATATTTTCATTTTGGTTTAGAAACAGAATTTTTTCTTTCACTTTGAACAAAAATAACCAAACAATACAAAAATTTTCCACAAGAAATGCTTATATTGTTTGAAAAGGGCATTTTTAGTGGGAAAAATGCCACTAAAGAAAAATAGAACCAGCTCTTTAAAGCATGCATGTTTTTAGTCCTTACCCAAACCATTCCTAATGAGATATGCACCAAAATGTTAAGGCCAGAAGAGACCATAATGGCCCTCTAGTTTTATCTTACATAATACAGTCACAGAATGATGCTAAATAGTTCTTGTATCAAGTGATTCCTGCATAACTTCCAGCTGAACTAGAGCAGGGGTGGGCAAACTTTTTGGCCCAAGGGCCACATCTGGGTGTGGAAATTGTATGATGGGCCATGAATGCTCACGAAATTGGGGATTGGGGTGCGGGAGGGGGTGAGGGCTCTGGGGTGGGGCCGGAAATTAAGAGTTCAGGGTGTGGGAGGGGGAGCTGGACTGGGGCAGGGGGTTGGGATGCAGGAGGGAGTCAGGGGTGCAGGCTCTGGGCAGTGCTTACCTCAAGCAGCTCCTGGAAGCAGCAGCATGTCCTCCCTCCAGCTCCATGACCAGGTGGCTCTGTGCACTGCTCCGTCTGCAGGCGCCACCCCTGCAGCTCCCATTGGCTGCAATTCCTGGCCAATGGGAGCTGGGGGGGGGGTGGCACTCAGGGTGGGGTCAGCGTGCAGAGCCCCTTGGATGCCCCTATGTGTAGGAGCCGGACGAGGGATATGCTGTTGCTTCCGGGAGCTGTACAAGCCCCAGACCCCACTCCCCAGCAGGAGCTCGAGGGCTGGATTAAAACATCTGAAGGGCTGGATGTGGCCCCCCGGACCGTAGTTTGCCCACCCCTGAACTAGAGCATATCTTTTGGAAAGTCATCCAATCTTGACTCAAAGACTTCAAGTGATGGAGAATCCACCATGTCCCAGGTAAACTGTGACAGTGGTTAATTACCCTCCTGTTAAAAATGTGTGTGTTATTTCTAGTTTGAATTTGTCTAAATTCTGCTTTCATCCATTGCATCTTGTTATGCCTTGACTGCTAGATTAAAGAGTTCTCTATCAGAAATTTTCTCCACGTGTAGTTACTTATAGACTGTGAGCACATCACCTGTTAACCTTTTCTTTTCTCTTCTTTTCTTTTCTTCTTTCTAATGAACTGGTCACCCCCACTCACCTTTTGCTTCAATTCTTGAACTACCCTGGCTCACATTTTCAAAAGTGACTTATGATGTTTGGATACCCAGTCTGAGTCTCCATAGCCTAGATTTTCAGTGGGCGGGTGATCAGCACTTTATGAAAATTAGTCCCCTTTGCTGTGCCTCTGCTTTGATACCAGGGGAAAAAAATGGAGGAACCCAAAATCACTAGTGGCTTTTGAAAACTTTTGAGCTCTTTGGCTTGATCTCTTTGGTGTGACTCAGATTCCTGCCTTCATATATAGGTCACACGCATTGAAAAGTGATTGCATTCTCTGGGATTTACTTGCAACACGTGTCATTACCCCAGTGTACTTCTGAATATTCCCCTTTTTTTTAAAATGCTCACATTAAAAAAATTACATGAGTTGTAATTTTTGTCCTTTTTTTAAGTTGGCTTTGACATGCATAAATAAGTACTTTACAGGCTGTACATAAGACCCATTGGAATCGCTGGGAGAAATCAGTTCTGTCTCAGAGTTCTGGCCCTGGGTAGAATTTTTAGGAGAATTTACAACAACAACAAAATAAAAGTAATTAGTATCAACTTAAAAGAAATATTGGAAGTCTTGAGAGAAATGGATTTCCATTAAGTTGTGATGTATAAAACACAAAAATATAGAAACACCACTTTGTTCACATGCTGTAAGTGACTCTAACTTACCTGACTATTTCTGTTGACAAGTGCTTGAAAACGAACAAACTCTTAGAAGTGCATCCTGACACTGATTTAGTCCACACCTATCTTTAATCAAGTGGGGTTTTTAAATTAGCTGATAAAATAACAATAGTGGTATCATGTATATTTGTATATGATTCATTAGCAGCCATTACTTAATGTTGATTGATGAACTTTTGCAAAACTCAGGGAAAAAGACTGGGAAGAGTTCAGAAAAATATGCCTTCATCTATAGCTCTCACATGAAATAGCAAACCAATTTTCCCCAAATAATTAGGAAAGAAATGTATTAATCCTTTATATTGTAGTATGCTTCATGCCGCAGTGCTCTGCACACAACCTTGATACCATATAAGCCAATTTAAGTACGTAAGTGCCTTGGGGCAGGGACTATGTTTTTATTCAGTGTTTGTACAGTCCCTAGCACTATGGGGTCCCAGCCCATAACTGGGACTTCTAAGTGCTACCCTATACAAATAATAAACAAGATCACTGAAAAAGCAGCCATTTCCACAGTGGGGGGGGGGGGCTGAGTAGCAGCCAATCAACACATTGCAATGTGGAGAAAAGTTGGCAAAGAACACGAATTCTTGCAAAAGACTGGATTGTTAACAGTGCTCAGCATTGGTCCAACCCTACTCCCATTGAAGTCAATGGTAAGCTTCCCATCAACTTCAGCCAGAGAAGAGTTAGGCCAATGGTGAGCATTTTTGAAAATCCCATCCTCACTATCCACCCAGAGCAGACAGCATGTCTGGGGCCAGATCCTGTCCTGGGGTGAAGTCATTGGAGCTATGCCAGCTTACACCAGTGGAGGAGCTGGTCTAGTCTTTAAGATATCATTCAAAATGCCTCCACATCGTGAACTGCTTGAGACTCTATTTATCTACTTTGGAAGGGTGAGTTTGTCTTGGTGGGATTTGAACCCGGGGCTCCAAGGAATTTAGCTATTCCTACCCAGTGCTAAAACCATTAACCCTTCCTCTCCAGCAAAGGCAAAGCTGGTTTTCTAAATAGCTTTTGCATAGGGGTGAAATGGCACCTTCTAGAGAGCTTAAACAGTTTTCCACTGTATCCATCCACCCTGTAATCTACCAGCAGATAGGGCAGGGAGACATTCCAGGCAGGCCAGCTGGGCATGTAAATGCCTTAACGTATGGCATACAGGCTTTTATGGGACTGTCAGTATAGCAGAGCAATGGACGGCAAATTTAAATTTTGCATGAGTTGGCAGATATACAGTAGGCTATGCCATTACCTGGTCGGATAAAGGCTCCTAGAGTTCTCATGGGAAACACACTGGAATTTATAGCACAGATTCCCTTATCTTAAAATGCTGCAATAACTGTTTTGGTGTAGGTGGTTGTGCAACGCTTCCATCTTCCGCAAAACGAAAGCACAAAACTACATAGAAATACCCCATCCATTTTATTGCCTCTTCTGCCACTTTTTGATGAGTGCTGTCTCTCTGTCTCTCATACACACACACACGCACGCACGCGCACTCGTGGGGAAATACGTCCCCAAAGTCTCATTTGGATTCGGAAAGTGCTAGTTTCCCAATCCCCTGCAGTGAGAGAGACTGTGTGTACGCGTGAGAGAGACCGCGCTTGCTGCAAGTGGGAGGAACTGGGAGGCATCTTAAACAGGGCTGATGTCCGTGGCATTTTAAAAGCAACCCTGCATGTTTGCTGTCCACTTCAAAGCAGGTCTGCACATTTTGCTGCTGGCCGTCGCTATTGTGTCTCCAGCAGCCAACACTGAAAGCATTTGCTGCCTTGTGACAAAGGAGCATCTCAACATGCTTCAGGCCATAAAACGCCTTAGGCAAGCACCCTACTGCAGGCCAGTTCCTGCCTCCCTCTGTAAACACTCGCTCACCAGTGTAAATGAGGAATAACTCCATGGCATTACACTGGCAGAAAACCAGCTCAAAGGAAACCCTTATTCTTGCAAGATGCTGAACAGAATCCTCTGATTCGGGGCCTAATTCTTCTGACCCTGATATGTTTGAAGAATAATTTAGTATGCAAAGATGGCAGCTTAAGGTCAGGGAGTATAAGGTGGGCAAAGATGTTTGGTGGTTATTATAGGTCAGTGACGTTCAACCTTTCCAGAACAAGGACTCCCCTCCCCTGCCCCTTCTCCCAGGCGTCGCCTCCCATGGAACAATTCAGGAGAGACCGGCTTGGTCACAGCTCCATGGCTGTTGTTAAAGTAGAGATGACGTTTTCCTATTCGACGCTCACCCAGACTAGAGGGTCAGGTTTAGGGATATTCTTGTGCCTGTTTCAAATGGTTTCTTGTTCTAATCTGACAGTGATGCCAACTAACTAGAAATCTTTTACTTACTTATTTGGCTGTTACCATGAAGTCAAAATGAATGTTATGGGCTAGATTTTCATGACTTAAAGAGCGAGGGCATTTCTACAAAAGGCCCTATTGCCTACATGCCTCTGCTGTACAAACGGTCTCTGTGGACTCTTAACCTAGGCACCGGAGCTGATTCTGTGCTCACTCACACCAGTGTAAATCCAGAGTAACTCCACTGAAGCCAAGGGGAGGTACACCAGTGTAAAAGTGATGTGAGATCTGAATCAAGTGACTGCATTAGCTGGTGTTGGACATTTGTTCTTGCACAAAGCCATATTTTTGATTAAATAGTATGAGTGAATAGCAGAAAGAACAATGAAAACAATGTCATATACGGAGGGCATGTGATGGGAGAGAAATGCGTAGGGAAGAATAAGTCTAAAGCTATTGGGCCAGATTTTCCTGTGACTCCCACCACAGGTTTTACTGTCATGTAACACCGCTGACTTCTGTCGAGTTGCTTCTGAGCACATCAGGGTAGCTGGCACTTCCATGAAAGATCGTGAGGCTCGAGCCATCTCCCTGGTGCATCCAAAAACGTGATGCAGCATAGCCCCCCACCCTCCTTGAGGCCTCTCTATTTGCAGGCACATTTTACACTCATGGAACTTCTGCTCACACTCTGCCACACTGAATTGTCAGAGCAAATCCAATAACTTATGCCCCCTGCTACCTGATCTGGGCTTGCAAATTTCGCCTGCAAGGAGGGAGGTTCTGGCCAGTTTATAGTCACTAGCATTTCTAAGAAGCAGGTTCTTTTGCTGAATGAACCCCCGCCCATTTCTTCCAATGGTGCTTATAATGCCTACATGCTTGGGAGTAAAGCAAAACCATTGGCTTTAACATATTTCCGTCTTTATTTTTGTGCTATAAGATCAATTTCACAAACTTTTCTAGGTAGGCTGATTGCCAGCATCAGGAAGAGCGTAGTAAATTAATTATAGATGTATGTTAAATTACTTTAATTACCACCCTCCATTCTGGGATGGGCTCCCGCAAGCAGGAAGACTGATGAAACCGCATTTTTATATAGCCCACTGGTAGTGGACATTTTTACTCGACTGGCACTGTCGTTTCTGAATTCAGGAAAGCTGGAGCTGTGTTTCAGGAAGCCCAGGGCCAATCTAACATAAACATTGTAAGAGTATTGTGGCTAAATATACGCACTAAAATTTGAGCTATCCATCTTGATTCTAATATTGGCACCCCTTAATGGAGTATATGGCTACAAGCCCCTAAACTTATACATCAAATACAAAATATTAGAATCTAAATAGTGTTTACAAGTTGACTAGAATATTTAGACATCATTCAAGAAACCTGGTTAGCTAACTAAGCATTATTTCTATAGACATGCCCAAGACATAGCAGCTAAAAACTGAATCAGCTATGAAAGAAATCCATGTACATTTTTCCTTCGTTCCCCTTTATATTAAACTTGGCAAAGGGTATTTTCTAGGGAGACATGACCAGATGGAGTTAATAACCCTCAGCTGACTTTCAGGCTATCCGCTCTTCACAGGCAGTCATTAATCCCCAGGAACTATCCTATTCTATAATTTTCTATTAAAATCAGTACATTACATTATCACCAACCCTAATTACTAGCTTTAGATACACTTCACAAGGCAAGTAAATTAACTACAGTGTAGTTAGGTTGCAATTACAATCCAGTTACAGTACTGTCCTAATCCTTGTTACATGTGATTACCACTAACTCCTATAAGTGGAAGCGGTACTTAATAGCTGAATTACTTAGTATTATCCCTCCAGTTTCATACCATAATGTAACTATACTGTATTTAATGTACCTGTATTTAGTTTATCCAAACTTGTGAATGACTGAGCTAATTTTACATTGAGCAATTTACTTAGTCAATATAATTGATTATTTATAAATGTTTTAAAATAAACTGAGTAGAAATATTTTACTTGCAATAAGAAAATCAGAAAAGTTAATACGTTATGAAGAATTTAGGCCAAGACTGGAGGACATCATAGAAAAATGTGAGAGATGAGCCTAGCTAGCAGTATAGACTTTGAGCACTGCATGGTGTCTTCCTCAGAAGACATAGATGTTTAAATGAAGATTTAATGGTGGGTCAGCTGCGGAATGAGCACCTAACAAAGTTTGGGCAAATCAATCTTGCCACATTCAGGGCATATTTCAAGACCCTCCTCTTCAGTAACCCATCCTGATGTGTATATACTACTAATCTCAGCCTATATTTACTATTAATGTATCATGACTAAGATTTTCAAGAGAGTCTAGGAAAGAGCCAGTGAGTTATAACACTGCTCCCCTCTTGTATGGCTAAACACTGGTGGCCAGATTGACCCAGAGAGATGTGATGTAGACCCAGAAATAAGGGTACCCAGAATTAGAGGCCACTTTAGCAAAATGTGTGGCTCAGTGAACAAGAGCCTGCACCCTGTGAAAACAGGCTCTTAAAGATAGTATATGTTGGGCAGCATAAATGGAGGTACCTGAAATCACGCCGGGTACGTGGTATTATAACTAGCTAGCTCTTGGAATAGGTCGCTGTTTGACTATGGTAAAATGGATAACTTGTTTGCACATCATTCAGAAGCCCCACAAAGCTTTATCCCACTCACAACACAACAGGAAGGTCTCGCTCCTGGTCTTCATTTATCACCACATGTAATTAAGAGAAAATGTATCTTCTCTATTAGCTTCTTGAATGAAACGCAAAGACTCATTCATCTTCAACATATCAACTTGCTAACACTTTTGCCAGAGAGAATAATGACACGCATTGTGGAGAACACAATCTGTCAGGAAGGAATATATTTTCTCCTAAGTCATTCTGCATCAATATACACCCCCTTACTCTTACTAGACTGGCTTGTGAGAGTAATGCTGGGGGAGCTACAAAAATTCAGTCACAGAGAGGAAGAAGAATGTGGCATCCCAAAGCTCATCCCTCAGAAACGAGGCCTACATCCGTGTTAAAAATCTCAGCTCATGAGCTGGAAACAAACCCTACATTTTTGAGGGGGTCACAGCCATAGGTCAGTCCCTTCAGTACCCTACTGCCCTATGCTTGTAAGAATAAATATGCATAGGTGTTCCCCACTCTCCTTGGAGTGCAGTCATTGTTTGGATTTCTCTGTACCCCAAGATGCTGTCAAAATCCATCAGTGGGAGGTAGCTATCTGCCTGCAGGACATGTATGGGCCTATGATCATAGTAGCTGAGCACCTCACAGTATTTTCATGCATTTATCCTGACATCCCTGTGAGGTAGGGTTGCCAACTTCATAATATTTAAGAACCGGACATGCCAGCAGGAGCTCCAGAAGCCCCCTGCTCCACCTCTTCCCCCTGAGGCCCCACCCTGCCCCATCTCTTCCCCCAAGACCCCACCCCTCATTCACTCCTCTTCTCCCTACCTCCCTGTCACTTGCTGCTTTCCCCTCCCCTCACTGCACCCCTGCCATGGTCAGGAACCGGGGCTGGGAGCTGCAGCTGTCCGACGCAGGTAGGAGGTGGCCCTGGCTGAGTAGGAGCAGGCGCAGGTCATGACCCAGCACCTCCCCACCTCCTCCACCTGCAGTAACCGGACTTTGGGTGTCCAGTTCGTACTACTGACCGGACACTGTCAGTAGGGTGACCAGACAGCAAGTGTGAAAAATCAGGATGGGGGTGGGGGGTTATAGGAGCCTATATAAGAAAAAGACTCAAAAATCAGGACTGTGCCTATAAAATCGGGACATCTGGTCACCCTAACTGTCAGGTCCCCTTTTTGACTGAAATTTCAGGTGAAAAATTGGACTCCTGGCCACCCTACTGTGAGGTAGGGCAATGCTGTGGTTCCCATTTTACAGATGGGGAGCGGAGGCACAGAGAGGCTTACGGTCACGCAGGATGTCTGAGGTACAACTCTGGTCTCTCAAGTCCCAGGCTACTCTCTAGCTGCTGGACCATCTTTCAGGAGAAAAGGACAAGGGGTTCCTTCAGGGATGGCTGTCAGCTGCAAAAGCTCTGTCAGCATGGCTCCTTCAGAGATGCATTCCTGTGGGAAGGGGTGCCAGTGGAAACCAAGAGTTGGCTCAGAGATGAAGCTTCTGCACGTGTGGATCTAACCTCCTGCTGTTCCTCCATGATCCACTGGGGATTGGGTGAGGGGGAGGAGGCAGCCAACCACCCTGATGAACTAATGGGGGAAATTTTGCAGATTTCTTCCTCTGTCATGCCTCTTTCATGATCAGGCTTTCAGCAGTTCCCTCCAGAGCTGTAGAAGGTGCAGAAAAGTTGTCCAAGAGCCGATGACAGATGCTGTGTTGTAAGGAGGATGTGGGGAAGGTCATCCTGGGCATTCTGAGAAACTTTGTGCTGATATAAAGGATGGTCAGCATTGATTATCAGCATTGATACTGAATTACACACAGATTAAAAATGTAAGAGGGTCATCTGTTCAGGAAGAGAATGCAAGCCCTGCCGCTACTAGTAGGAAACTTCTCCCCCGCAAACCTCACTTTTTCATTTCAGCTATCATTGCACAAGAAAGAGAAGGCCATCTATAATACAGCTTTAATATGTGCCAGTTTTAATCAGAATTAGATCCATAAAGCTCACTGATGCGTAAATGATTGTCTTTTCTCATAAATATACGGAATGCGATGATAAAAAAATGAAAAGTATGCTAATTGGGGGTGACTAGCCTGTCAAAAAGAGCGATACTCCCCTATCTTCTGGTCGCGAACCAAACGTTTTCATAGTAGAGCGTTTTGGCTGGAAGGCCTTGTGCTGACCATCTGCAAGTGCAAAAAGTAGGGCTGTCGCTTAATCGCAGTTAACTCACACGATTAACACAAAAAAATTAATGGTGATTAAGAGTTTGCAGCCGCAATGTAGTTACATTTGGCTAAAGGCACAGACATGCCATTGGTGGATTCAGTCCACAGCTTAGGCATGCTCTTGGATTCCTTGCTGCTGCTGAGCTCTCACAAGGCAGTATTCATGATTGATGCTTTCTGTCCTCTCTGACTGGCTAGGGGATGCTGTCCTATCCTAGCAAATGATGCCCATGCCTCAATCATTCACACCTGCATCACCTTTTGGCTGGACTACAGCAAAGTGATATATCTGGGCATGAAGCCTTCACATGGAAGAAACTCCAGCACACTGCAGTGCGTCTCCTCAACAGATAGGCTACTGCAAACTCATCAGACCCATCCTCTACTCGCTACACTGGCTTCCCATAGAATAGCAAATCACATTCAAGGCCTCAGTCCTTATCGTCAAAGTGCTCAAAGACCAGGATATCTCATACAGCCTAAAGCTCCAGGATGGGGACTGTGGTCACCAGCTTCACTACTTCAGCATAATGGAAATTGCTACAATTAGGATAAAGCTAGTATACTGAGTTTTCTCAGGGGGGCCGATCTGACATTGTGGAATGAACTCCCACAGGGGGGCATCACAAACCTCACCACTTTCCACTTCAAGTGCAAGGTGCATTTCTTTGACCTGCCTTCACTAACAAAACATATGGTGGGTGTGTGCATGGGTGTGTGTGTGTTAAAAAAAAAACTTACCAAAACACAACACTCTAGTGCACACACTTCTCCCCCCTGGAGATGATCAGAAAACAAACAATGTAACAGTCATAGCACTTAATGCATGACTGGAAGACTCTTAGGTCAGGGGTGGGCAAACTTTTTGGCCTGAGGACCACATCTGGGTATGGAAAGTGTGTGGCGGGCCATGAAAGCTCACAAAATTGGGGATTGGGGTGTGGGAGGGGATCAGGGCTCTAGCTTGGGGTGCGGGCTCTGGGGTGGGGCTGGAGCTGTGGGGTTTGCGGTGCAGGAGGGTGTTCCGGGCTGGGACAGAGGGGTTCAGAGGGCAGAAGGAGTATCAGAGCTAGGGCAGGAGGAGTATCAGAGTTGGGGCGCAGGAGGCAGACAGGGCTCCAGGCAGCACTTAACTCAAGCAGCTCCCGGAAGCAGCAGCATGTCCCTCACTCTGGCTCCTACCATGCACAGGCGCCGCCCCTGAAGCTCCCATTGGCTGCGGTTCCCAGCCAATGGGAGCTGTAGAGCTGGTGCTTGGGGTGGGGGCAGCATGCAGAGCCCTCTGGCTGCTGCTACGTGTAGGAGCTAGAGGGGGGACATGCGGCTGCCTCTGGGAGCCTTACGGAGCCATGGCATGAGTGGAGCAGGGCAAGCCCCCAACCCCGCTCCCCGGTGGGAGCGCGAGAGCCGGATTAAAAGGTCTGACGGGCCAGACATGGCCTGTGGGCTGTAGTTTTCCCACCCCTGGCTTAGATCCTATGGTGATGAACATGGTATAAGAATCTATTTCGAATAGAATATGTAAAGGCAAGACAATAGGGCATCAGGAACAGGGCTGGCTTGGAAAAGCATTAATCTGAACTTCACTTAAAACGGCATGTGGAAAAATTTGTTATCGTCCCATTGCTTATAAATGTATCATAAAATATTGACACCTGCCAATAACGTGATATCACACGACATGCCAGGTATGATTTTGGTGTCATTTGTATCCACTTTGATGCCATCAAATATAAATAATAATTAAATTATACCCATTATAAATGCCAAGGCAGATAGAGAGGTAGCAGTGGATGGCAAATAGGGCCTTTATTCCTGAGATATACTGCCATTATGGAAGGTGATGTTGCCATTGATGTATACTATACATTTAAACACTCACACTGGTTTCTGGTATGTCTAACTCTGCCTGCTCATATTTTATAATCAATGTTAACATCACTGCTGCGTGGCATGACAGTCATGCCTTAGCTAATTCTTATCAACCTGCACTTTCTGAATGCAGCCAAAGAAATCTGGTGTCAACTGCCATGGGGGAAAAAAATGGCCTTGTTGGCCAGTCTCTCGTGCAATGGCTACATAGTATTACACAAAATGATTGTATAGTTCAAATACACATGTAGTCAGGTTATGGAGGTACATACGGGAAGCTCGGCCTGCACCTGTTTAACATAACTAATATCTCTTCCCTTCAGCTTTGTTATGGAACATTTGGATTTGATTCACCCAACAGTTGCCTACCTTAAAAGGCGCGCAAACACATTTCTTTTTGCTTGTGCATGGGCTGCTAAAAAGCCTCTTCCCTTTCCTAGGCTTTAATATATCTCTGTCACATTCGCCGGTGTGCACAACGAGCGGTAAACGTACACCCTTTTTATTTACAAAACCAGACGCCGGCTGAATGGACATTGCTACCAAAGCTCTCCGGTCAGCAGCCCAGGAACGCACGGCCACCGACAATGGAGTACCCATGGGGACAGCACGTGAAGAAGAATCAGGAACTCCAGCCTTCTGTGCTGGCTCAACAAGAAAGTCTTGCTGAACCATTTTGTTAACTAGCGACCATTGACGCCATCTTGGCTGGCATTTTGCTTCAGACAGGTTTCCCTAGCAACAGCAAACATAAAAAAAAAACTAAGAAGGAAAACATTTATAAACACCGGCTTCCTTTCTGGAAGGTATGTTTTAGTTCAGTTAACAGGCTCAATACAGGTGTCCCTGGATGAAGTTTGAGGCCCTGTGACATGCAGAAGGGCAGACGAGATGGTCTAATGCTCCTTCTTGCCGTAAACTCTGTGGGTCCAATCTTGCATCTCTGGCTACTCATGTAAGCAAAGACTGCAGGGTTAGACCCTGTACCGCTGGTGTTCACCAAACCACAGCATGAGCTGAAATAGGCCTGGACTACACTTCAGTGTTAGGCTGACATAGCTGTGGCCCTCAGGGGCGTGGAAAATTCAGCTGCCACATCACCACTGCTCTTTTAAACCAGTTAGCTAGATGAAAGCTATCCTGGATAAGGTCTACATGAGTTGCAATCACACCTTGGACTACAGTGTAAACAAAGCCTGAAGCAGGGCAAATTCAGAGGTGGTGTGTCCACTTGCGTAAATTAGGCTGCATCACACTAATTTAGACTCTCTCACTCTGTCAAACATACACTTCCTTAGACTCTCGCTCGCTCTCTCTCACACACACACACTCTCTCTCTCTTTCTGCTGGGAAAATGAAGGACCCCAAATCAGTGCAGCTCCGAGATTAAGGAACAGGAAGAAAGTATAATCAAGTTTAAAGGTAGAGATTAGCCTACTCTCACTAACACAATTTTATACTCTCCTGTTAGTTGCTTATCTTGTTACGTTCCTTTATTTTGGCCCATCAGTGTAGCATTCAGCCAGCTGGGGTCCCTTCCATTGCATTAGATTCAGTGGGTCAAATTCAGAGGCAATGTGTAAGGGAATGGAGAGGGGACCTGTAAATTACAAGGTAATACGTGGGTGAATCTAAGTCTAAGACCATCTCTAAAATATTATAAATTACACTAAATTATCCCACATTCCTTGTGCTGTGGTTCTCTCTTAGGCTGTGATACAGAATATAATTGTTAATGGAGAAAAGTGATAGCTCAGGCATTCTGTTGCATCTAACGAGGTGGAATTGATTGGAGAGGAAATTTTGAAATATTGAAGTTTTGCACATCTCATCTTGTGTGAGGTGCTTTCTTTGAAGCAATTGGAGAGACAAGGTGGGCAAGATAATATCTTGTGTTGATCAACTTCTGTTGGTGAGAGAGAAAATTTTTGAGCTACACCGGGGTGGGCAAATGTTTTGGCCTGAGGGCCGCATCGGGGTTGTGAAACTGTATGGAGGGCCGGCTGGGAAGGCTGTGTCTCCCCAAACACCCTGGCCCCCTATCTGACCCCTCCCACTTCCCGCCCCCTGACTGCCCCCCTCAGAACTCTGGACCCATCCAACACCCCCCCGCCCCTTGTCCCCTGACCACCCCCTCCCAGGACCCACCACCCCTAACCGCCCCCCAGGGACCCTACCCCCATCCAACCACCCCCCTTCCTGTCTCCAGACTGCCCCAACCCCTAGCTACACCCCCCCCCCCGCTCCCTGACAGGCCCCCGGGACTCCCACACCTATCCAACGCCCACCCATTCCCCATCCCCTGACCGGCCCCCCCAAACCTCTGCCCCATCCAACTGCTCCGTCCCCTGACTGCCCCCCAGGGCCTCCTGCCCCTTATCAACCCCCCACCCCTGCTCCCCGCCCCCTTACCATGCCGCTCAGAGTGGCAGGACAGGCTTATTGGAAAGCCTGGGAGGTGGGTGGGTGCAAGCCACGCTGCCCGCGTGGCTGCGAGGGAGGAGGGACAGCAGGGGATGACAGCAGAGGAGGGACAGCAGGAGCTCACGGGCCAGGCAGGACGACCAGCCCGCAGGCTGTAGTTTGTCCACCTCTGAGCTACACACACAGAGCTCTTCTTCAGCCCCAGGCCAAAGCTGAAAGCAATTGCACAGCTTCATCCAGCTCTCTTACAGACCCAGAGGTGGTGCCGGTCAGGCCTTCCTGTGAAACAGCTGCCATTTTTTAAAGAAGACAGGGCAGGCTGCAGAGTAGAGCGAGTGAAGCTTGCACGGCTTCTGTGACCGAACATAAATGGGAGTCCATCCCATGAGAGTCTCCTGGGAGTCCTTGACAGGGCCATTACAGTAGCAGAGGGGCAGGAGAAATCTTTCCCAGTCCTTCCTTCGCTTCTGTTTCTTCAAGGGCTATTTCATGGATCTGGTTTTGCCATCTGGCCTGGATTTTTGCTACATAAAAGGGACTTTTTGGTTAAACAACAAAATAAGGCTTCTTTTAAAACCCCAAACAATCCGTGCGTGTCTGAGCAACACACTTTCCATACGGTTACAAGTTAATTTAATATAAAATGTATGTCTAGTACTTGAACTCAAGTGATATGGTTTGAAAGCCATCTCTGCACATCTAAAATCTCAGTCATGCTCCCATGTGCCTGTTATGTATGTTTATTAACCAACATTCGTTCCTCTTGACTTGCATTCACAGCTGCTTTCCAGACTCGAGCACGCATGTAAATATGATTTGTGTGTCCGAGTTGTCATGCAAATCACCAAATTAGATGCACACTCAGAGTGCATTGCGTCTCAAGAGCACGCTCTAAAGGATGGTTCTCATTACATCACTTTCATTTTCAACAACTTCAAAATGAGCCGATGAAAGTTGACTTGCGGTGATTGTCTTTGGAAGCCCAATTTAAGGCTTGATCCTGCCAGGTGCTGAATACGCTAGCCCCAATTCAGCAAAGCATATATGCATATGCTTAACTTTAAACCCATGAGTAGAGATCACTGGGGCTACTCATATGCTTAAAAGCTTTGCTGGATTAAAGTCAGAGTGTTCCACACTTCGTAGCCTCAAATCCTGATAGAGCCGGGGAACGGCCATTCAGAAAGTTACTTTGGACCTAACGACTCCATTAAAACATGCTGGCCTCTCGTATGATAGAAATGGTGTCGTAAGCTTACAGAAACAACATAAATATGTACTAAGGAGCTGCCCAAGTAATAAAGAAAGAATATAGCTTGAAGGAAATTATGAGAGAACTGGTGGTTTAATCTAAGGAGCGTTATTAAGACATAAGGAACTTGTTATGAAACATACTGGCAGCCTGTTCTGCACATGTGCTGTGCTAACATTAAGATTTATACGTTTCTTTATGCTTTACAAATATGGATACATTTATTTATCTGCATTAGAAATGTTACTGTCTCTGGTAGCGTTATTTTTATTTACAACACATTTATTAAGCTTCTTTTGGAGCTCCATTCAATCATGGTGCCGATCCCCAGCTGGGGTAAATCAGCATTATGTCCATTGACTTCAGTGGAGCTATGCTGCATTATGTCAGCTGAGGATCTAACCGATTGTTTCTAGAGTGAACTGATTGATGGGAGCTGGTGAGAGGCTGAGATATGAAAGCAGCCCTGGTGTAGTGGAGCCCTCCTTATCAGACTCACCGGAGATCATTCTCAGCTGCTTTCAATGACATCAAGGAGAACAGCATGCAATTGGGAGTGCTAGGCTAGCGTGGTAAATGGAAAGACTCATGCTGGTGCCAGCAGACTTTGAATTCTGTCCCAGAAGAACTAGATTAATGAGAAGGAGGATGGATCCTCATCTTTCCCCAGTTCTTCATCAAGGGGAATGTGGATGCTGTATCTGCTGGAGCTGATGATATTTGGTGTGGTAGAGGGAGTAGGTATCCTAGGGCTGGTGTTGGCTCAGGCTGACAAGTGAGAGCTAAGCAGGAGGCATCCGTGAGTTGCTGGCCTACAAGGATCTTATTTAAACACAGAAGCTTTTAGAGGAAGAGAAGATACAGCTGGTGAGATCCTGCCACTGTTGAAGTCAATAAGAATTTTGCCTCTGACTTCATTGGGACCAGGATTCCACCTAATATCTTGCAAAGCATTGTATTCCAGAAGTTCTGCTCTTCAACACAACTACTGGGTCAGCTTAAATTTAGACCATGGCACTTCAGATACCCAAACTGGGTGTGTCTGTTTTGAAGATGGAGACATGTCCGTTCTTTCCCCTGCCACCAGCTGCATGTACAAAAGGGGGTGTGGGGAGGAATCAGCAGGGCAAAGCTGAAAATTATGCCAATAAAATGTGCTTGAATTAGAATCCTCTTCTGTCATAGGCTTGCAAGGTCATGTGTACTGACCCAGCTAAGGAGAGTAGAGAGCAGATGACTCTCTTGGTAACTGGTGTGTATTTGGTATGTTAGCTTTACATACCGCAGAATATTTGTTACTCAATTGTGCCGGGTCTTCTAACTTTTAAAATAGTTACAGCAGAATAATGTAATATAAAAACACCTTACAAGTGACAGAAAATGATTAGAAGAAGGGGCTGACCTTGATCAAGACAAGCAGTTTCAAAAGAAAAATACAGATATTTCTGTAAGGGCCAGTAGACTGTTCCAGGCCTTGGTAGGAGAGATTATGGCTCTGCTTTTTTTTTCATACTTAAGTATCAATCTGATTTTATTAAACCATTCTGTAAATGACCTTTCCAATATGTCATAACGTTTCTCTGGGCAACTCTTTATAAAGAGGTCGAGACATTATTTAGCCTGTCGGGTTGTAGCTATTAATGGAAGATAAAACATGTGATGGTCCAGGAGGATGATAGTAAACGCTTGACTTAGATTCGGAAATCCTGGCCCACATTATATCTAATCTATCTATGTATCTATCAGAGAACACATGCAAAAATATGGGGTTTTTTTTGACATGTCCACTGCATGTATTGTGATAACCATCTTGGTTTAATCTGTCTGGAATATGAGTGACATCAGAGTTGAAAAGCAGGAGCAAAGGATAGCTGCAAGATTCCAGATTAGGTACATTTTTAAGGCACAACCCAAACCATGCAATCCCCTATGCTCTGAGTGGAGTTCTGCATGGTCAAACTGTTAATAAATACTTAGTCCTTATACAGTAAATTAAGGTTTAGTTCCTGCCCATTATTAAATCATGATATAGATGCTGGGCAACTGACGCAGATCGCTGGCCTACCTGCGTCAGTTGCACAGCGTCCGTACCATGATTGGCAGGTACATGGCAAGCACGTTCATAATAATCTTGTTAGGACATTACCTGAATTGCATATGGGTTTGGTTTAATTAACATTCCACCAAGAGCTGAGCAACAGGCATGGTGACAAGAAAGTCTTTTGTCCTGTTTGTTTAACTGCCATTAACGCTAACAAGTTATGCACATGCATCAAAAGGAGATTAGACCCCAAGGTTTCTAAATACATCAGGGATCACAGCGAGCAAGAAGCAAGTCAGTGTTAGACCTGGTGATGCTTGCAGAAACAAATGGAAGAGATTGCTTAGTCTGGAGAAGCTGTATCACTTAAATCAAGGAGTAAAATATTTCCTCTTCCAAAAAGCTGTAGTAAAAGGTCACTGTGACTACTACCTGCGCCAGGTACAGGACCTGCTCTAAAGCCCATTGAAGTCAAGGGAAATCTTTCTATTCAGTTCAGTGGGATAGGAAGCAGGTTCACAATCCTGTTCCCATTGAGGGCAAAGGCAAAGCTATCATGTATTAGTGCAATATCAAATGCAACTCACCCCCCACTCTGCCCAGCTACATTAAAAAAACCCATTCATTTTAAAAACTAGGGGTGCACTTAGGAACAGCCAGACTGCAACAGACCAAGGGTCTCTCTAGCACACTAGCTTCTCACTGATAATGCCCAATACCGTTGTTTCAGAAGGCGGCATACTAAACCCAGCTGCATACAGGTATGGGATAACCTGTTGTCCCTTAGTAATTAGTGGCTGGTTTATGCCCTGGGGAAGGAAGGTATATATCCCTGCTTGAACTCTTGTTTAGGCTTAATATTTACTGCTCTAATGCTGTATATTCTGGTTATCCATATAAATATCCAATCCCTGTATGAATCCTGCTTTGCTCTTCGCCTCAGTGTTACCCTGTGGCAATGAGTTCCACTGGCTTTTGGAGTGGAAAAGGATGAGGCTTATTCTCCCCCTCTGTTTGCAGCAATCTATACGCCCACGTCTATGGAGCTGGAATGGACACGACTGTATGTGATGCTATCACCCGACTCTCAACAAAGGGAAAGCACAACATTATCCTCACAAACTGACACTGGATCCATTACATTTTTTTTAAAAGAGCTTTATTGAATAGCTTAAAGCTTCCAAATGACATGTGCTTTCAGGAAATGTTCTGGCACCTCCATCAACACCGTTAGTTTTGTTCATATTTACATGACTGTGATAATGAGTATTTAAAAAAAAGTATCTAATGTTACTGTCCACAACAAATACAAGATGGTGCCTAAGGATGAAAGCCTAGCCCCGCTGACTTCAATGGAAACAGCATTTCAACCCCACTGCACATCCTCGAGTGTTGTGGTGGAAACGATTGGTCTGACCTATGTTTAAAGGGCAGCAGAGTACGTAGAAAAGATTCATTTTTAAAAAGCCATCATTCACAGCTAAGGCTTACTCAGTCTGTACATTGGGTGTAATTAAATCCTGTTCTCAGACGACAGAGCTAAGAAATATGATTTTTCACCAGTATTTGCAGTGAGTTAGGAAGTCATTAATCATACTTAGGCCCAGGTTCTCAAAGATATTTAGGTGCCTAATGGCAATTGAAAGGAATAGGAGTTAGGTGCCTAAATACCGCTCAGGACCTGGGTGTTGGTGTTTATACAAACCGTTATAAGCTTAACTAATGAGCCCTCACAACTCCCTGTTGTTATTATCTGCAGTTTATAGATGAGGAAACGGATACATAGGACTGTTGATGGTGAGTGAAACTCTATGGAATCCAGCGGCCTTGAACCCACGGGCTTATCTTTATTCACGTGAATTGGCTCACTGAAGTCAATGGGACGAGTCAGGAGTAAAGTTAAGCAGATGTGCAAGCAGAGATGCTGCCGCACCCCTTGGCTTAAAGTGGTTTCCATCATATGCAGGGTTTACAGTTTGGTTCAATGGCTCCCAGCGCCCCTGTGTGTAAGTCGTTGCAGGACTCCAGTTGTTCCCGCTTAGTTTTCCCTGCTTCTTGATGTCGATGGAATTAACTTTGCCCTTTTCTTGAAGCCTTAAGTGGTGCACGGGCTCATGCTGGTCCTCTACACAGGGTGAATTTCACCTTTGGTAAGTTACTCTGCTTATGGTGCCTGTGGGTTTGGCTCAGAGCCATTATCCCAAGGCCATACGGCAAGTCGTTGGTCTAGCTGGCATTAGAGCTGGCGACTGCCTGGCTCCAGATCCTGTACGCAGTCCACAAGACCATGAACTACTGTACACACACAGCCATGTACCAAGGCATATTGCCAACCGAGCATGGCTTCAAAATGAAGATGATTGCTATTAAGCCTAGTTAATTTGCCCTGTGATGAAGGTGCATTAGTAAAAGTGAAGTGACTAAATGAGGGTGACATTTAAGCCTTCATGATGGGTCCCTGAGCCCTGATCCAATACACCCTGACGTCAGCGGGAGCCTTGCTGTTGGTTCCGATGGACACTGATCAGGCCCATGATGACAGTATTTAAATGGTTCCCTAGCAGTGGAAGATTCCTCTCTGATACGATCGAATCGAACGCTCACTGAAGCCAGCGGAAGGTTTTGCACTGACTCTGGCTACATCGGCTCTACGAGCGAGCGGAGTGATCCCCCTGCCTTCCGCTAGCTGTCGTTGAGCTAGCAGACGCATGAGTAGCAGTGGAGCTGTGGCAGCCTGGCTGGGGGCAGTGGAGGTCTGGCTGAGCCATGCGGAGTACACGCCTGCCTGAAACGGGTGGGTGTGTACTCAGTTCTGCTGCCGCTCCCGGTGCTACCATAGCTACCCTGCTCTCTAGACTCACGCGAGCTCAGTGAGAGCCATCCTCAGTCTGCGTGCGCCAGCAGGGAATCACACTCCTAGCTCACAGCGTAGATGTAGCCTTTCATGGACATTGGAGCAGGCCTAAGAGCAGAATGGGGGCTAGGTGCTTTTAAGGTCCCTCTTGGTAACAGGAAATAGCTAAAGAAAAATGATGCGGCCCTCCAACAATATAGGAACAGGTATTGCACTGTACGTTCCAGCACTTCGTGAGAAGCTAGACTTTTTTTTTTTTTCCTTTAGGCTTTTCCTAGACAAAGCAAAGTGTAGAAATAGAGCAGTATCAATGCAGAATTAGAAATCTAAAGTCATGTCATTGTTACAGTCAATTTAAGAAACACAAAAAGCATTTTCCCAATCAACCTGTTAAACCAAGCTTAGACTTCACTTTTGCCATTCACTTCTTTTTTTAGTCCCTCTTTTTCATCTCTCAAAGATTCCACCTCTGGACCATCCTGCATCTTTTCTCTGGCCCAGATATTGCCATCCTCTGTTTCTGTCCTTATATGTTTGTTGTCCTTCATTGTCTCTTCCATCGCTTTTCTTTCCTTTTCCTCTTTCGCCAGCATACGGTAATTGTAGTAATTCATGATGAACAGGAACGTTCCTGCCAAGACCATCACAGCTCCACATTTAATGAACATGTATTTGTAATCTCCAAAAGTATCTATAAGCGTTCCTGTGAATTGCAAAACAAAAACGCAGTTTAGACGTGAAGGCAAAAATTGAAATATCTACGGTGGCTTCCATTTCTGAACACCAGGGCTACTATTGTGATTGTAGTGCAGAATAGGATATTTTCTGTCCTTTCTAATAACTTAGGCTCTGATCCTGCAAAGGCTTAGTGTTTCCTTAACTTCACATCCTATGAGTATCATATTGAAGTCAATTAAACTATTCACATTGCGTAACGTTAACCAGGTGCTTAAGTCTTTGAGTGATGGAGGCCTTGTACTGTAGTTTCCAGATTTCTTAGGCACATGAAAAATAGAACTATAAAATAAAATATTAGAATTCATTATAAACGGATGTTTTTGTGCTATTAAATGAATTTAGGGCTTGTGCAAAATACCAAATTACTGAAGTCCTTTTGGCAACACCAGTTTGTCTCCATCACCTTGCCATCAAGTCTCTGCCTTAGCTGCAAGAATCACCTGATCTAAAGGCCACTGAAGTCAATGGGAGTCTTTGCATTGATTTCAATGGGCTTTGGATCAAGCATGGGGTGAATAAGATCCACCTCGCTGACTCAGTCCTCAGCCTCTATGTTGGGGCTGCAGACAGAAATGATAATTGTGACAGTGGCCTATCTGATGGGACACCTGGCCATTAAGAAATGGGACTGAGACCCACCAATTCAGTTCTTCACAAGCCACTAAACAGCAATCGGGTGGCAATGACATTCAGTCATTACCAGCCTTGCCTGGACTTGAACTGGTGAACTAGAGGCGAAAGGGCTTTCCATAGAACTTGAAACATTAGTTGCAGGGAAAGCAAAGAGGGTGCCGTCAATGTTAAACATTTTCAATTAGAGAGGCCAAGTGGGTGAGGTAGTAATCTTTTATTGGACCACTTCTGTTGGTGAGAGAGACAAGCTTACACAGAGCTCTTCTTTAGGTCACCTGTGTAAGTTTGAAAACTTGTCTCTCTCACCAACAGAAGCCAGTCCAATAAAAGCTATTACCTCACCCACTTTGCGACTCTAGTATCCTGGGATCAACACGGCTACAGCAACACTGCACACAGCTATTTTCAACGACAGGAAAAATGTGAGTTTCATCTCAAAGGTTAATGCCTTGGCAATGGATTTATGGAAACATTGAAGAGATTTGGTTTAATTGAAATGTCAATGTTCTCCATTATGTCAAATGTAACATAATGTAAACCTTGTTGAGACTGTGATGCTGAGTATTAATGCCTGTCCACTGGAGCAATATGGACTGAATTTAACATCCCGAATCCTAATTAAAATAAGATTGACCTCAAGCATAGCCTTTTTAGTTCTTTCTTGCAATTAATACACTGTATGTAAGCTCTGACTTTTTGAAACCATTTTTTCTCATTGAGAAGGGGAACCTTTAATTACTTCCTGAGTGACAACTAATCTGTTGAAAGTCTGGGGATTAATTATCCCAAAGTATGCTTACACTAACTTGGTATTTTATGGCCACTAAATATATTTACTGATTGCAGAAATTATTATTTCAACTGGTTTTGGTCATCAATCTGCTTTCTTCTATAGACATCCTGGTACACAGCTTTCAATATATTGTCTTATGAATGGTTTCAGAGTAGCAGCCGTGTTAGTCTGTATCCGCAAAAAGAAAAGGAGTACTTGTGGCACCTTACAGACTAAAATTTATTTGAGCATAAGCTTTCGTGAGCTATAGCTCACTTACTCATAAAACATCAACCAAAGGCTCATTACAGCAATTCTTCCTTCTTGGTAATCAGGATGATCTGGAAGTCTGTTAAATAGGTTTCAATGAGGGTTTTAATGAGTAGAGTATTGGAAAATTCAACAGTAGGCTAGTCTTGCCTCTTGTCCTTTGAGAATAAGAAAAGCCATAAACCACACAGGGAACAATTTTCTTAGTTCATTAAAGCAGAACCCTGCAGTGGGTTATTAAATGCCAAAGAACCAATAAATTTGTTGCTTATTAAAATGATGAGAAAAATACTCCAAAACTAATATTACTAACTATTACACAGCACTGTTTTGGCCTCATTAGTGGTCTTTGGCAATTAGCTTAATCTCTTGCGTAAAAATGACAGAATTTAGAAAACAGTCACCTTCAAACCGTCCGTTTGCCATGAATTATATAATGGCTCTGTGTGAAAAGAAGAGACTGCAGCTGCTTCTGCCACACAGTGCAAGCTGCACCGCGAAAGGAAGAATTAAACTGCTCTGTACAATGTGCGAGAATGAAGCTTAGTCAGCTCTTAGGTTGTCATCCTATGAAAGTCAAACCCATATTAACGCTACCTTTCCCTTGCGAGTTCCTTGGATTTACTATCACGTACAGTAGTGTTCAAAGGTGCTATCACTGGTTAGCAGCTTTATATCCAAATACCTGCCGAACACTGAGCCTCGTTCAAAGTTGACGGCCATTCAGCGCGTGGAAAGGTGACAGATTAACTGGACTAGCAGCAGACAGTTACCCTATCCAGATGCAGGTGCTGTGTAAGCCGCTCCTCCTCGCCTGCACCACCCTCTGCTATTCCAGCGATAGATGGAGAATAAATGCCAGCTGGATGTCACATACAAACTCATTTAACTCATGGCCACGTCAGGTTTGATGAAAGGCCCGGAGAGGTGAAAAGCGTGTTAAATAATTATATCATGTAGATATTGTTGGCTCCTTGATGGGAAAGGAATTTACAGTACATGCCACATAATGACACAATATAAGGTAATTTTTTTCGCGGGAAAATCCTTCTACCTCCTGCCAAGTGACTATGGGCATTGCTGCAGGTTTGAACACGTACTGTTAGTCTGGACCCTTGAGGAGAATGAACTTAAAGCTAGATGTTATCAACTAGACTGGTGCGCATCATTAGCAGCTGTGTTCAGTCGTACTGCTCACGTGTTTCGTTACAGGTGTGTTCAAGTACTGGGCTGGGGCAGGTGAGAGCTGATAAAGGTAAGTGCTGCTCTGGTTGCTTTATCAGATGGAGCACACGCAGTGACTGCAACCAACTTGCAAGCTCTGCACAAGTGGGACTTTTTTGTACTTTCAAAGCCAAAAGGTACTGAAGATGCAATGAGAGGACAGACTATTGGAGCCTGGGTTCTCAGGGTGTATTGGGGGTTGGACTAGATGACCTTCTGGGGTCCCTTCCAACCCTGATATTCTATGATTCTATGTGGGAGGGAGGGTTATAATCATAAACGAGGTCCCCAGATGCCCATCTACTGACAGCAAGTGGCCTCGTTTTTGTTTGATGTCATCTTAAATTATCAATCCTTTATCAGAGTGGCACTTAGAGCTGTGAATGATTTAGGACTCTTACTCTGAATAACAGATAATATCTAGGGCTCTCATCCTCAATGATATTTAGGTGCTTAATTCCCATTGATTTCAGTGGGAGGTAGGCCCAGAGCCTCAAAGGCATTTAGGTGCTTAGCTTCCTTTCCAAGAGTGCTATCACATTCACCGAGATGCTGCATACCTTTCCTGCAGTATTGATCCAGGGTTGTTACAGGTTGTTTTTGTGTCATCAGCTTGCAGTGCAACAACTTGTAAAATGGTGCTTGATAACAGAAAGAAAGCCGCGTCTGAGGAAACCTTGTGACAGAGCTGGTCGGTGCTGACCATTTTGCCCCATATGTCTAGCACTTAGCAGTATTTGTTACAATAACAAAGGTCCCTGCTCTGAACTGCTTTCAGTCTAAGATAACACACAAAATGAAGTTTTTCATGTGACATATGAGAAAAGAATAAAGGCACCCAGATCGCATTCATATTTATTTTCTATTTTGTCAAATGTTTTAGGAATATATGATATATTTTTTAAAAACTGTAAGAAGGAGAAGCAAAAATTCTCAAATCTATTCAAAATAAATTATTTTTCCTTTTAAAAAACAGCCCGTTTTCTTCATTACAGACTTTACAGCTGGAATGCTATTGGCCAAGCTGAGAGGATGGAAATCTATAAATGGAAGTGTGCCGAGTTCCTTTATGGCCAGAATGTACACCTGCACAGAAATTAAAAGCATATACATCTGTGGCTACATGGATCTATTGTGTCCTTGCAGACAAATAAAAAACATCAGCTAAAATCCGGGGGGCTCGATTCAGCGAAGGGTTTCAATGGGATTATTATCATGTTTAAAATTAACCATGTGCTGGATGGTGGCCTTAAGCAGTCAATGCTCTGCAGGATAGAGACCCTGGCATGTTAACACTTATGCATGTGAATAAGTTTACATATATGAGTAGTCGCATTGCGTAAAGCCACTTACACACCTACGTGTTTGACGGATGAGGCCTAAAGGCATCAGCCTGCATCCATGTCACACACACACACACACACACACACACAACTGTTGGTTCCAATGGGAATTTTTACATATGGAACATATGCAGGTTCAAGATCCAAGGAACAAACACATGAGAGATGATCTTTTTGTTTTTAATGTTGCTAAATCCTCACTAAGAAATCACGGAGGACAAATCTATGACCTTTATTACTCTATACATAATTACTTGCAAAAAAAACCCCAAACAAAGTGGGATTGAAATGGAGAAGATGAAGTTAGACGCACCCCTCTGCAAACTGTATTTATCTCAATATCAATCTGGGAATTAGAGCAAAAGCTGACATGTTACTAGAGTTATAGTATAGAAACATACTCACCTCCAATAGGTGGTCCAAGAAGTATAGTGCAACACTCCACTATGGTGACAAGGCCAACAGCACTTGTGAATCGCGCAGCTCCCACGAGATCCATGAGGGTTTCAAAGAGCATGGCACAAACCATACCAAAGGCCAAGCCAAAAAAGACAGCGTATATGACTAGACCTGTGTAGCCTGTGGCTAAGGGGCACAGGAGATGGCAGGCACCATTAAAAGCAATTGAAAAGCTGAAAAAATACTGGATCTTTGGCCTCACCCATTTACTGTTGGCAATAATTCCAGTGGTGGGTCTGGCGATCATATCGACTATTGCAAGGATAGAAAGGAGGAAGGCTGCTGAGTATTCATCAACGCCAAGGTGCTTCGCGTAAGGGGCCAAAAACACAATAGGGGCAAAAAATCCCAGAAACATGAGCACATTTCCAATCAGGTAAATCAGGAAACCTCTGTGCTTAAAGAGGGAAAAATCAAGGTACTTATTAAACTTCTCACAGCAGTCTTTGTCCTCCTCCTCTTCTGTTCCGCTCAACAAACTGACAGTTTTGGGATGGACCATTTCAACCGAGCTTTTATTGGACTGCTCTTTTACAGTCTTTTCAGCTTGCTTGATGGTTTGTTTCTGAGCAGGGTCAGCTGCCATTCCAATGGGCCGGAAGAGAGCACCAGCCACACAGCAGTTCAATAAAATTGCCCCAAGAATAAAGAAACTGCCCCTCCAGCCAAAATTGTCAAAAAGGAACTGGTTCAAAGGAGCAAGGGTACAAAGCATTACGGGGCTCCCAGCCATGGCAAGACCATTGGCGATTGGTCTCCTTTTCAAAAAGTATTTCCCGATGATTATCACTGAAGGCTGAAGGTTAAGAGCAAGGCCAAATCCTGTAATGGAGCAAAAAAAACAGTGACAAAAGGTATAAATTATACTGCCAGTTGCTCATTTCAGAATATGGCTCTGTCTAAATCAAGGGTGAGATCCTCACTGTCACTCTGGCCCCCTTTATACCAGGTGCAAGGACTGGACTGGCATGAAGCGGCCCTAAAAGCCCCAGCTCTGGCCAGGGGAAGGATTCACCCAATGCAGGAACTCAGGAAGACAGCCATAAAGCTGCCTCCAAGGACTCCTTTGCAAGCCTTGACAAAGGGGGTATGCGGGGGGCAAAAGACCCAAGTGTTTTTGTTCTGTGTTTGTACAGCACCTATCACAGTGAAGCCATGACTAGGCTCCTAGGTGCTTATGGTAATATAATTAACAAGAAGTCAGGGCAGCATGCAGTCCTGAGGAGTTTCCAGGCAGCATTGTGGCCCATAGAGTAACCTTGAGATGCTGCTGTAACTTTGCAAGTCCCCCGGTGCTGTCCAATTTATGTCTCGGGCCGCTTCAACCTCAGAAAGAAAAGAAGTACTTGTGGCACCTTAGAGACTAACCAATTTATTTGAGCATAAGCTTTCATGAGCTACAGCTCACTTCATCGGATGCTGTAGCTCACGAAAGCTTATGCTCAAATAAATTGGTTAGTCTCTAAGGTGCCACAAGTACTCCTTTTCTTTTTGCGAATACAGACTAACACGGCTGTTACTCTGAAACCGTTCAACCCCAGAGCAACCCAAAATCAGGAGGTGCAAAGGTGGCTTAAAGCCACTTTCCAGCCCCTTACCATGGGCTGCAAATCTCACCCTTATAGTCATGGCTCACAGAATATGGAAATCTGTATCCCTACAAGACCATATAGAAGTTAACAGGTCCCAAGTGCTTTTGTCCAGACACAACAGCTTGGCATGATAACAGTACCCATCTATTACAAAAAATGATGGCTGCTTTGCCACTGCTAGCATCTTATCATGCTTGTATAATAATATTATGGCCTGGTGTCTGTGACTTGATCACACACACTTTAGTGACCACGCAACTAAACAGCCCTGGACTTGACTGGCGCTTTTGACTTTAAACCAGGCTTTTGACCATCTCCTGGTGCTGAAGTTGTCCTCGTTAATATAGCTGCTGCCAAACTCATTCTGCCAATGAGCAATAGAGTATGGTATTTAGTAACCACAGTAGCTCCATCAGAAGTCCTGGAGACCACTGACCATCAAGTGTCGGTGAAGATGGTGTGGTCTCTGGCTCAGAGCTGTAGAGCTGCTTTCAAGTGGCCGGGATCATTCCTGAATAGAAAAACTACTGTGGGTGCTTATGGGCACTCACCTTTTTCACTGAGAGCCTTCTGGGGAGTTGCAGGATTTCACTCTGTCCCCAATTGCCAGAGGGGAGAAAGGTGTGGCACTTGAGGAGTCAAACTAATTTGTATCTTCACTTCTTTGACAGCACAGAGGGCCATATTACAGTGCTGGTCAAGGCTGCTTTCTTTTTACCACTGATCAGTTGCACACATACTAAATGGGAAATGACTGCCTAGGAAGGAGTACTGAGGAAAGGGATCTGGGGGTCATAGTGGATCACAAGCTAAATATGAGTCAACAGTGTAACGTTGCAAAAAAGCAAACATCCTTCTGGGATGTATTAGCAGGAGTGTTGTAAGCAAAACACCAGAAGTAATTCTTTCGCTTTACTCTGCCTTCATTAGGCCTCAATTGGAATATTGTGTCCAGTTCTGGGCGCCACATTTCAGGAAGGATGTGGACAAACTGGAGAGAGCCCAGAGAAGAGCAACAAAAAATGATTAAAGGTCTAGAAAACATGACCTATGAGGGAAGATTGAAAAAAATGGGTTTGATTAGTCTGGAAAAGAGAAGACTGAGAGGGGACATGATAACAGTTTTCACGTATGTAAAAGGTAGTTACAAGGAAGAAGAAGGAAAATTGTTCTTCTTAACCTCTGAGGATAGGACAAGAAGCAATGGGCTTAAATTGCAGTAAGGAAGGTTTAGGTTGGACAGTAGGAAAAACTTCCTAACTGTCAGGGTGGTTAAGCACTGGAATAAATTGCCTAGGGAGGTCGTGGAATCTCCATCACTGGAGATTTTTTAAGAGCAGGTTAGACAAACACCCATTAGATAATGGTCTGCCACGAGCGCAGGGGACTGGACTAGATGACCTCTCGAGGTCCCTTCCAGTCTTATGAGTCTATGCTCAGATACCAAAGTGACAGGCAACCTTATAAAAACTTGACCAGATGAATCAACTCTTTCCACTCACATGCAGACCTCTCCTTGGTCATCCATGCTTTTGCTACATCCAGACTACTGGCGATGTCAGCATTATGTCATAGACAGCATTTGGTATTTAACCACTAGAGGGCAACGTGCTTACATGCTTGATTAGGACTCACATCCCAGCCACTGGAGGGCTGTGGCGTCCCTGCCCACTAAAGAAGGGCAAGCAGATCTAGGAATCAAGTGCAGTAGCACCCATCTCTTCCACTGTTAGTTAGTATGCTGATGTGAGCAATTTAGGCAAGAGATTACAAGCCCTGAGCTGTCAAGAGCACAAGTACATTGTAATACCAAAAGTGACCCCACTGCAGCTCATACTAATGTAGAAGGTCCCTAGAGCTAGAGACGTTTAAATTAAAATACCTTTTTTATTGTATTTAAACAAAATAGTAATAGCATTATAAATCTCCATAAGTAACTCAACCACCTAACTGACCATTAGCTCTCTTATTGCACAAGCTGAAATCTGTTTTCTGCCACAATGGATGTTAAATGTTGGACGATCAGATCATTCTTGGGTTCTTTAGGATACCAGTAAGGAATCTGTTCTACTTAAAAGATGTTTTTAAGCATCTGTGTCCTGCTATTCCTCACAAAATAAAGTTATGTAAGTAATGCATATTGGCCTTAAAGTTACATTTAGAAATATAGCACATTTTCCACCCTAGCCCTTACCTAAAGAATGATCCCCTGTAAAACAAAATTGAAATTTCATCCTTGAATTGATAATACTGGAAAATGTGAATCTTGAAAACAGCACCATGCCGATTTTTTCCAGTTCGTTAATCTATATAATTAGTTTGTTTAATTGTGCAGTACCTGATTAAGCATATCACTTTACAGCATAAAAAGTAGGAATGTCAAGGTCCTTCAAATTAATTAAGGAAAACTATTGTTAATAAGAAATATTAGCTACTCAGAATTCCATTGGTTTTGTGCAGCTCAAATTCCATATATGCTATGATAACCAAGATGGTGTTAAACGATTGCTTTCCAACTGTCAAGCTTCCATTTAAAAAAATTAACCTAATGTTTTGAAAATGCAAAAGAAGTTACAAAACAAATACATGTTAAAATAACCTTAGGGCTATATCCTTGGTAGGAAATTCAGACATAGGTATGAAGCACAGTCCTTAACTTGACCTGTTGGGTCTAGGTAGACGGTAAATGTGGTGGGACAAATCCTCAGTTGGTATAGATTGCACAACGGGTGAAATTCCCCACTGTGCAGAAGTCTAGCTCAAGGCCTCTAACACTAAAGGCCAGATTTTTCAAAGTATTTAGGCATCCAACTTTCATTGAGAGTTAGGCACCTAGATACCTTTAAAAATCTGGCCTAAGATCTCCAAAAAAAAAGCATACGTGAGATTTACAGGGTATATAGTTCTTCTGCTGGCTTTCAGCAATAGCGGTAAATTTCCCCTGCTAAGATAACCCAGTGATCATAGAGACCTGCACAAATGGAAGTAACTGCAGTTTTAACTCCAGATTTTCCAACCTCTCTCAGGTGAGTCTGGAAACTTACCGTTAATTTTAATGGACTGTCTTTCACAGGAATCTACAATATGCATTGGCCAAAAGAGTCACTTTTAGGCGAAAAAAAATTGGGTAAGAAGCCAACTATCCATTTAACCAAATCAATTAGAATCTTGTATTATCTGACCATTAATTTACAAGCGACACAAATTAATTTAATATAACCTCATTCTGTTCCTGCTAATTAGGATCCAAGTTTCAAACTTACTGACTGGACGTTCTAATTACTTTAGTCTTTTTGCTAATTTTATTCTGAAATATTTATATCCATTTTCTTCTCATTTGTTCTCACAGCAAGAGGGATCCCAGACCTCAAATTGATCCCAGCAGATGGCATTTTGTTCCAAATAAATTAGAGAGGCTGTATCATGGTGGCCTAGAAGAGGAAGTCTGAGATGAAGAGAAGTAATTTGGGTATGATGGAAACCATCCTTTCACCCATTATTCTGAGAATCTGTCCATAAAATGATTTTATCAGGAGCCTTGCTCAATAACTACTGTTCTCTGTTACATATCAGTAAGGGTATGTATGTCTGTACTGTAATCACACCCTGTGATTGCAGCTGAAGACAATACACCCAAACTATCTTTACTGTCACTAGCTCAGGTCCTGGCAGCATGTGTTTCAGCACAGGCTAGCCGGCAACTAATTACTCAGGGCTCCAGATGGGTTTGTACAGCCAGGGCTGCAGCTCGTACTGCCGTGGCTTTGTTGTTCCAGGACCCGAGCTAGCAAGATTAAAGCTAGCTGCAGTGGGTCATCTCAAGCTGCAATCGCACCCTGTGATTAGAGCCTAGACATAACCTAATGGGCTAAATTTCAATGGCCTCATAGGAGGTGTGATTTTCCATAGAGCACAGGGCCAGATTTTTCAAGCGCCCAGCACCCACAATCAGAGCTAGATTTTCAAAAAAAGCTCAACACACAGCTGCCGTCTTCTGACATCTCCTTAGTGTCTGATTCAACGCCCATTAAAATCAGTGTCTTTCCACTGATTTCCATGAGCTTTGGATCAGGCCCTTAGGCCAAAACCCTCTTCTTGAAATCAACAGGAGTTAGAATCATAGAATATCAGGGTTGGAAGGGACCCCTGAAGGTCATCTAGTCCAACCCCCTGCTCGAAGCAGGACCAATTCCCAGTTAAATCATCCCAGCCAGGGCTTTGTCAAGCCTGACCTTAAAAACTTCAAAGGAAGGAGATTCTACCACCTCCCTAGGTAACGCATTCCAGTGTTTCACCACCCTCTTAGTGAAAAAGTTTTTCCTAATATCCAATCTAAACCTCCCCCACTGCAACTTGAGACCATTACTCCTCGTTCTGTCATCTGCTACAATTGAGAACAGTCTAGAGCCATCCTCTTTGGAACCCCCTTTCAGGTAGTTGAAAGCAGCTATCAAATCCCCCCTCATTCTTCTCTTCTGCAGGCTAAACAATCCCAGCTCCCTCAGCCTCTCCTCATAAGTCATGTGTTCTAGACCCCTAATCATTTTTGTTGCCCTTCGCTGGACTCTCTCCAATTTATCCACATCCTTCTTGTAGTGTGGGGCCCAAAACTGGACACAGTACTCCAGATGAGGCCTCACCAATGTCGAATAGAGGGGAACGATCACGTCCCTCGATCTGCTCGCTATGCCCCTACTTATACATCCCAAAATGCCATTGGCCTTCTTGGCAACAAGGGCACACTGCTGACTCATATCCAGCTTCTCGTCCACTGTCACCCCTAGGTCCTTTTCCGCAGAACTGCTGCCTAGCCATTCGGTCCCTAGTCTGTAGCTGTGCATTGGGTTCTTCCGTCCAAAGTGCAGGACCCTGCACTTATCCTTATTGAACCTCATCAGATTTCTTTTGGCCCAATCCTCCAATTTGTCTAGGTCCTTCTGTATCCTATCCCTCCCCTCCAGCGTTAGGTTAGGCACCTAAGTACCCCAGGCCCTTAGTCTTTACTCAAGCAAAACTCCCATTGAAGTCAACAAGAACAAGGGTTGGATCCTGAAAGGGGAAAGAGCTCTCTCAATGCCAGGAATAATAATAATTAATAAACCAATATTTGCATTTCTATGGAGGTCTTGCCTCAAAGTGCAGTGTAAATAAGGGTTGGCCATAAAATTTCCACAAAAACAACATTTTGACAAAAAAACCCAGAAACAAACATTTTTGACAATGTTTGTGAATTGTTTCTTTCTCTGCCAGCATTAACCAGTGCTCATGACCACCCCATGACTTCAGTAGCAGAGATACTGGGATGACATCACACAATCTGAAAGGCTGCAGCCTCTGGGGTGGAACACGGCAGCCGTTAAACAATACACAGCACCACTACAAAACTGTTTTGGAAAGGAAGTGAAGATTAAAACCCTGCCCTACTGAAACTGTAAAGGCAATTAGAGTTAAGCAGAATGTATGTATCTGAACTGGCCAGAACAAAAGAGCAACCGCCACTCATCTTATCATAAGTGCTTGGGGATATTTAATGACCACTGGTGGTCAGGTATTTGGTTTTATGTCTCATTCAAAAGATAAGGTGGACGAGGTAATATGGTCTCTCTAATATCCTGGGGGACACACGGCTACAACAACACTGCATACATCATCCAAAAGATGGCAGCTCCCTTGCATCAGGCAGGGTACCACTTCCCTGACTCAATGATTACATGAATTTGCATCTGACCTACATATAAATCAAGGGTAGCCAAACTGGCTCATGAGCCGCATGCGGCTCTTTTACAGTTAAATTATGGCTCTCAGAGCCCTCTCCCCACCCCTCATTCTCTGCCTACCAGATTGTTTGGGGCAGCTCAGGGCTTCTGCCCTGTGGTGCGGTGGTGGGACTAGGAGCTTCTGCCCAGCAGGGAGGGGGGTCTTGGGGCTTCAGCCCCACAGGAGGCACCTTCCGGGGCTCGGGACTTGGAGCAGGGCTGAAGTCTCGTGCCCCAGCAGGTGCACCCCACAGGGCTGAAGCCTCGAGACTCCTGACCCTGCACAGCAGAAGCCCCCAGCCCCATCACCTTGCTGCAGGGCAGAAGCCCCAAGCCCTGGCAGGTGCACTCCGGCTCTCGAACTTCTGAAGATTGTCGTATGCAGCTCGGAGGGTAAGTAAGGATTGACCACACCTGATATGAATAGAAAAAAGACAAACCTCAACTGAGAGAGCAACTGAGAATGGTGTGTCTATCTAGACAGTATGAACTGATACATTTATGTTTCTAACCTCTACCTCTGAAGAGACGCTATTAACATGCCAAAGGCAAGGGCCGCTAGCAGAGATCTTTTGCTGGTGGGTTTCTCATTTTAACTCTGTCCCTTGGAAGTACACAGGGCATGCTTTTCCCAGTCAAAGTGTGTCTCCTTTCAGACTAAGCAGTGAAGTGTAGTTCACTGTAAATTGCTGTATATGTATCTCTCAGGTAATTACTTTTCCACAGTCATGTGATCAGTAGGCTGACTTTATACTTATCCTTAAATGCTCCCATGTCAGATCTGAACAAACTAGTTGAAAAAAATTTTCAAATATAACTAGGAGCATCAAGCTAATTAAGAGCACTGAAAGCATTTTCTTCTCTCCTGAGAGGATTCTCATTCGCTCCTGAGCACACTAGCAGCAGACCCAGGAAATTATAGGTGTGTCTAAGGCCTTGTGCACTTGGGGGAGTTTTACCAGTTATACCAGTACAGTTATACAACAAATAAGTAGGGGGGGGGGGTGTTCTGCGCTTGCACTATCAGATAACACCACTCCCGGATTTTTGTCGGATTGATGGATCTTGTGAGGCAACTTGCAACTGTGTCATTTTGTCTTATCAGCACAGTGCTGTAAACCTCTTCAAAGAGACTCAATTCCTGTGGTAAATTCTTTGGGGCCTAGTGGGATTTTTAAAACCATGTAGGCCCATTGGGAGTTAGGTACTTTGCACACCAGTTACTTAGAAACATCTTTAGGTGCAAATATCTGGACCTGAAGCTTCCTGGGTGTTTGTACAGCACCTAGAACAACAAGGACGTGATTCTGATTGGGGCCTTTGTGTGTTAACCCAATACAAATAATAAATAATTATAGTTTGAAGGAGACGCTACCCCTAGGGGCAACTTATTCCATAATTGTCCATTATGGGGAAGAGTCTAGTACCTTCCTGTGCAGCAGCTGGTACAGGGCACTGTCAGGGACAGGATACAAGATGAGACAGTCCTCTGGTCTGATCCACTGTGGCTCAGCATTTATCCCAAGGCATACAATGTTCCATATTGGTGCACTTCTATTCCCGGTTGATAGTGTGAAATGCTTATATAGTCTATCACAAAGGATTTGTGTTTTACATTAACTATTATGATTTCTTAAAGGGCATTTGTCTGTAAGGGAATGCAGCAATCCAGTGCTCGGCAATGGCTTATAGCTGGATCCATTGCCCCTTTGACTAGCACATGAGGTTAAGAATTGCAGGTTATTTTTATTTCTGGACTCTCCTTCCAAGAAGCTGTGTGAATTGTTGCTCACTCAGTGACAACAGGGTGTCACCTGAATGTGGTGGCACAATCAGAACCGCGTAAGAAATAAAAAAAACCAAGCTACTTAGGTGCATGAAGTAACATTTCACAACCAGATTTAATGAGACAGTCTGTGTGCAGGGGAGCATGGTCATAAGTTTTCTGTCCCAATTAATGTTTTTCCCCATTGCCAGTAAACTGTGTTATTAATCTTACAAGTTTAGCCCCTGGAGTTCATTATCAGACGTCAGGGCTATCTGGTGCAGCCACAATGGCAGGGAGTATATTAATTCCACATCTCAGATGCTGTAAAGTCAGTACTTTAGCGTAACGCGTCATGCTTTCAAACAGATGTTTTTGTTGCCCTGGAGGCAGCATTATAAACATCTATTCTAAAATGATCAAATGGATGCTGAAAATTAGGCACCTAGAGAAGACTAGTTATGAATTTCAGAGTCTAATTTTAGGCATTCACGCTAGAAGATGCTGTTCGCCCTAGTGCAGAGCCAGCCTTAACCTAACTGGGAACCGCCGGGTTTGGCTCACTCTGAGGGTTTTAACAGAAACAAGCTGTATAGACTGGAGAGGGAACAGATTTCACCAGCAATCAGTGGATTATTTTTGCTGTATGGAGGGCGGAGGGGAGATGAGAGGAGGAGGGTTCAGAAAACACAGAGGATGCCTGTAGCTGGACTTGGTTGCTTCCTCCCTGCCACGCTTCTTCCCAGAGGCAGTTGGAGAACTCAGCCAGGGCTGTTTCTCTGAAGCTCTTCCCAGTGGCTAAAGTGAAATGTAACAGGAACAAGGGGAAGCGCTCACGGTACCAACCCAGGAGGGGGAACTGTAGGGAAGCAATTCATCCGAGCCAGGGAAATGAGGGGGAGCCCCTCTCGGCAAACCTTTCCTATAATCCTGGACTCTTTCTGCCTCCCAGGATTCTTGCTCTAGCACACAAAACCTGACTTCTTCCTCCTGGTGAACTCTGCCCACTGGTGCTCTGAGCTGTGATGTACCGACCCAGCTAAACGTGGATACTGTTGTCCTCACACACAGACGGGCAGACGGAGGGCTGTACCCAACTCTCATTGAAGTCAACAGCAAAATCCCTGCTGACTTTAGCCATTTGGGCCAACCGTTGAACTCCAGGAAAGGAAAACTTCTTGGCTTAAAGGGTTATTAGAATTCCACCTTTTCAATGAAAAAAAGGGACTAAATTTAGGAAATTTTTAAAGGAAAAATTTCTTGCTTTCCAACCAACTCTAGTTTTTATTGTTTTTATATAAATATAAATCTCCCCTTTCCCCACCAAAATGAGTATCAACAAAACCTGAACTCTCGTAGATCCACTATTTGTGTACAAATCGCCATCTTCAGAAAGAGAAAAATATTAACAGATAGCCCTATCTGATCATGCAAGGTGCCGTGTGATCCACTGACTTCAGCAGGAGTTGAGGGGCACTAATAACCATCTCCATTATTGTCCTGAAGGAGAGCACTCATCTGCAAAGAGCCTGCCACACTTTAGACTCACACAAAGTAAGCTGAAAACACAGTTATGAAGAAGTGTAGGCCTGGTCATGCAAACATTTAAGCATGTGTAACTTTATTTGGGTGAGTCGCCCTGGTTGTGAGACTACTCAGATGCATAAAGTTATGCACATGCTTAAGTATCCGCAGGAGGACAGGGGTTTGCCTTAGAAAAGAAATCTCAAGAGAAAGGGCAAAAGGAAAGCTTTTTTGTTACCTGAAATGACTCCAACGCAGATGTAAAGCTGTAAAATGCTAGTGCAGAATGCCGCCGAAATCATCCCAATTCCACACAGCAGGCCTCCAAATATAACCACGGGTCGGCTGCCAAAACGATTCACTAAAATACTGCTAATAGGACCTGAACAAAACAGGCAGAAGAAGAATCCAAGTGTTAAATAGCTTCCAAACACCCTGCCTTTTGAAAATAAGGTGGTTAAAGCTCACTGTAGTTTCATTAATACTTAAGCTGTTGGTACAGCTGCTTGAATTTGCTCATGCTAAGAAGTGAAGAAGAATGCAAGATGATTTGTATGGTGGTGGCATGTAGAGTCCCCAACCAAGACAGCGCAAGACACTCTAGATACACATAAAATGTGCAGGGCTGGGACAGAGAGGACGGTGATCAATTGTTCCCTATAGCCACTGAAGGTAGGACAAGAAGTCATGGGCTTAGTTTGCAGCACAGGAGATTTTGGTTAGATATTAAGGGGAAACTTTCTAACTGTAAGGGTGCGGAAGCTCTGGAACAGGCTCCCAAGGGAGGGTGTGGACTCTGTCCTGGGAGGTTTTTAAGAACAGGTTGGACAAACCCCCATCAGGGACGGTCTCGGTTTACTAGGTCCTGCATCAGTGCAGTGGGCTGCATTTGATGACCTCTCGAGGTCCCGTCCAGCCCGACATTTCTATGAGTCTATGATAATAACAGACAGTCCCTGCACCAAGGAGATTACAATAGAAACAAAGAGTGGGAGGGGAAATAGAGCCACACAGATTGGTTGTCCATGGTCAGACAGCAGGTTGGGGGCGGAGCTGGGAACAGAATCCAGGTTCCCTGGGTTCCAGATCAAGCATTGCCCCACACTGCCTATCTAGCATTTATGGTCCAGTGATCCCAACTGTCAGTGTCAATGGGATTAGGAAATAAAGGGCTATCAAGAACATTGGTCCATTTGGGCAAAGCAAGTTCCGCGCTGCCCCCATAAGACCTTCATGTGTCTTTTATTCAGAGCCCGTCTAGACACCAAAGCGGTACCGTGTTAGTTAAACCAGTGTAGTTAAAGCAGTACCGCTCCACTAGTGTGGATGCAGTTATACTGGTATAAGATGCGTTTGATGGCACAGCTATTCCCACACAGGAAGGGGAATAAGCTATAGTGATATGCTTGTACATTTACACCAGTATAACTGCATTCACACGAGGGGCTGTATAGGTATAACTATGGTTACAAAAGCGCACATGCGCCCACACACACACAAAATATGATAGACTGGTACAAAACCTGTGTGTAGACCAGCCCTGCTGCCTGACACAATCTGCACTAATGACAGTTGTAAAAGCAGCAAATAGCTAGATGGAAGGTCTGTGTTTCTGTTTAATAAGGGGCCAAAGTATCAACACTGTAGAGCAGATCTTGATTTTGTAGCCCCCCTCCATGCCCCTATTCCTGTGACAAAGCTGGCAGCCCTCAATGGCCCTGCACGCTCAGATCCACAAGTCTGGTTAGAAAATGCAAACAGTGAGGGAGCCTATGGAATTTCTTTATACAACCTTTGATCAGTTCCTAAATATTCCTATGTTATTTCTTTCCAAAGCACTTTTCATCCTTGTGGGTAAAAAGGAAAAATAGCCTAATACATGCCTGATTCCCATCCCAAACAAGTCTCAGCACCTTTGTTAAATTCACACCATAAACCATACCCATTTATCTTCTTTCTAGCTAGATGCATGTCTAAGATTTCCAAAGGGGCCTGCACCTCTATTTGAACATTTTTAGGGGGGGTCTGCAAATGAAAAAAGATTGAAAACTGCTGTCTTAGATACAAGTAACCATTTCCAATGTGTTTCTAGTGTTTGTTGGATAAACACTGATTTTTTTTTTTTTTGGTAATTAGGGTGTTTTATTGGCGTTTACTGATTAAAAGCTAAAATCAGTACCCTGTGTACAATGTACACCTCATATCAATTTTCTTCTTTCCTGGCACTTTTATGGCACTTTTCCTGGTGAGGTTCGCAGCAGCGGCAGCATGGAGAGTAGGGAGGCCCAAACCTCCTTTTCCTCCACAACAGGTTCCGGCGCCCCCTGGGGGTTTCCCCCGACTTCCCAGGCCGGCCGGGGGATATAACCCTCTATCATTAATCTCTGTATGTTACAGTCCCTTTAATTGAATGATGTGTTATATGCATCCACTGACTGTATTATTCAGTTAAAGGAACTTTGTGTAGATAATTAAGGTTTCTAGTTTTATGCCCTAATCCTGCAACAGGATCCCTGTTAACAGCCCTTTGAGCTCCACTGAAATTAATGAGAGGACCTGGGGGTAAGAGAGAGACACTGGATCTAATTCAGCCCCGATGTAAGCAGGCACAACTTTTACTGAAGTGCCATTGACTAGGAGCTGTTTTGCTTACATCAGTGTTGAATTTGTCCCGATGTGTCACGCAATTCAGTAGAGAAAGTGAGGATCTTTGGCCAGGGCTGAGAAAGGCACCAACCCTCCGAAACTGGTCTGCAGCCAAAGAGGGCATGAGCCTTACATTTTTCAATTTTACAAAATGCTCATTTCTCATTATGCAAACCTAATTATGCAATTGGGAAAAATGTGGCTCCAATTACAGTCTCCTGCAAGCTTACATTAGGGCTTTGTAAAACAGTGGAACATTCCAAAGAGGACTGGGGCACATAAAGACCTTTATAGCTTCTCCTATGCCTTATATCAATCTGTTAACTCTGTCCTCAGAATAATAACTGAAGTCCTGGGATGGGAAGACAGTATTATGTCAAATGCCCTGGGGTAGATGGTCTTGGGTTAGTGTTTTCACAGCTGCTAAGAAAATGGAGAAAAGGGTGGGTGCCAGTAAACAGCCTTGTTTTACACCTGTTCGGATGACAAAGGCCTCAGAGGTAGAGGCCTCACAGCACTGGATGGAGACAGTCACCTGGACATGGAGGAGTCATACAATGGTGACAAATTTGCTTGGGCAGCCAAACTTTGACATGATTTTAAACACAGCCTCATTGTTGACAGTTGAAGGCTTTGATCAGATTGATGAAGGCCATATACAGCTTCTGGTGGCCTCACACCTCTGGGATCGAAGATGGTAGTACCCTGCTTAAAGATAACAAATCCATCACAGAGCACTGGAAGGAACACGATCAAAAGCTTCTAAATCGAGAAACGACGGTGCCTGATGACAGCATCGACTCCATCCCTCAGCACCCAATCTTGGAAACTCTTGCCAACCCACCACCACCAGGGGAGGTCTGCAAAGCAATTAAACAAATGAAGAACAATAAAGCACCAGGTCCTGATGGCATACCAGCTGAAGTACTGAAAGTGGGGGGGAGAAACACTGACTAACAAGCTTCACTTGCCGCTCCTCAAAATCCGACGCACTGAAGAAATCCCTGCTGATTTATGTAATGCTGACATCGCCACCATTTTCAAAAAGGGAGACAGGGCCGATTTTGGCAACTATCGAGGCACTGCTCTCCTCTCCATCGATGGGAAGATTCTTAGAATTCTTAGACAGTAGAATCTTACTGAATCACCTGTTCCCTCTTGCACAGGAAGTACTTCCAGAGTCCCAGTGGGACTTCAGACCATCATGAGGCACAACCAACATGATTTTCGCAGCCAGGCAGATCCAGAAAAAATGTCTGGTTTCTATACTGTACCTACCAACATACCTGATCACCTTTCAATAGTGTTAAGTGACATGATTAGCATCTTTAATTGTGGTCTTTCCTTCTGTCTGTCTTCTTCTCCCCAAGGGGAAAATTGTGTGTGTGTTTTTTTCAAAATAGCTTATTTCTGTGTGCTGTGCTGTGAGTATTTCTTAGCCCTTATCTACACTTACGGGAGGTTTGACACATGGCGATTGATGCATCAGCAGTCAATTTAGTAGGTCTAGTGAAGACCTGCTAAATCGACTGCCGATTGCTCTCCCATTGATGGGAGAGCATCTCCAATCAACATCGCGTAGTGTGGACTCTGCAGGAAGTAGATCTAAGTACATCAACTTCAGCTACGTTCTTCATGTAGCTGAAGTTGCGTAACTTAGATCGATTCACTCGCCCCGCCCATATTGTAGACAAGGCCTGAGTGAAGGCAGGTCAAAGTGTACCTTCTACGGGAATACAGGGAGAAGGGTTTCTGGTGATTCCTACATCCTTTGAGAGTTCGTTCCAGCCCCCAAGAAAGCTCTGTCTCCTGTCCAAGCAAAATACGACTTACTATCAAGAGCCTTGTTCTTAATTGTATTTCCATCTATTGATGCATGCCACAAGATTTGATCTTCAATGAATTGCTTTTATAGCAGGCCCATGTGATCTTCAATGACCTGGCTTCATCTTTATGATCAGTGTTATCATTTATACCTGGTGATAACCAGATTAATTTGTGTATTTGTACTGATATATGAGCCGGAATCTCAGTGGTGACGTAGGTCACACAGATAGCACCACTGAGATTCTAGAACGTTGGGGCATTAATTACCATTTCTTTTTGTAGCAGCCATGGGTGGGATTTCCAAAGGCACCTAAGCAAGTTGAAAATCCCATACAAATTATTTCTGCTTGAATAGTTAGGACCTTGTCCTGCATGCACTGAAGCTGGTCGGAGATCTGCCATCGACTTGAATGGAGCAGGCTTGAGAAAGCTATGAGGGGAGATGGTATTTAACACACTATCATCACTCTCCAGAAACACCCATGCTCCATGGCTAGCACATCTCTGCAGCATATCACACGTCTGTGCTCAGTACAGCACACAACCCCAGCTGATTTTTGCAACTATGAAAAACAGAGATAAATACACCCCCACCCATTCCAATGTCTTTTCATGCACCCACCAGCCCGAATGCACCTCACCAGTCCAATATACCTACATTTCACCCCACCACCTTCCAGATGGGGTTTCTCACATGCTGGCAATCCAAAAAATGTTACATAAGTAAATCTTCCCCTGAAATATTCTGGGGAGCTTGAGAAAACATCAAACAGCTGAATACCATGGAATGGAATTAGAATCAGCTAGCAAAGGAGCCGGGACCCTAGCTACAGAAAAAGGAAACATGATTATTGCTTCGCTTGAGGCTACAGCAAAAATTAAATCTGTGACAACATCTCTGGGAACTGCTGGAGTTGAAAGGCAGGACCTGTCATTTACAAGCTATTTAGAGCACATGGATGGAATAAAGATACTGAATATTACCACGCGGAAACCAATTACAACAGCAATGTGCATAGTTCAGATCCCAAGCCCATATTCCTTGCGGATACCTGCGTGGCCAAATGTGCAGGAGCCTTAGGCTTCCTGTCCTGCAGTCTGTGCTAAATCATCCCAATTTCTTGTAAGTAGGAAAGAATGTGGGGTTAAAATGAGCCTCTGTGATTTTTGCCTCTTAATTAATAGAACTAGGGGAGGACAGGGCATGAGAAACAGCTGGCATATCTCTACCATACACTCATAAAGCTGCCACTTACTTGCCTTGACCTTGCAGAAGAAACAATGCAAGCTCTGACAGATCCTCTGAAAAGTCTCAGAAATGAGGAAAAAGCCTTTGAGGTCTATTCAGCAGCTGTCGAGTGTGTCACCAATAAAGTGCACAGCTTTCAAAACACCTGAGATCCATCATTTTTAGCCCAGTGCCTCACAAAGAAAGGGTGATCACCTGGTATCTTCTAATGAGGAAATAGAAGATAAAGCTGAATAAGCCTCTTATTAGACCAAAATATATTATATTTGGTAGATTGCTTGACATGGGGAATAGACATCAAGATTTTTGCAATGGATATTTTGCTGATAAAAATGGATGAACATTTCCCCCCCACCCCAGCTTAATGAGTGAGGCAGACAATTACATGACCCAGGAAAACGCTTCCTTCTCGATGAACTTTCAGTCTCCGTGAATTTCATTAATCCTCTGTCAAAAGAAGTGAGCCAGCAGAGGACATTCAGAGATGGGCCTGTTTCCCCTCTCTCTTCTGTGGAATTACCCCAGTATTACTCCATTATATTCAGCGGGGCTTCTCCTGATTTGTCCCCATGTAAGTGAGAGAGGAATTGAATCTGGACATGGCACAGTATCCCCTATGTTAAACCGTTCAGAGCATTCATTATTGTAGCTCCAACATGTAGTGGTCAGAGCATTTAGTGCTGCTGGAGGATACTGGAAAGCTATCCAAGAGCCACCACTTGGGTCTGTTCTTTACTGGTTCCTTCCTGTGAAACAAAGGAGAAAAGGATCCAGTGGAGGTGATTAAGAGATTTCCAAGATTTGCAATGTGAAGGCTCAGAAACGGAGATATGCATTAACTGTTTTCCATTCCAGAATCCTGCAATGATGGGGAGGGGTGTGCACCAGCAAGATGTCCTGTCCTTCAGAAAACCTTATGGACTAAGGAACAGCGGTCTATACTAAGCATTCCCTAAAGGACTATGGGAATAATGTCCACCCATCACTCCTGGAAGACTGATAGAATGTAAAGCACTGTACTTAGCCCATATAAATCATACCAGTTTAATGCCTGGCCTGCTTAAAAGATCTGTTTTCTCGTACCTGTGTCAGGTTTCCATTCATCGCTTGCTTGTACATAAAAGGCTGTGTCAAAGAATCAGATTTTGGTGGCAGCAAAATACAGTAACTTGCCTACGGGAGATAAACGCAGGCACCTTCTCATTTGTTATGTTGTCCAATTACTTTTCACCTTGAGCTTTGAGTTTTCAAAAATGAAAGTGACTCTTTAAAAGGAGTTGTAAAAATCCACATAAAAGATCTAAATGACCTGGAAGCCCAAAATCCAGGCTACTACTGAGAAGGAAGGAGACCCAAATTATAGTTGCACTAACAAATACTCCTTTGGTGTTATTCACCATTGTGCAAAGGGCTTACTCAAGATCTGTCCCTTGTCAACACTGGATTAATTAGCATGTATGAATATTTACTGTTAAATAAATGAGCAGAAGAGTGACACGTGGTGGCAGCTCTGACAATTAAGATGACAGTGGTGTCAGCCACCATTCACTCTGGATAAGAAAGGTGTTTGTGTGATAAACCTGGATTGAGACAATAAAATCATTTCTTTTAAAAGCTGAAGCAAATGTTATGGGGCTGGTAAATTTTAATGACATTAACACTATCCAGTGTTGTGATGCTAATTTGTGTGCCATACTTCTGAGATATAGAAGGGTGGAGTCTCTCACCTCTTATCAGTCTGCCACTCAATGTAAAAAAAGAGGAAACAGCTTTGAAGAGACAAAGGATCCTAGCTCTGATCTACTGGATTTATGGTTTTACATTTTAATTTCCAGGATACATGTCCTACGTGCATGGGTTCAGATGGCATGTTCAAAAGCTTTGGGCCCAATTTTTTTTTTTTTAATGTCTAAAGTTAGGCTCCTAAATTCACGTTTAGGCACCACAATAAGTGAACCTCCGTACTTTCCAGAGCACCGAACATGCAGCAGGTTTAACTGACTTCAGCGGGTGCTGCTTAGAAATTCTGAAACATCAGACTGCTCATTAGCATGCTCACATTATTGACATGACAGCCTAACTTTAGACTCCCAGTTTCAGAAAATCTTGGCCTGGCATTTTTGTGAATTCCACTCCCCCCCACCCCCCGATCTTTGCTGAAATTTTGACAGAAATATATCCCCCTCATAATCTATCTCAATCCAATGTCTAAATGCAGAAAGCTAGTTTGCTAAACCACTGTGACACCTATTTGCTGACCTCAGAAGGCTTTGCTTTACATCCTGCTTGAGTCTACAAGGAAGCTAGTTTTCTTCACACATGTTTATAAGGGTTCTTTGTCTACATCCACAGCACTATATAATCTGGCCTGAATAAGCAGGGCTAGTAGGTCCTGTTCAAGACACACTTAGGGCTAAAATAGTTGTAATATGGCTAGTCACCACGAATTGGGGGGGGCATGGATCAGCATTCACGTCAATACCCGTCCCAAGCCAGGGAAGCTAATAATCGAACCAGCAGACCAAATTTGGTGATGAATCCTGCTCACATGCCACCTGAGGCACATTGCGCATATGCTAAGAAGAACACTGCTAATTGTGTTAGCAAAGCTTTGGGAAAGCCCTAGCAGATCTTTCTTGCCCACATTTGACACCATCTGTCTAATGGCAACCATGTGGCTGCAATTGCATCACCAGGATGAAATTCATACTATACAGATTTAATACAATAAGCTTTAATACACTGGCTTTAAAATTTACTTTTTTGAACAGATTGTAATTTACCGCAATACCTAGCCCATCACTCCAAAGGGTTAACAAAAATCCCTTTGATTTTTTCCTTACTAGCACACAGTATTCTCCTTTTTTAAGTCTGTCACAACTCTGTTACGCCTGTCTGGTGGCCTTGCTAGCTGCACTGAAGGACAAAATGATAAAGCTTTGTGATGACGGAAGACCAAGAACACCAAAATATTTCACCTGAATCCCTGGTGCTATTATTGCTGTGAACTAGAATGGAGTTATTTAAAAAAAAATAAAAAATGAAGTGCACAGGTAGTGACCTTGTAGGGCTGGAGTGGTCTGTGATGTTCAGTAGACGTGTACAAATTTACTGACCACCATCAATGACAGAGCCAAAATCATTATTTGCATGGATTCTTAATATAAATCAGCATTATAATGAAGATCCTTTCCTGGGGACTGCACCTCGACTTGGTGGGAAGGCTTATGTACCCCAACGATCCAGAGAGCTATGCTGGTGGGAGTTTTAGTTCCTGGTAGGGCCACCCACGCCGGACAGGCAGGGAGCAAAGGAAAACCAGCCGACTGCTCCTCCACACTTCCCACGACTTAGCCTTGTCATAGTGTCACAGGGTATGCCTACACTGCAAAGTGAGTCTCAGACCCTGGGTCAACTGCCTTGGGCTTGCGCTGGGAATCTAAAAATGGCAGTGTAGCTGTTCCTTCTCAGGCCGGAGCCTGGGCTCTGAGACTCAACCCCTCCCCGAATTTTACAGCCTGAGCTCCAGCCTAAGACTGAACGTTTACACTGCCATTTTTCGCCCTACAGCACCAGCCCGTGAGCCCAAGTCAGTTGACCCGGGCACTGAGACTTGCTTCCGCTAGTCTTTTTTTGTTGTGTAGACGTATCCATTGAGTTTAAGGCCAGAAAGGATACTATATCATCTAGTCTGACCTCCTGTATATTACAGGCTGCTAAATGTTACCCAGCCATCCCCGTCCCAGGCCCAACAACCAGATTCAGACCAAAGAATTACAGCCCTCAGGAGAAAGAAAAGGAGGACTTGTGGCACCTTAGAGACTAACCAATTTATTAGAGCATAAGCTTTCGTGAGCGAAAGCTTATGCTCTAATAAATTGGTTAGTCTCTAAGGTGCCACAAGTCCTCCTTTTCTTTTTGCGAATACAGACTAACACGGCTGCTACTCTGAAACCAGCCCTCAGGAGACTAAACTATTGTCTGCTACAGGCAGAGAGAACAGTTAATACAACAAGGGTTAACAGTAAACAGTACAATACATAGGGATGGCAAAGTCTTGTTCATGCCCTATAAGCCATCTGATGGCACAGGAAGGATTCAGATTATAATGAAGTTATTTAACAGTCAGGGTTCTTGTTCTTACAGCAAGTTAAGGACTTAGTGGTAGACTTTTAAAGTATCTAGGTGTCTAATTCCCAATGAAATCAATGGGAGTTAGTTAGGTGTCTAAATGCCTTTAAAAATCTGGCCCGTAGTTCCGCATCCTTACAACACTTACATACATGCGTCTCTTTATTTACGGGAGTAGAGCCATTGAACGCAACGGGTGTAAAGTGAATTATGTGTTTAAGTGCTGGCAGGATTGGGACCTTAGATTCTGGGAATTAAAACATGACCTATAAATGCTAAATGGAATCAAGGTCCAGAAAAAACTACTCAGTACGAAAAGGCAACAGAATTAAAAGTCATGAGAACAATACTGAATAATGATTATTTATAATTATTTCTATTGCTGCGGGACTTAGGAGTCCCAGTCACGGACCAGGACCCCGTTGTGCTAGATGCTGTACAAACACTGAAAAAAAAAGATCATCCCTGATCCAGACACTTTACATCTAAGTAGAACAACAAGGTTTTTTTCAGCAACTGGCATTTGAGGCTTGGAACAGAGGAGACTAAGGGGGGATATGACAGAGATATAAAATCATGGGTGGTGTGAAGAAAGTGAATAAGGAAAAGTTATTTACTTGTTCCCATAATATAAGAACTAGGGGGCCACCAAATGAAATGAATGGGCAGCAGGTTTAAAACAAAAGGAAGTTCTTCTTCACACACTGCACAGTCAACCTGTGGAACTCCTTGCCTGAGGAGGTTGTGGAGGCTAGGACTATAACAGGGTTTAAAAGAGTACGGGATAAATTCATGGAGGTTAAGTCCATTAATGGCTATTAGCCCGGACGGGTAAGGAATGGTGTCCCTAGCCTCTGTTTGTCATAGGGTGGAGCTGGATGGCGGGAGAGAGATCACTTGATCATTACCTGTTAGGTTCACTCCCTCTGGGGCACCTGGCACTGGCCACTGTTTGCAGACAGGACACTGGGCTGGATGGACCTTTGGTCTGACCCAGTATGGCCATTCTTATGTTCTTATTTCTGCAGCTACCCTCTCATCATTCCAGTCCCTCCCTAGACATCTTCAGAGATGGCCACAAGAAACGAGGCGATAATTAGTTACTTTTACATATACAATACAAAAAAAATCTTTGTCATTGAACCAGCACTATGAAATTGAACACATCTCTATCGTGAGTCACCAGGTGATGGTATTCTGTAAATACTGACTTTCCTTCTCTCCTCCATTCCCCACTCCATTCTGTTGTTGCCCTCAACTTGATACTAAATGGCTAAACCTAGCGCTTGATTCTCCATCACGTCCCTCTTTTGCCAGAATTTACAACTGCCCAAAGTGAGTGCAAATTATTAGTAGTTATTAAGGTAGCGCCAAGAGACTCCCCAACTCACTGTGAGACAGTCCCCGCAAACACACAGGCATGGCAGTCAGAGGGCACAAGGGAAACAGAGGCACAAAGTGCAGAACAGTGGCAGGGCCAGGAACAGAAGCCAGGCGCAGGACTGTGGAGAATCAATCCCATTGATTATAAACTGCTCAGCGCAAAGGCCATGCACTTCTTTTTGTTTTTGGAGAGCGCCGGGCCTAGCTTAATCATAATTAGGCTTGGCAGAATTTGATTTTTATTTGTTTACAACAGAGAATATCAATGTTTATTGTTAAGCATTTTTTCCAATTTTTATCGATTTCAAGTTTCATGGTTGAGCAAAATTATGGATTTTAAGCATTTTTTTAAATTGTTATCAATTTAAATGTTCACACTTGTAGCAAATTATGGGCAGGGTGAAACAGTAACTATTTAATGACAGCAGACATTCAGTTTCAAAAAGTTTTAGCCTTATAATCATTCAAACACAGATTGTCAACATCACATGTCAAAATATATAGTAAATATTCTTAAATCAAACTCTAATAAATTCTCAAACAGCATTTTTCTTACTTTGCCTGTGTGACAAAGTTCGTCCTCTACCTTGGTGGGTCTTGTGCTTATTGGCGGATTTGCTCACCTTGGAGCTTCACAGCAGCCCTCAGTTTGGCCGTTTCATGAACCCATAGTCCAGGTCAACTCCTCCTGTGTCTGACCAGGAGTTGGGAGGTTTGGGGGGAACCCGGGCCGCCCTGTACTCCAGGTTCCAGCCCAGGGCCCTGTGGATTGCAGCTGTCTAGAGTGCCTCATGGAACAGCTGTGCGACAGCTACAACTCTCTGGCTACTTCCCCATGGCCTCCTCCCAACACCTTCCTTATCCTCACCATAGGGTGTTCCTCCTGGTGTCTGATCATGTTTGTGCTCTTCAGTCCTCCAACAGTATGCGTTCTCACTCTCAGCTCCTAGCACCTCTTGCTCCCAGCTCCTCACGCGCACCACAAACTGAAGTGAGCTCCTTTTTAAACCCAGGTGCCCTGATTAGCCTGCCTTAATTGAGTCTAACAGCTTCTTGATTGGCTGCAGGTGTTCTAATCAGCCTGTCCGTCTTAATTGTCTCCAGAAGGTTCCTGATTGTTCTGGAACCTCCCCTGTTACCTTACCCAGGGAAAAGGGACCTACTTAACCTGGGGCTAATATATCTGCCTTCTATTACTCTCCTATAGCCATCCGGCCCGACCCTGTCACACCTGTCTGTAAATTTCTATTATCATTGATGGAAATATTTTTTCGTCGATTTGTATGTGTTTGGTGAAATTGACATTTACCAACATTTACTGATTCCACAAACAACAACTCTAATTCACGGCTATCCGTGACAGTATTATGGGACAGATTGGATATAGGCCAGATAAGAAATAGGCATTACAAGCAGGTAACAGTGAGTACCAAACAGCTGAGTGCTAATGCTGCCCACGGATTAGAGTCATCGATATACCCTGAAGTGGTGGTTTTGGCCAAGATCCTCAACAGTATTAAGTACCTAATTCATAGGCATTTTGTCTCTATTTAGACTAAGTTATATAGAACCTTGGGCCCCAATCCTGAACCCATGTAAGCACACGTGTATCTTTACTAACCCATTGGTTTCCCATGAGTAGAATTACATGCATAAGCGTTTGCAGAATCCGCGCGGTGATTTGTTTCTGGAGAAGGCAATGCAAGAGTTGCAGCACTTACTGCTGCAGCTGTCAAACCTCGATGACGCTAGACTAAACACGCTGGTAACAGACCCCTGCCGGAGCAGAATGCCTGCTAAAATAACTGCAGTTTGGAGGAAACATTTCTTGAACTGGAGCACGCACCGTATCTTTCTCCCTTTGAACAGATCTGCATTTAAGTGGGGAGTTGAAAAGAGAGATGAAAATACCTATATGCAGTAGGATCATTGTAAAATGTTAACAAGCAGTGTGATCCAATGGATAAAGCTTGGGACTTTCGGAGTTGTCACCTGATGTGCTGAGCAAGTAACTTACCCTTTCTGCTTTTCCACCTGTAATGAGGAAAATACTATTTACATATTTGGCATAGGGGTGTCCTGAGGATTGATATTTGTACAGTGATTTGAAAGGTTAAAGGACCTGTTCCACGGCCCATTGAAGCTGATGGAATGATTTCAGTGCCTCTTGAATTAGGCCTAAAGTTACCTTTGCGCCTGATCCCACAGCCTTTATTTCATGGGGAGTTTCGTCTGAGTTTGCAGAATCAGGCCCATTATCCATAATGCCTTATGCAGTTGCATGTCCTTTCTATACCCCTCATTGTAATTTATAGTACTAGCAGCATAATACAATGGAACAATAAAATTCTGGATTAAAATGTGCAAGGTCAATTGTTGACTTTCAACTTCCCAAGTCCAATACAAGCCCAGCCTTGCTGTTTTAGCAGATGCTGTATTAAGAGTTTACAAGCTTTGCGAGAGAAAAAAAAACATCAAATCAGGGGATCTACAGAATTAGATCCTCTGGCTTTTTCTTCCAAGTTCAAATTGATAAATAAATTTTGACAGTAATAAACACTGCCTGGCTCAGGGATCACAGGTTTATTCAAAAACAAATCACAATTTCTTTGGAGTTTTCAGACGCTGGCTTGTATGTTCCTGTATCTCAAAACATTCAGACAGTGATTCTCAAAACAGTAGCATAAATATTAGTTTGTGGACATTGCCTTGATTGTCCTTTGGTTTATTTATTAATTGTAGTACAATAGCAGCTAAAGGCTCTAAAAGAGACCAAGATCTCATTGTGCAAGGTGCTGTACAAACACACAGTTTTGTTTTTGCTCTCTACTCATCATTAAGAGTATGAGGAAACCACAAGGACACAGCTAGGGTGCAAACAATTGTCATTAAAAACATACAAGGCCTACGTACATATACACCCTGCTACTCTCTTAGGTTCTGGTGGCTTCTGCAACAGAAGACAGAAAGGAATCCCTAACTATTTAAAGGGAGACTACCTAATTCCTATAAACTACAGACACACATTGTATACAATCCAAACAGACAACAGTAGCGTTCCCATTTTACAGATGGGGAGACTATGGCACACAGAGATTAAACAGTCTCCCAAGGATTTTTCAGCAGAGCTAGGAATCAAACCCAAGTCTCTTAAGTGGCTCTTCTGTGCCTTAACCCCACAACCAACCTTCCTGTCACGTCATCCATGAAGACACTGGTTCCATTAAGAGCCACATCCTATCACTTTGCTCATATTTTTCACCACATTCGTATCTGTGCTTCACAGGTGCAAATACCTGCACAAATTCTAATGCATTCTAACAGTGAGCTCCAACAGGTAAAAGTAATACTTTGCATATATATAATAGTAATATAAATAGTAATACTTTGCATATATATAATAATACCTCGCTGGCATATATTGCTTTTCCTCTATAGCTCTCACAGTGACACAGACCTACCTTGTGAAGTGCTAGCTCTGTTTTGAAGATGAGGAAACTGAGGCACAGCGAGGGGAAATGACTTGCACAAGGTCACTCAGCAAGCCTGTGACAGAGCCAGGAATTGAACCCAAGTCTCCTGCATCCCAGTCGAGCGCTCTCAATTGGACTATTTAAAAGACAAGTGGAAGTGCTAGTGGGCATGCCGTACAAGCCCTCAAGTTTCAGTGGAGAGCACATTTTACCCCTTCTGCACGCTTTGCCTCGGAGCATGATGAGCATATTTAACGAGAAACTGCACCAACTACCTCAACAGGTATTTTTAATAGACTGTTTGGCCAGTTAGACCCAGACACCTCATGTGATTTTGGCTGAGAATGGCTACTCTGATAGACCCCCGCGTTGCAGAGCAATGCGAATGTAACAGTGAAAGGATGGAGCACCATTCCCGCAAGGATCGTCAACTTTGATAGAAACCACATTGCTTGGCGTAAGGCTTCCAGAACAGCTTTAATCCTCAAGAAGGAGGATGGTCCAGTGATAGGTAGGCCATTCGTCTGGTTTGAAGCTGGACAGTCCTGTTTTGGAGTGGTTTGTTCCTTGTCTGGCACCGAGACAAAACCAGGTATGGTTTTGTCCAGTATTTCGCATGGAGGACACACTGCATCATGCACAGAGGTCACGCCAACAGGGGCAGTGCAGCACACTCTTCAAAATGGCGTCTTCCGTGTGGCTTGACCTTGCACCTTCCCATGTGTACCAGAATGTCCGGTATTCTGGGGATGCGTCAGTGGCCACCCTATCCAGTAATTAGGCCGATAGCCATGGGGCAGATAGGACTCTGGAGACCCCCATTCAGTTCCTTCTTGTTCTGTGGACCTCTAGTGTGACTTTGAGGATCTGGGCCTCGGTTACTTGTCCAAAGGCATTTAGGCGCCCGTTTCCCATCTGTAAAACTGGGATAATACTTGGACTGTGCTATGCAGGAGGTCATAATGGTCTCTTCTGGCCTTAAAAATCTATGAAAAATTACAAGCAGTTGGTTAACTAGCAGTGTTAGAACAGTGCCACGGGAGGAACAGATATGGAGACTGAACGACCCACTCTCTGGATCAGGCCACTGGAGGGACAACTGTCCGCGTACTGACTGTTCTGTGGCTAGAAAAGAGGTCTGTGAAAGACAGACCAAATTCTACACTCTCTAGGCCTGTCAATCTAGAGCCAGCAGTACAATGGGAACAATTATGCAGGATATTGCATGCCCTCAACTCCCACTGATCACCGGGTGTTCAGAATCTGCTCAGCACTTTGCAGCCTTCACCCCCGGACTCAGGACTAAAAGGCCACTCCGAGTCTTTGAGTCCAAGTCCTGCTATTGCAGGCAACCCCTTCACAGAATCCCATTCCTAAGCTTATTGAGTTCCATCTTAAAACAAAGTCTGTTGTTTGCCTCCCTGAATACACGTTAAGGAAAATGTAAATTGTTTATAATGATTAAACACAAGTATTCCATTTCTTCAATCTTATTTCCCAAAACCAGGGCTGCTTTGATATTATGGCCCAGCCCCGCAGCTGCTATAAATCAGCAATGCTCCACCAAAGTCAACAGATCTACACCAATTTCCACCAGCTGCACGTCTGGCTTGGCGTATGAAAGAAGTGCCAGAAAACAAGCTCTTTCTGATTCACTTGTGAAATGTAGACAGAGAGCATGGTATAATGTAAGCAGTGAAAGAACACCTTTATAATGAGGATCATGTCAAGGCAATGAGGGACAGCAGGCTGAGGATGTCTGAAAATAAAGGCTATTATTAATCAGAACATCAGTGTCTCTACATTTTGTTGAAACATACAGGGTTAGTTCCTCAACTGGTGGGGAACTGACTTCAATGGAGCTATGCTGGTTTCCAGCATCCCACTCCAATGCCTTTCAATCTGCTGTACAGTTATTTCGCTCTATCAGACTTAGAAATCCCATTTAAAGAAGTCTTTCTCAAGCACTGCTACCACTTCCATCTTCGTCAGCACACGAGCAGGCAGTTACTCAAGCCGATAATCAAGGATATCCTTCTGTTCTCTATCAGCCCCGCAGGATTAAGAGGAATTCCATGAAGGAAAGTTGCTCAGGGCCAGGTGCCAGTGGAGGACAGTGACCCGTCAATGAACTGAGATGAACAAACAGCACAGACTGTTGACTTTGAATAAAGCTTTTGATCTACATGGCTGGATCCCAAATAACTGCATTTGGCCCTTTCGCTGCTGTAAAACATAGCAAACTTTGGGTTATCATACATACAGGGCTGCATTGGCGTGGGGGTTCGAACAGAGCCACACCGCTCCAGGGGGAGGTTGGGTAAGTCTTGTGCCTTGATTTCATTGCTAAAAGGCTGATTGTTGAGGTGTGAAACCAGTCAGTCCTCTCACTTCCCTAAAGGCACAGTATGGACATACACTCTTTCTCATGCTAACACCAACTGGATAATCTAATTTAATTCAGTTTCACACTAGTCAGTTACAACATATTTACACTGGCATCCAGGCAAGGTTACTCCCCATCCATTTTAGACTGCATTGTTTTACAACACCACAACAAGACACCCCACATTCACCCCATGTTTCAAGCAGGATGAATATATGACCGAAGCTTGCAAAAGTGACCAATGATTTTGGGTCCCAACTTGAGACACTGTGAAAGGGCCTGATTTTCAGAAAGTGCTAAGCACTCGCCCTCTGAAAACCAGGCCTCTTTAAAAGGGTCTCAAGTTGGATGCCCAAATATACAGATTTGGGGTGGTGGGGGGAGGGGGAAGGTTTGCGAAGATACTGAGGGAAGATCAGATGTTGCACCGGCAGCCAGCTGAGCAATCCCTGTCAGGAGGTTGAAGCCACTGGTAGATCTTTGGGTCAGACGAGCTAGGGCCACTATGCTGGAAAGGTTGTGGCAAGGAATGCCCTTGAACCTTGGCATTCTGTCAAAGGAGTGTTATTGCCTTTCAGTTCTGTTTCTTGGTCTGAGTCAACCACAACGACTCAATGAGGTGAGAGGAGCAGGTCATAAGAAGATATTAAAGTTTCATGAATCTTCATTTAGGCTAAATGAATATTTGGAGACGAGTTACCTCTTCCTACAGTTTTCAGAGTAACAGCCGTGTTAGTCTGTATTCGCAAAAAGAAAAGGAGTACTTGTGGCACCTTAGAGACTAACCAATTTATTAGAGCATAAGCTTTCGTGAGCTACAGCTCACTTCATCAGATGCATATCGTGGAAACTGCAGCAGACTTTATATATACACAGAGAATATATTAGTACGGCACTAGGCTCAATTATAGAAATTACAGCAAGATAGATTTGATTATATGAAGTATAACATGACCCAATGGCTAGAAGCTAAAAACAGACAAATTCAGACTGGAAATAAGACATAAATTTTTGACACAAAAGTAATTAAACAATTGAACAACAGACTAAGGGTCGTGGTGGATTCTCCATCACTGACAATTTTTAAATCAAGATTGGTTGTTTTTCTAAAATATCTGCTCTAGGAATTATTTTGGGGAAGTTCTCTGGCCTGTGTTATACAGTGGTCAGACTAGATGATCACAATGGTCCCTTCTGGGCTTGGAATATATGAATTTATTATTCCATTCAAGTTTGTATTTCATGCCCATCAGTGCAATATCTAGTCACCTGTGATGGCTTGGATTTCTCCTACTTTGGAAATAGCATTATTTAAAGTTCTCCACTGAGGACAGGATACCATTATCGGTCAGAAAAATAATAAGCACTGATGCCAGCATTTGGTATTATTTAGAGAAGACCCTGAACCACAGAGTACAAATCTAAATCCAGACACAAGCTTCTCCAAAGTTCAGGGCAGTTGCAGTCTATAGTTCTGGGTTGACCTTTCTGAGGCATTTCAGAATCTAGCTCTGGGTTCCGTCTCTTGCATCAGTAACTACAGGAAATGTTACAAGATTTTTGTTCTGTTTTGCTGGTTGAAACATATTGAAATTAGAAATTCTGATGACATTTTCATCAAAATTTTAATAAGACCAGCAAACAGTAGGTTACATTTTTGTGAAAATTACATTTTTTAAACCAGCTCTAGTAAAGTGCACATATAAAAAAAGCTTATGTTCTTACTTTATTATTTCAATTAAAAAAACGAAGTTACAAAACCTGATGTCAAACTACTAACTAGCTTGCATAGTAAAACAGGCTTTATTTATTTATTGACTTGCAGAGAATTGCAATAGCTGCTTTAGCAGAACAAAACTCTGAAAACTCATACAAACTGGTGCCCTGTTCCTTTAATGACATCTTCTAAATCACTCAAGCTGTTTATGTCAGCCTGCTCTAGTGTTAAATACCCAGTCAATCACATTAGATGTGTTAAATACACTCCGGGGCAATTGTGTTTAATGTTCTGTAAACTCCCACTGCTACCTTAGTCTGCAGTCACTAAGCAATTTGGCATCACCAACTTGAGGAAAACTGAAGCAAACATAAACCCAATGCAGGAATGGAGAAGGGGAGCAGAGGACAAATAAATGTACATAATTCTAAAGGATTGCAAGGCAAAGGTGAAGGCCTTGATCATACAGCTGCTCCAAAGATGGATTTCTATGCATTCATTGACCCTGTGTTACAATTGTGGTAGCAATTCATATGTAACATTTAAGATCCTTTCAAAGGGACAGTTAGCTAATTAGGATAAAATGCCTTCCATTCCAAGGTCCTATTTAAAGAGCATACACTGTATTTTAGCCCTATTGTTTTGAACAGTGTAAGAGCCAGAAGAAAATGAATTGCAATGTAGGAACATGGGAATTGCCAGATTGGATCAGAACAGTACTGTATCTAACCCAGCATATTTTCTGCAACAGTTGCCAATCCCAAGTGTCAGAGGAAGGTGCAAGAAATCCTGAATTTAGCAGCTATGCAATAACCTACCGTGAAGGAAAGTTTCCTTCTGATCCCCAATAGTTAGAGGTTAGATTGACCCCTGAAGCACAAGGGTTTATATTCCTCCCAGAACTCGTTTCTGGTTTACCACTTATGATTCTAACTGGATATTTTCATTACCCAAATAAATATACATGCCCTTTTTAATTCTGCTAAGCTCTTGCCCTCATTGATATCTTGTGGCAGTGAGTTCCACAGCTAATTGCATACCTGACATTCCCCAACCACCTAATCTAGCCTACGTCTCCACAGTGTGGACGTCCCCATAGTAGCACTTCCACTGAACGTGTACTGATGTCAGGGCCCGAAACCTGCGCTGTCTGACCTAGTGGTTGGAGCCAGGAGTAGTGGTTGGAGTCAGAATTGTGGTCATACCAAGGGTGAAAGCTGGAATCAGCAACTGGGTCAGGGAGTGGTGACAGGGTCAGGGACAAGGTGTGGTGGCAGGAACAAAGAACAGGGCGAGACAGCAAGAACAAGGAGCAGAAACCAGGCAGGGAAGCAAGGAACTTGGTCTCAGAGGTCTAGGCAGTAACAGGCTTAGAGACTAGTTGCTCAGACGAGGGATGGGACAGGAACAGGAAGCTTTGCACCCGGTGATGCCCAATCAGCCGGCTGCCGTTAGTCATCTGACCTGGTTGAGTCAACCTGTGCCGCTCCTGGTAGCGGAGTGTTAGCAGCATTTTGCTCAGTGGCACAGACAATAAGGCTCCCACTCGGCGGGCCTGGGTTTGAGATGTGGGCTCCTTGACAGGAGATTCGTGGACAGGAGGCCAGCTTCCCCCTGAAGCCAATGGAAAGGCTGCCACTGAATTCCCCCCGGGGGGGGGGGGGGGGGGTGTACACTCCATCTGAACTCCCCCTTCATCCCCCTAGTGGTCAAACCAACCAAAATGAAGAACATTCCAAGAACCAAGAATATACCAACATGACATCTTGACTACATCGAGATGCACCAAGGCTTATAAGCCAGTCACTGTCAAAGCCAATTTTAGAAGTGCTCAATGAGGCTGTTAAGAATGCTGGAGACACAAGACAGTTTATGTGAACAAACATGGCTGTCGCATCACACTTTCTTTTTAAGCAAGAGATACCACACACTACAAACTGGAGGCCAACATTAAGTGCATTGTCACTTATTAACCCTGAAGTTGGACACTGTTTCCGAACAAGACCAGCAAATGCTCACTATCTTTCTGCAAGAAACACAACTGACTGGTTAGAAGCATGCCATGCAACAGTGAAAAACTCAGCAGCTGAGAAAATGAAGAACTCTCACCACATTCAAAAAATTTGCATACATGGCTGATGAATGCACCGATGCAAATAGACATCAAGTATTAAGTCATTGTATACATTATCTTGATATCATTGGTAGACCAGTAGATGCATTTCTAGATGTGCAGGTTATAGAAGACACATTGGCTGCATCTGTGACACTCCACATCTTAGAAGAGTTAAATGCTTGTAAACTGGACCCCAAACAGATGGCTGCTTGAGCATTTGATGGAGCTGCAAATTTCCCTGGAAGCGGGCTGGCCTTTGGGGCGCCGTGCACAGGGTTTGCCTGATTCCCACCTGACCTGCCAAGAGCCAGTTGGGCTGACGGAGGCGGCAGGCAGCAGGCAAGCAGCAGCGTCTGGAGAGGGCAGAGGGACCCGAGCTACAGCAGGGCAGTTGGATGATCAGCCTGGTGACTCCTCTGGAGCAGGGGTGTCCCTCCTCCCCCTGCTCCACTGCCTTGTGCAGCCAGTGATGCTGCTGTTCCGCCCTCTCAAGTTCCCTTCCAGTCCTCTGATTTTGTGATTTACTCAACTAGCACTAGTACGAGCTGCAGAATCTTCAAAAGGCATTTAAAGAGTTATAAATGTAATGTCTTTGTTATATTCTTTTTTCAAGAAGAGTCCAAAAAGACTGAACATCTTGGAAAAAACAGACGATTCTCTGGGATTGAAGTTCAAATTAGTCCAAACTGGGAAAACTTGCTGGCTTTCCCATGCGCAATCCTTGGCTGTTTTCTTAAAATTAATGCAACCATTATTACTGGCTTTATCTACCAAGATGGGACGGATCTAAGTAGTGAGGCTGGTGGGCTATGGCTACTATGTTCAGAGAATACAATCGTCTTTCTCTCTTATAAGTCTACTGTTAAGACTTGGTCATTAAACAATGCAATCCAGGCATCTGCTACAACAGTCATAGATCTTTCTCCAGCAATAGAAGCTACACTTGGATCAATCAGAAAGATATCCATTGAAAACGTACTGGAAGAAGCAAAGACATCAGTCCTGAAGTTGACTAATGAAGGCCCTTATATTGAATCCTTAGGTGAAGAGGACAAGAAGTTTCAGAGTGGTAGCCATGTTAGTCTGTATCAGCAAAAACAACGAGGAGTCCTTGTGGCACCTTAGAGACTAACAAATTTATTTGGGCATAAGCTTTCATGGGCTAGAACCCACTTCATCAGATGCATGGAGTGGAAAATACAGTAAAAGGTATATATATACATAGTACATGAAAAGATGGGGGTTGCCTTACCAAGTGGGGGGTCAGTCTAACAAGATAATTCAGTTAACAGGAAATGGGCCACCCTCATTACCACTACAAAAGTGATTTTTCCTCCCTTGGTATTCTACTGTTAATTGAATTGTCTCGTTAGACTGACCCCCAACTTGGTAAGGCAATTTCCAACTTTTCATGTACTATGTATATATATATACCTGCTACTGTATTTTCTACTCCATGCATCTGATGAAGTGGGTTCTAGCCCACAAAAACTTATGCCCAAATAAATTTGTTAGTCTCTAAGGTGCCACAAGGATGCCTCGTTGTTTTTTCAGGACAAGAAGCGTTTGTTAAGCCAGCTTAAAAAGTACACAGACTTGATTCTTACAAATCTACAACAGCAACTTCTGGATTCTACTCAACCTCTATGTAGCTTTTACAGATACCAATCTTATAAAATATAAAATACCAACAGTTTAGTCAGGGGTGCTGAGAGTGAGGGTGCTGAGAGCCACTGAACCAAACTGTAAACCCTGTAGACAATGGACTCCACTGCAAGACAGGGGGATGCAGCAGCATTCCCAGCACCTATGAGTTGAGTGAAGTGAGGCATTACCAGCAATGGGGCTGCCAAGTGATCAGGACAACACAGAGAATCTGATCACAGAGTGGAGTGTCACACCATGAATGAACGAAGATTTGACTTCAACTTCTTTACTACCATCTCTAGTGGCTCGACCTGATCTTTGTGCTATGTTTCCTGGGATGAAAGAAATGGGAACTCATCTCTTGCTACTCTCAGTCACAACAGCTACAGTTCAGCATTCTTTTTCTTCATTGAATAGAATTTTGTGTTCTGAAAGAAGTCGCCTTCTGCCTGATCATGTGAATGAACTAATGAAGGACTGGAAGTACTGGACACATGAGAAGCCACCAAAGATGAACGCATTGCATTCGAGAAGTTTGTTAACAGAGTTGTGCAAAAGTACAACAAGAAACCAAGAAGAATGTAGAAGGCTTGAGTAGCCAACTTTAATTTGTGTGATTTTAAAACAAGAGTTAAATCTAATAAAATGGTCGTGAAACATTTTTCAGTTACTATGTTGCCATACAGCTCTACATTCGCTCTCACAGTCTCACTCCTCGGCCCTCACCTCACATAACACATTGTGGGCCACATATGTGGCCCACAATGGTAAATAGGTTAAGAACCACTGAGTTAGATAGCTTGTTTTTAGCATCTAAGATGCCTGATTATGATTACAATGTCTGATGGTCAGTGTCAATGGTTTACAGTCAAGCTGAAAGGGCATATCAAGAGGGGTCCCACAGAGATTTGTCCGGGGTGCGGTTTTATTCAACATCTTCATGAATGATTTGTATAATGGCATAGAGAGTACACTTATGAAGTTTGCATAAGATACCAAGCTGGGAGGGGCTGCAAATGCTTTGGAGACAGGATTAGAATTCATAATGATCTTGACAAAGTGGAGAAATGGTCTAAACTACATAGGATGAAATTCAATAAGAACAAATGCAAAGTACTACATTTAAGAAGGAATAATCAATTGCACAAATACAAAATTGGAAATTACTGCCTAGGAAGGAGTACTGCAGAAAAGAATCTGGGGGTTATAGAGGGTTACAAACTAAATATGAGTCAACAATGTAATACCATTGCAAAAATAAGCAAACATCATTCTGGGATATGTTAGCAGGAGTGTTGTAAGCAAGACACAAGAAGTAATTCTTCCACTCTACTCCATGCTGATATCTGGAGTACTGTGTCCAGTTCTAGGCACCACACTTTGGGAAAGATGTGGACAAACTGGACAAGTCCAGAGGAGAACCACAAAAATTATTAAAGGTCTAGAAAACTTGAGGAAAGAATGAATGAAAACATTGGGTTTGTTTAGTTTGGAGAAGAGATGACTGAGTGGGGACATGATAACAGTCTTCAAGTAAGTAAAAGGTTGTTATAAAGAAAAGGGTGAGAAATTGCACTCCTTATCCACTGACAATGGGACAAGACGTAATGGGCTTAAATTGCAGCAAGGATGATTTAGGTTACACATTAGAAAAAACTTCCAAACTTCCAAACTGTCAACTTCCAAACTGTCAAAAACAGGTTAGACAAACACCTGTCAGGGATGGTCTGGATAATACCTTGTCCTGCCTCAGTGCAGGGGACTGGACCAGATAACCTAGCGACGTCTCTTCCAGTCCTGCACTTCTATGTTTATTTATCAATATCAATGCAAAAGGATTAAATGCACAGCAAATAATGAGCATCAAGGGGAACAAAGGAACCTCTCACAGCACTCCCCAGCCCCTGCCAAGTCATGCATTTCATGTATGGAGAGACTACTGTGGTGAGGGAGAAGGGGGTTGGGCAGGGTAGCTATGCCTGGGGTTGGTGGGACAGAGCTTCAGTTGCCAAACTACTACCGTGTAAACATCACCCCGACCACTGACCTTTCAAAAATTATACATCCTTCCTGTGAATTGGCGCTAATGGGCCTGCATGTTTCCGAGCACTCCTCTGAGGTGAGGAGAGCCCTACGGGCCCATGGAAGGATGTGCCCAGGTCCTTGCAAGGCTGGGCTCTATGGGACTGACCCACTGGAGTCCACTGAAAGACTCCCATTGATTTCAATGGGCTTTTGAATCAAGCACTAGGTCAACAAATACAAGCCCTAGAGCATTCAGCATGTGTATGCCTTTAAACTTCCCAGAGTGCATTAGTCCACGAGGGAGGAAAACTGTAGTCATTTTATTTTTAAAGAATGCAAAGGGACAGTTTATTGCCATAAAAAATGGGAGTAACCACCTGTAATATCTATTCAGGATTCAGTATTGACATGCCGTTACATTAGTTTTATCAAAGACTGCCCAGGTTGTTCACAGCCTGTTATGATGGAAGTAGCAAAAAGTAACAACTACCTAATATGCTCTGTTCAGTGAGCTGATGAGGGTGACTAGCTATTGCTATTGTATTACAGAACTTACAACCGGTCCCAACAAACAATAAGCTACAATTCAGGGGACTGCTTCATTTATTGCTCTGCCCAATGTTTGGCTTTGCCCAAACACCATAGCCAGCTACTCCTATTGACTTCCATGGGCATCATATCAAGGCCTTAGACATTTGACAATGCTACTCCCAAAGACATTAATGCCCTTGCTGTACAGGCCAAATTGTTTCACAGCTGCCCTCTTGATTGGGAGAAGTTACCCATCGAGGCCAAAACAAGGAAAAACATTTCCGGCACGCTGTCAAAGCAGGCATCCTGTGTCTCCTTCACACTTGGGAAATAAGTGGGGCAGGCTTTCATTGGCTCCTATGGATGGAACTCAACAGGTGCTTTATCATAGGCAGAGAGAGTCAAAGTCCAAGTTCCTGCCAATAAAGGGCCAGAAGTCATGTAAAATTTGCTCTGGGTATGTGAAGCCAGACAAAACATGAGGTCAAACAGGTTGTTCTCATAGTGTGTAGCAAGCAGAAAACCATCTCGGTATCATGTACGCCGCAAATTGGGGCAAAGGTGAACAACCGTGTAATGATAAAAGAGGACACCCAAAACATCACACGTGCCAGGAAAACCCTGCATGTTCCATCAGACTGAGCAGAAAACTTACCAGACTGCACTGCCGTAGAACAGAAGAGTGCAGTTTCAAGGGTGCATTGAGCAACGCTGCTAAACCCCACACATCCTGCGCCCTCAGTACGATCACTCAGGCCAGTCACCTGCAAACACCCGAGGCCGCTGGGCATGGCACGAACTTGGTGCCTGGGGCTAATATTTTTTAGGTTTGAGTCCCACATCCCATGTCCCTCGACTCAGTTTGATATTTTCCAGCATTGACATACTTGGTTTTTGCTCATTTCTTTCAGTCCTTCTGCCCTTCTGGCATTACAGCCCCACTTCTCCCCATCCCTGACCATGCAGCCCAAGTCCCCCCACAGCCGCACTCCCCTCTCACTACCCCACTCCACCTATGTTCTCCCACACACACACAACCGTGCTACACCCATGCTCTCTCCTTCCACGGCCGCCCTGAGTCCCCATATATTGCACCTGTTCACACAGGCAATAGGATGTTGAGGATGACAGCTCTGAATGGAGTCCGTGGGGGACATTGGAAGGATAATGCACATTAATGTTGATAACTGGCCATGTGACTTACCTATCAATACTGATATCTACCTATTTAACAAAACAGGGAATTTCCCCCAAACAAACACTTGGCTGGGTCAGAGTTAAGGTTGCTCAACAGCAAATTCTACAAAGACAATCGCTACCAAGCAGATCTATAATCACCATAGCTTAGCTCTTAAACATACTGCAACATTTAAAAGTCTTAGAACAAGACATAAAATAAATACCACAATGCTTTATAAAAGGGTAAAATTTTCAAAAGCACCTACCTGACTTCGGAGGCAAAGTCTTATTTTCAAAAGGGACTGAGTCACTTTAGAGCCCATTTGAAAGTGAATGGGATTTAGGCTCCAAAGTGCCCAATGGCCAGAATTTCAAAGGTTACGTAGGCACCTAAAGATGCAGAAAGGCACCTAGCAAGATTTTCAAAGCTGCCTAAGTAGATTAGGTGCCTGACTTCCATTGAAATCAGAGTTAGGTGCCTAATGTAAGTGCTTACAAAACCCATTAAGCACCTATCTGCATCTTTAGGCACCTAAATACCTTTGAAAATCTGTCCCTAAATCACTTTTGATACTGGCATTTAGGCTCCCAAGTCACATTTTGAATTTTTTACTCAAAGCAGCATCTTAAACATGATCTGTGCAACACAAGATTTTTGATTTCATTATCCAAGTACAGCTTTCTAAAAGATGCATGATACTCCAATACACACATGAACAGAGTGCAACCAGAATCTACAGTTTCTTTAATCTGTAGGTACCTGTACTCCCTTATTAGAAGAAAACAAAAACAACTGGGTATTTCTGATGTACTCACCTCCACCATAGGTAGTGGCCAACATAATTGAAGACACCCATGCAATCTCACTGTAGGATGTGCCAAAGAAATCCTGGATTTCTTTGAAGAAGATTGCTATGGCTTTAGGAAAAGCATATGAAAATCCAATGGAAATGAACGCTCCAAATACTACTGCCCAGCCCCATCCCCCATCAGGAGCGGTGTAGGCTAGGCCTGTGTTAGCTGGAGGCGACATGGCCAGGCTAAATTAAAGCCCAGAAAGCACTCCTCTGGAAGCCCTGAAAAACAAAGTGTACACACACAAAGTTAGTCCTTGGGCAAGTTCTCCACAGCCAGTTCTCTCTCTCTCTCTCACTCACTCAATCGCGGTGGTCAGGGTTTGGAAAATTTGCAACTACGAGAGCAGAGTCAACAGAAATTTCAAACACTGTTTTAGAAAAACACAATTCCTAGATAAATCACATTGTAGGTTATTCAGGGCAATGGATAGCAGCTAATTCTAAATCTATTAACACCCCCTCCCCTAGTGACTCTACCTGCCCCACTCGCTTTTACCTAGGACCGATGAGATACCAGGCATCTCCATAATTATTCTTTTGGAGGTGGCTATTACTTAAGACTAAGGCCAAGATTTTGTCACGGAGGTCACAGAAGTCATGGAATCTATGACTTCCAGAGACCTCTGTGACATTTTCCACTTCAGCCCCGGGATGGCGGGGCTACAGATGCCCAGTCGCCACAGGTGGACCCCGGAGCTCCCAGCTGTGGGCCTGCAGCTCCGAACTGCCACAGGCAGCTGGGGGGGGGGGGGGGGGGGGGGGAAGGGATGAAATACTGTGGGTAGCCCCTGGAGCCCCAGCAGTGGTGAGTGCTGGACCCTCCTCCCTCCCCATTTTGTCAGTTATTTTTAGTAAGCCAGGGACAGGTCACAGGCTTCGTTCATTTTTGTTTATTGCCTGTGACCTGTCCGTGACTTTTACTAAAAATATCATGACAAAATCTTTGCTTTACTTAAGAATAACAGCCCAAATTTTGACCATTTCCACACCCCTTTGCAACTCCAGTGGCTTCAATTGGCTCACTCTGGGATGCAAATCCAGGAAAAATTCCTTCTGTGTTTAACGTTCCACTCTTTTGGAAAGAACAGAATTGTATCACTTTATCTCCTTCCTACTGCTGTGTGTATTCAGGGAAAACCTGAACACCCCCCCCCCCCCATCATCACCACCACCACCACCACCACACACATAAGCAGGAAAAGGCAGAAAGGGACAGCTTGAAAATGCCACCAGGAGCACAAAGACAGCGTGACTGCTACAGAACCATCTGTGGGAACATGCACCCTCAACACACACATGCATGATCATGCACACAGACTACACGTAGGACACGTGCATACACACAGAACACACCAGGGGCAAATCAGATCAAAGGATTCTTACTCAAGGACCTTATTATGTGTAATGCACATGCCTGAAGAACACAATAGGATATGCATATGCAAAGAACACCTCTGCATCCAAAGAATGCACATAGAACACACAGCACATGCCTCTGGAATACACATAGAACAAGTACATGGGAATCACATGCACACCCAGCACACATGCAGGCATTGTGAATGCACATGGATACACAGAAACAATGCAAGAAACATGCACATGCAGTATACGGATGATCTGTGACACACACAGGGACATAGCACACAGATTACATCAGACACATCGCTTAGGGCACACACAGGACTCGTCTCCATAGGGCACAGCAATAACACATGAAGCACATGGGCGTATGGAACACGCACAGTGCACAGGCTACACAGATATGGGGCAAACACCCTGGACTCACACACACGGCACTGTACACAGAGTGCACCCCCACAGGTACATCCATACGGCACAGGGATAATACATGAAGCTCACATGAATGTGGCACACACAGGGTACACGAGAAACAAGCCAGTCACTGCACCTAGCACGCACACGCAGGCAGAGGCGTGTGGCACACGGGCCGCGCACAGGGGGCACAAGCAGGCACGTGCATAGGGCACACGGGCCACACACAGGGGGCACAGGCAGGCAGAGGCATGTGGCACACGGGCCGCACACAGGGGGCACAGGCAGGCAGAGGCATGTGGCACACGGGCCGCACACAGGGGGCACAGGCAGGCAGAGGCGTGTGGCACACGGGCCGCGCACAGGGGGCACAGGCAGGCAGGGGCGTGTGGCACACGGGCCGCGCACAGGGGGCACAGGCAGGCAGGGGCGTGTGGCACACGGGCCGCGCACAGGGGGCACAGGCAGGCAGGGGCGTGTGGCACACGGGCCGCGCACAGGGGGCACAGGCAGGCAGGGGCGTGTGGCACACGGGCCGCGCACAGGGGGCACAGGCAGGCAGGGGCGTGTGGCACACGGGCCGCGCACAGGGGGCACAGGCAGGCAGAGGCGTGTGGCACACGGGCCGCGCACAGGGGGCACAGGCAGGCAGGGGCGTGTGGCACACGGGCCGCGCACAGGGGGCACAGGCAGGCAGAGGCGTGTGGCACACGGGCCGCGCACAGGGGGCACAGGCAGGCAGAGGCGTGTGGCACACGGGCCGCACACAGGGGGCACAGGCAGGCAGAGGCGTGTGGCACACGGGCCGCGCACAGGGGGCACAGGCAGGCAGGGGCGTGTGGCACACGGGCCGCGCACAGGGGGCACAGGCAGGCAGGGGCGTGTGGCACACGGGCCGCGCACAGGGGGCACAGGCAGGCAGGGGCGTGTGGCACACGGGCCGCGCACAGGGGGCACAGGCAGGCAGGGGCGTGTGGCACACGGGCCGCGCACAGGGGGCACAGGCAGGCAGGGGCGTGTGGCACACGGGCCGCGCACAGGGGGCACACGCGGACACACACGCATGTGCCATGTGGCACACAGGCTGTGCAGGCAGGCCACCGGCAGGCCACGCGCACGGGCACCCCCCGCTACCAGCTCAGCTCGCGAGCAAGTTCCCAGCTGGAAACACCGGGCAAGCCCCGTCCCCGCGCCGGCCGCTTCCCGGGCCCCCGCGCCGGGCCGGCCACTCACCTGCGCGCTGAGCCGGGAAAGCGCCCGAGCGGGCGGAAAATCTCAACGCAACCGGCGCGGGGGGGGGGGGGCAAGAAACCCCCGCGGGGGCGGGGCCGGGGAGCAAGGTCTCTCCTCCAGCCTGCCCGGCCCAGACCCGGGCGGGGGGGGGGGGGAGGACACTCCTAGTGACTCCCTTGCCCTGGGACAAGTCCCACCCCGGGAACCCCCCCCCCCAACACACACACAGGCCCGCCCTGCCTCTGCATGGGGCTGAAAATCGCACCCCCAGCCGGAGAGCAAGCCCCCCCCCCCCCCCGCAGCCACGCAGGGCTCTCTGCCCAGGCCTCCGCCAAGCTCGCTGGGGCGGGGGGGGGGGGGAGCCGTCCTGGTGCGCTGTACAAACAACGGATCTGGTCTGAAAAGCGGGAACCCTGGCTGCAAGGGGCACGGCCCCGACCCAGTCACCCGCACTCTCCTTACCCGGGTTGCCAAGACCCCCCCCACCCTACTAGAATCGCCAAAGGGGCGGTGAAGGGCAGCGGCTTCTTGTGACTGGGTTGCTGGCTTCCTTCCGCTGGCTTCCCCTGCTTGGTTTCATTCACAGGGGTGAGCGCCGCTCACCGCGCCTCGGGGCGGTTTTGCTTTCTCGCTCTCACGCGCCGGAGCCCTTCGAGGCTGCAGCGTGCCGACTGCAGAAACGGCAAGGCCACTTCCCCCTGAAAAGCTGTTTATTCCATTTTTTTTTAAAGGCAATGGCGTTTATAGTACTAGGGAGGGCCACACCACCCCCCCTCCCCGCCCCCCAAAAAAAGAAGTGTACAAAAGTTTTGAAAATGTTGCCAAAGAAAAGATTTGAAGCACAAAATAATTGGTCTTTGAATATAATCTATTTTCCACTTATTTTTAATACATTCCATAGAGCTATTTAAGTTCTTTTATGTATAAAAGCAAACCTAAGGGCCTAAACAGTGGGCCAAAGCCTGATCGAGCATGTTCTGTTAAGGTTCAGTTCCATTTTTCCCACACCCCCTGGTTCAAAGTGGTTTCCATTATCTACAGGGTTTGCAGTTTGGTTCAACGGTTCTCAGCATCCCTACTATAAAAATTGTTCCAGCAGCCCGGCTCCACCCTAGTTTCTATGACAGGCAAGCCGCATCTCCACTCACCTCACACATCCTAAATTGCCCAAATAAACATTGTAAAATGCAAAACAATCATGAACCAAAGAGCATTTGGGTCTTGTGTTATTTGTTTAATATTCTTTTATGCCCGCTGCTCTGCATAACCAGGTATCTTTAAAACATATAAATAAATGTTATTTCTGCATGATTACAAAATCTGAGATTAAACAGAAAACCTCAGACCTTGGAAGATAGGAGAATTTATAGAAAGTTTAAAATATTTATCACAAAATCCCAGATATTATATTCTATGATAAGGTGAACATAGAAATGGTTTTGTAGATTTTGTTAAATAGTATCCCTTCACTTGTCTGAGTAGAAAAATCAATGTTTCTGTTAAGCAGGTAACATCTCCTTTAACGCTAATTTCCTTCTCATAAAACGGCACATGGATTGCTTTTAATCTAAAAATCTCATATTACAAATGCATGTTTGTGTAATATAACAGCATATCATTTACATTTTGTTATATCTCACCATGTTTATGCATAGCAGTTTGCTGTGCAATACATAATTATATTTATATCCCTACATATCAAAATTCTCTTTATGAAACCTATTGGTAACAATTTAATTCTTCAGCAGCACAAGTTGCCAGTAAATTTCGGTTGCCTTCTCACACCCGTATTTAGTCCAACTTTGCCTCCTCAGTTCTGGTTTATATAAGGGCCTGATTCAAAGCCCTTTGAGATCAATAAAAAGCCCTCAAGGCCCCCCATCTACCACCTTTGGGATAAGGCAGCTATTTCTGAACCACTCCAAACTTTGTGGCAGTTCACATCCAGATCTGAGTTTTGCAACTAGTCCCTCTTTGTACAACACACTAAACCAAAACCCATCTCCACACCAGAGACATTTTAATCTGGATTTGGAGACATGCAGATACAGTTATCAATCTGAATTTGGTGACTCAAGTCAATCTCTATTCTCAGGAATTCTGGGACCATACAGTGTTTATCAGGGTAAATGGAACCCAAAATCACCTTCAGGGCTTGTGGAATAGCATCCTGTTGTGATTATTTTTTTGACATAATGTGATGATGTTATTATGCAGTATCATCATGCTGTGCAGTGACATGCTAGCATATCACAATATTGTGGTCTGTTAGATGGTACAGGGCAGGTCTCCTTTCTAAGAGTCAGAAGAACCACACAGCCTGGTTGCCATACATAGTCTCATAGCCATAAAGCAATATTTTGACTCCCTGCATCTGAAGAAGTTTTTTTTTTACCCGTGAAAGCTTATGCCCAAATAAATCTGTTAGACTTTAAGGTGCCACCAGATTCCTCATTGTTTTTATAAAGCAATAGGTACACTGTATTTATGGAACATTTAGTATTAGGGAGAATATTTTCCAGCATGAAAGCAGCTCATGTAAGTAATTTCTGACATCTAGATTGTGCATGTTCCACATCCTGATGGTAACCTAGATAGGCCTAACTTCTTTAGGCACCCCCACTGGAATCTTAATCTGGTTCCCCCGAATGACTAACACCTCTCATTTGAGAGAAGTTTCCTTTCAGACCCTGCTATATTCCTTTTGTTCTTCTGTGTTCTGGGTCTTTGGCCCTCCCATTAAAAAAATCAGCCCTGTAGGCTCAGCAGGAAATCAAGCCAGAGTCCTCAGAGCCACTGGTTCAGGCATTGTCCCTTAACAGCTCTTGTGTTTGCTGAAGGGTGACTTTATCTTTCCATTCCTGGTTGTTTTTCCAGCCAGCCTTATATTGAGGTAACCTAATGTATTCATATAGTAAACATCCCAACAACCAGGCCAACATACCACATTGGTAATTTATCACAGGGCAGCTCCAAATCCATCACAGTTATAACCTGCCTTTTCAAGAGAGCCTGGTGATTGCAATTTTAAAAAAGTATCTTATTTAAACGGGGCCTGATTGTCAAAAAAGGCTAAGAACCCACCCTCTGGAAATCAGGGCTCTTTAGGTGTCTCAAGCGGAGTACCCAAAACCACTACTTTTGAAAATGTAGCCCTAAACATCTTATTATTAATCCACTTAATGTGCATTGTTTTGTTGCATACAAGTAGATTTACAGCTGTTTAAAATGGTAAAAATTCCCTTTAAAAAGAGACTTCTTTGGGCCTGAGTATGTATATCTTTATAATACCACTAATCGAAGAAAGCTTTTATTTTCTTTTAGTTACATTAGTAAAGTCATAGGGAGGAATGCTGTCCATGCATTTCACAGGAAGCATGGTCATTAGAGTCCAAAGGGAAAACCCAACCATACAAGAGTGCAAGAACTAAAATGAATCAATAGAGTCCATGTTTGCTTAGACCAGTATTTAAGGCAAATCTTTCATGTGCCATTGAATTTTCACGAGGGTTGAAGGTTATCTTACAATTCAAAAATTACCATAAATAAATCTTAAATCCCTGAACCAGTCCAAGTTCTTTACTCACTGATCTCCATAGAAACAATTCATTATCCTTACGTAACAAACCAGTTTTTTTTAATTGGTTTTACTATGTAGGGCCAATACACAAGATGGCACAATAGATTACACTATGCTGAGTAATCACTTACATCTGAGATATCAACTTCAGTTCAAGGGAAACATTTGGTAGTTCAACCTGGCAAATAGCGTGAAACTCCCCATAAACTGTAACATCAGTGGAATCCAGATCCTTTTTCATGTACAACAATTCCATTAATTTCCTCAGTGTGACCTCATTTTGGGAAAGAGATTACCTAGTACATTTGAAAATGGTCATGTGTGTTTAGAGTTCTTACAATATTCTTAATTTGCTGAAGGGATCAGTATGTATTACTGTGGATTATCATTAGACAATGTTTTTTAATTCCAGAAAGTCCTTTGCACTAGATCTAAAACAGATACAATCATTACATTCAAGCTTGAAGACATATCAATAGTTTCTCTCAATAACCATAGCAGAACTTATGGCAGTGATAGCTTTATCCTCTTTTGACCAGGACTTTGGATTTCCTCATCACTGAGCATGACTAAACAAAGTTAAAATGCCTTCCAAGAGCGTTTAGCCCACAGGCCCTCCAGCCCTTAGGGATTTATTAGCACTAATAATTGCAAGTTAGGAGTTTTAATTAAATGAAAACTTACTTATTCAATTCCCAGTGCTGTGATCTAGTGAGAAGCCAGCAATAAAGAGGACTGCAAATGAATGGGCTGCCACTGGCTAGAGTCATGCTCCGAACAGGAGTGGCGGTTGTACCACGTCTGCCTCACCCATCTAGGTCAAGCTGAGATTCTTGGTGGGGCAAAAACTTCGACTGTCATCAGCTTTATCAGATATGAGGGTCAACCACTCATTTTGGGCATTCGCCTCATGCGCTGAATTTCAGTTTCGGGAGGTATCCCACCAGTTAGATACTAGATCTCACAGGGTGAAGTTCTGTAGTCTGTATAATTGCTCAGATTCCCCATTAACTAGAACTGGGTGGACATTTCACAGGGAAATCTGAAAGCAAACAAACAAAGCTATCTCCATCCAAAATTCAGGCTCAGTTCCCCCCGAAGACTCACATTTTCAGATGAAATTGGGCTGAGACCCCAGGTTCCATCAACCTGCTTAGCATTTGTACATTCTGTGCGTGAGATGCAGGTGGCCTGAAGTCCTCCCAGATGTCAGATACACTATCACTGGAGATATGTTTGGGGCCTGGGCAGCTGGCTCACTCTCCTCACCCCCTGAGTTTCTCTTTAGCAGAGAAGTAATTAAACAGTGCAAATAGAGACTATAGGTATAACCCAGGATGCTGGATATTCACAAGAGCTACGAGGAACAGATAATGATCCCAAATTTGGGATGGCATCCACAGTCACTGACATAGGCAAGAAAAAGAAACCTATCCACTAAAGCAAACTATGTGGCAATAGGGGACATTGCATCCTCTGAACTCTGCATTTGCCATCCACTAACTAAATTAATTCTTGGGATGGTTAGGTCCCAATTCAGACAGAGGGCTGTGGGGAGCTGCAGAGGTGGAAGAGCGTGGAGATAAGTGTGCCAGAAGCAATCCAAAACCCACCTCTTGGACATTTATGATACAGGCCTTTGGGAATCCAAAGATTGCGCTCTTTGAAATTGTGACATATACAGTTGGCTATTTTATTAAAAACTCTCTCACTTAGAGGATAATGTCTGAGAAAGACTGAGACATAACATTGGGGTAGGTTTGTGGATAGGCCCATTATTAGGAAATGCTTTAGGGTCAGATCCTTCTGTCCATTCCATGGTGTGGAGAGGAGCAAAGCAGCATCACTACCAGCAAGGAGGAGCCAGCTAGTGAGGAATAGCTACCAGCAGACTGACTTAAGAAACATGAAGTTGCATGGGAATTAAGGGTGTATAGATGACCAGAGAGGGGCAACCAACCTCGACAGCACACTTGCCTAGCAACCCAATGGGTATTTTGGTAGAAAACGTGGCCTCCCCCGCCGAAATCCCTTGTTCCTTCTGCAGGTGTACGGGACTAGCTGCCACAAAGCAGAGATGCATGGCAATTGGGGTGCCGAATCACACAGGGTATGTCCACTTTGCAATTAGACACCTGCAGCTGGCCTGTTCCCACTGACCTGGGCTCAGGGCAAGGGGCTGTTTAATTGTGGTGCAGATCTTTGGGCTCGGGCTGCAGCCTGAGGTCTGGGACCCTCCCAGCTTGCAGGGTCTTAGAGCCCAAGGCCCAGTCCGAGCCTGGATGTTTACATTGTAATTAAACAGTGCTGCAACCAGAGCCCACGAGCCCAAGTGAGTTGGCACAGGCCAGCCATGGGTGTCTAATTTCAATGCAGACATGCCCACAGGCACCCCGCTGCCTAGGCAGCCTGCAGAGCTCAATTGCACTGATCCTGCTACATTTCCATCCTCACATGCTTCACGCAGGATTGGCAGGGGCAGCAACTGGCCCTGGAAGAGAGTTCTAGTGTATTGGTATGAACTGATAACAGTACAGCAAGTAGCTAGGGACATGGCAATCTTCTCCAGCTCACGTCCCTTTCCATTTAGTAATGCTGTACAAGGGGTCAAGGAGCGGTCAAAACAGAAACTTGGTGTTTGTTAAGCTCCAGTATAAATAGCAGAGAAGAGGCCAAACTGCCAGAGGAATTCATACAAGAAATAATTCATTTGTTATCCCGGGAAATGCTTAAATAGCTCTAGGCCCAGGTCTAGATACATATACCATCACTGCTGGAAAGGATGGCTTCCTGTAAACCAGAAACTAGATCTAGCAGTGAGATTTTTGTTTTAGCAAGTGTTTCAATGAGAATAACCTGAATAGAGCTGTTGTAGCCAAGTTGATCCCTGGATATTAGAGAGACAGGGTAGTTGAGGTAATATCTTCACTAACTAATAAAAGATATTAGTTCACCCATCTTGTCTCTCTAATAACCCAGACAGAAAGTTACAGAGATAAAACAGATTAGATTTAAAGGAATCATATCACCAGAATGTTTTCACTTAGGAATTATTCCCTGGCTACTACATTGCAAATATCGTTTCTTACCTTTTAACCCTGGAGTGGACCCTATTCTGTTAGATTTGGAAAATGGTTACCTAAGAGGAGGGAAATAACATGGTTGAGGTTTTCAAAGCAGTGCAGGGGACTTAGCTATTCATTTTAAAAGAGGATGTCGGGCTAAATCCCCTCCACAGCTTAGAAAATCTCAGCCCCTGTATTTAATTCTATCATGACTGGGAGTAAAAGCTGGCAGTATTTAAAATTATGTACATACATGGCCAAATGCATGGCTTGTGCAGAAGGATGTATAAATAACAGATAAGTCAGTGGGTGTTGCAGTGTCCCCCTGGACAGAGAAGAAATAGGACAGTTGTTTGCAACGAATATAAAGGGGCTTGTTTATTGAGGCCACTGGACATAGACATTCGCTGTTACATGAAGTCTTTAAATCGTGATTTGAGGACTTCAGTAACTCAGCTAGAGGTTAGGGGTCTATTACAGGACTGGGTGTGTGAGTACCTGTGACCTGCATCGTGCAGAAGGTCAGACTAGATGATGCTGATGGTCCCTTCTGTCTTAAATTCTACAAATCTAGGATATCCTGTTCATTCCCATTCCATGGCTTTCTGCTCCCACACTATAGCCTTTTCTTCACTACCAACAAAAAGTACGTTTTTACCTCAGGATAGCGAACACATGTGAGCTAAAAACCACAGTGAAGACAAGGCATTTCAGTGTTACCATAGGTAAATGAGGTGAGATCAGGCATTTTAGTTTTATTGCAAGGTAAACTAGGGCAGGATTAGAGTGCTGACCTTGCCTAGTTTACCCTGCTGTAAAACTAAGGGCCTAGTCATCACTGTTTTTACCTCAGGGTAACTGACCTGTGCAAGCTATTCTAAGGCTAAAGTCATGCCATTTTTAGCAGTGAAGACAATGCCCAGCTAAACACAGGTTGCGTTGCATAGTGACATCACACAGGGTGTCCCTAAGTCCTGGACTGACCAGTAGTGGAAGAGAGACAGGTGCAAAGGAGTCTAAAGGTCTTGTTGACATAAGAGAAAGTTGTACCAGTTTAACTTGAATTGTGAGTCAGTATCTTGTTCTCTCTCTGGCGCAATGAATGTCGACAAAGTGGAAATCAGAAAAATGGAAAGAGGTAGACTGACTTTATAGCCTAGTGGCTAGGGGCACTCAGTTGGAACATGGGGTACCAGGTTCAAGTACCTCTTCTCTCTGTTTTAGAGCCAGGACTTAAACCTCAGTCCTCCACACCCCAGCTGAGTAGACTGATGGTCAGGACACTGGCGATTCTGAGTGTCTTTCCCTTGAAAAATTTCTAAGGGACTTAGTTTCAGCTCAGTGCAGAACAGGAAAAAAGAAAATATACATCTTTGAAATAGTTTTCCTTTCCTGAGAAGACTTTTGCTGTTTCCCACCCAGCTCTACTCACTTGTTCTAACTAACTGAGGAAGAAAGCAGAGATGCTTTATTGAGTTTACCTTTAGGACATAGAAAACGCTCAGATAGGACAGTGGTGATCGCTGCATTAAATGCCTAGAGAGATTAGACTGCACATCAGCTATGGCCTGGTTTGCTTTGGACTAGAGCTGTGAAGAAAATACATGGCTGTCTGAAACGGGATCAGACCCCTGAGCTCTCGTACAGAACGCTGCAGCTTGATGTTCCTGTGGGTAGAGATGGTCTGACTGTTTGCTTACGTTTTCCCCCACTGCTTTGCTCTTTGCACTCGTTGGCTGTTGTCCGCCACATCAAGCATAAGGTTTTACTATTAACTTTCAAGGTCCTACCTGAATTGCTCTTCAGTGTCACTGAACTGTCTTTTGACACTTTTGTTCCATTGTACCCTGTTCAAACAGAAAAGATGAGGCTTTTGGTCCCGAGGGTAGTGCTCGTTCAAGCTCTCTGCAACCTTGGTTCAATGGAATGGCCTTTCCAATAGCTCTAAAAATGCCAGTCTTTTAAAGAAGGGGTTTGTCTACTCGGAAGCCCACCTGATCTTCTGGCTCTAAGCTCAGGGGGCTAGCGAGAGTCTCAGATGGAGCAGTTCAGCCTGCTAAATTGAGGCCAGCTAGTGCTATTCCACCAACGCAGGCTGGGACGCTCATTCCGAGCTGCAGGATAGACATACCCTTTCTTTCAAGCGCCTTTTGCCAGGTGCTCCATTAACATGGTTGGAATCTACTGTGACAACATTCTTATAGTGATCACAGGCATGGAACTGGTTTCTAAAAAATTACGTTAAGCCCTTAGCCTCCTCTTCATCCCTTTGGGAGGACACTTTCTAGGCTTCTAGCACTCACATTAAAGGCGAATGTTTGAGAAGAGGAGGAGGAGCTAGGATTTCAATGTCAAAATGTCCACTGACTTCAGTAGAGCCAGGCTTTCAACCAGAAAATGTCAGCCATGTCTGTTAAGCCATTTTGGAATTAGCCGGGGGGGGGGGGGGGGCTAATAATGAAAAATAGTTTATGAAAAAAAATGGCCTTTTTCAAAATTGAAACTTGTGAAAAAAGTGTCTTTAAAAAAAAATGTTTGACCAAAAATATAAACTCCATAAGACCCCCCAAATTTTTGAAAATTTGGAATTTTGCTTTCCTCTTTATTCCCCCCACCCTTTTTACTATTAAATACAGTAGAATGAACACTAGTGGGTACCCATAGTCCCCCTCCTTCTCATTTTCTCTTTCAGAATGTCCTCAACTTTGGAAAAGTTAGAGGGGCAAAAAGTTTGAGGAGCAGAGAATAGAGAAGAGAAAAGAGAAAAACCCACCCTGCAGATTTTATAGGGTTCCTAGGTGCCAATTTTACAAATTATAAAAATAGTGTATGTGGTATAAAAGAGGAAAAAACAAAATTGCAGTAATGACCATTTGAAATCTAAACTTTCAATTTTTAAAAAGTTTTATAATTTTAAAACACAAAAATAAGCCTGTTTGAGACAAAAATGACTGAAATTTTGCCACTGTTTCTTTTTTCAATCAGCCGTATTCATCGTTAAATACAAACAGCAACCGAAATTACCCATGTGCAGTGACTGCACACACCTTTCCCTTGATATGATCCTATTTTTATTAAAATTTAATAATTCAACCTACATTTTAAAGATCTGCTTTCATTTTTTAAAAAACTCAATTTTCCCAGTCACTGATCTGAGTGGAACTTGAGGAGCACACAGCACTTCACAGGATCTAGCCCCAAATGAATAAAATTGTTTTTTTATATATAAAAACATTTAGATGTTCATAATAAATGCCAGGAAAATGTGATGTAGAAAAATTCCCCTTGTGAAAAAACAGTCATTAAATCAAGAAGTTTGAGTAAAGGCAATTATTATTGGCTTGCAAAAAAGTTATCTTACGTCTCTAGCCATGGGAGCATCTCACCCTTTCCCATTTAAAATGGTACTTCTAATAAACTTGCTTGCTGAGAACTCCTATGACTTCAATGAGGCCAGGATTTCACTCTAAATATAACAAGACTTGGAATAAAACCATGTGAACTGGCAATATGTATATATTGATTTCATCACCAAAACATTTTCTAATGTAAACATTTATCAATAGTCTCTAAAGTGTCATGGTAACACTTTATGTTGTTAAAGGACAGCCTCTAGAAAACCAGAGTTTCAGTTTAAGCCTCCCCAAAACTTTCTAGAAGATAACATTTTCCCCCACCCAGTTTTGAAGTAGAGATATTCCCTTCCTGACCCAAAGAAAGCTAGTCTAGTTTCACTCACCTCCCCCGTAGGTAGTCGCACACATGATGGAAGTCACCCATGCAATCTGGCTGTAGGATACATTAAAAACCATCCGGAGTTCTTTGAAATAGACTGTGAAAGCTTTAGGGAAGGAATATGCAAATCCGACAGAGATGGAAGCTCCAAATACCACTGCCCATCCCCATCCACCATCAGGAGGGGTATAGCCTAAGTCTGTGTTAGCTGGGGGAGACATGGCTAACCTAGATTTCAGGCAAGAAAGCAGGTCTCTGGGAGTCCTGAAAAACAAAGTGCATACCTACAAATTAGCAGTTCATATTTAGTTTTCAACTTTATGGAGGTGTGTACTAAGTGCAATCAAAACACACATAAAGCTGGTAATTCATATGTAATAAATGCCAGAGTCTCTCAAGTCACCATTTGTTCTTGTGGCAGGGTTAATAAGAAACTCGACTTATTAAGAAGAAACTGCTCTGCCATAATCCTGCCACAACTGCCTCTTAAAACATCAAGACACTATTCCAAGCATAATGGCCTGAGTTTCTAACTTTTTACAGTCGGTTAGTGGTAAGGTGTATACAGCTAGTCAGAGCTAAGAGGTGAATTAACATCAGTCTTCAGTGCAGGAGGCAAAGTCCCCATTGAAAAATGATGAGGAGGACTAAGTTTACTTTTCGATTAGTTTGCAAAAATCATTTATGTGATCTAGCCTGTAAAATGTTTCCTAAGCAGCACATATATTTTATTTAGTTAACATCTTATCTTAAAAGAAGATCTATTTTGTCCCTTCAAAATGTTTGTGATAAAAATTTGAAGAAAAACAAATCTGTCACTTAAAATAACGTAGGTCTTCTGATTTTAGGTTTTAACCATTAAACACTGATAAGACACTACCGATACAAAATTTAAAAAAATGAAATCCATGTTTATCCAATGAACACCAGAAGAACACTGGAAATGGTTACTTACATGTAAGTACTTGTCTACATGGAGCAGTAATACACAAGAACATAAGAATGGCCACAATGGGTCATACCAACAGTCCATCTAGCCCAATATCCTGTTTTCTGACAATGCCCCAAAGGGAATGAACAGAACAGGTAATCAAGTGATCCACGCCCAGTTGCCCATTCCCAGCTTTGGCAAACAGAGGCTAGGGACACCATCCCATTCCATCCACTCTAATAGCCATTGATGGACCTATTCGCCATGAGTTTATCTAGTTCTTTCTTGAACCCTGTTATAGTCTTGGCCTTCACAACATTCTCTTGCTCATGTGCTCAGAGTCTAACTGATCATTATATATGGGGTCAGGAAGGAATTTTCTTCCAGGTCTGACTGGCAGTGACTTTGGGTTTTTTTCCAGCTTCCTCTGCAGTGTGTGGGTGATGGCTATCGCCATTGTGTGAAAGTGAGATATTGGGGCACCTCAGTCCCTCCTATTCTCTGTCTATGGCACATAATAGTCTAGACTAAAGTATTACAGCCCTAAGGAGACTAATGTCGATTATTGGGCTTAGTGTGCAGGTGCTGATGGTGGGCTGTGATGTACAGAAGGTCAGACTACATGATCTGGTGACACCTTCTGGCCTTAAACTCTATATTTCTGGTCTTAGACTCTATTCCAGAATGCAAATTTGTGTCCCAACATTACTTTCTCTTGCTGCTTCTGTTGCATGTGTTAAAAGACCATTGCTTAGTCATACACACACAGTGCCATTCCAGTTGCCTATGAAGTGCGTCTCCTGCACTTGTCTGGAAGCATCTTTCACTCATTGACAGTCCAGGAGTCTTCTGGAGGCTCCACACCAGCAGAGTGGAACGCTAGAACCTTGATGGGGTTTATATCACTCTGTGTGCGTGTGTGGGGGGAAGAGGGATGACACTAATGCAGGTCCCTGACTCGGGGAGAGGATCTCAGGGGGGAAGAAGGTGCTGGTGAAGGTCTCTGGGGAGACTGGAGAGTGATGCTGAACCTTGGAAGTTTTCTACACTTTGACCTGGCAGATGCTGCAATAGGTATAGAGGGGAGAGGCTGCTGGCTCTTGGGGACAGACGCTTAAAGATGGGAAGTAGATGAGGAAAGGCTTGGAAATGAGGACTACCTGGGAAAGGGCTAGAGAAGCAAGTGTGGTGGGAAGGGGCTCAGATGTCAGGTCTGAGGAGTAAGGTATGGGGTCCCTGAAGCTTGGCAGAGGTATAAATAAATACCCCTGAGTTTGGGGGTCTCAGGGATAAGTATACACAACAATTCAGGAATGGGAAGTTGGGTCATCTGAGATTTGGAGGGGCTAGGAGCTGGTGGCCTGTCCTTTGGTGTCAGGACCCCCATTTATGTCCCCACAAGTTTGAGGATCTCAGATAGATGGTCTCTAAAGGTTTTGGCAGCAGAGAGATGGGGGCTGTCATATAACAACGGCACAGAATCACAGAACAGGGAGTCTTAGGGGTAATGCTGGTTTTCTTATTCTCATATAGCTTCTCTGCCTCCCCACTCCAATGTAACAGATTCTCCGAAGAACCTTCCCCAGCCCCCTAACTGATTTCATTCTCTAGATTTAAAGACCCACCTCCTCAAAGGTCTCTTGGGCTAAATAATGGGCACTCCGAGCCCCAGGAGAGCTTGGCAGCTCAGAGGTACATGGGCATGGAGTTGAAGGACAAGGGGAGCCCAGAACCTCTCCCTACACTAAGAGGTGATGGAAACATTACAGAGGTGACTTACCTTAGAAGCTGGTTTCTAGGAGCTGTTCTTACTGCAGTCGAGCTTTCCCTCCAGAGAGAGGGAAAAAACAAAGCTTGCCCTCTTTTTAGGGTAAATGCTTCATTGTACAGTTTTCAGATGGGAGGGAAAAGCCTCATGATTTCAGGTTATCCCTGCTTAAAAGAATAATTCCATTGCATAAGCAGCAGGTGATTGGCCCCGCAGGGTGTCCGTCTCCCCAGCGTCGCATGGGAGCGAGGATCTGACTCTCCCAGCTAGTGACTTCCACAGCATCTCCAGCAAATGACTGACAATTTCTGGAGAGCTGACTGAAAGTTCCTGGTGAGCAGCCCTTGGAGTATGCCGGACTCTTGCCAGAATATCAGATTATGTCCAGAAGCGAGACAAAGCAGAGGGGATATTGCATGGTTAACATTCTTACCGTACTCCCCCATCACTCAACTAAAATAAGAGTTAGAAGATCAGTCACCGCCCTGTGCCTTTTAGGAGCCACTCCAGTCGCCTTCTCTAAGGCCAGTTCTACAGCAAGGAGGGAGAAGCAAGGTGGACTGCCACGTATTGGCTCAGCACAGCTGCATGTTTCTCTTATGTTTGCAACAAAAGGGAATAAAACTAAAGGAAAATTGTGTCTTCAGAGGAAGGGGATTAGAATGTCACCTTGTCCCTGACTGATGCTGACCACCCTGCAGAATAGAGAGTAAACAGTGTTCAGTAAGTGGCAAGAAAAAAAGAAATGGGGAAGTTTAGCTAATCCCTCAAAGAAAAAAAAGTTCAGGGAGAATACAGCTAGGTCAATTTATACCAGCGGAGGGTCTTTCCCCATCAATTAAATAGCTTTCTCTCAAGAGAAGGGGACTGGATTGGCTTCTAAAAGGCATAGGGAGCTGGTTTCCTTCTAATTCTTATTTTAAATGACATTCTGATTCATAGGATTCAAAACATAATTGTTGAAATAAATATAAAAAAAATCTATTCTTTTTCAATTCTGTGACAATAGTGTTTACAAACATTCTGTTAGAAATGCTCCACTCCCCTTTCACTTCGGTTTTCCTAAAAGTAGAATTATTGCTTCTAGCCTGGTAATGAGAACACACGGATCCTGACGTGGCATGCCTTGTTCCACCCCACTGAGCGCTATGCCTGTGAGCAAGTGTTGTCTGAGCCGACCCAAAGGATGGGCATATGCCACGTTAGGATAGTGTCAGTCACACCATGGAGATGTTATTTGGTATGAGGCTGGCTGGCTGAGAGATGGTGCAATAGCAAGGCCAGCATAAAATCCTGAGAATGTGTTACTGCGAGAAGATATCTAGCAATTAAAGGATGTGAAAAGGTACATGCTCTTGATAAGGTGGTTTCAATGTGTTATTCTTAATATTATAATCACTGATAATACAGACATGAATCAGTACTATATATGCAATACATACATCAATGTTACATACCATCCCTCCACTTTTGTAGTGCAAAATTGGATGTTCTGCTCTGAACAGCCGGTTATTTCTGCTTCACCCCTCAGTATCGTTCCTCACTGACCTTCCTTTGATAAGAGCCTGATCCTGGGAGGTGCTGAGCACTTTCAGCTCTTCAAAGTTGAGGTTCCAATTCAGCAAAGCATTTAACCAGGTGTTTAACTTCAGTGGGACTTAAAGTTAAGCATATGCTTAAGTGCTCTGCAGCATCAAGGGGCAAACGGGGTTTTCAGTATCATTTGTACTTCTGTATTGCTAAAATACGGAATGGCAGACTCATGTAGGGCCCCCTGGGAGAGCGAGTATTTTGTCTTACAATAACAATTAAATCATTTTCACACTCACCTGGAATCACTGAATAGGTCTAGGGCAACCTGCATTCTGTAACAGGTTAACAGCCTACTTATCTCCACCACAGCTGCAACCTACCCACCTCTGCTGCCTCTAAACACTCTTCCCAGGGCGCGACTGTTCTTTCCCAGCAACAACCCCTGCCTGTTGCCAGCTTCCTGGCTTTATAGGCCCCGCCTGCTCCTGCACAGCTGAACCTGCTTCTGACCAATTCCCTGCCCCCGCCCCTCCCCCAGGTGCAGCCTGTGGAGTTAATAGGCCTACCTGACCTCCTTAACCCCGCCAGTCCAGACCCTATCACAGACCATGTTCAGAACACACTTCCTTAGGCTTCCTTCCTGTTCTTTAGGCTGTCCAAACCTGATCATAACCAGAAAAAAAAGCACTAGCTTACAAAGCTTGTGTTTTATTTGATGGAGTTAGCACTAGAGAATTCGGTGTTCTGCCTAGGTAATAATCCTGGGTCAACAGTTCATCACCACACCAAAGCAGCACTAACTTATGGTCCTATGACGAGAAATTGTCACTGTCACACAATGCAGGATTTTCAATGGCGCATTATGATTTCAAGGTCTGGGAAACTAGCATTTGCAAACCCACGGTCCCTTACCATGGCCAGGTCTGATCACTATGGCACAAAGCATTCTGGGAAGAATTGGTGAAACCATGCTTGCATCATGTGTTCTTGATCCAAAAATAAACAAATTACTCTGATACAAAATATTTTCTCTAGTCAAAACTTCCCATTCTCCTGATTTTTAAGGCGGGAATTTTGCACATTGTCTTTTCTGATCGTTATTTTTCACTAAATTTTAATACTGTTGGCATGTCTTTCTTTCTGAAATCCAGCTCCAAGGCCAGAGGTTTGGAATGACTCTGTTCTCTTCCACAGTGAAATCTCTTAAGGGTTTTGCTAGCTGTGGCATTAGGATATGTGCATTTCTTATTGCACTGAGCATGTCCCCTTATTATAGTCTGGTGCCAATGGCTATTCTTCACAATTCAAGCCAAATTAGAATAAGGCACTGGTTATTATAAACATCACCAAATTCATAAATGTATCCCAAAGGTTATATAATTCTAGAGAAGCAAAGTAATAATGGTGCTCATTTTTAACAATGGGTAATTATTCCAGGATAGGTTGCCTTTAGGAAGCATCTTGCTTGATTTTTAAGGGTTAGAATAAAGGTATGGAAATTGACCAACATTCCAATGCCCTTGGCCACCTCTGCTGGCCCCTGCCATTCAGAAGGGCTAGCTCTGAATTGTAAACTTAGTTTTGAGAATTAACTAGAAGATAATATTTTAGTGCAGCCAAAGCATTGACCTTGTAAAGTTATAGTTAAAATACCTTTAAAGTCTCATGTTTATGAGTGTATTTATTGTTAATTTAAGTCCATATCTTTTGTTAAACAGCATCTATGTAATTTGACTAAATAAGATCAAGTACGGTATATTGCTGTGTTGGTCCCAGAATATTAGAGACAAGGTGCGTGAGGACTGAGAGGTCAGAGATGTTCGTTTTGTGAAAAGTGTTCACCCATGGGTGATATGGTGTTTTTGTCTTTTACCTTTTTCTGTGTGAGGTCATTTGAGAGGCTAGTGGTTGTCTGGTTTGACCCACACAGCTGTTAATTGGGCACTTCGTGCACTGGATGAGGTACACCACCTGTTGTGAAAGGCACGTGTAGGACCCATAGATCTTGAAAGATGTTATGGCAGGTCTGGCACTGCTTTGATGTGATGTCTCTTAGTCTGTCATCTTCCTCAAGATGGTCCATAAAATGTTGGCATCTTAGTACCCTGGCTGTTTCCATAGTTTGGACAAAATATGTGCTGTTGGATGTAAAACTGTTATGAGTGAGGATGACATGGATGAGTTTAGTGATGTGTTTGGGGTGAGTATCTCAGCGTTGTCCGTTGTCTTGAAGATATAAGGTCAAGTATGTTATATGCGTCATTGACCAAATGTAATACACCAAGACCAGGATACACTTAATATAACAAAGCGAAAAGAGAAACTGAGTAAAGTTAAATGAGAATGTACTTTACACTAAAAACATGATCATACAGCTTTTCACCTACACACATTGCCAGTGGTTCCAATAGCTAAGATGGAAAAGTAAAAAATATATATATTTAGATTCTTTTAACACAGTTTAATAGTTGGAAAGGAGAAACAGCCAATACCGCATCACAAGACAGCTCTCCGTGATCCATCAGCAGTTGGTGAACTATTGACCATAGTTCAGAAACCATTAGGGGACGGGATCATAAACTTCACATTTCAGAACTTTAGGACATAGTTGGGGTGAATTTTACACACACACACAAAATATATAGGTTGCTTAGGAGTATTTAAAGATCAATGTCAGGTAATGCAGGCGCACACTTTCATAGAAGAGTTTTGTACAATCCAATTTTAATAGGAATGTTTCCATACTACTTGCACTGTAGAACTCCATTCTGGGTATTTAAAACATTCCCCTGCAGTGTTCATAATCCAGACACTGCAGCAGGGTAGTGAGAACGGTGACCAGATAGCAAGTGTGAAAAATCAGGACAGGGGATAAGGGGTAATAGGTGTCTATAGGGCTACTAGGATGATCCGAGGAATGGAAAACTTGTCTTATGAAAGGAGACTCAGGGAGCTTGGCTTGTTTAGCCTAACTAAAAGAAGGTTGAGGGGAGATATGATTGCTCTCTATAAATATATCAGAGGGATAAATACCAGAGAGGGAGAGGAATTATTTAAACTCAGTACCAATGTGGACACAAGAACAAATGGATATAAACTGGCCACTAGGAAATTTAGATTAGAAATTAGACGAAGGTTTCTAACCATCAGAGGAGTGAAGTTTTGGAATAGCCTTCCGAGGGAAGTAGTGGGGGCAAAAGATCTATCTTGCTTTAAGATTAAACTCGATAAGTTTATGGAGGAGATGGGATGATGGGATAACATGGTTTTGGTAATTAAATATTCATGGTAAATAGGCCCAATGGACTGTGATGGGTTTTTAGATGGGGTAAGATCCAAGTTACCCGGGAAAGAATTTTCTGTAGTATCTGGCTGATGAATCTTGCCCATATGCTCAGGGTTTAGCTGATCGCCATATTTGGGGTCGGGAAGGAATTTTCCTCCAGGGCAGATTGGAAGGCCCTGGAGGTTTTTCGCCTTCCTCTGTAGCATGGGTCACGGGTCACTTGCTGGAGGATTCTCTGCTCCTTGAGGTCTTCAAACTACAATTTGAGGACTTCAATAGCACAGATATAGGTGTGAGGTCTTTTTTAGGAGTGGTGGGTGAAATTCTGTGGCCTGCGTTGTGCAGGAGGTCGGACTAGATGATCATAATGGTCCCTTCTGACCTAAATATCTATGAATCTATATAAGAAAAAGCCCCAAATATCAGGACTGTCCCTATAAAATCGGGGCATCTGGTCACCCTAGTAGTGAGGCCCAAGAAAATAAAGCTGATGATATGCAGGTCAATATGATTTCATTGTCCAAGCTGGTGAGAATTAAACTGCACCAGATATGAATATTCCATTTAAGTTGGACTGTTAAGAAATTCTATAGAGATCTGACACCCTCCGTAATACATTGAGACACGAGGTTTCAGCACTGATGAAGAAATACTCCTCTATATAGTTGATTCCCAATATTTGCCTTCCATGGACCAGCTATCATGAAGGAACTTAAAGGAACATTCAAGTAGTTCAAGCCAAAATCTGACCTAATTTAAGATTATAAACATTCTGGCCGGTAATGATTTCTGTATCCATCCAAAACAACATAGGAACAAAACACCGCACACTGGAGATTAAAAGCCATTAGCCACCTTTCCCTTTACAACTTAGTTTTAATAAATTCTTCTTGTTCTTTTCCCCCAACAGCTACAGAAAACTTTGAAGAGCTTTGTAGAGGCAAAATGCCAACTAATATTATTCCTGTTAGCATGGAAACAAATCTTCCACTGGTTAAAAGCGAGGCCAGAAGTGAGGCCAAACTATTTGTTTTTTTAAAGGCATCTCTTTGAAGTACTGTAGTAGAGTATACAGACAGAGGGAACGGGGCTTAGGGTGCACCACAACAAATCTCCTGTTTGACCTTGGACAAGCCAGCTAGCCTATTTGTGTCTCAGTTCCCCATTTATAGAACACGGATAATACTTCCTACCTCACAAGTATACCACAAAGGTAAATACATTAAAGACTGTGAGACACCAAGATGCTATGGTAACAGAGGATCACACAAGCACTTTAGATAGATACAGGGGCAAAAAATTCCATGTGCGAAGCACATTGCTCGTAGCTGGTTCACAACTGTGAACACATAGCGAGAGTCAGTCCCTGTCCTGAAGAGCATACAGTCTAAACTGGCAAGACAGACAATGGGTGGAAAGGGAAAGAGAGAGGAAGTGATTCACCCACAGTCACACAGCTAGTCAATGAAACAGGACCAGGTCTCCTGAGTCCCAGCCCCATGCACTAGCCCATGCTACTTTCCATCAATGGCTCCTTTCCTGGTGGATCATAATAAATGTGTAAACCTACCTGTTACCTCCCAATTTTCATCTACAGGAACCTGATTAGCACTCTGGAAGTTGGATTGCATGCCCAACTCCATTTTAAAATATTGACATCTGGCATACAATGTCTGAACATTTATCCCTTTGTATTAATTGTAAATTAAATGGTATTTCCAAGAGCAAGTCTTCCTACTTTAGAATTTCCTGTCTTATTTATTTACATCGAGTGTTCCAAAACTGGATTTACAAAGCCTCCTGGACTGACAAACTGGATGGGCAGATGATCTGGAGAATTGGCTCTCTCTTACATCGTGCTAATCCCAGAATATTGTGCTGTGATAAGTAGCAAGTGACAGTTTGAGATGGTGCACAACACACATTTTGTCCTGTGTATTTTTGTACTGGACTGGAATCTGTCTGCTCAAGCGATTGTGGTCACAGGGAAAATAGAGCTCATAGGATCCATTTCTCTTGAGATTAAACCCTTTAGAAATAATGTTTTTGTAAATCTTACCGGCCTTGCAAAAGGTGAAATTCCTTGAGACTTTTAGAATTAAGCAGCTTCTGCATTGCTGGCCTTTGGCCAAAAATGTTGTTTCTTCTTTGCTCAGACACACCAGGTTTAAAGCTTCTTTGGCTCTGTGCCATTCCAGGCTGGTGCCTTACAACTTGTACCAGCTAGGATTTTTCATTTATTAAATATAAATATTTGTACTATTTTTCTAATGTGTGTACATAACACATGGGTAAAGTGGAGCTAAATTCTCTTCTAGTAGCTACTATTATTGCCATCAGCTAATGAAGTTGCTCCTGTGAGCTTAGTCCTTAGAAGCTTGTACTTTTGTATCCAAATGTTTCAGGGTGAAACCTTGCAGACCACCCATGAGGGAGTACATTACATGTACATAGTGGATACATTCTGCATTACTTGGCTACCCAAGATATTTTGAGTGATTGCTGAAAGGAGAATAATGGTAAGAAAAGGTTAGACAAGTAGAGTGGTCAGACTTTTTCCAGAGACTTATATGTCTACTTTTATCTGGCTCTCTCATTTAGAGTTCTCCAAAGAAGGTGCATTACTTAGTTTGGTTTTTGGATGCATATCCTAAACAGAACGGAGCAAATAACTTATAATGATTAGACACATTCTTCCTGTTTCTGTACACAAAATGTTGAAGCAGAATGTATCTCTAGGTTTGTTATATGCATTTTTTTTAAAAAATTATTCAGATTTTCCACAAGCAGTTCTTGCACTCTGGCTTGTTGACATGCAGTTCATGGAGAACAGAGCTGTTCAGAAATAAATAGAGGCGTTGTTTTTTTAAAATTCACAAATCAAAAAAGTTAGAGCAGCTTTATAGTCGGTTGACAAATATAAAGGGTGAAAATTTGCAAAAGTTATGTTGAAATATTTTCCCTTTTCATTCTTTCAAATTTCACAATTTCATTGAAATTCCAACACTGGAAATATTTCCACTTTGAAATTGGAGCTGTGTTGGTTAGTTTTGCTATGACGTACTTCCCAGCGCCCCTATTTGGAGGAAAGTAACTCTGAAAATCAGGGTTTTGGAGTACATACAACATAAAATGTATTTTACTGTAACATTCTCTCAAGATTTATGCACAATTTGCTGTTCACGTAAACATTCCTTTCAGTAAACTTGTGCATCAGTATATTTGCAGAAATCCATCACTAACACAGCATAAACAGAGACCATCTGAATTAGTTGAAAAAACTCAAAATATTTATTAAAAGTTCTATTGCAGAAGTTATCCAACACTAATCCAATATATGAACAGATTTCTTTGACAAAAGTAATTGTTCTATTGTGTCAGCTTAGCTTAGACTGTCAATTGTTTGCTAAAATCTAGCAAGTTAATTTTACCAATATGCATGAAGTTTCTGGAAACCTCAGTCTTGGGATTTTCTTTGTTAACTAGGTAGGTGCAGTATGTTTAGAATCTGCACTGACAGCATTTTGCAAAAGTAAATGAGCTGTAGAGCAGAGAGCACAAATTGTCACTACAAACCAGAATACAGGATGCTGGCATTTGGAAAATATTCCTTTCTGGATTTATTTGGTACTATTCTGGTGGGTGGATTCTAAGTATTATACTATCTTTGCTGGGCCGCTCTAACACTTACGGCTCTAAATAAGCACTTGTCTTTTTATCGGTTCAGAGTCCATTCATCAGATTAAATGATAGGAAGAAGTTCTAGCTAGGTGCCTGCTTTTTCCATTTGCTCTACTCGGGTTATGAGATTAGGGCCAAACTACGTGCTGCTCTTAGTTGTGGAAGGATGTACAAGAAACCTCCTATCTTCTGGAGCATTTCCTCCAGTGCAGGACACAACAGCAGTCCCAGTACTGTGGGGCTGCTCACTCCTGCTTTGGGTGGGGGTGGAGAAAGAGAACATGGCCCAACCTCCCCTGCTGCTCCCATTCAAAAAGCAGGCCTGAGCCACAATTAATCTTCCCTGTACTTCTCCTCAGAGAGCCCACACCATCCTCTGCTCAAGGTTTGACATAAGGGACACAATCTAGCCCTTAATGTCTGAACCTTGTGAAACATTTTAGGAGGATTACATTTTCAAAATGCAGCCCGGCCGTGTAAAGTTAGCTGAACATTCATAAATCCATCCATAGCAGATTGTGCTAATGAAACTTTGTCTATTGGGTAATTTTTATTATTTTTAACAAGAAACGTGTTAGGTCCTACATGCTGTGCTGCAGGTTTTCTAACTGGATTTTTAAAAGCCTGAGAACAGTAGCACAAGCCTAACTCTGCTCCCATTGAAACATGTGGCAAGGAGCATTTTCTTCAGTGCTGCAGGAAATAGAATAACCTGCCCTCATTGCTTGAAAGCTCTCCCAGAGAGATGGAGAATGGGAGAGCCAGTAAAGAATCCCTTTTCTGAGACTGAGCACTCAACCCATGTTCCGTTCACTTTTCCTCTTTTGAATCTTATCCAGGGTTGGATTTTTCTATGGCGGGGGAGGGGTAGGTGGATAAGGTCCTGTCTCTGATATTCTCTTTTTCCATAAGGACTAAAGGAACATCTGGAGCTCATGGTGGAAATTCAATTTTCCTCTATGGAGTTTTGTCTTGTCTTTTTTGGGGGGATGGGGCAAGGAAGCCAAATAATGTGCATTTCTTTGGGGGAAGGGGGTGATCCATTGCAGGAGTGTCTTGCCCCAGTTTCACCTGGGTGTCTCCTTTACTATTCTTAACCAAAAGTGCCTTCTAGATACCCAGTTAGCAACCATTACACTGGCTGAAAATTTACAGGCATCTATAGAAACCTCTCCTCTGAATGACGCTATAGCCAATTTTGTTCATAGCTCCTTTGATATCCTTTGGAAATAGCCATGAACTCCACAGCCAAGCAAGTACAGAGAACAAAAAACATTCAGATAAGGCTAGGCCTATAGGGCACTGGCTGATATACATGTTCTGCTTCCTACGTTCCTGTGCAGTGATCCTTCAGTTCTATTGTCTCTTTGGTTAGAAATCTCCTGCTGTGGAGAGAATAGGTTTTTTAAGCTTTTGAAGCTTCAGCTTTGTCCACATTGAAGACTGGGACTTAATCTGATCTCCCTATTGCAATCTCTCCCTCACTTCGGGAATCCAGAGGAAGGTTTGTGTTGTTCTTGGAGGTGAAGTATTCTTGGTCAGCTTCACCTCTTTCTGGTAATGGATTAGTCCAAGGGGTTTATACTATCATACCAGAGACGTCATCCTTATGAGTAATCCGAATTTGGGGGCTTTCCCCTCTTTTCTTTCTATCAACCAATGGAAAGAGTGGAGGGGAGAATTCAGGTTAATCCTCCCTTAGCAGAGGATTCTTAGACACTGGACAGAAGTTGTATGGGAAATAAATCATCTGCTATTTCAAACCCTCCTGGGATCAATTTGAACTCCCATCTACCTCCACCACTGGCTGTATGTTAGTTCACACTAGCTCGGGCTGGCTGTACTCTGGCCTGTCTGCCTAGTGCAAGTCATCACTCCATCCCAGTCTCTGGTGGGGACATTGGAAGTGGAGACTGAAGCAGAGGAATAGCTATTGGGGAGGAGAGTAATTTAACGTTTACTCTTAATGTATTCAGTCCCATACAAGACACACAGGAGGACACAGACTGACACTTCACTGACCTCCTCCATGCTGGTTTGATCAGCCTTTTAGCTTGGACTTCAATGGGAAGCATTCCTGGGTTTTGGCAGAAGCCTTTCAGGCATGGCCAGAACTGCCTGCAGTATAGCCTGGGCCACACAGGGCAAAAAGAGGCTTTCCCTTCCTATGGCTCCCTCCCAAGTATGAGTCTCTTACAACCATTGGCAAGTTTGTAAACAGAAAAGGCACTAACATCACTGAGTACCTGTGAGCAGGGAGGAAAGTAGATTGACTATCAGAGGAAGGATACGCCAACCATTAATTAAGGCAAGTGGCTAAACCCTGCCTAGAGTCACTAAAAAAAAATGCCCAGAAACTGAGAACACATTGTAAGGGTGCCAAAGCTAGAACGGGTTTCATGTGGGAGTTGCAGAGTAGTACTCAATATTGCTGCGGGAGGCAGAACATTCTAAACTGAAGCTCAGAGTGGGCTCCAGTCAGCACATGGTCACAGTCACCCAGGACTGACTGCTTCACACTGCCTTCCCCGGAAACCACGGAGCCAGCCCATCGGCGCTAGATCATCTGGCATTCCTTCAGCAAGAATGCAAGGCTCACAAACAAACCATGTAACATACAAGCAGAGATTCTCCAGATGCAGCTTTAAGTGCTGTGAAATTCATTACAAGGAGAGAAATCTTGGAGAATGTACTGTGCTGATAAGGGTGCTACAACCCATTCTGTTCTAGCGAGTTAACTAGTTACTTAGAAGGTGGACTTGTGGTTAAAGTCAAAGAGCAGGAGGTCTCAGTAATATTCCCAATTCACTTCCTATGCGAACTCAACCATGTTGCTTAACCACTCTGTACCTCTCTTTCACTACCTGTGAAATACTTCCCTACTTCGTAGGGATGCTGGAAAGCTCAATATAAGGTTTGTAAAGTACCCAGTGACCCTAGGATAGGGAGTGCTATGCAAAAAAGGACAATTTGAACAAAATTATAAACAGCCTTGCAAAACTGGCACAAGTCATAACAGCCCAAGGGAGGTGTGGGGTGGGGAGACCCTCAAGTTGGTCCTGCCTGCATTGGCAAAGGCGTTTCTGGCTGCTCTACATTCCTACATGTGTATGGAGCAGAGATGTATCAGAGGCCCCACCAGCTTCCCCAACCACAGTGTGCCAGGGTGCCACAAAGTGCAGGGATGGCAAATATTTGAGATGTAGAACTGCAGAGCTGGGAAGAGAGCACACGGATGAATTTCTACTTGCTCGCTCTACCAACTTCATTTTAAAATACATTTACAATTAAAAACTGTTGAAGTCCGTTGTATTTCAACAATAGGTTTATTTTTTTATAAGAAACGTAACATGACATTAAGTAAAAATGCAAAAATTGTGCAATTATGGCAAAATGTTTAAAAATCCACACATTTGCCCTCATAGGACTACAGTACTTCTTACTAACATACCTGAGCACTGAACATTGGATGCCATTTCTAAACAGCAACAGGGAGCTCTTCAATTTCTTACAGATCATACGCACTACACATGTCTGATGCACCAAGATCAGTTTTAGTGATTTAATCAACATCAAAATTTAGAAGAAAATGGGGAGTACAAATTATTGTGTGTTTTGATAAGATTGGGAGGGGGGAATGTTTAAATTTAAAGTATCAGCATAAGAGTAAGTGTCAATTTAATAAGGGCAGTCTAAACCAGAGCAGAAGAAACGATAAATGGGCAGAGAGAGGATGCAGAGAGCCATATGTAAATTACGAGTACCTTTGGTGCAGTTTTAATCAATTGTTCTCACACTGTGCAAGTTTAATTTTTAAAATCTGATGCTACAGCAAGACTTCACCAGTTATCTGACTTTTAAAGAATTTAAAAGCATTTAAGAAGTGGCAAAATGTCTCAGTTATATTTCTGTTTAAACAAAGTATTCATGCATAAGATTCAGTATTTTCTCCTCCTATGCAAGTTCCAGGATTTAGCTTTTAAGCACATTACAGTCTTGGATCACAATCTTATTTTGAATGGTTAAAGAAAATGGAGATCTTCGTACTTTAGTGCAGATAAACAAAATTAACAAACCTACTGCAGAATTAACCACAGCATATTGTACGTCTATACATCACATGAGCAGTCAATTGTTAACTCAAAATTCTATTTAATATTTTCAAGTAATATATTGAAATTTGTTCTACTAAATAAATATAGAAGATTGTCAAAAAGCAGCAAGAAATCTTGTAAATAGTCAACCAAGCTTTTAAAAAACAACAGTTACATAACACTTTTTGGAGGAAAAAAAGGTTTTACACACTAATGCAATACTGTAAGGGAGGGTGCTTCAGAAAGCTTGCAGCTAGAGTCCTACAATAGCACAAATAGAACTAGCCAAGGACTATGGAAAATGTTAAAAAAAAAAAAAAAGCCATGGAAATAGTCTTATAAGAAAAATTCTTATTGTGGGCAGTGGATAACAATAGTATCTTGAAGGAACTAAACAAAAAGAGAAGCCACATACCTTAACATTGTTTAAAAATGCATTCTTAGCAACTATTCATATGATCTCGATCTTAAAGGATGTTCCAGCACCCACACCTAAAAGAAGCAGTCTGGTCAATCTCTGGACAATGAGGTATGTAAATGCAAAGAGGCTTTTTTTTTTTCTTTTCCTTTTAGTTTCACAGTTCATTTTTTGATATTTTGTGCAAGATTTAAAAAACAAAACCAAGTGAGTTTGTTTCTTTAAAAAAAAATAAAACCCTATTTTGTGACAACAAGGCCATACACTGAGTTAATGTTATCCCAAGTCTCTCAACAGTTATGCCAGGGTGTTACACTATTACTGAGTGAAACATTTGGCTTATTGAAACAGCTGTTAATTCAGATAATGGCCATCCTTTGCTACAATACTTACCATTATCAATTTAAAATAAAACAGCTTTCCTTTACCTCAATTTGAGAAGTTAATCAGTTAAATATATAGGAAGATACAACATGCCTCGTTCTGGAGAGAATAAGCTTTGTAACAAATTACACCTGGCAAAGCAGAGCTGATATGAGCTCTAGGATTAAACATTTCCCTTTTACATCCAGTTTTAACGATTGAAGAAGCTAAACTTTAAACTTACTTTATCATTAGAAAAATAAGTTAGATGTTCAATCCACAGAGACAGTGTTATAATATATTGGATCCTTATTCTACATCTGCATTTAAAGTTCTTTAAACCATGGATTTCTGTGGATAACTTTGTTTTAATAAATTGGATCATGAGGACAGCTCAGTAGTGCAAAATTTTCACATTATAGGTCAGAACAGAATAGTAAAAGGTAATTGGGGGTTTGGAAAAAGGAGGAGAATAATCAAGTTAAGCCACATTTTTCAGTATTACTTGAGCACATGCAAACCCTTTATGAGAGGCAGAATGAGCTCTCCACAAAATTAACAGCCACTAAGGCCATATCCTGTCGTCATTCTGTGCAGGAACTCCCACTGCAGTAAACTGTTACTTAAAAAAAAAACAAAAAAAACCCCACAATGGCAGGATAGGGTCCTAAGAAGACAGACTCCATTAATAATAGCAAGCTGTTTTAAATAGTGGTGTAGGGTTGGCCCATTCATTTCAGTCATACAAGTATTAAAAATGTATTAGCACCATCAACTTTTGGGTTTAAGCCCTTTATGGGATGGAAAATGTTTTTAAGCAGTGTCAAAACTACTTTTCAAGCACTACATTTATCGGTAATTGGCAGAAAATAGCTATTTATACTGTTAGCTTGATTTTAACAAAGCCCACAGATAGAAAATGACAGTAGGCCTTCTCTGTTTCGAACAAATATACTTCATGTTCTGCTTCCAACTTCAATATTTCCCTCAAACTAAGGTAGTGCACAAACAACATTATGAACATTTTAGTAGACTTCAAAACAGTACAAAAAAAGAATCAGGAGCTAGCATTCCTCTTTGTACTTTCAGTTGATCTAACATAAAGACCTAGTGATATTGCCTCAGGATTTTACCCGTATTTTAAAAAAAAAAAGTCACTTCAGACCAGCTTGGATGTCCTTAGCTATTAATGCTAATTTTCTTTCATTGTAGTGCATAGTTATCCTGGCTTTTCTATTCTTTGTTTACTTTTATCACAAAACACACCCCTCAAGAATGACATGATTAAGTGTTTACCAGAAAAAAAAATGCTGATAATTGCACTTTGTAACCTCCTTCTTGCTCCCCTGGAAAATATCAGCAATTTTAAAATGAACGAGTAATTCCCTCCCAAGCCTGCAACCTTTAAAGAGCACCCATCCCCATGTACAAAAAACTCTCTCTTTCCGCTGACATTAAATACTGACAATTGCTTTGTTTTCTTTTAAGACATGTTTTCTCTAACATCAGATACCACTGAAATCACTAAGGCTTGTTAGCGAATAAAATTAAATAACTTTCTGAAGACACTGCGGATACAACTTAGCAACAGCACATTCAAAATGCCGGCCTAAATCCCAAAGCCTATCTGGAGTCTCATACACTTTCTGCCATTGGTCAGTAACCTCATCATACTGATAGAGTGAATTCTTCCTGCTGGTTCTGAAAACATGTTCTTCAACAGTGACTTGAGTGGCTCTGACAAACAAATGGAGTTTGTTTTTGAAGAGTACCAGTTTAATATAGGGATTAATGGACTGATCGCATGGGAAGTCCTTTTTTCTAGTCCACTTATTTAGCTCGATGTCATAGGCCTCTACGGTAAACATACGCTGATGATTTCCACAGGTTCCAGCGATGTAGTAGATGGAGTCATTGTATACAGCTGCCAAGCCTTGGATTCTAGGCACAGTCATTGGGGTTAAAAAACCCCAGTAATCTTTCTGTGGATCATAGCAGAGGAAAAATTCTCCTACAGAGACAAAAACAAAAAAACCCACAAGCGTAAGACGGAGGTTATGAGTTATCGTTCTGAACACAGTTCCACGTGGCTGCCAGACTCTGAAATCAGGTTGAAAAGGGGGGAGCTTGAAGGCTGTCAGCAGTGCAATGCTTTAGCTATGTACATGTTAACGATCCTTTCCTACTTCTAAACCATGTTTGAGGTTCTGGGAAAAGTCCTTCAAGGCTCTAAAGCTTAAGGTGTTTCAAGTATTCACTTAGTCTTTATTTTACCGGGAAATAAAAACCATTTAATCATCTATAGCAGTGGTTCCCAAACTTGTTCCGTCGCTTGTGCGGTGAAAGCCCCTGCAGGGCTGGGCCAGTTTGTTTACCTGCCACGTCCACAGGTTTAGCCAATCATGGCTCCCAGTGGCTGCGGTTCGCTGCTCCAAGCCAATGGGAGCTGCTGGAAGCGGTGTGGGCCAAGGGACGTACTGGCCACTGCTTCCAGCAGCTCCCATTGGCCTGGAGCCGCGAACCACGGCCACTGGGAGCCGCGATCGGCCGAACCCGCGGACGCGGCAGGTAAACAAACCGGCCCGACCCACCAGAGGCTTTCCCTGCACAACAGTTATACTGTATGTAACTGGGGGCTGGGTAGCACAATGGATTAGCTTCTTTATTTGTGTAAGCATCCAGTTAACCCATAGAACCATCCAAAAGCAAAAGTCGCATAGGTGCATTCTCATGCATCTGGTAAGATGTGAACAATAATACTCTTATTCTGAAGTTCCCACTTGGAAGATACTCTCATATTTCACTAAAAAAATTCTGTAAGTTTTCTACCAATTAGTTATTTCAGAAAAATAGTTAAATGGGACATACTTTCTGTAAAAAGCTTTTAAGAAGAGGAATGTAGATTTTTAAGCAGCAGGCTGAAACAAAATGTTAACGGATGAACAACATTCTATGCATTGCACCAAATCTACCCCTAGCATTCCTTTTCAATAAGACACACCCTAAGGGTCATTTGACTTAAACCCAAATAAAAAGTTGGTAAACTCAGAATTCTAGCTGAAACTCCAGACTGACATACTACCACATGGTTTTCACTAACAAAATTTGGCTCTCCCTGCTCACTTAGTCCAGGAACAATAAAAAGAAAAAGCAACCACTCTGTAGAATTCTCTCCAGATCCCACGGAATCCTATCAATCCCACTCAGTGCAACTGTGGTGTGCAGCTGGGAGGGAATCATGGCACTGATTTGCAATATTGCCTCTTTGCAAACCTACATTGGTTTCTTCTCCCTCTGGAAGTAATGCTGAACTGTCAGCATCTTTTGTAGTTTCCCCTTCACAAAGACTGGCAAGATCAGAGAGGGGAGCCTGTCAGGAAAAGTAGCCAACAGAAGGTCCAGGACTGACATATTGAGCCCTGAGCCTCTACAGGTGCTTAAAGAGATGTGTGGGATTTCTCTGCAGATCTTGGGCCTCCCACTCAAATAATCATCTCAAATTCTACAAAGCCAGTTCTTGGCTGTGTCCAGTTCTGGGCACCACACTTCAGCAAAGCTGTGGACAAATTGGAGAAAGTCCACAGGAGAGCAACAAAAATGATTAAAAGGTCTAGAAAACATGACCAACAAGGAAAGATTGAAGAAACTGGGTTTGTTTAGTCTGGAGAAGAGAAGTCAGAGGGGGGACATAACAGTCTTCAAGTACGTAAAAGGTTGTTACAAAAAAGAGGAAAGTGAGGAAGTGTTCTTCTTAACCACTGAGGAGAGGACAAGAAGCAATGGGCTTAAATTGCAGCAAAGGAGATTTAGGTTAGACATTAGGAAATAAAGGTAGTTAAGCACTGGAACAAATTACCTAGGAAGATTGTAGAAACTTCCTCATTGGAGGTTTTTAAGAACAGGTTAGACAAACAAACACTTATTTTGTCAACATAATACTTAGTCCTGCCTCAGTGCAGGGGACTGGACTAGACGACCTATTAAGGTCCCTACCAGTCCTACATTTCTATGAAGTATGTTACAATTAGGTCTGCATATATTCTTACAGCAGAGTGATATAATTCCATTGGTAATGGTTTAATAACAAAATAACTGAGGCCTTTAATTATGGCACAGTAGTTGACGTCACTATAATGAATTCAGGATCTCAGAACAGACTGCTGCACATCCTACTGGTAAACTCTGTCAAGTTCTTCAGCATTTCCCCTTCACTGTAAAATCTCTTGCTCCTTGGGCTTACGTGTAGACTCCATTTTAGACAACACATCCCTAATGTTTGTAAACAATCACAATTTCATAAAGTCTATTTAATCTCCTCCATCTTGTATAACCTTGTGCTAAAATAGGAGGCTCATTGCCAGAGGTGGTCAAAAACTGGATTTTCTTCCCCAATGGATGAAAGTTTTCTGACCAGCTGTACTGAGCTTACTAATCCTCTCAGGAAGTGAGGAGAGGTTGTAAAAGCCCCCAATAAGCCTACAGATTACATGGGATGTGGAGGCAAAAGGAGGATAAGTTTCCCCCTCACAATGAGCTTCTTAAAGTGTACAAGAGGTGGAATTGCTGCCCCCACTTTGAGGAGAAATGTCATGTTTCCATTCTCCACTACCTCTCTCATCTCCCCTCTGTTCTCCCCCACTCCCATTTTCTCGGTTCCCTACTCCTCTGGCACTCTTAAAATCTGCAGGAAGTGAGCAATTTAGGAAGTTCAAAGGAGTAGAAGCACTGGAACTAGACAACTCCCTTCCCTACTGATAAAACAAGATTGCTTACACAGTTAATGTACCTTACCCTGTAAAACATAGATGTGCTCTTTATATTCCACAGCACTATGAAATTCCATTGCTACAGGCATTGGACAGACAGCTGTCCAACAGTTCTCTCTGCTGTCGTAACACTCCACAGATTTTAGTGAATTTCGACCATCTCCTTCATAAACGCGACCACCTATTGCATACAGTTTACCACAGCAATGAACCAGTTTGCAGCCTATTCTGGCTCGTAGCAAAGGAGCTTTAGGTAGCCATCTATTGCCAGAGTGATCATACATCCAAAAGTCACTCTCTGCTCTGTGGTCTATGGAGACCTCACTGCTGCTTGGCCTGTAGCCTCCTGCAATGTAAATATCATTATCAGGTGATACAAGAATTCCAACTTCCCTCAAATCGTTTGGTGGTTTGCATAGTTTAAACACTCTCCCTGTGACTGAATCTAAACAAGGCACTGTTTGCTTCTTTCCTGAGTGTTTGTGGGCAGCATCAAAGCACATGATCATTTCAGAAGCAGTCATTCCAAGCCGTTGTGTATAGCCATTGGCACTAGGTTGTCCCTTTTGTACACAGCTTTTGGCTATAGCCTGTGCAAACATGGGAGGGATTCTCTCTAAAAATGTTTCTTCCAACAGAGGCATGCGGATGCATTTGGCAAATATTTCTGGAAGGTGCACTTCTCTTTTATTTTGTTCATGTTCAAACCACCTTATAACGCTGTCGTAAACATGCTCTTCTTTGTCTACGTTTAAGTCATCACTGTCCAGTATACTTATGAGTTGGTCTTTTCTCAACTGGAGAAACTCTTGCTCTTTGGTGACACTCAGAAACTTTTTACGAATGTAGTCTTGTGATCTGTCTTTGAGTTCCTGATGACCATAGTGATCAGCAAAGATAAACACCCCAATAGAGTTTTGTGGGTCCAAATGACTGATCATATATTTAGCACACTGGTCCTGTATGGAAGGGATCTGGAAGATACTAGCTGCAGTGAACAAAGCTTGGACATTGGCCTCTGTCAGCATTACTCTGGAGGTATATGCATAGTTCAATACTAAATGCATTGACTCTGCTTCAACACCAACTATACGAACTTCTTTCTGGGTACTTTCTGTAAGGCCGCTAGTGAACATAGATCTACAAAAGAAAAATATTTAGCAGTTTATTTTCAATTCCCTTCTATCTACAGGTCTAAAGATAACTATAATATAGTTTATCATAACGTACATACCATTCTAACAGCTAGGGCTGTCAATTAAATCGCAGTTAACTCATGGGATTAACTAAAAAAATTAATCGCAGTTTTAATCGCACTGTTAAACAATGGAATACTAATTGAAATTTATTAAATATTTGGGATGTTTTTCTACATTTTTCAAATACAACACAAATACAGAATACAAAGTGTACTGTGCTCACATTTTTATTACGAATATTTGCACTGTAAAAATGATAAAAGAAATAGTATTTTTCAATTCACTGCATACTAGTACTGTAGTGGGATCTCTTTATCATGAAAGCACAACTTACAAATGTAGATTTTGTTTTGTTACATAACTGCACTCAAAAACAAAACAATGTAAAACTTTAGAGCCTACAAGTCCACTCAGTCCTACTTCTTGTTCAGCCAGTCACTAAGGAGAAACAGGTTTGTTTACATTTACAGGAGATAATGCTGCCCACTTCTTATTTACAATGTCACCAGAAAGTGAGAACAGATGTTCACATGGTATTTTTGTAGCCAGCCACATGCCAGATATGCTAAACATTCGTATGCCCCTTCATGCTTCGTCAACTATTCCAGAGGACACGCTTCCAAGCGTTCAAAAAATAATGCGTTAATTACATTTGTGACTGAACTCCTTAGGGGAGAATTGTATGTCTCCTGCTCTGTGTTTTACCCACATTCTCCCATACATTTCATGCTATAGCAGTCTCAGATGATGACCCAGCATATGTTGTTTGTTTTAAGAACACTTTCACTGCAGATTTGACAAAATGCAAAGAAGGTACCAATGTGAGAGTTCTAAAGATAGCTACAGCACTTGGCCCACAGTTTAAGAAACTGAAGTGTCTTCCAAAATCTGAGAGCAAGCTTTCAGAAGTCTTAAAAGAGCAACACTCCGATGCAGAAACTACAGAACCCAAACCACAAAAAAGAAAATCAACCTCCTGCTCGCGGCATCTGACTCAGATGATGAAAACGAACATGCTTTGGTCTGTATGGCTTTGGATCATTATTGAGCAGAACCCATGTTCAGCATGGACTCATGTCCTCTGGAATGGTGGTTGATGCATGAAGGGACATATGAATCTTTAGCGCATCAGGCAATGTTGGCTACAACAGTGCCACGCGAATGCCTGTTCTCACTTTTGGGTGACATTGGAAACAAGAAGCAGGCAGCATTATCTCCTATAAATGTAAACAAACTTGTCTGCCTGAGCGATTGGCTGAACAAGAAATAGGACTGAGCGGACTTGTAGGCTCTAAAGTTTTACATAGTTTTATTTTTTAATGCAGTTATTTTTTGTACATAACTCTACATTTGTAAGTTCAACTTTCATGATAAAAAGATTGCACTACAGTAATTGTATTAAGTGAATTGAAAAATATTTTTTATTTTTACAGTGCAAATATTTATAATAAAAATTATAAAGTGAGCACTATTCTGTGTTGAAATTGAAATCAATATATTTGAAAATGTGGAAAACATCCAAAAATATTGATATAAATGGTATTCTATTATTGTTTAACAGCATGATTAATCGCAACTAATTTTTTTAATTGTTTGACAGCCCTATTAACAGCACATATCTGATCATCATTCATATAATGCTGTCGCGGTCAGTTACCTAAATATAAAGTGCACTTATACTCTTACAAGTGACTCAGAAATGACAGTTTGGAGTTTCATGTTTGTGTCTCATTAATTCCATATCTAGTTTGCTCAATTTACACACATAAATAGGTTCTCTCAAATTTCCAGTCGGCACACTCAACCCAGGATCATAAGTTGTAATGCACTGCATGTCAATATGCTAGAATGTATGAATGATGTTAAGGAAAGATAAATAAATTTTGAATGCTATGATGATAAAAAAAATATGGAATGGATCTCCCACAGAGGTTTCTTTTAAAAAAAGACAACATGAAGATGAAATCATTTCCAAAGTAAGTTTCCTTGAAAATGCAGGTGCTGCCAATTCATTCATTTTAAAAGCAAATTGGAAGAGATCATTGAAGAAACAGAGATGTTTCTTAAATCTGAAATGTCATCACTAGCAGAAGTCACACAGAATACAGCTGCAGATGGGTATAAGTTTTATAATTGCTATCAATAATTAAAATATTTAATAAATTATAAAAGTGATTTTGCACTTGGTAAATACGAGTGCAGGGACCTACATACTATACCTGAAATAAGGACTGATTGCAGCAAGAACATTCCTATGACAGGAAAATGTCTTCCCATGATCAACTTCCACTACAATATCTGTCAGCTGTCCTTCATCGTACATTGTTTTAAGTTGTTGGAGAATACTGCAAGCATGAAAGGGATCCATTCCACTGCTGACTGTGTTTGAAGAAGGAATTCCATTCAGTGTTTGTGAAAACTTACTTAGTTCTATTTAAAAAAAACAAAATAGCCTCACTGGTATTTCAATAAAGAAAAAGCAACAGAGCACACTATCAAGAATATATCCATATTAACACAAATACACCATATATCAGCATTAAGAATGACTACTGATTTGAGATTCCTCATTTCTCTAAATTCCACAATCTCTTATGTGGCTAAATCTGTAAATTACACCTATCAACTTTAAGATGAAACAGTCACATGATAAATATTTTGCACTTATATATTACATAACCTTTCACCCAGTTATCCCAATCCTTATTGAGCTATTGGAAGTATTTTATTATCCCATTTTTACAAAAGAATGAAACAAGTCAGTGACTCAGTTCCCGATTCTCCAAACACTTATGTACGTGCTTAACAATGAAATGGGAAATAAACATTGGCTACTGACTTTTCCAAATAACTGGCAAGATTACAGTCCTAAAGTACAGTTTACATTTTCAATAGCAAATACGCACAACTGCAAATATTAAACAACATTATGTATAAATATGTATGTATTTTACAAAAATTATTTGGCTAGCACTTAAAATTATTACTCAAATGTGAAAGGACTCGACGTCTATCATGAAAAGAAATTAAAAACTGTACACTTCTGAAAATATCTGATGGTTCCTAATAAGGTAAAGCCCAAAATGAAAATTGAGCAATGTTTCCAGCGCAACAACCTGTTTCGTAAGGGAAATGAGTCTTCTGTTCAACAACAACAAAGGAAAGCTCAACAGGAAAAATGAAGTGTTGAAAACTGTAAGTCAGATAATGCTGCTGACTGCACAGAAAATAGTCATAATGCATTCAGGGCTAAACACATTTAAAAAAAAAAAACCATGATAGATGGGAGATTTAAAACCTGTCTTGTGCTAGTGTGCTGCAACATTTCCCTATACAAAAGCCAGACACAACCTTGTCCCACAAGTCCCAGTGAAATCAATAGGGCTCTGATGTGCACAAGAATCTGCTGGCAGGCTTGGGGCCTAAGATTCTCAATATCTCATTGAATCATTCTTAGAGCAATTCTCAAAAAATACTCCTTTTTCCAGAAAGAACTTTAAGCACTTCCCTTAAAATAAGTATTCAGTAAAAGTGTCTCTCCACAGCACTGAGCAAGATGTGACAACTTTGATATTCTAAACTAGAGTGCATTCTCCTCAGTACAGGTGAGTCACCGGTCCTTGTTTAGTATTGAGAACAGTGATACTACTCAATAAAAAACAGCAACCCTTTTCTAAGTTCAACTCCAACACTTCCTCGTGCCTGGAGAGAGAGCACAAACTCTGAGAGCTGCAAAAAAACATATACTTCCTTCTGTAGGTGTGAGACGGGAATGCAAACTCCCACATACCAACACTGAACAGGTCCAGAACAACTCTCCCATCTGCCAGTCGCCTAACCAACATGCAAAACCAAAGAAGCTCCCCATAAAAATGGAGCTGGCAACATATAGCTTCTCACCCCTGCATCCCAGCTTCTTTATTTGCAGGATTTGACACCACTGACCTGCAAACTCCTCCCACCAGCTCTCTCCCTGATTTCCCTTTCCAATCTGTTCCACGACTGGTCACCTCTGCTCCCCTCCTCACTCTGTTCTCCCCAACATATATTCCCCTGACCTAGCACCCCAGACACTCTGACCCCCATGTTACTCCTTCTCCCTCATTTTCTTTTCCCTCTACAGGCAGCCCTCCCATCAGGTACACCTCCAAATCTGCACCCCCAACCAACCACTCTCCTCCAGACACTACTCCCCAGACACCCCACCCACAGTTCTCTTCCCCACTCACTCTGCCTTCAGACACCCTTCCCCCCAGGCACCCCCAGCTCTGCCCCTCCCCAGACACCCCCAGCTCCCCCCCCAGCTCCGCCCCTCCCCAGACACCCCCAGCTCCCTCCCCCAGCTCTGCCCCTCCCCAGACACCCCCAGCTCCCTCCCCCCCTCCCCAGCTCTGCCCCTCCCCCCAGACAACCCCCAGCTCTGCCCCTCCCCCCAGACAACCCCCAGCTCTGCCCCTCCCCCCAGACAACCCCAGCTCCCTCCCCCCTCCCCAGCTCTGCCCCTCCCCCCAGACAACCCCCAGCTCTGCCCCCCCTCAGACGCCCCTCCCCCCCAGCTCTGCCCCCCCTCAGACTCCCTTCCCCCCAGACAACCCCCAGTTCTGCCCCCGCTCAGACACCCCTCCCCCCAGACACCCCCCAGCTCTGCCCCCCCCTCCGAAACCCCCCCTCCCGGCACCCCTCCCCCCAGACACCCTTTCCCCGGCCCGGCCGCACCGACCTCCCAGCGCTGCCATTCTCGGGGCCCGGGCTGCGAGCGAGGGAAATGTCACGGCCGGGGCCGCTTCCCCTTCCCCTGCTCCTCTCCGGGGGGCGGGTACTGCCTCGCCAGCCAACCAGCCTCCCCGCACCAGCCAAGCTACCACGCGCCGATTGGCGGGGGCCCGCAGTGCATGCCGGGAAACGTAGTCTTCCCCTCTCGCGCGCCGGGACGGGGAGGGGCGCGGGCCTTTCGCGCGCGGTGCATGCTGGGATGCGTAGTTCCTGAGGCCCGCCGCGGCGGAACCGCTGGGACTTGTAGTTCGCAGCGGGTGGCTGAGGCGGGGGGGGGGCCCTGTCATCCCTCCCAGCGTTCCCGACCCCGGGGGGCGCTGGCCCCAAGGCCTTGGGGGCGGGGCTGGCGGGGCCACCAGACCCCCCTCGCCCCGCCCGGCCCGGGCACCTGGAGGAGGGCCAGGTTGCCAGGTGTGGTGGGAAGAATTCCTGGAGATTTCATCCCAGGGCCTAATCTTTCATTCCGGCTTCACCTTTCATGCCTGGAGACTCCAGGCCACTCCGGGAGGGTTGGCAGCCCCTCCGTCTGAGGCCGCATGGGGCGGCAACCGCGCGCCTGGCTGGGGTGGGAAGCGAACCCACGGCAGCTGCCCTGCCCCAGCTCCTGGGACAGGGGCGCTTGGTCCCGCCCCAGCTCCCCGCCCTGGCGCGCTTCTCCCACACCAGCTCCTGGGCCCAGCTTAGCTGCCATTCCGAGCTAGTTCCCCTCTAGACCAGCCGCGACATACCGGTCCACACCTCCTCCTTCTCAGATTCACTCAGAGGCTTCCCTTTCTGTGGCCCTGCACCCCCGTCTCTTCTGCAGAAAACCGAGGCCGTGGGAGCCTAAATGCCTTAGGAGGGACGCCACAGCTACAGACTCACGAAGGGGGAAAGCCTCCCCGTGCAGGCTCATGATTGTTTGTGCTTTTTGACAAGACCACTCCCGGCAGTAAAGTTAAGCATATGCCCCAGCGTTTGCAAGATTGTGGCCAAATTTTGAAGCAGGCTTGGGCTCTGGTCCTGGCAGGCAGTTATCGGTGCCCACCCAAAGACTGGCTGACTTCAGTGCGGCATCATCACAAAGGTACAGTCTCTCCTGCGGGTGGCTGCAGTTGCAGACGTGGGGCCTTGGAGGGATTAGTTTTTAGAAAGTTTGTTTCCATCTTATTTGGGCCTGCAAAAATTGCTACGTTCACTGGAGAAGACCACCAGGAGCATGAAGCAGAAATAGAAAACAAGGGCAATATTCCCAACACTATTTATAGGGGATATGGTCAGTGGTGTAATACTAATTGGATAACACAATCAGTAAGGACTTCATTCCATGATGTTGATTTTTCTGGAAAAAACAGCCAAAAAAGGTTTAATTAGATTGTAAGTTCTTTGGGGCAGGGACCATCTTTTCTACGTTTGTTTAGTCCCTAGCACAATGGGGTCTTGGTTCATGATTGGGGTTCCTAGGTGCTATGGTAGTAAATAGCAAAGAGGCAACCAAACTAATTTAATGGACAAAAAACTGTTTTGTTGTCAATGATCTAGAACAGTACAAAGCACAATCTCTTTTTCGGAATAGAGATTAGTGGTTGAAGGCTATTGGTTTTGTTCAGAGTTATTTGCAATGACCAAATGATAGCCCAGTGGGAGAAAACAATAATGAACCAAGTTTCACTTTTGTGACTTGAATGGTTATCAGAAGGAACGTACAGAACTGTTTTCCTTTTGTGAACTGCAGGTTAAATGAAAGGAGAAGCCACTACATTCTAAATACATTTAGGATACTGATAGTTTTTTCTCTTTCCTTGATTTAACAAGATCTGCAGTTCTATGGTAAGCAGAGAAGTAATTTTCTGTAATTTTTAATTTTTTTTTGTATAAACAAGGCAAGCAAAGAAAGGCACCATTAATTTAAATTAAGATCTTAGATAATAAAGTCTTTACCTTTGAATCTCAGAAATAAACAAGTGCATTACTGATGTCCTGCAGAAGCATACATTGAAGGTAAAAATAGTACTGTTCTATGTCATGACTGCTGCTTACATGGTTCTACTTTCTCTTGCCGGGAATGGTTTTACCCTCTGTTAGCAATTATCAGCAGTGCCCAGACTGCTGTCGATAATCATACCACACAACACAGGAATGATAGTGACTCTGATGAAAGAGGTGTAAAAGAAAATAGAACTTCATTCCTGCAAATCGATTCTGCAGTTTTCCAATTTCCCCATTCAGTACTGGTAAAGGCTGTGAAATTGACCAGAGCTATATCAAATGAAAGTGAAGGGAGAATAGCTACAACTCTTACCTTTTAGAAAATGACATCCTCATATATTTGTCCTTCTCTGACCGCAGATATCACCTGCATTATGGCCTCAGTGTGTCATTTCTTTTGCTATGGAGACTCTGGCTTGGCTGGATTAGTGTACAAAATGAAAGAATGCAATAGAGTGTTTTAAATATACATATAGCATTTAATCTGATACTTTACTGAGGAAACATTTCTTCTTGCAATAGCTCACCTTTATAATGGTTTTGGTGGATATAAAATTTGCCACACACATAGCTTTAAATATTGGTTAAATAGCAGTAATATCATATATCTCAGCAAGAAAACATACCAGATGGAAACATTTTATGGGAAAAGTGTTATTTACCATTCAGTAGTCCCACAATCCAAAAATAGGATTATGTTATTGGCTCAGAAGTGACTTTAATTCTAAACCCTTTATTTTACAAATGATTACAACTTTTTTTTAAATAAAAGTATCATATTTAAAGTTAGAGCCTGATCCTCCTTGTGCACTCAGAACTCCCACTGACTTCACTAGGAGACTTGCCTGCAAAAGAAACTTAGGCTAAGGTCATTTACTTCTCTCTCATTCTTGTGAGGAAGCCAAGTGGGTTAGGATGCCAAGTGGAGGAAGGAGTAAGAAGGGTGAGGAGGAGTTTTAAAGGAAGAGGAAGAAAAAATGTGAATTAGCTGATCACAGGGGAAAGAAACTTTGTTTGCACACACAGTTCGGTCACTTACATTTTTCAATACCTGACTGCACCCACAAATTAAGTACAGTATTTGGTATATCCACCACAGAAATAGGGGCAAAATTCAGATTATTCTGAAACAACCTCTCTTTCTTCAAACTGTTCAGATCCAGGGCTTTGGCTTGAACTGATCACCAGATAAGATGCAGTTTTTAATGAGATAGTTAGACTACTGAGCAGAACTGGTCTCCTTGAAAACCATGCAAGTATTCAAAATTCAAGACTGACTGTTCTGCCTGAGAAAATGGAATCAGGAAGTGATGGAAAGTTCTTTGGTAACTGATTAACTCAGATCTGGGATATCATTCTTCCTGGAGGATGTACTGAATTTATTTCAGCCAGAAATATGCTTGCCAGAAAGGATGTTTGATTCACCAGCTCTTGGAATTGCAGTGGTGATGTGAAACAGTAGAATTAAGAAATGACAATCTTGCTGCTGCAAGCACCAAGGATGAGTTAGAAGTTAAAGAGCATTGTACTGCAATCTCTCCATATTATGCCCTACAGATGATGAAGAGAAGGAAAATCTTTGCTGATGTGAAAAACACAATTCTAAGTGCTTGGTATGTCCTCAATGGTCCTATACCCAGCCCATCTACTATTTGAATGTATAGGAAACATTCATTGTTAGAACACCTGGTAGATTTCAAGACTTTGTCTCGACCACACAAAGTGAAACTGTAAAGGGAAATGCTTCAGGAGTCCTTCCTTGTCCCAGTTATCAGAGAAACAAAATGGAGGAGAATATTTGCAGTGCACTGTGGCTTGAAGCCTTCTTTTCCCCTAGTGCCCTCTGCAGGATTAGAGCAACCTAGACTCAAAACCTCCATGTGGCAACAGTAGGTTGGTCCTGTGTCTCTGTTCTTGCACTTCAAGCAGGATTGGAGCAGAAGGGTGATGGAAAAGGAACTTAAAGTCACCTTTGTGCTCCCTATATTTTCAGGCAGCCTCAGAGCAGCTCTCACTTATGTTTAGGCTACAACAGTATTCTAGCATGTGTGGACAGCTGAGAATAGCTAGAGTCCCTGTGCTCTGACAGTGCCCCTTCCTCTCCCTCCCTACGCCAAGAGGGCTCACATGGAGTTGTTCCATCACCTGGGGGGTGAGCCTCCTTACCAGTAGGTTATAAAGGCAGAAGGGATCATTGGGATCATCTAGTCTGACCTACTGTACAACACAAGCCATATGACATCCCTGAAACTAAAGCACAGCTTTTAGAATAACACCCCATTTTGATTTAAACATTCCCAGTGATGGAGAATCCACCATGATGCTTGAGAAGTTGGTCCAGTAGTAAATTACCCTCATTGTTAAAAATTCGCACCTTACTTCTTGTTTGAATTTGTCTAGCTTCAACTTCCAGCCATTGAAACTTGTCTTTTAGATCAAAGAACACTATTATCAAATTTCTGTTTGCCATATGGGCATTTACTGACTGTGATCAATCACCCCTTACCCTTCTCTTTGTTAAAATTAACAGATTGAGATCCTTATGTCCCTCACTTCATGTTTTCCAGTCCTTTAATCATTTTCATGACTCTTCTCTGAGCCACAGCAATGGGGTACATATGTCCGGGGAGCTGTTTCCACCCTTTCATTGGCCCCTTCAAGACACAAAACCAGTATGAAGGGCCAGCAGGGAACAAACAGTAAGAACTGCTATGTTTAATTAATCTGGGATCTAGACAGCCAGAGGTAACTGCCAGGTTCTATCTGTATCCAGCAGCCTCAATAAAAATTGGGGCTAATATTATTTGCAGCCAAGTCCTATCTTTTTTCTACTTAGAGGGACATTATGCCGGTCAGTCAGGTATTCGGAGGACATGATTATATTGTTTAATAGTTGGCTCTAGCCATTCGGAATGATGCTGCTCCTGGAGATGCTGCTCCTATTAATTATTCTGACGGTGACATAAAGGCATAACAGCCCCATAGTAACTGATTCCCTGGGTCATGTGGGGATTCAGCAGGGACTCCAGCTCTGTGTCTCTGATTTCCATAGCTGGCAGATTGCATCAATGCAGGTACACAAGAGACAGAGGCTGTTGATGGCAGCATCACACAGACACCAGATTCCAGTCCCCTGAGACTTTTTTTTTTAAAGCTGCCATTTGCTCATGGAAGTTTTTCCAACTTAATAAAATAGCGAAACCTCTCCAGTTTGAATCAGAGCCAGAGCTGCATTGGACACTGTGGCGAAAGAGGGAAGACAGGAGAGAAAGTGTAAATCTTGAGAGGAAAATCAGCTTCACTAAGGCTAAGTCTACACAACCTACACTACAGAGTTAGGTTGACATAAGGCAGTTTATGTCAACCTAATTATGTCAGTGTCTTCACTAGACTGCTGCTTCCACCGAAGCAAGTGGCCCGCTACACTGACATCATAATTCCATCTCCATGAGAGGTGTAGCACTTACGTCAGTGTAGTTAGGGCGACGCAGTGTCATAGCTAGGGTCATAGAACAGTGACACTGCAGCACAGCGAGCATCAGCATGGGCTGTACAAACCCACACAGAACCCTGGGTAATTATGAAGCTAGCTCACGATGACGCTCATGCTGCCACAGCTTCTCAGTTCTGTGGCCTGGGCTAGCGAGATTAAAACTAGCTTGGGTATGTCGGCTCCAACAGCAACCACCCCAAGTGACTACAGTCTAGACGTACTCTAAGGAGGAAAGGGAGTTACAAATCGAAACTACCCCTTCCTTGCGCCTCCATGAATTAGAGGCCAAATGCTTCTTGATGGTCAGAATCTTCCATCTACTAAGGACCAGATCTAGGAACAGAGACAGCCTGATTTCTAATCCTAGCTCTACTATGGATTTGTGGCTCAGTACCAAAGAATGCTGAGCAACCTTCCCTTAGTTCCAATGACTTCAAAGGGAGGTAAGGGCACTTAACACTCGTGGCATCTGGTGGCTGCTGTGTAGCATCCAGCCAAGTCACTTCACTGCCTCAGTTTTTTTTGGAGATGAGGGGACCACATCTATACGCAGTATTCAAGATGTGGGCGTACCATGGATTTATATAAGGGCACTAAAATATTCTCCATCTTTTTTAACGATTCCTAACATCCCATTTGCTTTTTTACTGCCACTGCACACTGCGTGGATGTCTTCAGAGAACTATCCACGATGACTCCAAGAACTTTCTCCTGATTAGTTGTACCTAAATTAGCCCCCATCATATTGTATGTGTAGTTGGGGTTATTTTTTCCAATGTGCATTACTTTACATTTATCCACATTAAATTTCGTTTGCCATTTTGTTGCCCAATCACTTAGTTTTGTGAGATCTTTTTGAAGTTCTTCACAGTCTGCTTTGGTCTTGACGATCTTGAGCAGTTTAGTATCATTTGCAAACTTTGCCACCTCACTGTTTACTCCTTTCTCCAGATCATTTATGAATAAGTTGAATAGGATTGGTCCTAGGACTGACCCTTGGGGAACATCACTAGTTACCCCTCTCCATTCTGAAAATTTACCATTTATTCCTTTGTTCCCTGTCTTTTAGCCAGTTCTCAATCCATGAAAGGATCTTCCCTCTTATCCCATGACAACTTAATTTACGTAAGAGCCTTTGGTGAGGGACCTTGTCAAAGACTTTCTGGAAATCTAAGTACACTATGTCCACTGGATCCCCCTTGTCCACATGTTTGTTGACCCCCCCCCCAAAGAACTCTAAAAGATTAGTAAGACAATTTATTTGAGCACAAGCTTTCATGAGCTACAGCTCACTTCATCATCCCGATGAAATGAGCTGTAGCTCACGAAAGCTTGTGCTCAAATAAATGTGTTAGTCTCTAAGGTGCCACAAGTCCTCCTTTTCTTTTTGTAAAGTCCTACTGAATATGAATGATAAGAAGTAGCAGTATTAATACTGTTGCATTCTGAAACAAACCTAATATTTTAACTGGGAAAAACCCCCCGGCATTCACTTTGAACAATCTAACCTTGGAAAATAATCCCTTTAAAATTGTCTTTTATACATAAGGCATACAGTGTCGTTGACTGCACTGCTATCACAAGCAGACTAATTTAGTTGCACTACAATAATTTAATACGTTGTTACATTGATTTAATTAGAGTGTTTTATATTTAATGATTTGAAGAAATAACACATTTTGCTGGAGGAATCTTTTAAAAGACACTACTCGTTGTAGTTTAAATTGGGGGGGGATAGAAGATCATTAGGGGAAGTTGCCCTTGAAAGCAGATTAATCTTATCATACTGAGCACAGTGGTCATTACATTAGAATAGAGCAAAGACTGGCAGGGGGCAATTAATGGGGCAGATATTGGAGTGCCTTTCCTGATCACCCCATACTGTACAGTGGATTGGGCCTTGCTGAGACAGGCGGGTGGAAACAAGAACCCTGCTGAGATATGGCTCTGCTAATTTCAAGAAGTGCCACCTCCTAGCTGCAGGGGTAACTTTATTGAAACCATCTGTTGTTTTGGAAAAACACACCAAACTCTCCTCTCTTCCCCTCAAAGCATTTAACCTTTGTTTTAAGGCAATACAAAATTACACTGCAAATCCCTCCTTAATCTGAGAATGACAGGCCCTACTGTTTCCAACAAGTCTCAACAGCTACCAAAAATCTGACAGACTGCTTTGGATCAGATGATTTTAATCTGTGGGAACAAATGTATTTGGGAACAAGTCTTTTAGAACAAAGAATACACTTATACATTTGACCCTACACCCTCCTAGAGTGTAATAATATAATTATAAACACATTGATAACGCTATATGTAAGTAAGAATCCTACAGTGCATAATCACAGGGCACTCTGTGATTTACGGACTGCCTGAAATACTTGTTCTACACAGAGACACATAAGGAGAAAAACTTTGAATCATGTAGCCCCAGTGAAAGCTGTGATTTTCAGGAGCTATTCCCAGTGGTGCTATTAAAGGAGAGACTCCCACTTGGGCTACGATGGGCTTTGTATCTGGTCTATGGATCAGGTTCAGCAAAGTATTGAATCATGTGCTTAAGAAGTCCAGCCCTTTAAGTTCCTAGGACATAAAGCAGTATGTGATTACAGCAAAGCACATTGTTGAGTGCTTTGCTGAATCTAAGCCTCAGACTCCAATAGCACCACTGGCCACAGCAGGACATTCACTGGGTCTAAATGGACCAAAGCTTTTTCACTGGTAAATTTCCATTAGGAACCGATGTGAAATCACACAACTCCATTATCTCATTAAGGTGTAGATTGCCATAGCACTTAGTCAGCACCCAGGGGAGTAAGCCCCCTAAACACGTACACACTTAGTCTTCTGCTCAGCCCAGCTCAGACTAGGATTCCACCTCTTGGAGGGAAACCAGTACTGCCGTTGTGCGCAAGTGGCCTGGGTGGGAGTGGGACAGAGAGAGGGAGGGAGTGGAAGGACCTCTGGTTCCACCCCTCCATCCTCTCCCCATTCACTAGCGGGGACACAGTGGGCATTAACCTGCTCCATATGAAGGGGTGAAGTAATTCTGCGTGCGTCTGCATGCGCACCCACACACCACCCACACACACCCTGATGTAAAGAGCAGCCAGAGAAAGCTATGTGCTGTGCATAACAAGTTTTATTGATTGGTCATACAAAACCCAGGAACTGTGCTACGTATTCTTGAGTGCCATCTACTGGCACTTTTATCTATTAAATATTACATTTCTTCAGCTAGAACACTCCTGTAACAGGAAGCCAGGGAGGAATTGGTTACAGTTTCACTCCAGAGATACTCCTGAGGCAGCACAGCTACCTGCTGTCCCTTAGGGCAGACTGTACGTTTTTCAGTACGTTTTTCTTGCTTGCTTTCTCTTCACTGTGTGTTTTCAGGAGTCTTAAATATGAAAAAGACAGTCCCTGGGGCCAGATCAGAAAGACAAACCTTCACATTTTTGACTTGCATTAAGTCTGTGGCTAAATGCAATGGGTTTATTTTTCACCTCTCAGAAAACGTTGTAAATTAAAGACAATCTGCACACATATTCTTTTTTCAAGTTATTTTTGAATCCACGCTAAGCAAAAAGAAAAAGTTGAAATAATTTGTTTTTACCAACCTACTTGCTGAATTTTATAAAATAGGAAGGTAATGTTGACATGAAAACCTTAAAATCCTTGACAGCTAATGCACAATGTGTGTGTGCTTTTTGTGTATACCAGAAAGCAATGTGTCAGTATTCATTAAAAAAAGCTGTGTACTATCTGGTATTGGGTTTGCTAAATAAGATGATGTCAGAGGAATGTTTCATTACACATAAATATATGCAAAGTGCAAATTCAACTGCATAGTTTGTATGCCATGAATTCACTCAGAGTATTTTACTGTCTGTATGTTAGGACTTCAATTTATTTGTTTATTTATTTTTTGAGCTGGTAATTTTTATTTTCTATTCTGCAAGGTGGGTCCACTCCATTTCTAACTGTAATCTATGGGAGTTTTGCCACTGACTTCAATGATAGCAGCATCAGGCCCCGTGAGCATGTATAAAAGTTGGTTTCCAATTTTTAAAGGAAGGTTTAGGATGGGTATATGTACTAAGGAGAATTTGATGTTATTTCTCTCAGAAATCTCTACTGCAACAAAAATCAAAGCAAATTGTTGAGATTCTGGAGATTACGTGCAAATACTCTTTCAGAATACTCTTCAAAAAGAAGACTCGATGTCCTGGAATCTCGATAACATAACTTTCTCAAATTTGATTGTATCATATTTTCTCACTGTGTTAATTTCATTAGCATGATTTTCCCCAAGAAAGAAGGAACCCAAATTGTATAGACAAAAAGTCTTTTTTTCTCCCCCTATAACTGCAATCTTCCTAAAGACATATGGATGTTAAATTAGTAGTTTAAGACAGCCACTCTCACAAATGCCTTCTTTTCAAAATTCTAACACATGGCATTACCTCAAAGCCTGAAACTGTGTTCTTTATACACAAGGCCTTGAACTCTCTTTGGGTAGAACACTTTCATAGCCTCTTGGATGGAACACTTTCATGTCCTCTAAACTCAGACATTTTATGGTAATAAACTGTGGGATTTAGCACTTCAGTGACAACATGCATGCTTTGTGCGTAGCAGAACAGAGAAGGGTTTTCCAAGCAAAAGATAGTAGGATAAAATGGTTATAAACCAATGACACCTGGTCTGATGCTGTGTTTACTTCTTACTGTACTTATTACAATATTAACTAAGATCTCAAAGCTGAACTTCTAGTAGGACCTGTTCATAGTGTTTATCCATGATGGGTCAAGTTCACATCTTCAGCAGAGATGGGGATCCATCCACTACTTCCTATAAATCAAGGGATGTGCCAAGCTATTTAATTCTTTGTATAAGGCTACTTGCTAGAGTGTCAGCACTATATCAATTTAGCAATCTTCAGTATACTTTCCCAATAGAGAAAACACTCCTTTAAAACAATCTCATACTAATTAGTGTTTTGGATCCTAGAATACCACTGCTTCCTAATTGGCGTGACACAGATAAAGGTGGCAAAGCCAAAGGATTGTGTCACAGTTTAGAAACAGAAAAACAACTATTTTATACCTTCTTGTGGGGAGAAGCACCGATACTCCATCCAAAATAGTTATTTAATATAATCCTACTAGTTCAGCAGCCTAAAATGCTGGCATTTTAATATTCTCTTTAATATTCCCATCTCATCTAAAAAATGGAGAGAATTTTCAAGAAATTACTGGCACATTTTATTAGTTGTTTGTAGTGTGATACTGCCTAGGAGCCCCATTGTGCTAGCATTGTGTATTACACAGTACCAGCAGAAGAAGTCTATTGACTATATAGTATCAATAAACATCATATCTGTGTATTTTACAGTGCTCCATCCTGCAGCTCTTTCTCCTTGGGACTACTCACATTCGTAAGGCTTGCATGTTCAGGCCCATGTAGAGTGCTCTACTGGGCCTTGAAGACCATGTGGAGGTGTCCCATCCCTGTCTGAGCCCTAGGGCACTGTGCATGGAAAGCCCCATCCCTGCTGAGGCTCCATGGTGCATTCTTAAAGTAGGTGGCACTCTTAAAGTAGGTGCTCTTCCCCCTGCAACCTGGCAGCTTTGCCTTGCCTTGCCCATCCCCAACTTTGTTGAAGATGCTAAAAGCTGGGAATATAACTGTTCCTGGTCTGGATATGTCTACACTGTGAGGGGAGAGGGTCTTAGAGCCTGGTTTACAGTCCAGCCTGAATGTCTCCACTGCAATTTTATAGTGCCCCAACGCCCAAGTCAGCTGACCCAGGCTGAATCCAAGTCAGCTGACCCAGGCTGAGAGACTCAGTGCTGCAGGGGTTTTCTTATTGCAGTGTAGACAGACCCTGTGTGGGACTACAAAGGGCTTTCTTGGTTTCTGTCCCCTTTGCACACTCGTGCAGGGTCAGGCTCAATCTTTCCCAAACCCCAACAGGGCACTACAGATACAGCTACAGAGCTAAATAGATATAAGCAGATCTCAATAGACAGATATACACACAGAGAGAGTTATATTACTCTCTTCTGTAACACCGCCAGTGAAAAATAAATTCAAGTTGAGAATTTGGGGTTCTTTAATTATTCTTTTTATTCACTGTAAAAAAAAAAGTGAACCTTAAATGGACTGCCAATAACAATGAGCACATGCTGGAATTCACTAGACTATGATGATTATTATTTTGTATTACTATGGAACCCAGAGACCTTGATCAAGAGTGGAGCCCCACTGTGCCAGGATAATGTGTGTGTGAGTTTTTGTGAGTCTCCTCGGACTCCTGTACTGCAGGCAACACTCAATCCGAATTCACATTGCTATTTTGTTGTGCTGACCATACGAGTTTCCCTGCTTTCTTTGTTCTCCTCTCTGAGCAGTGTAAGAAACAAAAGGGAGGTCAACAAATTTGAAATTAGCTGCCTCTTCAGTGCTGAGTGTTGCCAGTTTCACTTCTTGGGGGTTGCACACAATGAAAAAGGCTTGCAAAATCCCTCAATTGATATTAACTAAAGAAAGGAAATTGGCTAGATCTGCTGTGTGAGTGCAAAGCCAATGACCCAAGAAGACTGATCTGACAAGTGTGGGGAAATGTGAAGCTGTAGCTCATCAATCCACCTTTCAGGATGGATCTCAAGGGACCACATTTATAAATTTTTAAAGTGGCACTTTGGTGCTAAGAGGTCAGATGCTGAACTCAGGAAGTTCATTTCCCTTAATTGATGCTCTTTGTGGCTGTTGCTGTTTTGTTTTTTTTTTTGTGGGGGAGGTGGGGCAGTTGGTAATATAGAGGAGTTACTTGATTCTTAGTATTTATTTATTTTATTTAAAATTATGGCAGTGCTAGACGCTTCACTCAAAGATTGGGGCCCCATTGTGGTAGGTCCTGTAGGCAAACAATGAAAAAACAGTCCTTGCCCTAAAGAGCTGATTCGGGCTTTCTTGTTTCTTTTTTGGCTGCTCTGATTGAAAGGCAAATGACATTAGCCTGAGCCAGATACAATGCAAGCAGAGGCTGTGCAAATGTCTACATCATCACAAACCCGGAATGATGTCCCCAGGAACTACGGACCATCACAAATTTCACCACCTTCTGCTCCAAGTGCAAGGCTCACTTCTTCTACCTGGCTTCTCTAATCAAAGAGCAGTGTGTTCATTTAAAAACAAAACTCCCTAAACAAAACACTCCAAAAAAAAGAAAAAACCTCATGACACACATGTTAATCATGTCATAATGCACTAGTAGAAGATGCTCAGATACTATGGTGGTGAGGGCAGTATAAGAACCTATGTAAAGGACAGAATAGAATAGCTGTGCCATCCACAGTCATGTCAACCAACAAACTCTCTTATTCTAGCCCTGGCCTCTCTGAAACATTGTGCTGTGAATTTTTTTTAATGTGACTTTGTGGGGACTCAGATGTTACCTCCAAACTTGTAACTTAACCTAGAATCCAAATCCAGTGCTTCTGAAGTGAAAAGCAAGTGCATGAATTTAGTACATTATCTAGCACTCTTTGCTTCAGAGCTTTGGGCCAAGTTTACCCCTGGTTTAACCCAATGGGACTGGGGAGGAATGTAGACCAGATGGCACAAGTTGAACATTGTGGGCAAAGTTAATGAACTCTGTTGCTGAACAGACATTTTATATCATTCTAATATTGCGAATTGTGTCAAAGTGGTTAAATTTACAACTCAATAGTCTTAGTAGCATAAGCTGTGGCAACATCTAGTTCTAAATAAAAGAAAAATCAATATTTGTATGTTTTATCACTATTGTGATAATCATCATAGGTGTCCAAAATGGTTTCCCGACATTGGACTGATTCTTCTCTCACTCACACCGGGTAAACTACACTGAAATCAATGACATTATAGTGGTGAAAACTGTTAGTAGTAGTATTTATTATTTTTATTCCAACAGCACCTAAAACCCCAACTGAGTTGAGTATATCACTGTGCTAGGCACTGGACACATATTAAGAGAACATAACATAAGAGTGGCCATTCTAGGTCAGACCAATGGTCCATCTAGCCCAGTATTCTGTCTTCTGACGCTGGCCAATTGCAGACGCTTCAGAGAGAATGAACAGAGCAGGACAATTATTGAGTGATCCATCTCCTGTCATCAGTCTGGCTGTCAGAAGCTTAAGAAGTCCATTGAGTTTACAATCTAAACCTCTAATCTGACCGCTGCTGGAATCCTGTGTCCAGTTCTGGTATCCACAATTCAAGGATGTTAATAACTTGGAGAGGGTTCAGAGAAGAGCCACAAAAATTATTACAAGACTAGAAAACATGCCTTAGAGTGACAGACTATCAATGAGCTCAATCTATTTAGATTAACAGAGAGAAAATTAAGGGGTGACATGATTATAGTCACCCCTTAATTTACATGGGAAACAAATATTTAATAATGGGCTCTTCAATCTAGCAGGAAAAGGCCTAACATGATCCAATGGCTGGAAGTTGAAGCTAGACAACTTCAGACTGGAAATAGGGTGTAAATTTTTAACTGTGTGTGTAATTAATCATTGGAACAACATACCAGGGGTCATGGTGGCTTCTCCATCACTGACAATTTTTAAATCAAGATTGACAGTTTTTCTAAAAGATCTGCTCTAGGAATCATATTGGGAACGTTCTGTGAGCTGTGTTATACAGGAGATCAGGCTAGATGATCACAGTGGTCCCTTCTGGCCTTGGAATCTATAAACAGACAAGAGGTGGGAAAAAGGATAGATTATTATCCCCAATTTATGGACCAACTGAGCAGAGAGAGATTAAATGACTGGGCCAAGATTACACAGGGCCTGGCTGTGACAGAGCTGGGAACTGAACCCAGAGGCCAAGGCCAGTGGCAAGCACAAAACCATCCTTCCACCCAGAAAGGTTTAAGTCAGACCAGAATCACGCCCATGGTGTTGCAGGCAAAGAATAAAATGTGAAGAGTTTTATTTGAATACAGAAGTCTTACTGCACAGCTCAACAGACTTCAGAGAAGTAACTAGGCTCGGAAAGGGAATGCCTAAAGGAAACTGATAAGAAGCAGCAGTGGCTCAGTGTCCATAAGGAACAGAGCATGGAAGAGAATCTTACAAATAGACAGATGCAAAGAATGTTTCCTCTGTAGTCATTTGAAGGAAATTCCTAAATTCTTCTCAGCCAGAACTTTCTATTTGGCCTTGGCCTTTCCTTTAACCTTTGGATCACCTTACCACTGCTTATCTTGGCAGCCTCTTTACTTATCCTCATCATGAAACTTTACCTTGACAGCTTCCTTTGTCTTGTTATTCCCCGATGGTTTCATACTTCAATCCGTGCCAGTAGTGTACCTTCACCAATTTTCCTACACCTCACAGATCCTCCCTTTTATGAAATGTAAAATATTATCGGATGGTAAAGATAGTTGTACGTCAAACATATAATAATTGGTTTGACAGAGAGGGAGAGGAAAAAGGGAAAATCACAACCCTAACAAGATTTTAAGTTCGTAGCTTTGAATTTAAGGCCTATAAATCAGGCCAAATTTTGGCCCTTGCTTCAGTACTAGCAGCTTATGCAGAATAAATATATGATCTTATAGGAGATGAAGTTACCACCCAAGGTTGGTTTCTACAATATAATAGAAACATATATTTTCTCAAGACAAGATTAATGTAATAAGTTCTACTTGGATATGTCTATACTGCAGTGTAAGCCCAGAGCTAGCAGAACTTGAGTTAGTAGACTCTGAGTTTATTAACCTGTTTGCCAGAAGCTGGGAATTGGCGACAGGGGATGGATCACTTGATGATTACTTGTTCTGTTCATTCCTTCTGAAGCACCTGGCATTGGCTGCTGTCAGAAGACAGGACTCGGCTAGATGGACCTTTGGTCTGACCCAATATGGCCGTTCTTGTGGTCTTATCTGAAAACTGGATCTAGTGAAGAATGCCTGCTTGGTAAGTGGCGTATCTTGCCACAAACATAGCCAACCAACTCTGTGATCTGAACCGGCTGCCTGTGGGTTTCTGGATGGAGTTTATAAAGCTCTAAATGGTTAGGACCTTTCTACTGAGAAAATCACCTCTCCCCCTGCCATAGTGCCACAGCTGAGATCAGCAGAAGTGCTAAAGATGGACCACAGAAAAGCATTTTCTGGAAAGACCCCTTTCCTTTGGAATGTGGGACTTCAGCTGGGTGAAAATAGCCTGGCTCTGCCGACCTTCAGGTCATGCTACAATGCATATCTTTTCAGGCAAATAAAGTTGGGGGTGATGGATGGGGAACTGGGGAATTTACTGTATTTTTCTTTTTTTGACTTACATTTTTAAGCATCGGCCAGAGGTGCCTAGAGTGTTCTGAATGGAGCCTTTCATTATCTTACAAATCTCAGTAAAGAAAAATATAATTCCCATAGGAAAAATAATAATGAAAATGAATATTAATGCCACTTATTTCTTACAAAGTATGGAATTCTGACATGAGCTGTGCATGCAAGATTTCATGCTAGTCGCACTTCATCCACTGAAACAAGGGAAAAACACAAGTCTTCATGCATTTGGGACTTCTTAAAATTATACACCTTACTAAGCAACTAGCCTACCTGACCACAAAGGTACCACTCAGAAAAATTCTGGCCCTGCTTCTACATGAGCAAAAAAAAAAAATCACTAAGGGCAGATAATTTGCTCTCTGATGCATAGAGATGGTCACAAATACTTGGCTCAGAAAAGAATCTGGCCCTCAAAGAATAAAGTATCAATGCCTGGGGGACCGAAAGTCCAAATTCATCCTCAGATTTGTCCATATGTTAATGGTAATGCCTTTTTTCTCAATTTGGGTGGATTTACTGCTGTCACTGTTATATGTGTGCCGGTGACCCCAGCTTTAGAAGTGCACCAATGCATCAATATATATTGTAAGTATCAAAACTACATAGATCTGAACGTTAGCTAAACAGATACAGAGATGGAAATAAACACAGTATAGGGGCTTAAAATGGTTAGGTATCCTTGGTTTTCAAAAATCTTACCTCTAAGAGAGATCTGGCTTAGTTCTCAACCACATTGTTCTCCTCTGTCTAATGCTGAACTCTGGGATTAGTTCCACTCTGTGAGCTCAATGCACAGCTAAGCTTACCTGATGTGACATAGGGACAGCTACTCAGCAGGGAGGTTTGAAACCCAATAGTGGAACAGGAATATAGAAGCTCCCCAGTGACTACAGTGCACCAGTGTGTGAAAGCCTTAGCCGTCATTTCATCAGCATGTCAATATGAGAACAGTAAACTAGCTTTTGGCGACTGCTCACAATAGAATGAGCTGCAGTTCTAGAAGATGATGCTTAAACAATACAAATAACGGAAGCCGGATAACATTCAGCTGTAAGATATGTGGATATATCAGTTTATTGGAAAGTTAAGCATCTTAAAGTTTTGGGTTTAACACTGACATTTTTAAAAATTCTGATACATTAAAATTAGCACTTGGGAAATTTGAATCGCTGACATTCTGATTTTTAAAAATTGATTGTTATCATACAAAAGAGAAAAAAGGCTTCACAGTCAGTCTTTTGACTTTCAGTCTTTCGATGTGGCTAGCTTATTGCTCCATTGCAACTGAGCTTCTTCGAAATACTTCAGGTGTCTATTACTTTAGGGAGTTGCCTCACCCTTTTGCTTGCTTCTTCATCACCCAGGAGCGATCAGGCACATAGCTTTCTGTGTTTCACTGTATTTGTCCAGTTTTTAGCTTCTGTGCCATCTTCTTGATGAGATTCTACTCACATCTGTGACAGCCACATCTCCTACATTGACTGGGCGTTTAGAAGGTAGTTTCACTGCTATTGTTCAGCCACGGTTATGCGGTTTTCACAGCTGGTTAAAATGGCATACACCAGTGATATGATCCATGTATCTGCGGTGCATGGCCCATTGAGCATCCATTTTGGGTCATCACGCTGCTTTGAGACTATAAATCAGGCTACATGGTGTTGGGCATAGGATGTGCATTCAAACCCATTTTTGAAAATGTCACGATCTTCTCTGCCTTTCCAGCAACAGCAAGAAACTAGTCCATTTCACTGTGGGGTTAAAGTAAAATGTTGTTTTCTTTTATTGTAATAGTCTTTCTATTGGAGATAAAACGCAGGACAAGATGGTAAGTCACCTACTGTTTATGAAAAAAATTCTGAGGCAATTGAGATGTTGCATAGCTAATAAGAGGTGTTAGAGCAATATATAGGTATGTAAGTGGGGGTTCTGCAAGAAACAGCAATGCTTGCAATGAGATGAATTTCACCTGAACAAGTGTGTAAGCAAACTTCCACCACTGCATGTTGCTCTTTGTTGCCACACTTCAGTTTTCATTGATATTCATTTTATTGGGAAAAAATGCAAAAGTGTGAACAACTGAAACAAATCCCCAACTGACAAGATAACAAAGATAAAAAACACAGATAACAAGTGGACTCAATTATTTTACAGTACAGTTAACATTAATAGGATGTGCGTATCTTTGTCCTCTAGTTGCACAGTCAGTGAGTATAATTAACAAACAGAAGCTGCCTGCATTCCCTGGGTGCCCTGTGTTACACAGATGAGGCCCCATTCTTCGTGTCTTGCCTACTTTCCTTTCATTACAGTTTTATCATTGATTCATAGAAATACTGTAATGGATGAGTTTCTGTTCCTGTTATATCAGTTTGCCTCTGAAGCTTATTAGCTCACAAAACGTCAGTTTTAAGCATCCAATACATGACTTTGCCCTCTTCATTTTTATATGGAGTGCAGTGAGTGCATATGTTTTACAGTATGCACGTTTGTTCAGAATATAGGACTGTCACGTGGAGGAGCAGCCAAACTGTGTGGAAATGGGACCTCTGTGGAAATGGGATCAAAGGGGCCATGCAGAGGGTGAAGGTGGCTACACTGTCACATCCTCCTTTCAGCAGTTGCCCAGGGGAGATACAGCCGGGGGTAGTGTGTGTGCCGGGAAGGGGAGTTCTGTAGGAAAAACCACTCAGTGCGTCAATGAAAAGACACCCATTGCCTTCAGTGGGTTTTGGATTGGTCCCCATGTCGTCCCTTCAGGGGAACGAGACTCACGCGGCCTTATGCAGGGTAAGTTACTGCTCATCAGCGCAGCAGAAACTCCCCCCCCTCAGAGGCTTTAACAGACCTTGGAGGTACAGAGGCTGGCTGAGGTTAAGGACTCAGCCAGTGGCAGCGGGACTCCCAGAGCGTCACCATGTACTGTGAAGAGGCAATGGCAGGCATTATGAATCATGTTTGTCATTCCCATGGATCTTAGCCTTCCATTACAATAGGTGATACCTTTCTTGGCCAGGCTTTTCTGCTTCAGGTCCTCTCCCCCAGCAGGGAGTCAGAGGAGCTGCAGCCCAATAAAATACATGCGACTTTGGGGGTTATTGTTCCCCCTTCACAGAGCCCTGGGCTATTACTCAGCCCATTAACTTCAGTGAGAGTTATATTTGGGTAAAACCTGCAGACCCCCAGCTACTGTAAATCTGTAGAGTTCCACTGCTGGTTTACACCACCTGAGGATCTAACCCTGGTGGTGCAGCCCAGGAGAGCACAGAACACCATGAACGCAAAGCCCATTTCTAACTAACAATATCTGTTTTGAGGCTGGGATCTTTCAGATTCCCAGTGCTGCCACTTATTACCAGCCAAACTGTTCCACGCTCTCAGAAGTGCTGATTTGAGTTAGTCAGTAAATAACAGGTGATGAAAACAAAATTAGATAGTAAAAGGGCCCAGGAGAAATTAGAAAATAGCTTTCCAAGCTTTCAACTTATTCCATGATTTACTAGAAAATTGTATAATGTAGTGGGCCCCAGAACTAGCTAAAATGCTTTCAAGGGCCAAAAATCCCAGTTGGAATAGTCAACAAAAATCCCAGTTGGAATAGTGTACCTTGAAAGCATGGGGAATCGTTAAAAGTCAAAAACCCCACAAGCCTTTGATTAAGAAAGCAACAAAAAATGCTAATCTTCTATGGTTTAGCAGAAAGGCTTAAAAAGTGACTCACAAACAGCATGAATTATTCAGGCTAAGGTCTATTGTTGTTTGTCTATCATACACATATGATTCAAGTGTCTGACTTAAACCCAGTGCAAGTAAACTGATTTATATTAGCAATGTAACCGTAAAATAGATAGCTACAAGGATTCACTTCCCCTGTGTTAACTATTGGTCTGTAATAAATATGTTGTAGCCGATCTACAGAGACTACAGGATGCAGATCTGAATTGCCCATCTGTAAAGAAAAGCACAATCAATGCAAAATATAGTCCCATACCTCCTGTTGCTGCTATTCCTTAGAATAGAACTGTTTTATTGTTTGATAGGGTCAACTATTTCAGAAAAGGGGCATCTTGGCTTTAACTAGCATTTTTTATGTGGCTTTAAGATAACATTGTGAAGTAAGCCGTCCTGATAGTTGGCTGCATGCAGTAATGCGTCCAGGGCCCCACCTTTGTGCCAAACAGCTGGTGGAGATATGCCAGCCAGGATTGGATGGTTGGAGACTGGAGTTGTCCGCTGATGATATGAAGGGCGGAGTTGATCGTGAAGTCCAACTTGCCACTGTGATGACTGGAGCCCCATGCTGCCTCAGAGTATTTGCCAAGTGTAATGATTAGGCCACTGAGAGATATCCATAAGGTTTCAAGGCTATTGCCCCATGAGTTGCCACCAAGTCTGTGGCGAAGTGCAACTCTCAACTTGATTTTTAGTGGATCTTCTCTATGTGTTGTTGAAAGGACAGAGAGTGATCAAGCTCTATCCCCAAATAAGGAGGGTACAGTTAAAAAAAAATAAAAGATCGGCTGATTGTTCCAAAAGACCTGCAGCTGTCGATGAGCTAACCAGTGGGCAAGACGGAAACAAGATGACACCATCTTTAGTGCATATAGTTTAAGCTGTCACTATGAAAAATACTTGGCTAAGGTGTCAAGGTCAGATGAGAGGGGGACTTCAGCTTCTCAAAGCTCCTTCTGGCTATTGCCAGCAGTTGTCATCAGCATCCATAAACTTAATTGCTGAGGTGGGTGGCAGGTCAGTTGTATATATATATATTCAAGAGCACCAGAGTACAGATTCATGGAGAAGTCCATTATTCATATGATGTGGACATGATGGCAGGACTAGAGATCGCAGTGGCTGCAGTAAGTACGTGGAAGTGATGAAGTTTTCTGCATGCCAGTTGGGACTGCTTCAGAGAAGAAACAGATTCCTCATAGTCAGGGAGTCACGGCATGTGGCTGATGATGTGAACTTGGCTTACAAGGTCTTTTCTGATACCTGGTTAAGTATGGCTAGAAAGTCAATTCCCTGTAGTTTTCATAGGATATATATCCCCTGACAGGACCATCTCTGTGACAATCTCCACCAAAAAGAGAAAGAATCTGCTTCGCCTGAGGGGAAAAAACAAGCCACCAGTATGTTAATGGAACTTCTTAGTGTTAAGAGACAGGAAAGGTGACATGAATGTGTTGAAAGTCTGGACTCCACGCACTCAAGCTTTATGGTCAGGGCCTTCTTTGTCACCTTCAGGAATAGAAGCAAGGGCACCAGAACCTATGCAGAAGTAGGGGGGCCCAAGGACAAAGCGGCGGGGGAATTATAATACTACTTAAATATCCTGCAGAGTACAGCTGTAACAAATAACCAGAATACAAAATGTAGCCAGTTTATAATATTTAAGGTATAATTATAGTACAAACACAAAATAAGATGACAAATTTAGTTGTGAGCATTGGGACTGCATTTTATTTTTGCACTTCATGTATTGTACTTCACTAACATTTATCATTTTACTGTGTATACGCCACTGTTAATATTGCACTATTATTACTGACCTGTAACTTGCAGTTTTGTAACATTACAATCAAATCATCCTTGTTAAAATATGCATTATATATAAACAATTGAAAGCCTAAATAACTTTGAAGGGAGGCAAACGTGTCCCCATACCAGAGCTCCCATATAAAATGACTTTTTTTCTAATGTTTTATAAAAAATAAAATAAAATCAAAAATACATTTATATATTTTTAGAAAACCTAACACACACACTCAACAGCTATAGCAGACAGAAGCAATATGACAACGATTAAGAAAATGTTTTAAACATAATGCAATTTTGATCATGCGAGTATCTAGGATTGCAGTGGATATCTAGGAGTGCATCTGATCCGAGCTCATAGTGCATTTTGGCCTTTAGCAGTACAATCGTGTTTTTCCCACAGAACATGTTTTTGTTTTTTGTTAAAAGTGAGGGGGCCTGGACCCTTACCTCCCGTCACCCCAGTTCTGATGCTGGTGCATAGGAGACCCCTAAGACCCTGCACATGTGTCAGCAAATGCTGTGGCAGCCCACCTTAGGCCAACAACTGACCAGTAAACCCAAACTGAGATCATGAATGGAAGGAATTGTCTGCTCTCAGGAAGATTTGGTCAACCCCCTCAGCTGACTCCAGCTTATCACAGCTATTCACTAGGGAGAAATTGGAATCAGCAATTTCTTTCCTAAAAATTTTGCAAAGCTCCTGGGCTGGACAAAATCCACAGGGGGTTCCTGCATCACATGGCATCATCCTTTTACGACTTTCCTGCTAAGACTCTACAATACTTGTCTGTAATACTGTACAGTTCCAAAGTCTGCTGAAGGTCACACGTAGTGGCACTTGTCAAGCCCCGGAGGGAAGGCAGATGTCCCAAAGAACTATCACCCAATTTCTCTGCTCAACCTCACTTTTAAGCTACTTGGGAAGCTTAAACATCCCCTGGCAAGGAGTTGCACAAGCTGACTGTGTGTTTTGTGAAGAAATACTTCCTTATGTTTGTTTTAAACTTGCAGCCTATAATTTAATTGGGTGCCCCTAGTTCACAGTATTGAGGACATGTCCAGAAGCACCACCTTCCTCAAATATATTTTGGAAATAAGGACCAGGGGCCAGATTTACCAAGGTATTTAGGTGCCTAAAGATACAGATGAGCGCTTAGTGGGGTTTACAAAAGTGGCTGGGCAGGGTAGGCGCCTAACTCTCATTGAAAGTTTCTGAGAGTCAGGTACCTATCTGCATCTTTAGGTGTTAAATACCATTGTAAATCTGGCCCCAGATCCTCATCTAGTGTAAACTGGCATTAAAGTTAATGGAGCTGTGGGGATTTGCATCAGCTGAAGATCTAGTCTTCTGCAATATAGCAGTGCATTTGCTGATGCAGTGGTGTTGAAAGTCATCTCGTACTACAGCACATCAGGCTGGTAAAGAAGCCGATGGGGTACCAAGCAATAATGTTGTTAACTGCACGTCTGTGTTTGTTGATTTGTTTTCAGCTGATGTGTTTTGCACAAAAAAAAAAAAAGCAAGAGAGAAAGAAGCTCAGTGACAACAAATCCCATGGTAAAGCTTCTGATTCAACACATAGCAGTCAAGTTAAAATTATAGGTGACAATTACTGTAACTCGATTAGGCACAATAGCAAAGTCACTTCCCTAAATCACTTTCACAACTCTCCTAGGAGGTCTGAAAGATGTAGTTTATGAGGTTCATTTAATTTCTAATGTAGTAATTATCACTACCAAATAAAAAAAAAGGAAAAAGAAACCAAGGAAATAAATGTAGCACTTGAGGTTTTAATAAAATTTTTATGTGCAACCCAGTTGGATCAAAATTGTTTAATCAATCTCATCTGGTTTGCAGACTTTCCACTGAAATCTTGCTTCATGATACTATAAGGCAATATGCAATACCTTCCTCTGACCATCCTGAGTTACAGGTAACATCCTGCATGCCAGGGCTATTGGGAGGTTAATTTTAAATTCCCAAGTTTCAGATTTTGTTTTCACGCAGTTCAGTGGTTTGGAGGTTAACCTGACAAGCTTCAGGACTAGTAGCTTGGGGTAGTGACCAGAATTTTGTTTAAAAAAAAAAAAAGTCATTTTGAATTCACATTTGATTTCAAAAATGTTTATTCAAAACAAAATGTTGAACTGTTTCATTCTGAAAGTGTCAAAACAAACAGTTTTGACATTTCAGAATATTTTTCCCACTTTTTTTTCTTCTTTCTGGCCAAAACTATTCTCCAAATGTGACTCAAATTTATGAATAGGTTGGTGCCCAGAAAAATGCACTTTTTGTGTGTGTGTCTGAACTGACTGTCAATCAGATTTAGGCTCCCAAGTTTCTTTTGAAAAGGGAATATAGACACTTTTGAAAATTTAACCCTTAGACAATGGGCAACAGGTGAACAAACAGACAAGGTGGGTGTGGTCTGGAGATTTGTATAAATAAAGGAGGATGAAGGACAAAGTAGTAACAGTGAAAGATTAAGTCATGCACATTAGCGGTCATACTTCTCATGGATCACAAGGGGCACAGCATAAAGGTTTTACTGGCATGAGTTTGGGTTGATCTACATTACTCACACAAGTGGCAAAGCCATGAATAAGGCAGGCATCCCAAAAATAAATAAATGCCACCCCACATCGGCATAATGTAGTCCAAATGGGACTGTCTAATCCCATCAGACAGGGAGTGACAGAATTACTTCCCCTGAGCTTGTACTGGTGTTCCTTAATGATGCAAAGCTCTAGACTCTGAGCAATAGAATAAAGAATGGAATTTTAAAAAAAATTAAGCCAACTTCAATAGCCGCTGAATTGCAGAAAATACAGGTCCCAAAGCTGGATCCCAGGAGGACTTGGGAGCTGCACATGTTCTATTGGCCATTCCACAATGCGTCCCAGCCTGGCTGCCACTCCCTGGCTGCTCATTTCCCTTTGGAGTTCCTCTGCCAGCACCTCCATCCTAGACCTTCTCCAGGGAGGGTGCATGCATGTAATTGAAGTTAGCACTACAAGGAGCATCAATGGAGGAAACCTGCCGGTGATTGAAGGGATACAGCCTGCCATATATATCAGCTGCTCTGACCCCAAATGGCTCCAGACTCCGACTTCGCATGCTTGGGCTTGGCACCATTTCCTTGCCCTGCAATTTCTGGGGCCACTCCCCTCTCATTTTTACTCTCATTTTCTTCACTCTGAACTTGACAGCCCAGGGGGACAGCAGGCCAGAGGTGTTCACTTGGTGGGCCATGTCGAAGTACACATTAGATTACTATTTACAGTTGCACCACCTACATCAGGGCCCAACTGATTTTGGAGGCATTGTGCAAAATATAGTGTGAGAGAAAGACACCGCTCTGAAAATTTAAAACCTAATAGCCAAGACAAACCAAGGAGGGGGATGACAGAAGCTCTGTTTTGCACATAAGTAGCTGAACCCAGGAAGATAGGAGTCTGATCCAAACCCACTGAAGTCAACAGGAGTCATTGTACTGACTTCAGTGGACTTTGGATCAGGCCTTCAGTGACTGCCCATGGTCACTCTGTGGCAGAGTGAGGAACCAAACCCAGATAACCTGGCCAAAGCCTTGCCAACAAAACCAGTCTTCCTCTACAACACTGCACATATTTAATCTTGCATTTTTCAATTTCTATTTGCAAACAATTGAAACTATATTAGCAGAAAGATTATTAGAATAAAGATGTAAATACATTAGTAGGAATCCTATTTTGTTTCATTAGATCCTCCCCCCCCAAACACACACACACACACTTAACGGAACAGAAATACCTTCTTTGCCAACAATAAAAGTAAAAGAAGCTGCGTAACATGCTTACTTAAAAAAATTACTTAGTGCCAGTTTAACTGAGCACTTGTGAAACTGAAATAAACAACAATGAAAAGGTTTACCCAACACTACATTTATTTATACTGTAGAATATATTGCAACAATCACTTTCATTCCTCCTTTTTTCAATATACAACTATAAAGGGATTTAGATTTTGGTCTGTTTTCTTTACAGGAGCACATTGGACAAACATGCAAACCAATCAATCATTAGAGTTTTTATTGCTTTTTGTTCACAGCTACCGTGCTAATAATTTTTGAAGTGACCCCATGCCTAACAGGTAAATTGATGGCCCCAAAATCAATATGAAACTCATAAATACTTAGACATCATCATAAACAAAACTTATTCATGAGATTAAAACACTACCAACATGGCAATTTGAAATAACAGAATAAACTGCTGACCAGAGAGTTCATAGAACTTACTTCAGTTCATTTATTTTGAATGGAAACTGATCACGCAATATTTCACCCCGATGCACGTTGGTATGGTTCATAAACTGCCCTGAAGTTCTTTTGAAACACAGACAGCCAAATTAAACCATTTTTTGTGAACTCTCAGGATTTTTCATTAACTTCCTTTCTTTAGGCCGAGCCAGTGATCTTCTGTAGCTAACACACATGGGACCAGACTCTTCACCTGCTTCACAGTGGACTTAAACTGGCCAGTGGAGAATTTCCCCTGTTCAGGGAAACTCTCTGCTGGTGGAAGTGGTGAAGGGAATTTCTGTATCAGTTGTCCTCCTACCTTGGCAGCAGAGAGAGATGGAGCCGGGCAGAGCAGAGTTACACCCAGTTCTCCACATGCTTATAGTCACTGAGGAACCTTACACCAGAGATGTAAATTAGAGATTACAGGGCCAGGCAACACTGCCTCCTTCTCTCCACTGCATCTGCATGGAGGTCAAGCCGGGGGGAGAATCCAGCCAGGAGCAGCTATGGGTAAATTTCCTGAAATAACTGCATTGGAAGCTTCATCAAGCAAAGTCTTTGACACATTCATATTCTCTCTCTATATACGCAACATATGCCCCTGCAATCAGAGCCATGCAGATATCACACTCACCCCACATGGGTCCACACTTGCATGGATCTGATTTCAGGATCGGAGACAAAGGCTGTTGCTCCATAGTAATGGTCCAAAGCCCTGTACTTTCTTTTATTCTAAGTTATAAAACTTTCGTATGTAACACTGTTTTGGTTTCAGTAAGGGATTTCTATTTTACAGATCCATTGTCCAGAGCCATTTCTTAAAAAGAAAAGAAAAGGACTGACACAAATGTGAGGAGTTTTGCAATTACACTGTTTCTAAAAAGAGTTGGGATTTATATTCTGTTTCCTATGACAAAATAATAGTTCTGATACCCAGCATAAACCACAGATATTAAAATCATCTCAAATTATCAAAAGTTAAACAATAGAAGATAGCAGATCTGGATGGGAGTATGATCTTATCCATTTATCTTAGGTAATTGCATGGTCCATTACCATAGTATCTGAGCACCTCGGAATCTTTCATGTATTAATCCTGCCAACTCCTGAGATCAGGAACTTCAGCCCAGCTCTCCCATATCCCAGGCTGCCTTAGGCACTGACTCATCCTTCCTCTCCTCCCATCAGGCCTGGTCAAAAGATTTTCCAAACTATAGAGATTTATTTTTGACAGAAACAGGCTTTTTCACAAAGAGGAAATTTTTCCAGAAAACCTTCAATTTTCATCCAAAGTGTTTAGGTTTTCATTGAAAACCCCCAAACCGGTGAGCCAAATACTATTTGGCTTTTTGACAAAAATTCAAAAAAGTAGAAGAAAACCAAAAATAATGTTGCTTTCCTTGACAGTTTTAATGGGAGAATCATTTCCCAGCCAATTTTACTGTGCATTTCTCTACTGTCACCCACCTGTGTCATTTATATCCATGTAAAATGGGTGTGACATACTAATGTTCTCATTCGGTAACATTTTACACCCACCCACTTTCCAGACACAGAGATAACTCCAGCAAAATTGGTATCTGACTGCTCAACACCTATGTCTGCAGCTACGATTGCTCCTGGGCCTGCCTTATCCCCAGCTTCGCTCCAGACCTGCTCCAACCCTACCCCAGCCTACTCCAGCCCCGCTTCCCTACTGGCTTCCTGAGCCCTGATTTCGGTTCCTGCCTCTGGCTCCGAACCTTTATCTCTGATTAGTGGCTTTCTGACTCTGACCTCTGGCTCCTGACGTCTGCTTCGACCACTGGGCCTGACTGCCCATGTCTTGGTTCATGACACTCTGCTCCTATATCAGGATGGATGTTTGCATTTCCCCACTGTGTCAGAAAGGCCTGCTTAGGGTCCGTGCACTGCTACACTATTATAGCTGCCACTGTGTGGCTAGAATTTCTTTTACAAGGTCCAGTCCTGCAGACACTTACTACCAGATGTAATGCTTGCTGCCATGAGTGGTATCATTGGCTCTAATGGGATTACACATGGTAGTACACTCTAGATGTGGTAGCATCTGAAAAGCATGATGATACATAGAATACGGTGGGTTAGGATACACACCCACGTACAGCAATGGGATAGTAATTTAAGAGCACAGAAATTCAGAATGAAAGGCCAAAGCTCCGTTAACCAGACACAGTGGAACAGAGTAGGAAAACATCACGGTGACCCCTCCTTACGGCCAAGCAAATGGAAGATTGGGTCTCAAGCTGGGAATGGACATCCAACCCTCTGTTCGCCATCTCTGCTGTTTGTGAGAGGGAGCCTTTCTTTGCTCATGCTGCCATTAAAGGCGGTAAATCAGATGCAGGCAGCAACCATCCACATTTAACCGAGGAAAGCGCTGAAGGGTGAATCCCACTGAAGTTGATGGGATTGCGGGGAATGTCAGTGCAGAATTTCTTTCTTTAAGTCACCTTATTCCATGCTGATATTGTAAAGGTGTCAGAGCAGGGGAAAATTTTAAATATCAGGGGCCAGATCAGCTCCTGCCGTGGGAAAGCCTGCAGAAAGGGGAAAACACATTCCTTTGGGAGAGCTGCTGAAGACCATGGCCATCTGTGTAGGTGCCTGTACTTCTGCACTGGCTCTGAACAGTGATTTTCCTCCAAGCCCTAAGGCCCCCCATCCTCCAAGAAGGTTTTCCCAGGACAGAAGGATGGGCAGAATAATTAACACAGCCTCTGGCCTCCCTGGCCCAGCACTTGTTCCTTCTGCACCTTCCAAGCTTTGGAACCTTACCCTCAAGAAGGGCTTCCCATGGAGTCCAGTGTAGATGGGACAGTGCCCTGGTGGTGGCGGCTAACTCACCCCTCCACCCCCACCAGCATAGGGCTGGGAAGAGTCATGAGGAAGGTTCCCTCTGCCTGGCTAATATTAGGGAAATTATTGGGCTCGATCTGTAGTGCAATCAGCTTCTCAGGGCAAGGATAACAGCGGAGATTTCCCCAAATGACTAGTGATTTGGGGTCCCAACTTGAGACACCTTACAGGGCCTGATGTTCAGAGGGTGCCCAGCACTTTATGGAAATCAGGTCCCTTTAAGGTGTCTCAAAGTGGGGCCCCCAAAATCACTAGTCTCTTTGGAAGACCTTGGCCTTTGGCTTTAACCTGTAGGTACAGCCCCTGTGGCACTTCATACCAAAGTCTACTACTAACAGCAGCAGGAGCAACACAAAAATGAATTAAGCACAGCCAGAACTATGAATTCTCTGGCTCTTGTCTCTGCAAGTTCGATTGTGTGTGTCGTTTCTGACATTTTTAGGCAAATGTTTAGTGCAATTATGTTTAGAACCAGCCATGTGAACATCAGACTAAGGTGTGTTCCAAAAATGAAAGGAGGGATGGATACTGCCCCGAAAAATATCGAGGGCATGAAAAGGAAACTTTGCTCCACCTCTTACTTTTCTATGTCAATGTGGCTGTAACAGCTGTTTTAATTGACAGTGCTCTGCTGCCATCTGCTGTCCTTGAAGCTTGCTCAGGGAGGAAAAAAGTGCACAGTAACCTGGGAGAGAGAAGCAGCTAAGGCTGTTTGATCAGCCTAAACAAATGAGAGGAGACTTGTCCCTGGAAAGTGAAAGGACAAAGTGGTGTAAGCAAGTCTCTTCCTCAATATTGAGCAGAATGGCCCCAGTTCAAAGGAAACACACTGTAGTTGCACTGACTTCCAGATAAGAAGGGAGATATGACAGGTCAGATAGCTCTTCAGCAGCTTTGATCTTCATTCTTACCATGTTCTAGACATGATTTTACTGATTCACTTGGTTATCACATAAGACCTCTTATCAAGGCAAGCCAGGGGAACGGTGCATACATTGGCTCTGGGACATGTTGCTTTTCCTTCAATAATAGAATGCATCCACCTGATGCAAATGTGGCTCCGCAGGTAATTTGGACACCAGTGGTTTTCATGCTTTTATAAAACAAATAGAGTAACAGTTCTGCCCCTGTTGGTATTGACGGTGAAATACCCATTGACTAAAGAGCTCAGAATTCAGTGGCCTCTGGCTATTTCACAGATAGTTGGGGGTTTCAAACACAAATTGTCCCCTTCCCCCCTTTTTAAAAAAAAAACAAAAAACCAAAAAAACAACAACTTTTCCACTGTAAATGTCACAGATTGTGGTAATGACACTAAGGGGATTCTAGAGATGGCATTACTCAGGCACACACAGGAGGACACATCCTCAGCGGGTGTAAGCAGTGGTTGGCTCCATTGGCTTTAAGAGATCTATGCGGATTTGCACCAGCTGAGGATCTGACAGGAAGATGAAGCATTAATGGAGCGCCCAATCCTGCAGAGAGCAGATTGAGATCAATCTCCTACTGACTTCCATGGCCATTCAGCAAGCCCCCACAGACATACCAGCTCACACCCAAAGATTGTGTAAGTCCCAACCAGCACAGCGTGTTGACCTCCCATTAGAGGGAGAGCAAATAAGTGCAGCCACAGACAGACTGTACCGTTCTAGGTTGTCAGAGGCACCTTCATTGTGCAGGTCTATTGAAACCCAGGTTAGCTGCAGTGTTTTGGGGCTTTCGGAGGAACAGTGTATTATTCAGGGTACTGGGTCATCTCAGACCTAATAACTGGGGAGCTGGGAAGTAACACCAGGTGCAGTCCTGATGCTCCAGTCCATTAAAAAACAAAGTAATCGCTGCATTGTGTGCAGCACTAGATCATTTCAGTGGCTGCCAGGGGACATTAGTGGCATTAACTAGGGGACCATCTCCAGATGTAGCCTACAATTTCTCATGACTGTGATGCATCACGGCACATATTTTCATTAACTTAACACCACTAAAACAAAATAAGGTGAGACAGTTAGTGTGCTGGGATCAGATTCCTTTACATTCAACAGGCCCGGTCCTCCCACCTTTCCTCATGTGATCAGTCCCATTGTCTTCACTGGGTGTGAGAGCAGGGATCAAACCACTGACCACGTGCACTTGAACCTATTCTAATAAGGCAAGAGATTGGAATAAACCCCCTTTAAGTCCAGTGCCCAAGTCCTTGGGAAAGGCTCAGGATGTGTTCAATGCCCAGTTATTACAACTCAGTTGGGTGCTACATTACAAATTGTAGCCTGATCCCATCTGGCTGATTGGTTGATCACGGCTCATACTATTCAGAGTTATATCCAACACAAATAGAAACTAGCGTGGAACAAATAATGAACAAGGAGTAACTTTTTCTAAAAAGTCACTGGAATGCCAATTCCAAGCTAACACATATACCAGTATAGCAAGCAGCTCACAGAGTATAGAAGGGAGGATGGAGACAGACATGCATCATGTCTGCACCAGGGCTTGGTTTACAGCACATATACCCCTGCAAGGGTGCTCTGCTGGTGTGGGATGCTGATTAAGTATAGCTCTGGAACTAGAGCTTGGAAAACCTGTTTTACATACAGAGACAGTATGTTTGATCCTTGCTTGGGGCCGACTATTTTGTCTGTGAGTAGCAAATTACACCTGACACCGTATAGAAAATTAAAAACCTCAGCTATAGTTTTTAAAACAATATTGATTAAAAGGCTTATACACTGTGGTGTCTTTTGCTATTTATAAGTTCAAACACAGGCAAGAAGTCTCACTTCACTACATAGCAATAAAAATAGTCTAAGTCATCAGTTAACCAGCATTATATATATGGCATATCTTTTCACCTATACAGGTGTTTCAAGGCCTGCCTTCTGAAAGAGTCAATATTTGCTTAAGATTAATTTCTGTATAAATGTTAGGGAAATAGTTTAAAAGCATATGGTTACTTTCCCACACAAAACATACACACGTGTGACGAATATTACTCAGAAATAAATGAAAACTTGATTAGATTCATTTTGTTGCCTGAATAGTTCTGGGTTTTGTTTAGGGAAACATTGAGAAGAAAAATGTCTGGAAAAAAGACCACCATCCTTGGTTCTCACTTCTATTTCTCTTTAATTATTACTGGCATTTATTTGTATTGTGGTAGCACACTGGGGTCCTAATCAGAGCTTGGTGCCCCATCATGCTAGGCGTTGTACACACAGAACAAAAGCTCATTTCCGTCTCCAAAGAGTTTATAATGTAAGTATAAATGAGAAACGGGTGGGATACAAACAGTCAGAGGGAGCACAAGGAAACAACGAGATGGACCTGATTGGCATAGGAAGCCGCAGGCACAGCAAACTCATTGCCTAGCCATTGTCAAGCGATTTTATCTTCCTGTTATCAGGCATCACCACCCCTCGTTTCCAACACTTGTCGCTGTCCCTGACCTTTTATACTGCTTCCAAGAAGTCCCTGAGTGACATTCACTGAGTGAATGACAGCGATGTCTGGGTTATGCACACTCCCGACAATCTCTGGTGAGAGCATCAGGAATGCTGCCAACATGGTATCATGAATATGGATTCGGCCTTTGCTTCGTCATATTTCATGTCAACCTTTTTTCATTTGCTTATTTATTTATTTGGATGTAAAATGTTAAACAGATGCCTTTCCAACGCCTTTGGCACCCTGACTTCACTGCTAACACACTAAAAATTCCCAGCAATCATTTCAAACAGAAACTCAGTCAGCCAGCCACCTACAGAAACTCCTTTCTGTCCCTTCCTAGTCTAGGTAGCATGCCCTAGGCCCTCTCCAAAAATCCTGCCAGGAGTACAAGGGGGGATCCAGCTTGGGCAGCCCTGTTGACCACAGCTGTGGCAGTATGGCCTGGGGAGAGAATTGGGCCCTCAGGTAAGCCGGCACCAGGTCAGAACCATTTGTCTAAAAACGTTTTATTCTGGTGTAGTGATACAGAAAGACTCTGGGTTACTCAAAGTAATACATTGTACAGATTTCCCAGTGTCTTTGTATTACTTTTTAGACATGCTTTGGAAGCAATAAGCCATACCACGGCGTGCATTAGGAAAGCTACTGGCCTGCTTCCTAGATCGGACCAACCACTGATCTCAGTTAAACCCAGGTAAATGTGGCATGGCTCCAGATTTAGATAGGGGGTATGGTGACCAAGCTCAGAATCTGCCTTTTGGTCTTCAACCACATATCTCACAGAGCACCTCAGGCAAGCCCTCGTAGCCAAGTAATGCACCACCCCGCTGTGGCTTACTGTTACAATGTCTCACCTCCTCTGTGTCATTGGAATGCCTGGCACTGTATGCGAGTCTATTCATAACAGGTATGATTTAGCTTGCCAGCATGACAACATTTGCCACTGGGTGGGTCTTTGTCATCTCAATACTGCATTCCTGCTTCTGATCAAGGAATTGATGTTTCAGTCACCCAAAGTGAGACATATCTTGAATACAGGTTTTAAATGTTAAATAGGCAATGTGCAAAGCATTGATTTCTAGAGCAATTCATGACAGAGGCCTGCAAAATTAACATCAGTGGAAGTCGTGTCACTGACTTCAATGAGAGGAAGAACAGCCGTGAAGGACCGGACACCTGCTTAATGCTTTGACAGGGAGGTTATTTTCTTAATTGACAAATGCAGCATTTGTTTCTACTAGGGTTGCCAGGTGTCCGATTTTCATCCGCAAAGCCCAGTAGAAAAGGACCCTGGCAGCTCCGTTCAGCACTGTTGACCGGGCTGTTAGAAGTTCGGTCGGCAGCACAGCAGGGCTAAGGCAGGCCCCCTGCCTGCCATGGCTCCGCGTGGCTCCTGGAAGCAGTGGCATGTCCCTCTTCCAGCTCCAACATGTAGGGGCAGCCAGGGGGCTCCGCACACTGCCCCCACCCCAAGCGCTGTCTCCGCAACTCCCACTGGCTGGGAACCATGGCCAATGGGAGCTGCAGGGGTGGCACCTGCAGACAGGGCAGCGCACAGAGCCGGCTGGCCACGCCTCTGCATAGAAGCCAGAGTGGGGGACTTCTTCTGGGAGCTGCTTGAGGTAAACACCGCCCAGAGCCTGCACCCCTCCCCCTGTGCCCCAACACCCTACCCTAGCCCTGATCCTCCTCCCATCCTCCGAACCCCTGGATCCCAGCCCAGGGCACCCTCCTATACCCCAAACCCCGCATCCCCAGCCCCACCCAGAGTCTGCACCCCCAGCCAGAGCCCTCACAGCCCCCTGCATGCCCACCCCCTGCCCGGACCCCCCTCCCATACTCTGAACCCCTCATTTCTGGCCCCACCCCAGAACCTGCACTCTCAGTCCAAAGCCCATAACCCCTCCCACACCGCAAGCCCCTGCCTCAGCCCAGAGTCCCCTCCTATACTCTGAACCCCTTGGCTCCATCCCCCAGCCTGGATCCCCCTCCGTCACCCCGGGACAGGACATTCTGTTCAAGGGGGGGCCCAAACCTTAGGAAAGGGTTGGAAAGATGGACGCCGAGTAGAGCCCTTGTGGAGATTGAGGTGAGGGGAGGTGATCTCATAAGCTTATTAAATGTGTGCAGGTGCCTTTATTGTATTGTTGTCAGTATGTTTTCCCTTTAATGCTTTTACCTTAAGAATAAGTGTGCTTGTTTAGAAAGACCTGTGGGGTAACTTAACTGTGGGAAGCCGTGCTGTTTATAGCCTCTGAGGAGAAGGCAAATCAGGCCTGCTTAAGCAGTCTGACTTGCTGGGGAATTCCCAGTGTGGGCAGGGAGCTGTGCAGCCTGGAAATACCTTGGTCAGGAGAGAGAAAGAGATGCGTGTCTCCACCCAAGAGAGGCAACAGCTGGGGTGCCAGGAGCCTAAGAGTGTGTGCCCATGGTGGACCATAGTGGGGGAAATACAGATAGAGTTGTCCCCACTCAATATATTTATCATCGTGTCACCTAGACCTGCTCAGAGCTGCAAATCGCAGCATGAGTTTTCAAACATATTTGCAAACATTTTTTTACAACCTTTACCTAACCCTACACTACCTGAAAGGGGGTTCCAAAGAGGATGGATCTAGACTGTTCTCAGTGGTAGCTGCTGACAGAACAAGGAGTAATGGTCTCAAGTTGCAGTGGGGGAGGTTTAGGTTGGATATTAGGAAAAACTTTTTCACTAGGAGGGTGGTGAAACACTGGAATGCGTTACCTAGGGAGGTGGTGGAATCTCCTTCCTTAGATATTTTTAAGGTCAGGCTTGACAAAGCCCTGGCTGGGATGATTTAGTTGGGGATTGGTCCTGCTTTGAGCAGGGGGTTGGACTAGATGACCTCCTGAGGTCCCTTCCAACCCTGATATTCTATGATTCTATGATACAGATGGATGTATTCAATTCACTTCTTTGAAACTACTGAACTAGCTCATTTCTGAGTGCTCCCAACCTTTGGCCATATGTTTATTTAGGCCTCAGTTCATCAAAGTAGATGCTTGATTTTAAGCACATGTTTAAATCCCATGAGACTTAAATGTAATTAAGCAGGTACTTAAGCGTTTTTCTGAACTGAGGCCATAATGGACAATGGTAGTGAACTGGCAAAATACAGGAGTCATATTTTGACTTAGGCATTCTATATTTTATTGTCTTACTAATGTTCTATATTTTAACAGTGAAACAGAAACAAGAGGTTATAAACAGACACACGTCACCAAACCCCAGATTTCAACTAGATTCAAAATAGTATTTCAATGTTCTGCTTAGATATATAAACAGACACAAACACACACACACACAGTCTCTCTAAGGGCTTAATCCTGCAAAGACTTAAGCCTATGCTTAACGTTATGTGCTGTGAGTAGTTCTAGAACAGAGAAGAGGAAGGAAGGCTGGCCTAGTGGTTTGGGTGCTAGCCTCCAACTTGGAAAATCTGAGATCAACTCCCTGCTTTGCTACAGGCCTCCCGTGTTACCATGGGCAAGTCATGGGATCTCTCCGTGCTTCGATTCCCCCCATTTATAACATGGTGACAATAGCTCTTCACAGGGATGTTGTGAGGCCAAATACATTAAAGGGGTGCAGATACGATGGTAATGGGGATCTATAAGTGGAGAGGGAGAGATATAGGAGTCTTTGTGAGATCAGGGCTTCACTACTGAACTTAGGGTCTGATCCAGCAGTCACTGATGAAGGAGTGGGCTATTAGTACTTACTACACTCTTTAGTACATGGATGCAGGAGCAGGTCTGATGTAAGAATTTCCCTGAGAATCTGTTCTTGTGTATCTCTAGTCAAGCTGTGCTTAAAAATAAATAAGCCACCCAAAAGGAATTTATTTACTGCCATTTCCATGCTTTAGACACTGCCACACAAAACAAGCTGCATGAGTTAAACATGAAGTAAAGCCACCACTAAAAGAATGATAATTACTTTATCAGCTCCCAGAGTATCATCTACTACTAGTAAACTGAGCTTCAGTTAATAAGCAGACAGTGTTCAGTATCACACTGCTGCACTTTGAAAGCTAATTGAACGACTCCATTAAAAATGAAAATATATTCAAATTAAAACACCCATAAGATATGAAGAGGGAGGGGGAAAAAAAACGTCCAAGAGAGGACATGAAATGCATGAGTAATTTCCCATCAGGTTGCAGTTTCCTTAGCTGACCATGACAAGCAGAGATGAAATAGAAATTTCTATATCAAATAGAAACACAAAGGAGAGATGACCTTTGATCAAATATCTGTTTGTAGTTTTGACATGGAAATTTGCATTAAAAGAATTTATGCTGGACACTTACATGAAAAGTTAAGTCAAAGCATGTAAAGGAAGCGAGAGGTCAAACCATCTTACACAGTCTGTCAGATGAAAGCTGCATTCTCTTTGCAATGATGTTTTCAAGCAATTTAGACTCCTTAGCACAGAGCAAAGGTTTTTGTGGTGCACGTTTTCAAAGCAGTGTTATTCATGGCTTGGGAAGTTTGTTTTCAAATCCAACACCAAGCAAATCATTTTTTCATGGAATAGAGCTTTTAGGGTGATGACAACACCATACTTAAAATAACAAACAACAACAACAAAACACATTGTTCAAACACTATATTTTTAGTGATCTGAACTGTTCTCCAGGATAGACAAATTATGCTAAGAACAAAGGGCCAGATTGTCAGCTGGTGTAAATCACCAGCTGACTGTCCAGCTCTATATCTGCAGTCCTATGACTACGGCCTTGTCCCAATTCTGCAAACTTAGTGCGACTACACTTGTGCCTAAAGTTAAAGCAGGTGTCAAAGTTTATCCGATTGGGACCTAAATGACATATTTTCTAATGCCAGTGCTTTAATGTGTTCTTCTGTTCAGGAGACAGCTGTTACTGTTCAAAATCAGTTGATTAAGGTATATGCAAATGATTATATTAACATCTGGATATACAAGCAGATATTCTGTTATGAAATCACACAATTCTATAAGAGCAAGGAGATTTCCCCCTGCCTCCTTATCTGTAACACACAGTTTTCCTCCAGTTGCAGGCTGAATATAATGATATTGCTGGTGCAAGATTTTGCAGATGATCCCAGATTTCGTGGCTACGAGACTCACCTGATTTATGAGGTGAACGTGTCCCTCAATTCTTTTAGATCTTCTCTTTACTCCCCCTCTTTCGTACCTCTGTGGTTCCAGATTTCTCACCTCTTTATGGCTCTGACTATGAAATACACACAGCCCTCCATTTCTCTGAGTAAGGACTGCAGGATCAGGACCAATGTTCCAATTCTGCCACCTCTCTTCTTTCATCAGTCACCCCACTGTGGCTTATTGTTGCAAATGACTCTTCTCCTCCATTATATAACGTGCTGGGTTCTATCCACAAACCTAGCTGTAATTGTGAGCAGCTGTGATTTAGTTTGTTAATTAAATGATAATACCAGTGAATAGCTTTTATGTTTTCCAAAAAGTGTTGCCACTATGTCCTGTAGTCTCCTACCTTCTCTCTCTCTCTCTCTCGAACACTTTCAACACTTAATACCGTGTGCCAACTTGGAAAAAGTTGGGCAACAGTAAGAAAGCGTTTCAAAACCATATTTTTTAAATTTCTTACAGGAAAATTGGAAAATCCCAATGGGAAAATATACTTTTTTTAAAAGGATTTTCCCCATGAAACTTTTCATGGGGAAAATCCCAGTTTTCTGGCAAGCTTTAACTATGTCCTATGAAACATGGCTGAGCAGTTCTGAGTCTATCCAGTAGAGGTCAGTGTGCATACACATATACTCTTAACTCCTGTATATGTGGAGGCATGCAATTTTGTCAATATTTTAAGTGTTCAGCCTTTTGAGTCTCCGAATTGGCAGCCTTTGCATTCTTGAAATATAAGCCTTGAGAAAGTTACATTGAAGAATTATATCCCAACAGCATGGAACTCTGAATAGACAACAACATTCATTCTTGCAAGTACTCATTTAGAGGAGTGTTCCAATTTTCACGGTAACCCATAATCAAGGAAGATGTCTTGGAGTACCAACCCATAGCCAAGACGGTGTTGGGACTACACAAACGTTCAGCTCACATCTATTGGAAGTGCTGCCACCAGTGATCACTGAGCTAGGAGGGCGAACTCTCTAGCTGTCTGCGACCCAAAGAGAAAAGCTCTACATGAACTTGAAAATGCTTTGGCTCGACTTGAAAAGTTTCAAACTGATAAAACTTGAATTTTTCACCGTGCTTCTTCTACCTCTGCCTAGTGGATAATTCTGACTCACAGGAGACCTCATGCTTGACACAGTGCTAAGTCTACATCACAACCATGAACTAGGCAATAAACCATCAAGAAATCTGCCCAGTTATAGGGGTGAATTTACATGGCAGTGGAAAAAGTTGTCTGGAATTTTACAGAAAGGCAAAATGGCCAAGATTGTCTTGTTTCCTCTGCTCCTTGGAGGTGTCTGTGGTATATCTAGTTCATCCCATTTTTACGAAATTTGAGTTTCCTGAATCTATTACCCAGTTTTCTGCTTATTTCAGCTACCTACTGTATTGTTAATTCATCTTAAGATTTTTTTAAGCTGTGGAAATGGATTTTTTTCTATGGGTCAGTACGGACCTGATCTAAAGCCCACTGAAATAAGTGGGAGTCAGAGTCTTTCCACTGGCTTCAATGGAGTACAATCAGGCATTATATTGTTTAGTGCAATGACAGTTAATAAGAGCAAAATTACCAATACGTTGCTCCTTTTTCCTGCCTCTGCCCCTTTGCAGTCCAGGGTCATAAATATCAGTCTGACCTCTACAAAATATTTGGAAAAATGGATAAACTCTAGCTATCTGCTGATAACTGGAAGACATGTACATTTAGTTTTTGTACAGGCTGGACTAAAATGCTGCTGGACTTTTATAAAAGCTGGACTATAAAATGCTTGCTTGAAAACTCTTATCATAGAATCACAGAATATCAGGGTTGGAAGGGACCTCAAGAGGTCATCTAGTCCAACCCTCTGCTCAAAGCAGGACTAATCCCCAACTAAATCATCCCAGCCAGGGCCTTGTCAAGCCTGATCTTAAAAACCTCAAAGGAAGGAGATTCCACCACCTCCCTAGGTAACCCGTTCCAGTGCTTCACCACCCTCCTAGTGAAAAAGTTTTTCCTAATATCCAACCTAAACCTCCCCCACTGCAACTTGAGACCATTACTCCTCGTTCTATCATCTGCTACCACTGAGAACAGTCTAGATCCATCCTCTTTGGAACCCCCTTTCAGGTAGTTGAAAGCAGCTATCAAATCTCCCCTCATTCTTCTCTTCCACAGACTAAACAATCCCATTTCCCTCAGCCTCTCCTCATAAATCATGTGTTTCAGTCCCCTAATCATTTTTGTTGCCCTCTGCTGGACGCTTTCCAATTTTTCCACATCCTTCTTGTAGTGTGGGGCCCAAAACTGGACACAGTACTCCAGATGAGGCCTCACCAATGTCGAATAGAGGGGAACGATCACGTCCCTCGATCTGCTGGCAATGCCCCTACATATACAGCCCAAAATGCCATTGGCCTTCTTGGCAACAAGGGCACACTGTTGACTCATATCCAGCTTCTCGTCCACTGTAACCCCTAGGTCCTTTTCTGCAGAACTGCTGCCTAGCCATTCAGTCCCTAATCTGTAGCAGTACATGGGATTCTTCCGTCCTAAGTGCAGGACTCTGCACTTGTCCTTGTTGAACCTCATCAGACTTCTTTTGGCCCAATCCTCTAATTTGTCTAGGTCCCTCTGTATCCTATCCCTATCTTCCAGCGTATCTACCTCTCCTCCCAGTTTAGTGTCATCTGCAAACTTGCTGAGAGTGCAATCCTCCAGATCGTTAATCATTATGCTGGGGACAGGTGTATAATGCAAATTGTTATAACTGAACTGCAATCAGACAAGAAAAATCTTTCCAAAAAGATCATACAAGGGAACAATTTACAGCACACAGTAGAGTGGGGTTCTTTTGATATCAGTTGTATTATTTCACAGTGGAACAGTTTCTTGGCTGGGCCTCCAGAAAACTGAAGAAAACAGAGTAAATATTTCTCTCTCTCCTCTCCCTCCTTAACGACAATGGTCAAAAGAATGGCTTCCAATGATTACCACGATGGGCTTTTACTTCTTGGAATTTATTTCTTGAAATTTCCAAGCAGAACATTTCAAGCAGAGGCAGTCATTTTCCATTCCCAGTTGTGAGAGACATTTTTGTTTGTGTTTGCCTAACAAAATGGGATCCAGGTCTATGGCCAGGGCTCCTATGTGCTACAATAATGGAAATAATAAATAATTATAATATTATAATGGCAATAATAAATAATTATATTTTTTCTCCAAAGCCTACTGATTTCCCATTGACTTCAAAGAGCTTTCTATCACGGCCTGTGTGAATAATCTTTCAGAGGCAATAGTTTTAAAATCATCATGCCAGAGAATTTAAATTGACGTGTGAGTGCAAACAGCGTAACTTTGTTTTCTCTCACTCCCAGAAGCTGGGCTGGCCATCTTGCAGAATCTATTCAACAGTAGACAGGTAAGCTCCAGTCCCCCATTCCTCACTCACACCCCAAGACACCACTGACAGAGTTGTATTAACAGCAGGAAGTTCAAATAAACTCAGCCACCTCAGGAAAGGCACAAAATTAGCTAACTTGAGGATATCTAGCTCTGTATAGGAACAGGAGGACTCAGAAAAAGAAATTGGTTCTAAAGTTGCTAACCTTGTGTGGTGCAGTCCTGGCAGTTCTGCACAATATAAGGTTGTTTAAAAAAAACAAAACAACCCATCCTGAGCCCTAACAAGCAATTCTAGCTTTTATTAGATTAGGAGACTGATCATCTTTTGAAGATCTAACTTTAATATTCTCTTTGTAAACGCTACTGATTCCAGTGTGGTACTAACCACAATCTCCTTTCAAAGTATAATGATAACAAACAACCATAATTATGCATAACAAACTATTAGACTTCCATAAACCATGCACTCAAACCAACCTGTGATGATTTACCAGCTCTCTGAAATTGGTAAACCATTGGAAGATGTTATTGTTACCTGTCCTAGAACATGTAATAGCAAAAATCACTAAGTCTCTTAAAAAGTCATGAAGGGTATGTCTCTAATGTGAAGCCAACATCTTGAATGGAGAGACAATCTATTGAACCAGAAGGTAAAGCAGAAATGAATGAAATTGAGTTATTCTTACTAGCACTGAAGGTTCTTAATGTAGGAAGGTGTAAAGGTGGGGGAGGAAAGTAATGAAAAAATAACTAGAAAGGACGTTAGCCTGAATTTTCACCACAAATGTGACAAATCTGGGATGACTGAACAGGTAACAACTTGAGAAGCTTCTTACAGAATTTCACTGTTAAGAAAAGTGTTAATTTCAAAGGAGACAGAACATAATTTGAACTGTTAAAGTCTTGGGGCCAGATTCTCAACAGGTGTAAATCAACATCACTCCATTGACTTCCTTTGAACAATACCCATTTATGCCAGCTCAGAATCTGGCTATCGGACTCCTCACTTCTACATGCTGGCCAGGCACCGCGTTGGGAATGCACAGCCTTTGAGATGTACAAGACTGTCTAAAGGCTCAGTCTCACCCTTAATCAATGTTTCTCCTCTCCAAGAGCAGCCAAATGTAACTCATTGCTTGCCAGCCACTATGACCAAAGATTTCAGCCAGTTGCAGAAAGACAAAACCATCTGGAGCAGAAGGCTGGACAGAGTAAAGTGACACATGCTTATGCCAGGTTTCTGAAAGGAACAATAACTACACCCATGGGAAGTAGCAAAATTGCTCTACTTTAAAAAATAATTAAAAAACAACAAAGCATTAAGCAGTAAAGAAGCAATGTAACAAGTGCTTCATCTTATTAGATAAACGGAATTTAGTAGGTAGGTTTTACCTGGTGTGCTTTAGGACACCATCTGCAATGAGTAACGTCATAAGCATTAGGGGACGGTGACTCTCATGGCCAGCAGTTAAACTTTACCAAGGTTCCTGCACAGAATATGTTATATTGCTGATAATTAGAGAGCAGAATGCCAATATCCTAAAATCCAGGTGTCCACATAATTCTGCATACAGGGTAGTTTAAGACACCAATATTTTAAACAGAGTGTGGTACAGTAGGAGCAAACCATGTGTCAAGAGCAGTTGATTTAAAATCCTAACGCAAATCGCTCAGACAATACACTGAAGTTAAAAAGCTAAGTCGATTCGATCAAACTTTAGATTACAGCACTGGAAGAATGGCCTTTGTCACTCCAAATATGATGGAAGGAGCTGATGGAGAAGTGAAGAACAATGCTTGTACATATGTCCCAGAATGAGACAGAGGGGAGGAAAGTGATTTCTTCATAATTAAAAAAAAAAAGTCTCTTAAAAAACCTGATCTATTCCCGGGAGCAGGAGGACACTGAAGTTGCATCATTTACCTGCTGCCTGAGAAGGGAGCAATGGATTTTAGATTAAATTTAGATCAGTATTCACTCCGAGAGTGGATGTGAAAACGGACGAGGAAGGAACCTTTAGAGCTGAGAGGTCAACAGGCTGAATTCAAACCCACCCCCACCAGAGCTTGAATCAAAGAGTATGTTCACACTGCAGTCACCGTGGGTGATCACAGCTCATGTAGACATACCCGGATTAGCTTTAACCTAACCAGCTCAGGGATTGGAGCAACGAAGCCACTGCAGCAGGGCACACTGTACAAGCCTGCCAGGACCTGGGGTTGCAGGGCTAGTCCACGCTGAAGTCGGTGCTGCTTCAGTGCCCAAGCTAGCTAGATGTCCACACTCACTGCCTGCTTCCTGGGCTCTGGCCTTAGCTGTAATTCAAAAGCAATAACACAACAGAAGCCTCTATCCACACTCCTGCCTCCGTTTAGCTGTTGAAGGTTTTATAGCTCAGGAATTATTGCATTCTCACATCTATCATAGTTCCTGCTCCCTGAGAGAGCTACTCCTACCTCCCTTGCATCCAGGGGGGATTTATCATGCTACACTGGGATTCAATGAGCTAGCGGGAACTAATCAGTGTCTCCCTGCAGGGTTCCAGTACATGTTGGGTAAACAACAGAGTTCTACCACCCTACATGAGTTAAAATGAGCGAGTCTATCAATGCAGGAGACGGAGGGCCAGTCTGAGACTATGGAACAAGCTCCTACAAAAACTAAGGACCATTGACAGGTTTCAGAGTAACAGCCGTGTTAGTCTGTATTCGCAAAAAGAAAAGGAGGACTTGTGGCACCTTAGAGACTAACCAAGTTATTTGAGCATAAGCTTTCGTGAGCTACAGCTCACTTCATCGGATGCATACTGTGGAAAGTACAGAAGATCTTTTTATACACACAAACCATGAAAAAATGGGTGTTTACCACTACAAAAGGTTTTCCCTCCCCCCACCCCACTCTCCTGCTGGTAATAGCTTATCTAAAGTGATCACTCTCCTTACAATGTGTATGATAATCAAGTTGGGCCATTTGCAGGAGAGTGGGGTAGGGGAAAACCTTTTGTAGTGGTAAACACCCATTTTTTCATGGTTTGTGTGTATAAAAAGATCTTCTGTACTTTCCACAGTATGCATCCGATGAAGTGAGCTGTAGCTCACGAAAGCTTATGGTCAAATAAATTGGTTAGTCTCTAAGGTGCCACAAGTACTCCTTTTCTTTTTAAGGACCATTGCAAACCTCACCACCTTCCGCTCAAAGTGCAAGGAGCATTTCTTCAGCTTAACAAACACAGAGCAGCCTCTACTGTTCCACCCCACCCCTTTTCCTTGTACGTCTTCAGTGGAAGGACTTAATTCAGTCAAACTTGGGTTTCAATCATATTCAAATTGCAATTTTATTTTTTAGCGACATGCTAAATCACAGGCTGTGAAGCAGGCTGGCATAACTTAGCTAATATAGTTGTTCCTTAGAGCTTCCACGCAAGTTCCAGGACAAGTGGGAGTTTTAATCCCTTTCAGAGCCTGGGCTGGCATCTAAACAGACAGTGTGAAACGCTACTGCAAAGTGGGGGAAGTAAAAATGATTTGACACCATTCAAGATCTTTTCCTCATTTCTCCGTAATGAAACCTGAACAGAGATAAACTAAATTATTTCACCAGTTTTTAAAATGGTCAGAAATCGACTGTCCGGCTCAAGAAAGGAAAGAATGGAGTTCCTTTGGACATGAACCCACCCTCTCTATTAAAGTTTACCGGGATAAACTATGCAAACATTTTTCATTGCTCTTGGCTATGGTGTATCCTGCCCACCAATTTCACTAACCTTTCCTAATCGTCTTCCCTAGTCAATAGGTGGGTAGGGTCATTCGTTGAAGTGATTACTCCATGCCTCAAACACAGCATCTGGAATGATTTTTTTGCAGAGAATGGTCATTACAAATGATACATTATTATGGGGATGCAAATTCTGATTATATGAAGCTCCTTAATTTCATCTGGCATCCTATCCCACAGCCAGCTGGGGTGAAAAATTGAAATCTGCTGCAACAGCTGCCAGCGCTGCTGTTTGGTGCTATGGTCCCAACACCTGGCATTGTGGAGTCATGCTCTCCAAACAAAGAATGATTGCTTTGATAAAAAGAATGAAGCGTGTCAACAGCAAGCACATCTGACGTCTACTGCCAAATGGCTCGTGACAAATTCCTGGGAGAGAGTAAATGTACACTTCTCATGTATGGATCGTACTAATGCTGTTGCACTATTCAACTCTGGCTGTTGCTCTGCAACAAGGAGAAAAGTGGCCCGATCTAAAACATACGGTATTGTTTCCTTGCTCTGACTTCATCACATCACAGGGTGACTGGACCTTTAAGAGGCAACTGGTCCAGCCACACCTGTGAGCCACTTAGCTTACTTCCCCGGGTGGACAAAATGAACAATGTCACATGACAGGGAGGTCATGTGGCTAAATCAACTTTGCTGGGGTGTAGATAAAGCAGAAGCCTGTGGAGAATCAAAGGGAGAGAGAAGGAAACTCTACAGGTAGGAAGCTGTGGGAGTGGCTGCTGGATAGCAAACAGGGAGACACTGAAAGGAGTGGCGGGGCTGCATTAGCTGCTCTACATAACAAATCATTTACATTCTCTCTCTCTCTCACTAGCATAACAGTTTATTTATAATCCATGAAACAATTGAGCTATTGTCAAAAACAACTCTTTAAAAGACAACACTTTCAGGGCGGTTTCTCCCAGTTTTAGTGTTTGCTGCTACCACAGGTTCAATGCAAAATACTATTATGTTTATGCACATACATATTTACAGTGCCCTAGGGCTCTGCTCTGTGGGGGATTTGCCCTTCCCAGGCTGTGCGTAATGGTGTCCAAGCCCTCTGTACGGTACACCAGCTCCTTAACATCTTGGAGACAAGTGATAGTCCCTCAATCTCCTTCAACCCCACCTCCCACCACAGCAAATTCTAGTCATTGTCTTCTCCAGCAGGGGAGAGAGCCTGCCTTCTAATCAAACAAATAGGCAAAATCCTTGGAATACAGTCCTCGCAGCAGACCCTTCTGGTCCACGTGCTGCTTCGCTGCTGAATTCTTCAGTCTGTCAGTCACTCCTCTTATTTATAAACCCATCCCTCTCCCCTTGAGTTCCATTGGTTCCACTCTCAGAGAGTGACTCTGGGTGTGTCCTGCCCACAATGGAAATCACCCAATTAGCACCAGACAGCTAACGGGCATGCCTGCCACACCCAATCTCTGGATGGATTTTGGATCATTCAGCAGAACCCTCCACCCCACACTGACAGGTCTTTATGCACACAGAGCCCTCCCACCACCCCAAAGAACTATATATCTTCCCAGCTGTTTCTTATCTTATTTACACTCCTAAATGCTGCATATGGGTCACACACACTGAGGCCCTGATTCAGGACAGCATCCCTATTCAGGAAAGTACTTAAGGATGTGCTTAAATCCCATTGAAGTCAATGTTGTCCTGAATAAAGATGGACTCCCGCTCATGCTTAAGTGCTTTCTTGAGTCAGGACCTCTGAAATTATTTTAGCTGGTTTGTAAGCTATGATTGGAAGAAATCCACCTGTTTTCCCCCTCACTGTGTTTCTATTATCTCAAGTCCAAATTAATATTAAACCAGAATTCTCAGTTTCTTATCCTCTGCCATATGGCTCAAACTCCCTGCTCAGAGCAGGGTGAACTAACCATGGGGCAGCGAGAAGCTGTAACTTAAGCTTCAAGAGGAGTTAATCTGAGAAGAGGCAAAAAGAACTGGTGGCATTCCTAAAACTTTTGGTTTGAGCAGATACACGAGTTCAAAGGAATACAATTAAAAGGGGGGAAATTTCTGAAAAAAACCAAAACATTTTAAAAAGTAAATGATTGAGGGGTTTTTGTTTGTTTTATAAGATGCTTGTTACCTTGAGGACTGCAAAAACTGAATCCCTGCCAGAGCACTAAGCTAGTAAATTTTATGATGAATATTCCTGCAACACAAAGTCTCTTTGTGGATTTAAATTAATCTAAAACACATTCATTAATTCATAGCTAAGGATTAAATTCTATTTTGTTGATGACCTCGGTGTTGTTTGTCTATAACTAGATTTCTCCTAAAAGACAGCAATGCTATTTAGTCATAATGTCAAACTTTGATTCCACTTGAACAGCAATTACCCTGCATTTTGACTTTGATATATCTTAAATAGCTTTCCTTTCTCCCATGAATGTGTGCACACGTGTTGAGTGTTTATATACCAACACATGAAAATATGGATTGTTACATATTTAATCTACGCAATGTGTATCTGTCTATATACATACATGTTGAGTCTACATTTTGGGAACAGTTTAGCTGTAACTTATGGCCAGGAGGAAGACATTAAAGTATCCACATAGGCTAGAGCTGATGGAAAAAATGTCAGATTTCTCAGTGAAAATATTTAATGTAGTTTTTAAAAATGAAAGAAAACATTCTACCACTGGCAGAGCCATGAAGATGTTGTTCAGGTTTTCCCAAATAAATTAAACTTTATTTATAGGCACTACATGAACCACTTGTCTCTGGAGCTTCGAGATGAGCCGTACAAATCAGTGGGATCTGCCCATAAGGAACAGATCCCGGTTGCCGCCTATCTTGGTATCCAAAATGCAACAGCTATGCCCAATTTCAACTACAGCTACTTGAAATGTCCCCAAGTTTGATTTATTTTTTCCAATGAAAAATTGCTGAAATTTTGAAGCAACAAAAAAATGTTTCAGTTGAATTTTCATACTCCCCGCTCGCCCCTCCCCCCCCCGCCACACCCAGACACACACTTTTCGACCACCTCTAGTTCCAAGTGCCAGGAGGGATGTGGCCCCAGGGCATCCACACAGGGGGCTCTGTGCCCGGGACACTCACCAGAGGAGGCTGTTGGCAGAAAGTGAATGTAGGAATGGCTAATGGGCCTGTTCAGAGGTCGTCTTCAGACCATGTGCAGGTGAAAGCAACAGTCTGTATTTACCACTCAAGACCCAGGAGTGGTACCATGACTTGGCCATGCCAGCATACCAGGACCTATTTGTAGTTTGTGGGAGGGGGAATAATCCTTCCCCCATACACAGAGGGGACTTTCTCATGGACAAAGACCTATCATTCAGGCTTTACCTGCAGAACCAGTATTTGTCCCACTGTTTAGCACATGGTGCTTACTTGCCACGGGTTTTTCTGGCCCTTTATAAAAGCTTCCTCTGCTTTTTCTCCCTGTGAAATATGGTAGTTACTATGGAAACTAATTGGCGTGGCTGGAGTATGCAGGCCTCCATATGCCCACTGTAAGGTCACTGTATATACACACCTTGGGTTGAGAAACACAGGTGGTTACAATGGCTTTGATGACTATTGTATCTGCATATAAGGGGTCATTCTCATCCCTGGTGTACCTCCGTTGACCCTGGGGAGGAAGGTACACCAGGGATGGATTTGGCTCTGTACACCCATGTAGACATTCTACATGCAGCTGGGCATACAGAGGTTTGTTAAGGAAATGCAACACCCAGAGTTATTCTCCTACTTTCTGCCGTTCTTCAGAAGTCATGGGAAAGTGAATGTGAGAGACTGTGTGATTCATCATTGCCTGAAAAAAACACATGAGACATCTAGATCTAGATAGACCTCGCTGACTGATGTCTCTTATACCCCATCTCAGTCTGTGAAATGATCTGGTAACAAGTAGAGCTAGCAATTACTTTTAGCAGGACAGGTAATACATGACTGCATCTGCTGTTTCACTGCATTGCCCGGCAAGTAGAATATATTGCTGTACGACCGCTCGTCTAAGCAACTTTATCAGTATGTTGTTGTTCTGTCATTCCAAAGTACACAACCAAGCTTGTCCTCCATTCTGGTTCTTCACTGCATTGTTCATAATGGCTTACAGAAATGTACACCATTCCACAACACGATCCCAGAGGAAATGACGGTGTTTTTCTGATTGCCTGTCTCCTTGAGTATAAAGGCATCTCAGATAGAGCTGGTCAAAAATTTTCCATCAAAATGTTTGCTGGGTTTTTTGTTTTGTTTTTTAAATGCAAAATGGCTTGTCACACACAAAAAAAATCTGTTGTAAAAACCAAAACCAAACAGTTGGGGTTTTGTCCAAAAAAACAAACCCAAAACCAAAATATTGTTGTTTTAATCTAAACGTTTTCATTTGACCCAAAGCCCCAGAACTGAATAAAAAAAATCTTAGGGGGGAAAAAAATAATTCTGTGATCACCTCTAATCCCAGTGTTTCTATGGAGAGTTTCTGTGCGTGACTGACAGGACTCAAAACACATGATTGCCAGCCTCCGTGTGTATTGGTCTTTATATAGATGGGTGAAACTCTTTCTTTCTCTTTCTTGACTTAGCCTCCTTCTCTAACTGGTTATCTGTAGGTGAGCCTGGAACTCCCCAGGTAATACAAAACCAGCATAGCCAGCTCTATGCCATGCTGACCTGGCCAGAGGGCTGAGTTGTGAAGAGGAAGCAGGAGCTGCTGGAGTGAGAGAGGGGTTGTAGACTGAGAGAGAGAGAGACAGACAGACAGAGAGATGATGTGCAGGAAGGGGCATTGGCCTCCCAGAGCTAATCCCCAGAACCAACAGGAGGAGGCGTGGTCCAGCGGTGAGAAAGGCAGCATGTTTTGGTGCATGGAACTGCTGTGGGAATCGGAAGACATGCTTCGCTCTGCAATTGACTCACTGTATGATGTAGAACAAGTCCTTTTGCTTTTTGCTGCCTCAGTTTCTTCATCTATAAAAATATTACCCACCTGGGAAAAGTGCTTTAAGGTGTGCCATTGAGAAGTGCCAAATATTAGATTTACTGTGTGCTGTTTCTGAATTATTAACACATTACACCTCCCTAAGATCTGACTCATGTTTGAAATTATTGGTGACACACCCTTAAACAGGAACAAGTAACTCCAAATGTTAACAGTCTGTTCTTAGTGGTGTCAAGTCATCTGATCACCTTAGTTAACCAGGATATTTTCCACAGCAAAATGTCAAGCATGCACTGTTCAGATCCATATCAAATTCAGGTTTAACTTAGGATTCAGGACGTAAGTCTGGGACTGACCCAAGGTTAGGGTCTGGATTCTGATGGGGCCAGAGTCTTGTGAACTGTCCTCATGAGAGTTCAGTCCCAAATGGTGGAGATCTCATGCGATCAAGTGCTATCATGAAATCCCTGCTATATTTTGATTACAATGGGTCTGATCTGGTCCTGTAAAGCAGTTTTGGATCCTGTTTAGACTCAAAACCATAGTGGCAGGCAGCCCTTTCTTGGAGCAACTTACCCAGGGTTGTGATGGATTCTGCATCACTGACAATCTTTACTGGGCTGTTTGAGCTGCTCTGAGCATTGTTTTGGAGGAGTTCTCTGGCCTGTGTTATGCAGGAGGCAGACTAGATGATCACAGTGGTCCCTTCTGAACTTGAAATCTATGACTCTTCATTGAAATTCAGAGAAGGATTCAAATCAGAGGTCCCCGTTTGGGCCATTCTCTAATTTTCAGTCTGGTTCAAGCAGTCCAGTGCTGATATAAAAACACCTATTCACGTGCAAATTGTTTAACACCTTTACAAATGCTTTCTGCTAGGGTTGCCACACAGATGTGACAACTGCTGAGAAGGGCACAATGGCCTCATGCCTCAGCCGCTGTCAACTGAGCGGAGAAACAACATTGGAAATAGAGAGACAATGAGTGAGAAAGACCAGAGCAACGCTGACACACACATTTCAATACAACACACTCACACCAATGAACCAGTGCAAACACAGGTGTTGAAGCAGGCTCTGTTCAGACCTATGGAAGAGTTTAGCATGTGACTAAGGCCATGATGATGCTACGCCGAATAGCTCATGTTGGTCTTTTATTATTCCCACCGAAATGCTCCTTCTGTCGGCATATGCTGAATCTACACACATATCTGTAGCTGTATCAGCAGAATTTGCACAGCATAGGCTAGCTCTCAGGGGAAAGAACAGAGAAATCGCAATAGGCGTTAGGTCACACCGTGCTCCTTCCGTCTGCGGAAATAGGAGTCCTCTAAAATCAACAAGGTCCTGGGATATAAATTTTGTCTGCCAAGGGTGGCGTGGAGGTTGATAGGGAAAGTGTCCCCGGAAGTTTCAGCCCACTGTTAGGTCAGTCAGACCTTCCCAGAAGTAATGACTTCTTTGTTGTTATTTAGTTAATTATTCAAGAGAAGAAAGCAGAGTTTGGCTAAACAGGATGTCAGATTTTATTAAACGGTATAATTTATATCGTTAGGTATAAATTACAATAAAAGACACACACCCCAAAAAAACCTTCTCGGCACCTAACCGTTAAATTATACCACTGTTCATCAGTGATAACCACCCAGCAGCAAATATAATATATAAATATTGCTCAAAACTTAGCCAGCCAGTAATTCAAAAGAGCAAAACAACTCCCTTAGCTCCCCCACCAGGAACATATCCTCAGCCTTCTCCAGAAAAGCCTCTTAATTAAATAGCTTTTGCTGCAGGTCTGTTTTGGACCAAGGGAGGTGAGAGGAATGATGGTTCAGTGATTAGGGCCCTGGCCTAGGTAACATACTATTATGCTTTACATGTGTTATATAGCCACAGGGCACCATAAGGTTAACCTCAAAAGGCACGCCATAAATCTGAATGATTAATTAACTACTTTAATGATCTAATACAAAAATTAAAGCTGCACTGACCCCTGAAGACCCATTTCGATGTTTGTCACATAAAGGTAAAATCCAGCTGCTTGGTTCAAATACTGCTTTTTATCCACTTTTGGGCCTAGGAATCCCAGGTGGGACAGTCCAGCAATGAAACAGGCATGCCTGAAAACATAACCCACATTTTAATTTTAATAGGACAGAAAAATCCTGTCAAAATGTTCTGTTGCTCATTTTGTATGAGAGATGAACGGGAGCTTGGGGGGGACTGGAATCCTACTGAGGTGGCCTTCATTGCAGTCCAACCATTTTTCACGGCAGCTGCATCTGTTTTGCACAGAGGCCAGGTGGTCCCAGAAATAAACTGTCCATTACTAGCCTTGATTATAACCAGTTCATATTACAGATTCACAGATTCCAAGGCTAAAAGGGACCGTCACGATCATCGAGTCTGACCTCCTGCATAACACAGGTTGTAGGCCTTGACCCAGCCATTCCTGCCTCCAGCCCAAGAACTTCTGGAGGAACTGAAACACGTCTTTGAGAAAGGCAGCCATCACAGGTGCCGACTTTCCAATGTGCCAGGGGACGAGGGAGGAGTGGTCTATCCCTGGCTGTGCTCCACCCCTTCCCCCAAGACCCCACCCTGCCTCTTCCCACCCCATTCTCCCCCTCCCCTGAGCGCGCTCTGTCTTCACTCCTCCCCTTCCCCCCAGAGCCTCCTGCACGCCATGAAACAGCGGCCGGTGGGAGGCGTGGGGAGGGAGGGAGAGGCGCTGATCTGCGGGGCCCATCGGTGGGTGGGAGGCACTTGGGAGGTGGGGGAGCTGCTAGTGGGTGTCAGCACCCACCATTTTTTCCCAGCCCCGGAGCACCCACGGAGGCTGCGCCTATGCAGCCAGTCTCAATTTCAAGACTCCAAGTGATGGGCTCGTCCAGTGGTTATTTATGCTCCCTGTTAAAAATGCACCCTCAGTCCCCGTGTGAATGTTGCCTACTTCAGCTTCCAGCCATCAGGCGACAATTGCCACTATCACTTTTGCCGCTCCTTGGAGCACATATGACCATTGTGAACACAACTGGACTGCACTGGTCATAGACTGGTGGATATTCACAGCTGGCATGCAAGCCTGCAGCTTGGTCATTCTTCACTCCAGCTCTCACCAGAAAGTCTTTGAGCAAAGTAACAACCTATATTTGTTTTCCACCTGATTAACCTATGGTGGGACCCTTATGAGTGAAGTACCAGTCGGAGACAGTGGCCATGGCTCACAAATTTAATTACTAACCTTTAATTCATAGACGGCAGACTCAATTCTTCAAGCATCTAAATTAATCCGGCTTTACTGACAGCGGTAATCAATTGTTCAACGGTCTACTTTTTGCTTAATTACTGTTGCACTACATTACATTTTCAAAATGTCAAGCATCCACTTTTGAATTGCTATAAATCACTTCAACATAGCGCCAGTAGCAAGGCTAAGGTAGGAGACTGTTATTCTCTCACACCTGACCTTGGCTACATGGAGCAGAAATTGATCATTTACTATAACAGTGAAATATCATTTAGAGAGAAATGAGTCTCCGCTAAGAACCTCAGCTGCCTAAAAAGATAGGCGATGACTTTCTGAGCTTAGCCGGCACATGCCAAAATGAAGCATGGAATGTAACTCTCTTAAAACTGGCTCAGTAATCAGAAACAGTGTAAGCTGGAGAACAAATAGGTCGAATATAAACTGCAGCATGAGCAACAAAATAACAAGATCAAATCCTGTTTGTCCTAGATTTCCATCATGATAGCACACTAAAATATCACACACCTCTAAACGTTTGTTTTAATTATGGGGTCCAGGGTTTGCATATGAATGGAAGTCACTGCACATGGATGAAGAGAAGGACCACTTACAACACCTCCGAAAAGCCAGAATTCAGATGTAGGATCCAACCCATCAATTGAGCAGTATAAGTATCATCTCATAGCCAACATCTCCTCTCATCACTCTGGTGGACTCCAGCACAATCTAAGTTCTTGTTTGCAATTCCTTTCTCATGAAGTAGTCCGCTCCAGCTGATCCCAACCACATTTCCTATCCCCAATGCCTGGGCCCAGTGCTCAGGGCAGGCAGCTGAAGAAGATATTTTCTTCAGGGACAGAGTTTTAACGCTTTCCTTGCCACCCATGGGCCAGGATCTGTACACTCCAGCACAAGAGCCCTCGTGGTTTCAAAGATGCTCTTTTGGCTATGGGAGGCGTTCGAAGACAGCTTAGGCTGAAGGTATTCAGTTACAAGGCAAAACTGGAGAAATAGGAATTTTCTTAAAATGTATGATTTCAGAGTAGCAGCCGTGTTAGTCTGTATTCGCAAAAAGAACAGGAGTACTAGTGGCACCTTAGAGACTAACCAATTTATTTGAGCATAAGCTTTCGTGAGCTACAGCTCACTTCATCGGATGCATATTGAGCTGTAGCTCACGAAAGCTCATGCTCAAATAAATTGGTTAGTCTCTAAGGTGCCACTAGTACTCCTTTTCTTCTTAAAATGTATGACATTTTATTAGGAAAGAAATTCCAGCTCCAATTTCCTCTAATACCAGACTTTCATTAGCTCCACTCCATTCCCCATGTCCCTTGAGCGAACACCCTTGCTCAAGAACATGGCTGAAGTACACATTTACAAGATGCATGCTTTGGTTAGCTATTAGAGACCTGTATCTTTCAAAGCACATGCCTAACTTTAAGTATGTGCTTAAATTTCATTGACTTCAATGGGGTTTAAGCATGTGTTCTGAATGATATGGAAATGAAAATTGTCTGATTTAATTCCCAAACTTGTCTTCTTTAACTACTGTACATAACTTCCTCCCTAGGGGGGGCAGTGTGACCTAGAGGATAGAGTACTGGATTCAGGAGACCAGAGTTTTATTCCCCACTATGTCACTGGCACTTCTCTTGCCTCAGTTTCCCCATTTTGTAAAACTCAGCTCTACTGATGAAAAGTGCTATATAAGAGCAAGGTAACTATTATCACTTTTGTAATCCACATCTTTCCAGGATGCAGATTTGGATCATAGACAGGCCAGTTATGCCCCACTCTACACGTCCTATCATAGAATCATAGAATCATAGAATATCAGGGTTGGAAGGGACCCCTGAAGGTCATCTAGTCCAACCCCCTGCTCAAAGCAGGACCAATTCCCAGTTAAATCACCCCAGCCAGGGCTTTGTCAAGCCTGACCTTAAAAACCTCTAAGGAAGGAGATTCCACCACCTCCCTAGGTAACGCATTCCAGTGTTTCACCACCCTCTTAGTGAAAAAGTTTTTCCTAATATCCAATCTAAACCTCCCCCACTGCAACTTGAGACCATTACTCCTCGATCTGTCATCTGCTACCATTGAGAACAGTCTAGAGCCATCCTCTTTGGAACCCCCTTTCAGGTAGTTGAAAGCAGCTATCAAATCCCCCCTCATTCTTCTCTTCTGCAGGCTAAACAATCCCAGCTCCCTCAGCCTCTCCTCATAAGTCATGTGTTCTAGACCCCTAATCATTTTTGTTGCCCTTCGCTGGACTCTCTCCAATTTATCCACATCCTTCTTGTAGTGTGGGGCCCAAAACTGGACACAGTACTCCAGATGAGGCCTCACCAATGTCGAATAGAGGGGAACGATCACGTCCCTTGATCTGCTCGCTATGCCCCTACTTATACATCCCAAAATGCCATTGGCCTTCTTGGCAACAAGGGCACACTGCTGACTCATATCCAGCTTCTCGTCCACTGTCACCCCTAGGTCCTTTTCCGCAGAACTGCTGCCTAGCCATTCGGTCCCTAGTCTGTAGCTGTGCATTGGATTCTTCCATCCTAAGTGCAGGACCCTGCACTTATCCTTATTGAACCTCATCAGATTTCTTTTGGCCCAATCCTCCAATTTGTCTAGGTCCTTCTGTATCCTATCCCTCCCCTCCAGCGTATCTACCACTCCTCCCAGTTTAGTATCATCCGCAAATTTGCTGAGAGTGCAATCCACACCATCCTCCAGATCATTTATGAAGATATTGAACAAAACCGGCCCCAGGACCGACCCTTGGGGCACTCCTCTTGATACCGGCTGCCAACTAGACATGGAGCCATTGATCACTACCCGTTGAACCCAACAATCTAGCCAGCTTTCTACCCACCTTATAGTGCATTCATCCAGCCCATACTTCCTTAACTTGCTGACAAGAATACTGTGGGAGACCGTGTCAAAAGCTTTGCTAAAGTCAAGAAACAATACATCCACTGCTTTCCCTTCATCCACAGAACCAGTAATCTCATCATAAAAGGCGATTAGATTAGTCAGGCATGACCTTCCCTTGGTGAATCCATGCTGGCTGTTCCTGATCACTTTCCTCTCATGCAAGTGCATCAGGATTGATTCTTTGAGGACCTGCTCCATGATTTTTCCAGGGACTGAGGTGAGGCTGACTGGCCTGTAGTTCCCAGGATCCTCCTTCTTCCCTTTTTTAAAGATTGGCACTACATTAGCCTTTTTCCAGTCATCCGGGACTTCCCCGGTTCGCCACGAGTTTTCAAAGATAATGGCCAATGGCTCTGCAATCACAGCCGCCAATTCCTTCAGCACTCTCGGATATTCAGGTGAACCAGAAGAGCAAAATGCTCTCATTAAACAAGGGGAAATGGTGACGCTTTGGAGCATATATTTTGCAGAATGGCTAAGCTCTGTCTAAAGCGGATTTGTTAGTCTGCCTCAGTATCTTATTACTCCAGGCACACTTCTCTTCTCTACTGCATCCTACATCTAAATCGAGGCAGATTAGCTGCAGCAAATATTTGATTCCATTTTATGTCAGCCACAGATACTAACCTGAACAATGCCAATTGAAAGGCACAAAACATACTGGGGCCAATTTGGACTGAGCCCTTTGGAATCTAAAGTGCAGTACAGATTAAGCGTCCAGATGTTGGAATAATAGCGGTTGCAAAGTCTGGTCCCGGGTGTTCAAAACAGCAGAGCCTAATAAGGCAACTAAATAAGATACTAGTCAATTGATCTCCGCTTTTTGGAGCAATAACTTTCCAGGCTCCTTTCCAGATGGAGGGATGAATCTGCTACATCTTTACTGAAGATTCTGTTTTCTTCTGGTACTGTGTAATAACACTGCACCACTACGACTCATTAATGATTCACCATTGTCTGAGCAGCCTGACATACTCACTACACCTCACACACTGTCGTCATAATCTGTATCTAAAAAATGTCATGTAAGGTGTCATATACAAATTGGAAACATGCTGGTCCCAGAAAACCATTGCCCAGTGTACATCCAAGATGTGTACAAAGAGTTATAACTATGTGCTAGAAATAAGGTACATAAGGTATCCCACCCTAAACAAAGGAATATGGTTCCTCCTGCTTGAATGTGTCTCTCGGCAAATCATGAGACATTGGAAATGTGTTTACATAAAAGGTAAACAAAGCCATCAAACTAACAAGGGGAAGAGGTAACAACTCAACTTCACCAGGGGGGTTGGAACCAGCATGAAGTTTTCATCAGACTGCCTGATGTCTCTTCCCAGCCGGAGAAAAAACTTTATCTGAGAATACACTTCAGTGGGTTACTGGGCTATAAAGACAGAGGGTTTGAACCTCAAATGATAAGCAATTGAATCAGCAGGATGTATACAATATTATTGTATTATAAAAGTATCAATTTGGTCTATTATGAAAGCTTGTGACACACTGATGATTAATACTTTCTGAAATGTATTAACATTTATGAGAAATTACAGGGACTCACTGATATTTTGCTTTAACGTCTGTGACCAAACCCAGGGAGAAACAGGTTTTCTCCCAGACAGGAGGGAAGACAGCTATCTACCAGCCTCCAATGTAAATTAAGCATCATGGAATCAAAACAATGGAAGCCCCATTTACACACAAATCAGCAGGGGGATGGGAAGCCCAAGGGAAGGGGTGAACAGCAGGAAGCCTTCCTGCTTCTTGTAACCAGGGCAATGAACTTTGGGAAATGTAAGGAGAAACCGAAAGCAATTTTGGTATCCACCACTTGAGGGATTCAAGGGCCCAGAGCTCTTGAAATCAGAGAACATCAGATCCTTCACCCAAGGGGACTGAAGTCTTTGGGAACCGACTATAGGTGAAAAGAAAAGGAGGACTTGTGGCACCTTAGAGACTAACCAATTTATTTGAGCATGAGCTTTCGTGAGAAACCTGCTTAGGCAAAGACTAATTTGCTGAAGTGAATTTTTAATCTTAGAAGCATCTTTTTACTTTTCTTTGCTTGTAACCCTTTCTGTCTTTATTCCTTACACTTGGTATCACTTAAACCTGTGACTTTTGTTTAATAAGCTTGTTTTCCTTTTAATTTAAATTAGCACAGTCCTGTGACTGAACTGAGTTTGTCAAACCAAATGTCAAATCAAATGATTTAATTGGGTATGGGTCCTGCTTTTGAGCAGGGGGTTGGACTAGATGACCTCCTGAGGTCCCTTCCAACCCTGATATTCTATGATTCTATGATTCTATGAAACCCCAGTTGAATTAATGAGCTGCAGTGTATTGTCTCTTTGAAGGAGCAAGGAACTTCATAACTTCTGCAAGTGTTCCCTGATAGGGCTGAACACTGCAGGGAGATTGTTTGGGGGAAATTCGGGTGGAAGCCAGGGTAGGACCTGCATGCTCATCTGCTGGTTGTTGGTGTCAGGGCTGTGAGTCACACCAGCATAGCATGGAAGGCACCAATTGTTGCAGGGCAAATGGTGACCAACCTCTTACTGGTCTGGGATGAACTCCAAAGTGTCACAAACATATTGCTAGGAGAACCTGCCGTGGATCAGGGTTATAAAAGATTACTGACAGGGGTCAGTCTCTGTTACACATCCTAAGAAACGTTGCGGCCAAGTAGTGAAAGCATGCCTATATTCCCAGAGCACTTCACAAGCATAGCAAACTCTTCTGACTCCAATGGCCTCATTTGCTTTCATCAGCAGAAATCGGGATCATTCTCAGCCCAGGGCAATATACAAGCACATCCAGCACCTCTCCATCTGGGCACCTCCCCCGCAATCAGGAGTTTACCTGGTGTCTCACCACACTCACCCAAATTTGAATAGATTGAAAGAGAATGGGGTGCTCTCACCACACCGGCCAACCTGTTAGTGGGTGTTGCTTTTGTCAGGGAGAAGAGTGGGAACTGGCCCTTTCCTCTTCCCCGTTTCAACCCTCGCTTGGTCCATGTGTATCAGTGCAGGCAAGACACTGATAGGCAACTCTCTCTCCAAGGAAGCCTTAGCCCCATGATTCATCCAGTCTGAGACATTAACAGTAAATGCTTCTCAGTGCACAGGATACTCCTTGTCTGTCATATTGGCACTGGAGGTGGAACTAAGCCAACACCTCAACCACAACATGGTTCAAACATTGGAGGAAATTCGCTTTCAAGCTTGGGCTCATCTCTAATTTGTAGCAATCTGCAGGTGAAACAAGAGTCTCTCTCTGAGCTCAGATTCTGCTTTCATCTGTACCCTAACGGGTTGGGTATTATTGTTGTTTATTATTTGTATCACTGTAGAGCCTAGAAGTCCCAGTCATGGATCAGGATCCCATTGTGCTAGGCACTGTACAAACACAGAACAGAAAGGGGGAAGAATTATCCTTCTATTTTTTGGATTAAACCCCACTTTTTCTTTTAACTCTGTGTTTAATGGGGTCTGCTCTTTGATCAGTACCAAAGGCCACCGGAATAAAAATACTAAATGACATCTTTCTTACTAAAATACAGAGATATTTTTCTGCAGTGAAATTGTGCTCAAATATGTCTTGAGAGTTTAACATGCATTGTATCTAGTGTCAGCCAAGATGATAAGATAAATGCCATTCTAGGAGGATACTGCCAGAAATGATGAGGATGGGACTATGTGGAGAATGTTACAGATCAAATCTCCTCTCTCATTGTGTTTTAATAGAAAAGTTTTTCACCTAGTCACAAGGGTACAAAAGAAAATCTTCAAAACAGAAGTCGGATTTTTTTTTGGTTACCCAGACATGCATCCACATAAAAGCACTTTTCTCTTATGGAAAGCAGAGCGGGTTAGAACAGAGTGGACCACTGGCAAAGCAAAAGCAATCAGAAAAAAAAATTCTAGTAAAATTTTAGAGCTTGCAAGGCTATAAAATCACTTTGGGAAGCAAAATAGTCTGAAACAAAAAAAGACATTCTCTCTCTGTATTAATTAATATGCACTTCCACCTGATTTAAAATGGCTTGAACCTTTCATCTCATTTATGCTAATGGCATTTACTTCATCGGGGGCAAAAATGTATATTTATGGCATCACCTTTTGGTTGAAAGGGATCCATTTTAAAGGAGCTGTAAAGCCTACAGGAGTCTATTATAGCTTCCCAACTGAAATTTATCTACATCTCATGGAGAAAATAAATAGGATGGAAGGATAATGAATGAGCCACTATCTATAAGGAACAGGGCATTTGAGCAGATAAATATTAGTGTCTCCAAGCAGCGTGGGAGAAGGTGTCACAGCAGAGTGACCATGAACCATTTTCCAGGCTGGGAAGAGGGTGTACCCGTTAAGGACCCGGTTCTGCTGCCTTTACTCAGAAAATAGTCCCAATAAATCCAGGAAAGATACAACATGTGTTGGGTCTCCGATTGTTTCCTCCCCCAGCTCACCCTCCCCACCTTGCAATGGCAAAGTAGCTCACTACAGGCTTCCTACTTCTTCTCTGTCCTGGCCTGGAACACAGGCTCCTCAATAAGCTACAAGAATTCACCCTTCCTATATAGAAGGACCCAAGTGATTTCTCTGTGGAGTCGGGTCTGGGGCTTGCCTTGCAGCTGGGCAGCAGGGTCAGGGGCCACTCCACACGGCTCCCAGAAGCAGCGGCATGGCCTCCCTCCAGCTCCTACACATAGGGGAAACCAGGGGGCTCCGCTCTACATGCTGTCCCTGCCCCAAGCGCTGTCCCCACAGCTCCCGTTGGCTGGGAACCGTAGCCAATGGGAGCTGCAGGGGTGGTGCCTGCGGATGGGGCAGCATGCAGAGCTGCCTGGCCGTGCCTCCAAGAGAAGCCAGAGAAGGGACGTACCACTGCCTCCAGGAGCTGCCTGAGGTAAGCACAACGTGGAGCCTGCACCCCTGAGCCCCTCCTGTGCCCCAACCCGCTTCCCCAGCCCTGATTCCCCTCCCATCCTCCAAACCCCTCAATCGCAGCCTGGAGAACCCTCCTGCACCCCAAACCCCTCATTCCCAGCTCCACCCCAGAGCCTGCACCCCCAGCCAGAGCCCTCACATCCCCCCATGCCCCAACCCCCTACCCCAGCCCTGATCCCCTCCTGCCCTCTGAACCCCTCAGTCCTAGCCTGGTGCACCCTCCTACACCCCAAACTCCTCATCCCCAGCCCCACTCCAGAGCTCACACCCCCAGCTGGAGCCCTCAACCCTGCCCCCATGCCCCACTATCCCACCCCAGCCCAGAGCCCCCTCCCACACCCTGAACTTCTCATTTCTGGCCCCAGCCTGGAGGCCGCACCCCCAACCAGAGCCCTCCTCACCCCCTCCTGCACTCCAACCCCAATTTTGTGAGCATTCATGGCCCACCATACAATTTCTATTCCCAGATGTGCCCTCAGGCCAAAAAGTTTGCTCAGCCCTGTAATGGAGACATCAGAGTAGAGACCACTGATGGAAAGAATACTTTCAATTCAATTGGTAGAGTGGTATTTCAAGAACAGTCTGCAGATAGTCCAGAATCAGAATAAATATCATTGAAGCATGGGCAAGAGAAGTTACTTACTCTCCCCAGGCAATCAGACTCCATTATGGAGCATGCAGTATTTGAAAAACCTAGCACACACCCAGAACCAACTCACCATGAAAAAGAACTAGAGAAAATCAACTGTCTGTAGTCAGAACAATCTTCCTTACACAGAACTGTGTATATGCCAAGGCAATGAAGACTGGGGTAACCCATGCACTTTCGACAGAGATCATAACGATGAACAAGATGATGATAATGATGTTGACTAGAAATTTTACCAGTGCTTTTACATGTCAATTACAGCTGTACTAATTTATTACTAGATTTTGTTTTACCCTTTAGATTGTTGTGCGATCATCTGAGGTCACAAAGAAATCCAATTTTATGTCCTGAAATAATTCACAGAGTCATTAAAACTTACAGAAACAAATGCAAATATTTCAAAGTGGTCATTTTAATGTGCTGATGAGTCATTGTTTAGCCTCGTTTCTATGGTAATGTCACCATTGGATACCTCCACGTCACTTTAAAGCAGATATAATAAGCTTTCAAATGATGCGTAATGTGTGTGCATGTAGAAAGGGTATATTAAGTCAACCAAATCAGTGATGTCTCCCACTCACTTACAATTTCCAAAATCAGAACACTCAATTTCTGTTCCACAGAGTTAAACTGGTGACAATTCCAGGATCCAACTGAATTCAGCTCAGCCAGCGCCTTGCCCTTCTGAAGTCATAGTTACAAGCTTTTCACCTGCTAGCTCAAATGACATTCAAACAAAGAAAGCACAAGAGGGCAGTGTCGGCACATTCTGAAAGGAAAGGGGTTAACATGACAGTCTCTATCACTGCTGTCATGGAGAGGATGTAAACAATTTTGGTGCAAGCTGCTTTAATACAGAACTGCTCCTGTTTGTGCTGTTTAAATTCGTTTCCATTATGCAATGCACGTTTATGGGCTTTCAGGCCAGGGATATCTTTTTGTTGAAAGAACTGAATTAGTTTGACCAGCACAATCGGCAGAACTGGTTGCTCAACACTTCCCATTACGCCCTGTTTTCCGTCACTTTTATAACTTGGCCAATCTTTATCTGTTTGGTCTGCAATCTTCCAAGCCAGGTGTCTGCTTCAGGCTGAATTTGTCTCAACCTTTCAGCTAAAATAGGTCATTCACGTCTAAGAATGACATTGCGTAAGAATACATTGTTTGCCCACGTTAGGGGGAAAAAAACTTAGGAATCTGAAATTTGGCAGAGTGGTGGCCTTTGTGGCAAAGATGTGCCTTCTGCCATGCCTGTGAAAATCCAGCTAAATCTGGCCAAATTACAATCCTCGGAAAAACTCACATGCTCATTAGCGTTGGGCAAATAAATTCTCCAAAGAGTCCATTCGCACTGAGCATGCTCCATCCCCTCACAGCTCCTGCGTGTTAACCAGACGGTGCATGCACCAATGCCCATGGAGCAACTGAGCCTGTCAGAGAGAGCCCAGGGGTGCGGGGGCTGAGCAGGACTTTGCCTGCAATTCCTCCGCACACATATACCTGCCACAGGCTGCTGTGGTAGCAGGCGTCAGGACTGTCTCCCCTTGTGCTGTCAGTGCTCCTGGTCCTAGGACCAGGCCGCAAAGAGGAAAAGGATGGAACAGGAAAAGGAATTGCAGAAGCCAAGGGGTGAGGAGAGCAAAGAGGAAGAGGGCAGGTGTCAGGGTTGGGAGGAGCAGAGGCGGAGGGGTTGGATAGGAACAGCATGGGAGGGGCAGGTGCTGGGTTGGGGTGGATAGGAGCAGAAGGTTAGGGAGGAGCTAGAGTTGGTGGTTAGAAGCACAAGGGATGGGGACAGGAGCCGGGGTGTGGGAGATAGGAGCAGAGGTGGAGCGGGGGGGACAGGAGAGAGCTACAGAAGAGCAGAAGGGGTAGAGTACAGTGGCCTGGGAGCAGGGGTTGAATAGGAGCAAGGAGGCAGGAGCCAGGGATTAGATAGGATTTGCAGGACAGGGACCTCATAAGATGGCTGGTGCTCCGGGAATGAATTCGACTCCAGATACATCAACAGTCCATGTATAAACCCAGTATTATCAAACGTTTCACGTTGCTACAATGTCAACACTAAACTCCCCAAGCCACAAAATGTGAGACCCTCTCCACTCAGCCCAGCCCCTCAGAGAGATCGAGGAACTGAGTGTCCATCCAGTCTCATGGAACAGCCTGTGGCAGGCTACAGACACCCATCCTGAGTCTCACAGACCAGCCCACAAAGGGCCGCAGATACTCATCCAGCGTCCCAGTGCAGTCCTGCTCAGAGATGGTGCTTAGAGGCCATGCAGCCGGGCCCTTCCTTGCTTTTCTTTCTCCTCTGTTCTCCCCTCACCTCAGTGACCAGCCCCTGGAGTGGCACCTACGTCCACCTCTCCATCCCTAGGGCAGCCCCACACACACAAGGGAGCCTCACTGAGCCATTACTGTAGTAACCTGCCTGCCCGGGGGCAGCCCCCCACTTCTCTGGCAACCGTGCAGGGTTTCCCCACAGGCATTTATGCACGGAAGATGTGCCTTTGTCCATGCATCTGCTATTGGGATGCGCAATATACTGTTCATAGTAACAGTCATATAAATAATAACTCCCAGCCTCCCACCATGCATAAGCAACTTCTCCTCACAGTCCTTCAGTAATTCGCCACCTGCTGGTAGATTTACCAACTGAGACAACTGGTGTTGGCTGACCGGGCTCAGCTGCAGAAGCATTTTGCTTAGGGGACCAGCCTCGAATCCTCCAACCACGCTTCAGATCCCCCTGCAGCTGCATAAAGCTGTGGAATACTTCTGCACCTGAAGGTGGCGCTGTCGTCTGCCGCTGCCAGAACAAAACACCCAGGGGATGGAGGGAAAGGGGAGGTGGGCAGGGAACAGACTAGGAGCCACTTTCATCTGGAGTCGGGGCTGTGGGTGAGGTAACCAGATAGCAAGTGTGAAAAATCGGGACAGGGGGTGGGGGTGATAGGCGCCTATATAAGACAAAGCCTTGAATATTGGGACTGTCCCTATAAAATCAGGACATCTGGTCACCTTAGCTGTGGGGGCTCCCAGTAGTGAGGAGTCAGCTTGGAGTTGGAGGGTCTGAAACAGGTCAGCATAGCCACAGATGTAGGGAGGACTGGATCAGGCCAGCTAGAGCAGTGGTCCTCATGCTTTTTATATCACCCCACCTCCACCCCTTACCTGTAATATAATCTGTCCGTGCCCCCGCCAGGAGTGGGGCCGGCCGCTTAGGCTGCAGCCAGGAGCTGGAGCTGGAGCCTCAGCTGGGGATGGAGCCCAAGTGGAGCTGGGAGCAGAGCAGGACTGGGTGGCGCTCCCCCCTGCCCCCTTGGACGTTCCTCAGAGCTCCTCCAGAGCCTGCGACCGGGACTTGGTGAATGGGGACTATGTTGCCATGGCCTGCCCTGTGAGGGAGAGGACAGTGTTTTTAAGGTTCTTTGTGATCCACAGTCAGGAGGTGCCAGAGACTTAGCCAACTGTTTCCTACGTACAACTTAAGAAAAAAGAAAACCATTATTTCAGCATTGCCAGTCACATTTCATCCAGTCACAGAGCAACATTTAAGAACAACTTCATAATGATCCTTCTGCCTAAAAATTGATGATCATTTAGTCTGACCTCCCGTATCACACAGGCCATAGACGCTCTCCCAGTAATTCTTGTATTAATGTATCAGTAATTCCTGTGCCAGCTGAACCTTGGGCCTTTAGGATCTAAAAAGCTTGAGCCTTTACTGTCTACATGAAAAGACCCAGTTCTGTTAGCTCAGAGGCTATAGACTCATGAACCTATATGTGATCCAGCCACTAGAGGGGGACAGAGAGCCAAACTATTGAAACCGGAAGCTAAATTTTTATCAGTTGTTCTATTGAAACTAGTTCTCCTGCGCCTATCATCATCCCTTGAGGGGGATTTTACTGGTAAATCATTTTCTCATAAACTAATACACACCGAGTTTGGTGATAAGCTACACGTATCGTCCAGGACACAAGGTTAACAGATTTTAGAGAACATTGGTCCAATCCTTTAATCTAGTGTTTCCCAAAGAGTGGAGAACGCCCCATGGAAGGGAAGGTCTAATTGGGGTGAGGGGTTGCAGACAGACCTCACAATTGTTCTCCAGAGCCTGTTTTCATTTTTGTTTTAATGTTAGTCTCCAGTTCTCATGGTTGCAAGGAAACTAGAACGAGACCCAAGTGTAGCTAATGCAGCAATGTCTGCCTGAATTTGCACAGAGACTGAAACAATAGTTCTGAGGTGTGACCTGCCCCATTCATTTCAAGGAATGCTAACTCAGATGACAACGAGGATAGTTGAAGTGTCAACTTTGCTAACGGCACATCAGAGCAGGTAGGACCAAAGAGGAAGGTTTAACACGAAAGCTGGAGCATGCCGTCTGTATTAATGCTGATGGCCAGGCCTTTGACACCACACGACAGGACTGAAGAAGGGTATGATTGGTTTCATTTTCCTGAAAAGGTGTGGTAGGGCTCAGCTTTCAAAAGTCTAGGAAATGCTCTTACATGGGTAAAACTTCCATAGAATTTAGTAGAAGTTCTAACCTTTGTATTGACTGTAGAATCAGATTTTACATTTGGATTTAGCTAATTCTTTTGAATAGTTTGTTTTCCATTCTCACTTTTTCAGCACCAAATCATTTCACTCCGAACACCCTTTCGCTCCAGATACTTTAGGAATCATCTAGGAGATTCACTGACAACTCCTTCAGTACCAAGTAAAATCATTAGAATTCAACCTGCTACCATTTAAGATGAAGTCCAGATTCAGTCAAGCTTCCCATAGCTCTTGCATGCTGACTCGACATTCCAGCAAATGATTTCTTTTGGCCTAAAGTACTTCCCCGGATAATCTGCCTTACTGGCAAAACAGCTTTTCTACCTTTCAAATGTGACCAAGATAAAAAAATACCTTCCTGCCTCAAAACACATGTAGAACCAGTGCCAGAGGAAATGCACGTTAATAATATATTCTTTGCATGAAAAGACAGCAAGACAGACTGAAATCTTAAATTGATTTCCTCAGAATATGAACAATGCCCAGAGTAACGCATGGAGATTAAAATAATCCTTCAGATTCCCTACAGTTTTCATGTCATTTGTAAAAACAAAAACAAAAAATCATTAGTACTGTATCATAATCTTTTGAAAGCTGTTGTTTACATCCCCTAGGATTTCTGTTCAACGGTTAATAAAAATAGTTCCCTAGATAACTGGTCCCTGAGGCTAAGGAGTTATTTCTAAAATAAATTGCTTATTTGAAAAATTTCAGTAAAATTACTAAGTTTGGAAAATATGAAACTTTTGTATTTAATCTGGGAACAGGGGGAAAAGACAAATCTCTCCTCATATCTCATATTCTTAAAGTATTTCCACACACTGGTGGTGTTGACAGGACATGAGGGAGAGCCTGTTATAATTGTTTGTTCTATGTTAACGTTGTTGTCTATGTTAATGTATGTTAATTCATTTCAAGTTAAGATGACTTGGTATGGTATTGAACTACTTTTTCACAAACCTGATAATAGACCCATTTTGTCATTTCACTCTCCTATGATAAATTAGCATCATTATTAGGAAGGTACTGTACTGAAATGGACTTCCAGTCCATGTACTGCTGCTCTCTACTGGATGCTATTGGAATAGCAGTCCCAGACCCATTGCTAAATGAGATTTTCCCATAGCTCAAGAGATAGGGCTCTTAGCTTTTATAGCAAGAGAATATAGGTTCAAGCCCTGCTGACACCCTGAAATTTGGTGTGACCACAGAACATAGCATAGTGACACCCTCTAAAAGAGATGTCCTTCTTTTATTAAAAAGAAAAGGAGTACTTGTGGCACCTTAGAGACTAACCAATTTATTTGAGCATGAGCTTTCGTGAGCTACAGCTCACTTCATCGGATGCATGCCGTGGAAACTGCAGCAGACTTTATATATACACAGAGAATATGAAACAATACCTCCTCCCACCCCACTGTCCTGCTGGTAATAGCTTATCTAAAGTGATCATCAGGTGGGCCATTTCCAGCACAAATCCAGGTTTTCTCACCCTCCACCCCCGCTCACAAATTCACTCTCCTGCTGGTGATAGCCCATCCAAAGTGACAACTCTTTATTAAGACACTTGGAAGAAAAAATGAAATAGGTTTGTATGCATGCAGCAGTTCCACTGGATTCTAAATTCCACTAGAGATGAGCAAAATATGGAATTTCTATCCTATGGGACATTTGGACATTTCAACCTTTGCTTTTGTCCTGAAATGGAATAGAAAGTTGAAATTTTGAAGTTTTCTGTGAAATGGAAATTCCGCAACTTTTGGATTTGAAAATTTTGAAATGTTTCATTTTGACATTTTCAAATCAAAATGCAACATTTTAACATTCCATCATTTCAGATTGTTGAAGTGACCTGACATGCGTCATTCTTAGTCACTTCAATATTAAACCACATTGGCCTCTGGCATATTGTCTTACGAGGAGTAGCTCCTGCTCACATTCTCTCCAATGGGTCAGGCTCCCTGGAGGGACAACGTGTCCCATAATTCACCCAGAATCATGTGACTCCCATAATGCAACCTGCAGCTCCGTCAGATGGAAATCAGCACATTGTCTTATGGGCGATGAACACACCCCGGCACAATGGAAAGTTGGGGCCTGTGCCCCTAAGCAGCATTGTTAATCTGACTTAAGTCCCTGTGTAGACAGCGCTAGGTTGACAGAAGAATTCTTCTGTTGACCTAGCTGCAGGTCAGTCAGATGGAAATCAGCACATTGTTTTATGGGTGATGTAGTCCTCCGGGGAGCACAATCCATAGGAGAGAATGGGGTGTAGAACTACAATTCCGATAAGACAATGCACCATAGGGAAATGCAACAATGTTTTTTCTGAACTGATTCAAAACAAACTGTTTCAGGTCAGCTCAAAAACTGAAATATTCAAATTCAGATCAAATCAACCTGAAAGTAAATAGTTCATTTTGAAAAATAATGGAAAATTGAAAAACATCTGCAACATCAAAATTTTCCTCTGGAAAATTTCAGTTTTGCAGAACCTGCCTTTTCCATTGGAAAATCATGCTGGCAGAAAAATCCCAGCTAGTTCTAGCTTCTACACACCTTTTGGCAGCGATAACATAGTGGGTTGATGGTGGGGCACAAGTTGCTATATTGTGGGCTGTTTCTAAAGGTATCCACTGCGGAAGAGGCTGTTGATAATCCTAAGAGAAGAAAATGAACAACAGTAATATTCAGAGGCACCAGGAATACCAGGGGAATAGTCACATATTAGAATTAAGGTCTTCTTTGGTCTGACTCTCAGATTAATTGATGAGACAAACCAGCAGATCATTTTCTACTGCTGTGAGGTTGGGCTGGATTTGTTGGGCCCCAGTTAGGTAGGTGCGTCTGGCCATGCAGATATAAAGGCTCGGCTCACTAAAGTCCATTTAAGTCATTGGGAGTATTTCCATCGATTTCAAAGGCATTCAGATTCAGGCACTGAGCTGCTGTCCCCGCGGAGGGTTAAAGTTACTGAGGAAAACCTCTGTCCTTTAGCATGTTTTCAGCATAACACTGTAAGGCCTGATCCTGTGCCCACTGAAGCCAATGAGAAAACTGACGTTGTCTTCAGTGTCAGGGGATACGGCCTGCTCTGAATTTAAACGGTGCAAGCCTAATTTATCTCCTTTCCTGTCATAATCATTTGTGTCCAACTCAGAGGCACACGTGATTATAGCAAAGGGTGAAATTTGGGCCTGGTCTACACTGGAAAATTAGGTCAGTTTAACTATGTGGGTCAGGACTGTAAAAATTTCACACCCCTGAGCATAGGCACCATCTCCCTGGGTGTCCAGGGCTGGAGCACCCACCAGCAGCCCCGCTATCAGCACCTCTCCCTCCCTTCCCGCACCTCCCGCCTGCCGCAATCAACTGTTTAGTGGAATGCAGGAGGCTGGAGATGAGGAACGAAGACGTGGCGTGCTCAGGGGAGGAGGTGGAACAGTGCGGGACGAGGCGGGACAGAGGTGTGGCCTTGAGGGAAGGGGTAGAGTGGGGGTGGGGCCTGGGGCAGAGCTGGGGCTCGAGCACACCCCGGCACAATGGAAAGTCAGCTCCTGTGCCCCTGAGCGGCATTGTTAAGCCGACTTAAGTCCCCGCGTAGACGGCGCTAGGTTGACAGAAGAATTCTCCCGTTGACCTAGCTACGGCCTCTCAGGCAGCTGGATTAACTACGCTGATGGGCGAACCCCTCCTGCTGGCGTATGTCGCGTCTACACTGAGGCCATCTCTGCACCAGCACGAATCTCAGCAAAACTTTTGTTGCTCAGAAAAGCCACACCCCGAGCGACATAAGTTTTGCCGGCACAAGTGCGTGTGCGCACAATGCTGTGTCGGGGGGAGATGGTCTCCTGTTGACATAGGTGCTGCCACTCGTTGGGCTGGTTTTAGGATGTTGATGGAAGAGCTCTCTCCTGTCAGCGTAATGCAGGTACACGAGCACTCTTACAGCAATACGGCCATGTCGATACAGTGTGCTCCTGTAAACCTGTAAGGCTGCACCTGCTAACGTAACCAAAAGGAAAGTAATATTAAAAGGAGAGCTGGTCAAACCTTTGACATGCATGGGAGAAAACTGCTTTTCCATCGCAATTCAATAGCAATGGAATATTTTATTTTCCAATAAAATGGCCTTTCTTTCCATAATGAAACTTCCTGTGAAAGGATCAGCATTTTCTGGTTTTTGTGAAGCTCTCCACACTATTTTTAACTGTTTTTTTTCCTCAGGTTTTTTTTTTGTTTGTTTTTGTTTTTCTATTTACCAAAACCTGCCTTTTCTGACTGAAAACTGTTAAGTGAGAAATTACAAAAACAGTTTTGGTAAAAAAAATTCCATTAGAAATATCATGAAAATTTTAGCAACCCCCTCCTTATTCCCCCCAAAAGCCTGACAAATTTTGAATCTTATGAAATGGAAACAACTTGGAAATTTCAAATTTTTTCATCACCCCATTTTCCTAGTTTTCAGCCACCTCTAATAAAAAGCTAAACAAAATTGAATGAATCTATCCTAGCTTTGAGACCATTTTGGTGTTTCATCTTCTCAGAAATGTTTTGCTGAGAGTAGGGTGAGGACTGCTTTTAACAGGGTTCCTATTAGTAAGGTGCCTAGCACACACGATCTATTTATTTAAATTTAAAATGTAGTTAGAGTAAAAAAACGGCACCCAAGGCCCTAGGTGCCCTAAGACATCATTTGCAATACAATCCCTGTAGCATTAAAGACAGGTTTCAGAGTAACAGCCGTGTTAGTCTGTATTTGCAAAAAGAAAAGGAGTACTTGTGGCACCTTAGAGACTAACCATCTGATGAAGTGAGCTGTAGCTCACGAAAGCTTATGCTCTAATAAATTGGTTAGTCTCTAAGGTGCCACAAGTACTCCTTTTCTTGTAGCATTAAACTAATCCTTTCAACAGGAGCTCAGCCAGCCATTCACTTACAGAAATTCCTTTCCACTTCTTCATTGTTATAGGGAGGAAGCCTATCCTCTGCCTTCGTCAAAAAGCCTACTGAACAGATGTCTTTGAATGCGAGAACATAAACATGATGGCAGCTCCATGGGGTGCTAGGCTAGTCCACTTTGGACAATACATTGGCCTTTATTTTTAAAATCTTGGCCACAAGAGTTCTGCATGTAAAAACACGTGCACAATTACAGCCCTATGCTTTCAAACACAGAGCCAGATCCTCAGCACCAGTGTTAGCTGCTTGGCATTGCTGGCTGCCATGACACGGCAGCTGCATATTCCCCTGATATCAGAGGAACTGACAGGTGGTGTAAAGGCAGCAGATCTGGCTTTATGCCAATCCCTCCTGGCCACCACCACCCTAGGTGTGTCAGCAGGGGGAATGTCATGTGCTCCAGCAACCAGTAGCGGGGCTCTTAAGTGCCCTGTTCTGGCTGACCTAATTTAAAGCAGCCTTTAGGGTGCTCTAAGTTACACCAGAAACTGAACCAATCCTCCACCCATTCCTGAGGGGAGCAGAAAGGTGGCGCAGAACTTTTTCCCCTTCACCCATCAGGACCTCTACAATATCTTTAACCTCCCAACCAATCTGACACTGTGCCAGCTTCTCTGACTAGTTCACATCAGAGTTTTTTTTTTAAAAAAATCACATTTTCATTATAGCTCCTAAAAAATTGGAAACCAGCTCAAATTGATCAGTTCTTAGTCCCCATTTCATACTCTCCAGATCAAAGCTAGACATTGTAATTCACAACAGACAAAGAACAATAGGATTTGGTTTTCGTCTTGCCCTTAACTCAGCCTTCACATGCATGCAGGTTTGTACGCACCCTCCCCACCCCGTGCACATCTTGTGCACGATCACTTGTGAGGTGCCCATGTCACCATGAGCATATGCTCAAGAGCCAGCTACACTTCAACAAAACCATGGTCAATTTCACTTTTCTGTTCCCATGCTTGAAAAATCCTGCCATGCCCGCTGGACTATTTAAGCATTAATACAATGGATGGGTGGACAGATAGATATAGAGGACTCCTCGTTCCTGTGCACCATCACAAAGACACAGCATGGGAGGGAGTCAGGATGGACAGACCACCTCAGGAATATCAGAAATGCTTTTGTTAAATTGGAATAATGTTAGTTTGCCCTTTTATGTTCCGTGCCAAGATCTGAAGGCTGTTTGCTGTTCTCCCTTTCCCAGCTGGCTAGACTGGGAGGCAGACAAAACAAGTAGTTAAACTGTCAGATTTAATGCTGTCACAAGTCCAATGATTCTATTTGCATTTTGCAAAATGTTTAAAATAAAACATATAGGAGACCAGATGTGCACTGATAAGAAAACCCCGGTCTCCTTTGCTAAACTGCCCTGGGCAGCTGAAATGGGCAGCACCACGTATTTTTACTCATTAAAACAAAGTGGCTGCTCTTCGCCCTTCAAATCCCTGAAGAGCAACTATTTTTGATAATGGCCAGTCCCCACGAGGCTCATTAAAGTTTCTGGTAGCTGTTTGCAAAGGCAGGGTGCTAATCTCTGAAGATAAGAAGTCAAACCTTTCAGTATGCGGATTTTTTTTTTTTAAACACTCCTTGTCTCGCACTCTCCCTTGTATTTCATCAAAGGCCAAGACTAAAAACCTATCTAATCTGCCAGAGCAGCCAATCTAACTGATTGTTAAATGCTTTCATGGAGAAAAATGGATTGCAACATTACAGATCTTGCGATACAGCACATAAAACAGATGGGAAAAAATGCTTCTGAAATTGCAGATGATAAGAAATCTGGTTGCCTAACTAAACAGATTAGCTTGTGACACAAAAATAAATACAATTAAAACATCTGAGATTTATAGCACGAGGTGTAGGAAATGCTTGGTATTTGATGGTGTGACTATTTCGTGGAAAAAGCAAAATTCAGCGGTGACTTTAATTTCACCCACACTTTGCAAGCTTACAAACTTTGCCGTCCTTTGACCAAGGTTCTGGGACTATTTCAAACCCTATTAACAGTTCCTTGGAAACAGTCTGTCATTTTTGTTGTCGTTGTGTACTGGAAAAACAGCTGGCCCACAGTCTCAAGTATTCAAAACTATTGCAAGAAAGGGTTAAAAGGCACAAAATCTTGCTCCTCACGGGGGACACTCAACACTGTCCAGCTTCTGGTACTTACCTTCTCTCATACCGAAACACAGGCCCTGCTAATGTGTGTGTTGGAGCACAGCTACATAGCACTTTACCAAAACGTAGCAGATCAAGGCCCTAGTGCAGGGATCTCAAACTCAAATGACCATGAGCGCCACATGAGGACAAGCACATTGGCCCGAGGGCTGCATCACTGACGCTGCCCCTCCTGCCCCCGGCCCCGCCCCCGCCCCCGCCCCACCCCTTCCAGAGGCCCCGCCCCACGCTGCCTCTTACCACCCCTTCCCCGCCACCATTCCAATCCCTTCCCCAAAGTCCCCACCCCAACTCTGTCCCCTCCCTGCCCCTATTCCAACCCCTTCCCTAAATCCCCGCCCCTGCCCCGCCTCTTCTCTGCTTCCTCCCTGAGCACATGGCTGCCCACTCCTCCCCCCTCCCTCCTGGAAAGCGTAAGCACCTGGAGGTAGGCAGAGGAGTGGGGACGCGGTGTGCTGGGAAGGGGGGAGGCAGCGGGTAAGGGGAGCTTAGCAGCTGCCTGAAATAATTTGGGGGGGGGGCGGGAGGAGCTTGGCAGGCCACAGCAAATAACTCCACGGGCCAGATTCTGCGTTTTTGAGACCCCTGCCCTAGTGGGTACAGTGGTCAAAGCGAGGGACTGGCAGTCAGAATTTATGGGTTACATTTCAGGCTCTGCTTCAGCTTTACTGTGCACATCACTCAATCGACCCAGGCCTCCATTTATCCCCTTGTAAAACAGGTACCATTATATGGCACGGCAGCTGTGTCACAAGTTCTGGGGCACAAGTCATCCCATCTCCTGACCACAGAGCGAATCACCACGAGATGCCCTCTCCAAGTAGTGAAAAGATGCACCTCCTAAAGCCCCAGCGAGGGAATATAACATTTCCTGGAGTGGAGATGAGCGAACCCTCTACCCGACAGCCAAATGTCAAACCCCAAATCCTTCACTGATGTTTAGGCTAGATGTTTAAACACACTGAACACTTCCAGATTTCCAGCATTTCAAGAGACACTCATTTGGCAGCGTTTGTGCGTGTGATTTTATTTCAGATGCCATAACATTGGCTTTTCTGTGAAGTGTTTGGCTTGCGTTTAAGCAATTTCTGTCTCTGTTCCTTATTTTCACTTTTTCTTTTCTTTTGCCATTCATGGTGAAGAGCTGACAGGACTCAATGACTCATTCCCAGGAAGAGCACTGAAATTGTACTTACAGGCAGGAAGGAGAGGAGAACAAAAGAGGAGGTTGAGGAAAGGAAAAGGACTATACTACCAGGAAGTAAAAAAGGAAGCTCATAAATACTCTAGTTCAAATATCAGAGGGTGAGTGAGAGTGAGAAAATCCAACCGGTGGGTGAACTGTCTCCTGGGATTGGGCAAAGGAGAATTTGGACATTTACACATCCAGAATACCTGGACAACAAGTGGACTCCCCACAGATCTTAAGGCAATGCTTTAAAAGGAAGGTACTGGACAGACTCATGAGCTGTGGATTCAAGTCCCAGAACTTCCACAGGCTTCTGGTGAGACCCTGGGCAAGTCTCTCAGTGGCTTAGTTACCCAACAATAAAATGGGGGAAATAATTAATCTCCTCCCCTTTGTCTGCCTCGTCTGTTTAGACTGTGCACTTTGGGAGGAATTGATTGTGTCTTATGTGTCAGGACATCCCCTAGCACTCTGGGGCCCGGGCACTCAGGTCCAGTGGTTGGAGCTGTAGGGAGTCAGGCTTCAAGGGCCAAGCCAGAGTGGGTAGTTGGGGTCTGGAGCCAAAGGTCACACCAAGGTCAACAGCTAGGAACTGTAGTTGAGGGGTAAGCGAGGGTCAATAGCCAGGAACTGGATCCAAGGGTCAAGCTGGGGTCAATAGCTAGGAACCAGAGTACAGGATGAGGAGCAGCGACCAGGAACAAGGCAGGGTCTGTCTCAGCAACAGGTCAGGGATCTGTCTTGTTGAACAGACAACTGCCTGGTGCACCCTCCAGGCTTCAATAGTAGGGCTGGGGCAATCACAGGTCACAGAAGAAGCTGCCAGTCACTCTATCATGGGTGGGCACTTCCCGCCGTGCCTGGTCTCCCAGGCAGTGTGGTGCATTGACCATCCCTCCACACAGGTGGCATGGAAGCACCACTTGCCTGGGGCCCTGCAGAGCTGGTTTCAAGTCCCACAAAGCCTCACAGAGCCCTGCTTTCAGCTGTGGTTTCTAGAAACTTCCATAATCCTAATAAAGGCGAGTTACCGCCAAATCCACAGATACTGGGGCTCTGACAAGTAAGACAAGTGAAACTAAAGTCTCTTCAGTCCCTTAAAGGGACATGCTTTTTAAGCTACTGGTGCTGTGGATATTAATATATCCAACGTCTACCCTAACATAGCAAGCACCGAAGAGATCAAAGATTTTCCATGTTCTTCTTGATGTGTGTATGCAATCAAACAGGGAAACAGACAAAAACAATGGTCAGGGAACAATCTATCATTTTTATGTTGTGACCCCTTCCCCGTGATGCCTCCTTGTAGCTGGAAAAAAGAATAATGGTCCCATTGTACTGCCTACGCATTTTTCTTCACACAGTGATCCTTGGAAAGGCTCACTCCATTCTAAAGAGCTGTTGTCTTTTATCTACCACAACACTAGTGCAACATATCTCACACTTATATGGCAGCCTACTCAGTTCCCATTCACAATTCCTCAGCTAAATAATGCCAAAGAGTTAAGTCTTTGTCAAAAGACTTAGTTACTGGAAATGCAAGAAGTGAAAAAAGTCTCTCTGTGCCATGTGAACACGGACAATCATGGTTTGTAACTACTTTGTTTGATGTGTAATGACAGAAATTAATCATTTTATTTAACAGAATTACTCTTTGTTATGTAAACTTTGTAAAGTCCGCCTCATCTGACCTTTTTCAATTAGGGACAAATTGTTTAAAACGGTCATCTTTCTGGAGGCCACAGTATTCCTATAGCAACCGCCAGGATTTCATTGTCATTTCAGCCCAGAGTACTTCCAGCTGTGGAGTTCTCTGCTGAATGAAGATAGAAATGTGCAGAAACACGCTTCTTTCTATTTAGTAACCATTCTATCTACACATGTTGGGCCTGCCACATGGATACTCATTTTCCCACCATTTTTTTCCAGTACTGGCTGGTTTTATAATTTTTTTCAATGCCATGCATCACCTTGGGTCTGGGAGCCCCTCATACATGTTCGTGGATATTTTCCCATGGGCTTCATGAGAATAAGGGAAGTATTATTACTGTCTCCATTTTACAGATGGGGAACTGAGGCAAAATCAGACTAAGGTCCAGGCTCTCAAGTGATGCAAGCTAACGTCGCTCCACGAATGTCAATAGGGCTATGTCAGTTTACACTAGCTGAGGTCACAGAGGAAGTATGTGGCAGACCTGGGGATAGAACCCAAGTTTCCATGGCTTTAATCCTCCTCTCATCAATGTTAATTCATGTAGTCCAGGCACATACAGGAAGGCCTTATTCCGCTGTCGGACTGTTGTTACACTGGTGTAATTCCATTGGCTTCAATAAAGTTGCTACTTATTTACCCTGCCATAAAGGAGGGCAGAACTAACCTTATACATAAAGAGTTCCTAAGATCTACTGGCCAAATTCATCCCTAGAGCAGCTTCACTGCAGACACTGCATGCATTTTGTATTTTTTTTTTCAACTGGTTAGTTAGGCCTGGCACTCTCAGGAGCCAGTTATGATGAATAGCAATGTGAACAAATATTCAGTTAGGATTTGCCCACAGCCACTAGCCTCTCCCTCTTAACTCCTACTCCTCAGGAAGTAAAACACCTAGCTCTCCTAAAATCCACTTTCAAAATTAAGAAGTTGAGCACCATCCATAGCCGGTTCTGGTTATTCTCAGTTTTAACGGCATTTCTTCTTCACTCTAATAGTTTGGGGTGTCATGCCAATCTGCACGTTTTTCAAAACGTAAATATGTGGATTTCGATTCAATCACCAATCAGATGATAGGCTAGCGTGGGTTTCGAAAAGTTTTGGGGCTGACCCTGGTCTCACTGCACTGAGCACACTCATTGGCTTCACTGGGATCCAAATTTGGTCCTTGGATCATCTTCTGCTGTGGATTAAGTTGTACTGACTGGATTCAACATTCTAGAATCTCTCTCATACTGTAAATGCGAATGAAAGATTTTACACGAATGTTATCTTAAGTCAAGTTGAACCAGACTATGGGGCCCCCCGTTAAAATCAAACAACAATGCTATGTTTGTTAAGCTCAGTACTCCCTTGTCAAAGTACCAAGTTCTTCCGTGCTTTTCCAACTTTATCAAATGGCTAATAGTGAATACGGTATAGTTATTCTCCAGATACACTAATTGGTTTCCATAATAATAATAATAAAAAAAGACAAAGCTCCTGGATCTGAGAAGCCAGAACTAAAAAAATGAGCAGCTGATCCTTCAAATATCATCACTTGACACTTCTCTGGTGATTGCTGACTGAGGAGGACTTCGAGAGATATTTACTCACTCAAATCTTTACTCTGTAGCTCTTTAAAATCCAGACTTATTGCTGTATTTAATGGATAATTGTCCTTGCTAATCTAAACATGCAAAGCCCAATACAAATATTTCTAAGAATAAATTCAGTTTAGCACCAATGTGCTAAATTCATTGATAAACTGCAAAAAAAAGAAAAGAAAAGAAATCCAGTGCATTCCTCATCGTAAACAGATAAGGAGTACAACACAAAAAAAATCATGGATTCATAGATTACAAGGCCAGAAGGGACCATCTAGTCTGACCTCTTGTATTACACAGGTCATAGAACTTCCTCAAAATAATCCCTAGAGCAGATCTTTTAGAAAAACAAACCTGCTTGATTTTAAAATGGTCAGTGGTGGAGATTCTGTGCATTCCAAAGCAGAGGAATCGCCCCTAATCTGAGTCCTCTCCATGCACAAAACCCTTTAACTTGAGTGCAGTGGTGCTTTTAACTCAAGTTGGCTGGCCCAACAGCTAGCGACTCAAGTTAGCACAACTCATCAGCTACTAACATAACCACTCTACAGCGCGAACCTACAGCTAGCGCTACTCTACCACCAGCGTCTTCCCATAATTCCCTCTCTGCACCCAGAAAGGACAGACAAGTTCTCCTACGAATCACTGGGAAAGAATTTATAGAGCAGCTCAACTTCCTGCAGTGCTAAGAACAACACTGGGTCGTGCCCCAGAAGTCCTAGAGCCACATGTGAACGAGTGCAGCGCCAATGTGGACAGAGCAACCCAAGTTTTATTTCACAATGTGGCTGCTCTCACTTGAGCCAGGCTGACTTGAGTGAACGCTGCAGTGAAGCCAGACCCTCAGACACTATTCTGAGGCACAGTACCAGGGGGAAGATAACCCACCCACTCCCCTGCCCCACCTGACTAGAAGGTGGAGCAGCCCCATGGAGGCTGCTCTGCTGTCTTCTACTGGGACCACATAATCTGCACAAGAGGATGCCTCGTGCCTCCTAAATGCCCTGGATAGGGCCAGGGATTATTTTGGTCTGAGTCATATTCATAGAACCATAGAGTTTGAACCAGACGAGACTACCCGATGATACCACAGGCCCCCACCACCACCCACACACTAAATCCAACAAGCAAAGTTAACCCCAAGTGTTACAGCCCACTATGTACCACAGGCAGAGAATAGGAGGGACCAAGATACACCAGTGACCAATGCCCCTGCAATAGCAGGGAAATGATTAAGAGAGATATATATCCAGATAATACTGGCAAATAGCCCGCACCAATAGGCAGAGGAACACAAGGACACTGCCAAACTGAGCTGGGGGTAAATTCCTTACTGGCCCGACATATGGCGATCACTTAGACCCTGAGCATGTGAGCAAGAAGTAGCCAGCCAAGCTGTGAGATCTGGTGCCAACTCAGAGCTCTGACCTTCCCCATTCAAGGTCCCATCTCCAGCTATGACCAACCCTGATGCTTCAGAGAAAGGAGAAAAAAAGCAAAAAACAAACCATAAAAACCCAGAATACAATGGGTGAGGGGGAAATCCCTTCCTGACCTCTCTAGATGGCAGGCTGAAATCCTGAAGTATGAGCTTTTAGGAATACAAGACATAAATTAGAAGTGAGCCCTGGCCCCCATCATCACAAGCAACCCAGCCATACAATCACACTCATGATTTCATCCATCTCTCTCTTAAAACAAAGTAAGTTGTTTGTCCCCACCACTCCTACTGGGAGATTGTTCCAGAACCTCACCCTCTGGCGGTTAGAAACCGTCTAATGTCCAGCCTGAATTTGTCCGTGGCCAGTTTATATCCATTTCTTCTTATGCCAACATTGTCCTTTAGCACAACTGATTATGGGACAGATTCTGCCACCCTTAGTCACGATAAGTAGACCCTTTCACCACACAACTCCTCCCACCGAGATCACCGGGTCTGTTCACAGAGTGAATTAGTTCGAAACACGAGGAAGGATCACTGAGCCTTATTATTTCAATCATCCGCAATATATTTCTGTAGCATTAGTAGAAAAATATGGTTGCTATCCATTGGCCTAAATAATGCCTCTGTATTTCTGTGGATGGTACTGTAGCCCACAGGAAATAATGTCTCTCTTCTGTCTTCACAGTAATGAGTTCCATTCCTCCAGGGGTTTATTTTCACTAAAAATTCTTCATAACTTATTTATTTGCTCAGGGTTACTAAGATCTCTGCCTTTTCAGCCTGTAACTATCTTTAGCTCCCAGAAATATTCTACATTTAAGGAAAGTATTTAAGCCACTTAGTGGCTTGTATATAGTAAGATACAAAAAGCGTACTGTCAAAATAGACAAGACAACCAAAGGATAGGAAAGGAAACTGAGGTACAGAGGTGAATTAACTTGCCCAAGGTCACCCAGCAGGCCTGTGGACGCTCTGGAAATAGCACCCCAGTATTCTGCCATAGAGTCCAATGCCCTATCTACCGGACCAGTAGAGCCAAATTAGCCTCAACTGTGTTTTGAAATGTGAAAATCTGAGCAGCTAATGTTTTTCTAGGGATGCTTTATATAATTATCACATCTATTGGCAAAAAAAAATCTATTTTTAAACTTTGCTTTTCCCTCTTGTTCTAGTCAGCTAAATATTTTGGATCGGTTAGAACTCTGAAATGGCAGCAAATGTTCCACTGCTATGATTGCTCAAAAATATGACGACTAGGCTTATTCATTTTATATCGGGCCCAAACTTTCTAACTCGGATGCCCAAAGGTAGGCATGTAAATCCATATTTGGGCATCTGTTAAAAAACGGCTTGACTCTCACAGGCTCCAAGCTCCCACTGACTTCAGGTCTAACTTTCAAACAATCATGCAGTCTTCTGTGTTCAGTTCACATCCAATACTTGTCTTAAGTGCTTGTCAGAAGGACACAGCTTTATAAAACAAGCACACAAATGGAGGATTTAAAAGCAAATTTGACAATTTCTTAATCTGAAATACATAGATTTTTACTGCTGCAACCGTCAACAGTTATTCACCAGACTCATCATGTATTCATTCCATATTGGGGCTCAGTTTAGCTTAAATAGATAATCTTGTTCATATGGAAAAAGAGGTCTTATAACCAATAGGTGGCACCACAGTGTTTACATACATTTGGTAACTGACCCATGAATGTCAATATAAACAATAGCCAAACATCCTGCGGCACAAAATGTGTCCATTCCCCACTTTGATAATTTGAGATGTGGTTTTTAATTCATAAAGACTTCCAATGCTTGCCTGAGGATGGGACGTGGGCATAGGATTTATCTTGTATTCCGACTATAAAACCCCCAAACATTTAACTTATTTGCTCATCTAGGCTCCTAAATTTTGATCCACCTACCAGTTCCACATGCTGGATGCTACAACTTCTATAAGGAACATTTCAAAAAGGCTCTTAAAAATGGATGCCTGCAACTTTCAGCTACCATGATTGTTTGCATGTGTAACCCCCCTATTTGCATATATGATTTATAGATATTTAGTTGCCTGATTGATATACTATTAGCATGCCGGATTTTTATACCTGCACATGTAGAATTGCGAGTACAATTTATAGGTTGCTTCTGAAAACGTCATGGTTACAAGGGGTACGCTGTGACAGCCACTAGTGTAAATGGAAAGATTCCCATTGACATTAATGTGCACTGAACCAAACCCATGTGCATTCTAGCACTTGGACATGAGGAAACGCCTCCTTTCCATACTACCCCGTGAAGGAATAATTCAGATAATACCATCATGCACAGCTCAGACCAACAGTGGTAATTTTACAGCTAAATGTCCACATACTACTTTGGAAAGGTTTGTGAGCATGCGGTATTGTTCCCTATTAGAGACAGCAAGCGACAGATAAAACATCAGGGGAACAGCCACAACCCTTAGCTAGCTCTATGTTCCTTGGACCTTGTCCTACGAATACTGCCTACTGGACATAGTCAATACAACTGCTTACCGTACTGCACTCTGCGGCCGTATCAAGGGCTTGCAGAGACCCAGTATTTTTCATGCTTCAGACAGACATGGGTAGGAGAATAGGCAACCGTCAGTAATGAAGTTCCCCCTGCTCACTCATACTGTTGGATTCAAAGGGACTTACTCATGTGAGAACGGCAAACAGGATTTGGCTCTAATCTATTAAGCCTTTGTGGTGGAGAATCAGACTCACTTATGTCAAAGCCTAGATTTGGGCTCGCTTTGATGCTGGTATAAAGACTGATGAGTAGTGCCCAGAATATACTAGGGACTGTATCCACACGTCTGAAGACATAGTTTCCCCCAAAAAAGCTTACCTGTGTAACATGGTCTCATGAGTCCATTGACCCCGATGGAGTTGTATTGTTTTATACCAGCTGAGGATCTGTTCAGTGTCCATGTGGAGTGCCATCATCACTTGGTAGATTACCATCATTGTGACTGGCTGTGAAACAAAGCCTCGGTTTTCTCTGCTTCCAAAGGACTGATGGTCATGTTTATGGAGCGGGAGAAAGCGCCACTAGCAGTTGTCATTGTTAATGAGATTATGCTGTCCTAATCTCACACTGAATCGGATTTTCATGCTGTGCGCGGTTATCACAGGCAGTGGGTAAGAAGGCAAGTGCAGGCCAGAGCAAATGATCCTGGCCCTTTCAATTACATTGAACAAACACTGGTCATAAATCAAAGGCTATTAATGTGAAGATTTTAAGTGTTGATTTGTAGATAAGTGCTGAGACTAGACAAGCAGGGACTAGTGACTTCGACCGAAATTCCAGGACAGGAAGACAATATAGTTGTCCCTGTTGGGGTTTGGGGAAAAGGAACGTTAATCTATACTATATATACACCTCTTGTAGGGGGAGAAGGCTAGTGGCATGCTATAAAAGTGAACAGCTGTGCTGTTTTTCACAGTGTTATGCAACTGTCCTGCTCCCAAATACTATAACTAGTATTATGTTTAAATGTTTAAACAAATCCTGTTTATCTGGTTTCAGTTTCACAGAGAAATTGTGTGAAATGTTACCAGGGTCTGACAATTGCTGACTGCAGTTCTAGCATTCAGTTCTTTCTGTGTTTACTTTTAGACACAGGTTGGAAAGGAAGAGGGTTTGCAACTTTATGCTACAGAGCTGTGTCAAACTAAAAAAGAAAAAATACAGGAAGTGCAATTCATTTCAAATCACTGGTCTTGATTAGGGAGAGACTGTTGGGTGAGAGCTGAAGTCGAACATGAATAAGGCCTTGCCTACGCTAGAAAGTTGTACACTGGTTTAGTTCAAGTGGTACAAGCCCCATAGTTATATCAGGAGAACGGTGCAGAGGAAGGAATCCACCACCCTACCCAATCCTTGTGCCAGGCTTTGCCCAATTCCCTTGTACTGTGCCTGGGAAACTGGGATTTCATCTTGGCTTCTGACCTGAGCTCCCTGACTTAGAGATCCACATTTGAGGCCTGGGCTTGTAATGCTGTTGTGGTATTTCTGTAAGTTACTTAGAGACAGGCCTGGGCTGGGGTGTCAGATCCAAACCCATCCTGAATTCTGCATATGCTCAGAGATGAATCCCCAGATCTGAACCCATAACCAAGGTCTTAGCTCTCGATCCGTTCCGGAATTGGAAAGTGACCTTATTCCAGATCATATGGATACAGCCCCGCTTCGAGAAAAATGTCACAAGAGCAGCTGTACTCCCACCATTTTCTACCATTTGGGGTTGAAATGCCTAGAGAACAGATCACAAGAGTTTGATTCCATTGAACCTAAACAAGAGCCTTCCGCCTAGCTGAGCTGCTAACTTGAACTTCCAACCCTCTATGGTCATGATGTGACTCTCTGACATCTTTCATATTCGCTTTAGGATCACATTTTCAGAAGAGCTTAGCTCCCATTGAGGTACCTAAATAAAGCAGCCATTTTCAAAAGTGCTTCTCCCCCTCCCACAGCAGCTCCCACTGGGAACAATAGGACCTGTTGGATGCTGAACACTTTTGAAAACTGGTCCTTAATGTCATCCTCCAGAAACACCATTTTTGCCAGTCAGATACAAAATTTCATTTAAAAACAAGGGATTCCAATGCAACATTCACCCATAGCCTGTCTATTCCTCATCCAAGAATAGCCAGGGAAAATGCTGGGGGTGGGGAACCAAAATGCCATTCTTTACAATGTCAGAAATGAGTAACCCCAATCATTTATGTAGGTTCCTAGATATCAAGGTCAGGAGGAACCATCATGATCATCTAGTCTGACATCCTGCACAATGCAGGCCACAGAATCTCACCCACCCGCTCCTGCGATAAACCTCTCACCTATCTCTGAGCTACTGAAGTCCTCAAATCATGGTTTAAAGACTTCAAGGTGCAGAGAATCCTCCAGCAAGTGACCCGTGCCCCATGCTACAGAGGAAGGCGAAAAACCCCCAGGGCCTCTTCTAGTCTGCCCTGGAGGAAAATTCCTTCCCGACTCCAAATATGGCGATCAGCTGAACCCTGAGCATATGGGCAAGATTCACTAGCCAGATACTCAGGAAAGAATTCTCTGTAGTAACTCAGTGCCACACGTTTCTTTGCATTCCATAGACAGAGTTTAGTAAGCTCAACATTGCAGATTTCACATTAAATTCCTCCAGTGAGAAGAGAGAAAGATGAAACTCCTACAACTCTTACACAATGGAACAAACTCTTCATGTCTAAGGGACAAACAACAACATCTTTACAGCCCAGCTGAGGTTGATTTATTGTAATGGGCAAACAATAGCATATGAACAGATTTTCTAGTATTCTCATTGTGGCAGAATAACCATTTCCTGGCAATGTTCCTTGAACAACAGTGTGTCCTTGTGTTGAATAAATACAAACTATGTTTCTGGTTCAGAGGTATTCATAGGACGACAGTGTCTTTATGGCTATGAAGGCAGCTGGGTACAAAATAAAAGAAAAGCTGGCCTACCTATTTCCAGTTCCATTGTTCCATAAGGAAGATGCCCTTTTATAATTAAAGGAGGCCTATCTTATCATGTCTTTTCTTCATGCTTACAGTATTTGGCTCTATTGATTCTTGATGCAAAAATCTTAAACATCTGTTTCATATTACCAGCCATTTGAAACATGGTTTGCCACTGTAGTACTGACATCAGTCAGGGACAGCCATTAAATCCTCCGTTTTGTTTAGAACAAAGTTGCCAGATAAAATTATTCATTATGATAAAAACAAACCCAGTTTCCCAATCATTGATGTCGGTCTGTTGGCTGTTTCCCTTTCTTAGACAGTTTTGGCCAAGAGTCTTCGGCAGTCATTGTTGATATTGCTAGTAATTTGAGGCCACTTCCTGCCGAATGATATCATCTTTTCACCTACGCCATTTTTTGTTGATTAGAAGTTCTCTATCTGAATCACTCCTGGACAATTGTCGCATTTTTAGTCCCCAGGGGCCAACAAGATTTACAAATGAACCAATTGCCGGACATGACAGTACACTTATTTATATACCAAAAAGAAAAGGAGGACTTGTGGCACCTTAGAGACTAACCAATTTATTTGAGCATAAGCTTTCGTGAGCCACAGCTCACTTCATCGGATGCATTCAGTGGAAAATACAGTGGGGAGATTTATATACACAGAGAACATGAAACAATGGGTGTTACCATACACTGTAAGGAGAGCGATCACTTAAAATGAGCTAATACCAGCAGGAGAGCGGGGGGCGGGGGGGAGGGGGTGGAGATACAGACTAACACGGCTGCTACTCTGAAACCTATTTATATACCAGCACCTTTAATAGCATATAGTTGCAACATGAGTGTCATTCACATGCTGGTACACTACACAACCATTCCTGATCTTGCAGTCCTTTCTCATTCCTTATTTTGGCAACAAGTCAACGGGTAAGGGCTACAGGGTTTAGCTAGTTGTGTGCAAACCAAGCTCCTCTTCAGTGAAGCAGCTGGAAATCTACAGTGGAGTTAGTATGGGAGCTCCTGTATCACATATGCATCTTGGCCTACAGTGAAAGGTTATGGTGAAATCCTGGCCCCGGTGAATTCAATGGGAGTTCTCATCCTAGGACTTATGCAACACACCCCAGCTTGATGCTGTGTTTTCCCTGCACTGTTGAATGCTACAATGGTAGTAGGTGCTTTTCAAAGCTGAGTAATTTTTTTTAGGAATCACGGCTATCCTTGAAAACCACCTGCCTTTTTGGGTTGGAATAGGTGGTGCTACTGGCTTCCCTGTGGGAGCATTTGGAATCCTGACCTTATCAGAGAGGTTTCCATTCCCATTACAGCAGAATGAACGTTGTAAAAGGCATCCTGGAATGATGAATTTTTTCCTCAGTGTATTGGGCATAAGTAATGAGCACCCATCCCTTTATATTTCACGGGATACGTTTGCGGGTAGGTTCAGAGCAGCAGCATTGTTTGGGCCTTTTAGTACAATCTTGTTCTTTTCTATATTATAAAGCACAAGACAAGATTCAGCAGAGGCCTTCAGCATGTGCTTAAATCCATCCCTATTCCTCAAGGCACTGATGCATTTTCCTAACTTTAAGCATATGCGTAAGTGCTTTCATGGAAAGGGATGATGTGAATTGGGACCTATGTGATGACACAGTTCATAGAATCATAGAATATCAGGGTTGGAAGGCACCTCAGGAGGTCATCTAGTCCAACCCCCTGCACAAAGCAGGACCAATCCCCAATTTTTGCCCCAGATCCCTAAATGGCCCCCTCAAGGATTGAACTCACAACCCTGGGTTTAGCAGGCCAAAGCTCAAACCACTGAGCTATCCCTCCCCCCCCAGGGGACTCAAGTTAATTGAGTCCTTTAAGAACAGCCTGCATTTCCCCCCAAAAGGCTGCTACTGTAGCTCTCTTATTCATCTCAAAAGCTGTTCTGAAGCTGCTGCAAGTTTGATGGGGTTGGCATTTCTTAGAAGCTATTTATTCACCCATGACCAAAGTATTAAAGAAGCTCTCTCTGCAGTAAATATGCACAAATGGACACACACACTAGGAAATTCTTTGTCTTGTCCCCTGCTCTGCCGCTGAAGGAAGACACGTGGTTTCAATGATGTCTTTGTTATCTGATCAAGCATCCAGTCCAATTTGCAATTTTAATGAAAATCAGACACCTGCACTGCAACCGATCGGCACTCAAGGATTAGCAACAACAAAAAAAGAGAAGCATTCCCCTCTTATCGGAGGAACTGAAGCTACTAGTATCCTGTTACAGAAGGCCAGACTGTGATTTCAGATGTTACTAGGAAGAAAGGGACCTTTATCCACATTTGGACAGAGATCTTCTCAGATGGAGAACAAATCAAAATTACTAGTTTGCTGTAACGTTAGCTTTAGCACTGAGTACACTCGAGGGAGTTCTGAACTATCCATGATCTCCCTGTGAGCTCTAGATGCCCTGTCTCAGTGCCCCAGCTTAAGTTATGACCTTTAAAAGCCAGCAAAGAAAGTCATCTAACTATTACACTGATCTCTCCTACTAGTTCTTACATTTATAGGACTAGACTCCTGGAATACCAGAGGAGTATCTTTTTGGGTGCTGTTTTTAGCTGTTTCTTGTTTTGTCCATGATGGTCATTTTTACCCTGCTCATAGGTGGTTGGATTTTGAAAAATTTAAAAGCATCCAGGACTACTCTATTTTCCTAAGTCAGAAAGTGTCTTCTAAGATCATGCCTCTTGCCTATGTGTGCAGGAATGCAATGACACTTTAACTAAAGAGATCTGAGGACACCTCTCAGACGTGGCCAGGTCCTACCCTACACAGCATAACTGAGTAAAACTTAGAAGAGACGTAGGAACTATGTAGGCAGAGAAGGCAAAGCATAGAAAAAGTACAGGGTTCTCCAGGATAAGACCCAGGGACAGTAAATGGAAATAGTTTAGTCGAAGGGTGGCCAGCACATGGATCCTCATGGCTAAGGGAACATCTGATAGAAATAACATCTCTGCTCAATGGCAGAAAAAGGGATTGCATGCTACTGCTGCAACACAAGAACCAATGAGCAGGGGTTGATCCAGTAGGATCCGGAGGTTCAACATCACCAACAACTGGAACACAGATACAGCTTCCATTCTAGCCACACCCACAGAATGCCATTTCTGTGCGTGTCACCATAACTGGACATTTTCAATGAAGCTGACAGTTTTTCCACTGAGTTTTGTTTTCAAAGAAAGGCCACTTTCCCAATTAAAATATATTTATTGTGAAAATTTTCAAGCAGCTCTATCCAGGATCAACTTCCATGTAAAAGGCCAGTGAGCACCTGGGGAAGGGTTAACATCTTTCCTTCTTCTTGAGGGAAAGCCTTATTTACTGCCTATTCTGTCCTCTTATTATAGCGCAATTCTAACAGTGCACCACGGAGTGCAAACCATGCAACTCGAAAGAAAGAGCTTGTTGTAAAGAGGAACCTATAAAGCTTAGCTCAGGCCCTCCACCCCTATTCCCACCCTATTACAAGTAAAACACGTATAAGACCCTGGGTCACTGATGCATTATCTATCTATATTATTGAATAAGGCTCCTTATGTTTCTGTGCTTGTGGATTGCAGAGCTGCTATGATGCTTGTAGCTGGACTATTTCCTACTAGCTCTGAGTCGGCCTCATTTTTCCTCATATCGATTTTTTTTTCCTTTTGAAAAATGTGTGTATTTCACAACTGCCTTTAGCCGAGCTGGCATTGCAAAAGGTGTTTAAAGACACTTACTGCACAGTGACGCTTCAGGCCATAAAACAAATGTGGGGAGGTTGGTTTTCAAACAGGTGATTTTACTACTTTTCATTCTGCTTTACCTTTCCACAGTGTTGTCAGTGAGTCTGGACACCATGAACTGTAGTAAGAAATACTAATTCCAGGGGTGGGTTGTTGCTTCCCTACCACACACACAACCACAGGGCCTGATCCAGAGCCCAGTGAAGTCAATGGGAAAACTCCAGGTGAGCTTCAGATTGGGCCCATTTTGAGCAGCACTGCAAGATGCACACCTGCAAGCGCATTTTTTCTGTCTTTGTTAATTTTTTTTTTTTTTTTTAAGCACTGTCGTAATTTCAAAGTGGAGCAAATCTTTAGGGATCCATTTAATATGCCTGGCTGTTCTGCTGAACACCATTCACACTTATCGGTTTCCTCATTTATCTCTCTTTCCCCTCCTTCCATAAACACCAAGTCTGACAAAGCCATAAAATGACTTAGACAAATGTTTTGACTTCATTTTAATACTCAGGTTGAAAGTTCTGCAGCATGGTAAGACGTGGATCACAGCTCTGTGTCGGGCGTGTTCAGCCGTGGCTATGGATTGAGGACTACATATTGCAGAAATGCCTTGAGATCTGTGCACAGGGGGCTGATTCACAGTCCTGCTAATGGGTAAAATTTTCAAAAGCATCTACATCACTTAGGAGCCTATGTCCAGTTGAAAGACAACGGGACTTAGACTCTGAAGTCACGTAAGACTTAGATGCTTTTGAAAATTATGCCAAAGAACATTTTAGGTGCCTCTGGTAGCATGAAGGGTGGTTTTAAAATGGGTTGACACAGCCTCTGAGAATCTCATCTGCACTGAGGGCCTCCCAACTGGCACAGAGCTTTGCTAAGGACGCTGCATAAGCCCTACTCCCACACCCTGATGCAACGGGTGAATTGGGACCTGGCCAGAATATACTTCACTACGGTTGTCCTCCCAACGCCGCTGAGACTGCTCTAAACCACACTGAGAGCTAGGCAGGCCACCTGAACACCCCAAGCTTGGTTGGGGCCTCTGGACCATAATACAAAGACCACCCAGAAACAACTTTGTTATTACATGCAAGGTTTTTAGCACCCGTGGTATAACAGCCATTAAGAAAAATTAAAACCTTACAGATCAGACTAACATCTACAAAAAGCTTTAGGACAACCATAGCAACTGCATGACGACCGCTGGCAGTGCACATTCTGTGCTCATCAGTTGTTGGTTCATAGAATATCAGGGTTGGAAGGGACCTCAGGACGTCATCTAGTCCAACCCCCTGCTCAAAGCAGGACCAATCCCCAACTAATTTAAATTAATTGGTCTAGCGCACAGAGGAACGTCCGAGGAGGGAACCTCTTCACATTTAGACTTTGCCCCGGGGTCAAAGATAGAGCAAATAAGCTCTCTACTGGAGCAGAATGGATGGAATGAAGGTGTCAGGGGAGCTTGAATGGAAATCACAGGTGCTGTCTTCCCTGCATCCTCCCTACAAAAAGGCCCCTCTAATTTTTTGGCAGTGATCTTGCTCTACTTTTCTTGTCTGTTTGTGAGTTATGTTTGGTTTCTGCTAAGACAACAGAAACATCACAGCTTTGAAAAAAAACACACACACACTCTGGAAAGGGTCATTTGGAAGCACATCTGATTCTCTAGCAAAACTTTATAGACAGATTAGCGGATGTTTTGGATCCACAGGGTCCAAAGGTCCAAATTTCACAGATCAAATGGCTTACCCTCAAGACAGGTGAGAAGATGAGATTAGCAGCTATGTAGCTATATCTTCAAAAAACTATACAATTAGAAAAGACTATAATAGACTATGATACATACATGGCACCGGGAGATGCACCTAGGATAAGGCACTGAATGCCAATACTTACTACTAGAGGGATGTCAGCAAATTGAAAGAAATTCAGATAAAAGGAACAAAAGTGGTTAAGGGTCTGCAGTGGTGCCCAACTTTATTACACAGGAGGGCCACATAAACCTAAGCACAACCCTGGGTGGGCCAAACAGATGCTACATATTTTAATATGATTTAAAATGACCTCTACTGATTTCTGTTTTAAGTTCAACTTGTTTGGTATGTATTTAGATAGGTTGTTTGTATGTATATTATTGTCTATTTACACACTTGTGTAAACTAAAATGACGTAAACATAACAAAATGCTAATGAATTAGCCATTAGTATTTTGTGTTGAAGCAGGTCACGAGCCTGATGAAATGCTCTGGTGGGCCATGGACTAGACCGTAGGTTGGGCACTCTTGGTCTATAGAGATTGACTGAGGAAGAAAGACTAGAAGGAATAAGTATGTATAAGCTGGCTAAATGAGGTCTAAGGGGGAAATTGAGAATGGTTTGAAAGTCTCTGAAGCATGCAGAAACCAGAGGAAGAGTACTCTTACATGTGGCCCAGGAGGGTACAACTAAGACTAATGGGAGAAAGTAAGCCCAGGAGAACTGAGAATTACTATCTTGATGATGTTCCTTTCCTATGTCAGGTCACTCACGCGCCATCCAGCAGCATACAGGGCCTGATCCATTACCAACTCTTTTAAAATTTAATCCCTACTGTCCATAGCCTTCCCCGCCACTGTTGCCCTTCACAATCCATTTGGTACTTGAACATTCACTGTATTTCAAAACACATCTCAGGGGTTGGATATTGTATTGTAATGAACTCACCACCATCTAGGAACTTCCTGGCTGCCACAATGATGTCCATCACCTCTGGGGGGTTCCAAAGAGGATGGATCTAGACTGTTCTCAGTGGTAGCAGATGACAGAACGAGGAGTAATGGTCTCAAGTTGCAGTGGGGGAGATTGAAGTTGGATATTAGGAAAAACCTTTTCACTAGGAGCGTGGTGAAGCACTGGAATGTGTTACCTAGGGAGGTGGTGGAATCTTCTTCCTTAGAAGTTTTTAAGGTCAGGCTTGACAAAGCCCTGGCTGGGATGATTTAGTTGGGATTGGTCCTGCTTTGAGCAGGGGGTTCGACTAGATGACCTCCTAAGGTCCCTCCCGACCATGATATTCTATGATTCTATGATACGTAGACCTTCCGTGACACCAGGGCAGGGGCAACACTGTTACACTCCTGCCACAAAAGAGTGGGAACTTGCTCTTTGATCTAAAGGAGCATCTCTGATCGCTGCTCGTCTTCTGTGCTCGCCTGCTCGTTCCAAAGTGGCACTATTACACATATACACTAGTCAGTTAATTACAGTATTACAGGGAGGAAGCATGGGCCAATGTTAGCATGCTAACCTGGGACCTAAGAGACACAGGTTCAGTACCATACCCCATTACAAACTTCCTGTGTGACCTAGCGCAAGTTACCTCCTGCCTCAGTTCCTCACCTCACAGGCCTATTCTGTGGATGCATGTATCCAAGATTATGAGGTGTTCAGATACCATAGTAATGGGGAGCTTGGATAAATTTTTCCTATCTCTGAAGATAAAACAGATTCAATATTTGTAACGTGGCGCAAGCTTTTTAATGAAGGTTGAGGCAAAGAGCCATCTAAAAATCTCTCTGTGAATGCCGGCTGCTCCTTCCTATTGTCTCTCAGGGACCCTAAGGGGCATTGGCTAAAAGTGAAGACGTGCAAGATCCAGCATTTCACCAAGAAAATAAATAGTTCGGCTTCCACTTGAAATGCAACGTTATAAAGGCTAAATCATCCAATCAGGGTACAGAAATACCACCATGTGACTTAAGAGACCAGTCACAAAACTTCTAGAAAAATTTGAAGATGAATCATGCACTAAAAACTCTCACTATGAATGGTTTGTGGGCAGCCCACAGGCTCAGACATATTTGTAGAAACTATTGGAACCATTCGAATTCCAAATAAGTTAGTGAATATTGTGACTGCTTCATAAATTCTCTGCAAAGAGGAGAAAAAGGCTGCAACAATTGACTAAATTGTTCATAATTAACTTACCTCTCCGGTGTGTGTGCAGCTAGTTTCAGGCCAAATGAATCACGGGTTCTGAAGGCTGAAGTGATCTCTGAAAGCCTTTTGTAGTACAGTTTTATTCTAAGCAAATCACCAGCCAGAACGACAGCTGCTATTTCATCACTAGCTCGGCACCATATTAGTGATTTTATACATATTGCCCTTGGGTCCAAGTTTGCAGGACTTGTGAGGTTTAGATCCATAAATCATTTTCAATCCAAAGGATGTAGCCGGTAAAATGTCATTATTTCACTATGAAAATGACAACATTTTGCTTTCTTGCAAATTCTGACCAATTTATCCAAGAAATAGTCGTTTTTTTCCCTATCACAGCTATTTGTTGATGCAAAGGGGAAGTTTGACCTCTGGACAAATTTTCAAAACTTCTTCATGAAAATGCATGGAGCATCATTTTGAGGAATATGAACGCTCAAAGCAAAATGCTTTTGCATAGTGCTATGGACTAGCAAGAACATGGATGAGGATGATCCTGCTGGAGAGTTAGTGTTGTTCCCTCTTAGGGCTCAATCCTGCCAGGTGCTCAGCACCCTCAGGAAGTTTCAACACACCTGGCAAGATCAGGCCATTGACAGTCTTTGGTAGAAGAAGCAGAAGGAATCTTCCCTGAACCTGCAAATCTTTTATATCAAAGGTTGAAAGCTTGGCCCCCTTCCACCTCCACCTCTGAGAGTCTAGATCCATCTAGCCAGATTTTTATACAGCCCCCTTCCCTCCACTATCTGAGCACCACATGCCTGGGACCAAATTTGGAGTAGCTCCACTTTTTGTCAAAGATGGGGATAAGCCAACCAAAATGGGCAAGAAATTCAGCAATCCATCATTTTCTTGCTGGTTAGTGGTTAGGATACTGCAAAGCAACAGGACCTGGGTAGTCATTACCCAATTGATTTTTTGTTCATCTTTGAGGTTCAAAGCTAGGTTTTGGATACACTATGTTTCTAGCAATGTCCAGGAGAATATTCAATGCAGAATGGATCTAACTGACTACCAGCAATCACAGAAACACAGCTGCAGACATTCTTTTTCCAGAGATGAATAAAGGGACCTATAAAGACTGAAGGTTGGTCTTGTTGGCTCACCTCTATCTTGAAATTGTCCTCCTTGCAGTACGTGTGTGAAATGAATGTGTGTACGAACAGTGAGGGATTCCAAGCATTGCAAAAGGAAGCACGCATACTGTCTAGTGAGATTGACACTCACGGACTAGAACTTATCTAGTCAAGTATTTCTCCATTGTGGGCCAAATTCTGCTGGCAGATACTTGAGCATAGACCCTGTTGACTTCAGCAAATATCCAAGAGGGTAAGTTAGCCCAAAGGGAAGGGGTGAGGAGTTACAGTGATTGCCAGTGCACATGGAAACACTTCTGTCTTACTGCTGTGACTTCAGGCCTGCCCACTATACACTCCCTACTTCTGTGTCAAATTGCTCACTCTTCCACCTCCGTCACTTACTAAACAGCTTTGGGAAGGAGATGCCCTTCAGCTTCATCAAGGGGAAAACTAATCACATGGATTTGATTCCAGATATCAAATGCTCAGAGGACCACTCACTACCAACAGTTTGCAAAATCTGGGAAGTAACAAGCGGTACTAACTTTCATGGGTAAAGAGAAGGGTGTAGATGGAAACTTTGAAAGCAGGAGAGCAAGGAGGAGACCACATGACCATTAGCTTACATGAATGTGTTAAAGGTGAGTGTAGCATAGCTTCCTTAAGGAAAACAGAAAGTACTTCTTTGAACTAGCAACTTCTTTGACCTCTCACATTAAAAATTGGTCAGATTAACAGATCGGCAACTTTAAAGCACTCTTGGAATGATCAAGCCTGCTCACTAGCACTTCAGGGACACAAAGTACAGTTGAGTTAACACCTACCCAATCTAAAAATCTGTTTTTATGATGGCTACAATGTTTACATATTCCAAGTTTATTGTGCAAAAGTGTCTAAGAAGAGGAGAAAGAATTTAGCCTTTTTTTTACATATATACAAAAAGTGATTTATTCCAGGCCAGAGGTATGATGGATTTTCTTTTTTAACCTGCCAAAATCCAGATATAAACATCCTAAGAAGTATACATTATAATACATGTGTATATATATTTAATAGCATGGAAGATTCCCAAGAATTTTTGGAAAGCACTATGAAAACTGGGATTTACCTTGATGTATTTACTTCTTCTCAGTTTGAGATTTATAAAGGGAGAGCAATATAAACCCTCACGTGTAATGGAGGTACTAGTAAGACAGCATTGCAACATCCAGGAAGTAATTTATATCCATCTCTTCCACTATAAAATGTGTGTCTGGTTTATCACATTATTTTCCTTCGTTATACTTTGGCTGGGTTCCCTCTTTGGAGAGGTCACTGGGTATATGAATAGACAGTCTGTGAACAGCTAGTAAAATTTGTGTTCTGTTTACTCAGCTATTGTTATACAACGGTGCACCTTGACAACTTGGTACAAGTTTCGTATGATGTTTATTCCTCGAATATATTGGCCTTACAGTGGTCAGCTCACCTAAAAAGTGGTTAATCCAGTATTACTGGAAGGGACTCAGATACTAGGGTGATGAGCTCAGTATAAGAACCTGTATGGAATACAATAGATCCAGTGAACTTCAACCACCACTAAGCATGAGGATGATTGGGATCTTGTACATACATTAAATGTTACTTTTGAGGGCTCTCTCCTTGCTGGATAACAGTACCTTCCTAGATGTCATCGCATCCGAAAATATCTCCATAGAATATTGCATTTTCTAGGTTATCACAGTAGCAGACAAATATGGTTGCCAAAATAGGGTGAATGCTGTGGCAAATTCTAAGAAATCCTGTACAGCCTTCCTGGCAGATAGGAAGTTCGAAAGCAGTGTGGTTGGGGTATGTTCACTAAAAACAAGAGGCAAGATGAATTTCAGGGCACAAATTTGCACTTGAACAAAATTTGGCAATTTTGAATTTGAATAAGCATTAAGCCAACAACAAACGTCACCCCTCTGGCTGTACAACTCATACTGAGGTGTCCATTCAAAGCTGGGATGTAATGAAATTTGGATATTTCCACAATTCAGGCAGATGAAATTCAGATAAGAAAAATGTTCAGTAACATGAAATTGTAACCCAAATGAAAATCTGCCCCTTGCTCGTAACACCCAAATGCAAGTCTGTAGAAAGAAGACCTGGCCGATTATCATTTCAACTAAATACGGTCGTCTTTTGTGTTATGTGATTCTACTAGAGAGTTCTGGAGCAACGTTAACTTCATGGAGTCAGACATTGCCATTCCTAATTCTAAATCAGGATACCGAAGACTGTCAGTAGCCAATGACCCACTCTGTCACCAATGGTGGCAAAGCAGAGGTGTAAAGCAGTTGTGATGTGGCACATTGATATTGCACTACCAGAACTGTGGTGTTGTTATGTCTGCAATATCAGTAGATGACTGTAATGAATACTTTGCACTCTTCCTAGCACCTTCTATCTAGAGATCTGAAAGTGCTACACAAACATTAATAAAACAGGCTCACGTCTGCGAAGTAGGAAAATAATAGATATGTTCAGCAGCCCAGTGGGCCAAAGCATTCAGAAAGCCCCGTCCAGTCATCCCAGTCTGGCTTATTCCAGTTGTGTTCCCTATGGTCCTTTGAGAAGCCCCAGTTACTATTATCTTTAGGGGTGTGGTGATCCTCACTGGCATAAAGGACAAGTCCCACCCATCCCCCATTAATGACTCTCACTGTGCTGCAGAGGTACCTGCCGTTGACCAAAGAATCACCTTTGGTCTTAAACAATCACAGCGACTTGTTTTTCTGGAAACCAACTTTTTCTTCTGTAAATTTTCCTGTTACACACACATAATCAGGCAAGAAATACTGTGAAAATATTGAATATCAAGTAGATGGAGCCTCTTTTTATTTACAAAATGCATTGTGGAAATTATGACACTGACATGTTGTTCATGTTCTGTGAGGGATGGTGTCCCTGGCCCAGCGGTGGGCAAACTACGGCCCATGGGCCACATCTGGCCTGCAGGACAGTCCTGCCCGGCCCTTGAGCTCCTGGCCGGGGAATCTAGCCCCCGGCCCCTCTCCTGCTGTCCCCCTTCCCCCGCAGCCTCAGCTCGCCGTGCTGCGGGCGCTCTGACCCGCCGCTCCTGCCGGGCAGGGCGGCGGCGTGGCTGACTCTGGCCGGGCAGCAGGGCTGCGAGCTCCTGCTTCTCTAAGCAGCATGGTAAGGAGGTGGGGTGGGGAGGTTGGATAAGGGGCAGAGGGTCCTGGGGGGCAGTCAGGAGATAGGGAGCAGGGGGTGGTTGGATGGGGCAGAGGTTCGGAGGGGGCCCATCAGGGGACAGGGAGCAGATGGGGTTGGATAGGTGTGGGAGTCCCAGGGGCCTGTAAGGGGGGGTGATGCGGATAGGGGTTGGGGCAGTCAGGGGACAGGGAGCAGGGGGGATTGGATAGGGGGTGGGGTTCCGGGGGGCAGTTAGGGGCAAAAGTGTGGATAGGGGTCGGGGCAGTCAGGGGACAGGGAGAGGTTGGATGGGGCAAAGGTTCAGGGGGAGGGTCCAGGGGATGGGAAACAGGGGGGGTTGGATAGGCATGGGAGTCCCGGGGAGCCTGTCTGGGGGCAGTGGTGTGGATAGGGGTCGAGGCAGTCAGGGGACAGGGAGCGGGGGGGTTGGATAGGGGGTGGGGTCCCGGGCGGGTGGTTAGGGGCAAGGGTCTTGGGAGGGGGCGGTCAGGGGACAAGGAGTGAGGGGGAAAGTCGGGGGCGGGAAGTGGGCGGATAGGGGGTTGGGGTCCAGGCTGTTTGGGGAGGCACAGCCTTCCCTACCCGGCCCTCCATACACTTTCGCAACCGCGATGTGGCCCTTGGGCCAAAAAGTTTGCCACCCATGCCCTAGCCTCTGTTTGCCAGAAGTTGGGAATGGGCGATAGGGGATGGATCAGTTGATGATTACCTGTTCTGCTCATTCCCTCTGGGGCACCTGGCATTGGCCACTGTCGGAAGACAGGCTACTGGGCTAAATGGACCTTTGATCTGACCCAATATGGCCGTTCTTATATTCTTATGAGTAAACCAATGCATGGTATGCATCAGCAGCGGCTCAACCAGTATCCAGGAAGACAAACACCACGTCTAAGCCACAGGCTACTGAGTAAGGCCAGAGGCGCCAAAACTGATATCACAGGTGGGTAGAAAACAAATTTTGGAGTGAATTCATGAGAAACATTATTTCAGCTAAACAAAAATCACCACCCTGGACAAAAAACAACAAGAAATCCCAGTCATCAGCAGAAGTTATCTCAAGCCCAAAGGAGAAGACCTGTCTAGAGGAACTTCAAAAGAAAACAAAATATTTTCTTTGGCCCATAAAACTTATCTTTGAGGCTTTACAACCAGCTTTAGGACCTAAAATACTTTTAAAAGTGTCTAGAAAGTAGAGAAAAGAGAACTCAGTTAATCAAAAACTCAAAACTAGAACTGTTTGGAAAGTTGACAACATTTGAAAAAAGAATGGGAAAAATGTAGCCAAAACTTTACTAATTTTGCCCCTGCACCATTTTTGACCAGCTATAGAATGAAAATGGTTGAATGTCGGTGAAATTTCAAATTCTGAAATTAGAAGAAAAAGAAAGAGTAAATTTCAATGAGCTGTCTTCAAAACATTTGCCTGTATGCTGAAGCAGAACATGATGGGTATTGGTCTGAAGTGCCTTTGGAACATCTTCACTGCAAAGTGACTGAGGTGTGATGAAGGAAAAGATCAGAGAGGTGAGTGGTGGTATGGTGAAGAGGACCGGGGAGCATCGGAGAGAAATTGCAGAGCATAGTAGTTTGTGCAAGACACCCAAGGAGCAGAGCTGGTCAGAAAGTGGGGACCAAAAAAAAAAAAATAAATAAAAATTGCAAACGTTTCCACATAATTTTGTTGGGTTTTCCACAGAAATGTCTTTTTTTGTTACGGTTTTCCAGCCAGACGCAGCAAATTGAGATTTCTAGTTGACACAAGCTACCTGGCTTTGGCAGGGAGAGGAATTGGATCATCTGATAGGTCTTTTCCATTGCTAGCTTCCACGATTCCATCATCTGCCTATCTAGGTATTTAAAGGGCATTGTCACAGTGCCCTTAGCTGCTTCCGGGGGGGAGGGGGGAGGACGACTAAGGGAGTTAGCTGATGCTTTGATGGTCACCTGGGCCTTATAAAAAGGGCTGAAAGGGATTGGTCTGGAGCTGAAACCACAGAGAGCAGGCAGGTTTCCTTGGAAGGCCCTGAGCAAGGGTCTGCAGGAGATTGAGAGTGGACTGTAGGGAAGGAGCCTGGGAGTCAGGGCTCTATCCTGGAGCCAAAGACTGAAAGGTAACCCAGAAGGGACTGGGAACTAAGCCCGAGGCAGGCTGAAGAGAAACCCAACTGTGGAGAAAGTATGATTTGTTTCTTTGGAACTTTTGGGTGGATTTGTTATTCCAAAAAGGGATTGAACTCAGAGAGATGCAGCTGGAGGGCTCAGCTATCGGGCTCTCTGGGAGAGAGAAAACCTGGGTGAGGAGAACTGAAGCAGGGAGTTCCCGCAGCACAGGAGCTCTACTGGGAAGCCAGCAGGAGGTGCTACAGGGCAGCCGCAGCCCGCAGACAGGGACCCATTATCATAAAATCTAACTGAGACTGTTCCTTTTGCATCACCTGGTAGAGCTTTGGGGCCTGCTGCTACAATATGCACAATGCACCTGCAAGTCCAACCATCAGATGTAAGGACTTCAGTAACTGAAGACGACCTCTCCAGAGGCTAGCCACTGGCTGGGAAACACTTTAAAGGAACCCAGTTTTCAGCAGCTGAATACTCAACACCCAAAACGAAGACACCCCAAATTACTAGTCACCTTTGAACATCTTGGCACACATGACTGAACATATGAAATATCTGAGAGTATCTACTACAGTTCATACATAAAGCAGTATGTGAAGGTGCATGGACGCTGTACTTCAAAAACCATCCCACCTGCCAGTGTCAATAACCTTGACCATATAAAAGACATTGAATCCACTTGAAGAGCAACTATTTCATTTGTCCTGATCAAAACCTAAAGGGAAATAGCTTCATTCTGATGCCTTCTTCTGACGAAACAATAAAATGGTAAATATGCAGTTAGAGATTCGCATGTTCAAAAATTCTAAACAAGTTTTTTCTAATTCAGTTTCGTATTTCTCCATTCCCTGAAAACTGATTAAGATTTTCTTAACATGCGCTCCAGGAGTATCAAGGCAATTTACAAAAAAAAGCAGAGCTCCACTGAGCTTGATATTTCTTATCAATGTTGGACTGGGAAAATAGTGATACTATGTACCAGTGAACATGCCGTTCACAAAGAAGATATGCGTAAGACCTACACAGATGAATTTGAGAGAGGAAGCACACATTAGGCATTTTTGTCTGTCTTGAAAAAGAAACATTCTAATCAGTCCTTGCATTTTCTTTTTCTGGAAGTTGCTGATTTGTTTTTGTTTTTTTTACCTTGGATTGATTAAATGCCTTCCTGTTGAAGCAGAAGCTAGACAAATCACAAAAGCAGAACACAGATATCAAAGTTAAAAGGTCTGTTTCCCAGGATGCTGTTTTCCTGCACTATAAAATGGAGTTATTCTTCATTTGCGAGAAAAGGATTTTTGTTCATGGCAGTCATTTTCTGGTACTATTTTACATGCATGACTGTGGCCATACAAGTGTTTGTGACTTGATTGCTTCAAATTCAGTTCATGCTTTTCACTGGAAATTAGGCAAACGTCACAGAGAACAGCTCCCCTTTTTACACAAGATCTTCTGCTCCTTATCCAGTTTTACTTATGAATGCAATGAGACAACTCATGTGAGTAAAGCCATGCACATGCTTAAATGTTTGCACAATTGGGGGAAAAATTAATTACATGTGATACCAACACAGGAATTCTAGGTATTTACAGTTGACTAACTGAAACCAAGATGTGTGTCGGAGACCTTTTCCAACAGTAATATTTTTCCATTTTTGCTATTGGAAAGAGAAACCTCCATTTAAACCTATTTGCTCTCACAAATTCCAATTTTTCCTTTCATCTCTAGAGCATGTTTTTTTCCCTTTGAAATAACTAAAAAATAAAACAAACTTCCTTTTTAATCTGAATTTCCCTCCCATAAAAAACACATACAAAGGCGGCTAACATGTAAAGGTAGCATTCATCTTATCGCATTGGTATCAGCTCACTGTGATGTTGCCCTCTAGGAAGAGGAAGATATTGCATGAATGTCAATATTGCAATAAGATAAAGGCTTTTTTTTGTAGATGTAAACCACTGTATGTATGCATTCATTCAACTCAGTTCTGAAGTTCATACTTCCAAATTGCCCTACCTTAAATATTACACATTTCATTAGGGTGGGGTTTTTTTGTTTTTCTTTTCCCTCCATTATACTTCTCTATGACTTTATGGAGAAACAAGAAAACTCTTCTTTCTAGATTGTTTTTTAACTTCTGGATCTCAGACTGTCCAGCTACTACGAAAAAGCATGTGGCATTTACATCCAAGTTATAATGTAAGCAAAGGTATTAAATTGAGGCATGGAGAACAAAATATTCACTGTGTTACAATATTTAGCAGCAGATATCAAAAAAGCTCACCACATTCTATGACTGATTTTTGCTTCTACAAGAAAAAAGAGGCCCCTTCCCCCCTTTCAAGGAGAGAGAGGTTGTCAAAACATTTCCAGCACCTAAGTGTGGGTCCACCCATTGCTGTATCAGGAAAATAGGTTTCCTGAAACCCCACTGAAAGATGGTAGCTCCTCCTTTGGAAAGGAAAAAAAAATCTGGGGCAAAAATTTCAAAAACGCCTAAGGCCCCTAAATCACTAAGTTCATTTTCAAAAATGACTTTGGCACATAGGAGACTGAGGTTATGTCTACACTGCACCACAGTTTGGATTATGAGGATACGAATTGCAGTGCCCACCCAGGTGCTGCACTTAACTCCCCCGTGTGGAATGTGTGGGCATGAATTAAAAGGTAATTAAGTTCTCATTAACATCGTCTCTTCAAGCAGGACTACGTTAATACAAACTAGGTACCTTTTAGTTCATGCCTGCAGAGTCCATACAAGAATTGCAATGCTGCACTCTGATGCACGCTGCAGTTCACACCCCCATAGTCCGAACTGTGGAGCCATATGGACAAGCCCTCACTCCCATTGACTATCAATGAGAATAGTTTCCAGATCCTCAAAGGTATTCAAGCCCCTAACTCCCATTGATGAGTTATGCATACCTTTGAGGATCTAGGCTGCAATTGCCTGCATCAGTTTTGAAAATGGGACTTGCACTTGCAAGTCACTTAGGCCCTTCTGAAAATTTTACGACCTAATTATTTTGAGTTAGGCAGTTTAAATTTACTCCAGTCTTCCACAGGTGAACTGTTTCATTTGAATACATCTGCTATTTCACTACCAGCAGTGACCGTTCTATTTGGCCAGGGAGAAATGCACTCTAGTGTAAAAAGCCCACACAAGGCCCAACGGTCACTTAAGTCCTTGGAGTGGACAGGCACAGAAATACTCATGTGGAAACTGAACAAAATTTCCACTGCAATGAGGCAAAAACCATCACATCATCTTCTCCTGGTGGCTCCTTACCTCCCTTGGCTGGGCTCTCCTCTCTGTATATGACTCTCCCAACATTGTTTGCACTGAGACCAGCATTTGGATTGGGCTTCTCAAAATGCCCGACAGTTTACCCACTATTGACCCCATCCAACAGCCTATTGGAGACAAATGACATCATCCTGGGAAGAATGAGTGCACGCAGGTGAGAAAAACTGACCTCGGAAAAAGACCAAAGGGAATGAGGTGTGGTGAGGGTGTCAAGAGACAAATACACCCTTCAACACAACAGTGGGAGTTGTCCTTTGGGGGTTTGATCCAATGCCCGCTGACTTGAGCGGGGAGGGGAAATGAACAGCTCCCTCTGATGGCCCAGTTTGGAACTATACCTAATTTGAACTCTCTTTGAATGACTCAATATTGTTTTAAATATGCTTCCCCGTTTGACGTCTGAGCCAGTTCTAGCGGCAGTGGATTATGGTGAAGTGTGGATGTTCTAACTTCACACTTGCTCTTAGCTGGTATGCTATGCTTTGGCTTCTTGTTCCATGCAAGCTGATCACCAGAGGGCATAAGGCTTCACAAGCAGATGAAGGTAGAGATGTTGCAAAGGGAGCAGTGTCCTGGGTACCTAGAGGTGTGGGCAACTGGACACAGAGGATAAAGAGCAGGACGGGACCTTCAAAAGGTTACCACATATAGATTCCCATAAGATTTAAGGCTGGCCCTGTGTTACAGATATTTTCACAACTCATGCTATGGTAGGTCTTGTGTTCTCAGATGATGCACAGCCATTTTCACTTATGCAAGTTTTAAAGCATGAGCATAGCCCAAAGTTTAAGCCTTCGTTATCCATCTGTGTCATTTGACCACTTTATCGGAGTTGTTTATCTTAGGTAGCTTATATCTGAGCCTTTCCCGCATCAAACATGAGGTCTCAATTTATTGGAACTCCCCCTCTTTGGACAACATGACATCCAATTACAACAAACCTGTGTGCTACTGATCTTTCCAAATGCACCGTGCAGATCATTTCTCTGCCCTTTCATGAAGTGCAAAGGCTGTAAAAAAGAAAATTTGAGAAGTATAAAAAAGGCGATGAAACTTTCATGCAAAAAAGATGACATGAATCATCCAACCTGCTAAACAAGGCTGGGGGCAGGGGGGACGGGGACAGTGAGCATGGTCATTATCTGCAGAAGGTCTATCTATCAGAGACCCCCTATTTAAAATATTAATTGAGATATTTTATGTGTAGAGTGGCAGGTAAATTCCTGTTGAATATACCAATACATAACATCCTGTCATGCTGACCAAAATTGTCTCATTGTTTTCATCTGTTGTCTCTTGTCTATACTTGGATTGCAAGCTCTTTGGCGAAGAGACCGTCTTTTTATTCCATGTTTGTACAGCACCTAGAAAAATGGGGTCCTGGTCTACTACTGGGACTCCTAGGTTCCACGATAGTACAAACAACAACAATAATAAAGAATACCGATATTTACCCCCCTTCACCTGCTCCCACTGTGTGCCCAGTGAAGTCAATGGGAGTATGGGGAGTGCAAGGAATGCAGCCGTGGGCTCTGAGTATGCTAGGGTATTGCATTGTACAAAGTCTTCAACTGTTACGGCCTTCAGAGCCAGATTTGCATGTATCATAAGATCAGACCCATAAAAAATGAGATTATTAATGTGCAAAAATAATGTACACCTCACTAGCAGCTCTGGGTGTGTTCCCTTGTTCAAAATGAAAGGAGAAAACCCTGTTTGTAACAAATCTCTCTCCAAAATATCACCCAGTATTTATGCACGTTTTACATATAAACAAACGACGTGTCCACTCTAAAGCAAGGAGATAGTTGTGAAATGCACTACCACGGGGGACACTAGATTCAAGAACAAAAAGCTCCATAACAAAATTAGTTCCTTGATCCAGTGTCCAGGGTGTACCTACAGCCTTATTGATCATTCTAGCTGCAATTGTAATTAGAGTGCAAGTCAGTCTTCAACAACACACAATGGCGACTACATGAGCGCTACAAATTTGACCCTGACAATCTCCATAGGATAGCATGGAATGCACTGCTTTTTGTACCCATACTAGTTGCAGATTATATAAAGCCACTTATACGTTCTTGAATGAAGTTTGCCTATTATCAGATGGCAGGACCTAAGGCAACTGTAGCAGAAAAGCAGGCCTTCAATTTAGCTTCTGAATCAAGTGTGTAACCGGAAATATCCATATTGAAAGGAATCAGTTAAAGGAAATCTGCATCATTTTCTTTAACACGGTTCAAATAACTTTTCTTGCTCTTTCTTCACTGACGCATCATGGAAGGTGTGTTTTTCTTTATGTGTATACAATTATCTTTGAAGCCTTCTTAAAAATATGAATATCTACCTCAAATTTCAGTAAATACAGTCATGGAGTAGTAAAAGGTATGTCTGGCACAAAAGGGCTATAATGTTCAATGAAAATATGTAAAGAGTAAAAGTAAACTACACAATGAACAGAAAGGAAAAGATAAGGAGGAACAGAACAAAATATGGAGGAGCAGGCAAAAAAGAGAAGAGTGGATGTGAAAATATATTTGGTTTGATCCTGCTATCATTGAAGTCACTGGGAGCATTTGATTTCAATGGAATTGGAATCAAGGCCTTTATTTAACAGCATAATTTTAGAAATATAAAAACTAATTAGTCCACAGTAGTTTGCAATATATACACTACTTCTCATATTGACCTGTTCAGTTAACAATCATGCTTAACAAAAATGTTCATGTTAACAAACATTTCTTTCATGAAAGCCTTCAAGTCCAATTTCCAGCACTTAAAATAATACTTGTACTTAACCATATTAGACACTTGTTAGATAATCCTCCCACGGCCTTGTTCACATGTAATAGGTACAATTCAGAGTTAATGGATATTGCATGAGTCAGTAATGTGGCCAATTTGATCTGGTATAGATACCCAGTTGTCTTTTTTAAAACAGTGGGACATCCCAAAACAGCTCTGATGGCTCCATTTGAGTAAGTGCATTTTAACATAACTCTGTCACAGCTTAAGTCAAAGACTAAAGTCAAAAAGGTGCTAATCAGGAACTTCTCTTCACTGAGGATGCTGCCCTCATAGCCCACGATGAAGATCTACTACAAGAACTCATGGACCGCCTTTCAAGAGCTTGTCAGGCATTTGCTCGCACCATCAGCATCAAGAAAACGGTTGTATTAGGATAGGGGATTCCAGAAGATCCTTCAATCACCTTAAATGCAAACCAGCTAGAAGTAGTCCAAAAGTTCAGCTACTTAGGTTCTACAGTGACCACCAACCTCTCACTGGATGAAGAACTAAATGTTCGCATTGGAAAGGCTGCCACCACCTTTAGCAGAGTAACTAAAGGAGCATGGAACTCAATTTACCATCAAGATCAAAATGCTAGTGTATCAAGCTTGCATCCTGAGCAGTCTGGTGGGGAAATATGGACAACGTATGCTCATCAGGAGAAAAGGTTACACAAGTTTCCACCTATGCTATTTACATCACATACTCAACACCAAATGGCAAGATAAAGTCACCAACACAGAGGTTCTTCAAAGGGCAAATTTACTAAGTATGACAGCCCTGCTCAAGCAAAGACAACTGCGCTGACTGGCCCATCTGAGTAGGTTAGAAGATGGACACATACCCAAGGACATGCTATACAGGGTGCTATCAGAGGAAACAATGGGATGTCCCAAGCTTTGCTATAAGGACACATGCAAGCAAGGTATGAAGGAATTTGGAACTGATCCTTACCGATGAGAAATCTTGGCAAGTGATCATAACAAGTGGCACCACCGTCTCCATCAGGGCATCAAAGCCCATGACAAGAGCTGGCTCCTGCAGCTTGAAGAGAAAAGCATCCATAGGAAGCAAGCATCTCCCAACCAAATGACAAAGATCATGCAAATCTCAGATTGGACTATTTAGTCACATGAGACGTTGCAAGCCATCTACATCATAGGCTGCAATTCCCACCATGTCTCACAGACAAAAGGATGCCAACAAAAGGGCTGTCTCAGCACAAGGCCACCTGTTATATTGGATTTATTTATTTAACATTTAATTTAGTGGTGGTCTGCATTGTTACTCCATGTTCCAACAACAGTACTTTTGCAATTGTTCTGGGTACCATCAACCCATAAATCAATGTCACAGATGGGCTTCCTTGCATAGGGCATATTGATTCACTGCAGCCAACCCCTGATCTTTAACCTCATTTTATTGTACAGAAATAATTATGTAAAAGTCATAAGCTAGAGGGCTGGATTTCAAAAGCTTTCAACATTAGCCTAACTCTGCTCCCACTGAAGCCAGTGAGAATTTAATAGGCCATTACTTAGTGCTTTTGAAAACCCAAGCTATAAGTCTACGAAAGTTCACAGAGCTAGGCTGATTTCTCCAGCTGAGGTTCTGGACCCCCAGAGGCTGGGAAATGCAGAATTAAGGCCAACACTGTGCCTCTAAAAACAGGTTCATGCCGTTGTGCCTTTTGTCACACAAAACCATCAAAGCTATCGTTTGCAAAGCCTTTTAAGCCTTCAAGTTGGAATTTCATGGCTTTGGTCAATTTGTGCCATAAGATGAACGTTATTTCAACATAACTGCTTCATATGTCTTTAGGTTAAGCCCATTACTTCTTGTCCTTAAGTACCTTGATCACATTCCTCTTTATAAACAGCCCTTACCATATTTGAAGGCCTATCAGGTCCCCCACCTCAGTCTTCTCTTCCTAAGACTAAATATGCCCAGTTTTTCTTAAACATTTCCTTACAGATTAGGTTTTCTAAACCTTTTATCATTTTTGTTGCTCTCCTTTGGACTCTCCAATTTGTCCACATCTTTGCTAGAGCGTGGTGCCCAGATTTGGACAGTGTGCTCCAACTGAGACCTCACCAATGCTGAGTAGAGCGGAACAATTACCTCCCTTGTCTTATATATGACACTCCTATTAATACACCTCAGACTACTAGTGTTTTTCACAACTGCAAATTGACCTCTATTCGATTTTTGATCTACTAGAATGCCTAGATCTTCAGGGTCTGTGTATTATGTCACTGAAGAAAATCCACCTCTAAGGGCATTATCACATCTTGGTGGGTTTTTTTTTTTTCTTCCCCCTTCCCCTCCCCTCACTCTCCCACCAGCGGTCAAATTCTCCCCAAAAAAGAAGAGAACCTTGACAGGCAAATTCATCCTGGGTGTAGCTCCATAGAAGCCAAGGCTCAGTATCAATAAATCAGTGCTCTGTCAGAAAAGCAATTGCAGTTGTTTTTATCTGCTATTATCTAGGAGTTTAATTGGACTACAAAAAGTAACTAAATTTTTAATGATAGCCACATTCCTCCCCAGGCCAGTCTGTCTTTTGACCTTCAGAAATTGAAAACAAATGAATAATTGAAAACAAATCTTTGATCATCCAACTTTAGGCCTTTTTTGAAGCTCAGGTAACAGACCTTAATAGAACCTTTGTTTTCCCTAGTGGAAAAAAATGTCATAATTCTATTCATCCACATGTTTATGAAGTATTCGACCCTATTTTCCTTAAAATTTACAAAACCATGTTCATCTGTTAACTCCTCCCCCCATTTTTCCCATTTCAACTGTGGCAAAAACAGAAGATCTTGAAGGACAAATTCTGCTGTGACTCACACAGATATAAACCTGGATTATGTCAATGAAGTTACTCCACATTTACATGGAGCAAATGAGATCATATTTTGGCCCTTGTGTATGTGGACTTCAATTGAGATACACAAAATTTGGCTAATTCTAGAGCATCAGTAATGGATTTTGTTCTGGAATGATTTCTTACCACTGGAAACTGATTTTCCATACAACAAGATAGAGACAAACTTGAAAGTTATGAAGCAACCACTATCCTCTGTTAACTAGCCATCTTTGTGCTGCACTCAAGTTAGTGCATCCTTCCCAAAGATAGTGTTAGATTCCTCTTTAAACAATGCCATTAATAGCGATATTCAATTTATAGATTTATTTTTGCAAGTGTCACGGAGCTTTACAATGTAACAAAACACACCACAAAATACAAAATAAAATCCACAAGTACCGTAAATCAGAAGGCACCAGGCCAATTCCTGATAGATTTATGTAAATAGTTCCATTGACTTAAAAGCGGGCAGAAGCTTGTGAATATGGCAAGCAAGATTTGGCATAGCCAAGGTAAAAACGAAAATGGTTGTAGTCAGACCTTGAAAGAACTGAGATAATTCTGTCAAAAGAAAAGGAGTACTTGTGGCACCTTAGAGACTAACCAATTTATTTGAGCATGAGCTTTCGTGAGCTACAGCTCACTTCATCGGATGCATGCCATGGAAACTGCAGCAGACTTTATTTATACACAGAGAATATGAAAAAATACCTCCTCCCACCCCACTGTCCTGCTGGTAATAGCTTATCTAAAGTGATCATCAGGTGGGCCATTTCCAGCACAAATCCAGGTTTTCTCACCCTCCACCCCCCCACACAAATTCACTCTCCTGCTGGTGATAGCCCATCCAAAGTGACAACTCTTTACACAATGTGCATGACAATCAAGTTGGGCCATTTCCTGCACAAATCCAGGTTCTCTCACCCCCCTCCCAAAAACCACACACACAAACTCACTCTCCTGCTGGTAATAGCTCTTCCAAAGTGACCATTCTCCCTACAATGTGCCTAATTAAGGTGGGCCATTTCCAGCACAAATCCAGGTTTTCTCACATCCCCCCCACCCCCATACACACACAAACTCACTCTCCTGCTGGTAATAGCTCATCCAAACTGACCACTCTCCAAGTTTAAATCCAAGTTAAACCAGAACATCTGGGGGGCGGGGGGGGGGGGGGTAGGAAAAAACAAGAGGAAATAGGCTACCTTGCATAATGACTTAGCCACTCCCAGTCTCTATTTAAGCCTAAATTAATAGTATCCAATTTGCAAATGAATTCCAATTCAGCAGTTTCTCGCTGGAGTCTGGATTTGAAGTTTTTTTGTTTTAAGATAGCGACCTTCATGTCTGTGATTGCGTGACCAGAGAGATTGAAGTGTTCTCCGACTGGTTTATGAATGTTATAATTCTTGACATCTGATTTGTGTCCATTTATTCTTTTACGTAGAGACTGTCCAGTTTGACCAATGTACATGGCAGAGGGGCATTGCTGGCACATGATGGCATATATCACATTGGTGGATGTGCAGGTATACAAGCCTCTGATAGTGTGGCTGATGTTATTAGGCCCTGTGATGGTGTCCCCTGAATAGATATGTGGGCACAATTGGCAACGGGCTTTGTTGCAAGGATAAGTTCCTGGGTTAGTGGTTCTGTTGTGTGGTATGTGGTTGTTGGTGAGTATTTGCTTCAGGTTGCGGGGCTGTCTGTAGGCAAGGACTGGCCTGTCTCCCAAGATTTGTGAGAGTGTTGGGTCATCCTTTAGGATAGTTGTAGATCCTTAATAATGCGTTGGAGGGGTTTTAGTTGGGGGCTGAAGGTGACGGCTAGTGGCGTTCTGTTATTTTCTTTGTTAGGCCTGTCCTGTAGTAGGTAACTTCTGGAAACTGTTCTGGCTCTATCAATCTGTTTCTTTACTTCAGCAGGTGGGTATTGTAGTTGTAAGAAAGCTTGACAGAGATCTTGTAGGTGTTTGTCTCCCTCCTTTTTATTTTATTTTCCTTCCAGTAATTAAGACTAGAATCAGGACTGAAGAAATCTAGGAATAATATTCACTACCTTTAAATCGATTCCGTATTGCTGTGGTCTGGACAGTGAGTGTATTTGCACCTCTGCCCTCTACTGGATGGAATCAAAACTGCTCAGTCATGTGTCAGGCCCTGCATAGTCAACAGGAATTCTCCTTTACCTCAACTTGGAGAGGCCTGGCTTTTTTGCTTGGAGTTCTAGTCCCTCATGAAGTTCCAGTTGGGATCATGAAGCTCCAGTTGGCCATCGAGCATTGCACAATGACAACTGTGAAGCTCTTACCTTGCTGCCAAGATGTTACAATATACATAGTCACCTTCCCATGCACCACACTGTGTGGTCAAGATATTCTTCTCTCTTCCAGCAGTGCCTATAAACCTGGTCCAATAGGTCTTATTGAGACAAACTCCCCCTAAGTTCAATGGGAGTTTTGCTTAAATAGGAACTTCAGAAGATCACCCAGACAGTTTATATGGCACAGCCTGCTGATTCAGTTGATTTCACAACAAATTGCATGCACATTTTTACATAGTCAATAAAACAGATGAGCAAGCAATGCCCACCTAGCTGGCTCTCAACATCCTGTTGACTTTCCGAAGGCTACATTTGCTGCCATCATGTCCTCCTGCAGATCTATGGAAGGCCTGTGTTTAGGCAAGATGCATCAGAAATTGACCAGAACTGCTTTGACAGGACCTTTATAGCATGTGCAAACACAACTGTCCGAAGCCTTTTCGTTGTAGGCGTTTCTCCCCTCAGCCGGGAGAGCAATGACATCTCTAGGAGAACAAGACATGCAGATGCAAAACTCATACGTTCAAAAAAAAAATCAGTCATTAAAAACAAAACTCGCTCTTCGTTTTAGAACTGATTTTGTCCAAGACGAGTTGCAGAATGATTTAGCCACACCAATTTCCATCTGCTTCGCAGCTGCTGCTGGGATAAGTTATGGCATATTTTCTAGCGGCAAGACTGTGCTGGTGCTAAATGCTGCACTTTGCTGCTTGCCGCACAATCAGTACTTGGGGGCGTTTTAAAAGAAGCCCCTGGGATTTCTTTATTTTGAATAGAAAACAGTCTCTGAATTCCCTCCTTGGGTTTTGGTCTTGTTTTGGAGGATGGGGGGCGGGAAAGGGATAGGTTGTCTATCCTTCCTGTTATTTAAGACAGGAACCACTGTCTCTAGCCCCTCCACAGAAAGGAGAGTAGCTGTGGGCTGCTGTGAGAAGAGATTTTACCTTTGAGGTAACCTGTAACCGATCACCGTTAGAGCTAACAAGGCAGGAGAACAGACCATCAATAAAAAGCGTAGGCACATATTTAACCCTGAGCGATACTGCTTTTGCAGATCAACAATCCAGCCTAAGTCGGAGTAACCCTCAACTTGTACCTGATACCCTACCTGCAGACTTTTGCTATCTCTGCACCACGTGGGGTAAATAGTCAAGATCACTCATCTAAACAGGCCCTGCCATTGCCAGCATTGCGCTTTGCCTTAAAAGCCCTTCTAGAATGACTCTGTAACATGTGGTATCGCTAAAAGGCGCGGCTCTTTCCATGGCTTTCTAACTGGTAGACAAATGACGTTAGTCTGGAGTCAAAGGCATTTAAAACAGCAGATATTGTCGTGCTTTCAACTGATTTTTTTTTACTGAGGAGTTTTAGAAGTCAGCAGTGCAATGACATATTTTTAATTTTGGTGTCTTAATTTCATTTCCATTGCTCCATTTAGAAATTAAGACACGGGGAAATAATGCATTATAATAAACTGATGGCCAGTTTTTACTTCCCCATGTGACACATACCATTGTTAACCATCATTTGTATTATGTTACCGCAATTTTATTTTTTCCTGTAATTATTTTCACCCAGAAAGCATCAAATTCCTTAAGCAGTGGAGGTCACAAAATTATGCATTCTGGAATGTCTTTAGCAAAGCAGATTTTGGAGGAGGGAAAGAGAAAGTAACATGGAGATTTCCCTTCTTATTCCTTTTGTAGTTTAGTTTTACTCATATTTTTACTGACTATTATAACCCTTTTGTACCATACATAACATTTACTGCTTCATGGCTGAATTTACTGAAATGTGGTACACACTTTTAAAGACTTCAAAGATAAAAATCACATAAGCTATTACTAAACAGAAGGGAAGTAAATAATTTTAAAAAACCAGTTTACAATAATGAAATATTTCCCCCTGATTTTTAATCTCTAAATGGATCAATGGAAATGAAGTTAACATCCAAAATTAGAACACATACACACACAGAGCAAGATCTTCCCATGAAGGAAATGCCAAATAAAGGATATGGACACTCAGTTGCCTTCAAAATAAATGGGAATTGATATCTAAATCCCTTCAAGCATCTTTGAAAACCTCAGCCTAAAAACATAGTCCTGTGTTTAGTAGATCATGCTGGCTCAGTGGGGCATCCAGCACATATTTCTGTCCTTAATTCAGTTTTCATTTTAACTTTGCAGTTTACCTTTAAGTAATCAATCTTGTAAATATTAATCGGGCTTCTCAGATGTCTGCTATCATAAAAGGCTCCAGACTCTGCCAAGAATGAGATTACAGTGAAGATTGGTATTTATCATTATCTGCCTCTCTCTTTACAAATAATTTTAAAAACAGCAAGACTCATAAAGGCCCTGCATACTGTACATCTGTTAATAATATACACACACATCAATGGGAATAAAAGCAAGTCCTATGTTAAAAACTACACAAGGAATGCAGCTACCAGAAGAGTCATTTTTCACTCTCTTATCTGCTTAGTGGGAAATTGGTCTCCACATTATTATAATTTGAAAAGACTTTGAGTCCTTTATTTTGAACTCATACATAAAGGGCTGAAATGCCTCCTGCCAGTCTTAGGGTTACAGCCTGGTTTGGATAAAGTTTTGCAAAACCATGTATCGCTATTAAAAACACAAGAAATGGGCAACAGGCAGTAATGTTTCCCATATGTTGTGCATTTAACAGTAATTGCAGCTTGATCTGCACTACAAATTATAGGGCTGATCCTGCCAGCTGCCAAGGGCCCTCAACTTTCATTGACTTGAACAGGGGGTTGAGGGTGCTTGGCACCTCACACCATCAAGCCCTGTAACAAAGCTGATGACGTACTCTTGTAAATGTCTGATCCTGCTCCCACGGACACCAGTGAGGCAGGATCAAACCCAAAGTCAGCCCTTTGTCTTCGCTGGGAGTTGGATCCGGCCCTAAATGACTTTAAGATAACCTTTGTTTTTTATGCAGGCATATAAAGTTACCGGGTGAATATTGCGTATAATAGCAATTGTAGTGGTGTAGCAGAGTAAACAACACCTCGATTCCATATGCCGGACCCAAGTTTAGCTTGTGTAGGATTGTTTGCACTCATTAGGTCTGTTACGTATTCACTGTGCTTTATCTTGATTGAATAAAGCATTAATGAGATAATCAAAATGAATGCCTCTCTTTGGCTGTCCCATAAGCATGTCTGGAATTACACAACTAGTTTGAAATGACTGCTGGAAAATGAGACTGGTGTAAAACTGTAAACATGGTGCCATCTGGCTTATATGTAGTTTCATGATCAATCAACATCAAATTAGAACCAGAAATTATTATTAAAGTTGAAGTTAAGTGCAGATACCAAATGTGAATGCATACTGTACTTACAAATTTTAGGTGAGGTTTTGCAATGAAAAGCCAAAAGCTACATTTGGTTGTTTTTCAAAAGATCCTTTGATTAGAACTTACAAATTTTGGAGAGGGGAGAAATCAAACTTGTGTCATAAAAGAACGTCAGGAAACTACTTCTGTGCATGGCCACATGATTAAGCACAGGCCACAAAGGTGCAAGAGCACAATTCTGTGTGTGCCACAGAATAGTCATTTAGCCCTTGGCAAGTAACTTAAACTCTCTCTGCCTCAATTTCCCCCATCTATAAAATGGGGTGAGTAGCCCTAACCAATTCCTAGAGGTGTTTGGGAGAATTCTTGGGATTCTTTAATATCTGGAAAGCACTTTTGTTATGTTCATGGCGTACACACAGAGAAGTTAGATAAAAACATAAAATACTCCTGTTGAAAGGTTGCAACATATCACTACTTTATTTCATAGAATTTAGAATACTAACCCACAAGAATCCCAAAACAGAGAAGCTCAACAAGCTCCTCCCTAAAACAGAGATACAGCTCAGCCCATCCTTTCTGTAAGCTGGCTCTTTGCAGACCGATTGCTGCTAACCCCGACTGCACACTTCCCAACAGAGCCCCTTGGCCCTGAAGTAGGACCCTGGAAATTTAAAGTGATAGTTCACAATTTTAAGCAGGTTTTCATCACACAAATTTGAGATGGTCAGATGGAAGGCTCTCCATAAATGCAGAATATGACAGCTGTTGTCATCATTATCGAGCATTCCACATTCTACAAGAGCTATGTCGGATACTTGTAACCTGAATGGGCCAAGTTGTATCCTCCTGCAGGAAAACCCTTTGGATGGATGTAGGTGGAAGGAAAACAGCATATATTTCCCCCCCAATTATTCTGTTGCTGGGTTGGGGTTTGCCCTCAGAACCAGCACACTGTATTTTATTTATATTATGTTTCAGTCTGCCAAAAATCACATGACAGATTTTCCAGGAAATCTTCATTTTCTTAGATCCACCAGATCTCTGAACACCCTTCCCCACAACGCCCCTCCCCCTCGCATATTAATTCCACTCTCTTTTTGACATCTCCATTATATGCTTTGTTCAATTCCTCATTTTAAAGAAACGGTGTTACACCCCATTTGCAACACAGTGCGGAGCCTGTGAGTAGCCCACTGAATTCCATTGCAGTAGTTCTGGGTGTGCAAAGAATGCTGGACTGGGATGGAAGTATCCAAAAAATATATATATTATAAAAACTACTTACAGAATTTAGGGGCCCAAACTTAGACACTCCCATTTTATCCAGCACAATGGGAGTTATGCACATAAGATATTCTACACAGCCAAGAAAAACCCGCAGTTGGCCCATGCCAACTGACTCAGGCTTGTGGGGCTCTGGCATTGCTGTGTAGACTTCCTTGCTAGGGCAGAAGCTTGAGCTCTGGGACCCTCCCACCTCGCAGGGTCCTAAAGCCTGGGCTCCAGCCCGAGCCTGAAAATCTGCACAGCAATGCAACAGCCCCACAGCCTGAGACCTGCAAGCCTGAGTTGGCTAGCAAGGGCCAGCAGCGGGTGTCTAGTTGCTGTTTAGGCATACCCATAGAGGGTTTTCAGCATCAGGCTCATGGTGAAAACAGTTAAACCTAAAGTCATGACACAAACCTGCAAAAACAAGGGAATTCACAAATAAAGCAGAAATATACTATCTGTAGACTTCTCCTTCCAGATGATGTCATGGTATCCTCTTGCACTGAGGATACCTCACCAGGGGAGGGAATCCCAGTTATTAGGAAGAGACTGGTAATAGTCATGGGGGATTCAATTATTAGAAATATCAATAGCTGGGCCTGTGATGGCTGGGAGAACTGCAGGGTGAATTGCCTGCTGGGTGTGAAGGTTGCTCATCTCTCAAGATATCTAGACAGACTTATCCACAGTGCTGGGGAGGAGCCAGTGGCAGTGGTATATGTAAATACCAATGACAGAGAAAGATAGGAGAGGTCCTGAGTCCAAATTTAGGTTGCTAGGTAAAAAGTTAAAGCCCAGGATCTTCAAGGTAGCATTCTTCCAGTTCCATCTGCAGGCCAGTTAGACAGGCAGAGCTGCAGGGTCTTAAAGTGTGAATGAGGCGATAATGTAGGGAGGAGGGCTAAGGTTTATTAGGAACTGGGGAACCTTTAGGGAAAGGAGGAGCTTTGACAGGAAGGACGGGCTCCACCTAAAGCAGAATGGTAGCACATTGTTTTCATGTAAAATTAAAAAGGCCACAGATGAGTTATTAAACTAAAGCCTGGGGGAAAGCTGACAGATGCACAAGAGTACATGGTTCAGATGTCCACATGGTTCACATGGTCCATCCCTTAGGGGAGGATCTATTAATGGAGATTCTCTATATCCTAGTAAAGAGGAAAGGATAGAAGTTGATAAAGCATAGGTAGAAACTAAAAAGAAACAAACAGTCAAACAAAATAAGAATCCTATTCAATGACATCATAAAAAGGCAGACAGCTAAAAAGTGACAAATTTTATAAGTGCTTGTATACAAATGCCAGAAGTCTAAACACTAAGATGGATGAACTTGTGTGCCTAGTATTAAATAAGGATATTGATATAATATATTACAACAGAAACTTGATGGCATGATAATAGCCAATGGAACATGGTAATACCATGGTACAAAATATATAGAAATCTGAGATAAAGTTTCTTGACACCATTAATGACTGCTTCTTGGAGCAACTAGTCCTGGAACCCAGAAAGGAAAAGACAATTCTTGATTTCATCCTAAGTGGAGCACAGGATCTGATCCAAGAGGTGAAGATAGCTGAATTGCTCAGTATTAGCGGCCATAATATGATTAAATGCAACATCCTTGTGGCGGGGGGAGAGATACCAAAGAAGCCTACCACAGTAGCATTTAACTTCAGAAACAGGAATGACCCAAAAATGAGGAAGCTAGCTGAACAGAAATTAAAAGGAACAGTCACAAGAATGAAATGCCTGCAAGCTACATGGAAACTGTTTAATAATACTGTAATAGAGGCTCAAAATAAATGTATACTCCAAATTTAAAAAAAAAAAAAAAGTGAGAGAACCAAAAAGTTGCCACCATGGTTAAACAACAAAGTAAAAGAAGCTGTGAGAGGCAAAGAGGTATCCTTTAAAAATTGGAATTCAAATCCTACTGAGGAAATTAGAAAGCAGCATAAACTCTGGCAAGTCAAGTGTAAAAGTGCAATTAGGCAGGCCAGAAAAGAATTTGAAGAGCAACTAGCAAGAGAGTCAAAAATCAGCATAATTTTTTTTTATTTTTTTTTAAGTACATCAGAAGCAGAAAGCCTGCCAAACAATCAGTGGGGCCACTGGACAATCAAGGTACTAAAGGAGCTCTCAAAAAGGAAGAGAAGGCCATTGCAGAGAAGCTAAATGAATTCTTTGCATCAGTCTTCACTGCAGAGGATGTAAGAGAGATTTCCACACCGGATTCATTCTTTTTAGGTGACAAACCTGAGGAACTGTTCCAGATTAACATGTCAATAAAGGAGGTTTTGGACCAAATTAATAAATTAAATAGTAGTAAGTCACCAAGACCAGATGATATTCACCGAAGAGTTCTGAAGGAACTCAAATATGAAATTGCAGAACTACTAACTGTGGTATGTAACCTATCACTTAAATCAGCCTCTGTATCAGATGACTGGAGGGTAATGTGACACCGATTTTTTTTTAAAAGGCTCCACAGGTGATCCTGGCAATTACAGGCCAGTGAGACTAACTTCAGTAGTAGGCAAATTGGTTGAAACAATAGTAAACAACAGAATTATCAAACTGTGACAGAGTGCAGGGTGCAAACAGTTGAGCCCGCACTCTGATCACTCAGATATTAGTTCGTTCCCCTTGAGGAAGCTGACACGGGTAATTAGCCAATCAGACTGGCTGGCGGAGCCAATTACGCCATCATCCCAGGGCTGATAAGAAGTGGCACAGGAAGGAAGTGCAAGTGGGGAGAGGCAGGAACAAGATTAGCTGAGCCTAGCCACACAGAGGCTCAGAGTCAGGACACCTATCTCTGTTCATCTCAGGCCCTGGTGAGAGGGCCAAAAGCTCGGATAACATTGTAAAGACACTGTTGCACATGTGAGGTTTGTGACTGCCCACAGATCAAAGACATCCTCCAGCATAACAATATCTAAATCCATGCTGTCATCCTACTGACTACAGTAAGGCTATTCATAGGCATAAAATATTTAGTTATTTATTATAACTATTTAGCATGAGTTAGGGTTTCAGAATCTGATTCTATGTTATTAGTAACACCTTAAATTGTTACAACTAGAAGAATTTTCATAATCTGATTTATTTTCACCATATATACTGTTTGTTTACTTTTTATATCTCATTCAGTTTGGGTAAAATGCTCAGTTTCACTTTTGTTCTTAGTCAGTTTCACTTTCTGGTTATCATGCACTAGCACCAGGTTGCAATATCTGGGGCGCAAGCTGTTCAGGGGAATGTTTAAATCTGGACCTAAAAGCTGGTTTTAAAAAAATATATATTTCTGTTAACAAATAACTTTAAAAAAGTCATTTCTCACAGTCATTCTCTCTGCTAAAATGAGAATTTTATGTGTTGTACTTGGTGTGCAAGCAGAGTACACAACACATTTTAGTATCACAATAGGCAGGAGATTGCACATGTTCTAAACACTGCAGCATCTTGATTTCCAGAGGTAGTATTAGAAAATATTTGCAGAATTAATGTAATTATGATCTGATCATAAAAATGTATCAAGTGTGTTGCTGGGAAGACAAAGATTACTATTTTCTTTAGTAATACTTTATACAACAGTGAAAATTTCTCTTTCGGGTCAGTGGTGGGAGAATAATTGAAGTGTCCCTAGCCTCTGTTTGCCAGAAGCTGGGAATGGACGACAAGCGATGAATCACTTGATGATTACTTGTTCTGTTCCTTCCCTCTGAAGCACCTGGCATTGGCCACTGTCGGAAGACAGGATACTGGGCTGGATGGACTATTGGTCTTATCTAGTATGGCCGTTCTTATGAGGTAAATGCATATTAGTTTTGATTATGCTGTAGTTATAGGAGTGGAACCAAATGCTCCTCTTAGGTATACCCCTATTATTACTCAGTTGAAGTCACTCTACAAGTGTAAGGGCTCTGTTCTGATCAAGTACCCGCTGAAATCAATGGGAATCTGTCCATTGAATTGAATATACATTGGATATGTCCCTAATGGAGAGGGGAGGGAAATGACCTAGTATCTAAAAAAGGAAAGATTCAACCAGAGTGAAGAAAAAGGAATACAAGATGAAAGAGCCAGTCTCTCCAACATTCCAGCATTTATGCATGGGGATAAAATGTATCTATTCCTTTAGCTAGTACGTAAGTTACACCTTTATTTAATTTTTCCATAAGCTCCTGTCTTGCATTGAAAGGAAGGAGAATGTTAGAAGCTTGTTGCTCTATTAGAGCCTGGTTACAGCTTGCATTTTCATTGGAATGTCACTAAGGTCAGCAGATGCCAGGATATAGACACTGTTTTGTCTGGGCCAAATCCAGCCCGGGGATAAGTGGGCCCATCACACTGACTTAAGTAGAACTGTGCTCTTTCACGCTGGGGCTGAGTAAAGTCTCCTGGGAAAAAAAACCCTGACTCAAGTTGAGATCAAGTAGCTCTTATCGCATACTGGAAAAAGCTCTTACAGAAAGACAAGACACAAGAATCCAGAATTAATGCTTTGGGGGCAGGGTAATTTCTTACACCCCCCTGCCCCCCCGTCTAGCACAGGTGTTAAAATGCTGAACTGCAAATAGGTCTTGGGGGACTTTAACTGAACATATTTCAAAGGCTTGCAATCGTGAATGGAAAACTCAAGGGGTGATGAAAAGGGCAAAAGGTCATTGGTGTAACCAAAAAGACTGTGACAGATTTGTTTTTCCATCAGAAGTTGACAGGTGAACTGTGTACATCACATTTGACAGCAACAAAGAGTTGACAGAATGTCAGGAATCTGCATCGTGCTTAACGTTAGCCATCTCTCACTCCATCACCACTTTAAGCACCAACATTTGTCTAGTGAGGCCTTTTCCAGTCAGATGTGTTTAAGAAAATAAATAAATAAGGAGTTAAACAAAGTAGCCAAGGGCACCCAGAGAAAATATTCAGAACATTATGAAATATGCATCGAATATGGGGAATGCTTTCTTAGCCGTGTTTGGACTATAAACAACCAAAAAAAAAAAATTCACACCTGCACTGGGAATCCTGCCTAAAAAAGTCCAGCCAAGTATTTGAAACAAATACATTTTCATACTTTTCTAACCCAAGGCATTTTAACATATATTGCCAAGACCGAAAGTCAAAACACCAGGCAAAGGGCAAACACAAAGCAGTCATAAACCAAATCCGGCTTGCCTTCCATATGTGAACATTGGGCCAAATTCAGTGGTTCTTACCCGAGCATGTCTAGAAACGTTTGTGTAAATGAGGTAAAAACAGGCTAGTATGAAGCACTATAAAATAAGAACTTTGATTTGATTGATATGATTTCTATAAGGCATGAAATTTGCTCCTTTGTAGGGGATGCATAGAACTTGTGCTGGCCACTTCAATCCCACTTAAACTCTCAAATTAGGTCTTTAGTGGGATTTAAACCTTGAACTGGCCTCTCTACTCAGTGGTGAGTTTTTCCCAAGGTGAGTGAGATTTGGCCCATCAACATATCTGATTTACTGAACGAAGAGGGAACAATAGCAAACTCCACCTGGCTGTCATCCTCGATATACTTTGCTTTATTGTATGTGGCTTAAAAGATATTCTTCTGGAAAGTTTCTCCAAGAGGAAATGAAACAGCATTTTGATTTCCCTTAGTGAACCATCTCTGAGTTAAATAGCAGTACTATTCCCTCAGGCATCTTCATAAAAGATAAAAACAGGCAGAAATAGAACAGACATGCAAGTTTGGTCGTCTAAGGAAAATCATTGTTCACTTTCTGCAGTGAAGTTTGACAGTAGCCTCGTAACTAGGTGTACCAAAATATTGACTGGATTTCCAACCTTGCAAAGTCTGCTTACTGCATAGAGACAGTTTGTATCAACAAACAAATCAGCCCCTTGCTGCTGTTCTATGTTTAGTCACATGCATCTTTCTGAAAAGAAATAGAAAGGTAATTACTTAGATATTTATAGAACAATTTAAAACATGATGCACAGCAAAACAACCCATTTGTCCTCTGCAGTTATTCGCAAATGATTGGATTGTGTTTTTAAATTCCTGCTCTCATGAATGCATGGCTGGATTTGTAACTGTTGGATCTGCCAAGTGGTAGCCAGACACCAGAGCAGACATAGGCAATTAGCTGGGTCTCTCATCTCATGGTTGGACTTTCTGTGTGGTCCTGTTCTCCACAGCTGCTGATATTTGAACCAGGACCCATGTGGTGCACAGGAAACAGCTCTAGGTGGTTGGTCAAAATGGAGCTGACCAAGCCACTAGGAACTGGGCTAAGCTGAAAGTTGCTCTTTATAGTTGCTATATTTTCTTCCCCTTTTGGGAAATGCATGTGGGAGCCAATCTTGGCCTCACTGACAGCTCTTAAGCTTGCCAATTGGTGGTCAGACATGAGTAGACTCAGCCAATTAGCAGTGTTCCTCTCCAGGAACTATGTGTAGGTCTCCTGCTGAGACTTGAACAGAGATCCTTGTGGTACATATGCCATCAAGTTCTGGCAGGTAAAAACCAAAAGGAAAGCAACTTTTGGCTAAACCAAAGAGCTGAGCTATGCTAAGCTCATCTTAAATATGCAAAGCATCGTGTCCAGTTAACAGGAAGTTGTTGAGTTTTTTAAAGGTTTGTGGTCAACAGCTTTGCAGGTGGCCCTGCATTCTTTCTAGCAAAACTGCCAGATTTCATACCAGAATTGGCATCACAGAATTGGCTGCATGTGTGTGTGGAAACACACTAGTAAGAGGTGTGCCTGGCCAGATTCCTTTAGAGTTTCTAGTTATTGATTCATGGAGTTTAAGGCCAGAAGGGATTTCTGAGATTGTCTAGTCTGACTCCCTGCATAAGACAGGGGAATTGGACATCCCTGAATTAATTCACTTGTCAAGTCCAGTAGCTGTGGCTGAATTAGAACATATTTTTAATGTATCAAGGAGTCAGAAAGGTTCTTGGATAGTTTCTCAGAACACTTAGGTACTTTAAAAATGTTACCACAGGTGATTTAGGAGCTTAAACCCCATTTTCTTTGTGATTTAAGGAATTAGGAGTTTAAGTCCAGTTGATTTTCTATAAGATTTAGGCTTCTCACTACTGAAAATGGGACTTAGAAACCTAAGTCACTCAGACACTTCTGAAAATTTTGCCCTTGCTATAAAACCCTCCCATTTCTTGGGGACTCCTGATGGCCAGCCGCCTCTTGATTTTCTAAGATGGTTCCAAAACATCCATTTGAAATGTGTAGTGGCGGTCAGTTGGTTCCAGGCCCGAGATGCCAATTTAAAAGCCAAATATGAAATCTGGTAGTTTTAATGCAGAGATTATAGGAACAACTGCAGAGTAGTGGTAAAAAAAATGTAAATGTTGAAACCGTAACATGTCTTCTAGTTAAACAAGGGGCAGATCTGCAGCTGGTGTAAATGGTCAGATTGTGATCACGCTTAGTGACAATTTATGCATACCGAGACCATGTCTATGCTACAAAATTACGTCAACCTAACTCATGTCGGCCTACAGTCACTGCAGTTATTAAATCATTTGTATCTGTGCACACTTTGCTCCTTGGGATGGGGGTGCACGTCCTCACCAGGAGCACTTGTATCGATTGTATTGTCAGCATGGGGCATTAAGGGACAGCTCCTGAAAGCCGATAGCTGTCGATGTAAGCAACGCAGTGTCTGCACTGACAATGTGTTGACCTAATTACGTTGACTGTGACTCTATGCTGCCTGGGGAATGGTGTTGCTAAATTGGCATCGGGAGGCCCTTACATCAGCGGGAGTCAAATTTAAGGGAAGACACTTGCACAACTAGGTCGACGCAAGGCAGCTTCTGTCGACCTAACCGTATAGTATAAACCAGGCCTGAGGCTCTACCCTAACAATGGTACTTGACAACTTTGATTTGAGTGAATGTAAATGTCTCCTGGAAAATCTAGAAAAAGGCAGGAATACCAAGTCTATAGTAGACTGATCCCATCTGTGGATTTCTCATTTTCTCCTGGTGACGGTTGAGACCCTTTACTTGAACTAGCCAATTCCACTAGCGTCAAGGTCAACAAAAACTCTTTTCTTTAAAACATTAGACACCCCTGCCTGTTAAAAATAAAGGCATGCAGAGACAAGTTTGGTTAGGTGCATTTGACACAATCCACAGGAGTACCTAGGAGTCATCACTACCTGCCCTTGTTGGAGCCCGCTATGGATCAGCGCCCCAAAACCACCAGTCTCGGGCAATGCAAGCACTGCCTTCAGGCCTCACTCTCTCTATACAGGCAGTGATAAGCACACACCAGTGCTCGGCATGTTCCCTGCAGTGTCCAGCCCCTCATCCACTGAACACTCTCAGGATTATCAGGCTAGCAGTTCCCAAAGGACAAGTACACACCAGCTTTTAAGATTGAGCTCAGACTCACCACTATGCTGAACACCACCTTGCTTAGATATATTTATAGTGAAAACAATAAAAAGTGTATGATCAAAGAACAGAGTTTCCAGTGACAGTGAGTAAGAATATTAGAAACAAATTGTTACATATAAAACAAAATCATAACACACTTTCAAGACTTAACTAACTAACTTTCAAACTTAACTAAGGGTACGTCTTCACTACTCACCAGATCGGTGGGTAGTGATCGATCTATCGGGGATCCATTTATCACGTCTTGTCTAGACATGATAAATCGATCCCCGAGTCGACACCTGTACTCCACCTTGGCAGGAGGAGTAAGCAGAGTCGACGGGGGAACCGCCACGGTAGACTAGCCGCCGTGAGGACGGCCAGGTAAGTCGAACTAAGATACTTCAACTTCAGCTACGCGAATAGCGAAGCTGAAGTTGTGTATCTTAGTTCGAACACTCCCCCGCAATGTAGCCCAGGCCTAACAAGTTATCCTCTTGTCTAAATAAGTTTCTCTCACCCAAAAAGTTATCTTTAGTGTTTTCAACAAAGCCTGGTTGAGACCCCATTTGCATGAAGCAAATTTGCTGTCCATTTACTTCCTAGGTGAGGGAAGATAGGGTGTCTTCTTTGTCCTCTTGATATAGCAGAACAAATCATTGATGTGCACCTCAAGAGAGGGTTCTCTTCCCTCATACCACCCCCTGCTGTTAATGTCTTCCCAGTACTTTTCTCTCTCTGCAGTTTTTCACACTCCTTCAGTGGCATTCGGTTCAGAACAGTGCAAGGAGACACATTGTGCACCAGACCAGACTTAATTTACATGTGAACAGCTATGTCTTGTCTGAAAGAAAATGTGTTTTTCACCTTTGTTGGTGATCAGGCCCTAGATGCAGGCTTTAAGAATGCAATTTTCAATGTCCATACATAATTCCTTACCCAACATCCATACACGTGTTTCATAATGATATCGATAACCAATGTGACACTGCCTTTTATTTGAGACCTCACTAGACATTCATGGGGACAAGAGTGTATGAGCCAGGCCTAAGAGATCCCTGTAATCCCTCTGCACCCTCTTGCCAGTTGGCATTAAGAGGCTCCTGGGTCACAGCATTAAATATATAATATCCATAGATAAATGGTGACAATTCACAGATCCCCTTGAGCATGGGATGCAGTTCCAGGAGGAGGACTGCTAAGCAGAGATGGGGTCCACCTATCGAAGAAGGGGAAGAGCATATTGTGACAGGGTCGGGCCAGATGACTACAGGAGAGTGATAGAAGGCAGATATATTAGCCCCAGGTTAAGTAGGTCCCTTTTCCCTGGGTAAGGTAACAGGGAAGGTTCCAGAACAATCAGGAACTTTCTGGAAACAATTAAGGCAGACAGGCTGATTAGAACGCCTGAAGACAATCAAGAAGCTTCTAGAATCAAGGCTAATCAGGGCACCTGGGTTTTAAAAAAGGAGCTCACTTCAGTTTGTGGTGTGCATGCGAGGTGCTGGGAGCAAGAGGTGCAAGAAGCTGAGAGTGAGAAGGTGTACTACTGGAAGACTAAGTACAAGCATTACCAGACATCAGGAGGAAGGTCCTGTGGTGAGAATAAAGAAGGTGTTGGGAGGAGACCATGGGGAAGTAGCCCAGGGAGTTGTAGCTGTCACGCAACTGTTACAGGAGCCTCTCTAGACAGCTGCAATCCACAGGGCCCTGGGCTGGAGCCCGGAGTAGAGGGCGGGCCCAGGTTACCCCCATCCCTCCATCCCCCCAACTCCCTACTTGATACCGGAGGAGTTGACCTGGACTGTGGGTTCCACCAGATGGGAAGGTCTCTGGCCTGTTCCCTGATCCACTAGGTGGATCAGCAGAGACTGCGGGGATTGTTCTTCTTCCTTTTTCCCATGCTGGCCAGTGATGAGGCTAACTGAGTGAACGGCAGATCTGAGCCATGAAAGTGGCCAAACTGAGGGATGCTGTGAACCTCTGAGGCGAGAAAATCCACCAGTAAGCGCAGGACCCACCAAGGCAGAGGAGGAACTTTGTCACAATATTTGGATACAGACTGGTTAACCTAGTGAGGAGGGCTTTAAACTAGGTTCGAAGGGGGCAGGTGACCAAAGCCCACAGGTAAGTCAAGAACATGGAGACCTGGGAGAAGCTTTGGAATTTGGGGGGAGCATGGGCTGTTATAGCAGGGATAAAAGAGAGACAAGACAGAACTGGAGGGGAGGGGAGAACCAAATCAGTATCTTAGATGTCTGTATACTAATGCAAGAAGCAGGAAGAACTCGCAATACTAGTAAACAAACACCACTATGACATAGTTGGCATCATAAAGGCCTGGTAGGATAATACGCATGACTGAAATATTGGTGTAGAAGGGTACAGCTTGCTCAGGAAGGACCAGCAAGGAAAAAAGGGAGGAGGTGTTGCCTTGTATATTAAAAATGTATAAACTTGGACTGAGGTTGAGACGGAAATAGGAGACAGACTTATTGAAAGTCTCCGGGTAAGGATAAAAGGGGTAAAAAACAAGGATGATGTCATGCTATGGGTCTACTACAGACCACCTAAGCAGGAAGAAGAGGTGGATGAGGCTTTTTTTAAACCAGCTACCAAATCATCCAAAGCACGGGACTTGGTGGTAATGGGGGACTTCAACAGACATCTGGTGGGAAAACACAGCAGGGCACAGATTATCCAGTAAGTTCTTGGAATGGATTGGAAATAATTTTTTATTTCAGAAGGTGGAGACAGCTACCAGGGGAGAGGCTGTTCTAGATTTGATTTTGACAAATAGGGAGGAGCTGATTGAGAATTTGAAAGTGGAAGCAGCTTGGGTGAAAGTGATCATGGAATGAGAGAGTTTGTGATTCTAAGGAATGGTAGGAGGGAGAACAGCAAAATAAAGACAATGGATTTCAAGAAGGCAGACTTTAGCAAACTCAGGAAGTTGGTAGGTAAGATCCCATTGGAAGCAAGTCTAAGGGGGAAAACAACTGAAAACAGTTGGCAGTTCTTCGAACAGACATTATTCAGGGCTCAACAGCAAACTATCCCACTGCATAGGAAAGATGGAAGTATGGCAAGAGACCACCCTGGCTTAACCAGGAGATTTTCAATGATCTAAAAATCAAAAAAGAGTCCTACAAAAAGTGGAAACTAGGTCAAATTACAAAGGATGAATATAAACAAATAACAAAAGTATGTAGGGACAAAATTAGAAAGGCCAACGCACAGAACGAGATCAAACTAGCTAGACACATAGAGGGTAACAAGAAAACATTCTACAAATATATTAGAAGCAAGAGGAAGACCAAGGACAAGGTAGGCCCGTTACTCAATGTGGGGTGGGGGAATAACAGAAAATGTGGAAATGGCAGAGGTGCTTAATGACTTCTTTGTTTCAGTTTTCACCAAGAAGGTTGGTGGTGATTGGACATCTAATGTAGTGAATGCCAGTGAAAATGGGGTAGAATCAGAGGAGGCTAAAGTAGGGAAAAAACAACTTAAAAACTACAGTACTTGGACAAATTAGATGTCTTCAGGTCACCAGGGCCTGATGTAATACATCCTAGAATACTCAAGGAGCTGACTGAGGAGACATCTGAGCCATTAGCGATTATCTTTGAGAAATCATGGAATATGGGAGAGATTCCAGAAGACTGGAAAAGAGCTAAATAAGGACAACCCAGGGAATTACAGACCAGTCAGCTTAACTTCTGTACCCGGAAAGATAATGGAGCAAATAATTAAGCAATTTGCAAACATCTAGAAGATAATAAGGTGATAAGTAACAGTCAGCATGGATTTGTCAAAAACAAATCATGTCAGACCAATGTGATAGCTTTCTTCAACAGGGTAACAAGCCTTACTGATGGGGAGAAGTGGTAGATGTGCTATATCTTGACTTTAGTAAAGCTTTTGATACGGTCTTGCATGACCTTTTCATAAACAAACTAGGGAAATGCAACCGAGATGGAGCTACTGTAAGGTGGGTGTAAAACTGGTTGGAAAACTGTTCCCAGAGAGCAGTTATCAGTGGTTCACAATCATGCTGGAAAGACATAATGAGTGGGGTCCTGCGGGGATCAGTTCTGGATCTGGTTCTGTTTAATATCTTCATCAATGATTTAGATAATGGCGAAGAGTACATTTATAAAGTCAGCAGAAGATACCAAGCTGTAAGTGCTTTGGAGGATAGGATTAACATCCAAAATGATCTGGACAAACTGGAGAAATGGTCTGAAGTAAATAGGATGAAATTCAATAAGGACAGATGCAAAGTACTCCATTTAGGAAGGAACAACCATACAAAATGGGAAATGACTGCCTAGGAAGGAGTACTGTGTAAAGGGATATGGGGGTCATAGTGGACCACAAGCTATATATGAGTCAACCGTGTAACGCTGTTGCAAAAAAAAAGCAAACATCATTCTGGAATGTATTAGCAGGAGTGTTGTAAGCAAGACATGAGAAGTAATTCTTCCGCTCTACTACACGGTGATTAGGCCTCAACTGGAGTATTGTGTCCAGTTCTGGGTGCCACATTTCAGGAAGGATGTGGACAAATTGGAGAGAGTCCAGAGAAGGGCAACAAAAATGATGAAAGGTGTAGAAAACATGACTTTTGAGGGAAGATTGGGGAAAAAAATGGGTTTGTTTAGTCTGGAAAAGAGAAGAGTGAGAGGAGACATGATCACAATTTTCAAGTATGTAAAAGGTTGTTACAAGGAGGAGGAAGAAAAATTGTTTTTCTTAACCTCTAAGGACAAGACAAGAAGCAATGGGCTTAAATTGCAGTAAGGGAGGTTTAGGTTGGACAAGAGGAAAAACTTCCTAACTGTCATGGTAGTTAAGCACTGGAATAAATTGCCTAGGGAGGTTGTGGAATCTCCATCATTGGAGATTTTTAAGAGCAGGTTAGACAAACACCTGTCAGGAATGGTTTAGATAATTAGTCCTGCCATGAGTGCAGAGGACTGGGCTAGATGACCTCTTGAGGTCCCTTCCAGTTCTAGGATTCTCAGGGATGTACTTAACATTACAAATTGTATGTTGTTGGGTTTTTTCTTGGTAATAATTCTCACATCAATTCTTTCAAAGGATAGATTTGGTTCCTAAACTAGAACCAAACTTTTCCAGGGGAGATAATGATTTAAGCTTACCCACAGCCAGTGAGTTTCATCCAACTGATTCAATCTTTCCTATGCTGGCATCTCTGTCAGCTGGCATGCCACACTCCACACTGTTGGTGGCAACTCAAGTAACTGGAGGGATGGTGCTGTCGGGGCCAACACACGTATAGGATTTACACCTATACCATTAACCGTGCCACAAATGCACCCATGGAGATTCCGCTAAAACAGTGGTTCCCAAACTTCTTCCGTCGCTTGTTCAGGGAAAGCCGCTGGTGCGCCAGGCCCGTTTGTTTACCTGCCGCGTCGGCAGGTTCGGCCGATCGCGGCTCCAGACCAATGGGCACTGCGGGAAGCGGTGGCCAGTATGTCCCTCGGCCCGTGCCGCTTCCAGCAGCTCCCATCGGCCTGGAGCAGCGAACCGCGGCCACTAGGAGCGGCGACCAGCCGAACCTGTGGAAGCAGCAGGTAAACAAACTGGCCCAGCCCGCCAGGGGCTTTCCCTGCACAAGCGGCGGAACAAGTTTGGGAACGACTGCGCTAAAAGTTACATCTGCTCTCTCTCTCAGTCTACCAAGGGGCTGAAATGTGATGATCTGTTTGCAACAGCTGCACTGCCATGGGAGACTCAACAATCTGCTAGCACTAGGCTCCTGAGGAAACAAACAAACAGCCAACCACTGGGGAAACAACTGAGGATACTTGCTGCTGACAAACACTTCCTGCGTGTTCAGACAATGCTCTTCTCCCATCCAAAGTGACAGAGAAATGCTACCCCAGTACAGAGGAGCAGACAGGAGGAGACTAACGCACTAAACCTCACTAGCCCCTCAATGAATGCCATGTTTCACGCTCGAGAGAAGTCAGGCTGGTTCAGCTAAATAAGAGCCCCACTGAACACGTGTATCATAGGTCAGATATTTTGTACTTTTTTGTTATCCTTTCCAGAGGTGCTGCTACCAAAGCCATGCCTGTAGGGAATGAGCAATGAAACATGTTAGATCATCTCCAGAAACACACACGCCTTCCAAGAGTGGTATTTCAAGAACGGTTTTTATAAACAGTCCTTTTTTAAAAGAGCTCTGTCTCCGTCTTTCCCAGATTAAACTGTGCTGTCTGTCTCCAGACTACAGGGTAAATCAAACCAGCCACACAGTGTTTGCAAAAAACATAAACAGGTGTTTGCAACATAGTCTGAGTTTACGAGCATCCTCTTCAAGCCACATCAATTCACAAGGTTTGTGGCCACCCCTCTGGGCCCTAAACCAAAGCCCACTGAAGTTGATGGGACTCCTTTTAATGGGTTTTGGATCAGGCCCATAAATAGCTACAGGAGGGACTAGTCATAGTACACATGATTTTTAAGAAAGGTAGTGTGGACTAATGGATAAAGCAATATATTGAGGGTCAGGAAACGTGGGTTCTGTTCTATCTCCAGTTCTGTGACCTGGGACAAACCATTTCTCTGTGCTGTAAGCTCTTCAGGGCATTGACTGTCTCTTACTTTGGTCTTGTCTTCACAGCCCCCAGTGGGGACTACAGGGTGTGAACTGCAAGGCACACGAGAGTGCGGCATTGTAATTGCCCCATGCAGATCCTCCTAGTGCTACCTAGAACGTACCTCGGTTGCATTAACATAGTCCTGTTGGAGACTCTGTTAATGCAAACTCAGCCCCTTTTAATGGGTGCTAGTGTAAGGCATATACAAAAGGGAGGGCACAGTGGTTGAAATTTTTGGACCACCTCCCACCATGTTCCACAGAGGTGGTAATTGCTGGCAGGGGTGCACGTTTTGTTTGGAGCTCTGTTTTTGCCCAGACCCCTGCAGTGCTGTGTGTGCGTACTGACTGAGATGATAAAGAATCTTGTATTTTAAAGGGACACAATCATGTTACGCGAGCAGGGTCCACACAGGGCAGCTACAGGGCAACATTTCAGTGCACACGGCAACTCACTCCCTAGCAGTCCGCACTGCGGGTCCGTGTAGGCAAGCCCTGTGTGTGTTACAACACCTCGCACAATGGGGACCCCCAATCTCAGTTGGAGCTACTGTCATACACATTATAAATAACGGCTATGCTTGTGCGGAAAAACAATGAACCAAAAGAATCCCAGTCACTAGCATGACCCCACATCTGTGTTAGTGGTAGGTAATATTTTATAGGGCAGCAGTAATCACCATAGGAAAGATCGTAAAGGTACATAAGACTGCTCACTTAATGGTATGTTCCTCTCTCCCTGTTAACTCTTAAACGGGACACTGCTAAAACTGTAAGTAGGCCCAAAATTAGGGGTTTGATTCTTTTTAACCAAAAACACTTAATAGGAGTAGAAACATTCTCAGGACTTAAACACAAATTCAATTTAAATGTTATTGAAAAACCAGGCAGCCGCATTGTTAGTCCATAACGTAAAAGTTCACAGCGTACAGAGAGTTAATTCACTGCCCCAAATCTCTCTCAGGGTAGTAGTGAATAAAACTGGGCGTGGACAGCTGTTAATCGGTTTAGAGAAGTCAGGACAATGATCTCAGTCAACAGTCCAGGGGATCCACGTTCAGATGTCAAAATCCACCATTTCAGTAACTTGTATCCATGTTGACAGTGTTAGCAGAAGGCCCTACAGTGCGGACGACTAGGGTGTGAGTCGCAGCATGCATTAAAGTGTTGCTCTGTAGCTGGGTGGACCCTGTTCTATCCCCAGTTCTGTGACCTGGGACAAACCATTTCTCTGTGCTGTAAGCTCTTCAGGACGTAACATGATTGTATCCCTCGAAAACACAAGATTCTTCATCATCTCTGTTACTACACATGGATTGAATGGGCATAGGGAATAAATCGACCTCTCTCCTCAAAGGTGGTCCCACGGGGCCAGAGATGAAGCACACCACCAGGACAATGGTGGGGAAGCTTACCATGCTGTACCTTTCTTTTGATAATAAAGATGCCAGACTGAAGTCTTCAGGTTAACAACAAATTCACACCCAGTGATGCCCAGTCAAGCCCTAAACTCACACCAAAGCAAACAAAGTTTTATTTTTAAGCCTCAATTTGAGACATAAGCTATTTCCGCTGGTAAGAAATGACTTCTAGTCTGACGAAGCCCTTTTGCGGGGAGGTCTGCCTTGGCCAAAGAGAAGACAAATGTTCACCACACACAAAGCAAGACAAAGTCACAAAACGTTGTCCAACAGCTTTTTATCATACAACGGCACTTTCAAATTGTCAGGAGATGAAAGAAAGCGCAATTAAATATTATTTGACTTGAATATTATGTCACCAGAAGTAAACATCATCTGCTGTCCTGATGGCTCCCTTTGGCTTGGGAAACAATCGATGCTGCCAAAGCACCCAAGAAGTTTTTAAATCAGGCTACTGCCAAAATGCTTGGAATGGAGTTTTTACTGCTTCACATTCCATCAAACCCTTCAGAAAGCTAACCCTTTGAAGAACGTCAAGTTCCCAACTGTGGACGTGCCTCAGAGAACTTCTGAACAGCCTCAGCTCCCATTCATGTCGCCTGGAGAAGCTGAGGGTGCTTGCTCCTAGACTGCAGAGGACTCAAGAGATTCCCGGTTCTGCCAATCACTTTTGTCCATGTCTCAGTTCCCCATCTGTAAAGCAGAGAGTTTACTCTGTTCTGCCCTCTTTTCAGAAGCATTCAATCTAATAGCTGAGGCTACAGTCTAGTCCAGCGGTTCTCAGCTGGGGATCCGGGGCCCCCTGGGGGGCTGTGAGCAAGTTTCAAGGGCTCCGCCAAGCAGGACCAGCGTTAGAGTCGCTGGGGCCCAGGGCAGAAAGCAGAAGCGCCACTGTGCAGGGCTGAAGCCTGGGATCCTGAACCCTACCACCTGGAGCTGAAGCTGAAGCCTGAGCAATGTAGCTTTGCGGGGCTCCCTGTGACATGGGGCCCCAGGCAATAGCCCTGCTTTCTATTCTCCAATGCCGGCCCTGGCTTTTATATGCAGAAAAAGAGTTTTGGGGGCACTGGTGGGACATGGAGTTTTTAATAGCATGTTGTGGTGGGCCTCAGAAGGAAAAAGGTTGTGAACCCCTGGTCTAGTCGAGCATTGGCCTAACTCTGCTCCTATTAAAGTCAATGATGAAACTCCTTTTGTCTCAATGGGAGCAGTTAGGCCAGGGCGGAGTACATTTGTATGTTCCCCCTTCCAATCACAAAGGGAATTATTCAAGTGACTTTCAGGGAAATATTCTCACAACATTATGGAAAGAATGCAGCCCAGAAAGACAAAATCCAGGGCTTTCATTTTCTTGCTGTGCTTTGTGAAAAACAGGATCTGCAAAGTTACCATACCCTGATATCTATCTATGCATCTAAAGGTTGCCAGAGTTAACAGGAAGAAAGTGGCTGGAGACTATAAATTGTATTTTGTCCTCGACTTGTGTACAAAATTCCCATTAGCATCAACGGGAGTTCTTATGCATAGATGAAGGTATGTGCAGTAAATAGCCCTGAGGAAAGATAAACGAAGAAAGTGAGAGAACCTAATGCTACAGCAGGAATTTTGACGTGGATGGCTATCTGGGGTACTTATTTGGCCCTCAATAGCTGGGCTTCTCAGTTTTTTTAAATGTATTTAGCCTCACAACAAAGAGTATTACCCCCATTTTACAGCTGGGCAACGAAGACAGAACAAATAAGTGACATGCCCCAGGTCATACGGGAAGTCTGTGGCAGAGTAGAGATTTGAACCCAAAACCTAGGTTAGCACCCTAGCAACTGAACCATCCTTCCAGTCATGTTATGGCAGTTCGATTATTGCCAGATAAACTTGCTGACTTCACCATTAACTTCTTCCCTATTTGTTTGTCTCATCCATCTATTGCATCCTGCCTTTACCCAGACTGGGCATTCTTTGGGGCAGGGATGGTCTTTTAACTGTGCATCTAGCACAATGGGTCCCTGATCCATAAGAAAAGGAGTACTTGTGGCACCTTAGAGACTAACCAATTTATTTGAGCATGAGCTTTTGTGAGCTACAGCTCACTTCATCGGATGTGCCACAAGTACTCCTTTTCTTTTTGCGAATACAGACTAACACGGCTGCTACTCTGAAACCTGTCAGTATAAAAGAAGAAAGCAATTCCACAATCCAAATGGAAAAAAGATAACCTCCTGAAAAAGCAGGAAAAGTTTATATTGTCCAAGTTAAACCAAGCTGACATTTATTATATCACAGTGCGGTCTATTACTTAATGTTGCCCGACACTTCCCATTATGAGATCCTGCTTTCAGTTGCTTCAAAGTTTGCCAACCTTTAACCATTTGGACTGTCTCAGGCTGAAATTTCTGAGAAAGTTTGAATTGTTTCCTAGTATAACATTAGGGGAAGATAAATTATTTTGTCCAGGTTTAAAAAAATAATCTCACCGCCATTTTACTGATCTTTAGCATTTCCACGCTTTGGAGAAGAGACTTGGAGTTTGGTAGGGAAGGTGGGGAAAAGGACATGCTTTTTGCCATTCCTGTGGGGAAAAAAAAACAACCCTAATATGGCCAACTATAGGCCTCAAAAAAAATCCTGTTTCTCACTTGCTCAGTAGAGGCTTGTTTGGCAGCTAAATTCCCCAAAGAGTCCATCTGCACTGAGCATACTTCATCTCCTCACAGCTCCTACGTACCAACCAGAATGTGCATGCACTATCCCTGCAGAGCAACGGAGCACTTTCCACAACTGCAGAAACTAAGCAGGACTTTCCCATTGACAGCACCTTCCATCAGCCAGGGGCCACTGTGGCACCAGGAACAGGAACCAAGAGCAAGGAAGTGGTTCACCAGTACTGTCATGCTCCCCCTGCTGGCGCCCAGGCTGTAAAGAGTGGGAGGCGGCATTTCTGGCTCGAATGCAAAGGGACGAGGAACCATGGGGGTGGCCTGCTTCATTCAGAGCACACGATGCACCTGATCGGGATTTGAATCAATGTTGCGTGCTGAAGGAGGCTGTTGTCAGTAGGACCCCAACCTCATTTGTTGCCGAAGTTGGAAGGTGTGTGGTGAACAAGGCAGGGGGACTGCAGGAAAAGGAAAGGACAGTAGTCATGGCTAAATCAGTTGAATGCTGCCATGGAGAATTGGATTCTATCCCTGTATCTGCCCCAGAGTTCTTATGTGATTCTGGGCAAGTGACTTAAACCAGCCTTTTCACAGCTCATCACGAAATGTGTGTTCTTCCTTTTCTGGGTGACCAACAGGACACACCTGGGATCTGATTGGCAGAGGTGCAGAGCACTCGTAGTTACAACTGAAGTTGAATGGAGCTATTTGCTTAAACGTATTAAGTGCTATAAAAATACTAAGCACTCTGAAAAATCAGCCCCTCGGTATCTCAAACTGTGCACCTAAAATTAGGGGATAGTTTTGGACTTAATTTCTCCATGCTTCAGTTCTGCATTGTAAATAGAGATAGACAACCTATTCTCACAGGGGTATTGAGAAGATAAATTCATTAATGTTTCTGAAGCACTGATGCCATAGGGATAAATGCCACGGAATACAAAATTAGCAATTTTGTATTCAGTGCAGAGTTCGAATAGTGTGCGCTACATAAGGCCTAGGCCCGTGCACAGAATGACGAGAAAAGTAAATAATGAATAACTAATTCACTCAAGAAGGTAGGTGTCCATGGAAAAGTAGTATGTAATCATGAAATTAAAGAGTTTATTCTAATGCATACACACAAGGGGGCCAAATTAAGGTTGCGCAGTGATTTTGGCATATCCTAACTTTTGAGTGTTTGAATTTGCAACTCAAGTGTTCTTTAAATGTAGTGTTTAGGATGTCATAAATATACATATTACACAAGGGTTCATGTATTTGTTGATGTTTCAGCTAAGTATAGTCTCTTTCTGAAGACAAAATACAAATGTAGGAGATCTGTGAATGCTGTAGCAGTTATTTTCTAGTCAGGATAGCTCAACGATGCAGCTGTGATGACATCATTCATTTGTGGTAAAGAAAAGTATCCAATAAATCAAATAAAGCCAAGAGAGTTTTCTGGTGCTTTGACATCAGACACTATACAGAAATAAACACACAAGTATAAGTAAATGATCACAAAACACCAAAGGGGGAAAAGCAGTTAAGAATAGCTGAAAGCCAAACTATTTTATTAACCCACATTAAGGATTTAACAGAAAAAAATAAGAACATAACAACGTAAGAACAGCCATATTGTGTCAGACCAATGGTCCATCTAACCCTGTATCCTGTCTTTCGACAGTGGCCAGTGCCTGATGTTTCCGTGGGAATGAACGTACAGGACAATTATCGAGTGATCCATCCCCTGTTGTCTAGTCTCAGCTTCTAGCATGGAGGTTTAGGGACAACCAGAGCATGGGGTTTTGTCCTCCATGAACTTATCTATTTATTTTTTGATCCCAGTTACATTTTTAGCATTCATAACTTCCCCTTGCAACGAGTTCCATAGGTTGACTGGGCATTGCGTGAAGAAGTTCGTCCTTACGTTCATTTTAAACCTTCTGCCTATTAATTTCATTGCGTGACCGCTGGTTCTTGTGTTATGTGAAGGAGCAAATAACACTCCCCAATTCACTTTCTCCACACCAGTCATGATTTTATGGACCTTGATCATATCCCGGCTCAGTCATCTCTTTTTTTAAGATGAGCTGTCAGTCTTTTTAATCTCTCCTCATATGAAAGCTATTCTCTACCCCAATCATTTTTGTTGCCCTTTTCTGCATCTTTTCCAAGTTCTAATATATCCTTTTTGAGATGAGGATATCAGAACTGCACACAGTATTCAAGGTGTGAGCATACCATGGATTTATATAGAGGCACTATGCTATTTACTGTCTTGTTATCTATCCTGTTCCTAATGGTTCCTAACATTGTGTTAGCTTTTTTGACTGCCCTAGCAGACAAGTATAGAAAACCAGTAGAAGTTTATAATCTCTACAATTTTAAATACATTCTTGCTTTATACAAAGACTGAAGAGCATATAGAGGAAGGGGTATCCACCAACTGCAGTCCATGAAATTGGTGTCAAGTTTTAGACTATTGCACCTTGAAAAAGAAGTTTCAAATATATAGTAAAATAGTACAATAAACTTAGCTAAAATTATAAAATAAGATATTGTATAATAGAGCTGACTAAGAGATTATGGCATTTACACTACACATGCTCAATAGCTGTGTTTTATAGTATACATGTATCAATAATAAAATAATGTTAATATCCTACTGATTTCAACGTTTCAAAATAAATGCACCATTATATAAAAATGGCCCATAAATACTCATACAGAAAGAGAGAGAGAGAGAGAGAGAGAGAGAGGAATTAAAGCATTGCTTTTGAATAGCCATTTTGGAAGTGACTTCTTGTGCTTTGTTTGCCTTATACCTAATCAATCAAATCATGCTCCCATTGAAAGCAGTGGGAAAACCGTCATTCACCACACCAGGGTCCTACAATGCTCCTTTCACTGTCCCAGGTAATCCCACTGACCACAATGGGACCATGTGGGTAACTCCGGTGAGTGAGACTTGGCCAGACCTTTATGCCTCCCACCACATTCTGTCACATGCTAACTCTGCTATAATGGACTGTGCTGTTTAAGCTTGGGATTTCCAAATATGCTCAGCTCTGGCCGAGCCCACAGTCATTGACATCAATGTAGCAGAAATCAGACCAACGCCAAGTGCTTTTGAACATGCCACCTCCTAAAGCACTGGATACCAAGCCAAGGGCTTTACACAGTTGGCATTCAGGCCATTGTAATCTCTAAGGTGCCACAAGTCCTCCTTTTCTTTTTGCAGAGCTGTTCTGTGTGCCACTGTAATTTATCTTTGCTCTGTGTGATTTTGTTCGCGTTACTGAAGAAGGTACTCACAGTGGTGTAGTGTGACTGACAGGCTGGTCAGTGAAGTCCTGCTACTCCTACAAGCTCCAGTTCAGCAAACTACCCCTGTTCAACAAAGCACAGGCCTAAATTTAAGCACATGCATAAATCCTCATCGACTTTAATGGGCCTGAAGCATATGTTTAGGCACTTCTCTGAATCGAGACCTTGGAGCCCCCTTACTGGAACGGGCACATATTTTGCTACTGTTGTTTTCACGCTGAGAGGAAAAACGGGTGACAGTGGGTCATGCATGTGGTAGGCGAACGCTCAAATCACAGCGCAGCTCTGTCTCCCTCTGGTGGCCAAGCCATACAAAGGTTTGTGTCTCTGTTACTGCCTTTGATCTGACAGACTTGGGTCTTTCCATTCAGGCAATAGATGCTCATGCTCTGAGACCAAGAATTCCTGGGTTTGATCTCCACTGCTAATGACCCAACCAGGGGATTTCATTACTACAGCAGATATCTGTTTGCATGCAGAAAGCGTAGAGTGAATAATTCTGAATACATTTTTTTGCTATGCAAAATATTGTTAGCCAGCCAGTATCAGACCTCATAGTGTCTATAGATACAAGTTTCAGAGTAGCAGCTGTGTTGGTCTGTATCCACAAAAAGGAGGACTTGTGGCACCTTAGAGACTAATCAATTTATCTGAGCATAAGCTTTCGTGAGCTACAGCTCACTTCATCAGATGCATTCAGTGGAAAATACAGTGGGGAGATTTATATACACAGAGTACATGAAACAATGGGTGTTACCATACACACTGTAATGAGAGTGATCAGGTAAGGTGAGCTATTACCAGCAGGAGAGCGGGGGGAAAAAAACCTTTTGTAGTGATGATCAAGGTGGGCCATTTCCAGCGGTTGACAAGAACGTTATTCAAGAGGTAAAACTAAGTTACTGCCATGCCCCATGTCTCTTTCCCTGCATAACAAGCAGATGAACCATACAGCAAGCTATTCAGTGGTTTGGAAAGTAATTAACATGTAACCTTGATGAGAAGTGCCAAATGGGAAAAGGTGTGAAAGTCAAATATTTCAGATTGATTTTACTGACTTGGATTTTGATCCAGCAAAGCGCTTTGGCACATGTGTGATTTTCAGCACCGGGGTTCCACTGAACAAACTGGGATTACTGACACATTTAAAGTTTTAAATACTGTATTTTGCTCAATCAGAGCCTTAAAGAGAGGAAAATAAGTGTGTTCTTTATAAAACTTCCATTGTTTGAGGTGTGACGGATTCCGGTTTTGTATTATTATAAAACAAGTAAATATGTGTGGGAAAATCCTAAAAAACCTGAAACCTATATGAAAATATGGTCACCACATGAAGAAAGTTGGTAAGAGTTTTTCATACAAAGGTTCTGTTCTATCTGTTCAAGTGAAGATATTTATGATGTCTGCAATATCATTCCAGATTTGTCATGGTCCATTAAATATCCACCTGGACATTGCATCGTTTAACTACTGGAATGTGTAAGCATTTCTGCTTTTACTGAAAGAGCAACTATTAGCTACATAAGGTATAAGTATTATATTATACGTTAACAAATAAATTATAAGTGAACCATGTAATAAAACCATATTTAATTGTAGCAGAGTGACAGTTACTTGTGGGTTTTTTCTGATCACAACAAGAACGTGAGGATAGGCGACATATCACCTTCATTCTGGCCTTCCCTTTAGTTTATTATTCTTATCTATATTTTAGCTGTGTATAAAGCCCCATCTGAAGTGGAGCCCCTTTTCTGCTAGGTGACATACAAACTCGTAGCAAGAGACAGCCCCTGACAACCTCACAGTCTTATCGACAAGACAGATATTTATTAAGGACAAAAATAAATTTCCCTTTGAAAACACTCAACATTCTTTAAAAAAAAAGGAGTACTTGTGGCACCTTAGAGACTAACCAATTTATTTGAGCATAAGCTTTCGTGAGCTACAGCTCACTTCATCGGATGCTCACGAAAGCTTATGCTCAAATAAATGTGTTAGTCTCTAAGGTGCCACAAGTCCTCCTGTTCTTTTTGCGAATACAGACTAACACAGCTGCTACTCCGAAACCTGTCACCATTCTTAGTTTTGCATGGTTTCGGTATGAAAGTGATCATTTTGTTGAAATGGTGTAAACATACATAGCAAGGCTATGCCTGGAACTGGAAACCAAATTATATTTTTTCCACAAAGTGTTAAAAAGTTTCCCCCTCTTACAGCTCTTAGTAAGTATGTGTTAGTGATCCCCCTTTTTGCATCTCTATAGCTTTGTTTTGGCAGTTTTATGCAATTATTTGACAATACAAAAACAGTCTACATTTAATGTTTATAAAATTGGGTTTGGTGAATGCTGGAATCAAATTTTAGTCAAAGGCAAGGGGACCTGTGTTGGGGGTATAACTGATTCTTTCTCTCTCTCATCTCCACATACCACTGTACTATTAAAGTGCAAAATGCAACCCAATCCACACCTTTTAAAGGGCTTGATTACTAGTCTTCCACCTCTTACTAATGGTGATGGGAGACCAAAACCATTTATAATCCAACATATAAAACTTCTGTAACAGTGAAAGTACCATCTGTACCATCACATGATACTGGAACCTTGCTCTACAAACACTAAAGCACCCGGAATAGCCTGATTTTAAAGAGTGACGAATGTTATTTCTCCTAAAAACATTTGCCTGCCTTTTCTTGGCTGACAAATGAGTTAAAGAGCCAGTCACGTTTATTTCCCCCTATTTTATTTTATCCTCAAATCTGACAATTCTGTACACAAGTTGCAGAAAGGGAAACCATAGTAAACCTTCCCAGAGCTTGGAAAACACTATCTAATTCATTCACCCAGGAGTAACTGACTGGCACAAGTAGGTCCTGAATAAGTGAAATGAGGCTTACAAAAAGCAAAAACCCAAGGCAGTTCATGGTTGGAGAGGGACTATGAAGGCTTGAGCTCTTCAAAAAGCCCCTCAGTGATTTATCCAAGTCAATGGGATTTATGCTTCTAAGCCACTTTGGCCAGGTCTACTCAGGTTTTTGTACCCAGCTAGCTAATTTGGATCGGGATGTGTTTCTCTCCTGAAACAATGAAGTGGTACAACCCCTATTACGGATGCAGTTACACTGATATAAGGGGTGCCTTCGGCCATATCGACCCAGTGAGTTACTACGTGGCAAACCAAGATATGAAGCTCCAATACACCATCTTGCCATGTGGTAACATCCCGCGTGGACACAACGGTAGCACAGCAAAAGTCTGGGAGTGCAGCCTGACGTACTGCATTTCCAGCCGCACCCTAGACTTCACTGCTTGATAGCAATGTCCACACCGGCCACTACTGCGCAGCAAGCTGGTGTGCTGTAGATTCACACTCTAGCTTGCTGTGCAGTAACTTGGTATGTAAAACAAGCCCTTATACAGATGAAGCATATTCCCCTTACCATAAAGGAATAATTATACCAGTACAAAGCACCTTTTTATTGATACAACTGTATCCACATTAGGGGGGTTGCACCGATTTAGCTATGCCAGTACAGTTAAAGCAGTACACCTTGTGTGTGTAGACAAGCTCTTAGCCACACCGGTGTCAGACACCTTTATACCAGTATAACTGCATCCACGCTAGAAGGTTGTACTCCTTTAAGTATACTGGTTTCAGCACAAGCAGTAACAAAAACTGTATGTAGACAAGCCCTTAGATGACTCAAACATCCCAGCTGTGTCTTTAGGATCATGTTTTCCCAAACAGATCTCCTCCCATTTAGACACAAAGTGACCGGCTTTTTCTGTGCCTGCAATCCAGAACTCTGGAAGTGTTGACGACAGAGGGAGCTGTGGGGGCACTGTGCACTTCTGACAGCCTGGCCCCTAGGAGATAAACCTCAAATCATGGTTTAAAGACTTCAAGGTGCAGAGAATCCTCCAGCAAGTGACCCATGCCCCATGCTACAGAGGAAGGTGAAAAACCCCCAGGGCCTCTTCCAATCTGCCCTGGAGGAAAATTCCTTCCCGACCCCAAATACAGTGATCAGCTGAAACCCTGAGCATGTGGGCAAGATTCACCAGTCAGATACCCAGGAAAGAATTCTCTGTAGTAACTCAGATCCCACCCCAAACTAACATCCCATCACAGGCCTTTGGGCTATTTACCATAAATAGTTAAAGATCAATTAATTGCCAAAATCATGTTATCCCATCTGAACCAGTGGTGTCCAATCTCAGGTACCCACCAGGCACAAGTAGGTCCTGAATAAGTGAAATGGGGTTTACAAAAAGAAAAAACCCAAGGCAGTTCATAAAGGGCCTGATTCAAAGCCCACTGAAGTCAATAGGAGCCTTTCCATTGTGCTTGAACAAGCTTTTGGACCAGGCTCTGAATCAGCTTTGTTTCCTTTGATAAGTCTCTCCTGCTGAAGGCATCCACCCTCCTTGTCAGATGCCAGAAACATTGGGAGTGGTGGTTGGGGGGGAGGGAGGAGGGAGGAAATAAAACAAGATAAAATGCCTCTGTAGAGTTAAACAATTTTAATCAAACCATTTCCTGTCAAAGTCATTTCCCCAAAAATAACTAGCTACTCTATCTACTACAAATCACATCAGAAGGGGAACACGAAGAGATTTTTACAGTAGTGAGTCTATTACTGAAAAAACAAAGAATTGCTGGAAGTTTTAAAATTCAAGTACCACCCATAGGTTACTTTGCACCTGTTTGAGAAGGTTGCAGAATGCATAGTCTGTGTGCATGTGTTGTGATGCAGCTGTTTATGCTAAGAAAATAGCTCGCATTGTAAACAGCATTGGACTGCATGTACAAAACTCCACAGTACAGCCCTGCAGATCTGGAAAGTGCTGAAGTTTTCCTTTTATGAAGATGATGCCCTTGGGACTTGGGAAATCTGTTTTGCTTTTGTCTTTTCAAAACCTTTTGCCCTCAACTTCAGAAGTGAAGTCAAACAAAATGTACACCTCGCTTAGCAGGAGGAATACACCAGGGAAAAAAGACCTACAACCAAACTGAATTGGCAACGCTTCTTGTTTTGTCAGAGTGTCTTGGAATGCTGTACGATATGAACTATACAGACTGCAGTTAGGTACAGCAAACAGCATTGTAACCCTACTTTTCAATGGATACTGATAGAAAATTACAAACACTTGCAGGAAGGACATGCCATGTGCAAGTGGCATAGGTGGGGAAAGCACCTCCAACTTATATCAAGGCAAAATAAATATTATTTGGATCAGATTAGCCCCTAGAGGCCCCCCCCAGCTAAGAACAGAACTCCATTGTGCAAGACGCTGTACAACCGCATAGCAAGGGGAAGTCCCTGACTCGAAGACCATGCAATCTAAATAGACAAGACAAATGGAAGAAGGGGGGAAATGAGTCTCAGAGTGGAGAATTGGCTTGTCAGAGGTCACACAACAGGTTAGCAGCAGAGCTACCAAGTCTCCCAAGTCCCAGTCTAATACTCTATCCATTAGACCACACTGCCTCTCAAATACTCAGCTGATTCAAAAAGCAAAGAATGGTTGGCAATACAGGGCCTGATCCAATGCTCATTAAAACCAATGGGAGTCTTTCACTTGGTTAGCTTACCACTCTAAAGGTGATAGAACTAAACACTATCAAACGGTTGATACTGGAGAAGAATTGCTTGAAAAAAAGCCAGTCCTAACAGCTAAGCTTCAGTGTAAGGCAACAGGTGAAAGTGACTCTGAAGTTTGCTCCATTCCTTTCCCCATGTGAGACCTAACTAAAAGCTGACAGCTGCATACTTTTCGGCTGTCTCCCACTGCTTTATTTTCTTCCCAAAAAAAGAATGGTTAAAATTTATGGCTCGAAGTAGTAACTGATTGCTGCTGGCAAGTTAACTGAAGAGATCAATTGTTCCATATGGCAAGAGCCAAACAACTCAGGGCTCTATTCACAAGGAAAGACTGATCTGCTTAAGGGCAGAGACATGCCATTTTTATTGTGTGGTAGAGAATTCTCACATTCGAATTCAAATTCCTGAAGAAAGTGTGGTATGCAAGAGACTTCACTACAAGGCCCTGACCAACTGCCTGTGTGAGCAGAGAGCATATGCATGTGGCAAGAGAAATATCCCTGAGCACAAAGGTTCTGTGTTCGCATTCTCTTGTCCTTCAGAATGTCAGATATTTTGCACAATCAGAGGAATTATGTGCAAAATGCCTGTAAGGCAATGCTGAGAGTGATCTGAAGTGGGCAGTGACATTTTGTGCAGTCTAGTAAGAGCATAGACTATTAGCCATGTCATTTTCATCCATTGCTTTGGTAAACTTGACTACGCACATGAGAATTCTGCCATTCCTATTGTCTATGCAGTTGGCCTGTTATACAGCACCAGTACAAATGGCAGTTAACCCCAATCGTAGCAGCTTTTACAAGCACGCAATACTTGACTCCTAGAGAAAGATGAATGCAGAGAGGGGTTATAGCTGGTTGGAGAAAGGCACCAGAGGTGAAAGCCAAAGTAATAGCAGACCCTTAGATTGAGGGTATGTCTGGCATTGTTATTTTCATTTATTTGTATTTTTGTAGCACCTAGGACCCTCAGTCAGAGACCAGGACACCGTTGTGCTAGGCATTGCACAAACATAATAAAGACAGACCCTCTGCCCCACAGAGCAACATCTGTCAGAGTTTTGCAGTCATTGTTAGCATACCAGTTGATTTTCCATGGCCCTATTAAAAGCAGTGACCAGGATGCGTTCCTCCCCACATCTGTGCCTAGTCCGGAAGCTGAAACTAGGGCTGTTTGAAAATTTTCAGATGAAATGTTTTCCCTGGTGGAAAGGAGGGTTTTGTCAAGAATCGAACTTTTCTGCAGGAAAGGATCAATTGCCGTGGAATTTTCCATCTGGAAAAACAGAAACAAATCATTCACTTTGGATCAACATTAATCTCTGCACCATGAGCCACTGTGGATCCCCGTGGGAGTTGCAGTTTTGGGGCCCTCATGATTTTCCAAGGGGCCTAAGGGAGTTAGATACCAAATTTTAATCAGCTTGCAATGGGAGATGGGCATTTAATTTCCTTAAGCGGGTTAAAGCCAGACATGAACTTTATGTTGCAAACAACTAACTCTCAGAGTGGACTTTATTGAGCTTAACTCCCATGTTAAGATTTACACTTTTGATCCAGAACCCTCAGTTTCTGGATATCTAAAATGTAGTTCACAAAAACATGTGTACACTTCGAGTGAGATTTAAGGCTAAATTTGGACCTTGGGCTGGGAAGTGAAAAGAAAAATAGAAATGACTAATCTGTGTAACGCAGAACCAAAGATTAGTTCTAGCAGAACAAGTCCCCATCTGGAAAATGTACTATGGAGGTTTACTTTCATGTGCAGCATTGATAGTGCTTTGGAAAGCTGACAACACAGATGTATTGCAGCTCAGCATGACTAATTTTAACAAGCTGCTCGCACAGTTACAAAAGGCAGAGATGTTGGCATTTTTACTCTCAACCACCTGGTCTGGACAAACATTTTCTACGAACAGCACATGTGTCATAGGAGTGGACCCAGTAGATGGTGCAGGGAGGGAGGAATCTAAACCCTCAACAGCTTAATGGTGCTTTCAGGCCAGGATTGCAGAGCTGGGGGCTCAAAAAGCGTTCGGAACCATTTAAGATAATCCACAGCGTAATGCCATAGGACCTCATACAGAATCCTCTACACTTGAGTGTACTCGCTTGCAGCTGTTTACTTTTCTTACCTGCAGACAATGAATGTGAGAGATCCTACCCTTTAAAAGAAGGTTTGTCAAGCTGTTTATATACTTGCTGCTTAAATAGCTCATATAAATATTAAAAATACTAGATACCGACACACTCCTGAATTCAAAGTTAGTCTTGCATCTATTTCAACTCTAGAGGAGAAAGGCATAACAAGAACCAATGGCTGGAAGCTGAAGCCAGACAAAATCAAAAAGCAATTGGACCAATCCATGTGTTGGTGGATGGGGGTTTTAAGAGACTGTAGACAAGCCAGCCTTTGATGAGCTAGGAAGTAAATCTGAGGGGAGAGGAAAACAGGGACACATGGGCGGGTGGGGGGGGAAGAAGGAGAAGCGAAGTGTAGAGGAGTTATTGAGCTCCTGTTCCTCAGAATATGTGTAGTCAGAATGGGAGCTTAATAAACATAAGAACTTCCTGGACAATGGGTTCTCTAGCTGCTGCTTAAATCTTGGTTCTGTGTGTCTGTCCTCACACCACCAGGTATCAGAGTGAAGTGAAGCCCTCTCTCTGAAGGAGTGAAGGAAAGACAAGAGACCCCCCCCCCCAGCAGGATGCCAGAGTGGTGGGTGTGTGGGGAAAGTGGGGAAAAAATCATGGAAGAGGCCTGTGAAAGCTGCAGCTGGAAGGAGGCAGAGCCCTATCTCGGTGCAGCAGTGCAAAAACCTCTGTTAGAGAAGTTTGATATGATTAACTAAGGCAGCTGGGTATGGAGATTTGGGTGATTGTGGATGGCTTCTGGTTTAACAGGTGTAACCCTTCTGCCTGTCAGAGTTGGCAGCAACAAGGGCCGGGTTCAATATCTAGGGGATCCATTCCAATAACACAATGCAAACCGGCTCGAGCCCCCACCCAGTGACCTGGGACAAATATATACCACTCCCACTGGGCGCCTCCAAGGGGCAATACTTCCCCTCTCGCAAGCACATAGTCTGAGTGTAGCAAAAGCCTTTTAATAACAGAGAGAAACAATGTGGCATTATGTTGGGGAAACACCACCAACCGGATTCATAACACAACCCATGAGCAAAAAACAACCCCACCCCAGGCAAATTGGGGCATGCCCTTTTCCCTTTGGTTCTTGAGTCCAGCAACCCCAAATCACCCAAAGTCCCAAAAGTCCAATGACCCAAAAGTCTCTGTCCCTGGTCAGGGCAGCCCCAGAATTCGAAAGTTTATCTGCGGAGCTTTACCTCCCAACCTGGGTAGAAATGGGACGGGGGTAAGAGGTACCTTACATGATCTGAAGCTGACCGCCCCACAGCTCCATAGGCCTTCGCTTCGCTCCGCTCCGCCAGCCGCCCCACAAACTCCTTCGCTCAGCTCCGGTCTGCGGCCCACCAGCAGCTCCCACCGTCCCACGAACTGCTCCACCAGCCTGTCCACAAGGCACTCCAGCCGTCCCGCAAACTGCTTCACAATATATCTTCAGGCTCCCCCACTACTTAACACAACGCTCAGTGATTTCAGCTCTTTGGTGAATTCAGCTTGTAGTAGGGGAGCCTCAGTGCTAGGGCACCATTAGCCCAAAGTGAGCTCCGCAGCCTGTAACTAGACTCCTAATGGAAACAAAATTAGTTCTGATATTCCACAGTGGAGAGAGGAGAAGGTGCAATTAGCATGTAAGGCCTTCACCAAGGGGCCCATGCCACCAAGTATTAATACTTGTCACCAGCCTCTCTCTCCATTCACAGAGTTTTAAAACCCATGATCCTTGCCTAGCAAGTGCTACTTAGTTGATGGTGAGTCCCTCCCTCATAACAAAAGGCCACGTACAGTTCCAAGCACAGTTCCCATAATCAGGGTAATAACAATTTATTCTTCCTGCCCCAATAACAGAGACACTGGGGATCCCACAGCAGCCAAAGTGACCATTTGGGAAGCTATGGCCTCATTCTAGGTGGGGTGGGTGTGCCTATGCAAATGAGATCGGCCCCTGAAGTTCTTTTCCACAACTTGCCACACCTCACCACCAGATGTCAGGGTGGAGCTCATCCTGACACTGCTTACACAGGGAAAGCAGAATAATATAGGTAAGTGCTTTAATATTTGCCCTGGGTGATGCTGCTGATGACATCCTGTTTGTCCTACTGATGAGGAAAAGAAAAGTTACACCACCAGTGAAAGAGGCTTTTGATGCCCATTTCATAGACAGACAGAATATTCTATGTGAAATGGACAAATTTAATAGGAGGTGTCAGGAGCAAGGGAAAACAGTTGAGACTTTTACTGCTGCAATTCATACTCCTGCTGAACTTTGCAAATATGAAACATTAAAAGAACTAATAAGAGACAGGATAGTTGTTGACACAAGAACACCAAGTTATCAGCACAGCTTCAGTTAGACCCAGATCTCACACTAAGAAAAGTTATAGCAAAAGTGAGTATGCAAGAAATCATAAAGAAACAGCAATGTGACTTATATGTTAGTAGTGTAAGAAACTGCATCAGGCAATTTTGACACAGTAAAGGGGAAAGACACAAATGTGAAAGAAACAAACAGTGAGACCAAATTTACAAAAGAAGAACAGTGCACAACTAGAGAGCGGAAGACCAAAGCATCTTAAGAGACGGGAAACTTGGAAAAGTTGTGGAAGATGTAGACAAGACAGTCCAGCAAGAGAGGCAGAATGTAGGGCATGCCAAAAAAATGGGACATTTTGCAATAGTATACAGGTCACCAACAGTAGAGGAAACCATCCAAGAGGTTGACAGATGACAAGTCCACGCTTCTAGGGAATGGAAGACATGGGGGGTATTTCCCAGATAGAAGAACCCACTGACTGGTGTGAAGGGGTGTCTGTACTACAGAAACCCAATGGCAAAATCTGGACGTGTGTGGACCCTACACAACTTAATAAAAGCATGTGCAGAGAAAAAGACGTGGTTCCCCCAGCTGACCAGACATTAAGTAAACTATCAGAGGCCAAAATCTTCTCAAAGTTAGATGCTAAAGCAGACTTCTGGCAAATGCTCCTTCTATCTAGAGCCCCAATTAAACAGAAGAAAAGATTTTGAAAAGATGTCAGCCTACATTGACCTTGTTCTGGGAGCAATTTCACTATCTGCCAGTCATCTTCAGGAAATTAAAGATGAACAGCTAAAGGATGAGGCTTACCTGAAATGTACTCAGTTATGCCAGAGTGGGTGGGGGGTCAAAGGAATCAGCTTCCAACAGACCTAATACTATATTAGCAGGACCAAAATGACAGTCACGTGGCTGGTGGCCTGCTTCTAAAACGACTGCACGTTCAGAATTAGATGCTCTCCAAAATCCATAAGGGGCAAGTATAAAAAAAGTGTAGGGCACAAGCAAAACAATCCAGATGGTGGCCTGGGCTGAATAGACAACTTCAGACCTTAGTAGAGGGCTGCTAGGTATGCAACAAGGGAAAGAAAAAAAATCTCCAGGACCATTGCTGTCTACAAAGTTACCTGAAAGACCTGGACAGCAGATAGCAGCAGGTTTATTTTTCTGAAAAGGTCACACACGATATTGTAATCAATTACTTCTCCAGGTGTATTGACTTGGCTATATTTACGCAGACTTCATCAGCACAGGTCATCCAGGAACCAAAGTCAATATTTGCAATACATGGAGTTCCTGAAGTCCTCATATCTGATAATGGGCTTAACTTACTTCTGAAACATTCCTAACACTTGTACGGAATTTTGATTTTAAACAGAGTCCACATTACCTCCAAATTAACGGGGAGGCAAGGCAGATTTTTTAGATTTCTACAAAAATCTGTGGACCCACATAAAGAGCTCCTGGCAAATTGGTCAACACCACTTACGCCTGGACTATGTCCAGCAGAACATCTGATGAGAAGATGACTCAGGATTTCTTCTAAAACGGGATGCTGAAATAAAAATTTGGCAGCAACTAAACTTCCATGTTTGGCACAGAACAAAAGCACTATCTGAACTGAGACCCAGGAAATAAGTGTGGATCAAAAGCTCCCCAACTTTCTGAACTGTTTGGAACTTGGCGGAAGCACCCAGATCCTACCTAGCAGGGACTCCAAAAGGACATCGCCAGAAGAATCAGGTTTATCTTCAATATTTCCCAACATAATAGAGAGAGGATCTGGGACTGGCAGGTACTGTGACAGGACGTGAGTTCCTTCCACTGGGAACTCCACATGGAAACTCAACAGACATGAGAACATGGTCTGGAAGATTGATCAGACTCCCCCTACTCAAGGACAATATTTAGAATACCTCTCCAGACTATTTAAATGCAATTAATAAGGGGACATAGTAGTGTAAATAGTTTTAAGGAATTTTTATTTTATTTTGAATTGCTGTGTGTGTATACACATTGGTTGATCATTTAAGTTTTAAGCTTTTGTTATTGAGAAAGGGAGATGTGGGGCAGTTATACAGATCCTCATCCTCCACAGTTACCAGACAGGACCAGGATGTGTTGCAGCAGGGTTCTTAATAAGCAGGGGAACTTCCTGGTCAGGGAGTTCCCCAGTTGCTGCTTAAGGCATGGTACTCTGTGCTTATGTCCTCATGCTACAGGAAGTCCTTAGCCAAATCCGGTTTGGTTCTTTCCAGAGAAAGGGGGCTGGTTCTTCCATCTCTATGGAGAACTAATATTTGGAGTCAGGCTTGGGAAAAGGCAAGAAGAATAGCTGGATGGAAATATTTAAGCTCCTACAGTTAATCACGGTTTGGTCTTACAGTAGGGAAAAGACTAAAATGTATTTCCATCCTATTTCAAACCAAGCTGCAGCCTGGAAAAGTCCAAGGGCCTAGATTCTGCTCTTTTTCCCAACAGCTCCTATCACTTCCATGTTACTATCTACTTACAGGGTAAGACTGCTGGCCCACCAGCTCATTCAGTATCTGTGGTGAATGAACCATTTGCTTCATTGGTGGACCATCATTCTCCACCCTGGATGGTGAGGAGAGGGGACATTAAGCAGTCCTCCCTGCAGCAGGGAGCAGCAAAGATCCATGCCTCAAAGGCTGCTGCTGACTGGCTCAGAGAGAGGAAAAGCCACACACACTGTCTCTAAGAAAATGATACATAAAGGCTTCTGTAAACCCTCCTTACTACATGGACTAACCTCAGCCAATCAGGGGGCCAGACTCAACCCCATGTGACCATTCAAAAACCAGACAAAGGTCTTTAATTTCAAAATTATCATTTTCCAATTGGGAAATTTTTTTAAAAATGGAAACATTTGAATGAAATGGCTATTAAATATATTCCTATTTTTCTAGCATGTTCCCCGCCCTCCCCAGTTCTCCTCCTCCATTCCCAATATTGAATTTTAAAACATTTACAAGAAAAAGAAATCTCCCCCCCACCATCTCTACAACCAAACTCATAGTTGACAAATACAATTTGAAAATTTTTCACATTTCCACTTTGTAGAAAAAAGTTCAAGTCAAAAGTTTACTTCACAAAATGAACCTGAAAAACAGGCAATTTCTTCACACATATACACACCATTCATTTGCTATAAATATTTTGCACAACTCTAATTTTGAAACATTCCTAGAATCTAATGGGTTGGGGGAAGGCTTGAACTACTCACTGTGCTATAAGAAAAGGAGGACTTGTGGCACCTTAGAGACTAACCAATTTATTTGAGCATGAGCTTTCGTGAGCTACAGCTCACTTCATCGGATGCATACCGTGGAAACTGCAGCAGACTTTATATACACACAGAGAATATGAAACAATACCTCCTCCCACCCCACTGTCCTGCTGGTAATAGCTTATCTAAAGTGATCATCAAGTTGGGCCATTTCCAGCACAAATCCAGGTTTTGTGCTATGTAACCCATAGCTTAAACCAGACTCTGTACCAGATGACTGGAGGATAGCTAATGTAATGTCCGTTTTTAAAAATGGCTCCAGAGGTGATCCTGACAATTACAGGTCAGTAAGCCTCAATTCAGTACCAGGCAAATTGGTTGAAATTATAGTAAAGATCCAAATTATCAGACAGAGAGATGAACATGATATGTTGGGGAAGAGTCAACACTGCTTTACTAAAGGAAAAATCAGGCCTCACCAATCTATTAGAATTCTTTAAGGTTGTCAGGAAGGACCTGGACAAGGGGGATCCAGTCGATATAGTGTACATGGACTTTCAGAAAGCCTTTGACAAAGTCCCACACCAAAGGCTTTTGAAGCAAAGTAACTAGTCGTGGAATAAAAGGGAAGGTCCTCTCATGGATCAGCAACTGGTTAAAAGATAAGAAACAAAAAGGTAGGAATAAATTTGGAAAAGAAAGTAAACAGTGAGGGCAGGGTGGCAACGTTTGCAGATTATTCTAAATTGCTCAAGATAGTTAAGTCCAAAGCTGACTGCAAAAAGTTACAAAAGGATCTCAGTAAACTGGATGACTGAGCAACAAAATGGCAGATGAAATTCAATGTTGATAAATGCAAAGTAATGCACATTGGGGAAAATAAACCCAACTGTACATACAAAATGATGGGGCGGAAATTCACTGTTAGTGCTCAAGAAAAAGATTTTGGAATCATCATGGACATCTGAAAACATCTGCTCAAAGTGCAGTGGCAGTCAAAAAAAAGCTAACATTGTTAAGAACCATTAGGAAACGGATAGATAAGAAGACAGAAAATATCACAACGGCACTATATAAATCTATGGTACGCCCACACCTTGAATACAGCGTGCAGTTCTGGTCAGTCCATCTAAAAAAAGAGATATATTAGAATTGGAAAAAGTACAGAGAAGGGCAACAAACATGATTAGGGGGATGGAACAGCTTCTACAGAAGGAGAGATTAAAAAGACTGGGACTGTTCAATTTAGAAAAGAGATAATTAAGCAGGGATATGACAGATCTATAAAATCATGAATGGGGTGGAGAAAGTGAACAGGGAAGTGTTTTTACCCCTTCACATAGCACAAGAACCAGGGGGTCACCGAATGACATTAATAGGCAGCAGGTTTAAAACAAATAAAAGGAACCATTTCTTTGCTCAATAGTCAACCATTGGAACTCATTGCCAGTGGATGATGTGAAAGCCAAAAGTATAATGGGTTCAAAAGGGAATTAGATAAGCTCATGGAGGATAAGTCCATTAATGGTGATTAGCCAAGCTGGTCGGGGTGCAACCCCATGCTCCGGTGTCCCTAAACCCCTGACAGACAGAAACTGTCAGACTGGATGACAGGAGATGGATCACTCGCTAATTCACTTTTCTGTTCATTTTCTCTGAAGTGTCAGGCACTGGCCACTATCAGAAGACAAGATACTGGGCTAAATGGACCTTTGGTCTGATGCAGTATAGCCATTTTTGTGTTAATCTCTGGGACACTTAGAAGTGAAAAGAAGATTTACCGATTGTAATTCACATCCTCCTCAAACCATTAACTGTTGGGCTAAATCCAGCCTGGTTTAGCCACACAGCACTCCTGATAAGAGTTGGGATACGGGGAGCAGGATTTGGCATCTTGTGTTTAGAATATCATCCTGGTATTCTTTTTATCGGAAGAAGTCTAGGTCCCTGCCACAAAAAATAACTTTAACAACTCATCCACTTTCTATCCAAGCAAGCACTGTGATTATTCTTCTACTCAGATCATCTGGCTTCAGTGTGAGCTACATTCATCTTTCTAGCATGGAAAGTGTTTCCAATAGCTGGCAGATGTCTTTCCTCTCTTTGCGCCATCTCTACCACTTTCTAAGTAAGTTCTGCAGGAAATACCTTACTAATTGGAAAGATTAAGGAAGTCTCCAACTGCAGTTTGAAGAGAAAGTGGAGTCAGATAGAAAGGAAAGTTTTCCCTTTTTAAAGAAAATTAATCCAATAGTTTTATTTTAGTATTAAAAAAATAAAATATTTTATAGCTAGGGCACCAAAAATTATGTAAAAGTGATAGAAGTGCTGTAACAGTTGGCACAGGGAACTTTTCTCTCCCATGAAAGAAGTCCAGTCATACTACAGACTATAAAAAAAAGTCCAGTTTTATACGTCTCACACAGACAAGACTGCCCTTTGATTTCAATGAAAGCTTTACCTGAGTGTATAAGACATTTTTCTGAAGCAGACGGCTTACGTGTGTGCACCTAAATATCACACTTCCATAATAGAGGTCTAAACTGGAAGCATGACTTGCTCATGCAATTGCATGTGCAAATTTAGGTGTGCAATTATGCTCATCAGCTTTTGCACAGAGACCTCAGATTTGGCCATTACTGTCTCTTCAACAAGAGCTGAAGAGAGGTGCCCGATGCTGCCACCATCCCACCAATTTTTAGAATTGAAAGAACTCTCACTATTCAAAGGAACTTGTGGTACAGGGCTTGTGGGTAATGCAAATCTCTAGAGATGTCTCTGTGGAGATGGAGTTTGGTACACGCTCTCCTTCAAATGGTACCGAAGACAGTAAAGATAGAAATGAGCCACAGAGTTCTCTAAAAAAGGGGAATTGAGATTCAAGCTTTTGTCTCAGCCTATTGTGGAGACAAGATAATCAAGCAGTTTGGATCCAGATCCAAACTCTTACAAAGTTTTGAGGATGTTTAGATCCAGAGTCCAGGCTTGGGCTATTCTCCAATTTAAAGGTAATATTGACACACGTGCTTTTCAATCAATTCCAGAGAATTGTCTTCCCCAAGGGAAAGAAGAAACCAGTGTATCTCCTGGTATTTGCTTTCACCCTGCCCTGCAGGCTTCCAACTTGTGGCTAGCCATTAAATTATAACAGGAACAGTCTTCTAACATGTTTGTGCTGCACCTGGCATGATGGGGCCCCAATCCTGACACGGGCTTCTAGGCACTACAAAAACAAAATTACCACTATTTTGGGTTTCTCATGGGCATGTAATTAAATCTTATTTAGCATCTACTTGTTGCATCGGATAATCAGAACAACAACAACGAAGGCCTTATTCTGAGTTTTGTGCCTTCTTCTAATGGTTTCTCTACTTGAGCGAAGAGCAACCATCATCGTCTTCAAATAGATCTTAGTTTCCATAAAAATCAAAGGGGTCAGGCCTACACCCATTCATGTTCACTGCAAAACTCCTAGACTTGCAAAAGTGCAAGGATCATGCAAAGCATGCAAGGATCAGTTATTTGATATTTAGGACAAAGAACATGCATGGATGCAGGACACTCAGGCATTTCCCATGCACTTTTTCTGGCATGGGTAATAATTTTAAGACAAAGGTTTCTACTCAAGATTGGACTTAGGGCGTAGTAAATATACTTATTCAAGATGTAAGTCACTGACAGTAATGGCTGTGGTCTACAATATCTAGCCAGGAAACTCCATAATTAAGGCTGCTGTCCCTGAGCTGCTACCTCCACCACAGCGGCTGGGATAATTTAGGCTAATTTTCAGGCTTGGTATTATTTATGTCACACCAGTCAGCATTTATCCTGAGGGTCACAACTCTGCATTCATTTAAAATGAATTTCAAAGCCATTACCTGCTAGAGCATCTGGAAATGCTTAGCCATACGAATCTGGTTGCTATTTGTGCTGCTAAACTGCTACCACATTAGACTGTGGTGGAAAGTTACTTCACTGTTTCTATTGAGATTGTTATCACACAAAGGTGCTATACCTGTCCACAAAGGAAAGGCCGCAAGATCTGAAATAATCCACTGGCAGGAACATTTGAGGTTTGGTTTCTTCATAACTGATCACTAGCTATTTAGACCCTATGCCAGGGCACTTCATGAGGTGCATGCATGTCCCAGGGCATCTAGTCGAAGACTGGCACTTTGAGGAAGCTGTTTTGCAGGTGATGGGAATGAGAGCCCAGGGGGGTCATGTGACAGGACTATAAAAGTACAAGAAGCCAGTGACTCAGTTCAGCAGATTCTTCAAGGAGATCAGGGAGGGGAGAGTTCTCCATAGTTCCCAGGCACAGACCTAGGGAAAGAAATCTGCAGAAGCCTGTTCTGGAAGCCTCATCTGAGACACTGGCAGGGATCCACAGGAAGGAACCTCAGCTGGAAGTACAATTAAAAAGGCCTGGGAAGCCCTGGAAGGATGAGACCCTGACAACAGGGAGAGAATTGTTGTGGAGGACTGTAAGGATGGGTAAGCCTTGGTGAGGACTACTGAGATCAGAGCAGGAGACTGAAAAATTCTGGCTTTGAGTTAAGCTGTTATTTTATCCTAATAAACGCAGGAAACCATTTCCCTGGCATTGCAGGGCCCTCAAGCACTGGTGCACTTCATTCTCTGCCTGTGTCACACAATAGTCTCCTGTGGGCTGTCATACTTTAAATCCCAACAACCAAAATCAGACCAGAGTGTGGGTGGTGTTGGTGGCCAGTGATACACAGGCGGTCAGACTAGACGACTCGCTGGCCCCTTCTGGCCTTTTCCTCTTCTGGAGTCAGGTTTTAATCATTCAAAAGCACCAGTGGTGATGGTTTGACGGGGGAAAGAATTAAACTGAGGCAGCAAGCAAAAGCCGCTGCTTTAGAGCCCTATTCAGCAAACTGTCAAGCCCAGGGATACCGTCCTACACAAATGAAATGGTGGCAGATGAAGATCAGTGTCAATAAATGCAAAATAACTCACATTGGAGGGAGTAATTAAAACTACTCAAATCCAGCCCAAGGATCAACATTTACTGTATCAATTCAGGTATCAATTTACTGTGGACAGCTCCATGGAAAGCTCTGCTCAATGTGAGACTGTGGTCAAACGGCCAAGTAAGAAGTTAGGATGTATAAGGATTGGGATGGAGAAGGACATGAAATTATAGTAAATTAACCAACTATTTTCATTTAACACTGTGTGCCAGACTGATCGCCCCATCCCATAAAGAATATTGCAGAGTTAGTGGCAGTTCAGAGTAGCAGCCGTGTTAGTCTGTATTCGCAGAAAGAAAAGGAGGACTTGTGGCACCTTAGAGACTAACCAATTTATTTGAGCATGAGCTTTCGTGAAGTGAGCTGTAGCTCATGAAAGCTCATGCTCAAATAAATTGGTTAGTCTCTAAGGTGCCACAAGTACTCCTTTTCTTTTAGTGGCAGTTCAGAGAAGGATGATTACATTAATTAGGGGCAAAACTCTGATATAATGTGACTGAAATTAATGGGCTTGTAACCTTGGGAAAGGAGGTGAATCAGAGGAGTAAATGAGAAACAGTATTGTACGTGGAAAGGTTTATTGAAATGCCACACTTCAAGTTGCAGCATCCATTTGGAGTCTGGCTCAAGATCAAGGCTCTTCTTTTAGATCAGGATTTATCAAACAATGGTGCCAAAACAGTATGTAACAGCTGTGGCTGGGTACACCTACCATTGTTTTAACCTTGCTTTAACTTGGCCTTAAATGACAAGACTTCCTGTTTGATAACCAGGTTATCTGTTAGGAGTGGCACATTTAAATAAAAAAAAACAAAAAAAAACCTCCACACACCTATAGATACTTTGCTGACCGTGGAAGCCAAAATATTCCTGACCTGGCCACGGGAAAGAAAAGTGACAACTTGCCAGTCGTTAGTTTGAAGTAGAGGTTCCAGCTTGTAGAACTCTTGAAATTACATTCTTCAGAGGACGAGCCCCATCTCAGAAACCCTACCAATTTTTTACATGAATTACAGTTTGTGCAAAGGATAGTCACCCAAAACTACAGGTTTCAGAGTAACAGCTGTGTTAGTCTGTATTCGCAAAAAGAAAAGGAGGACTTGTGGCACCTTAGAGACTAACCAATTTATTAGAGCATAAGCTTTCGTGAGCTACAGCTCACTTCTTCAGATGCATATCGTGGAAACTGCAGCAGGCTTTATATATACACAGAGAATATGAAACAATACCTATTCCCACCCCACTGTCCTGCTGGTAATAGCTTATCTAAAGTGATTTCCAGCACAAATCCATCACAGGGCCTAATAACATCAGCCACACTATCAGAGGCTCGTTCACCTGCACATCCACCAATGTGATATATGCCATCATGTGCCAGCAATGCCCCTCTGCCATGTACATTGGTCAAACTGGACAGTCTCTACGTAAAAGAATAAATGGACACAAATCAGATGTCAAGAATTATAACATTCATAAACCAGTCGGAGAACACTTCAATCTCTCTGGTCACGCGATCACAGACATGAAGGTCGCTATCTTAAAACAAAAAAACTTCAAATCCAGACTCCAGCGAGAAACTGCTGAATTGGAATTCATTTGCAAATTGGATACTATTAATTTAGGCTTAAATAGAGACTTGGAGTGGCTAAGTCATTATGCAAGGTAGCCTGTTTCCTCTTGTTTTTTCCTACCCCCCCCCCCCCCAGATGTTCTGGTTTAACTTGGATTTTAACTTGAAGAGTGGTCAGTTTGGATGAGCTATTACCAGCAGGAGAGTGAGTTTGTGTGTGTATGGGGGTGGGGGGGATGTGAGAACCTGGATTTATGCAGGAAATAGCCCAGCTTAATTGTCATGCACATTGTGTAAAGAGTTATCACTTTGGATGGGCTATCACCAGCAGGAGAGTGAATTTGTGTGGGGGGGTGGAGGGTGAGAAAACCTGGATTTGTGCTGGAAATCACTTTAGATAAGCTATTACCAGCAGGACAGTGGGGTGGGAATAGGTATTGTTTCATATTCTCTGTGTATATATAAAGCCTGCTGCAGTTTCCATGATATGCATCTGAAGAAGTGAGCTGTAGCTCATGAAAGCTTATGCTCTAATAAATTGGTTAGTCTCTAAGGTGCCACAAGTCCTCCTTTTCTTTTCACCCAAAACTGAAATGTTTCAGAGTAGCAGCCGTGTTAGTCTGTATCAGCAAAAAGAACAGAAGTACTTGTGGCACCTTAGAAACTAACAAATTTATCTGAGCATAAGCTTTCGTGGGCTACAGCTCACTTCATCGGATTTCTGGCCAAGAAATATACCACCCTACCTGAAATCCAGCCCATCTAAACCCTCAGCCATCCCCAAAAGCCACTGCAAATAGGTGGTCTTTGTAGCATGTGATAACACTCCGCATATTTAGGATATTCCAGGACAAAGAGCAAGTTTAAGAGTCAAGGGTGTCTCAGTGAAGACACCCTGCCTTTTTTTATACTGAGAGGCTCCATTTTGAACACCTCTGCTGACCACAATATGACAGAGACAGACAGACAAAGTAGCAGGCACCCACTCCATTTAAATCTTTATAGGTCAAAGCCAAACACCTTAAATTCCACCTGGATCTAACAGGTGGCCAGAGCAGATTACAGAGCACTGGTGTCCCACGCTCATTTAATAATAATAATTAATAATAAATAAATGCCTAGCTTTTATATGGTCTCCTTTAAAAAGCATTATAACTACCACATCCTGCGCTAGCTTCAGCTTGTGACTGGATTTAAGGGGCAGCCAGATCTAGGGTATTGCCTCTGTTCTAAAGGTCACAAAGGCAAAAGATAACAGCATCAGGACGCACATCCAATAGGCCACAACCTCATGACCAGGCCATTCTGGTCACTGCTGTAGCACAGATGTCCAAAAGCTCCTGGGAACTCAATGCCACCTCTAAACTGAGAATCTAAGTAACCAAATGGAGCACAAACACCCTCAGAGGAGCGGCTATCTCTGCCACCATCTCTGGTTGCTTTCCCTAACCCACCCTCACCTCAGTCTTGTCTGGATTGAGTTTTAGCCCATTTACCCTCATCCATTCCACAGCCTCTTTCAGACATTGGTTATGGAGTTCAACCACATTGGCTCATCCAACTCTGACAGAGACTAACCATGATGGACCTATTTCTACATGACTTCATTGGAATCCTACTGACGCAGTCAGACAACTTCCTTCAGCCCTTTGATATGTTTGTCATGAAGTCAGTGGAGATGGCATCACTCGACTTTAACTATTTGCTGTAGCTTGTATATGCTCCGACTTCTTAGGTGAAAAATGCAAAGTGAATTTAGAAGCGTAGTTAACATGGTTTCAGTAAAGCTAGCAAGGTTTCCTCAGACTTCAAAACCAAGATATGTTCTACCACTTATTGTTGCATATGTCTCTACACTTCTTTGAGCCCTTGTATTACTCTGCTAAATGAAAACACCTTGCAGTTATTGGTAATATTAGCTATTCTTTTCATCTTTCAAAAGAGAGAAACACCTCCTAACCTTAATCAGTTCAAATAGGTGACCTGACCTTAATTAAATTCAGTTCTAAGCCTTTGGCAATTGTACAATTGCAGAGGCTGTAAAATGGTTTCAAATACTCAGGTGTGGTCTGTTTTAAGACTGCTGACGTCTTCCACTTTATTGAAACAAGAGTAAGTTACATTGAAATTAAAAGTATTTAACACCATTTTGATGCAAACCAGTTTTTCCAGGGTACAGATTTCTATCTGAGATATTTTATAAAATCCACTATTTGGTAACACGAACACACAAAATGCTGCCTTCCTCCTGCGAGTTAGTAAAGGCACAATCTGGGTCCAATTGTAGTCAATGGAAAGATTCCTATTGACTTCCGTGAGAGTTGGATCAAGCCCCAAATGTTTTGCACCGATGTTTTCTACTCTTTAGTTTGTCCAGATGAAAAGAACGAAACTCAAAGAATAACCCAATGGTAACTGTGACAAGAGCTCTATTCTTTGAGCAAGACAAGAGCCTGGTAAGGGTCATTCACTGTGTGAAGGGAGGAGAGAGAAGAGTGCTACATGGCGCTGAGGAATGCGAAAGAAAATCTTTCTCACTCCCCCGCCCTCTTCCAGTTTCCCACCATCTATCATTTTTGAATTTCATTCATGGAGAATACCCCTTCCACACCACTGCTCTTTCATCCCGATTGAATGGCCAGCATTCAGGCTCTCTTTTCCCAAACACTCATGCAGAAGCTCTAAGCTTTTCGGCCACAGGAACCTGCTCTGTTTAGGAAAAAGTATGCATGTTTGATATGCGGATGCAAAACTCCAGCTTCTTTTGCTTTGTGTGCTGTTGCAATGTCTTCCTCTTGTTTTGATCCAGTCCTTTCTGATCACTTTGACTGATTTAAACAGTCAACCATGTTATCCTTAACACCAGCCGGGAAGATACCACAGTTTGCATAGCACATAGGAGTGCTTATCATGTCAATTACAATTTCTGAATAAGCCAGCTTCTAACTGTCAGCTTTTATCATCACATGGGGTTGTCTTTTCTTCTGTTCAGAATGCTGGCCCTTTCCTTCTTCATTAAAAAGGCAACTTGCCTTTGCTAGCGATTAAATTATCCAATCATACCAAAGCCATTTAAAATTGATCAAAATAAAGAGTGGATATGGTTTGAATATAGTTGATTTGATTTCTGGAGGTTCTGATCAAATTAATTGGAGAACGACATTAATCAGCAGCTGAATTAAATAGAAAGCACTGTGTATTGACTGATCTAGTGTGTTGTTCCTACAGGGTCACAGAAACCCGAATATGCCCAGAGGATGAGCATTCCCAGCAAGATTTTAAAAAGGCAGAAGACCCTCCCATTCAAAGATTGAACAGATGCCACCTCCAGCGAAAGCTCCGCAACAGGAGATGGGTTTGAGAAACCCGGACATGGGTTTAGGAGGGCTCAGCAGTCTGATGCTGGGATAACAAAATCTGGGGGTCCCTTTTGAGACAATAAACAATTGTTTATTCTAAAAAATACAGAATAAGCAATTGACTAAACAACATTGGGCAGCAATGGCGAAGCCTGTCAGATGAGCAGCTAAAGCATGGCATTGCTTATAAGAAGAGTTGGTTCAAAAATAGGGGATAGGGCCAAGAAATTTGCAAAAAAAAATCCACCAGTAACAACCCTGCATTTAAAATATTTTCTGAACAGCATTGCTTAAGGGTGAAATGCACCACTGGGCCAGAGGCCATCATAAAGACCTATGCACTACTTAAGTCAAATGGATACCTAAACCAATTATTATAAAAAGAGCAACTTTATGGTATTCTAAATAGTTGTGTTTGAAAAGTGACACCATAGGTATAAAAACTGCATCATTCCTGAACCACAAAACCCATTTGATCCAAAAGGTCCAGCCAGCTAATGAGACTGACAGGAAATTGTGCACTGTCCTTATATTTGTGAAAGAGGAATCTGCTGGCGTTTTGATATTAAGTTTCCTCTCCCTGCTTCTCATTTACAATTAAGTCATATGTCCTAAAATGTTTTTTCTGAAACTATTAACTGACCATCAAAACCCGGCTACTGTTGCACGTAACATTTCATTTCAGCAAAGTCTGATGGAACGAGTCACATGCCATATGCGTCTGGTGCATATTCTATTCCCCCCAAAACACACATCTTTAGGATGCAGATACATCTTGTATAAAAATAACTTAATTTGAAGAAGTTATTCATACTGAGTACTAGAGGAAAGAATTACCTAGCCCTAGTAGGCTTAACGTTTGTACTTTTCTTTTTAATTTTAAAATGTACCCCTGAAAGAAGGCAAAATTGCTCGTAACTGTTTGCATACAAGAGAGGATCTGGCATGGGCATTTCAGCACTGTGCCTCATCTCATACCAAAACAAAAATGAGCAGGCAGGTTTTATTTTTCCACTTTAGCAATAAGGCCTTGTAAAACACAATTAACCTTGTCATTAAACAATATCTCCCAAAGTGAAAACCTTGCTATATTTAAAGAAGTGGGGCTGTTTTATGTTAACGGTATGTTTCAAACCTTAAACAAAATATTTGTGCTTACATAAATACTTGGAAAAGGTAAAACTGTCATAATAGCCCCTTTGGTTATTCAATTTTGAGCTTGCCTTCTGCTTACAACAAAATTTAAAACAAAGACTGTATTATGCATGCTTGGTTTATTCAAAATTTCAGTGTTTAAAAGTCCCAAGACAATTCCAAGATATAAACAGATTGCAGAATAGGGTGTGAAGGCTACCATCAGAGCTAAGCTCCAATTTAGCGTCCAGGCTTTGCAGAGTCAAAAATACTGAGAGATGAAAGCCTTGCTGAATTCAGGGCTACCCACCAAGCCCTCTAGATAAAGTCTGAAGCATCCATGGCATGTTCTAACAGAAGGGAAAAAATATTAGCACATTTTTAAGCCTGACGGTAGCTAATTAAGCTGTTCCTTACTATAGGCAACTAAGGATGGCCTCAAATCAAAGCTCTGAATCCAGTCACCCCCTAAACACCAGCTGCAGTTCTGCAGGAAGCAGAGTTTCTAGATCTGAATCATATGGCTGGCCTCTATCAATCCATCCAAGGTTCTGGATACAACTGAACCACCCCCTGGGCCTCAGAATCCAGACAGAAATCCTCACGCTGCTTCGAAGGACAGAGTAGCTTTCCAAATTCTGCTGCTCTCAGAATGAAATGAGCAAGGACTGTACAAACAATGGAATTCATTACCAACAGTTCCCTTCCACAGAGCACCCTTGCTAGGCCTTAGGGAACTCCTGTGCCATTCAGAGGAGAAATGTTCAGATTCCGGGGCGGGGGCAGAGGAAATGACAGGTCATTTGGGAGCTGGTCTGACTCCTACTGAGGAAAGGCTCCTTTGTCTGGACCAGGATAGTCCTGGAAAAAGCCAACTATGGGGGAATCGTAAGAGGCCACACCAAGACCTGGAGGAAAGGGCCTTTTTAGACTCAAAAGATGGTGCTAAATGATGTCATAATGATGAGTCAAGGAAGACCCATGGGAATCAGCAAGGACAAGGCCTCTCCAAGGGTGACTGGAATTTAAATTAATCCGCTACGGGGAGAAAGCAGCAAAAATACAGACCAGAGCTTTATTTGCTCCCCTCCATTAACATAAGCAAGCTCCCTGTTCACCCTCTGTGATCCCAGTTTATCTTCATCTGCTGTGCAATTAATATCATTAACCTGCATACCCACAGCGGCTTCATCCTCAGACCCCCATACTGCAACGTTGTAGCCCTCTAGCGCACCTCTGATGCGCAACAGATGTGAGTTGTAGTAACATACTGAAAGAAAGGAAGGGTGCTTATTATTGGGCAAGTATTCTGGGCCCACGTGCTAAAGCAGGACAGTGAGCTTGGCAGGCCTCTGGCACTCGATGCTTTACACTCCATGGAGGGGATGGGGAAAGACACACACAGCCACGATGGCCATCAGACACAGGACTAGCAGGATTCTGCTGCACAGAAGGGGGGGCACATTTGGGGGACCCTTTGCAGAAGGTCTGCATCCCCTCCAGGAGTTCCCTGCACCCTCCAACAAAGCTGGGGGACAGGAGTCAGGCAGAGGAGAATCAGGGGATACCCGGTGCATTGTTCCCTCTACAGATCCATTGGCTAGATCCCACATTTCCAGCAATGGGTTTGGAGCATCGCCTCTGAAACAGCAGCTGAGAAGTGGGTCCCCTACTCCCCTGCCGTTCTGTGGCCCGAGGGGATCAATTCCTGCTGCCCCTGCCTCTGTGAGCTCCTTGCACTAAACCCAGCCGCTCAAGGCTTGGCAAGAAGCAGAGGGGGATTTAGCCTAGCTTCCCACACAATAGATTGGGATGACGACACCAGTTACAGCATAGTCCAACTGATTATTTTTCACTCCTTAGCTACAAGGACAGTTCACCTCAGCGAAGGACTTATTAGACTTGGTGTAAAAGAGGGGAAATAAAAACTCTCTCCACCTGGGCAAGTAACCATAAAAATGTGTGAGAACTAAACTAAACCCAGCAACTGGATCCCAGCTTCCTTGCCACACAGGCCGAGTCCTATCAGCCATGCAAAGTAATTTCCATTTCCCAGTAATCCCTACAAGGCACACATCGGGCGAGAGACCCCTGTGGCTGATCCATACAACGCAGCAGAATCTGTCTTCCGTTCTGTGTTTCGCTGCTATATTTCCACAGCTGTGAGCAGTCAAGGATGGGGATTAGAGTTCAACATAAACTAGCAGGAATCCTAGGGACAGCTGCAGAAATAAATAGTTACTCTTCAGATTAAATAAGCATCACTATAGCAGCTAGCTGCTTATTTACAAACTCAGTCTTGCAATCAGATCTGCTAGCACGGACTCCTGCATCCATATCGAGCTCATGGCTACAAAGTTGGTAGGACATGGGGCTTCACACAGGCACAGGGCTAGAAGACAGATGGTAGGATCAAAGCCGAAACTGACAAAAGAACTGCCTACAGTATGTAGCTTCCAGGTGCAATCCAAGGTGTTGGCAATTATCTGTAAGCCTTGAATAGCCCAATGCCCACTTATGTGAGAAGCAGCTTCTCACCCTACAGCACACCCCTGAGAAGCTGTTGCTTTCAGAGACCTGCAAATGCTTACATTTAGGCTGGTGATACTGCCATGATTAGTGCCCACTCACCCCAATGGGAGTGCTCGGCTACAGTAAGCTCTATGCCTGAGTCCACACTTTGAGCTCTCCATAAATTAGTGGCAGGATTTTCTAAGTTGAAGTATCCTCCCTCCATTGCCAGTCTGTCAGAGGCTGAGCCTGCAGAGCTAGAGGGCAAGAAGTCAGGCATTTATCTGATCAGTACCTGATTAGCCTTTCTTCTTTTGCTCTTGGCTTGGTTCATAATTTTAACCTTCTGGAGTGACTCTTTTGCTGCAATCCTGGGAGCTACTCAATTGCCTAGACAGCTTTTCTGCCTCTTTTTCCAGATGTTATTGGGCCAGATTTTTCAAATGTGCCTTACCTTAGGATCCTATGTCTGAACTTAGGCACATCACTAAACGGCCAGATTTTCAAAAGTGCTGGCCATTCACAGCACCTTTCGCTGGGGTCAACAGAGCTACAATGATTTCCAACAGCTGCGGATCTGTCTCAATGGGTGGACTTAGCTACACTGCACAGACTCACTCGGCATGTAGAATATGAGTGTCCACAAGGGGAGTTATTCCAGAATAGGTCTTGCGCTTTAAATTCACACCTTCGCTTATTCTGCACTAATTTCCCTGGCAGACAATCCCTAAAGTGTAACACCTGCACTGAGCCCCTATTTTTCTTGTAAAGGCTGGTTGTTTAAGAAAGAAAGAAAGAAAGAAAGAAAGAAAGAAAGAAAGAAAGAAAGAAAGAAAGAAAGAAAGAAAGAAAGAAAGAAAGAAAGGATTCTAATTGGCAAATAATTGTCCCATCTAGTGCAGGAAAGGATGTTTTTCATCCGTCAGTCTTAGCCACAAACACAGTACCCTTCCACTGACCCAAATTCCTTTTATGGGAAAATCCTAGTTATCAGGATCCTCCGTGTGTTCCTCCTCTGCTAGGGTGACCATACGTCCCGTTTTGGCTGGGACAGTCGCTTTTTTAAGCCCTGTCCCAACCATCCCAACTTGATCAGTTGGCAGAGCAAATGGGACAAATGTCCACTTTTGTCAAAAAAGTGGGGTGCAGTGAGGAGGAACGTGCGGGGCGGGGAGGTGAGCGGAGATGCCAGCCCTGCGTGGGGGGGCAGCATTCCGGCATGAGGGGGCCAGCAGGGTTCCAGTGGCTGGCAACAGCCTCGTCGGTGGGAGGGGGGGGCAGAGGGGACGGTTCAGGCAAGCAGCTGGGCATGTTCTGTTTTCCCTGTGGGAAATAGGGTTACCCTATCTGCAAACATTGTGGATTTGGATAACTAGGACAGCAATGTGTCCAAATTCACACTATACCAGTGCCACACTGTATTCACTTACAGGGCTGGAACGTTGAGTCCAGCGCAAAGTGCAGTCCATGTAACTAACTTGTACCCACAGCGGCATCCTCTCCCATCAGGGAGCCCTGAAGCCAGGACACCACCCCTTCCAGAGACCAGTGGGGCAGGGAGATCGCCGACACCGTGATCATCACTGAGGGGCCACGTCCAGCTGCAGGCCAGAGAAGCAGCCTGGGAACCAGGACAATCACAGTGCAGACAGGGTGTGCAGGGGAGGGACTCCCCGCTGTATCCAGACCTTCACTGCCCCCCAGCCCTCAGCTAGAGCTCAGCTCAGAATAGCACTTCCCTTTTGGATACAGTTCGGGGTGTCCCCCCGGGCCATTCAGATCATTGGGCGTATACTGTAATATCTTCTAAATCAAGAGTGCCAGCAAATTCTACTTGCATAAGCAGCTCTGCAGCAGCCTATTAAATGACTTTTGCGACTACAGCAGGTGGACGGTGGCTTTCTATTAGCACACAAACACACAGACCGTAAAAGCATCTGGTAGCTGCTGGAGCCTAGAAAACATTTAATACAAACAACTTTTATACCATTATTATTTACTGTGTCTCTAGTGCCAAGAACATAGCTAGAGCTGCACAAACATCCTCACTCTTCCTGGGGATTTCAAAACGATCTGGCTGATTCTGCCAGGTGCTGAGCACTCCCCCACAGTGTAAGCCTGGCAGAATCAGGCTCTAAATCAAAGGCTGACGGGTTCCAACCCTGCCGAGAGGTCGAGTGTCATGTCTACACTGCGGCCACGACGTGCCAGCATGCAATTGTGCTGACGTAGCGTAGATGCTTCCCTTGTTGACGGAAGGGGGGTTTCTGTCCTTGTCATAGGTGCCGACTTTCTCTCTGTCCAGGGGGTTCTCTACTCCCCACCCCCATCTGCCTCAGGCCCGCCCCAACTCCGTCCCTTCCCCTACCCATGCTCTGCCTCCTCCCACCCCTGCTCCACCCCTTCCCCCAAGGCCCCACCCTGCCCTGCCTCTTCTCGCCCCTGCTCCACCCCCACCCTGTCTCTTCCCACCCCCCAGCGTGCTCCTCTCCCTCCCAGAGCCTCCTGCAGGCCACTGAACAGCTGTTCTGTGGCCTGCAGGGGGCACTAGGAGGGAAGGGAAGGAGTTGATTGGCAGGGCCGCTGGCAGGCAGAAGGCACTGCAGGGGAGGGGGATTTGGCTGCCGGTGGGTGCTAATCACCCACTAATTTTTTTCCATGGGCGCTCCAGCCCTGGAGCACCACGAAGTCAGTGCCTATCGTTCTTGTAGTTAATCCACCCCTCGAGGAGGTGGTAGCCAGGCTGGCAGAAGAATTCTTCCATCAACCTAGCTTTGGCTTCACTGGGGGTTAGGTCACCCTAACTATGGCACTTGGGGCTGTGAAAAATGGTATGCTCCAAGGGACATAGCTAGGTTGATCTAAGTGTAGACCAAGCCTTCGGCATATAAGCAACTAACTTTGATGGGATGCAAAAAACAGAGTTATCACTGTTGCAAGGTCTCATGGGAGAGGTGTGTTTCAAGGTAAGGTCAGAAACAAGAGAAGATAGTGGTCAGATGCACAAGAGTGGGAGACTATTCCATCTCCATGCACAAGAGGCAGCTTGGGAGAAGCTACAAAGAAGAGACTGAATGCTTGAACATCTCAGGAGTTCTTGATCTCTACAGAATCCGCTACACGTCAACAGCTATATTCGGACAATTCTTACATTTGTTTTTAACCCAGGAAGTATATTGCAAGTGCCAACTCCAACCTGTGTTTTACCAGAGGACTTCCTCCACAACTAGACAATTTAAACATATTGCCGATTGTTTGTAACTATTTTAGCATTCCCCATTAGCCTTATATAAGGATTTGGATAGTCTAGTTTTTTCTAAATGTAAGGTCAAACAACAGCCCTACTACTAAAGTTTCCATGCCAGTGCATTAATACTATAACTCTTTATCTCACACCAATGTTTGTTCATAATCTTAACACCCAGTCTACAGTTATGTGCTCTGTTGTCCTAATTCCAAATAAAGGTGATAAGTAAAACAACGCACCAGTTAGCAGCAATTCTTCACCTTAAGAAGTAAAGTCAGACCTAGTGTAAGAAGGTGGAATGCTAAGCATTAACCAAGTCTGAATTCAATCCAAACAATAACTGTATATAGTTCCGTAGTCAACCAAAGCAACACTGGTCTTCCAGTGCGGGAGGAGTATGTGTATCTTGGCTCAAGCTAGAGGCACATGAGACTACCCTCCTTGTCAATCGGCTCACCATCTCGTTAAAGCTTTAGAACTTGGTTTAAGTCAATGGAGACTAACTTTTTTTTGTTCCTGGCTTCCCACCTTTTTAAAGCAAGGATTTCATCAGCTGAACCTGAAGGCGGAAGAAATCCAGAAAAAGCAAGCGTGATAGCTGCCATCTTAGCCGTTAGTGGGGACTGAACCAGAACTAAAAACATGAATCTCTACAGTATGAGCTGAAGCACCAAGCTCTGCAGCTGGGGATGTAACAGACTCATTCTCTGGAGCTCACCCACAGCAGGGATACCATGTATCTGTATCGTTTAGAGCAGCAGTTCTCAAACTTTGGGTTGGGACCCCAAAGTGGGTTGCAACCCCATTTTGGGGTTGCCAGGGCTGCCGTTAGACTTGCTGGGGTTCAGGGCTGAAGGCAAAGTCTGTGCCCCACTGCCCAGAGCCAAAGCCTTCAAGCTTTGGCACCTCCCAGGGCGGTGAGGCTTGGGCTTTGGCCCCCCTGCCCAGCGGGGCGCGCCTGGGGCTTTGATCCCCTGTTCCGGGGTCATGTAGTAATTTTGGGTATCAGAAGGGTGTTGCAGTGCAATGAAGTTTGAGAACCCCTGGTTTAGAGTACTCATGTGGCCTCTATTACTATAGCATCAGAACACCTCACAATCTTTAATGTGTTTGTCCTCACAACCCCACTGGGAGTCAGGGGAGTTCTATTATCCCTATTTACAGATGGGGCACTGGGTCACACAGGAAGCCTGTGGCAAGAAAGGGATCTGAAATGAGTCCCCCCGCGCCAAGGCCCAAGATAGCAACCTAACTGCTGAGGCCATCCTTTCTCCCAACAGGCACCAACCAGTGGCTTACGTATGCTCAGCAGCTCAGATTATTTAATTATGTTGTGTAATTCTAACAATGAAAGAATTTAGGATGGCGCTCACACAGCGAAGAGGAAGTCAGGGACGTCCGTTGGGAATCAGGGAGTGGAAGGATGGATATTCTCTGAACCAATCTGAATTGTATTCAGCTCAGGTATAGGTGTGGACAGAGGTGTGTATGTCCAAATAAAGACCATCACACCCACAAGCTCGCACACACGCACCAAGGGAAGGGCAGAAAGTTAGCCAGCACATGTACTTCAAAGCATTCACCAACTGTGAGCTTGATGGTTCTAAGAACACTTTGGAAACACTTGGAAACCAATCTTCTAGGAGCTGTTTCTGGCTAATCAATGCTTTGATTGAAAAGATGACACACATTGTGAATAAACAACATCACACAGGAACGGGGAAAGACGATGCCACGTCCCTCTAAAGATGAGCAAGATAATTAAATGCAAGGCATGTTTTGTCATTTGATACCAGATACCAGTCAACACCACATTACCCCGAGTGTTTTCCTTGTGGCGGTGTAATGCCGACTGACCCCAATTGTTGGTGGGCAAGATTGAACATGGGATCTCTGGAGCTAAATGCATGAACCTCTACTGCATGAGCTAAAAGCCAGCTGGCTGTTAGTTAATGCTGTACAGCAGACTCATTAATTTCTCTCTAAGAGGTCTCAGTGCCACTAGGTGGGACAGAACACCACACCCAGGAGGTGTCTGGGTTACAGTGGTATAAAGGACACCCTCCTTTTTCTAGTCTGAGTCATACGTGTGTGCTACTGCCCATGTACAGGAACATGTTCATCTTTCACTTCCTCATTTCTCATTGAGCCAGTTCATCCACTCCACTTCAACAAGCAGAAGGGATGCAAGTATGCCTGCCATGGGAACAGAAGCTGGGAACATGCTAGCTGGATTCTCCCAACTTCACAGAGCCCCTCTGCACTAAAGCCGTTGGGCTACGTGGGATAGGAGAGGGGTTCTCCTCACTGGTGCACATATCTGCTTAGATTTCATTGCCTACATTAACACTGAAAAACCATTAGCTCAGACTCTGTGGCTACACCTCCTTCAGAGGAGATATTTATTTACTTTTAAGTCATAATTTATAGAAACAGTCAAAGAGGAGTTTAATAAACTGTAGTGACTCAGCTTGAGTTCCAGCTTTGTCTCCCTTGTGTGCCAGGGCCCTCACCGGGTGAAACTCTATACAACACGCAGAGCCATGTAGTGGCTGAATGATATACTGCACATAAACATATGTATGCGGTGTAGTCATAGTCATGTTGCTCCCAGGATATTAGACAAGGTGGGTAATAGCTTCTATTGGACCAACTTCTGTTGGTGAAAGAGACAAGCTTCTCTCTCTAATCTTATGACAGTTTACATACATGTTGATCTGTTCGAAAATTATTTAGATACAAAATTATTATAAATCTGGAAGTATTGATGCAGATGGTCATCGTTACCATAAAGATCACAAAAGGAGAAAGCTGAGGAGGAATAATAAGGCTGGGAAGTAGCAGCAAGGTATGCTTAATCCAACTAAGCTATATTGCAATATACGGTATGTTACAGGCTTTCCGCCTGCACAACAAGATTAGATAAGGCATAAAGCCCTGTTAGAAGTAGATTACTATTAGGCTGTGTAATATAAATACAGAAAACCAAAATGGAAAAAGAAAGGATGCTCATGAGTATGGAGACAGAAAAATAGATGAAGATTTGGTGTTTCTACCAGAACCGGGAGTTAACGTGTCTTCTAGCCCTGCAACAACCAGCAGGAAGTACTGTCTGACGAAAAATAGGGCAGAGCCTAGCCAGTTCAGATTCATGCAAGTGGCGTATATGCTTTCCACTTATTTCCATTAGAGCATATTGGTCCTCTCTGCCAGCCATTGAGCACACAAGAGCTCGGAGTCTTCCACTTCTCCAGTACAGCTCTCAGCAACTGTCAGGGCACTACTCAAGCTTGGTGAGAGGAGGGCAGAGCAAAGTCATCCAGACACTCAGGAATGCGTAGCTGAGCAGCAGGGTGGATTGGAGCGCCTAGTATTTCTGATACTTCATGACAAGTGTTGGAGACCCATTTTACTGCCGCTTGTCACATGCTCGTCTAATATGGGAATGATTTATCATTAACGTGTCCGGCAATAATGGTCACACAATTCAATATTTTCGTTTGGAAGAATCCTAAACTGGAGGGGGTCAGGTCACAAATTATATGAGCAATTAGGGTCTGAGCCTGGTTTTACTGAAGAGAATGGCAATACTCCTATGGATCATGTTGAAAGCTGGATCTGACACCTCAGAAAATGTTTACTGTAGGCAGAGAACTCCCTTCAACTGTACATTCTAGCTGTAAAACTCTGGTTACAACACGGGAAATGTCTAGATCTGAGTCTTTCTTCCCCTCCAGAGCTTCATGCAATGCACAGACATTATACTATTGAGGCGCAATCCTCTAAGTGCCTAGGAGAATAGATCTTACAAGCTCGACTTGAAATGACAGGGAAATCTAAAGGAAAAATTCCATCACTTTATCCAGTAAAAGGGAATGGAAACACTTGAGTAGAAACTCAAAGGCATCGATTAGCTACCCAGTGTCAGTGCTGTAGCACCATGGGCTGGTTATCTGCCCGCTGGACTGTAGCCAGCTCCTTTACAGTAGAGCTTGTACACGTCTCAGTGTAATGGGGTTTCGAAGGAAACGAATATCATTGAAGAAATGTTCTCCTTCAACATTTTCCAGGTTTTCAACCCAACTGAAATTGTCATCTTGTTTCTGAAAAAGAATCCAGTGCAGGGTTTGTCTCCTAGCCCTTCCATGCCCACCCTGGGAAGAGGCTAGTGACGAGAATGAAAAAAAGAAGGGGACAAGGGGGGAAAGAGGAGAAATTAATATGACAAAAACCAAACTTCAGTTCTGAAAGCCCAAAAGAAACAAGAGGTTTCATTTCACTAAGTTTATGCATCCAATGAAGTGAGCTGTAGCTCACGAAAGCTTATGCTCAAATAAATTGGTTAGTCTCTAAGGTGCCACACGTCCTCCTTTTCTTTAAAGAAAAAAAGATTTTCATTCAAGTTTAAGCACAAAACCACTCTCCATTTCTTAACCTGTTTCACTCTATAGATGAGCTGCACAGTGATTAAAGGAAAGGCTCCTGCCTCCATACGAGGCAGTTTCCACACTAGCCGATTACCAGTAAGCCCGATTCCCTGGGCACCCGATTACCAATACACTCGATTCTCTGGGTACCTTGCAAGCTTTAGAGGATATCCCCAATTGCTCAGGAGCCTGATCCTGGGCTGAGCCTCTGAGAAGGTGCAGCCAGAAGGAAAGGGGAGCCAAAAATGACACGTGGCAAAATGGACAGAATCTGGCCTAAGAGAAGCAGAGCCTTTAGCAAGGTGGAAGTGGGGATGGGGAAAATACCAAACTGAGTTAGCATGTGGGGGGAGGTTGCAATAGGAAAGGTAACCAGGAGGGGGTTAAGAGAAGTGGGAGAAGCCTAGTACAGTGGGACAAAGAGGACAAAGGGGCATCCAGGATAGAATGAGCATGAAGATGAGGCAGAGTAAGGAGAAATGGTTGCCATCATTAGACAAGATAAATGGGGCCACAGAAATACAATAAGGAACAAGGGCAGAGATGTTGGCAAGCAGAGTTGCACCGAGCCTGGAAGGCAAAGACAAGAATCTTAAACTTGAGTTGTTAGCCCAGGGCGAGCCAATGGAGATGTTCAAATAAGGGAATGCTAAGCAGATGGAGAAGAGAAGGATGCTGGCAGCTACGGTCTGGATGGATCAGAAGGGAGCAACTGCTAAGCAACAGAGGAGGTTGCTTTAAATCAAGGTGTGAGATAAGCAATGCCTGGATAGGATTTTAGCTGACTGGACAACAAGGAAGAGATGGATCTTTACATGGTGCAGAAAAGAAAAGAAAGTACAGGCCATCACTGTAGTATGTGGGCACTTTTCACGTAAAATACCCTTTAGCAGCCCCCGCTTCATGGTAGTGATTGCATCCGTGGAGAGCACATCACATATTATTGGCAGCTATGCCCCTGGAGGCTCTCTCCTGGCAAAGGGTCTCGTGGATATTAAGGGGACAAGAGTACAGCCTGGATCCTTGTGGGACCCCTCTGCTGAGAACACTCCTGGAATACATATTTTTATCTTTCCTCTACACTGTTTAGTGTCATCTGCTCAGGTGACTGCATTGCAAGGTCAGGTTTAATTAGCTGGGCTTAAAATATGGACATTACCTTACCCTGTCCAGGAGGCACCTCTTAAGAAGCCCTGGATGTGATTAACTCAACTTTTCAACGGTACTTTTTTCCCCCCACATCCATTAAGCAGCACTGAAGGGAATTGGAGTCTGGAGATACATGGTCCTTACTTTGCCCCCTTCTATTCCTCATTGATTAATGGCTAAAGCAGACTTGCAGTTGTCTTTGAAGGCTCTGGCAGATGAACATAATGAATCAATGATGGATTGGAGCAAATGAATCACAATGCGGGAGAGTGCACAAGGCAATGATTTCTAAATGGCCCTCACATCTTTGCACTTCAGAACTGGCTTTTAAAAGCCTGTTTTCTTCTTTTTATCTGGTTCCAGTTTCTGCAGTGGCTTTGTATATGTTGGATGGGGAGGGGGGAGAATGGGAATCTTTACATATAAACAGAGGGTTCCACTTTCTCAGTCAGACAATAATGAAGCATTGTCAATTGGGGAGTTCAAATAGCTGGAAAACCACTTCAAGGCCATGCAAAACAACTGGGCAGCATCAGAAAGAACAACAGTTGGCAAACTGAGCAACAGAGTTTAAAACTTCAATATAATGAACTAGCAAAACACAGCTGGTTCTGTCTGCTCACTACACGTGATGCCAGTTAAGAGCTATTTTTAATAGCTTATTATTCTAAATGTTGTTTAACTAATTTGAATTTCCAAATATTACCAGATTTGAATCCTGCTCTAATCAATCTCATCTGAAACACACTGTGCTTAATACACACAGTAGAATTGTTGGGGCCCTCTATCTGCAAAAGGAAAAGATCTCAGATATCCATTCTTTCCTTATCCTAATTAGTCTTCATTCTTTCCTTACCAGCTATTCATCTCTCTTTTTCATTGCTGGGAGGTGGAACTGTTCTCATTGGAAGGCTAAAGGATAGTAGAAAACTTACATCCAAAGAAAAATTGTTCCTGAAAGTGAGTGGCATTCCTATGCTACAGAGATGAGCACAGGATAAAAACTGACATAGAAGGGAATAGAACCGAAGCAAGTGTGTTTTGCAAGAAACTATGTAAACTGTTACGTACATTCCCAAGACATACACACACTCCTGTTTGGAAAATCCTTATGCACATAACTACCCAGCAGAGATTCTCCAGGGGATCCACAAAAGGTAAAGTTGTGTGTGTCTGTGAGCAGGATCAGGTCCTATTTATGCTTTGTGGTAGAGCTCAGTTAGTTCACAGGATTACACAGGATTCACATTTAGCCTTGTTCTGCTAACGAAGCATCTCTGACAGCTTGCTATCTCCATGTTACCCGAAGATACTCAGCCACTTTGACTAGAATGTCTTTGGCTTATGTGATTTTAATCTAGGGTTTGACTGAGCAATTGGCTAGGGGTACTCTGCACAGAATGTCAATACTACGCGGACACCTAGAGGCCACAGAAATCCCAGCCCCAGAAACAGAAAAGACAGACACAGAGAGGAGACTTACCACCATTCCACTGACCTCTCAGAAGTATCTGGAGTCTCAGGGCAGTGGATGTTGCTGAGTCTCCGTCTCCTGGATCATCCTGCCTCTCAGACACCCAGCTGATTCACAAGCAGAGAAAGGCTCAGTCAAGCCCATGAAGTGCACTCTTCATGGGACCCCACCTCAAAACCGTTTGCAATTCATAGCTTAGATTCATAGATTCATAGATATTTAGGTCAGAAGGGACCATTATGATCATCTAGTCTGACCTCCTGCACAACGCAGGCCACAGAATTTCACCCACAACTCCTGCAAAAAACCTCATACCTATATCTGTGCTATTGAAGTCCTCAAATCGTAGTTTAAAGACTTCAAGGAGCAGAGAATCCTCCAGCAAGTGACCCGTGACCCATGCTACAGAGGAAGGTGGAAAACCTCCAGGGCCTCTTCCAATCTGCCCTGGAGGAAAATTCCTTCCTGACCCCAAATATGGCGATCAGCTAAACCCCGAGCATATGGGCAAGATTAATTCAGCTTGTATAGAATGCAGCAGCTCACTTATTCAGCAGTGCATCTTGCACAAATGCACGACACCAGTGGCCCTGGAACCTGCACTAGGCAACTCATTCATCTGGTTTTAAGCTGGACAGTCCTGCTTTTCTAAGGTACGTCCAGTACCAAGACAAAAGCAGACATGGTTTTGGTGTATGCAAGGTCTCGCCACCAGGGGCGGGATGGTGCATTCTGCTGAATGGCATCCCCCATGTACAACTTGCACGTGAGTTCACATCAGCGGGGGTGGGTCATGCAGGCAGGAGCAGGTCCATGCTGGTCCCAGAAGTCCTGGTAGTCTGGTGATGGGTGAGTGGCCACCCTACTCTTCACTGGTTGCCTATTGGTTTCTGGGTGACGTTTAAGGTGTTTGTTCTGATCTATAAAGCCCTAATGGGCTTTCAAAGTGGTCTAAGAGAAGTTAGGCATCCAAATACCTGTTAAAAGTTAATGGGATTTGGGCACCAAACTCCCTTAAACTCCTTTGAAAAAAAATCTTAGTCTATGGCTTAGGTCATGCCTACTTGAGAGATCTACTTCCTCCCACTGCTTCGCAAATTAGAAGTGTGAATATCTGAGCACCTCACTCCCCTTTGTGCCTTGAGAAATCTTCCCCAGCATTAACAGTGTATTTGCTATGCTTTTCTAGAGAGGAATGATAATGGGCAGCAACAAGTATTCAAGAACGTTCAGGTGCCACAAATAAGAATCGGAGCAGTCCCTCACTCTCCCTGCAGCTCACAATAAGTTACTGAACAGGAAAAAATCCAGAATCATTCACATCTCACACATAGTTACGCTTTTTAAAACTGTATTTTATACAATGGACATTGCCACTATGGGAAAGCTGAAATAAACACTTTATCCAAGGCAGTGGTCTAGTATTTCTCAGAATTTTTTAACCTTCAAAATATTTTGAAGGATCTACTTGCAGTCAGCCCCTGTCTGGAAGACAGTAGTGCAGATTTTGCTTTGAAATGAAGGAGTTTGGGACAGAAAGATCGCAAGTGACCCATCAAGAAGATTGCATAACAGAAGGAAAGTTTGCTACCCAACTATTTGTTCTTCCTTCTCTTCTCCACCCACCCAGAGAGAGTTTAGAAGGGGGCAAATCTTGCTAATTTTGGACCTGTGGAAAGTTTTCCGTTGACTTCACCTGGGAATTGGATCAGGCACTTTATTGATGTGAGTATTCCTGTGGGGTCGCAGCCCCAATAGGGCTACTCGAGTGTGTAAGGAGAGCGAGATTTGACCTAGTATGGTTGCCTTATTCTTATGACTAGTGTAGTTCAACTAGTCTGAATGGGGCTGAATTATGTAAATATGATGATCTGGGCTAGTTCTTCTTTGATATGAGTGCCCAGGGTACAATACCACTGAGATCACAGACAGCCTAAAGTAACACACAAAATCCGATTCCCAAGGAAACAGTTGCAGACACCCCTTATAAGTTTGTCATGAGTCCTCTGTGCTTTCAGATGCACATACTGTATCACAGCAGGGGATACCGTCTCTGTTCAAAAAAGACCCGTGCATCTGTTAGGTTACAGGGCAGAAGGGCCTTTGAAGTTTTGTTTGCATTCCACTGCAGCCTCAAATAAGAGTTCTCATCGGTAAGAGAATTCACATACATATTAGGAGGTGAAGATGATTAATTGCCTCTCCCCTCTCTGAGAGGGGGAACTGCTCAAAGTTGTCTTGTTGACAATGATTTTTCAGAGCCATATGGCACTTCCACATCTCATTAGTAACATGCACACTGCATTCATCTCAACTCTTTGCTCGGTTTCTAGTTTCATCCTTCATGCTGATTAAGAATATGAAATACCAACCTCCAGCTGAAAATTTCAGGGTCAAAATATATTGAAGAAATAATGTATTTAAATTACTTCCCTTCTGCCATTTCATTCAGCATTTTCAATCAAGGCTGCCCTCTTAAGCTAAGGGACTTAGACAACCAAGTCTCATTGAAATTCACAGAGAGAATTAGGCCTCGTCTATACTAGTAGAGACTCAGTCTATATCAGCAAAAGAATTATTTGGACAGTACACCTCATACAAGTTCCCCAGATGAAATGAACTATACCGACAAAAGGCTTTTTTTGCTGGTATAACTGCATCTACCGTAAGACTTTTCTCAGAATAGTGATGTCAGGCAGGAGTATAATTTTCACACCTCTAACTGACATAACTATGCTAACAAAACTTTCAGGTGAAGCCCAGGTATATAATTATACTTAGTTTTTATTCTACGAACATTTACTCTGCTATATTTGAGATCAGACTGAGAGTACATATCAGTAATTTAAGAGTAAAATCTTTACAGGAATATTGCAATTATCCCCCAAACAAGCCTAGAAATTTCAGAGTTCATTACACTTAAAAAGAAATCCACACAAGGTCAGGAATTGCACAGCTAAGGCACCTGGGGTTACATCATGCCATTAGAGTAGTTTATAATAGAGGCTGTAGTTCTACATTAAACGACGCTGATTTTTAAAGATGCATTCGGGTATTTTCTCCCCCTCGTGGTATAGCTACAGGACAGAGTCAAGGTTGTTTGGGTGTCTTGAAATTGTGCCTATTTAACTGCATTTAAAATGATAATGTATGTAGTCAGTTTCTCTGAGAAATGAATGATATAGCAATTTTACTTAAAAGTAATTCTCCCCCAATCATTAGGCATTTAGCATTGCCAGACACACAAAGGGTACTTCTCCCATGGCAGCTAACAGAAGAATAAAGAGCCTTTCGCGGTATGGATAGGTTCATCAGAAAGTGTTAACATGGGCAGTCTGTGATCCTGGACACAAGAGTAAGGTACGTAATTAATGCCAAGTTCCACAAGAAAGAACAGCTGTGCCAGAAGCTCCATAGCGGAAGCCTGGTGTGAACACCCAGAAGGACTATATTATACACCGTACATTCCCTTTTGGCAGGCAGGCTGGAAAATACCAGTGCTCTCATATTATACAGTCCCTAAGAAGGACAATTTCCAAAATACATCAATGCTGCAAGGGCTCCCTTCTGAATTTAGGAGCAAACCCAGAGTCCCACTGAAGCAGGCAGGCCAATTCTCCCACCCTTAAACATGGCAGGTACTACTTTACTCTAGGAGTAATCCCATCCATTTCAATGGGGCACCACACAGGGTAAGGTACTACTCAGTATGAGAAAGGTAGGCAGACACCAAAGAGGAAGAGCTGGGTCCATGAATGTGCTTCCTGTGTTATTCTGGTTTTTATCTGCTATTTTTTTTTTTTTAAATGTTATTTAAAAACCTGGCTGCCAGGCAGAGATAAAGTGATTTGGAAGTTTGTTTTCATCGGTTGCCTTTCATGACCCATAAAAATAGGGATTTTCAGAAAAAAATTCTTTTTGTTTAAAAATCAGTCGCATTCCCAACCCCTAGTCACACGTGTCTGAACTGGGCTCCGTCTCGGAGTCCTGATCCAAAGCCCATTGAAGTCAGTGGAAAAGCTCTTCTTGTCTGCAGTGCTTTTGGACCAGGCCCCCAGCATGCAGCAGAAAAGTAATCACTTCCACCTGAACCGACGGGGGCTCCTGAGCAGTCAAGGTACAGAACGGAGGCTGTAACATTCACAGGTGCGGATTAGGCGTGGAAGAGCAGTGCTGAGCCCCTGGCAGGACTTGCTGCTTTCTTGCAATCCATCAAGATGAGGGTGCTGCAGACCCAAGGGATGGTAAAAATAAGGCACAAGGCATATTGCAAGAGCTATTGTGCAGGGGGCCATCAGGGATGGTGGGGCCAACCCTTCAGTGGAACTTTGAGAGTTAATACCAGCTGAGCATTAGGTCCCCAGCATTAGGACCCCCACCAGCCCTCTATCAACACCCAGCCCTCATTGCTCCACTTGCTGTCAGCTTTGTTCCTAGCAGTGCTGCTCTCCACCACACTGCTCCTGGCTGGCAGGAGAATTAACTGAAAATCCTAAAGATGCCCCCTATCCACACCGCTGCCTTCCAACCGGTGGAACGCAGACTGCAGCCTTCTGTGGTAAAGAGTCTGCCAGCAGAGAGCGCAGCAATACAAGCCACCAACTCCCCTTCCACTCTAGGGCCTGAGAGTAGCAGGCAGTGCTTCAAAATGGGGTGACGTTTCCCAGGACGGAGGTGGGACCTGCCAGCTGGGCTCCTGTAGGGAGAGCGGCTATTGGAGTGTGTCCAGAAGGAGTTAAATCCCCCCCACCCAGCACTGATGCCTTTAGATGCAGCATATGCCGGGTTGTGCTGAAGTGCCAGCCTTGCTCCGGAAACCTTCTTGTGCCATGCCGAACAGTCGTGCTTTGGTTTCCTGCACTCGCCAGCAGGGCTCCGCAGCCTGCAGGGTCAAACCCTTCGGCATGGAAACACCCTGTTAAATTCTGAGAGCAACATTCCCTAGCGGGGGAAAAGGACGTAACCATGTAGGGAGAAGATCCTGAGAAGTGGAAACCAGGTCCCCATGGAACGGTGGAAGTAATTGTCAATCTTGCTCCTTAAGGCTTTAATAGCCACACAATACATACCTTGCCAAGTTGTGCTAACATGCCAACAGAGCTTTATGCACTCCACCTAACATATTCCGTGTGCAGGGTGCTCCTCATAAACATTACTTAATATGGGAATGAATCCGTCCATAGCCCCCTGCCAGTCGGATACTGCTTGACTGAACCACCAAACAAAAAACGTTGTGTTTTGGGGAAAACACAGAAATAGCATAGTGTCATTCTGGGGTGTGCAGGGGGGACGGCAACACACTGTATATACTTGCTGTCAAACCAAGTCCAAAACATTTACTCTTGAGCCCCCCTTTACCGTCACTGACCTGAGTTCTTATGGTACCTTATGGATTTGGTAAACATTTATAATATAAAAGTGACAATACCATATACACTGCCCTAATATAAATCACAGCTACCATTCTTTGTATATACTGGAAACTGTAAATGTAATGGAAGAACTGATGGGGTTCTAGGCTGCACAGTGAACAACTATAGATGTTTCTCAGACCGCTCTACAGAATTCTAATGCACACAGAGTAATAGACATAAGCTAGGGCTGAAGAAATAGGTCTGATGAATAAAAGCTCTTTACTCCCCCCACACACACCTTTTCAAGTTTTACACCTGGAGAAAAAGAACGAACAAGCATTGTTAGACATTTGAGAGGTGAATGCACAGGACATTTAAGAAGTGGAAAAACATCTGCTTAAGCCAGAAAAAAAACAGATGGGGGGGAAACAGTCAAGAGGATAAGCAGAAATGTAGTCAGGAAGAAGACTTCAAGAAGAGAAATCTGCTTACAGCAGGTAAAAACATTTACTCAAAGGCAACCAATACCTTGCATGGTGCCACGTGAACGGCCAAACAACTCAGAGATGGCTCTTCCAGGGGAAGGAGGAAAGAGGCTGACACCAACAGTCTCAAAAGTACTCTGAGTTGGGAGGTAACTCAAATGAAGTGGCAGTTTTAAGAAACTTAGATGTTCTCCAGGAAGCTTTTTCTCTATATCAATGTGTCACATGTTGGCTAACCAATCAGTTATGGGGCCACTGGTTATTCCATGAGAGAATATTTCACTGGTGATTAGAACAGGAAACCAGGAGCGCCAAATACCACTGATCACTGAGCAACCTTGGATGGTCATGTGAGCCTGTGCACTTCAATTTACCCATCTCTAAGATGGTGCCTACATCACTTACCTGGTGCCTACATCACAGGGATGTTTTGAAGAATGTATTTAAATACATGGACATCCTTGAATGAGAAATCTTCCAACTGCAAAATATTTTGTTGCAACTTCATAGAACAAAAATAAAACCATGAGATCCAAGCGTTTTTCACTATCCCACACACAGATACAGGTCATCTCTAATTTTAGAGACACAACAGGAATCTATTGCTTTTACACATGTGCCATCTACTTCCTCCTGCTACCACCTTATTTTTAACTGAGATTTCTTTCAAGTGGATGTACAATGGTCCAGGTGCTATTTCAGGGCTAGATTTCGATATTTTTACCCTACAGGTATTCCCATTGCAGTGAACGGGGATATTATGGAATAATGGTCTATTCAGTGTGAGTAAGGGTTATCAGAATCTGGCCCAAAGAGATTAGAGGTAACAATATCCGATGAAGTGAGCTGTAGCTCACGAAAGCTTATGCTCAAATAAATTTGTTAGTCTCTAAGGTGACACAAGTACTCCTTTTCTTTTTGCGAATAGCAAAAATAAAACCCACGGACAGCATAAATGAATTTCTCACACCATGCCACAATACTACCCATATAATTTCCACCTCCAGCCAGCCTGTATCCCTCAACTCACTCCCCCTCTAACTGCCCAAGAAAGATAAGCCTTACAATAGCCTTGAGGGTTAATCAAGAGAAGAGCTGAGCAATGACCGAATTCTACCAGTCAAGGATAATTTGATAGCAGGGGACTGGATTTGGTGACCCAAGGAGGTTCCTTCCAGTCCTATGTAACTATAAAATTGATTTTATATTAGACAGACTTACAGTCATAGCCCTAGTAAGAACTTTCCATAGGAATATCTTCTTGTTCCTCCAATCTTGCTGATTAGCCATTGTCACTAGATAGAGACCCTTAGAAATCCAAGATTAGGGTTATTTACTTCCTGGCTTACGAAAAACAATGGTAAAGACCACTGAAAAGAAAACACTACTATGAATTGAACCGTGAAGCTGACTGATGCTGTGTAAATATAAATAAGGTATTGCAATGCTATAGAAGATTGCAATACCAGCAGTATATTGCCTGGGGGCAGATCTGCCATACAGATGGACATGTTTTTAGACTGCTAAAACAGGGGATTTGGGTCTAGAGGTAAAAATGCATCTCTTCATTTGTGTGTCTGTTTTCATGCCTCCTGATCTGGGATTCTATTTGCTGCAGTTGAGTGAATGTAAAAAAAGCCATGCTGTCTTTGAAGGATTGAGAATCCCATTCTATAGCATAAATATTAGAGCTGGTCAGAAATTTTTCAACTAAGCGTTTGGGAGGGTTTTTTGGCAAAAAATACTGATTTTCTGAAACCCAAACTTTTAGAAAGGAAAGGGCCGGGTTTTGACAAATCTGTTTAAAGAAAAAATTATGCAAAAAGTTTTTAAATTGTGGTAATGTCCCATTGTCCTTTTTATAGGAAAAAGTTGTTTAGAATTTAAAGAAAGCAACATTTTGTTTCAAAACAAGATTAAATTATATTAAACCTAATTTAGAATACAAAATGGTCAAAATCAAAATTATCCATTTCAAAATTATGAAAACAAAATGCTTCTGTAGACCTACAGCTTTTTTATTATTTAAGGTTCACAACATCTGAGATTTTGCCTTTTTGGCACAATTCAGGAGGAGAAATATTTTTCGAAATCTTGAAAATTTTCCCCGGGATGAGAAAACAGTTTCCCACCCACCTCTAAAAATAGTTTAAGAATGGCATTGAATTGTCTATTTTCATCTTAGAAAAACCTCTTCTATGAAGGGATGAGCTTCCCAAAGTGCCCAGCATCTGCAAGGAGCTATGGATGTCCAACCACAATCCTGATTGACCTCAAGATGCGAGGTAGCAAAGACAGCACAAAAGGGGAGAAAAAATAAGGGCACTTGGAAGTTAGACTTGGGGACAGAGGGAAGCAGTTAAGATAGAGAACAAGAAAAGAAAAAAGAACAGGAGGACTTGTGGCACCTTAGAGACTAACCAATTTATTTGAACATGAGCTTTCATGAGCTACAGCTCACTTCATCAGATGCATTCAGTGGAAAATACAGTGGGGAGATTTATATACACAGAGAACATGAAACAATGGGTGTTACCGTACACTCTGCAGATACAGACTAACATGGCTGCTACTCTAAGAAAAGAAAAGAATGAGGAACTGTGTCCCGTGGCAGAATAGAACAACCCCAGGCTTTGTTTATATAAAAGTTAGCATAAATTTTTGAACTGGAAGCTCCACAGTGATAACCCTAGAAGCGAGGAGAAGGAAAGAAAAATAAACAGAGAGAGGAGCTAGGTGAGGTGAAATGAACTTATCATGGAATGTTTGATCAAAGAATACTGCCTTCAGTTTGTTCCTTCATGTATCTAGAAGACAACTCCTTTTAAAAATAAGGAAATAATCTCCCCACTGGCAGAAAAACCCCTCCACAAGGCGTGAGCGAACATAACTGGTTTGTGCGTCAAGGGAGCATCCAGCTACATGCACAAAACCGTTCTTTCTCCCGTTCCCCTTCCCGCTGGCTCCCAAACTTGTCTGCAAACCACAAGCTTGATTGGAACTGGCAAGTGTTCCAACGGCACGAATGCATGTAACACCTGGAAGACAACAACTGAAGTTTAAGAAAATGGAAAAAAAAAAAAAAAGGGGGACGCTGGCCAAACGCTGTTGTCACATTCCCAGCTGCTTGTACTCACCTGCCTGCAAGAGAACGAATCAATAGCCGCAGGGATGTGGCTCTCTCGTTCACACACACAACCAGTTCTCTCATTTTCTCCCACTAATTACGGAAAGCTACTTTTTTGGTTGTATGCTTCAAGAAATACAAACCACCTACCAAAATAGCTGAACCCTTTGATGTTCCTAGAAAATGAATCCGGGGGACTAGGAAAGAGCAATGATGAACTGACCTTTGCTAGGGAAGGGACAGCCTGGCAGACAACTGCTACACAGCACGCTGCTTAATACAGTTGATGGAGAAGATGAAATGTTAGTCAAGGACTTCAGGGCAAGCCACTAATCTCAGGAAGAGTGCCATGGAATCTTTGATGTCCTTGCAGAAAAGACATTGCCTCTGGGTCAAATTCTCAGCTGTATTAAGTCCCCAGCACCACTGGCTTCATCTACATAGGTTTTGACTTCACTTATAAAAGGTCTCCTAATTGTAATCAGCAAATACAGCGACATTAAGAGAGAGGTCAGTTGTAAGGAGTGTAAAAATCTATTTGTTGACTTCACTGGAGAGATGTTATTTTAGATCAGCTGAGGATCTGGCCCTTGGTTTTTGGAAACATCATCTGAAAGACGCACCACACACAGGTCCCATGTGTGTTGTCCATTTTATCTACCCCAGAAAGAGGAAGAATTGAGCTGACCCCCCAACCCTGCATGCCAAATCATCTGCTAGGCATCTGGTTTTCGACTGGAACTTCCATTTGAAAAAGGACCCTGGCAGCGCTGGTCAGCACCGCTGACCGGGCTGCTAAAAGTCTGATCGGCTGCTCTGGCTTCGCGCAGCTCCTGGAAGCTGCCAGGATGTCCCTGCACGCACTGTCCCCACCCTGAGCACCAGTGTCAAAGCTCCCATTGGCTGGGAACCACAGCCAATGGGAGCTGTAGGGGTGGCACCTGCAGGCAGGGGCAGCACGTGGAGCCACCTGGCTGCCCCTGTGCCTAGGAACCGGACATGCTAGCCACTTCCAGTAGCTGCCTGAGGTAAGCGCCACCTGACCAGAACCCTCACCCCGAATCCCTTCTTGTACCCCAACACCCTGCCCCAGGTTGGAACCCCTTCCTGCACCCTAACTCCCTCCCAGAGTCTGCACCCCAATCTCCTGCCCCAGCCCTGAGCTTCCTCCCACATTCTGAACCCCTCAGCCCAAGCCTGGAGCCCTGTCCTGCTCCGCAAAACCCTCATCCCCAGCCCCACGCCAAAGCCCACACCCCCAGCCAGACCCCTCACCTCCTCCCACATCCCAACCCCCTACCCTAGCCCAGAGCCTCCTCCCACACGCTGAACCTCTCATTTATGTCCCCTAGCTGGAGCCTGCATCCCTAGCTGGAGCCCTCACCCTCACCCTCTCCCGTACCCTAACCCCCTGCCCCAGCCTGGTGAAAGTGAGTGACGGAGGGAGGAGGAATGGAGTGAGTGCGGGGTGGGGCCTCGAAGAAGGGACAAGTGTGTTCAGTTTTGTGCAATTAGAAAGTTGGCAACCCTATTCTGAGGAGAGAATACACCTGTGAATTTACAGAGTTCTCCCTCCCACTTTAGTGCTTAGTCACACCAGAAGTATTTACAACTTTGTTTTGCTAAGTCATTTAAAAAGTAACCAAGCAGAAGAAATTTACTGTCTCCAGTGTTTTTCCCTAATAGCCAGTGTGACAGAGTTTCCTCTTATTATGATTGGCCTCTCAGTCTCAATCTTGATCTGCAAATACGGGTCCAAGTTAACAGTGACTTCCCTTACCACAGAGAAACATTCTAGAACGTGGACTCCTCCATCAGAGGAGTGAAGTTTTGGAATAGCCTTCCAAGGGAAGCAGTGGGAGCAAAAGACCTATCTGGCTTCAAGATTAAACTCGATAAGTTTATGGAAGAGATGGTATGATGGGATAACATGATTTTGGCAATTAATTGATCTTTAACTATTCATGGTAAATAGGCCCAAAGGCCTGTGATGGAATGTTAGATGGGGTGGGATCTGAGTTACTACAGTGAATTCTTTCCTGGGTATCTGGCCGGTGAATCTTGCCCATATGCTCAGGGTTCAGCTGATTGCCATATTTGGGGTCGGGAAGGAATTTTCCTGCAGGGCAGATTGGAAGAGGCCCTGGAGGTTTTTCGCCTTCCTCTGTAGCATGGGGCATAGGTCACTTGCTGGGGGATTCTGTTCACCTTGAAGTCTTTAAACCATGGTTTGAGGACTTCAATAGCTCAGACAATAGGTGAGAGGTTTATCGCAGGAGTGGGTGGGTGAGATTCTGTGGCCTGTTTTGTGTAGGAGGTCAGACTAGATGATCATAATGGTCCCTTCTGACCTTAATATCTATGAATCTAAGTATCAGGGGGTAGCCGTGTTAGTCTGTATCCACAAAAACAAAAAGGAGTCCAGTGGCACCTTAAAGACTAACAGATTTATTTGAGCATAAGCTTTCATGGGTAAAAACCCCACTTCTTCAGATGCATGGAGTGAAAATTACCTGGATTGAGCTAAGTGTGTTGTTGGATAGATGAACAATATTGTTAGGTGAGTTGAGGGTACCACTGTTGTAGCCCCCTGTGGCATGTAGGAGTTTAGATAGTTTACTGTCCTTTTTCCTCTGTAGAGAAGTGAAGTGTGCATTGTAAATGGCTTGGCTTGTTTTTGTAAAGTCCAGCCACATGGAAGTTTGTGTGGAAGGTTGGTATTGTATGAGAGTCTCCAGTTTTGAGAGCTCATTCTTGATCTTCTCCTGTCTGCTATACAGGATGCTGATCAGGTGGTTCCTCAGTTTCTTTGAGTGTGTGTGGCACAGTCTCTCACCATAGTCAGTGCAGTATGGATTGCAGTGGATTTTTTATCTTCAGTCCATTTGGTATGATGTCCATCTGTTTGCACTTGGAGAGGAAGATGATGTCTGTCTGTATCTGTGTGAGTTTTTTGTTGAGGTTGATGGATTTCCACTCCATAAGGCTAAATTTAATGCCTTGCATGGTGACAAGTATCAGGGGGTAGCCATGTTAGTCTGTAGCCACAAAAACGACAAGGAATATGGTGCCACCTTAAAGACTAACAGATTTATTTGAGCATAAGCTTTTGTGGGTAAAAACCCCACTTCTTCAGATGCATGGAGTGAGACTGTTCAATCCTCTCCCAGTCTGTTTGGGGGTATGAGATAAAATCCAAGACAAGATTGGTTCTGAGTAAGGTCTCACTTAAAGTTACAGGATGATTTTGCAGACTGGGCATGTTGAATGACATCATGTTATTTAGAATCACTGCAAGCATACAAATAAAAATGCCACATTTGGAGCCTGTTTCTGCAGTTAGAGTAGCCTCTACTTCATGAGAAAAATGTTTTGCTGTAATGGGCACATCAGACCAGATGATCTGGTGCTCCCTTCTGGACTAAACGCTATGCCTCTGTGGTGGTGAACTGGGAAATACATACAGACAACTATTTGCCACAGAATGCTGAGCACTCAATTCTATTGCAGATACTCCTGAGTCTGGTTCTTGGAAAATGGCTACAACACACACAAAAAACAAAATTCCACATTCAAGCCACCATGTAGCTATCAACGGCCCTTCCACATTAACACTGTCCTTTTATATGTCTATCACACACACCAGAGCATCTGAGCACCTCACCTTTAGTGAATTTTCACAACATCCCTGTTAGGTAGGGAAGTGCTACTATCCCCCATTTTGCAGATGGGCAACTGAGGCATAGAAAACATTAATTACCATGTGCAGGGTCACACAGGAAGTTGTGTTAGCCAGGAATGTAACCCCAGGTTTCCAGAGTTCCAGTCCAGTACCTTAACCACAAGATCATACCAAAATTACCCCAGAAAGTGATTCAGAAAATAAGGTGAACATTCTCCAGGCAGCTCAAGATGGTATAGCAAATCTAATATGATGTTCTTTTATCTCCATTAGCTGACATGCTATCATTCCCCTTTTAAGGGAATAAGAAAGGCCATACCGGGTCAGACCCAATGGTCCATCTAGCCCAGTCATCCAACAGTGGCCAGTGTCAGATGCTTCAGAGGGAATGAACAGAACAGGGCAAGTATCAAGTAATCCATTTCCTGTAATCCAGTCCCAGCTTCTGGCAGTCACAGGCTTAGGAACACATAGGGTTAGGTCCCTGACTGTCTTGGCTAATAGCCACCGATGGACCTAACCTCCATGAACTTATCTAATTCTTTTTTCAGCCCAGTTATACTTTTGGCCTTCACAAGACACCTTGGCAAGGAGTTCAACAGACTGTGTTGTGTGAGAAGTACTTTATTATGTTTTAACCTGATGCCTGTTAAATTCATTGGGTGACCCCTGGTTCTTGTGTTATGTGAAGAGGTAAATAACACTTCCCTATTCACTTTCTCCACACCAGTCATGATTTTATACTCCTCGATCATATCCCTGCTTAGTCGTCTCTTTTCTAAGACAGCCAGTCCTGATGTTTTTAATCTCTCTTTGTATGGAAGCTGTTCCATATCCCTAATCATTTCTATTGCCCTTCTCTGTACCTTTTCCAATTTGAATATATCTTTTTTGAGTTGGGATGACCAGACCTGCATATAGCAGTCGAGGAGTGGGCATATCATAGATTTATATAGTGGCATTATATTTGCTGTCTTATCTTAATGGTTCTTAACATTCTGTTAACTTTTTTTGACTGCTGCTACGCATGGTGCAGATGTCGTCAGAGAACTATCCAAGATCTTTCTTGACAGATCACAGCTAATTTAAAACCCATCATTTCATATGTATAGTAGGGATTATTTTTTTCTCAACGTGCATTACTTCCTCACTTACCACTGAATTTCGTCTGCCATTTTGTTGCCCAGTCACTCAGTTTTGTGAGATCATTTTGTAACTCTTTGCAGTCCGTCTTGGGCTATCTTGAGTAACTTTAGTATCATCTTCAAACTTTGCCACCTCACTGTTTACCCCTTTTTCCAGATCATTTATGAATATGTTGAACAGCACTGGTTCCAGTACAGATCTTTGGGGAATCCCGCTATTTACCTCTTTTCATTATGAAAGCTGACCATTTATTCCTACTCTTTGCATCCTATCTTTTAACCAGTTGCTGATCCATGAAAGGGCCTTCCCTCTTATCCCAAGACAGCTTACTTTGCTTACAAGCCTTTGGTCTGGGACCTTGACAAAGGCTGTCTGAAAGTCCAAGTACACTAGATCAACTGGATCAACCTTTTCCACATGCTTTGACACATATTGTTGATTGAGCTATTAATTCTTTTTAATTTTTTGTGGCCTCTTTATTTGATGAGCATTGAGATAATCAAGTATACCAAGAGTGAAAATCTGGCTTCAAAGTCAATAGCAAAACTCCTGTTGACTTCAACGGGGATAGGATTTCACCCAAAGTGTCATGCATTTAATTGTTCAACATCTTTTATTGGACCAATTTCTGTTGGTGAAAGAGACAAATTTTCAAGATTACACAGAGCTCTTCTTCAGATCTGGGAAAGATATTCAGTGTCACAGCTAACACAAGATGGGACACATTGTTAAGCAATCCACCTTGTATTTAGTGGTGGCACTCTGAGTACCTTTCCCAGACTTGAAGAAGAGCTCCATGTAAGCTTGAAAGCATAGGTGCTGACTCCATGGGTGCTGGAGCACCCATGGGGAAAAATTAGTGGGTGCCCTGCACCCACCAGCAGCCAAGCCAAGCGGGAACATGATGCGCTCAGGGGAGAAGGCAGGGAAGAGGCAGGGCCGGGGCGGGGATTTGGGGAAGGAGTCGGAATAGGGGCAGGGAGGGGGCGGAGTCGGGGAGGGGCCGAGGGCGGTGGAGCACCCACCAGCGGGAGCAGAAATCGCGCTTATGCTTGAAAGCATGACTCTCTGACCAACAGAAGTTGGCCCAATAAAAGTTATCACCTCACCCATCTTGTCTCTCTAATATCCTGTGACCAGCACAGCTACAAACACTGCAAAACAACATTCAACAATAAGAGACGTTAAAGAAAACACATTTTGAATTTCAGTAACTGGGCCATTCAGGAAATGGATTCCCATGCAAAGCCAGTGAAAACTGTGTGTGCCAAAGGACTGCAGGATAAAACTGACAGTTTCCTTACACAAAGATTTGCTTTCATATGACAAATCAATGGCATGCCAATGTTAGTTTTTCCACTCAAAATGATATTTATTTAGTATGCATCATAAGAGCTTCTTATACTCTATACATATTTTAATTGTTTAAAATTGCTAAAAGACAAACTCTTAACAATTATACCTGGGGAAACATTTTTTCTGCCAGGTTTTGGAGCAATTCTTTATCCCTTTGGAATACGGAGAGGATCACAAACATTGGGACACTAGCTACAGCATGACCACCATGCGATGCTGGGAACAGGAAGTAAGCACTTGTTTTGAAAAACAACCCTGAGAACTTAGACAAACAGCAACAACAAGTATTTTAAAAAGCATGCACAGAGCTGTATTAACAGTGCAGATCAAAGGATTCAACCCAACTGCTTCTGCTTTGCTTACCTAACCGCCTGGATCATTCATCAAAGTGGGATTGTTTCCTAAAATATACTTCCTTGAATAGCACAGGCAGCCTTTTTCTAGGGTCCTGCAATGATGTAATAGGAAAAAGTTCTAGGCATTCTGTCAAAGCCATTCAGATGACTCAAAACGCGATTTCCCAAGGCTCCAGGCACACAGGTGCAGATTCAGCAGCCATCAAAACTCACTGTGATTAATGGATTTTTCCACCACATTACCTTCCGTTATCACATTGGGCTATCATTTGAAGGCTGTTGGTCACCTCAACCCAAATCTTTAAAGCAGCTGTCTCAGCCTATGTAAGTTTGTTAGGCTCTCAGATAGCAGCGATGAGCTTGGGATACAATACATACAAAATTAGCAGCTTCACGACTAGTGTTAGCCAAGCTAGGTAGCTCAAAGCTAGCTCGGGTATGGCTACTTGACAAAGCCCTGGCTGGGATGATTTAATTGGGGATCGGTTCTGCTTTGAGCAGGGGGTTGGACTAGATGACCTCCTGAGGTCCCTTCCAACCCTGATATTCTATGATTCTATGATACTCGTGCTGTAGTCACACCTCTGATAGATTTCAGAGTAACAGCCGTGTTAGCCTGTATTTGCAAAAAGAAAAGGAGTACTTGTGGCACCTTAGAGACTAACCAATTTATTTGAGCATAAGCTTTCATGAGCTACAGCTCACTTCATCTGATAGACATACCTTCCTGTGTGACCGCAGGTGAGCCAGAAGTCTGTGGCAGGGCTAGGACAAGGTCTCCTGGATTCTACTCCAGTGCCTGAACCAAAAGACTATTGGACATTCATCTCAGTTCCCCTGCTATTTACCAGTACAGTCAGTGTATTTGTTTTAACAATCGGGGCACAATCCCACCATAGGATTTTGCTGAGAAACTGCCAGAGGAAGGCATCTGGAGTAATAGTTCTTCACACTTCAAGACCACAGTCAAACAGCCTAGACTCGAGGTAGAACCGGTTATTTGTCTGAAACTTCTAAAGGTGAAATTGGTGTTAAACAGGTAACACCTCCTGCCAGTGTTTCTCCGATACTGGGTTATATGCTTCAGCAGAGGAAAGGCTTTGAAGCCCAAAGGAAATACCCAGCAAACACAGCCAGCTGTTAGCTCAAACTGTATAATCGCTCAGCAGTTAGTAGTCACAACTGATTAGGGTAGGTTTGGAAAGGTGTTGTTTATGGGCAAATAGAATTTAAGTAATGCACTCTTGATCAAAAGGAACAGAATTGAGAACGGAGCCCAAACTATATAATACATCTTTGTTAACCCAGAACAAAAAGTTGGGGGTGGTGGCATAGGATAGGGGCTAAATGAAAAAAATACCTGATAACTTGTCATTAAAGAGCTCATGTAAAACTGCCCCTTCTAGACTGATCGTTCCTACTATCTATACTGCGGTAGAACCTAGAAGCCCAGTCATGATGGACCCCATGGTGCTATAAAACCATAGAAAAAATATAGACAGCCTCTGGCCCAAAAAGCTTACAATAGTTGCTGTCTTGTGAAGCACAGATTTCCAGTACAGTGGGCATGGTTGAAGTGTTCCATTTGGTTTCAGCAATAGTAAAGCCTTCAGAGAATCTCCCTCTATTTAAATGGGGGGGGAGAAGAGTGCTAGAACCATGAACCTTGGAAAGCAGAATAAAGTTTAAGCGTGCTCCCTGGACTGTTGCCCTGGATTTGAGGGGTGTATATACCCCAGAATGTGATCAAGCTAATTGCAACCATATTATGTGCCCTCTGCCACTATAAATTAATAAAATAGACCACCACATAGTTAAGGGTTAATTTGAACACAGGCTTTCAGAAGCAAGGTCATAACTACTGGCAGTTTTACTAATCAGTATTGGAGGAGGGGAAGAAAAAGTAAATAACTGAGAATTAAAAAAAAAATACGTTGATGGACAGCCTTGAGTCTAGACGCCTCTGATAGTAAAAGTTATTGAAAGTTCGGAAAAGTGATGATTTAGTAGGGGGTCATTATGACCTATGTGTTTTGTAGAAGTTAGTTATAAAAGTTGAAATAGAGTGTATTTAGGAGCAGTCTTCGGAAGCTATCCTGAGAGAAACGTTTTCCTGACATCTTTACTCCCTGGCAGGGAGGCATTTGGCCAGAGCTGACCTGTTGTTGATTACTCAGAATATAGATTAGTATCTGGGATGTTCTAAACCTATTGCTTATGTTTGTGTGTGCTTACATCTAATAAACTGCAGTATTAAACAAAAGCATGGGTGCCAACTCCGGGCCTGGAGCACCCACGGGAGAAAAATGGTGGGTGCTAAGCCCATCCTTCCCCCAAGCTCCTCCCGCTCACCAGCAGGCCCCATGGATCAGCGCCTCCCCCCTCGCTGCCCACGCCTCCCACCAGGCACAATCAGCAGTTTTGCAGCATGCGGGAGGCTGGGGAAGGAGTGAGGAGGTGGTGCACTTGGGGGAAGGAGCGAAACGGGGCAGGAAGAGGCAGGGTGAGGCCCGGGGCAGAGCCAGGGATTGAGCAACCCCTGGCACTTTGGAAAGTTGGCGCCTGTGAACAAAAGCATGCTGACTGGCATGTAATTCTGGATCAGACAGAATTGCTGAGTTCCTGTTGATTTATTCCTTACACCACCTGGAGTGAAATAATGAAGTTGCCCATTAGGGGTTCTGACAACCCCACTTTACAGTACTACTGCTAGAGTGGTTGGTGTATTGACCGCATGAACTAATTTCCAACATAAGCCACTTCAGCTTCTCACATACAGGCCAGGGTTTTCACTTCAGAAAGTGATGTGAGTTTGGAACAATTAATGTGGAGCCTGATCCTGCCAAATCAGAGTCACCGTGAGATGTGTCGTGGATATCCGTGGTGCAGGATTGGGCTGAAATGCCTGTCTGTAGGTGTCTAGCAGGAAGCCATGGCAGGTAATATCCCCTCAAGTTACACCAGTTATGTAGGGAGCAGGCTTTTGTTCCACATTTAGCAGACACTGAATGTATGCACATAAGGCAGGCCTACTCCAGTTTTCATTGCAAATGTAAGCACCCTGTCTGATTTCAAGGGAGAATGATGAGCAGGATTTGGCCTAGCCTCAGTTCTCCCTCATAGGCAGAATACAAGATTTTTACTCTCATTCTTGGATTCCAGGGCAACTGAGAGAGCTATAGAGAATGGATGACTAGCTACCCCATCCCAATGCCCTGGAAGCAGAATACTATGTGACCCTGCCAATTCCAAAGCCCTTGAATAGACCCAGACCCTAACTGTGGGCTAGATTATCCCTAGCCCTGTCCAGCGGTGCAAGGAAGGATGGATGGTCACCACCTCATTTCTTCATCAGAGCTGCTCTGGGTGTAGACAAGAGAGCAGGGGGTGGGTTCCTGATACTCCACATAGCAAGCAAGTGGGGAAAGAGGAGGTGGCACCTGTCTCTATGCCATCCCACCCACCACAGGCCAGAAAGCAGGACTGACCAGGTGCAGACTAGGGGAGGAAGTCATTTACACCTCTCTCCAAGCAAGCGTGGCACAAAGCAAGAGGAGGAAAGGGGACTGAGTAACAATTCTCTCCTGGAGCCGCACGGCTACATGCCACCCCTTACACAGAAACAAGGCTAAAGGCTCAGGCCCTTAATCCAACAAGCAATTTTCACCACAGAGACACTGCACTTGGCTAAGATGCCATATGCTGCTTTCATGCAACAGAGCAGAGAGATGGCAACTTATAAACACATTTCCGTATTTCCATGTGTTGCCGTGTCATGGCAGGCTATATTGACAGCCACTGACACTCTCAGCCAAGAGACATGAGGACTATCATTTACTGTTTGCAGAGACCTATAGCCCAAGAGAGAACTCATCGCTTTGGCTGGTTGTTTCCCAGAATGTACATGCAAAGGATTCACAGGGAAAGCAAACTGCCATGGGCATATATGTAATGCTTTGAAAGGCCATTTAAAGATGTGTTTGTGTAACTATTGTGACTATGGTATGACAGTGCTAGAGTCATTGATACTGCATGGCAAACTCTGAAATACTATCATTCTGAGAGTTCTTCTTCTGCATTTATTCACCCCTGTTTCTAATTACTAATGACGTTGGCACACAAGCAGGATCTGTGTCTATTAAATCTGCTCCTGCTTATTCCCATGCAAAGTTATAATCCTTTGTGTCGTCTCAACTGTGTGCTATGGAACTGATTTAGGATGTCCCAAACAGGGGAGTATGACCTCAGGTGGAGAATAAACAGAACAGATCAACTCTGAAAGAAAACAATGCTGGTTTTGTGTAACATGCCAGTAGTAATAAATAAATTCAGAGGGGAGAAGGGGAAGAAGCTAAGCAGAAAGGAAGGAAATCTGGTGTAAAGGCAGAAGAACTTTTAATAGAATGATTCAGAGTTTTACATGGGGCATCGTGGTTCTTTACCGGTCTCTAGAGACTTGCCTGAGAAGGGTTAAGCCACAATAGAGCCCAAATACATTTTTTTGTTTGCATCATAGTGTTATGATGATATTGCACCATTTGTATTTCAAGGTAGTTCAATCAGGATGTTGTGCTACATGTCAGAAACATCACGCAATGCAGGCCTCTTGGAAAGATGGGACCCAGAGAAATCTATCAATGGAAAAGTCATTGAAAATACAGATAAAAAGAAAAGGAGGACTTGTGGCACCTTAGAAACTAACAAATTTATTTGAGCATAAGCTTTCGTGAGCTACAGCTCACTTCATCGGATGCATGTAGCTACAAGGAAATGAATGGACATTACAGGGAAGGTTTACTGTATAGTGGCTAAAAATTCAGGAATGTGTGTTGACTATACACCTTTAGAGACTAACCAATTTATTTGAGCATAAGCTTTCGTGAACTACAGCTCACTTCATCAAATGCATCCGATGACGTGAGCTGTAGCTCACGAAAGCTTATGCTCAAATAAATTGGTTAGTCTTTAAGGTGCCACAAGTCCTCCTTTTCTTTTTGCGAATACAGACTAACACGGCTGCTACTCTGAAACCTGTTGACTATACAGTTACACTCTGGCTTTGGCCTGTGGAATATGCTAAAACTATGCTTGGTACCTGAGTCCTTTCAGGAATAAGTCACTTAGTTTATTGCAGTGCACCTCTGGTTGGTACCAACAGGTCATATATTTGGAATATAACAGATTCAAACACAAGCTGTCAGCCCCATTCACTTTTTGGGCCTGAATGGGGCTTCCCAGGAGCAGTGAAACACAGGAAGAATTTTTTACAAGGCTGTTGCTTCCTTTATAGATGAAAAGACACAAGTTGAATGAAGCATGGCATAAAAAGGTCTATTCCTTCCCACTGCAGAGGTAGCCAAAATGAGAAAGAAGTGAAGAAATGTTCTCTTACTGCTAGGAAAGGCAATAAGAAGTGTGCAAAGAGTCATTTTGATAAGAGTAGGCTATGCTAATCAGGGAGGCAGGAATTGCTGAGAAGCACCAGTAAATGCTGCCACAAAGGTATGTAGCAAGACTCAAGTACAGATGAAGACCAACCACAGCTGGTGGGCAACAAATTGCATGTAAGCTTTGAGCTGTACGAGAAAACTTGCCCACCAGATCTTCCCAAAGTCTGGACTTTCTAATCACTGCAAAAGTGTCCTTCCCATCGACTGCTCCATGTGATCTGATCTCTCTGAAAGCATGCAAGATGTTCCTGAGTTGTGGATCTAAATAAAAATGGAATTGCCTTGAAAAATACAGAAAGGCGCCTAATAACTAACTACGACGGATACAGCTCTTAGGCATGAAGCCGTGTCACTACAGTGTTAAATACAGACCCTGGTTTTGTGGGTTTAGACAGTCTATTGATCACATTCCTTGTTATAGTTTCATTTAGCCTTTTATTTATTCAATACCAATAGGGCCTGATCCTGAGAGGTGCTGGACACCACCTGCACGGTACAGCATGCCCTCAGCGCCTGCTGAAGTGAATGGGAGCGGAGCATGCTCAGCGCTTTGCAGGATTGGGCCCTCTGTCCACGATTAGGCTGCCAGGCCTCTCTCCCAAAAGGTGCAGTTGAGCAGGATTTCATACTCCCTGCTGAACTAACTAGAAACAGCATTGCCCTGCTGCAAGGGCTTGTGTTTAAAGATTTTAAAATGGGGTCGTCAGGTCTGGTTCATTTTGTTAGTCATCAATAAAGATGACTTTGACAATAAGAATCATTTCCCTGCTCAGTTTAAAAAACAAAAACAAACCTGAAGTTTGTAGCGAAATAAATCCGTTTTGTGGATTTCCCGCAAACGGAAAATATATTGCATTTAAAACTATGTATGTCACCTATCCTAAAAAGAGCTGTCTGGAACCAAGAAATATTCTTGTTTGGAACCATCTCTATTCAGAAGTCAAGACAGAAACCTCTGAGAAGATTGGCTTTTATGTCCACTGTAACTTTTTATTGCATTTCTACAGTGGGGGCAGGCAGTTCATACTTTAGCTATGGCTGGATTCCAGCTTCTCTGCGCACCCTTCATGGTTTTTCCTAGCATATTCCTTTTGGGTAAAGAGTTCCATGCTTCCATCTCAGCCCAGAGGTGAAAGCAATTAAAGTTATACAATATAATTATAGTTATTATACTGTGAAATCGATGTCTTCATAATATAATACCTAGGAACTGATGTTAATGGGGCACATCTGTCAGTAAGACCCCTGGCTATAGTTTTGCTTTTGTAGTCAGAATCTTGACATGGGACTGATTGGAAAGCTCAGATCTGAGCAAGCAAGCAGCTTATACTTTCAGCTTTCTGTGACAGGCCAGATTTTAACACCTATTCTATACGACTGGAAACCTTGGGAAAGGCCAAGTCTGATTCAGATTTTGAACCCTTGAGTCTGGATCTACAGGTTTGGCTCATGCCATTTGAGAAATAAATGGATATCTAGGAGTTGCCACTCAGCTCTGCTGGATGCATTTCTGTTGTTGGAGACAGGGGATGTCTACACCTAAAAATGCTTCAGCGGCTCAGCTGGGCTGGTGTAGCGCTTCAGTGTAGGCAAGACCTACACCGATGGAGGGTTTCTCCCATTGGCGTAATCCACCACTGCATGTCACTACCCATGATTGAAATACACTCCCAGAGGGGCGGTAGGTAGGTTTGCGATGGGGTCCTGCTAGCCACCCTGGGGATTCTCTCTGCCAGTCGGTTCACCCTCTTCAGGTCGTGCCTCTCCTGTCATCCTCTCACCCTGCGGACTCGCCACATCCTCTTTGTGACGCAGCCCTCCGATTGGGTCACCAGCCATATTTCCCCCTTCTGGGGTTCCCCAAAATCCTTCTATGGAAACATTCCCAGGCAATCTTCTCCTGTGCTGCCCTGATGGTGCCGCTTCCCCAGCAGACAGTAGGGGAACCTGGGCCTGCCCTCCACTCTGGGTTCCAGTCCAGGCACCCTCAGCTCAGCAGTTCTGGGCTTTACCCTCTCAGTATGCCCTCCCTGGACTGCTTCCTACTCTTCCTGGTCCACCCCCCTTCTCTGGTGTCCCAGCTCCAAACCAACTCCCTCTTCCCAGGGAGTGACTGCTGCCTGCCTCCCTGCAGCCTTTCCCAGCAGTCTGGTCTGGTCTGGTCTGTTCTCAGCTCCTGGGCTTTATAGACCACCTCTTCCTGCCCAGCGGAGCCTCTTTTAATCAGCTCCCTGGCTACTCCTCCAGGTGCACCTGGGCAGTTAATTAGCCTGCCTGGCCACTTTAACCCCTTCTAATCCTGTGTGGAGTGAACATTCTATCACCAGGTTGACAGAAGAATTCTTCTATCTACTTAATACTTTCTACACCAGAGGTTAGGTCAGCATAGCTACGTCTCTGGGGTGTGGATTTCTCTCAAACTGAGAGACGTAGCTATGCTGATGTAAGTTCCCAGTGTAGACTAGTTCTTCATCAGTTAAGGTATTGTGTACCTGCCATATAATTTGGTCATTGTTTCCTTTCACTCATAACCCTTTTGTTTTCATCAACCCAACAGAAGACCATATATGATGAACACCCACTGATTCACAATGGACATTTCTAGAGACAAATACAATGTGAACTACCTGTTGTAGGCATTATTAGAGCACTCCTCACCATAATCTGATGGGCACACTAGGATAGCTATAGCGAACATATCTTGTACTTACATAGCCCCTTTCACCGAAAAATCACAAAGCACTTTGCAAATATTGAGCCCCAACCTCATCTGCGTGAGCTAGAAAGCCATTAGACCCGTTTTTAAAAGGTGGATAAACTGCAGTGTTGATGGGGTAAATGATTTAACCTGATTCTGCCAGCCTTACTTGTGAGCAGTCCCACTGAAGTCAACAGAGCTCCTCAGATGAATAAGAATTATTAGCATGAGTTAAGATTTGCAGGATTGGACCCTGCATTTCTTTACTCTGACTCTTACCTGGCAGGGGAATGGCACCGCTTTTAGCCCTTTCTAATGCCCTCAGCTTGATGTCTGCAGCCATGCCACTAGAGGTGGATACCGTGGATTACAGATTTATGGGGCCCTGGGCCAGAGCAAGTGGGGGGCCCCTCCCCATCCCTTCCACCTGCAGTCGCCCCCCTCAAGCACTCCTGCCAGAGAGCAGGGTCGGGGGGTGAGGGCTTCCCCCCTCTCCCCAGAAGCAGCTCCGGGCGGGCGGAGCAGGGACAGGGGTGCCCGTTTTTCCAGGACCCGCAGTTGGCCAGGTGCCCTGGGCACGGGCCCTGTTGGCCCAATGCCTAATCCACCACTGCATGTCACTACCCATGATTGAAATACACTCCCCCATCATGTAGAGGCAGTTCTCTCTCTCCCCCCTTGAGAGGCACTTCATCATGAAGCCTTACTTTACTGATTTCACCAGCTACTGGTACACCCACCCAACAAGCACCACAGCAGGAGCTGAATGCCGCCGAATTTTTCACCTACCTGAGCAACCTGACTAGGTCAACCTAAGTGTAGGTGTTAAACAGGCAGCAACTCCACACCCTCCTGTGCCTGAAGAGTTGCATTAGGTATCACATTTGTCTAGGATAGTTCATAAACACTTCAAGGCAATGCGGCTGCCACTTGGGTACTTTGTCCTGAAAGCACTGCATCCCTTATTACTCATCCCAGCAACTCTTAGGGTAAATGATCTCGCCCATATGAATGATGGAATAAGGCAAATGGCCTCCTTGATGATAATTGTCCAGTTATGGTCCTTGCCAGGTAAATCAATACAACTGCTTTCCCATTGTATATGTGCTTCCTAATAGAGATAGCTGCCTTTATAAATGCGTTGAACAATTTAAACGCGATTGCAATTGTTAGCCGAGAAATTATTATACATATAATATTAGTACATATTTTCAGAGCCTGCAGCAGGTGGGAGAAAGATGGATTATTTTCTAAAATGAGATTGTGGTTATGGCATGGGACTGGGACCTGGTTCAATTCCGTGTGAGCCATTCATTTCTGTGACTCAGGTCACCATCTGTAGATGGGGGGATAAACTTCCATTCTCAAATCTCTCCTTACTTTGTCTTGAACTGAAGAGCAGCCCTATGTAGGTTGAAAGCTTCTGTCTTTCACCAACAGAAGTTGGTCCAATAAAATATATTACCTCACCCAGCTGGTCTCACTAACATCCTGGGATCAACACGGCTACAACACTGCAAACTCACTTTGTCTTGTCTGCTTAGATTTTAAGCTAGTCAGGGCTCACCTCTTCCTACATGTTTGTACAGTGCCTAGCATAATGGGGTCATGATCTAAATTAGGCCCCCTAAGCAGTATTGTGAAATCAATAAAGTTGGAATATACAAGGAGTTGCAATTAAATTCCTCAGTAGGGCACAACAACCCAGGAAAGGATCAGAAAACTTTTAAAGATAGAGGCACCATGAGTGAAGTGGAAATAATGACGCTTTGTCCCAAAAGATATAAAATATGTATTACAATTAAATTTTCTATTGGCAAATTGTTCTACAATTGAAAACACAGATGCCCGAGTGAGGCAATTAGAATAATTGTCATGTGCTAATTATAGTTGGATGGATTCTGCATGCTGTCAGCAATTATCTTTCAAGCACGCATTTTCTGAACGGAGTCCAAATCCATAAAAAGACACTGATATAATAAGCAATATCTTCCTCATTGGCATGGTTGGTCATTTTAAAGCTTTTTCTAAACAAATACTTTATAAGATCAAAGATGTAATTAAGTTTAATGAGGTTTTAGGAAGAAACACCCTTTGTATTTGATACACTCATTAGCAAGCTCCTTGCCCTGGAAGAGAAAAAGCTCACATGACCTTGGGCTATTGGAGGTGAGCTGTTCACTCAGTGCTGGGACCGTGACACCAGTCCAGCACTCCAGGGCTGGGGGCGCTCTGGCCATGCCGCCCACGCAGTGCCCTGGTCGCACTGCCCACCCGGTTGGGGGCACTCTGGCCACGCAGCCCGCCTGGCCCACTGGGGGCGCTCTGGGTCTGGGTGTGCTCTGGCTGCACCGCCCACCCAGGGCCGGTGCTGGGGGCTCTCCGGCTATGCTGCCTGCCGGGCATGCTGTGGTCTGGGGTGCGCAGGGGGGCCGGCGGCCACGGGGGTGCTCCAGGCTCCGGTGGGGGTGGGAGGACAGAAGGGGAGGGGCAGGGCCTCAGGCAGAGCGGGAGGGGCAAGGGCTAGCCTCCCTCAACAGTATGTTCACCCGCCACCCATGATGCTGTAACTCCTCCATGTGGATGCTGTGGACACATGGAAGTACCTAGTTCACGTTAACGTCATCCTCTTTCAAAAGGACAAAGGGCAAGTCTACACTACAAAATTAAGTTGACTTAAGTTACATTGATGTACAGCCACCGCAGTAATTAAATTGCTTTGCATATCTGCACTACATTCCTTGTGTTGGCAGTGTACATTCTCACCCGGAGCGCTTGCCCCTATTTAACTGTCAGGGTGGGGCATTGTGGGACAGCTTCTGAAAGGCAGCAACAGCCAATGTAAGCAACTCAGTGTCTACACTGACACTGCATCGACCTAACTACATCAGTTTAAGCCTTATGCCTCTCACGGGGGTGGAGTTATTTAGTCAGGGTAGTGGGCGAGTTACATCTGTGAGAGCTGCATTTTAGTGTAGACACTTACAGAGTTAGGTCAGTGTAAGATGCCTTATGTCAGCCTAACTCTGTAGCGTAGACCAGGGCTTAGTTAATGCGAATTTGGTACCTTTTAGTTCACACCTACAGCATTCACGTGGGAGAGTTACAGCACAGCATGCTTGTGCATGAGGCAGTAAACCCCCATAATCTGAACTGAACCCTCTAGACAAGTCCTTAGTTAGGTACCCTAAATCAGAATTTAAAACCAGGATTTTCAAAAGCAATGAGTTATTTTGGGTGCCCAGCATGTTAAAACAGCCTGATTTTAAAAAGTCCTGAGCAACCACCCTCTGAACATTATCCTTCGTTAAAAGGAGTCTCACCTTCGGTAACAAAAACCCATAAGTCACTTCAAAATGCAGGCCTAGAAGCCTAACTTTAAGCTCCCGTTTGTGCAAAAATACATGCAAGATTTTAAAATTCTCAGTGTTCATTGTAATGAATCTACTGTACTCTCCCTTTTCTAGATTCTCTGGCAGGATCTGTGTGAAATGCACTGCTTGCTTTTAACTCAAAGTACCTGCAAATGATTAGAGAGGACTAAAACCCCACTCTCTCTCTCTTCGCACCCCCACCTTTTCTCCAGCACTCAAGTTTTGCATGAAACCAGACCCGTCCCTGCTTTGGTTTGCATAACAAAAGCCTAGCCAACAAGGTTTTATCTAAACAAAAGGCCCTGTCTAGAAATAATGCCTATTGATTCCTCCCAGAGAGATTTAGGGTCTAGTCCACACAATATATGCAGTGTCTGCAATGAAAGGTCAGCTTGGCATCAAAGCCCGAAAACAAAAAGCCCTCACTCTGCAGCAGTGAGTTGTGTGTGAAGCTGCCTTATGGGAGGACAAGAGGAAACTTGGTCCAAAAAAACAAGGTTAGAAGCCAAAAACTCTTGAGGTCTTCCCCTGTGTGACATAGGGCAAGTCACTTCACTGCTCTGTGACTCGGTTTCCCCATCTCTAAAACAGGGATCAAACCTCCACGTAGGCAGGTTGTAAGGATGTTCGCTGTCAAAGCCTTGTGCAATTAGTGTACCAATGAGCACCCTACACAAGAACAGCCATACCAAAGGTCCATCTAGACCAGTATCCTGTCTTCTGACAGTGGCCAATGCCAGGTGCTTCAGAGGGAATGAACAGAACAAGTAATCATCAAGTGATCCATCCCCTGTCGCCCATTCCCAGCTTCTGGCACCATCCCTGCCCACGCTGGCTAATAGCCATTAACGGACCTATCCTCCATTAATTTATCTAGTTCTTTTTTGAACCCTGTTACAGTCTTGGCCTTCACAACCTCCTCCGGCAAAGAGTTCCACAGGTTGACTGGGCGTTGTGAGACAAAATACTTCCTATTATTCGTTTTAAACCTGCTGCCTATTGATTTCATTTGGTGACCCCTAGTTCTTGTGTTATGAGAAGGAGGAAATAACGCCTCCTTACTCCAGCATCCTAGTAGCCCCATTCTCAGGGTCACCCATCCTACCCACCCCACCTGGGTTATGGCAAGAGTTACTGCAGATTATGGTCCTGCTTACTGGGCAGGATTTGCTTGTGGCCCAGCAGCATAGGCTACAAAAAAATAGCCGAGTGCCTGGGACTTGGGGACCATCTTCCCCCTCCCAGTGGGCAACCTGGTGTGCAGGGGATTGTCAGTATTCATGCCCCTTTCACCTCAACACCATTGTTTTCTTCAAAGGGAGGGAGGAAAAGCTACCCTTTGGATCGCACCTACAGCCCCTTTCCTGCTCTCCTTGGATAGCTTTTAGAATGAAGCTAAGTGCGATACACGAACAAACAGCACTGCCATTATTTTAATTAAGGGACCAATCCCACCTCCCACATCCTAGCTGGAAGTGCCCGCCAAGGAGGAAGGGAGGGGAACCAAAGAAATCTAGCCATGAGTTCTCCCAGTTCAAGTGTTCTCACTCCCTTAACCCAGGAGAGGGGCAGCCCCTCAGTTGGCAAATGCAGCCCATCTCATCCTGCAGTCAGTCCACAAAGGCAGATCCCACACAGAGCCCCACAGGCATCTGGCTGCAGTGATCTGGTTGCAGAACAGGAGCCACATTAAGCTGCACAGGGCTGGAAATACTTATAGTTCATTCCGAGCACACAAACACACACACACACACACGCACACACACACACGCAATGGCCAGAATTGTAAAGTCCTGAGCCCCCAATGCTGTGGCCAGTTTGTCCAAAGAGCCCAGCTCCTATGTAGGTGCCAAATAAGTGGCCAGGGACAGGGTTCAAGAGGGCTCAGGGCCCTGCACCCTCAGTTCTTTTGAAAACACTGCTCCAGTGGGGGGACACTGAGCACCTGAAAACTCTGGGACTCAGAACCTAGCATTTATATACTCAGAAGTGGGGACAAAAGCCTGGAGGGATTTAGGGGTATCTCCCCAGTAGAATCTATTTTGAAAAATCAATGTGATTCGGTGAAGCAGGGTCCATCCAAAGGTTTGCTCTTCAGAAGCTTTTTGATGCAATGGTATTTCCTCTCTGACAGGGATGGAAGAAGAGTCTAGAGAAAGGGGAACTCCACCTGAATCATGGACAACACACTTCCCTTCAGTCTGGTGTTAGAATTTTAAACTAGAGGCTCCCAATGAATCACCAACTAGTACATCCCTTACTACAGCTACTCTGATATTGACTCAGAGGCAGGGACGAACTCTTCCTTTGCTGGGACATCAACAATCTCCACGGTGCTATAGTTTGTCTAATGCCGCATTTGACAGCTTAAGAAATCAGGGCTCTCCTCTTCAGATTTTCTGGACCCTGTTCCCTTTTGCGCCTCTGTCTCTGGATGTCCCTTTGGCAGGTCGACATTCAGTCCCCCATTGATCTCGGAGAACAAAGTAGACAAGGGATATGTGACACCAGTCCTTTCCAGCCCCAACACTTGTTTACTGTCAATGATATATTGGCCCAATAAAGATATCATGTTACCTACTTCAGCAGAGTCTGTGGATGGGCTCTTCACTCTCCAGGGGGCAAATGACCTTCATCCAAATCAGAAAACAAGAGGCTTGGTTTCTCCTTAAAGGTCACTTAATAAGACTGCCCCTCCCACTGCTGCCCTGCTTGGGCCCAAAGACTCTTCCTGAGATAAGTCCAACCTTTTCTATAAACTGGCTGCTCCTTTTCCAGCAGTACCAAGCTGGTCGATTAAGGTATCCCAGGTGCAGCTGACCCCAGGCACTTAACCCCTTCTTTTCCGGTTCCAATCCCCTACAAACATGATAGTTGAAATAGGTTTGGGCTTTGTGGGAGGGGCGCTCTACATCCTCATTGCCCTGGAGGATACTGCAGCACAAGATCACCAACTGTTTGTGGAAGGTGCTGTGTTAGCTGTGTGTAACACTAACATTAGTGCCCACAGGTATTTATTACTCAGTTTTAATGGCAAGGAATCAGTGCATTTCACTGTATCACAAGTGAAACATGTCAAGAAGGGTCAGCTGGTATTCTTGAATGCTCTACAGAGTCTTCAGTTTTTGTAAAAAAATAAAAACAAAACAAAAACAAGACCATCATCCAAATGTGTTCTATTGCACTGTAAGAGCATGCTCGCGTACAATAGCAACGAGTCTGGTATAAGAATCTGAACAGTCTATTTATCGAATCCTGATACTTTCACGTTAAAATACATGCAGGTTTCTCTCAGATGAGATCAGGGTCTGTATCTTTCTGTTTTCAGGTGTACATAAATTTAAGTCTTTGAAACTGCATAGACTCCAAAGGGGCAGTCAGAAAGATCATAGGATTACAGAATACTGCACACAAATGTGGTTACTGCATACAGCCAGCAGGAGGGAAAGAATTTCCACCTGTAGTTTACCGCCCCACCAGAATCTGAAGAGAAGCTCTTCCATAGAGCATTCTGGATTGGGATTTAGGGCCATTAATTGTACATTTTTGTGCATGTGCCCCCCCTGCCAAGAAACGGACTGGGCAGACAGCTTATTGTTGCAGTGAGCTGGAGTTTGGAGGAGAAGAAGAAGCTGCTGTCAGTCACAAGCTTAGACCATTGTAATACTTTTGAAGTATATTCAGACCTTTGTTTGGGGAGCCACTCCAAGAACTAAGGTCACTGGTGTAGATTTGATACATACCAACAACAGAGGGGATGGTTTATTAGTGATGTAACAGTGGTATGGTAGAATAATAGGCATCACTCCCAGAAGAGAAAGCTATCTGAAATACAGATTTCTGTCCATTTCTCTCTGTGGCCCAGTGCATGTCATCATAGAATCATAGAATATCAGGGTTGGAAGGGACCCCAGAAGGTCATCTAGTCCAACCCCCTGCTCAAAGCAGGACCAATTCCCAGTTAAATCATCCCAGCCAGGGCTTTGTCAAGCCTGACCTTAAAAACCTCTAAGGAAGGAGATTCTACCACCTCCCTAGGTAACGCATTCCAGTGTTTCACCACCCTCTTAGTGAAAAAGTTTTTCCTAATATCCAATCTAAACCTCCCCCACTGCAACTTGAAATAAAATGTACCTGTACAAGTGGAGAAATGCAGAAGGTGGAATTAGGCTACCTTAAGGAGAAATTTGAAAGAAATCAGGGGAAACAAAAATGCAGGAGAAGAGGAAGAATGACTTACTGGCTGGCCTCATGTTCCAAATACTAGAGAACACCCTGAAATACTTTCCCACACGCCAGCAATGTATAGCATTGACTAGCATCACTATAGTCCCATGATGGAGAAGAAGAGTGGTCTAATGGCGAAGGCATTGGGTTGGGACTCAGGAGATCTGTGTTCAGTTCCCAAGATCTGTAGGGCCCTAGGGAAGTATCTTGAGGCCTTGTGTTCAAGAGTTAATGGAAACTGCAGTGCTCAGAATCTCTGAGGGGAAAAAAAAAAAAAAGACAACTAGCCTTTAATGTCAGTACCTCAGTTGTTCTCCTGAGAAATATAGATTATAATGCTTCCTTTCCCCCACCCTTTGTCTCTAAGAAATTTGACGGAGGGATCATCTTTTACTATATGTCTGTATCCAAGCATAACAGGGCTCTGATCTCACTGGAAAGGTCTTGGGGCTACTGTGATACAAATAAAAATTGACGCTATTTGTGTCACTAATTCCATCCTGCTGTAGCTATTTTCACCATAAAGCCAAATAGGTGATACCGCCCCCCTTTTTAAAACAGCATATTCCATATTGCTAGAATACAATAAAAAAATTTAAGTTTGTCATTAATTTGTATTTCTAATACAAGTGGCAAACTCTGTTATGTCCGATAGCAGGGACCATGGCATTTCTCAAATACACAATAGAAAAATTACAGCAGAAGACTACCTGTGATAATTTCTAGACCTACTTGACCAGGTAAGTGGACCTGGGCCAGATCCCAGCCCCTCAGTTCTTTTCACAAAGGGCAAGAGACACTTGCTTGGTACCTGAAAGGGAAAATAAAACCTCTTTTGGGCTAAATGCTTGGTATTTTATTTTAAAAGTCAGTGCAGAAACTTCCTTAAAGAACTCTGCTCCTAAGGCTGCTTCTGCAGCATAACACAAAATGTTAAATGACCCAGCCAAACTACATACAGTTAGCAGCGCCCCTTCAAGGAGCAGAGAACAAGTTTTCCTCCATACAGCAGCACCAATCTCATTAACCACCACTGCCCCTTATATGTACTGCAGCAAACTGGCTACAGATGCCCTGACCTCTTCCTTTGAGCTCTGAAAAGATTCCTTTGGGTCCAAGTGTCCCTCTTCCATGTAGATGAATGTGCATAAACAAGAAGAATGATCCTGCACCCACTGAAGTCAATGACAAAGTGTTTGTTGACTTTAATGGTGCAGCATAAGATGCCAAGAAAACTGAGAGTCCCTAAGATCTATATCAGCTGTCACAGGGTCTAAACTTTGCAGGTAATATTAGGTCCATTTTCATGATGACATGTGAACACCAGTGTTAATGGAAGGGCGTGCTCATGTTTCCCCCTCTAATGTCTGAAGAGTAAACATGAAAAATGGAAAATTTATTTTGAAAATTAAGAAAAATAACCACCATTTTATTTTTATTATTATTATGCAAAGTCCTTCTTCTTGCTCCCACTCAAATCAGTGTGAACGTTTTCTGAGGGCCTGATTTTCAGAAATGCTGAGTACTCAGAGCTGCAGCTAGAGCCAGGGAGAGTTGCAGTTGCTGAGCACTTGTGCAAATCAGACCCTTCATGTCTGAACATGCAGCAACTAGACTAACAAATGGACAAGTCTGCAAAAAAAGTGAATTTCTGTGTAGACTTGACTACAAGTAAAAAGGCAAAGAAAGCCCACGATAGCTAACCATTCCTAAGGGGTGATGGTTTAAAGCTCTCTACCTGGATCTTCTAACCTATTGAGCAGAAATGTGACAATTGCACTGCCTCATTATTTCAGTTCCAAGGGACACTTGGAGAAACTGTCTGTGTAGGCTGCAAAACTAGGGCAGACAAAGGTGATGGAGCCATAGCCACAAACAAAAGAATCCCCTATGGTTAGCAGCCGAAGGGTCCTAATTCTCACAGGGCAGGAATACAGTGTGGTGCCTTTTCACAAGAGCAAAACCAGAGAATTTGCTGTTAGTTTTGGCCAGGAAGCATCTGGGACTGTGTGTGGGCCACAGGTAAAATAACAGTACCAAACTGGTTAGTCTCTAAGGTGCCACAAATACTCCTTTTCTTTTTTAGTACCAAAAAGAGATTGTTTGATTGGTAGCCAATGTCTTGACATAGAATGGAATTGCTTGACATTGCACCTATAAGCCATCCAAGCCTCTGTTAGCAAAGCACAGACATGTCTAAGTGAGAAAAGTGTATGTTTTCCTTTAGAGTCTATCAGCTGTTAGCATGTTGTCATTGAGCCTCACATAATCCTCCCCTGAGTGTCGACATCACTGTTCTCTCCAAGTACACTCAGACCAATCAGCAAGATGTTGTCAGTTTGGGCAAACTTCCATAAATGGGTATGGAGAGTAGACATGACTTCATGCTCCTTACTAGACTGGGGGCATTGCCAAAACACTGAATCCCCTTTCTACTGACACAGTGAAGAGAGATTTTCAGATCTTGACTCATAGGCTTTGCACTTCATGGCAAGCAAACCACAGAAGCCTGTGGTGACTTTGTGGCCGAAGCCACAGAGTTCTGATATTTTGTTGAATAAGGCTGTTAGCAGATTTGCCATCACACACAAGTTCTTTTTCCGCAGACCTGCTGTTTCCTCCAAATAAGATGAAGCTAGAACAGCAATATTTCACGTGGCAGCATTTTTATGTGTCCATAGCAAGCTTTATGAACAAATCTGACTCAAGAATTGTGCCACTATTTTATGTCAAAAAAAAAAAATAGCAGGTGTCTCTTAGAAGATAAACAGAACATTTAAACTTTATGTAGGTATAGTGCCCAATCCCCTTAAGTCAATAGGGCTCTGTTCCTGCAATGCTGCAGCTGACTCAGCACAAGTTCAAGGGGTTGCCCATGCAGAGCTGACTGCAGGACTGGGCCATGGAAATTTTGTTGGAGTCAGTGGAAGCAGGATCAGGCCCGTATTAGTTGCTCCTCTCCCTAAAGATAAATCCATCCCTTTACACAGATCTAGCTGCAGGACCAGGGCCCATGTGAGTGGTTATACAGTGTACCCTCATAGCCTGGTGTGTTGGGAAGGCTGAGTACTGCCTTCCAACTAAACAGTGTATGGGCCTGATCCAAAGCCAATTAAAGTCAATTGGAGTGTTTCTGTTGACTTCAATGAGCTTTGGTCAGGCCCTAAATGCATGTGTGGAAGTGCATTGCTGCTTTTATCAAGTTTTTTGCAACATTTTTGTAAAAACTATCTAATGGGTCATGATTTGACTAATTTTGGAATGCAGGCTCTTTGGACCATATCATCCATTAGGCATGGACTCCCCTATCTGTCTGTATCCATCTGTTGTCTCTTGTATTATACCCAGATTGTAAACTCTTAGGGCCGGGACTATGTTTCTTAGTCTATGTTTTTATAGCCCCTTGTGCAATGGGGTTCTAGTATGTGACTAGGGCTACCAAGCACTTCTTGTTAGTAATTATTATTATTACCCACATGCACATCGTAGGCATGCATATCGTAGCAAAGAAATAAAAATAAAAATGTTAAACCTGCCCTTCTCCAATTATTGCCTTTAAAGTTCAGCTTTGGTTTAGAAAGAAGATAATTCTTTCCTCCGCTCTTCTGTGTAGAATCAGGATTATAATACTTACTAAGGCACTTTTGATACCTATGCTAAAAAAGTGCTATATATGTGCAAAATATAGAGTATAATTAATTATAATTATTTATATCGATTATATTATATTATATGGGAGATGAACTCAGGATTCCCTGTGTTGGTTTTTGACAAACCTAATTGGTTGAGTTTGGGCTTTGCAAAACCATAGTTGGTTGGGGGCCTGGCTCTATTTCACTTTATAATACTAAAGTACTGAGTTAGTGAGAAAGGTGCCCAGAAAGAAAGAAAGAATCCGGCTCACCCCTTCTCTCAGCTTCCCCTTTAAGAAGCGGGGCTAGCGGAGGGAGTCTCCCGTCCAGCTTTCACACCTTGGGTGGGAAAGGGAGGCGGGACCTCTCGCCTCTGATTGACGGGCTGCCAACATCAATGGAACGTTGTGTGTCCAAACCAAGGGCCGGCTGTCCAATCCGGCGGCGCGCGGGCGCGTTCTAGAACGCCGGGCGGCCAATGGGAGCGGAGCGAAAGCGGGGGAGGTGGCGGCGGCGGCGGGGGAATGTGGCGATGGCCCCAACGTGGGTTTGAGGCGAGAGCGGCGCTCGGGGGCCGGGGAAGCGCTCGCGGCGGCGGCGGCGGGGGGCTCGGGCGGCAGCGGCCCGCGGGGATCCGGGCGGCTGGCGGCGCCCGCGGTGGGTGGCGGGGCTCGTTCCCCAGCCCGGGGCCGGCAGGAAGGGGGCCCGGGGCCGCGAGCAGGGGAAGCTGCTGCTGCTGCCGCCGCCGCGGCGGAGGAGGAGGCGGCGCTGCCCGGGCGGCGGAGGAGAGCGCGGCATCGGCCCACGCGGGCAGGGCAGGCGGCGATGCAGCCCGCGGCGGCGGAGCGGCTGCGGGACTGAGGAGCGGGACGTGGCTCGGCCGCGGGGGCTTTGGCGGACGCGGGGGCGCCGGTTCTGTGGCCGGCGGCTCTTTAGCCGGGAGAGCGTCGGTGCCTTGATTTCCCCGCCCGGGCCTCCGGAGCGGACCCGGACTCTGCCATGCAAACGCCCCGGGAGGCAGGAGGGCGCTGACAGGAGCCGTCCCGGGGGCGCCCGGTGTGTTGCCGGGACCCCACGCTGGAGGGTGCGAGGGGGGGAGGGGGAGGAGATGCACCCGCGCCCAGCCGCCTCCCTTCCGACGCAGCCGTAGCAGCGAGCCCCGCCGAGCTGCCCCCCGGCCCCGGCGACCCCCGCGGGCAGGACGTGGAGAAGCGAGTCTGCCATGGTGCAACTGGTGGCGCGGGCAGCCTAGCGCAGGGGCCCGCCGCCGCCGGTCCCGGACCGGTCGCTGGACACGCTCCGCTGAGCGCTGCCTGGGACTGGCCGCCGCCGCCGCCTGGCTTCGTGCCGCTCTCTCCGCTTCGGACCCCGGGGGCCGGGTAACAAAATGGCGCGGCCGGGCGCGGGGGCCCCGCTGCTGCGGTCCGCTCCTTGTCTGACTTTCCTCCTGATGGCCCTGGTGGGCCCCGGCCCCGGGTCCGGGTCCGAGCCGCGCCGAGCCTCCAGCTGCGCCTGCAGCGGGGAGCTGCTGGACTGCAGCCACCGGGGGCTGACTGAGCTCCCCAGGGACCTCCCCACCTGGCCCGTCTATGTGTAAGTCCATGGATCTCCCCGGGGGTGGGGGGTCGGGGGGTGGGAGCTGGCCTCGCCTCTCAAGCTTTCCTGGTTCCTTTATTGTTTTGGGGGGAGAGGGAAGGAGGGTCAGATCCTGTTTGTTTGTTTTCCCCCCCGCCCCCCTCTCTCTCTGCGGTGCCTAAGGTTCCCTTCTCCCTGCTCCTTTGCCTGAGGCGGATTTGCCTGTGCGCTTTTCGTATCAGGGTACGGTCTTGCAAAATCGTAGCCCGTGGGAGGCTTGCCATGGACTTCAGCGGGAGCAGGGTCGGGCCCGGTTCCGCAAAAATGCGGAGCCCCTCTGGAGAGCCCAGTAGGAGTGGAGGGTGTGGGGGCCTGGCAGTAGGTCCTCAGCCAATCGCAGGATCGAGCCCTTCGAGTGTCCCAGTTCGTTCCCAACCACCCCCCAGCCTTTTTAGGCTCTCAACCTGTACACGGTTATGCAGGTGCTTTATTCGTTGTGAGTCCATTGAGGTCCAGGCTTGAGGTTAAGCGCATGCCTCAGGGCAGGATCAGTGTCTTAGTTTCCTGCTCTGTGCTGTTTTGTGCCAGTGATGAGTAATAATTATCTTAGAGTTTGCGGTCAGCCATTGACTGGGGCCACTTTTTCCAATCTAGTCGTTGTAGCAAGGCTGTCGGTCCCAGGATTTACAGAGACAAGGTGTGTGAGCTAATATCTTTTATTGGACCAACTTCTGTGGGTGATAGAGACAGAGCTCTGTGTGGTTCAAAAGCTTGTGACTCTCACACACAGAAGTTGGTCCAATCAATTATAGTTGGTGGGTATTTTACTTTAGGAATCTGCAACATTGCAGCTGCTGATCGTACAGTCGCTTAAGGCTTGGAAAAAGCCCTTATTTAACAATATTCCTTTTAGTTGATGTGCTTATTACTTTTTCTTACTGCATTGTTACCGGAGCGACTTGTGAAAAAGACAGACACTGTGCTCCCTTTGTGCTGATTTAAAAACTCTTCTGAGTTCCTACAAAGAGTGTTCAAGAGCTGGTCCGCTGGTATTTCCTATACATAGGAGTGTGAAGGTGCTGAAGATAAGAGTGACTATTGTAAAAATGACACAGCACTATCAAGGCAGAGTAGAATACGGTTTGCACAGGATAGTTGAGTTATTAAAGACTTTGCACTATATGGAAGGTATAGCAATAATCTGACTAGGCCATATGGTCTTGAACTCATTTAATTTTTTTTTAACTGTTAGTTTGGTATGCTAGATTTTTTTTAAAAAAAATCCAACAACAAAACCCCCTTTTTCTTCCAGTTTAATGACACAGGCCTCTTCCTACCATACACTTTTAAAATGGTCTCTTGTGCTTTTTCGCTGCAGTGTGAAGTTACTATACGGATCTCATGTTTCTCCCTAATTCAGATTGAAAATTGAAGAGAGGGATGGAGACAAAGGAAAAGTTGCTGTGTAGTTAGTTCTCTGTTTTACAGTGTGCTTGGATAAGAAGTAAAATTCTTCTCAATCTGAACTGCTCCCTCTTCATGTTTTTGTAGCTATAGTTTTAATACTGGATAGAAAAAGGAGGCAAGAGGGATTTTTTTAAAAGACTATGACCTGGTGCAGATGAAGGCCAACTTTTCTAACTTGGGTGCTAAACTTAGGACCCTGAATCCCTATTTGGGCACCTTAACGAATGGCCTGATTTTCAAAAATGCTGAACGCTTACAGCTCACCTCACCATTTCTGAAAATCAGTCCACTTACTGGTGTGTGCATACATGGATCTACGTGCCAGAGTTTAAGTATTTAGATTAGGAAATTTTGGCTGAAGCTGTTAAAGTGTAACGCTCAACCACTAGATGTTTTTAATTGGAAACAAAGTTTCAGGATATAAACATCGCTTTTGTGTATTGGTGGGGGGCGGATACATTGCTTTACTAGAGTTCTAGAGTAGCTGTCTTATATGTTGATGTCAAGTACAACTTGAAAGTTAGGTCGTGTTAACTTGAAATCTGAATTCTTCTACTCTCTCTCAAATCAATCTAGAAGATGTATTATTGGCATATCAACTAAATTTACAGTGGAAGAGAGAATAGGTGACAGATAATGTGTCTGAGTTTTTACTGAAATAGTACTTAAAAGTAAAAATAAAAAAATGATTTTTCAAATTCCAATAATTTCTTTGCAGCTTATTTTGTAACTATCTTAAATCTGAAATGATTAAAAGTACAGGAAAACTAGGGGGAAAATTGGGGTCATCTTTGGCAATTTATTAATTTCATTTGGCTATCAGAATGCAGAAGAACCTAAAGCGTGTGTGTACTTACATAAATAAATATCCTTAACTGTTACCTTACCTTTCTGAAATGAAGACTAGGGAGGAGGGGGAGAAAGAGAACCTTGATGCTTCTGTCATTAGGGCATTTAGGTATCTGAACAGATGTATACATTGTTGAATATATAATACTTCTGGTTATGTAGATATACTGTATATCTACCCGGAAAGAAAATGGTCATTGACTTTTTTGGGGAGACCATTCAGTTTGTTCTGAAGTAGAATTATTTTGTTTTAGGTTTGTTATCATTATGCACTTTTGGCTATAGTCAAACTACCTGTTTTATATGAGTTATTCTGAATTACCCTGGTCTTACTGAGTGCAGAATTTGGCCCTTTATTTTCAAAAGCAAAATAACTCCTCGTGGACACCTGTTCGTCGGTGTGCAGTTGTATTGTGAAGAGTTCTGAATTCAGCTGAATGTGATTACGATGGTTTCTAATCTCCTGAGCATAATTTCAGAATCCCTGTGTTTCTTTTTAAACAAGACAGTGACTTGTCCACATAAAAATTGTATTAATAACTCAGTTTAATTGAATTTACTTGTCTGTTTTTACAGACATGCTAATGCCCAGGAGTGTCATTCATATGGAACAGATTTTTGTGTGTTTTGAGTTCAGTTTAAATTTTATTGGTGAAGTAATCACACACATAAATCTACTGCTACAGATCTGTGGGTTGTTGATCTTTTAACCATTTACGCAAAATCTGATTTGTCAGTTCAGCTAATTCTTTGGTTAATTTAGAATTTATAAAGTGGAGTTTAGCAATGATTTTTGTATTTAATAATACATCATTTTTCTTGTCCCTGTAAAATATGAAAAAGCAGCCAAAGAAGCTGAGAAACTTAGATACAGAAAACGTTTTGCTCTAAAAGTTATGTGGTGTCTAACTAAAAATTACATATATTTACTTATCTAAATTATTAACAAAACCAAGCCACCTATTTCTTTTCTTTTATGATTTCTATGATAGGTGCTACTGCCATAATACAAATAAACAATAATGAAAGCTCGGTCCTAAAGAACTAGTTAATTATCAACTGGTGTTTAATCTATATTTAATTTCTTCTTTAAATAGCACTGAATGTTGGAAACAGTAATTGTATCATGTATAAATGTAATACCTCATTTCATTTTAACACTTAAAAATCTTCCCCCCCTTAATGTTTTTTTTAAAAAGCATCTAAGAGATTTAGGAGCACAAATCCTATGGACTTTCAGTGGGGCTTGGGCTCTTAAATCCATGTAGGTACCTCTAGAGATATCCTTCTAAAAGCTTACTCTTTAATTAGTCCCCTTGTGGCTAAACAATCCTTGGAGTTCATTTCCACTGCATTACAGGTAGATTTATAACCGTTTAAACAAATAACCTGTCAGGGTCGGCTTGTGATAGATTTGAAACCAACTTTAATTATTAAGTTGTATATTTGCTCAGCAGGACTGTCGGTATTGGAAAAATGCATTGGCATCATTTGAAGGTGCTATTGTTGTTTTTGTTGCCTTTAGCTACTAAGAGTTTCTGTTCAAAAGCAATAACTCATTTGAAGAAGAGTAATAAACTGTGGCCACTTATAGTTAATGTAATATGGTACAGATAAGTGTTTAAAAAATGGACAGTGACATTTGGTACAGTAGTACATGTGAAAAGACCATGTTCTTTCTCACCACAGTTTGTGTTTTGAGCTTCTAACTGGGAACAGCAATTGAGCCCAAGAGTAAGTTGAAACAGTTCAGCATAACCCATGCAGTCTGTTGAATAAACCACACCAGTGAGCCACCATGCAAACCTTGCAGTTAACCAGTTGCAGCTCTGAAAAGTTCAGCATCTCTGGAAGGAGCTGAAAAAAATCTAAATCCACTGAGTAATCGATTGGTATCTCTGCTTACCAGTGTCTCGCTTTGAAGCCTCTCGAGCTGGTTAGACATCAAAAGACGCGAAATAAATCTGAAGTCTGATTTACATGAGCATATTATATGTGGCACAAACTTCAGTGCCAAACTTAGGAACAAAATGCTTCGTGCTCAGAAATGCCAGGTGCAGAGCTCTGAGAACATCAGAATGACTTTGGAGATCAAGCAAAGCATTATGGCCATTAAAACAAAGTGCTCTCCCTTTTTCTTATTACATTTTTTTTCCATAGACGAGTAAAAGATACTTTTTTTCCTATTGAGGGGTGATATTTTGGTACCGGTTCTTATTTACAGTAAGGCTCAGAGAATGTAAAGGTGCCTTTTAGTTAGTGTGTGTGTGTGTGTGTGTGTGTGTGTGTGTAATTTGCTGCCAGATTGGTTTAAAGGAGTCCTGAGTGTAAATGCAAATCTGTCTATTTAAGTTGAAATATTGGCACATTTATGACACACATCAATGATGATAGCCATAAGAAGCCAGGAAAGGAAACTACTTTTAACAACTTTGTTTTCTTAACTCCCTGTATTGTTAGTTATTGCCCTAAAAGTAACTTTGCCTGCTGCTCAGAGACGCTCACAATTCTTTCCCCAGTTGAATATGTAGTAACTCCAATAATTCCAGTGCATTTACTCCATATTTACACTGGGTTACATGGAAGCAGAATTTGCTCCTTTGGTTTATTACTCCTGGGTGAATTCTTCACCAAAATATTGAACATTCTGTGCACAATAATTTAAAATTCTGCATATTTTATTTGTCAAAATAACAATATAATCATTCCAGTTTCTATTATTTTGGTAATTTATTTCAAAATACCTGTCAGCCAGTGTGTCTGTAACAATACAGTTAGACACTAAAAAAAAGATTCAGGAAATGTTTTTGGCAACTAGATTCCATATTTGGCATATTAATACAGAACTCTGAGTAATAAGTCATTTAAACTACAATACAGAACCATATTTCCCACACACCTCAGAAGCAGTGCAAGGGCTTTGGGGGAGTGAGGGTAAAAGAGGAGCTGAAGGAGAGGGAAGTAATTGCTGGGAAGGACCTGGAAGTGAACCTGGAGGGTTGTTGGGTGGGGGTGGGAGAAGTATGGGGGGGGGAAAGGGATTGTTAAGGAGTTGGGGAGTCTCCCCCTTGCAGACCCTGGCTGACCCCAAGCCTCTCCCAGACACATCTGCCCCTGTCCCACACGTCTCTTCACCCTCACTCAGCCATCCCCACCCACCCGTCCCCATGTCGTCCTGCACTCCCTTGGTGTTCCTGCACCTCATTCCACGCCTGTCCCAATCTGTGTGACGACCCCCCCGCCCCATCCCATCCCCCCATATCTGTCCTGCAGGCATGTTGCTGTGAGAAAAGCAGCCTCTGCTCTCTTGTTAACAGCTGCTCACTGCTAAGGTGAGCCAGCTGTTCTGGCAGCAGCTCACCTTACCCATCAGCCCCTAGTGGGCAGTGCCTCTCCGGCAGAATGTGTATTTTTTGCGGTGGGGGTGGGGGTGGGGGGGGGAACTTCAGGGGACGTGAATTCTGCACATGCGCCGTGGCGCTGAATTCCCCCAAGGGTAGTTTATAGGACACCACATAATAGCCCAGCAGACTTCGTAGTTAGTGAGCCGTTACAACTATATCAATATGTTCGTTATCTAGTACACAGTCTCATGCAATTTCTTGAGTGTTTTAAAAAAAACAACCGCCCACCTTTTTATCTTTTCTGTCTTCAGTGCGTCAGTGTAACATTATGGTTGTGGTGCGAAGGTAAGAATGAAATTCAACTTTACAATGGTGCACTTATGCCTGAGTATCCAGGTGTAACATTCATGCACGTGGATAGCAAGGAGCGGGGCACTAGGGGGTGTCAGTTCTATTGACATCTGTGGAGCTGTGACAGTTTACACTAGTAGAAGATCTCCAGCCCCCGAGAATTTCAGGAGTTTAAAAACCCAGATGACATAACTGCATAATTTTATTCAGGTCCGAATTTTCACAGGTTTTTAAAATGTTCAGATTTTGACCAGCTCAACTGAGGTAACCATATTTTTGATTAGCCATGTAATTATGTGTCTAGATTTCAAAGCAACTGTGTGGCTCATTTTGGAGCCTTTTATTTCATTACTATCGTCCTTGGCTATACTATGTAAATAGCAATGTGTGATATAGGTGCTTAGGAGCCTAAATCTCATTGAAAATAAATGGGACTTAGGTGCCTAAATGGCTGGGTCGCTTAGGGCCAGAGTTTTAGAGGTATTAGGTTCCTAAAGATGCAGATAAGTTTTAGTGGGATTTTCAGAAATGCCTGGCTGCCTGAAATCAAGTGTGCTCAAGCATTTGCATATCTTACAGCATGGAGTAATTCTGCTCAAGTCAATAGGCACTTAAGCACATGTAGTCCTTGTTGAATTGGGCCTTGATATGCATAGATCCTCAGCTACCTTTTTGAAGACTAACTGACTAACCAGGCTGCTACTCTGAAACCTTTTTGAAGTGCTGGCTTGTCCTTGAAGGAGATTGGTGCTGGGTGTGGAAAACCTGCTCTGCCACTGCCTGTGTGGTACTTGCTTTTTGGATCTCGGTTGCTCTCAACTAAAATTCTGTCTCCTTTGGAAATGTGAGGGGAGGTAGGGGTGAGGGGAAGAGTTTGTGCTGCTGATTTGACCAAGGGAGAAGAGAGAGGTCCTGGCAGTTCTTGCCTCCTATGTCTAATCCTTGCTGAAGTAATGGAGCAAAGATCTAGAAAATCTGAGCTCATTTGTACCCAGCCCTTATGCAACTGTATGGGGTCAGGGTAAGCAGTAAGGAACTCTGTTTCCTCCTTCCCCCCTCCCCCTTTGTGTAAGTCTTGTGTAAATCATCCAGAATTGCAGCTTTGGGGTGTGTGGGAATAACAATCTCCTGGGAGCAGCAGAGGGATGTGGAGAAGGGGGACCTATAGTATTAGCCAGTGGGGAATGTGCTGCATCCCTTAACAAATTGCCTGAGGCAGAATGCTCCACCCTGGGCAGTGTTCACTGACCCCAGTGCAGGTCGGTGGCTAAATTCCACAGTTATGGTCCTAACCTTTCAAAGGAACTGTAATCAGTATACAGCATGGGTTTGTAATGAATAGATCTTACCAGAAAATCTCGATCGACTTTTGTTGACACAAGTACAAACTCCAGTTGATGAAAGGAATGTGGTAAGACTATACATACTCTGATTTGAATAAAGCATCTAGTTCCCCTGAAATAGTTTACTCAGAAATTTAAACTCTAAAAGACAGTGTTCTCCACCGACTAGCCATTCTGTATGTGGGATGTTAAGACTATTGCAGCTGAGATCTGCGTGTTTGCAATTTTCATGACAGTCCCTGTGTTGTGGAATGCCCCTAGCCTAATCTATTCTGTCGATCAGTGTCCTACAGACTTTGTTTTACAGATGTCACTGCTGCTTCGGAGTTACAGGCCCACTAGAATAATGGAATGACTATCTTAACCAGGTCTTCAAAACAATTCCTCCTTTCCCGCCTGGTAGGTGGATACTTCTGATGCACAACAAGGAAACGCACTTTTAAAACCAGGTTATAGATCCCTCTTCTCCCCCCCCCCCCCCCCGAAAGTTGGGGTTTGCAGGGGAGACCCTTTCATGAGCTTAACTGTATTGAGACTAGTGTGATTAGAATGCTCTGTAATCGTTTTTGTTTTAATGATCATTTGAATGTGTGTGTCGTCTTTTGGATTCATTGACCGCACTCAGCATGCTCTGGACAGATTTTGCTATTGCCGAGAGACCATGCTTAGCGTGAGCCTGCCACTGGCCCTGTGGAGCTTTCCCCAAGGTCTTAATGCTTACCCCTCACCATTAAGTGGATACAAAGCCCTTTAAACTCAGTAATACTAGGATTGGATGTGCGTGGGGAGGGATGTAATATTTTATAGATCAGACTAGGAACGAAGCCTAATGACTGGAACACAGCTATTGAAGGGCAATTCTAATCCCAGCTGTCTCCTGCAAATGCTCTTTTAAATCTATTACAAGTCAAAGGACTTTAGGACCCTGTGAGAAATACCCAGAGTACTCCTCCCTCTTTCTGAGAAACTTCATGGGCTTTAATCACTCTGGGCTTTTCCTCTCCACAGCCACTGCAATTCAAAAGGCAAGAGTCCCATCCATACAAAGGGAGCCAGAGCTCAATGGTCTGTGTTAATGTTCAGTGCCATTTACAATGGGTGCAGTTTGAAAGGGGGAGAATGAATGGTTTGGGAGATGAGAGGAAGAGAGACAAAGGAAAAATTTCCAGAGCAGGGAAACAAGCATCCCAGTGGGCACTGGCGAAGTGAATCCACCGTTCGCAGAAAGAATATGTCATTTTCTTAGCTTGTGCAAACTGTTCTGAGGTTAAGCATCTGGATAACCGCTGCTTAATCTCAGATGAGTTATTACTAGAATGACTGAACAGGGAGCAAATCGGGAGGTATGTTGCTGTCTCTCTTAGTCTCGTGGAAACAAGAGGGGAAAAACATATGCCCCAGTGGATTGTATCGATTTGGCATCTTGGGCACCAATTCAGCAAAGCACTTCAGCACATGTTTAACTGTAAGGAAGTGAGTAAAATCCCATACCTATTCCGGAAGGCATTTAAGCATGTGCTTAAATCCCATAAGAGGCATTTATGGCAGCTGTGGATTTCTGAGTGCAGCTATGCCCTTTTCCCTGGACCATGCCTTCCCCTCCCGCCCCCCAATATGCCACGGTCCCCGGTAGCAGATTAATTTGGTTTCCAGATGCTTTGTACTCCAGGTGGGTTAGATAATCTTTATTGAAGTCTCAGTTCAGTGCTGGTTCATTTCCTAGATAGCAGTGAAGAGGACTAAGGGCTTGTCCTCACTGCAGAGTTGACTTGAGATATAACTTGAGTGGTTCCTGAAACTTGGGTCAGGTTCACCACCACCTCTTAACTCCCGCGCGCTGGTGCTTTTAACGTGAATTAGGTAACCTATCGGGGGATCTAAACTACACAACTGGTCAGCTGCTAACGCAGTGCTGTTTCACAGCATGGCCACCCTCACATCTTTCCAGGTAACCATGCCTGCTCCATGCACTAGGCAATCCCCTGCCTGGAGCAATGCCGAGCAGCTGGACCTCCTCAGCCTTTGGGGAGAGGAGGCTGTGCAGTCCCAGCTGCGCTCCAGCCATAGGAATTATGATAACTATGGACAGATTCATGATCCATGACAGGAAGGGGCCATGACTGGGACACACTGCAGTGCAGGGTCAAAATGAAGGAGCTGTGGAACGCCCACCACAAGGTGTGGGAGGGAAACCACCATTCTGGTGCTGTGCCCACAAGCAGCTGGTTCTACGAAGAGCTGGATGCGATACTTGGTGGTGATCCCACCTCCTCTCTGAAGGCTACTGTGGATGCTTCTGTGGCTTGTATGCCAGTTGAGAGTGGACTGAGCCAGGAGGAGGAAATCTTGGACGAGGATATGGAGAGGGAGGGGGACCCAGAGGGGAGGACAACTTGGAGGTCAAGAGATGCATGCTGTCAGGAGCTCTTCTCTACCCCAGAGGAGGCTAGCCAATCACAGCAGTCAGATCTTGGCAAAGCGCAAAAAGGAGAGGAGGCCCATGGTAAGTGGCTTTGATTTTGGGAATCTCTGATGTGAGTTGTTTGTGTGATGCGCGTACCCCCACATGCCTTGTCTGAGTGGCAGAACGCAGTGTTGACTGACTCCCTCACTTCGTGGGAACGGGCCTGAGAGATCTCCGCTGAACTCTCATGGAGATATTGGGGAATCCGCTGCCGCAGGTTCTTTGGCAGAACTGCTTTGTTTCTTGCCACATTAAGGGTAATTTTCCCACGCTACTCTACTGTCACGGGGGGTGGGGGAGGAACCGTTGCGACACACAAGAGAGTTACATAAGGGCCAGGGCAGAAGCCTCAGTCTTGCAGAAGACACAGCTTCTGGAAAATGTGGGGACAGGAATGATTATAAGCTCCCCCCCCCCCCCTACAGTGGCTGGCTCTGCCCAAGAGCCATGTGCCCAGTGTACAGTACGGTCCTGGAACACTGATTTCCCCTGCCCCTACTCACCATTTTGGGGGTTTTGTGGCTTGTGTGCTTGCCTGGGGTCAGCCAGTTAGTGACAGGTATGTGAATAGTGGCTCTGTTTTAAATCACTGAATCAGTGGTCTGTGTGTTGCATACAATAGTGCTTGTGTAAAATTTTGCATTTTGGCTTCACAGAGGTGACCTTGGGAACCCAGCCTCCCTCTTTGTTGTTGCCGGCTGAATGGCTGCGCAGAATTTAGAAAGTGTCCATGAAGAACTAAAGAGGACTTTCTGCGTGAGGTCGTGATGCACTCCGTGGCCGAAAAACAAGAATGGAAGGAGTGGTGGGACAGCGAGAAGAGGGACCGAAAGGAGAACGTGGCATGCCAAAACGAAGCCCCGGAGCGGCTCTTAAATGTTATGGAGCTCCAAGTGGACACGCTCCAGGTGATACTAGCTCTTCAAACCAAGCAGCTCCGGGACCACCCTCCCCTGCAGCCTCTGTTGCAAAAATCTTTCCCATGTGCCCCCCCAGACACCACCAATACACTCTTATCAACCTCCTGGCTCCAGTGTGCATCCACTGCATTCCAGTCCTCCCCTGTCACAGTCCAGCCCTGCAGACTCCCCCTACACTCAACACCCGTCCTGCTGAAGTACAGTACCTGCTGCACTGTACTCCAAAGGAGAAGGTTGGATATGATACCTGGACATACACAAATCTTTAACCGTCCCGGGACCCCACCTCCTCCTGGGACCCTCTCTTGCCCCATTCCCCTCAGTGCTGATGTGTGTGTTTTTCAGTTAATAGAATAAAGATTGCTTTCAAACCAACACCATTCTCTTATTAAAAAACAACAACTGGAGGAGAGAGACAGACAAACCAACAAACAGCCCTTCAAAGCAACAGGCAGTTTTCTTAAACCTTCATAGTGCATCGTCTGCACCAGTCAAAATCGCCTCCTAGCGTTACAAGCACTGCACTCCTGAGCATAACAACAAATATTAGTGGCTTTCAGCTTCAAGTTGCTGCCTCACAGCATCCCTGATTCTTATGGCCCTGCGGTGCGCCCCTCTTGTAGCCCTGGTCTTTGGCTGTTCAAATTCAGCCTCCAGGCGCTGAGCCTCAGCAGTCCAGGCCTGAGTGAAGCTTTCGCTCTTCCCTTCACAAATGTTATGGAGTATACAGCACATGGCTAGAAGCATAGGAATATTGTCATCGGCCAGGTCTTGCCTCCCATATAGGCCGCACCAGTGGGCCTTTAAACGGCCAAAAGCACACTCAACAATCATTCTGCACTTGCTCAGCCTATTGTTGAACCTCTCCTTGCTGTGGTCAAGGTGCCCCATGTATGGCTTCATAAGCCATGGCATTAAGGGGTAGGTAAAGTCTCCCAGGATCACAATGGGCATTTCAACATCCCCGAAGGTGATCTTCTGGTCCAGGAAGAAAGTCAATGCTTGCAGCTTCCTGAACAAGTCAGCGTTCCGAAAGATGTGTACGTCATGCACCTTTCTGGACCAGCCTGCATTAATGTCTGTGAAACGCCCACAGTGATCCACAAGCACCTGGAGAACCATTGAGAAATACCCCTGGCTATTAATGCACTTGGTAGCCAGGTGGTCTGGTGCCAGAATTGGAATATGCGTGCCATATATTGCCCCTCTGCAATTAGGGAAGCCCATTTGTGCAGAGCCATCCACAATGTCATGCACGTTGCCCAGAGTCACGGTCTTTTGGAGCAGGATGTGATTAATGGCCCTGCACCCTTCCATCAACATGAGTTCAACAGTCGACTTTCTCACTCCGAACTGGTTAGCGACCGATCGGTAGCAGTCTGGAGTAGCCAGCTTCCACAGTGCAATTGCCACGTGCTTCTCCAGGGGCGGGGCAGGGCAGCTCTCATGTCCTCTTGCAGCCACTGCTCGTTATCCCAGCCGTGCATGACGATGTGATCACACCACTCAGTCCTTGTTTCCCGAGTCCAAAAGTGGCGTTCCACTGTGGTCAGCACCTCCATGAATGCCACAAGCAATCTTGAGTTGTAGCTACTAGGTGTGGCGAGATCAATGTCGCACTCCTCTTGCCTTTGGAGTTTAAGGAATAACTCCACTGCCACTCGTGACGTGTTAGAGCGAGCAGCATATTGGTCAACAGTGCAGGATCCATTCCTGCAGACCAAAGAAGCAGAGCGTGCAGTACACAAACTGTTGAAAGATGAGGCCAAATGCAGACGGACGCACATGGATTGCTGAGATGCGAAGCAATGCATCGCAGGGCATTGGGACAGGATCCAGGATGCCCTGCGACCCCCTCCGCCATCCCACAACTCTTAGCAGCAGAAGAGGAAGGGATGCTCTGTGGGATCCGATGAAGTGAGCTGTAGCTCACAAAAGCTTATGCTCAAATAAATTGGTTAGTCTCTAAGTGCCACAAGTATTCCTTTTCTTTTTGCGAATACAGACTAACATGGCTGCTATTCTGAAACTCTGTGGGATAGCTGCCCAGAGTGCATCGCTCCGAATACCGTTGCAAATGCCGCAAGTGTGAACACACTCTTGTGCAGGCAGCTGATTGTGAACACACAACAGCGGTTTCCATTCAGTGCTCTCCGAGCAGCACTCTAACTCTGCCAGTGTAGACATACCCTTAGTGTCACTTTTAAAGTGTGACTGAACTGTAAATACACTGAATGCTACTCAGTTTTCATGGATTTTGGTTTCATACCATAAACTGGATACAGCATCTGGGATACGCTGTGGCCTCAGTGATGACATCATTTTCCTTCTCCTATGCCTGCACGTACACTCCTTAAAATCCAGCTGTAACACAAGATGTGTCTGCATGAAAGGCTCCTCTCCAAATCAGTTGAGGGGCAGGGGGGGGAAGTGGGGAAATAAAATAGTTAGTGTGCGGCTTGCGATTACATATAAAACAAGGAGGAAACATTTCGTGAAAGATTCAGATCTTGGAAATCTATCCAGACCCATGAAATGCACTGAGGCCATTCCGGAGGCATGTAGCCTGGGCCAAACTGCTTCTATTGTGCCAAAGTGTTTCAGGTAACTGGGGGCTTGAGAAATATGCTTTGGAAAGGGGCAAGATTTCTCCCTGCATTTAAACATGGAGCTGCTGTGTAGCTGTTACTTCAGCCTAAGGACTGTGCAGCCTTGCTGCGTCCCCAGACTCCTGTAATGGTGGCTTCTCCTTCCCTTATCTGGAGTGTACACTTGCACAGGGATCCCCTGTACGTGCACAGCTGGGGTTGCACTCCCCCTTCATATGCTGCCTTGCCCTCTCTCCTTGACCAGTAATACTGCACAGTCCAGCTGTGGGTGAAAGGGCAGAATTTGCTCCTGAATGCAGCTCTGTAGCCTGAATTGTGCATTCTTTGTGCATCCGGATCCCCTCCTGAGGTCAGTGGGAGTTTTGGGTGCAAAAGGAATGTAAGATCGAGCAATAAGTATCTTCACTAGAAGCAAATTTATATACAGTAGAAGCTTTTGAATTCACATTCCTGACTGGCAGATCCATTCTGAAATTATTGAATTTTACAGGTTGGCAAGTGACCAAGCAAACAATGTCATACGTCTTCCTTTGTCATGACTCCTCTCTTAGTAGTTCCCATTATTAATTCATCCTGTTGAGGGTTAACTGAAGTCTGCATTGCAGTTTGAGCATATCGAGTCCTTCGCCCAAGAATCTTCCAGCTTTGGAGCTGTATGTGATGTGTCATGTGTGATGGGTTCCCCCGGGGTGCTGCCTGGAACTAGGGTACCACTGAGCCCCCGACCCACCAGCCTGGGCTCCCTCTCACACTGTACTGCTGTGACAAGCTGCAAAGCCCTCCAGGTTGCACTTTCACCAGTACACATACGGGTAGGGACACACCCAGCTGCAATTACAAGCAGGCTCTCTGAACAGCTCCTGCATGAGAAGGCTACTCCCAGGACTTCAGGCACACACTCCCTCTGGAGTATAAACCCAAAATTATACAGTCTTGCGCTGCATAGGGAACTGTACGGTGTAAGCTTATAAAATTCGCCCCCTCCATCAGTGTGGAGAGGAATATGCAACAGCCTTCTGCCCCTGAGTTATGATTCCCACACACTTCATTCCAACCCACTGATTTAGATAAAGCAAAAACAAGTCTATTAACTACAAAAGAGAGATTTTAAGAGATAGCAAACAGGTAAAGGCAGATTACCTAGCAAATAAAAAATACAAACTAAGCTTAATATGCTAAATAGATTGGATATGAATAACAGATTCTCACCCTAAGGGATAATGCAAGCAGGCTGTATATTCTTAAAGGGCAAGCTACACTTGTTTTACAGCTTGGAATCCCCAGGTGTTTCATTCACAGGCTAAAAATCCCTTTAGCCTGGGTCCAACGCTTCCCTAAATTCAGTCTTTGTTCTTCAGGTGTTTACAGGAGTCGTCTTGTGTGGGGAGTGCAGAACACCAGATGATGCCACTCCCTCTCTTATATAGCTTTTGCATAGGGTGGGAACCCTTTGGTCCCAAAACTTGGTTCCCAGACCCGTCTGTGGAAAAATACTGACAGCCCAAGATGGAGTCTAGAGACTCGTGGTCTCATCACATGTCCTTGTAGAGTCATAGCAGCTGTTACTCAGAGGCTGGCTGTAGCCTTCTCAGGAAGGCTCCCCAGCTGGGAGATAAGTTTCTGCTAAGGCCTATTGTTTTTTCCTAATGGCACATTTCCTTGAATAGGCCCTTCCCCACCCACTATCTAGATCAGGATGTCTCAAACTTCATTGCACTGCGACCCCTTTCTGACAAAAAATTACTACACGACCCCAGAAGGGGGACAGAAACCTGAACCTGCCCAAATCTGAACTGGGGTGCCCTCTGCCCTCGGGTGGGGTGGAGGGGTGGGCAAAGTCCGAGCCCCACTGCTCTGGGCCGGGGGGGCCAAAGCTGAAGCCCAAGGGCTTCAGACCCATGCAGGGGAGCTGTGACCTGAGTCCTGCCAGATACAACAATGATACATGCATACAAATAGGATAATCATATTCAGCCATTCATAACCTTTCAATGACACCTCACATGACTTATCTTGCATCAAATATTGTAATTATATCAATCATATAATAATATCACTGAAGAATATGGGGCACAGTGTCACGTGCGCGCTCTCTCTCTCTTCTGTTTTTTTTAATATCTTCAGTATATCGTCAGCCCATCAGTCTGTAATTTTTGAGACGTCTGAGTGTGCTTTAATATTTTTATGGTCCCTCTCTTGTTCTGGTGAATGTATCCTATCTAATCCAGGTATTACGATTGCATGTGTATGGTTGTATTCTCAGTTTGCTTTTCACTTTGTATATGTTGGTGGTTAGCTGAGCCGGTTTAGTGAAAATTTCTATAGAAAAGTTTCAGAGAGATTCTTTATGCACTGAACAGCTTGTACACCGTTACAGGTTTCATAAAGCACCTTTTAATGTCATGCATTGATGGCATTTATAAAATGCTGTGCTCCTTGCAGTAGTTGGCTAAAAATCTGAGCCAGCATTTTAGCAGTTAGATTCTTTGTATCTCCGGTTTTGGGTGGTTAGTTTACTGTTGCTATTTGTAAAGAGATTATGATTTGTTTAATCTACAAATCAAAAGTATTTTGTGCTTCATTGATGTAATAAAACTAAATTTGGAAGGCTGCAGACCAGCTGGTATAAACAATTTTTTGTTAAATATAATCAGTTTGTAGTAAAGGCTTCACTTTAAATGAAATAATATATTTTTAGATTAATTATTTCAGATTAGACAACATAAATCTTGTCTAAATTTTAGAGCATATCCCATGTTTTGAGTTCACGTGGAAATGGTGTTTCAAATGTTAAACCAAACACCACACCACCTCTGAGACCCCACTCCATCCTTGCAGTTTTGTTCAGAGAAGATTGCCAAAGGTCTTCCAGGTGGGTCGGAAAAGGGAGTGCAAACCAGAGAGAAGCTTAAAACATGTAATCCAGATCTGCGCTTCCCCCCCAGATTCAAAGGGATTTAGATCCAGTGTTCTAGTTGGGCCCAAATCAAGTACTAGGCAAATAATTTGGGTCCCCCATATGTTTGTATTTGTTTTATAGGTGCCAAATGAGATAGGAGCCCCTTGTGTTCAACACTGTGTGTACACATCTGCCTTCAAGAGTTTACCATCAACACTAGAAATAAAACTCTTCATGAATCTGTTTTGAAATGCTGCTCCTGAAAATTATGAACATATTTTGCTCAGCCAATGGAGATTAGGCTGTTTTAATAAAGACAGTTAAAATACCATGTTTTAGGTTGTCTTTGGCCAATATAAACAGGGGTTTGCTGTGTTATCTGTCATCTGGAAAATAGATCTAAAAAGTTTTATGCCTGGCCAATTAGACTGTATTTATACAATATATAAAACCAGTTCAGCTAATGCAATTACATCTGTAGCACAGACAGATATCTAAAGTGAAACTGTATACTTCCTCCGAGAGCAGGAACGGCAGAGAGGTTGAGAACTGTTGTGATAAATTGCACTTGACCAGAAGTTAGTAAAAGTTATTCAGGTTGTGTCTGGCCACGGAGCAGGAAGGTTGTGTTACTGGGTCATGTCTGAAACATGCTAACCGTTTCTGCCTGCTTGTGATGAATTATTTTTCTCTGCTTGTGTGACGTTTAAGAGTTGATGGGGGTAGGTGGAGGAGGGAGGCAGGGGTGACAGTACTGACTGAAGGTTTTGCTCCTGTGCTCACGTACCATCTTCTCAGCAGAGGTAATGGATTAGAGGACTGCTGGTCTGTGAATTCTATCATGGGTAATAAAATGGAAAGCATAGGAAACTGCCTGGCTGGAAGGCCTGTGAAAAATGGTCCCTTAAATCTATTCCAGTTGTCCAAACACTGCCGACTCTTTCTTCTTTTCTGTGTGTGCATGGAGCTAGTTTGGTTAGTAGGAGATACAGGAGAAAACTGAAAAGGAGTACTTGTAGAAGTTAGTTCCCAGCCCCTTAATAGCAGAGAAGCCATGGACCTGTGGGTTGCTGTATTTTCCTTGATTTAATTTAAACTGCCTTAGCCGGGCTGCAGTCTGTTCAGACTTTGGGAACTGTGAAAGAACACAGGTAAATCTTTCCCGTGGCATAGTTGTTAGGTAACAGGCTGATGCCAGAGTGTGATACTCCCAAGCCTCAGGATGCTTACTTAAAGGCTGCATTGGCTGCAGAGTCAAAGAGCCCAAGGCAGCTGGGTGTCTAACTGCAGACTTTTTCAATGGCTCCTGGGTGCCTAGCTCCTTTAGGTTCATCAGCCTAGAGAAGTAACGTGTTTTGAAGTTAGGGGATCAAATGCACTTGTCCTCTCGTTGAGTTACTGCACCCACAAGCCAGGGGGTGAATCTGCAGTGCATCAGCTTGCTACACAGTAAGGTCCTGAGTGGATGCTGCAAAAGCTGGCTTGAACATGTTATTTGTTGTTTGCAAAGGGAAGGATGTCACTAGAAGAGGAACAGAGCAGCGCTATGTGTCCTGAAAAATTCTCATTGTCCTCCTTTTCTTCCTCTCCTCCCACAAGCGCTTGATCATTCCTGCACCTGTTTGGGGGGGATAGTTTCATGGGCATGGTCCAGAGCATGAATTTTGACCTCTGTGTATGTGGACGAGTTGGATTGTGCTTGTCTATTACTTATTGTCTGGCATAACTAGTGAGGCTTGTACATCATCCAGAATGCTATGTTTATGCATGTAAGTCACAATAAACCTTTCTCTCCTTATGAACCGGGATGCAGTTTCAGATCAGCCTTGTGTTTCGTTTGTTTTGGCAAAACGGGAAGCTTTGGCCCATTTCAGAGGATTTAAACAAACCACATATTTCACTTTGAAATATGTGCCATATTTTTTTGTGCTAAGCATATTTTGGTGCTGTTCCTATCTGTATAATCTGTAAACAATGCTTGGATGTTCACTCTCTCAACACAGGCCGATATTAACTAAATGAGTTGGTTTAAATCTTTCTGTAAAATGCAGTTGGTTTTTATGATCCTTTGGGTCATATCTATTGCAAGGAGCGAACACACGAACTAAACAATAAAGAAGAAAAATAAATTGGTTGGACACCCCATGGCTTGGGAATATTATGTACCAGGAGTTGCATGGTTTTTTAAATTTTACAGTGATGTAAAGCCTCTCTTTTTCAATCCAACCTCCCCCCTTTCCAGCAGTTTGTCTCAAGACATTTGGTTTGTTTCATGCTACCCTGCAAGCTGTAGAAAAGCACAAACCCAGAAAAAGAGCATCTCATCTTTTACTCAGTGCAATTGAAAGCCCATTTAAAGACCCTTCATTGAGTTCAGTGGGCTTTGGAGCAGACCCTGCGTTCCAGTGGGGAATGAATGCCTGTTGTTTTTCTCTTTGCTCTGCTAGGTTAGAAGTATTACATTAGGCTGATAAAGCCGAACCCAGGCGAACTTCAACTCCTGTGTGCGAATGCGGAGAGGGAAAAACCTTTTCTGATTTGGGAGGTGGGCTGCAAAGCTGCTCTAACCCCGAGAATCATCACTCCTAGTTTCCCAGCGCTTCTATCTCAAGTGTTAGCACTTTGTGTCTTACTTAACAAGAAACTGACAAGCTTGTCTTTTCAGCCAGCAGAGACCTGTACTGGACCAATCTTAGCTCCTGGTGTTTTGCAGATTTCATATGTTTATCTCTGGTTTCAGAGTAACAGCCGTGTTAGTCCGTATTCGCAAAAAGAAAAGGAGACTTAGAGACTAACCAATTTATTTGAGCATAAGCTTTCGTGAGCTGCAGCTCACGAAAGCTTATGCTCAAATAAATTGGTTAATGTTTATCTCTGAGAGTCAAGATTGGATCCCAGTGAAATCACTGGGAGCCGTTCCATTGGTTTCACTGGGAATTGGATCAGGCCCCATTCAAGTAGATCTGATATCATTCTTGCCTGATTGGTTACAAACCATATTTTGTACTAGTTTGTGATTTACCTGCCTGGGACAAAACATTATATGGATTTGTTAGAGTCCATTTAGATAACAGACTTTAAACAGATCAAAGTAATTGTTTTTCTCTTAGGGCTTGTAATGGTACCTGTTGGTATGCTAAGGACATTAGGTCTTCTTGTTCTGCGTGTACAGTGACTAGCAGTATAGAATTGGGCCCTTTGGTGCTACTTCGATACCAGTAATACTAGTAACGGCAGAATGGGCTTCAGTGCTTCATGTGTTGTCAGTGTCATGACATGTTGTTGCACTGTCAGCATTTACATGGAAGGGGCTGCAAGTTTTTGGAGCCCTTTAGATTATGGGGCGAGGCATCCGCATCCCAGATATAGACTCCTGGGACCCCAGATGGGTTCTGTCTGCTTCCATTGCTTCTTCTGTAAAACAGGGCTAAGGATGCTGCTTATCTTGTAGGAGCATGCTCAAATAAATTTGTTAGTCTCTAAGGTGCCACAAGTCCTCCTTTTCTTTTTCAGATGGTTAGTTTGTGTAGCACTTGGTTGTAAAATAAGTGCTTACTATTATGATTATCTTAGCTCATATTCACCCATGGGAGTGGTTCTGGGGGACCTCACAAGGATTCCTCCAGCTTTTTCCCATCTAGGAGGGGGGCCTGGAAGAAACAGTGGATCATACTCCAAAGTCCTGTGGATCTTGGGTGATCTGCTGCAGACAGAAGGTGGTCTACATGATGGGCACTAGGTCAAGTTCTATTCTGTTTGTTGTGTTCTCTCTCCTCCAGCTCCCTGGTAGTGTAATGCCATGAATGCCACTGTGCCAGGGAATCCCAGACAGGCAAATGCTCCTGGAAATCCTGGGAAGGAGAAGAGGGTTCTGCAATAATTCAGCTGGGGGCTGTTGCACTTTTTGTCCAAGCTTTTGTTTCCATGTGGGGTAAGGAGTGGGGAATGATGCATGTCCCCCAGAAACTGTGCTCCGCTGACTGCACTTCTGGATGTGAGTGGAACCTGGGGCCAATCCAGAGAGGACGATGTTGTGGAGAGGCTTCACTACCCCATCGCATCCAAATCCTAGGTGTGAGACAGGGAGATCCATGTACATAAGGGACCTGTTGCATGTGGACCTGTGGGTAATTTCTCCCCCTCCCCTCCCATTATTAAATATCTAAGGCTGGTTAGGGCTTCCATCCCCATGTCGAGGCGCTCCTTTCTCAACACAGAGCTTGAGGAGTAAGGATTTGTCACAGTGAGGAGAGCAGGGACCTCACGCCCTTAAACTTTATCTGTATAGGCAGATAAGGGATTTCCTGCTGTCCCAGTGCATACCTTCAGTCAACCCCCCAACCCTCTGTGGATTTATGTGGCTGTAGCCCTGTTTCATAGTGGCTTCCTCCCGCAAGAGATGTGGGCAGACCCACTTTAATGGAGTTCCCTGCAGACGCAGGGATCTGCTCTAGTCATTTGCTGGGTAGGGCCTTAATTTAGAAGCTGTTGGGGGCGGGTCCACGTCTCTTTTCAGGGGCAGTGTCACTATAGGCAGATGCTAAATAACCGATTTACTCTTCCTATTGCAGCATTAATATTTGAAGGTATTTGGGTTATTTTAAATCCCCCCCAAGTACGAAAACAACCCCCCCCTGGAAAACCCGACCGCATAAGCACACCCCAGCTCACCTCTCTTTCTCCTGAGGTATTTTTTCCCCTAACACAGTCATTGGGCTGATAATTAGCCCCTGGTTTGTAGCAGGCTCCCAGACTGGTTACCATTGTTTACTTTGTTTGGTTCACCCTCCAGCTGTGAATACTTGAGCCTGCTGGAAGGCACCCTGTGTGCATATCTGCTAACACCCGGACCAAGGCTTACCGGGGAACAGACTGTGCTTGATTAAGCCATTTAGACTTGTCGTAAATGTCAAAAAAAAATTTAAAAAAATCCGACAGCAGTTGAACTTTTCAAGGCTGCATGTTAATTAAACCACAAGTCTATTGGTTTCTGAGTGAGACACACAGTTTAAAATAAAAAGAGGAATTCAGCACAGACTGCAATCCTGGACGTTTGGAAACACAATGTGGAAGTTTCCCTGTCCAACAATTTCCAATTACTTCCTCTATGGGTTTCCTGAATAATTCCGGCCAAGGGTTATAAAACTGTCTCCTTTATAGCATAAGAACAAACACAGTCCCAGTCAGATTTTTTCCTCTTCCCCACCCCCCATCCCAAAATATTCCCATCCTTCCCTGAATATGGCCTATTTGTCCCTCTCAGATCAGGCCTCCTCTTCCAAAGCCTAATTGTAACATTTGTAAACAGCAAAAAGCGATTGTCCTCTCCAGGAAATTGGTATCATAGACAGAAAAAACAGCAGTGCTTGTTGGATTGTTTTTTTAATTGGAAAATGTGTTCTGAAATGTTTTGTAAATGTTGTTGTCAGCGGCATCCGAAATTCTTCCTAACTTTTTTTGGGGGGAGGGAGGGGAGGTTGTTTTCTAATGCAGGATTCTTTTGCTTCCACTTATTTCCTCCAATGTAGAGGAGGAAAGTAATTACTTCACATGCAATTCATTTGTTTTGGAAGTGTGATATAAAAGATTCCTTGTTAGGTCTTGGTCCGTTGAGAACAAAGAGTAAGAACAGGAAAGGAATAAGCACGCCATATTGGTGGGGGCACTGCCCTAAATTGCTCTACCATTTAATTCTCTGTCCCCTTTTTGTAATTCACATTCCATAATTCTTTGCACTTCCTGTTCCTGATCTGACCTGCAGGCTGAATTTAGGACTTGTAATTCAAGGTGAGTGAACCGTGTCAACTTTTTGTGTGGAAGGGAAGAAACGTGCAGAGAGACAGACTTTTTTGTCCAATACCTGAATACTTCAGCCATGTTTTTTAACTACAGAATCTATTGGTTTCCATCCAATACCCTTATTTAGCCCAGTTTTGTGAGATGTATGTTCTCAGAGTCCAGGAGAACAGGAAGGAAACAGTTTCTCTTGTGTGTTGTTCATGTAGAATCCACCTGTGATTCACTGAAGAGTGCTTGTAATAAATAAGAAAATAACCTGACACCTAGGGCTACTAGTTGCATCTGGCAGAAGACTGGGAGTCAGGCCTAGATTCTTCTGTTCTTGGCCCTGCCACTGCCTGCCTGTTAGGTGCAAGTCACTTAAGCCTACACTTTTAAAAAAAAAATCTACCGATTTTGGGCCAACTTGAAACACCGACACAAAATCTGACTTTTCAGAAGTACTGAGTGCTGGTGGCTCCCATTCATTTTAACTGGAATTGAGGATGCTAAGCAGCTTTTGAAGATAAGATCCTGGATACCTCAAGGTGGGCACCCAGAAACAGAAGCCAAGTAGACACAGAGGTTAACCTTTCCCTTCCTCAGTTTCCCCACCTGTAAAGCGGGGATAATAATCCCCATCACAGAATCATAGAATATCGGGGTTGGAAGGGACCTCAGGAGGTCATCTAGTCCAACCCCATGCTCAAAGCAGGACCAATCCCCAATTTTTGCCCCAGATCCCTAAATGGCCCCCTCAAGGATTGAACTCACAACTCTGGGTTTAACAGGCCAATGCTCAACCACTATAGAAAAGCAGTAGGTAAGTGTTGAATATGAGTATAACTGAAAAACTTACAAAAAGTAAAGTGAAATTTCCTTCTTTTTTATCCATTCGTCAAAAGTTTAAGTAGCTTAAAAAGTTAGTCATGCAAGCCAGCTGGCGCTTGTGAAGGGTTTGAACGGTGTGGGGAACATGCATGCACCACTCAAAGACCTGTGTATTATTTGCTTTGCAGTAGAACCTAGGAGTCCCAGGCCTGAACCAGGATCCATTGTATTAGGTGCTGTACAAAGACAGACCCTACTCCAGAGAGCTTAAAGAGGAGTTTTGGGCACTGAGAGGGAGATGTACCCCAACTGAGAGACTCTTCTTAAAGATTTGTTGAGTAAGCACTTTAACAGCACCGTTGACATCCGTCTTAAAGGCCAAGAAAATTGGAGCTGCAAATATATTTTATTCGTTTATTTCTAGCTCTTCCCTAAAGGGAACATCGAAGCCCACCAGCCTTGATAGGAACACAGACTTTTCTGGTCTGGCCCAAAAACAAAAAAACCCCAAAAAACCCATAATCAAACCTCATCTGGAAAAGTATGTTTTGGGTGATATTTGAGGTCCTAGCTACTTGTGAAGCCATCTTACTAAACAGAAAAGTCTAACTTCTTTCACATCATGTCTTTAAAACCTGTCCAGATGAAAATAGTCAAGTTTTCTGCAGTGTTCAAGGAAAATGTTTGGTTTTCTTTTGCCCACATTCTGGACATTCCTTAATAAAAGAGAGCGAGACTAGAAATGTCAAGCAAATTCTTGAAATTCTCTGAATGTCTCTAGCCATGAGTTGCTTCCAGAAACTGCCCGACACAACAGAAGTTGTTGGTACAACTTGTCCATAGCGCAAGAAGACCTTTATTTTAATATGCATCTTACAGATTTGAAATAGCTATATCTTGGACTTATGTGCCAACTCCATTATAAACAGAACAGCCAGAACCTTTGCAAAAAGGGGGAGAGGAGTCTGAATTAAAACCCTGTCTTATTCACTTGACCCTGGGAGCAGTTGTGTCCTGATATACTATTACTGGTAAGGCACAAATGTGTTGATGCAAACAAATTAGATACTAGACAAAGGAAGAGGAGAGGAAGGATGACCCAGTAGTTAGGGTGCTAGCCGGGGCTTGGAAGACCCAGATTCAATTTCCTCCTCTGCTCCTGACTTCCTGTATGACCTTGGACAAGTCACTTAGTCGTTCCGTGCCTCAGTTTCCCATTTGCAAAATGGAAATAATATTCCTTCCCTATGTCCAGGGGGTGTTGTGAGGATAACTATATTACATACTGTTAGGTTCCCAGATACTGTAGTAATTAGGGCCATGTAAGTACCTAAGAGAGCTAAACGGCCAGGGGGGGAGTCAACCACTTAGGTGGAAATCTTTATTTTAAAAAGTAAGATCACCCTTAATGCTTTGGGAGATCCAAGTACATAAATGCTGTAAAAATGATAACAAACATGTCTGTATGGAAAAAGAAAACAAGCAAAAGGACTGTGGTAGCCTAACTGAAATGTTTGTCATGTACTAACTTCATCTGCTGAGAAATACTGTGGGAACCTTTTCAGGTGTGAATTGCACAGGTAAACTTGAATTTTCACACTGATGGAGAACTTGCCACAAGTGGAAGTCAGTGAGACAAGATGACTGAGGTAATGTCTTTTATTGGAACAACTTCTCTTGGTGAGAGACATGGCTACAACAACGCTGACTGCAAAAATGGAGGTGGTTTTTACCAAGTGCAAGAGTCAGCTGAACTTCTCACAATCAAAAGGCTTGCCGTGCAGTTTAAAATAAAGAGAACATCTGCAGATAATACCCGTATTGACTGTCCCATAGATAGCGTACTCTCAAATCTCTATGCAGATATTCTGACACCATAATGATGAATGGGACATAAAGCTTTACAACCCGGTTGCTGGTTGGGAAATAGGTACTGTTCCTGTGAAAACATTTAGTGACAAAGGCTTTGTTTTCATACAGATGTTTCTTTAGAAGTTTTTGCTGTTTAGGCTCAAAATTCACATTTTTTTGGTCTTTTCCATGAAACCTCGAAAATTTAATCAAATTTGCATGTTTCCTGTGCAAATTTCCATTTTGACAAAAAAGCAAGCAAGTGCACACACACACTTCATCTTAAAAATTTGTGACCTGCTCTACCTACTGCTTATCTGCTGTGTCTGCTTAGGCCTGTTTGTACCTGTGGTTTATGTGTGTTAATTGCAAGGGGATTGGGTGTTGTTAGACATGTATTTAATAATCACAGGCAAGGAGACCCAAGAATGAGTGAGACTGGAAAATGAAGTATTGTCTTGTACTGAGGGCTGATCTTGGGAAATCACAGTTGAATTGCGTTGTGGTGGTATTGTGGGACTACCTGCAGTGCTGCTTTGCATGCTGTGGGTGTTCAGGAGATAGGTTGTGGTGTCCAAGACTGTCAGTCCATTTGTTTTATAACAATTAATTTCAGTCAAATATATTTTTTAAAAAAAATCAACCTAAACCCAGTGTAATTCTGAATCTGAATAACCTGGGAAATTGGGTATTAACTTTTCAGCCAGTCCCTATCTCTGCAATGGGCAGAACCCCATATGACAGAACTTTGCATCATGGGCCCAGCTGCAGTCTGGACAGAACTTCAAAAAGTTAATTTTTATACCTAAAATTTAAAAAAAAAAAAGATGGAAAATCAGAAATGCAGTGCTGTTTTCTTTGCAGAGAGATGGTCTGACTTAAACTAAAATTGCTGATTGTTCCCCTTAAGTTTAGAACCACTTCAAAGGCTCAGATGTGTTGGTGCCAGACGCCACACAGTTATTGTTAGAAGAAGCTGAAATATAATTGAAAACAAACCTTTGTTCAACAGAGCATATCTGGCTAAGCTTTTCCTCAAGAGAAAGATGATTTCTCAGATCGTTTTCCCCCAGATTCAATGTCTGTACACTTGTCCTGGCAGAGGAATCATCTGTGAATTCTTTTACATCTGGTAACTGTTTGTAAATCTAGAAATTGCATATATTAAAAGATTTAAAGACTCCCTCCTTCCCCTGTACAATAAGGCTTAAAGTTATAAGCATATTTTCAGAATTATTTGCAGTAATAAAACAGATCAAATTGAAGCTGGCAGAATAATTTGAGTAGAGATGCTCAGATCCCTAAAGTCAGAGTTTCTTTATTTGGCAAACTCTGGGTGATCCTACTTGTTTTTCTTTTAAGATTTTTCTTTTCCCTTTGACGTTGGATATTGTTTGACATAATATCATAATGTCTAAAACATAAGTAAAATCAAGTATGATTTGATGTCAGCATTCATTTTAGCCTTTGTTTTGATGTGTGTTATAAAAAGTTTTGGAGGGTAGGTCGACAGACTTATTTTGTTATGTTCTTGGCTGTTCATTGGGCAAGTCACTGACTTTTCAAAGAGGTTTACCTCACTTACATTGCTTTGTCTCTTTGTGCCTCCATTTCCCCTTTTGTACGGTTGATACTACGAACCTACCTCCTGGAGCAAGTGAAATAGGGTAAGGGTGTGTGACGTGACACCAAAATATAAAGTGCTTTGAGATCCTGTAGACTCTAATTAAGCACTTCTAACAGCTATTTCCCATGCATAAATTTAGAAGATTTCAGTTCTGTCACTAAGGGTATGTCTACAATGCTAAAAAAGGTATATTCTTAGCTAACTTGTCAACTGTCTAAATGGGCCATCTTGATTATCACGACAAAATTTTTTTTTTCTCCCGCGGAAATTAGCTCATCTTAACTAATTAGCCTCTCACAGTTTGTATTGCAACTTCCAACTTCTCTGTATATATATCTTCTTACTATATGTTCACTTCTATGCATCCGATGAAGTGGGCTGTAGCCTGCGAAAGCTTATGCTCTGATAAATTTGTTAGTCTCTAAGGTGCTACAAGTACTCCTGTTCTTTTTATATAACTCAAGTTAACTCAGATTAAAATAACCATGAAGACATGGCAAGTCAGTTTTTAATGAGCATTAGAGGCTCAAGCTAAAGCCCACAGGATAGCCTGTGTTGAACTTGAGCGGCTAAACTGAGTTAAAAGCAGAGTTGCCATGTCTTATTGTTTTAGCTCGAGTTAGCTAACTCGAACACACTTTTTGTTTGCAATGGAGACGTAACTTAGGGGATCAGAACTCTAGTCTCCTACTGGATTTTAGGGCCAACTTGAATAAACTTCAGCAGCTAGCCTCAAGTATGAGCAGTGGTGGATAGACCCCTTCATTAACAAGGAGGAAGAAGAAGGATATGCACCTGTAAAGCATTGTTAAGAATGTAGGCCCTGGTGGGTAAGTAAGTAGGAGTAGGAAGGATGGTCTGGTGGTTAGGGTGCTAGCTAAGGACTCAGGGAGCCAGGCTGAATTCCCTGTTCTGCCATAGACTTTCTATGTGACCTTGGGCAAATCACTTAACTTTCCTGTGCCTAAGCTCTCTGTTTGTGCAGTGGGAATAATTGCACTGCAGTCCCTCACAGGGACATGGTAAGGATCAATGCATTAAAGACTGAGGTGCTCAGGTACAGGGGTGGGCCCATGTGAGTGCCTCAAATAGACAGAGTCTTGTAAGCAGTTCAGTTCAATATGACAGCTCTCCTGTATAAAGTCACCCATGAGCATCAGCGTTTGCAGGATGGGGCTCCTAAAATCCTACTGGTCCATCTGGTCCAACTGGATGGATGATGGTAGCTGAATAAACTCATCATAGCAATCAGTTTTGTTTTCTTTTTTCATTTGCCTCCCCTACCAAACCCCTTAGCATATGGCTCACTGTCTGTTGTTTGTTATTTCTGTTACACTGTGGTTAGTACTCACGCATGTTGTTTCTTTGGTTTCGGCACAGATTGAGTGTGTTGTCCACGCTGGAGCCCAAAATGTGAGCTGTTTATAAATGTAAAATTCTTGGGTTTTTCAAGTGGTGTTTGTTCCCCACTCTCTCTATCTTCCAGCGTGTGTTCATGTTTGGCTGATGTAATGTAATCTCACTGCTGAGGACGAGATGGAAAAGCCTCGCGTGCTGAGGACAGAGCAGAGCTTCCGTGAGAAACATGGATGTAAAAATTTTCCTGGGCTGTGTTGTGTTTAACGCAGAGATGGGCCTGAACTCAGATAAGAACTTCCTTCCAAGTTCAAGGGCACCTGTAATGCCAACATAGGTTGCTGTTCATTTCTTAACCCCTCAGTCCCTTCTGTACTAAGAGCTTTTTTTGAGTATTCTACTCTCTCACCCAGAAGAACCACACTAGCTGGATAGACTGCCTGTAACCTGGCTAGAAAGGTGGAACAAAGCCTTTAATGTACTGATTGAATATTAATAAACAGCCAAGCAGGAGGGCCATTGTCAAAAAGCAGCAAGTGAGAAAGCCAACAATATCAGTGTGAACTTTGCACTCTGGAAAGTGTGAAGTGATGTCGGTGAAAGGAGTTTATTGCACAAGAGGAACACCGCGGCTCTCTTTGATGCCTGAATTTCTTCCCCCGTAAACCAAACCAAAGAATAATCTGCCAGTAGAACATAAGGCTTTCCAGTTAACTAGTTCTGTGCTGACTGGATTACATCCTGATGTCTTCTCTATTCCTGGTGCTCTCTGAGCACATAAACACATCTACTCTCAGTGCAATGACTAACATACAAAACCACTTTTAGAGTATATGTACTTACCTTCAACATCTGGTTTGGACCACCTTAAGCAAATTTTATTACAGAGCTGTAATTTTCTGTGAGGACCCTTTTTGCCTTTAGAGGCCTGTCCAGATATATCACATAGACCAAAATCAGCCTGGAAAATCTACAAAATGGTTTAGTGTAGAGCCATTAATTCATGTAACAGCATGGTCTGTTACCCAGAATGGTACCCTTTTCCTAATCTACGACTGCACTTCAGTTTCTCAGCTCTTGGCTATTTGTTAGTGTGGTTTATATACGGGCCTTATTAAGCACCTAAAGCACGGTGATTTTAAAAAGATTCATGTCCGCTTGGAGTGGGTTAGGGCTGGTTCCTGTTAACTTCCCACAGTGGTCTCATTTCAGAGTCTGAAATTGTCAGCCTGTGAATAGACTGTGTTTTATTTTCTAACACTCCTCGCATGAAGGATGGACTCACTCGAATTTTGGGTGGCAACATAGTGCCCGGCACCCTGAACTGGCATGACGTGGCCATAATTTGAAATGGGGGCACTTTCAGAAGCGCCTAAGAGGTCACTGCTGTGGCCCACGGACGATTCAATTTGGTCTTTTTGCTTTGGAGCTCCTTCCTGAAATGTGCATGATCTGGCCTGGGGGTCTGTATCGGGTCTGCAGCAATGGATTCTTCAGCTGGAAGAGCTGTTACAGATGACCTGCAAATAATTTTCAAAAACTGGGCTTTTGCTTCTTTATTAAGTATCCAGTGCTTTGAAAAGTGTGCCCCCCCACTTTAAAAATGTCAGGAATGTAAAGTCTGGGCCTTTGCTGAAGAATCTCTTGGGGAACTCAAGATGTGTTTTTATGTGTCTCAAACCTGCACTAAAGGTGTGCAGTTTAACAAAAGCTTCAGTTATCCACAGTGTTAACTAGTCATAGCAGTAAAATAGGCATAACCAAAAAAGAAGGGGGGGAAAAAGTGTATCTGACTAAGTCTCTCTCAGGTGTTCAGCTTTCACTCTCTTAGTGGAATGATAGCATGATATAAGCTACTACTGCAGTCATTGCAGTGTCTTTCACAGCCAACAAGACCTGAATTTGTAATGAGAAAGTGTTTCAGTGTTTTTTTGTTTTTGTTTTTTTAAGAAGATAGAGAGCTGGAAGGTTGATTTGTTTTGTTTTGGTTTATTTTGAAGGCTTTAGGCCAAATGTTTTCACGCTTCCTTCTTACATTATAAAAAGCCCCAAAAAACAAAGCCCCTCCCCCCCCAATTTCCCCACTTATAAGTGAAATAATTGTGATAGGTGCAGATTTAGGTTAAAGATGAATGTATTTTATTCTAATGGCATTTTCTTTTCCCTATCCTGAGTTGGAGAATGTCCCAGTGATGAAAATGCCTTGGGATTCATCAAGATGAATACCTTTTCACCCCCCAATTCCTACTGCCTCTGAGGAGTTTCTGTTGATCCTCCAGTTACACTGGATAAAGACAGACAGTTCTATGTCTCAGCAATAAGTTTTAGCAGCCTGTACCATGGCTGCCGTCGGGTATGCCACCGTGGAGCTCCAGAGCTAATATCAAGAGGCAGGCTTTCAAGCTAGGAGTTGTAACGCTCACATCAAGATTGCATAGGGGTCAGGGGGGACACACAACACTCACTGCTCAGTGAGATGCACCTGGTTCCTCCCAGGCCAAGCAAAGATTTGAACTTTGAAATCTAGCTTTAAAAAGAAAAAAAAAAGGCAATGATTTCTAATTCCTCACTTGGGGTAAGGGTCAAAGTGAGGAGATTGGGAAACAGTGCAGAGCGCAGAATTGTTTTGCGTATGGGGTACAGATAAAATAAACACAACAGAGTGTGCAGGGGAGTTTGGCTGAGGTGATTGAAGAAGGGAATGTTGTTGTTTTTTAAATGGCCTTTATAATCTCTCTCCCTCAAAGCAGTAAAGCAATTCCCGATTTATAGATTTCCAAGGAAATAGTCCCCTCAGCCCTTCTCGTTAAGTTGACTCGTGGTATTTGCTGTGACCAGCCTTTTACAACGTTTTTTTTTCAGCTATGTATTTAATGTCTGTGGAGGGAATTTTGGCTCTGGCCCTTCAGCCCAGTAAGTAGCTGTACATGTGTGTCTTGTGCTTCCTATGTTGTTCCACTATATCAGCAGCTTTTCCCCCTCCCAGCCCCAAGGCCAGCCTGCTGTTGCTGTTATGGCTGTGCAGCTATAAATTAGGCAGAAGTGTGTTCTCAGGCCTATCTAAACTGAGACCGGGTAATTGCTCTGGACAGGTTTACAGTAGGGAGGTGTGAAGGGCCTGCTGTCTGTCTGAACTGTGTGGAGGCAGGAAAAGGAGGTGGGGGATGGGTAGGGGGCAGGGGAAAGGGTTGTTAAACATGGGCAGGCATGGGGGGGGGGGTGCGAGATGGTCTGAGGTAACTAATTGAAAGCTGTTTGTTCCTGTGTGACATAATGACAAGGGAAGCCAAGGTTGTAGGTCAAAAGCTCTGTGAATGGATTTTCAAGCCTGTTTTGAAACTGGTCCATGCTGTGGGGAAACGTGGTTTAGGAGTGAGTGTGGAAAATCTCTTTCGAGGGAGACTTTATGGCAGAGCACAAGGCGATGGTATTATCTGTCTCCAGGAGGACAAAAGTCACGAGGGGTCTGATTCTGCAGCCCTCACTGACACTGTCTAGCACAAAGGCCGGCAGCCTTTCAGAAGTGGTGTGCCGAGTCTTCATTTATTCACTCGAATTTAAGGTTTCACATGCCGGTAATAATAATCCACGTGCTCCATGCTGAGCTGCGCCCCCTCTTGGCCGTGTCGGCAGCCCTTGCTGCCCCAGGCTGGGGCCAGCTGCAGAGCCCCGGGCCAGTGGCTGAGACCCCAGGTTGGCAGCAGAGACCCCTGGACTGTTGCCCGGGACCCGGGGCTGGCAGGCGGCTGAGTGGGGCCAGTGGATGGAACCCCAGGCCAGCAGCAAAGCCCCCCCCGGACCAGTGGCTGGGGCCTGGGCCTGGCAGCGGGCTGAGGGGGCTGGCGGACGGAACCCCGGCTGGCAGTGGGCCAGCGGCTGGTACCCCAGGCCAGCAGTGGAGCCCCTGGGACCAGTGGCTGGGACCCGGGGCCAGCAGTGGGCTGAGCGGGGCTGGTGGACAGAACCCGGTGGGCAGGGGGCCCGTAGTCGGTACCCCAGGCCGGCAGCGGAGCCCCTGGGACCGGTGGCCAGGACCCGGGACCGGCAGCGGGCTGAGCGGGACCGGTGGATGGTACCCCAGGCTAGCAGCAAAGCCCCCCGGTCCAGTGGCCAGGACCCAGGCAGCGGGAGTGCCCCTGAAAATCAGCTCGCGTGCCTGCCTTTGGCATGTCTGCCATAGGTTGCCTACCCCTGGTCTAGCACTTACTAAGTGCTTGAGACCCTTTGTGAAGGTACTAGTAGGGTGAGCCGCAGTTGCAGCATCGGGCCTTACATTTGCACACTTCTGAACATATATCTGTGCATCTGCTATAGTGCATACATGGGGGGGAAAAAAAAATCAGAGCTTCCCCGTTTGATGGCTGAAATCCTGGTGCCTCTTTCAGAGAATTTCAGTGGTGGGTTTTTTTTGTTAGTTTTGTTTTTAATTTGTAACTTTACCATGAACGTAGGGATTTCAGAGCAAAGAACAGAGACTGTCTAAGCTCATTTAACGTACCGGAAACTTTATGAAATAGTTGCATTTGATCAACTCCTAACTATTCTCAGACTCTTTGGCCCTCGGTTTAACTTCTCTCCCCACCCCTGCTGGACAACACTTCTATTTGTACATCTTTCTTTCCTCTCCACCCATGTACTGCTATTTTATGAATCAATACACAATCAACAGCTAGGAAAAAAATGAGCATCTAGAAGTAGTTGAGAAAAAAACTTAGCAGTCACTTTAGTGCATTACAGAAATGTCAATAAAACAGTCATGCTATGTCAGTTACCTTTGGGTACTGGATAGTAGATTGCCCCCCCCCCCCCATGATGTGTGGAATATCTAATGTTCTACATAGTGAGCTGGCCTAGTTACTATTTTCAAGTGCAATTTACAGACAAGTTCAGCTTGTTTTTAAGAGTAGTAGTAATATAATTTTTTGTTCCTCTTTTATCCCTCTTTCATCAGGTCTCAAAGCACTTTACAAAGGTAGGTCAGTATCACTAAGCCCCATTTTGCAGATAGGGAAACTCAGGGGCAGAGAGATGAAAGGGATTGCCCACAGGCTTGTAGCAGGCCAGTCTTCTGAGTACCGGTCCAGTACCAATATCTCATGTTCATGTCAAGCAAGCCTATTTTTTCCTCCTGTTTTGTATCTGAGAGGTAATAAAAGTGCCTTGTGATGTGAGAAGGGCTCTATTTCTGGTGAATATCAGAGGAGTGGCTTCCCGGTGGGAGTACACCGAGAATCGTACATGGAAATCCTGTTAAGGGTTTTGTGCACACAATTCCCTGGTTTCAGAGTAACAGCCATGTTAGTCTGTATTCGCAAAAAGAAAAGGAGTACTTGTGGCACCTTAGAGACTAACCAATTTATTTGAGCATGAGCTTTCGTGAGCTACAGCTCACTTCATCCGAAAGTGAGCTGTAGCTCACGAAAGCTCATGCTCAAATAAATTGGTTAGTCTCTAAGGTGCCACAAGTACTCCTTTTCTTTTTACACAATTCCCTGTGAACCTTGCTAAAATTTCCTCCCAGCCGTCTCTATAATGACTGATTCACCAAAACTTCCTAGCAGCATTTACTTACACCTCTCCTCTGTCTGTCTGTCTGTCTCACTGGCTAAGGAAAAGTGTGTATCTGTCTTCTCCAGCATGGCATTGCACCGCTCTTGCGTTACCATACGGGCAGGTGTCCAATTATTAACAAGGGGGAGAGAGAAAATAAAGATCTGAAAATGTAAAGAGTACATGCCAAAAAGCAGCTCACTCTTTTCTACAGGAACCACATAGAAAACCTTTGTAAACATAGGGCTTTGTAATTTATTGCATACAATAATTAATTGGGAATGGTGCATTTTTAAGCAACAGCTTTATAAGGTTGATTATAAGGGTTGCTTTGAACCCAAGTGTGTAGATAGCACCATTCTTAGAGTGTATGATAGTTAATGTGTAACCATGTAAATAGGCTGCCCTGTTTGGACACTTTTATGTGTTCTCATAGCAATTAAAACCCATAAACATGCACAGTACCCTGTCTGTTTATAGTAAAATAGAAACCTTTATCAGGGTTTGGTTATTTGCGGGAAAGCTGCAGTTCATTGAACTATGTTAGCATGATCTGCGTTAAATGAGGAAATGGCAAAATACCTGTTCGGATTAACAAGGTTGATTGTGATAGTGTTACATGTGTTGATGATGCATCTCAGGCTCCTATTCAGTATATTTAAATCCAAATATTTTGGGGTCATCTGAAGAGTAGTTATATTTTATTTTGGCCTCCGGTTTATATAAGCAGTGGATTTGTTGCTCTGGGACAGATGATTTTTGAGGCTTGTCTCTTTGTTTTTTCATTAAAAACCTAATGTGGATGTGCCAGATACACAACAGATTTCTACCCCTCTCCCTGTCGAGATTCATGAGCCTGGGTTAATCAGATCACACATAAGGGATGTTTGATAATGCTTGTGAATGATTCTAAGTTTTAGGTTATTTACTTAGAGTTTAGCTTTAAGGGGAAACTGAGGATTAAGGAACTTTCATTTCCTATCATTACCTGTTTGACATAGCATAGAGTGAAATGCATTGAGCCCTATTAAGATTGAGATATTGGGTTTCCTGATGCCAAAGTATGCAGATGATAATAGTAGACCGCTCCCTCTGGATATAACAGAAGGAAAGACATTCAAGCTGCAAATAAATCTGTTTCAGGGCTTTGCAATGACAAGTTACCCAAACAGGAGAAAGGGATGGGGAGGGGGGGGGGGTGAGGAGAAACCTGCCTCAGTTTATGCAATCATGATTGCACAGCCCCAGACAAATATTGACACTAGAGATCTTGGCAGGTTTTCCATTTGTAAAATGCCCCTGGGAATAAAAGATCTTTTCACTGGCGCACACTGCTTTTATGCAACCCCCCTAATAAGTTAGTACAGGTGGTGCACACAGCAACACTGTTAAAATACAACTAACCTGTTAATGGTGTTTTGAATGTGATGCTTGAAACAATACAGGGCAGTTTTACAGTCAGCCTTGTATGACACAGCACTTTCTAGTGTAGAGCCTGGATATTTTTCTTCCCTTCAGTGATACTGTCCTATTAGTAAAAGAAATCATCATTATAGCATAGTACATAGGCTGGTACCAATCTGACAAATTGCTGAGATGTGGCCTTTTAACTTGCTATATGTCTGGGAACAGAGAGACAAGCTATTGTAAAGTATTATTATCTTACAGAGACTAGTTACATTAGTTAGGTTTGCCACTGTGGCAACTATTTCTCCAAAAGCACTTGGGAGAACCTTTACATTAGCTGATCTCTCTCCTTCAGTTCTATTGCAGAATACACCGGAGAATTGTTAACATCAGCCGAATACTTGTGTCGTATTGTTTTTTACTATAGTGTGGACAAAAGGTTAAATCAAGCAGTCTTTTCTGCAGTATTGTTTCCTATACAATATTCTGGAGAAGGTTCAGTGTCACTTAGTTAACTTTTACAGAGATATTTGTTGTAGGTTTTGTTAGAGAAATGTTGTATTATATGGTCCCTGTTGCAGTCTGTTCTCCTCCCCCCTGCAATGCAGTTTGTTTTTACACAGCTTCTTTCACACAGTGGGTCACAAAACGCTTTGTAGTGAAAGTCCATCTATTCAGAGTATCCTCGAAACTTTTCACTTGATATGCCACTCACAGTGACCGATTGAAAAAATGTTTTTAATCAGACATTGCTGCACTACGAAACAGGCTTGGAAATTAGATGTAAAATACAGTTGAACATACAGATTGCCACATTCAGCTGAGCCAGTGGCCATCTAGCCCAGTACCCTGTTTCTAACAGTGGTTGGTATCAAAAGCTTCAGAGGAAGATCAAAGAAAACCTTATAGTGGATGACTGTGTAATAACTCACCCAAAGGCAACGTTTTGTTTTTACCCCAGGAGGTTATTGGTTGGTTATGCCCTAAAGTATGTGGGTGTCTTTTTTCTTTTCTATAAAAATGTCTGATCTTTGCTTTTAAGTCCTCTTAAGTTTGTGCTCTCAATGATACCATGTGGCAATGGGTTCCATAGGTGGTTCTTTTTTTCTTTACGCTTCTGTACTGCAGCCAATCAAGGTACTTCACAAATATTAATGACTTGAGTCTCATGATGCCTCTGAGAAGGATCCTCTCCATTTGACAGATGTGAACATTTAAATATATAGAGGTTAAAGCTTTGTTTTCAAAAGTGGCCTCTTAATTTTGGTCTCCTCAATTTTTGAATGTTCTCATTTAGACACTTTGGGACTATTTTTTTCCAGAAGTGCTGAGCGCTCATGGCCTCGGCTGAAAGTAGTGAGAGCTGTAGGTGCTCAGCACCTGTGAAAATCAGGACCAGGGTGTCTAAAATTAGGGACCAGTTCTGGTTTAAATGACTTGCTTGAGGTCACACAGAAAGGGGTCCATGGAAGAGCTCTGAATAGAAGCGCTAGAAATTTTCCCTTCCCTTCCTCCTGGATGTCTGACCATTCATAGGACTGTGGCCATGGGCTCCAATTCCTGTTTTCCTCGGCTTCCTTTCATATTCCTCATCCATGTCAAGTCTCTCCATAATGTTGCTCCACATATCTCTCATCTCTTATTACCCTCCCCCCTTCCCCTAGAGTGCCTTAGATTCTGCCATGATATTCACCCTGCTGTTTACAGTTAAGCACATGCTTAAGTGCTCTGCAGGATGGGGGGATCTAGAGTGTAAATACCCGTTGTGAGGATAACCTTGTGATATAAAGTGGATCCATCATGAACCTTTGACCACTTCAGCTTCTCAGGTGCTTGGCTGGCTGGTTCTTGCTCGCATAGTGTCTGTCTAATCGTCCTATGTGGGGTCGGGAAAGGATTCTTCCCTGGTCAAGCAGTGAACTTGGGAGGATTCTTCCCTGGTCAAGCAGTGAACTTGGGGCTTTTTTTGCCTTCCTCTGCAGAGTGTGGGTGTGGTCACTTCCCATCGTTATCTGACGAATCATTTCTCGGGCACTGGTGCACCTTGGTTCCTCCTGTTCTTTGCCCAGGGCACACAATAGTTCAATCTCCTGTGGGCTGTAATACTTTGGTCTCATTTTGGTTGTTGGGTTTAGTGTGGGGGTGATCGTGGCCTGTGATGTACAGGAGGTTAGACTCTGATCTGGTGGTCCCTTCTGGCCTTAAACGCTATGATTCTAACTTCATCCTGCCCCACTAATCCATGTCCACCTCCTCCTAACAATCCAAACCTCTGCAGTGCTTCAGGGTTGGAGATTGTGACGCATGAGAACTGGAAGTTGCAGCTTTATACCATTGGAAACAGATGCATACAGCTCTTGCTTCTAGTCCTGGGAGCCCCTGAGATAACAGACCTTAGTAGAGGTAGAAAAGCTCATTCTAAGAACTTTCTAAAATTTTATTAGCTATATTTTTTTGTCTCTTTCTGAGTCCTTTACAGTTTGACTCATGCTACTAAAGGAGCCTGGCTTTATAAGAGGAAGGAGTTAAAAATAGTACCAATAAAAACTTTAAAACTCTCAAACATTTCTAAAATAGTTCTTCTGTAAAGTATGTGGCATTATAAGATGGTATAATGTGTTATAAAGGTTTTTATTGACACTCTTCTGGGATGAGCTACATAACCCGATCATGAGCAATACAGGTGTTCCAAACTCATGTGATAAAACCTTTCTACCATCTCATTGTGGGTGTACTTGTGTTTTTTTTATATATATCCAATTATATCTATGCTTCTTTATTCACCTTGGATATATAATATACACACACACACACAGATATACACACACATGTGTGTAAGTTAAATGAGAGCAACAGTGTAAGAACAGCCATACTGTGTCAGATCCAGTGTCCATCTAGCTTAGTATCCTGTATCCTGACTGTGGCTGGTGTCAGATGCTTCAGAAGGAATGGACAGAACAGGGCAATTTGTCAAGTGATCCATCCCCAGTCGTTCAGTCCCAGTTTCTGGCAGTGGTAGGAGGACTGGAAATCAGCAATAGACTTAAAGCTTCTGTGGCTTTTGTGTGTCACATGCTTGGACTCTGGCTGCCTCTGGATTAGAAATCTTTGTACCTGTTTCCCAGCAGCGACGCAGGTGTTTTGGTACTATGAGTGCAAAAGAGGTTCCGAAAGTTCACTCATGTCTGCTCTGCCAAGCTGCAGAAGACAGCGGAGCCCTATTGATATCCGTGCTTGCCCTGTTGCTAGCATTCACCAGGTTCACTTTTTTGGATAATAGGTGATATAATTTTCCAGTGTTTTGACAGTCTTACTGCAGACTTCACTCAAAGTGTCAAGTACGCCAGCTGGCGCAGAGGGTGAGGGGCACGTTTTGGTACAGAAATTGTCTGATAGACGAATGTCCATTCCATTTGCAGTTCCACATCACAACCATGGTAACTAGAGCAATTGTTTACATGAAAAGAAATGTAAGGGAAGTATTTTAATATGTGTTAAGCAGTATATGACCAGCCAGGCCTGTGTGGCCATCAGCAAGTGCTCTGTGGGACCACCCTTTGGAAACTTCTGCAGTGCATCCTTGAGTTTATGTGGTGTGAGCCACTGTCTCTTGATTGCCTGAAGTGTATTATAATCTTCTTCTTACCAGGTACTATAGGCTGGCATTATAGTTTATGATGTTGGAAAATGTGGGAGAAGTTGAAACTATTCTATTGGCTCACTTACTTGCAAGGAAAATACTTTTATCTAGCAGGAAAGTTCTACTTGGAACCTAAAGTATAATATAGTTTAGTTTAAATTTCAGTTGACTCTAAAAGGCTGCTTTTTCCAGGTCTTGCTAAAGATAACTTCATGATAGGTTTGTTTTGCTTGTGCTAGAAGATAAACTAACATATCTGGCTTTTATTTTTCTCTCTCGTGATCTGTATGGAAGCATTTTCTTTATAAAGCAACTGCTCCACAGTGAAGGTCAATTAAAACCCATCGAAGGTCAGTTTTAAGTAAAGGGGCAGAGCATTTGATTCTCTCTATCTATTTCTGTAATGTTGTTGGTTTTATTTCTAGCATTTTGTTCCCGAGCTTCCTCTAAAAATGAACAGATTGAATCAGTTGGACGCATGACAGCTACCAATTTGGGGTTAGAAATCCATTAAGTTGCCTGGTGCTTTATTGGTGGTATAAAACTGCTTGGAATGAAAGTGCATTACCATTGGACATTGATTATTCAAAAGAAGAGAGGGGGTGTGCCTACATAAATCACATACCTTTACTGAAGGTTGCCAGCTTACAATTTTTTTAGCACAAAATGTGCATGTTTCGCCCGTAAAATACTGTTTGTTGTTGAAAAATTTTTAAAAAGTACTATTTTAAAACCAAACATGGAGAGCTGTCTGCTGTAGATTTCATACATCTAGGGCAGCGGTTCCCAAACTTTTGAGGATCATGCGCCTCCCCCTCCCCTGGGATCAGGAGCAGGGCTGTGGCTCCAGGGGAGGGGGGAATGCGGACGGGGTAAGAGGGCTGATAGTGGGACTGCGGCCAGGGGCCAAGGCTGGGGGTGGGGCCAGGAGCAGTGATGCGCCAAGGCTGGGGCTGGGGCTGGGAGCCAGGGATGTAGCTGGGGGCAGGACCGGAGCAGAGCAGGGGACAGGGACCCGGATGTTCCTCCATGTGCCACAGTTTAGGGACCTCTGATCTAGAGGGTTAGATCCAGACTTTGTGCCCTGCAATGCTCTTGACTTGTGATTTATGCTATGCATATTAGTCCTTCACCCTTATTGCGTAACAATATAGATACAATCTTTCTCAAGTCAGCCAGCAAGATCTTCAGATTCGTCGAAAATCTTTCTGACAGGCTGCGCAGTGGAGCGGAAAGTCCAGCTGTCTAGCTTAATTTTAAGACGGATAGTCTTAAGATGCATGCTAATGTTGAGGGGTAACTAAAACGTATGTTGCTGGGTATAAGCCGATCCTTCCTGGAGTCAGGAATGGATTTGTCCTCCACCGAGAGAGTTGTACAATGAGCCAGGCACTTTTTGAGACCTGTATTATTTCCCTGCTCTGGGCACCTTTTTCAGGAACACCAGGATGAGCTTGAGGGTCTGATCAAGCAAATTTCTACATCAGGAGATGTTTGCAAAGATAGCTGTTTTGTCTAATCTCTTACAACCAGACGCTGTAGTGGAGCCAATAAGATGGTGATGCAACTAAAATTAAAACTAATTCACATTGAGATGGGTGTCTGACAGTCTTAGCTGTGTGTTGGAAGTGTGCATGAGAGAAAGCATCAATTTGCTGAATCAGTTGGCATGCCCGGTCTTGGTTGGCGCTGAAAGCGAACAATGGCTGGCTCTGGGACATGGTGACCCATTATGTTTTATTCCCGTCAGTTTTAGGAGGATAGGAAGCGATGTAAAACTAGTCTGCTATGTTAAGAAAGCAAGTGGCAAGCGCCGGAGAGGCACAGCAAACTAGCTGCACTTGTATTCTGAAGCTGCAGTAGAAATATATGCCCACTGTTTTTATAAGATTGTTTTTTGCCTGACTAGTTTTAACCAGCGCATAAATATCCCTTTGTGCTCTTTCCAAGTCACATGTGTTTTTTGGGGGCAGATTAACTATTAATAGGAACAGAGAGAGAATGAAAAGATGAGTAAACACCTTCTTAACGAGTTCTCTGCCCTCTGCAAAGAATTAATGATTGATTGGACTGGCTTTCACAGAACCGGGCAGAGCCTTTCAGACTTGGTGGCTGGAAAAGGGATTGGCTAACGCACAGTCATGTCCCACAGGCGCTCACTGAGTAGTAACCTCAGCTCTGCTTGGCAGAAGTGAGTACAAGAGTAATATTGCTCAGGAGTAATCGATGCTCTAGTAGATTGTAGATTTAGTTACAACGTTAATGGCTCTTGGGGTGAGAGGTCCAGTTTAGAATGGAGAACAGTGTCTTTAAACTAGGTGTTGAATGCCTTGTCCTCACTTGAATTTAATCAGTGACTATTCATGCCCCATGGTATTAGTTTGCAGTCTAGATGCTGCTTGTAGGACAGCCCTCCCAAAGTGAAAGGGGCATATTTTCGCAGCTCCTGTTGATAAATCAAGAATACCTCACATCTCAGGTTGGTGCAGTCTCCTTCCAAAGGAGCCCATGAGATGTAAAACGGTGCTTATTATGACCAACTTCCCCCCGTCTTTATTGAAGGTGGGATCAGAAAAGCAGATGGAGAATTTGTCATTTACTTGATTGGTTTAATGTTGCAAACTTGCTCTTAGTTTTTTTGTTTTTGGCCAACTTAAAAGCACCTGGAGTGGGCCGTGAATGTTATAAACCCTTTCCACAGCTTCCTACGTGCTGGGAGACTGTAGATGCTCCAGCGGTGGCACTTGTTAACTACACCCTGGAAGTTGGACCCCGTGACCCATTTATTAGATGCATGTTTCTGACAAATAAACGGAGGTGTGGAATGCGGGGAAAGCTTTAGTTAAACATTCTGAAGCTACCAGAAATGCTTGGGCTTTATTGACATTATGAAAGCATTTGAATCCCTGGGAAGTGCAGGACACATCATTTTCTAGCAGTAGGCTTATTTTAAAATATGGCTGTTGGAAGTTAGTGAAGGGCTGCAGACCTGAGATGTTATCTGAAACCATAGAACAGTGAACAGGGAGTTCTGAACTCTCCCCATCTGCACTCGACCAATAATCCTGCAGCTGGATTTTGGAAAGGTTGTGATACAAGCTTTGGGTTCTCTGCAATTGAACTTATCGTTATTGATTCCTCCAACCCCCTGCACATCCAAAAAACCAAAAGGTTTAAGATCGTTTATCAATGAGCAGCCATGGAGTTGCACAATTTTACAGATGAAAATATTTGCTTTGCTGGAGTGCAGAGTTTTAACTTGTAGTTCAGTAAATCATATTTAATGTTGATTTATCAGTGCCGCTTCTGTATTAAATATTGGTTAATGGAGGTTTAGCAATTATGCTAAAAGACAGACAAGTACAGTATATTACATAGTTCTTAATCCTCAATAAATTGAGTTAGTATGTTAAATACACAGTGGGGATCCTTAACTGAAAATGTTGCTAGAAAAGTCTTCCTTCACCTTGATCCATGTAAGAAGCATGCCAGTGGAACTAGGACTAATTTATGTAATATAATTAAAAAAACCCAAGACACCAAACTGCACATTTTGCCTTCAAGAGGTAGAATATTCTTACAGAAATCTCTCTGGGGAGGAAAAAAAATCTCTTGTCTGGTCACCATGACAAGTTTGTGTATATATGGCAAGCAAGTTTTGGTTTTAGGACATGCCTTGTTTTGGTAATTAAAATGCCACTTAGTGTCACAAAACAACAAATACAGAGCATTCCATATAGGCACAGAGGGTAGATAAAAGATGGTTTCAACTTCATTTGTGGATTAAAAAAATGCTCCTCCTCCCATTTTCGTTTCCCATCTCCCAGCTAGTCATGCATGGCAAAACCAGCAGCCTCTAAGGGTACAGCTAAATATAAATGATTTTATTTAAGTGTTCTCCCCTTCTTAAATTAGTTTTGCTCTGGGTGCAGTTCTTGCCAGTGGTGGTTCAGTGTATTCTTAGAGAGCGATAGACTCTCTATTTCCTTTACGCAGTGCAGATTAAGAGAACCAGCAATTTTTCACTTTATTTGCTACAAGTAAGCAATTGTCTGGTGTCACCAGGGTAATATTTCCCCCGTGCTGTTCAAAGCTGCCTTGGACTACACTGTCATTTGTGGAATGGAGCGTGCATTCCTAATAGGATGTCTTATAGCTGCAGTAACTGCAGAGGCTGCTGTTATTTTGTTAGAAGTGGAGAAAGCTTTGCTGAATACATTGTCATGCCTCCTTCACTCTCTGCAGTGTTTCTCTTCACTTGTGCTATAGGCCCAGATCCCTGCTGGACTAAAATACAGGGAAAGGCCACTCATATCACCAGAAGGTAAATTTCCTAAGTTTCAGCAGAGCACTGTAATCTAATGGTTATAGAAGGGGAACCAGGTGGCCAGACTTCTGTTCCTGGCTCTGCCACTGACCTGCTTGTCAAATCGCTTAACGTCTCTATACCTCAGGGTTTGTCTATACTTGAAACACTACAGCGACTCTGCTGTAGCACTGTAGTGTGGACGCTGCCTGTTCCCCCCGTTAGTGTAGGTACGCCACCTCTCCAAGTGGTGGTCGCCAGGTCAGTGGAAGAATTCAGTGCTGTCTACTCTGGGGGGTTAGGTTAGTTTAACTGCACCACTCGGGGGTGGGTTTTTCACACTCCTAAGTGATGTAGCTGAGTTGACCTAACCTTTTAATGTAGACCAGGCCTCAGTTTTCTCATTTGGAGCTTGATTCTACTCCCATTCGAAATGAATGACACAACTCCCATTGCTGTCAATGGAATAAGATCGAGCCTTTGTGAAATAAGAATATATTCATCTCTCTCATTGGAAAGTTGAAATTCAGGGTATGTCTACACTCACTGCAGCTGTAGCAGAGACACTTACTACCGTGATGGAAAGAGTTTTCCTGTTGCTGTAGCAAATCCATCTCTCTGAGAGGCAGTAGTTAGGTCACTGGAAGAATTCTTCTGCCCACCTAGCAGGGTTATGCTGGAGCTTAGGTCAGCTTAATTATATCACATAGGATGTGAATTTTTTCACGGCCCTGAGCAATGTTAATTAAGCCAACCTAATTCTGTAGTGTAGATGTTTGTAAACCTCGGAGATCCTCAGAAACTTTGCACATAGATTGAAATTTATTTTTATGTTAATGCTAATTCTTTTAAAAAGAAATTTCCTTAAAATGCTTGGGGAATCACTTAATGGGACACTTCTAAAAATAATATCCGTGAAAACAATCCATACTAGTTTGCTTAAGACTGTTGAAACTGAAGGAATTTCGAGATCTTGAGTTCTATACAAATGTGTTTTTACATACTCTAACAGGGCCTAAAATAACCGGATGCTGTACTTTTAAAGAAACAAAGTGACATCTAAGAACTTGGTTTTCTTAGGTTTAGAAGCACCAACTGTAGTTTGATATTATTTAGCAAAAGGGTTTTTTGTCTTTGTAAGTCACTGAACATTTTATTTTCCCCTTCTCTCTGGGAGAATTGATAGGTTTTAGATTCTTTAAAATTTCCAGCCTGCCTCAAGCATTGTGCAAGTTGATCACACAGTTCTGGTGATTGCTTACTGGATTTGCATGCACCAATGTCTTTGCATGCCAAATATGTGCTGTCCTTCTCTTGTGGGTGAAAACAGTTGCACATGCAAAGTGGCAGGGGAAAAACTCAGCCCAAGACTTGTCCCCTAAAGTTTCTTAAATAAGCTGAAGATATTTCATAATTTCTTAAATTGTGAATATCAACTGTGTGTTGTTATATTGTAGTACAGTACATTGGATTCCAGCTGTATTTTTTAATTAGAATTTGAAGATTTTTATTAATAACGGAATATAACTGCAACAGGTATTGCTTCTTTGGTAATCATTCTACGTTAATTTCCGTTAATCAGTATTATTGTTAGTCATTGCTTAGAAAGATTCACAGTGCACTTGTTTGGTAGCTGGATGGCTTCTTATGGTTTGTCTTCACTGAAAGGTTAACTCATGATTATAACTCAAGCATTGCCCTTAAGTTGACTCACAAAAACCTTCATTCAGGTGTGGTGCATTTAAGTCTAGTTGGTGCATTTAAGCTGCTGTTAAGTCGAGTTGGCCGGCAAGAGGGAAGGTATAGGCTAACGCTCAAGTGAACACAACTTGTCAGCTGCTATATTGAATGCTCTGAGTTGTGGATGCAGGTTAATGCCACTCAGATGCTGCTGGACTTCCAATGTCTTCCCACAATTCCCCAGCTGTTGCCACTCCTCCATCTCTAGGTACAGCTGGCGTGCTCTTAGCAAAGCATATTGTGCTTGTCATGGCAACAAGCTACTGCTGACCTACTTGTCCCCGCTTCACCTGCTCTGTATCAGCCTCTCTTTTTTCCGAAATGAGGGTCACATGGATTGTGCTAATGTCAGTGTTTGGCACAGACCAATTTGAATGGAGTGTTGCCAGGCTAACCCCACTTCCAGCCACGTACCCAGAAAGGGCAGGCAAACTTTGACTGGAAACCCTTTGGGGCAGGGACTATCTTTTTGTGTGTTTCTACAGTGCCCATCACAGTGGGGTCTTGATGTATGACCAGGGCTCCTAGGCTCTACCTTCATACAGTAATTAATAATTCCCTCATAATACACTGCAAAATAATTCATGGAGTGGCTCAATTTACTGCAGTGCTAAGAACCAGAGGAAGGATGGCAGCTCGAATGCTGTTTTGCATGGTGACTGTTCTTACTCAAGGAAGGCTAACATGAAGGAAATAACTTGAGTGCAGACCAGTTAACTCTGCTGCATAGATAAACCCTTAGTATTTTTCCTTCCTGAATAGAGTTTAAAGACTATTATGTAACAAGCCTGATTTTTAGAACAGTGACTTTTCAGAGCTGACCTGGCTTACAAAATGCTTAATGTGGATCAAAATACATCAAGATGACATGCTTTGTATAGTTATGCTTATTTATATGAACACAGGAGAATATAGACCCTTGGAAGTGATACGATTCATCTACACAGTGTATTTTATTTTAATGCATGGGTCTGGGACTTGGCTTGACAGAGGCCATTTGGAAGATTGAAAAACTTAGTTACCATTGAAAAGTCGATAAAGAAAAACTGCTATATATATACACATGACTGTGGAAATTACAACTTTTGAAGGAGCTTGACTTATTTTATCCTTGAAAATGAGATGCATAAGGTTGTAATGTAATGATTATTTTAAAAGTTTAGAAGATAGGAATTTCCAGAATGGGTTGGACCAGTGGTCCATATGTTCCAATATCCTTGTTCTGACAGTACAAGACACTTAATCTCTGCTGCAGAAAGCAGTTAAGGAATAACCTGCCCAGTGGGAAAAAGTTCTTCCTAACCCTCATTTTGTGGAGGATGGCTTGTGTGGCTCCCCTGAGTTACCACTATCTCTAGACACAGATTGGTAAATCTGGTTCAGTTGCAAATCGTCCCATGAAGTGCTGCTGTCAGGATCTGCATGAGTTACAACAGCCTCTAGTCTGCTCTAATTTATAGCAGGGGAGCAAACTGGGTGCTTGGCTTGCCTGGGTTGGGGGGGGGGCACAAAAGTGGTCTAAAGCTAAATTTGAAAAACCCTCCACCCCGCAGTACACCTCCAAGATATTCTTAGGCCATATCAGCTGTTGACATTTTTGGGGGGCTGGAAAAAGTATTGTTACCTCTCATTATCCCTGCTAGATGGGTAGTAAGTTGAACTTTGAATTTCTCCAGTGAAGGGGATTCCACAGCCTTTTCTGGAATTTGTGAACTGGTTTAAATTCAAGCAGGCTCTGTTCTACAGTTGCTTGTCTTCAGAAACAGGAACATGTTTCCCCCCCCCCCCCCATATCCCTCCCCCAAGTAAATCTGCTTCTTTTCCAACCAAGTGTGTGCTGTGCGGTAAAGCATCTGCAAACATTTGGGAATGGGCGGGTGTCTGTTCAATATACTGTGGACTAGGCAGCTATCTTTCAACAGATTAGCAAGAGGAATTTCTATTGCAGGGCTCAATTGTTCAAGGCTCTCTGCTCCTTTTGTGCATGAACAGTGAAAAGTTGTGTTATGACAACGGTTGACAAAATGTTTAATGAAAGCCGCAGCTGGCAGTAACAAGAGTTCCCAGACATTCTCCCTTCCTCTCCTGCCTGTCACTGCAAGGTGCAGATACAGTTTGGACACAGTGTTCTTCACTGACAGATAAATGGCTTTGACTTACGGATCTGAAACTCACTGCACTGAGCAAAATTCTGCTGCCGCTGTGGATTGCACAGGCTGGAAATCATTTGTGTGTTTATTCATTTGTCTGGCAAACAAGCCAATAATTTTTGTTTTGAAAGAAAGGGTTGTTTTTTGCTTTTTGTTTTTGTTTTGGTTTGTACATGTAAGCAGTGTGAACAAAGCACACTATGAATGCGGCTGCATTAGCTCCTTGATTGCCCCTTGGGATGTGTGGAAAGAGAATTTTATATAGCATTCTCCGGCTGAGAAAAGTCATGCAGCTCCTTGGCATTTGGTCTCCCTTTAAAGGAGGCGTTCATTGGTAAAACTGACTTTGGATGTGCAGCATTATGGCACCTAAAGAGCATGGGGGGAGGTTGAGAATTAGGATGTGCACCTGATTATTTAGCCAGGATTCCTCGCCCCAACTCAAATATACACTGCCATCTTCTTAATCATGTTTACTAAGTTCAGTGGCCCGCAGTGCCATTTTACAGTCTCATATAAAGGCAAATACTACTGGATGGTTCAAAGACGACAATGGACAAATACACATAGAAGGGCCCCTCCTGCATCAATTGAACATAGTCTCAATTCTTGATCATGCCTACTTTAGTGACAGGTATGGACAAAGTTTACATACCAGCACATCGCTGGATTAGCCGATCAAAGGAAGAAATGAAGAATTTGTAATAGTTAAATCTAAAGCATAACATGGTTGCAGAGTACTGCACAACGTATAAAGCCAAACTAGCTTTAAAAAAAACAAACAAAAAACAAAAAACTCAGGTTGATAAGAATCCTCTTTCGATTCCAACAGGAGACTGTCATCCACAAGCTGAATTGTAGTAGCAACCCACTGGCTAATCACACTGGCTGAACTCATTCTCCAGACAATATTCTGGAGTTTGTGGTCACTGGGTTCTGGCTTCTTGGGGATACATGAAATGATGTAACTGAAGATGATATTCACATAAGGCTACTTTGTTGCAGCTTCAGAGCTCACAGGTAGCTTGGCTAGTACTTTAGGGGCATGCTGGGTGCAGATTTTTTTGTAATAAGAAATTTTAAAACATATGGCAGAAGTATTTGCCCAACCCAAGAGCCATTTAGTTATTGTATGGTTCAGGCACGGCATTAGACAAAGGAATTCCTCATGAAAAACAAACGGCTTGCTCGCTCTGAGCTGTGGTATATTAGAAACTTGATCATTTATACTAATTGGAGAACCGTTTCTCTGGTACGTCTTTCCAGTGTTTCTGATCCTGGCACCCCTATGCCACTCATCTTCTCCTGCTGCTCTGTGTGAAGTTGATTTGGAGAGGATCAAAGCCAATGGTGAATTAACAAACAGTAGCCATGGCTTTTTGTATTTTTTTTTTACATTTAAACTAGTCTTTAGACTGCACAGAACATTCTCTTCCTTGTCCTTTATTTGCATTCCAGTAGCACCTAGAAGCTTCCTACCAAGATTAGAGCCTCATTGCGCTAGGCACTCACTGTACAAAATGAGACAGTCCCTACCTCAATTTTATTTACAAGACAAGCAAAGGGTGGCAGAGGGAACAGAAGCAGGGAGGAGAAACGGCTTGGTTACACAGCAGGACAGAGCCAAGAACAGAACCCAGGTGTCCTGACTCCTAATGTAGTACCCCTACCTACTGAATCATACTACGTTTCTTTAGCATTTGCATGTTCTGACCGAAGTGCCATAGACTGTGTATCAAGGAGCTGAATTCTGGAATAAACCCCCCTTGGGCTATTGGAGCTGCAGACTAGAAAGTCTCTGGCATCTTAACGTAAATTAAAACAGTGATGATCTTGCTGAAATACAGCTTATGAAAATGACTAGTATAATTGGAACAGGAGCTCCTGTGCTATTCGGTTTAATATATTCCATTTATTTTACGCTGACCCCATATTTTCAATGTTTGATGGGCTGCAGATTTCTGTATTGATAATGCAGGACTGCACCGAATAGATGAGGTCAGCAGGAAGCGTGAGGTTTGGGTAGGTGCGGTAGGGTGAGTTGAGACTTAAGCACCTAGGCAGGCATGCAAAGGAGGGATAATCGGACATTATGATTAACTGAATGTTTCTGCCACTGTCCAGCAGTGAAATAGTTAACGAAGTTGACATATAAATTGTCCTGTAGATTTCAAAATTTGGCAGCCTAAAGTAATGAACAGGGATGGTTCACATGTATTGTTTCAGGATGTCTGGAGACTCAAGAAGATAGCACTGCATTGATTTACACTTGGTTCCTGTTTTTCAGATTGTATTTCATACCCTGTGAAAACCAAACAAACAAACTCCCTCCCCAACAAATTTAGATATTGGTGCCAAATTCTGGAGCGAGGGGTGGAGTCGGTAAATTCCATGGTTCTGGTTGGAATAGGCAAAATACTATCATGACACACGAAGAGCCAGATACTTGTGTGATGGCTCTGAGAGTCTTCAGATCTCTGGAACCATATCAACAATATAAAAAATTACCTTTAGTCACCGTAACCTGTGAGCAAGAGAAGCTTTAACCTGCTGAGATCTTTGCTTTCATGTCATCATGCTTAAGTGTTTGAAGCACTGATCGAGACGACAGAAGCTCCTTCCCTTCCCAGGTGTGCAGTGTATCTGAGTTTTTAAAGGCCAGTATACCCACAGGGGAGAGATATTTTGCATTCACGACTAAAGACTAAAATGTTGTGATCACATAGTTCAGAATTATCCTTCAACCATTGTTCGGAAAACAAAGTGTGTCACATAGTGAAGATGATGTTTCAGCTAAACAAGAAAGCCCCCGCCTTTCCCATGTGATATTCGTCTGTAATGTTTTCTGCTGCTTTCCTTACCTGTAACATGGAGACGATACTTTCTTGTGTCAGAGGGGTGGTTTGATGTTTGCAGAGAGCTTTGAAATCCTGGCATAGAAGGTTCATTATAAATGGAAAGTATTATAACATTAATTTTTATAGGTTTCAGAGTAACAGCCGTGTTAGTCTGTATTCGCAAAAAGAAAAGGAGTACTTGTGGCACCTTAGAGACTAACCAATTTATTAGAGCATAAGCTTTCGTGAGCTACAGCTCACTTCCTCAGATGCATATCGTGGAAACTGCAGCAGGCTTTATATATACACAGAGAATATGAAACAATACCTACTCCCACCCCACTGTCCTGCTGGTAATAGCTTATCTAAAGTGATCATCAGGTGGGCCATTTCCAGCACAAATCCAGGTTTTCTCACCCTCCACCCCCCCCCACAAATTCACTCTCCTGCTGGTGATAGCCCATCCAAAGTGACAACTCTTTACACAATGTGCATGACAATCAAGTTGGGCTATTTCCTGCACAAATCCAGGTTTTCTCACATCCCCCCCACCCCCATACACACACAAATTCACTCTCCTGCTGGTAATAGCTCATCCAAACTGACCACTCCTCAAATTTTTATGATTTGGTTTCTTTGCGGAATGTGATTTTTGTAATACACAGCACACCACACCAGCATAATGGTTATAGCATGAAACTATGCTAGCTAGCTGCATTCATGAATTTAGAAGCTGCTTAGCTGCAAAAACAAGTTGATCAGAATTAGGAGGATTGCAGGCTTTGTCCCTGATTCTGTATGCTGCTTGGGTAGGGGCGCAGGGGTCTGCTCGCATGGAGCAGCTTTCAGGATTGAGCCTTAGTGCATGTGTTGACTGCAAAATTAGCCCAGCCTGTTACTCGGGTGTTGCCCCTAGCCCACCCATCCACACACATCCCTCCCACCTGAGCTTAGTGGTGCTTTCAATCTGGGCTATCTGGCCCACAGGGGTATGACTCAGAGCCCAAGTTCTACTTTCAGATGGGCTGGTGACTCACCTATTGGAATGAGGATGCAGGCTAAATAACGCCAGTGCTGATAATCTTCCAGTGCCTTCCCACCCGTCCCCTGCTCCTCCTTCCATATGCCCCAAAGGCCAGACACGTTCTCTCGCAACTCACTGGGAAGGAATCATAGAGCAGCTCAGCTTACTGCAAAGCAAAGAACCATGCAGTATGTCCCCAGAAGCCCTAGCACCGCCAGTGAAGACATGGTAATTCGACTGTGGCTTGGCAGGGTGGACGCTGACCCCTGGTCTAGACTAAGCCGGGCATGCAGACCTTGATGCTGATTATGCAGGCTATCTCTGCAGTGAAGACACACCCTTAGAAACAAATGCTTTACCACGAGTCTGTTTCAGCCCTTGGATTCTGAAGAATTGACGATAAAGCTCCATAGACCTTTTTTATCTGTATCAGTCTCTAGCTCTGCAATGTCAGATCTTCATCTGCACAAGGTCCTGATGCTGGCCACAGAGGAAGGATGATCCAGTAGTTAGGGCACTAGCCCATGGCCAACCTGGGTTTAATTACTTGCTCTGCCACAGACTTCCTGTGTGACTGTGGGCATATCACTTAGCCTCTCTGTGCCACAGTTCTCCATCTGTACATTGGGGCTAATGGCATGTCCCTACCTCCAAGGGGGTTGTAAGGATAATATATTGGATTGTGAAGTGCTCCGATAATACAGTAATGGGGGCCATATAAATATCTAAGGTAGAAAGATATATTTTCATTTATACCAAGCCCTTTATTCTGTCAGGACAGGGTAAAGAGGTCCTTAGTGTACATTGCAATCCACCCCAAGAAGGTTTTCGCTTCGACTATGTTTCTGCTAACCCAGTGGTAGCACCAATAGGAATGTTTCTCCAAAATTCCCTAGTGTAGAACATGCCTCAGACAGCTTTCTTTTTCTGTTCCAGGCCTGTAGGATGTTCTCTGTTGTACACTCCTTTTTGGTTTGTACTCAGGGCGCAGACAAGCTCAAACCTGATTTTGCCTTGTGGTTTTTTTAAAAAAAAAAAAAAAAAAAAAGTTGTAATATAATCTCTGGACAAATTGCACTTTAATTGTAGTTGTGCTATGAATATGGACTTGGCTTTCAAATGTTACTCTTGGTTTAAACTGTAGTTTGACTTTTATTTAGATAAACGTCATTGAGTTCATTGTGAAATGGATATCTGCGCTAGGCTAGTATTGATTTAAAGGTCTCCTGAGTGTTTTAAAAGACAGTAGGCGCGTAAAGGACAGCATATTTTGTTAAAATAGATGCTTATATGATATTTCAGACCTAGATTCTAGTGTAGCTATTAAGGATCTACACTGTGCTGTCAATAGGCATTGTCCTCTTTCACAGCAGGTATTTGCAGAAGGTTGCATGTTTCATGCTAGCCAAAGAAGACTTTCGAAGTAGTGCAACTTTTCCACGTGTGAAGGAAAAATTACACCGTTTCCAGCGAGCAATTGAGCATTCTGAGCAGCTGAATTTTGGGGGGTTTATCTAAACCTAAGCCATCAACCTTTTGGGTCAGATTCAGAGGTGGCATATGGACAGTACAAACTCCAGATCAGTGAGAGGATGTGACCTCCGTGCAGAGGAGGCAAAAGGCCTGGGTTGTAGCAGGAATAATAGCCTAAAGCAGGCTGTCAAAATGATGTAAAACTAAAGCAGGCCACTCATAATTATCTTACATCTGCGTACACTTGCTTTTTTCCCTGCTATAACCCCAGCTATCTGCCTCTTCCTTTTGTATGTTTTTACCAACACCACCTGCATCCCATTAATGAGCCCCCATTTGAGTCTCACACATTGCTAGTTGATTAGGTTTTAATCAGCATTTACTCTATCAGTAACTCCTCCTTACCTGAATTCAGGCAGGTTTTACCTGTAATGTGGGGTTTGCTGATCATGCAGATGTGGGATGAAAAATCTGAATGGAACTTGGGGAGTTGAGGGTTTCGCAAAGCTTAGTTCTTTAGAACTGGTGCTGTGTATTTGTTTTCTCACACAATGTTGTTCATTAATTATCCTAGTCTGCCCAAGGGTTATTCACTGCAGTGGCGGTGAGTGTTTGCGCAACCACATTCCCAATAATTTGGCACAATTGTGGATGAAATACATGCAACACCATATAGTGAGTTCCAGGCCAAAGTCTATGGTAAAAAGGAACCATTCAGACGTATTGATGGATGTAGCCTTGTTAGAAAATGTAGAGTACGTACTGAGAAGGATATTCGCTGATATAATTCACAGGGAAATAACCTGTTTATCTGTGATCAGTAGCTTGGTTATGAATAACCAGAAAGAAAACAGTAAACTTAAATGTATCCTGTTAAGACAAATTAACTGCATATATTAATATGAATGGGGGAAAACCTAGGGAATACCTGTATATGTTCTGCTAGGAGAAACAAAGTATTCGGCTTGTTTACTCAGCAGAAAGTTTCTCTTCCCGCCCCCCCCCCCCCCACCCGATTTCTTAAGTGCTCTTGTAAAATAGCAGATCATCTCACAATGCAATCTGGAATAATTAAGATGACCCGGTTTTGCTGAGCACAGTGACTGTAGTTTGCTGATCCCACTGTCTCTTATTTTAATAGAAACCTGAGCTACAACAAGTTGACGGAGATCGATCCTTCTGCCTTTGCCGAGCTGCCGAACCTACGGGAAGTGTAAGTATTTTTCCCAAGGCTTTTAATTGCATTTTTGCCAGGATGGCTCACGGAGGTTTCCCAAGACACCCCTTAGTTGACTTGGATCAGCAGATCGGACATGGTGTATTTTTCATACTGTACCTGTGTGCTACCTTTTTTTGTAAATCAGTCAATTAGTAGAACACAACATCTCAATTAAACTGGCATGCAGCTATTGGAAATCATTGGTGTTTGCCTCACTGTCTGCTTCATGCATGGCTCTGTGGGAGTAGCTCAGTTAACGCACCTGAGCGCACACACGACTCTTTGCTGAAAGACTATCCCTGCAGCAAGGCAGAACAGACTGAGCTGTGACATCTGATGCCAGCCTAACCCAAATCTCCCAGGAAACAAAGGTGTAGTGTAATGGACAAGAAAGCACTTAACTCTGTCTCTTCCTGCCACTGGAGTTTGTATTGCTTTTGGAACCAGTACAAATTTTGTTTGCAGTCTGCTTTGAGAACCTAAACGATGGGTTTTGTTTCATGTTTTTTGGGGGGGCTGGAGAAGGATAGAGTACTAGTAAAAAAGATCCCCTCATCACAGATGATATTATTAGAAGGAATTTCAACCCTGGACTTGCAAGGCTCTCATAACTCTGATCTCTGTAAACATTCACTGGTTAATGCCCACGCTGCTGCTCTGATTGTCAGATGCTAATAGCACTTCCATGAGCCCTGACTTGAGGTAGTGAAAAATGAAAGTGACTCAGTGTCTTCAGTGGTGGGTTGAGGTAATGGTCTTTCATTAGAATGTTAAATTACTGGCATGCTTGAGGTTTGGTTTCTGTTGGAAAAGCTTCTGATGCCCCCTGGGAAGCTGAGGAAACATTTCCTTTTAGAAATGCCACTGTAGGTATTGTGTGTTTCTTCTTGTCCTTCATCCCTTTTCATTAAGCATTGGCTCTTGTGCCCAATCCTGACTTCCTCAGGTGGGCAAAACCAATTTACATCAGCTGGAGTCTTGTCTAACTGATGCCTGCAGGATTGGACCCTACAGATGAACCTGCTACTTCTCCTCCTGCCTAATCTTCTGTGGCCCTCCTGATTACAGAGCAGTCAGTTGGTTATTAAGTACAGGTTCATGATCTTAGAAGGAGCTGGAGTGCTCTGAGACAAGCATGATTATTTATAAGAGCAACAATGAGTAAAAGGGAGAGATATAGACCAGCAGAAATGGTTTCTGTATAATGCATCTTCCAAGTTCATTAAACTCTGGAAAGCCTTAAATTGCTCAGGGTGTAGAGAATAGAACCACAGAGCCAGTCCCACTAGTCTTGTGTCACTGAATGTTACCCTAACACGACAGTGGCTTGGTGGTGGTTTTATACGTGAAAGTACCTGAAGGCCTATGACCTCAGGGGCTAGCTGGGCGTGTGAAGATTGGAAGCTTGGTACCTCAATTCTTATTGCTTATATTGTACCCAGTGAGGATGGGGCTCCATTGCACTAGGCGTTGTACCAATACAGAGTAAGGGCTTGTCTACACTACCCGATCCGGAAGGTATAGATGCGATAAATCGACTGCTGAGCGCTCTCCCATTGATTCCGGTACTCCACCAGAACGAAAAGCATAAGCGGAGTCTATGGGAGAGCATCAGCTGTCAACTTACCGCAGTGAAGACACCATGGTAAGTAGATCTAAGTACGTCAACTTCAGCTATGCTATTCACGTAGCTGAAGTTGCATATCTTAGATTGACCCCGCGCGGTAGTGTAGACAAGCCCTAAGAGATTCTCTGCCCTGAAGAGTTTACCACCCAGAAGGGGGAAAGGGATACAGCGCACAAGCAAAGTAAAGGAAGACCCTTCTCAAGCCTCAGCCCATCAATAACTGGTCTCTCAGTGAATCAAGACGAGAATTGAGATCTGGGAGCATTACCTCTGATTGAGCCACTTTACTGGGATAGACATAAAGGGGTGTTGCCAAATTAAAAATCACACTGAAGTGAGAGAACTGTTGTTACATATTGTTGTTACAAGCCAGTCAGTGCTACAACAGGAGGGCGACAATTGAAACACATTGGAGGAAAATGGGCTAGAGTCTCAATTACATTAAAGCTCCTTTACACCCCTGTGGCAATTTAAAGGGATCCTACAATGGATGTAAATGGGAATTAAGCCCAAATTATGTAAAGTATGTTCATGTGTGTGCCTGTGCACACACAATGTAAATTTTATTTCCAGTTTATTTTGTGTATTTGACTGCACTTTGCAGCTAGTCACTGTAGAATTGGTCAGTTACTTTTCCCGTTTTGTGTTTTGCCAGCTTTGCTCACCGCCACAGGGGAGAGAGACTTTTTTTTTTTTTTAGATAGAGAAAAACTTATTGTAAAACCACACAGTTTGAAAGGGGGAACTCAGGAGGCAGGTGAAGTACCTGAAAACGTCCTCAAAAACAACAAGGAGTCCGGTGGCACCTTAAAGACTAACAGATTTATTTGGGCATAAGCTTTCGTGGGTGTAAAAACCACTTCTTCAGATGCATGGAGTGAAAATTACAGATGCAGGCATTATATAATGACACATGAAGAGAAGGGAGTTACCTCACAAGTGGAGAACCAGTGTTGACAGGGCCAATTCAATCAGTGTGGATGTAGTCCACTCCCAATAATAGATGAGGAAAGCTTCCTGTAACTCTTTTTAAGTGACCAGATTTCTAGTTGGGTTTGTCCTTTACAATACACACAAACACACCAAACCGAACTCACCAGTGTGATTTTTATAGTGGCATGGTGACGACTGTATTGCCTTCCCACCCCCTGGTACTTTTGAAGATTTTAGGAGAATGTTAACATCTCTTTTGTTTAATGGTCAAACAAGGTGGACCCCGCTTACAGTGCATTTTGAAACGGGTAACCTCCATTGGGGGCGGGGGGGGGGTGTTTATAGGCAATGACTTCACTATGCATTGGTTTGGTTATGCCACAGACTTCCTATGTGACTCTGTGTGAGTTCTTGCTCTGTGCCTCAGTTCTCCACCTGTAAAATGGGAAAAAAATCTTTCCTCCTCCTCCTTCTCATATTAATATGCTATTGGCATTACCTGGAAGCCCATGTGAAATCAAATACCTTGCATAGTATATGAGAAGCCAAAAGAAAGTTCTGTGGTAGATTCACTGTGGAATTCCCCGCCCCCCCCCACACACAAATTGTACAAAACCAGGATTAATTTAAATTTCCCTTATCTCTTTCGTCCTCCCATCTTGCACAAAGGATGGCACTGGTCCACTTCTCTTCTACACCTTCTGCTTATTACAAGTTGCTTTGCTCCTTGTGGCTGGCTTCTTATATTTGAGTCCAGGTCATGCGTAGTTTTGAAGCAGCTGCAAGAAAGATTTCTCCCTTCATTCCTTTGGAGGGGGATCTACCTTTTGCCTAGTAGTGTGTGGGGGGGAGTCAGGTATTTGTGTTGCATTATTATTAATTTTCAGCAAGCATCGTAAGGACCTCTCTGCGGGCTTTCGAATCAGGATTTTTTGCTAAGTGCAGCCGTGCATTGACCTCTTAAATTCACATTATAGCAGAGTCCTTCAGTCTATCCAGAGGAATAGTTTTATGAGGGGCAGGGTGGGATTGTATAAACAGGAGTCTAGAAAGATGGTAACGAGAGACCCTGTGAAATTCTGCATCATAGAGGGGGCTCCAGGACCCCAGGGGGTGTTAGTCTTGCAATGAGAGCTGCCCCTTGCTCTGTCTTGGCAGTGGCAAGGCTGTAATTGCTTCAGCATGGTCAGGGGGAAGCAAACAAGATGGCCAAGAAATTAGGTAATTTTCAAGCAGCCAGACAAGCGGCTGTTATAGTAATTAATTGACTAATTCACTGTACAAACAAGAGCTCTTTAAACTGAGGAAGAGCTGGTCACATGACACAGATCTGCTTTCACTCGGAGAAATGCTTCAAATATTAGGCTGTGGAAGAGACATTTCTGTATCCGATTGCTCAGTAGTGCAGTAGTAGCCAAACCTCCTCCTCAATTGTTGTTGGCTCTGCAGAACAGTAGCTGATGAGTAATGTTCTTCAGAAAGATTGCAGGTACCCCGATCAGAGCAAATGTTCGCTAGACATGTGACAGATGTGTAAATAGAGTTAGTGACCCATTTTGAATTATTTAAAGTTATTGTATTTAACTTTTTTTTTTTTTTTAACTGATGGGATTACGGCAACAAAATGGTGGCTTGTGGGCCTTTTTTGAACTACTTGCATGACACTTTTTTAACATACCATCATGGCTTTTTCTAGGTGTGTCTCTGCAGAGTGGCCTTGTGGACAGAGCACTGACCTAGGTTTCAGGTGACCTGACTTCTATTCCCAGCTCTGGTACTGACTTTCTGGGACACCTTAGGCATGTCACTTCCCCCTTCCTGCACCTTCAAGACCCCATCTGTGAAATCAGGATAATGATACTGACCGCCTTTGGAAAGCGTTGTGAGATCTATGGATGAAAAATGCTAGATAAGAGTTAATTGTGCTCTTCAGTTTCTAAAACAGTTGAGCCAAGCAGCCAGTGTCTTGCTTCCTGCCTGAGAGTAAGAATCAAGGTGACATGTCGGAACTCAATGTTCGTAGCAGAGATGAAGCCTACAGGTGTGGTAGGAGAGCTGGCCTGGGAGCCAGGAGATCTAGGATTAATTCCTGGCTCTGCCATGGACTACCGATGTGACCATGAACACATTACTACTCACTGCTAGGACAGCTTGTAGGACTTTGGCCTGTCTGTCTGTCTGTTCCTCCTCTTGGATGGAGCTTCTCCCATTTATCCTTGAGGCGGCTCTGGTGCTTTCACCTGGTCCACACACAGTTTTTATGAATTTAACCAAACTAATTTTTTTTGTTAAAGTGGTACAGCCCCTGCTGTGGTCACAGTCCTGCTGGCAGAAAAGTGCCTTATACTATAGTTTATTCCTTAAATGTACCGGAATGAGTTATACCAGTATAATCACCAATATAACTGCACCCAAACTAGAGAGCTATATGTAGACTAGTTTTGAACCAGTATAGTTAAAATGGTATAAAAATTGTGTGTAGACGAGCTCTTTGGGGCAGGGGCTTCTCCTACTATGCGTGTGTAGCACGGCTAGCACAGTGGGGCACGGATCACAGCTGAGGCCTATGGGTGCTTGTGCCAGACGAATAAATGCTGCTGATGGTCCTGAGGTTCCGTTCCCAGCTGTGTCACAGACTCCATCTCTCCGTGCCTCTGGTTTCCCGTCGGAAAATGCGGCTCACTGTACCTAACGCACCCTTGGTGTCACGAGGTTTAATTTCACCTGTGGCGTGCTTGTGCTCCGCCTCTCATGAAAGATGCGATAGGTGTGCATATAATTCTCCTCCCTCAAGCTTAGCTCCCACTAGCTTCCGTGGAAGCTGAGCTCGAGTGGGGGCCGTGCCATTAAGTGTCGACAGGTTGGTATGGTGTTCCACGAATGCTTTTCAGTGTGGCGGCAGCTCTTGAGTGTGTAACGGGGGGGTTAACCGGACATGCTTTTCGTAGTGACTTTTGAGATAGGAACGGCAGATTCAGCAGACACCTGAATGTGGAAACATTTGCCAAATGATCAGACTTGTAGGCGAGTTGCGCTCTTGATGACAGGTAATTAGCTGGGCGTTCATACAAAACACCTAACTCAAGCCAGATCAAGCTAGTACATACTTCATCCTGAGCTGCTTGTTTAAACAATTTAATTTCTGTTTGTTCCAGACGACTGAATAACAATGAGCTGACAGCAATTCCATCCCTGAGATCTCCTTCTTCCCACATCGTCTCCCTCTATCTGTAAGTCATTGCTCCAGCATGCCTGATCTTTTTGCTTTCAACAGTCGGTTGTCATTTACAGGGTGGCATAAAGTGTTACTGACGGAACGCAAGTTCCGGTGCCGCCAGCTTTTGGGCTTTTATGTGAGCCTCCTGATACGTGGTGGTTTTACTAAAGCCCAAACTCCTGGAGTCAGGAGAACCTCAGCTCTTATTAAAGCAAATCTCTAGCCCGAGTGATCGCAGAGAAATGCTGGAAGATGTGACCTGAGTGCACCCTAAAGGCTAAAATCCGGAAGGCAAATAAAAAGAAACCAAAATTAATTAATTAATTAAAGAAATCTCAAGTGTTTAAGCCACTCATGATTTTGGGAGGCCTGACTTTTGACCATGGGGATAGCGGTAATACTGCAAGTCAGAGGGCTGTGCAGAGAACTTCCAATTCAGAGGAAGGGAAGCATTTCAGGAGTGGTAAACATCATGCAGGATAGTCACAGTCGGTAGTGAGACCGATTTTCAAATAAGGTGGAGCTTTCAGCCCCTGAGTCGCTGGAGAGAGAAGAGTGATGAGTAGGAGCATTCAGAGCAGCTGCCTTTTAATGAGCATTATGTAACTAAACTGGACTCTCATCTTCAGTTAGCAAACATTGGTATGAAAGTCTGAAATGTAACTTCTCAGGCATGGAGGTATTTCTCTCTCCCTCTAGTGATGGCTGGGATTACACATCTTAAAGGATGTATAAAGGGAAACTTAGCCCACTGCTCAAAACCTGCTTCCTGCATTCTGAGTCAACTCTAAAATTTGCCCAGGGAGCGATCCAACCAGCTAAATCAGCAATGAACCAGCAGCATCCTTTATCAGTGCATTGTGGCTGGCCAGTAGGAACACCTTTGTGTCTTAGGCTTTAACCTTGTGTTTGCCTCACCTGTGTTTACTTTTAAAAAACGAAACAGAATCAGCAGGCAGCACGGAGGGGACTTGGCTTAAAAATGTTGTTAATCATATTGCTGCTTGAGTCCGTAGCTCTGAGTTGTGTGCTGGCAGTGAGCCCTGTGTTCTGAAGGCAAAGCACGCCTGCTGACTGCCCGTCTCTCTTTTTAAGTTAACTCTTTCCAAGGTCAAGAAGGAGCTGTGACGCTTGACTGAGCACGGACTAGAGAGATGGTATTTTAGAAGGATTGTGTAGCTCTAACACACCCCTACTTTGTGTAAATGAAGCATGGGGTAGCTTGGGTTAGCATTGGTGTAACATTCAAAGGCCAAATGAAAATCTCAGAACGCTAGGGTGAATTAGTTCTCAGAAATATTATTTTATGGAGTCATCCAAAATAGGCAGCTGCCCTTTATCATCTCAACAGAGCCTATGGAGATGCCTCCAATTTACCAGAGGGCTTGATGGCCCAGTTCTGCTCAGCAGCACCAGTGTAAATCTAGACTAATACATTTCATGTGAAGTGGAGCTGCTCTGGATTTCAGTGGCTGTGACTGAGCAGAATTTGACACTGAGACTCTGAGCTTTGGTTGCTATTTCAGAATGTTTCCCTTCCTCCATCCTGACACCTACAGAGGAATTGCTAGACTGGAACCGTCTTAGAGTAGTGAGCCATTCTGTCTCTGAGGGTCTGTCTACACTGCAATTAAAAACACATGGCTGGCCTGTGTCAGCTGATCCAGGCTAAGGTGCTGTTTAATTGCAATGTAAATGTTGGGCTCATGCTGGAGCCCGGGCTCTGGGACCCCATGAGCGATAGCCTGAGCCTGAACTTCTACATGGCAATTAAATCGTGGCTTAGCCTGAGCATCTAAGTCAGCTGACACAGGCCAGCCCTGAGTGTTTAATTGGAGTGTAGACAAACCCTGATAAGAGATCACCCCTGTCTGCTGATTGGGGCAGGGAGGAGGGAGGGCGGAGTGAGGGCAGCTGGCTTCAACAGTGATATTGAGCATGTTCAGTCTGTGTGAGTATGCTTCAGTACAAGCCAAGCAACAAATCTGGGGGGGCACATGACCCCGCATTCCCCCTGCCCATGCGTCGCCTCTGCCTTCATGCTTCATTAAAAGATCCGGTAATCCCTCTAATCATAGGACTAGATCAAGGGGCCTCGAGAGGTCATCTAGTTCAGTCCCCTGCACTCATGGCAGGACAATTATGGAATACCGATAGCAGAAGTTTATTCCTAACCCTGTCCGTTGGGGGGTTGGTGTATGCCCATAGACATGAAGGTTTATCCTCACCCTCCCCTTTTTTTTTTTTTTTTTTTAATGTGGATGTTCTCATTATCCATATAGATAGCTAATGCTTTAATCTTTGAAAGTTTTTGGCCTCATTGATATCTTGTGGCCATAAATTCCACAGGTTAATTCTGTGTTGCATAAAAATAATTTCTTCCCATCAGTTGCCTTTCAATCAGTTTCATTGACTGTTCTTTGCTGTTGTATTAGGAGAGTGTAAATACAAGCACCAGATTTTATCTTCTCTGTACAATTCATTATTTTCTATTCCTGTATCATGTTCACTTTTTTTTTTAAAAAAAAAGGCGGAGAGTGGGACTCTTTATATTTTAATCTCTGTTCTCATGAAATTCTTTCTAGGCCTCTAATTCTTTATATTGGTCATCTGCGGATCTCTTCTGTTTATTGGACCAGAACTGAACAGAGGGTTTCAGGTGGGGATGGGAGATAACTTGTTATAATGGCATTATAATGTTATCAATGTTATTTCCTATCCTGTCTAAAATATCTGCTCTAGGAATTACTTTGGGGAAGTTCTGTGGCCTGCGTAATACAGGAGGTCAGTCTAAGTGATCACAGTGGTTCTTTCTGGCCTTGGAATCTATGAATCTGTGATTCTGTGAGTTCTGTAAACGCCCTAAGATTTGGGCTTCTTTTTGCCTGTGCTGTATATGTAACAGATATTTTCACCGAGTTGCCCACCTTGACTCTTACAGTTAATGTAGAACCCAGCAATGAGCATGAGCAGTAGCTTTCATTGTGCATGACCTTGCATTTGTAAACACTGATGTGCGTCTCTTCCCCTTCACATTAGCTGCTGTTCTGCCTTTTCCACTAGTGTCGGTACCACTAGGTGATTTTCCCTCCAGGGCCTAAGCAACTGTGAATGCTTTGAAGCAACCTTGCTCTGCTGAAAAAAATTACATTTATATTACTTAAAGCAAATGCAGAATAAAGTGAAACAAGTTGGCTCTGTTCCTGCCCTTCCATTAGGCTGTGTAAAAATATGTAAAGCAGAAGAACTTCCTCCCAGTCTCAATTCAGTTTGAGGAACTTAGCTTGAAATTGGCAGCCACATCTCTCTCTTTTGGCATGAGGTGAGTTTAGTTTTTATTTGAGATATGGTTCCTTTGAAATGTGGATACTAAGATCTAGTATTTGGGTTTAGTGCGCTTTTGCACATCCTAGGTAGGGGCAAAGCACTCTTCTGTTACCACCAGTCCTGGATCTATAGAGAGACCTTCAGCAAAATGGGTCAGCAATCACTTCTGGTTACTGGAAAAACGAGAAGGGTGCTGGCTTATACCTCAGCAGTTGTGGGTTGAAAGTTTTGCATATAAATTGCCAGCTTTCCTCAGCTGCCAAACATATATTACTCCCAATAGTTGGAGTTACGCTGCCTCTCTGCAATAAGGATCTTATTGTTTAGTCCGCTTAGGAGAATCCTGCAGGCAATTACATTTCATTTTAAGTTTTTATCACAGGCAATAAATGATCTAAAACTATGTTTAAAATGACCTGTGTTGATTGACATTACTAACCGATTGATTAACCATTAGAATAGATTACCAAGGGAAGAGAGACATTCTCCATCACTTGGAATCTTTAAATGAAAGAGATGCTGAAGTTCAACCACAAGTTATTGGACTTCATGGAGGAATTACTGGGTTACTGGCTGGTGTTCTGTAGGAAGTCAGACTAGATGATCGTAGTGGTCTCTTCTAGCCTTAAAATTGTAAATCTATAACTGGGAATGTTGCACAGGTCAAACCCAGAGTGAAAATTCAGAATTAAGGTGACAGGTTTCAGAGTAACAGCCGTGTTAGTCTGTATTCGCAAAAAGAAAAAGAGTACTTGTGGCACCTTAGAGACTAACCAATTTATTTGAGCATGAGCTTTCGTGAGCTACAGCTCACTTCATCGGATGCATACCGTGGAAACTGCAGCGGACTTTATATACACACAGAGATCATAAAACAATACCTCCTCCCACCCCACTGTCCTGCTGGTAGTAGCTTATCTAAAGTGATCATCAAGTTGGGCCATTTCCAGCACAAATCCAGGTTTTCTCACCCTCCACCCCCCCCCACACAAACTCACTCTCCTGCTGGTAATAGCCCATCCAAAGTGACAACTCTCTACACAATGTGCATGATAATCAAGGTGGGCCATTTCCTGCACAAATCCAGGTTCTCTCACCCCCTCAGCCCCCTCCAAAAAACACACACACAAACTCACTATCCTGCTGGTAATAGCTCATCCAAAGTGACCACTCTCCCTACAATGTGCATGATAATCAAGGTGGGCCATTTCCAGCATAAATCCAGGTTTTCTCACTCCTCCCACCCCCATACACACACAAACTCACTCTTCTGCTGGTAATAGCTCATCCAAAGTGACCACTCTCCCTACAATGTGCATGGTAATCAAGGTGGGCCATGTCCAGCACAAACCTTTATTTGTGCTGGAAATGGCCCAACTTGATGATCACTTTAGATAAGCTATTACCAGCAGGACAGTGGGGTGGGAGGAGGTATTGTTTTATGATCTCTGTGTGTATATAAAGTCTGCTGCAGTTTCCATGGTATGCATCCGATGAAGTGAGCTGTAGCTCACGAAAGCTCATGCTCAAATAAATTGGTTAGTCTCTAAGGTGCCACAAGTACTCCTTTTCTTTTTGAGAATTAAGGTGGTCATTTTGTCCTGTAAGAGAGAAACTGGATTACGCCTCAGTGTGTTGCACAGCAGCATATTCCTTCTTTTAAAGAAAAATAAATATATTCCTGTTTTTTTTAAATGTTTACAAATGTTTGAAGTGTGTTTACCTCAGAAACCTCTCAAGTAGATTGTGCATTGCATCAGTCTAAGTATTTTCCGGAAGCACATGAATGTAATATAAGAGCAATACTGTCATTCTAATAACCCTTTTGAATGGATCAAGCAGCTAATCTGTGCCTCTCTCCCTGCCTGAATTGGGGGGGAGGGAGGAGGGGCGGGGACAGGAGAATATAACTACCCTTAACACTGCAACATTGCTAAGAAACTCAGAACTAAAGCAGTGGGTAAAACTGCCCATGGCCAAGAATTTATAAAAGTGACTAATGATTTTGGGTGTCTCCCAGATTTTGGTGCCTAACCCGAGATACTTTTAAAGGGGCCTGATTTCCAGAGGGCGGGTTCAGCACTTTCTGAAAATCACATTCCTCACGTGTCTCGGGTTAAGCACCTGGAATCACTTGTCACCTCTGACAGTCTTGGCCTATGTACTTTGTGGCAGAACTTGAAATCATTAGAATGAACTTTGTATGTGTCTATCCCATCAGTATGTTTTCTCGAAGGACCTCATCCCAAATCTTTTATAGTTTACACAGGCTTGTTAAGTTTATCTGGTTGGTTTCTCACTTGATACAGGATGGACACCAAGAACAGCTTTTTCTTTGTTTTCTTCTGATGTGGACTGTTTCTGCTGGACCTGTTAGTCTTCTGCCTCAGAAAGATTTATCTAGGCTGGTACTTGGCATCTTTTAGAAATGTGAGCGTGGGTGAAAACAGGATTAGGTGGGACAGGATAAAAGGACGGAACCCCTTTTATTACCCTAGCACAGTGGTTCTCAACCTGTTTATCATTGTTGGCTGCATATGCGGCCCACAGAGTGTTACCTGGTCCACAGGTTGAGAACCACAGTGCCTCCCCACCTAATCCTCTCCACCAATCCCTATGCTCAGCGCCCTCCACCCAGAGACCCCTTCATAGAATGGGGCCAGGAGTGGAGAGTCAGGCGTGGGGCAGAGACCCCGACCCCGGACCCCACAGTGCGGGGCCGGGGCACAGCCAGGATCCAGAGCCCACTATGCGGCAGCCCACCCGCTGTCTGCCGGGACCTTGAGCCTTCTGTTTGTCTGGCAGAGTCAAGCACTGGAAAGTTATCAAATGCCTGAATTAAGATTGTCCCTTGTGTGTGTGTGTGCACTATGAAACATTATTCAATCACATAGCTTTTTTCCCCACAGGACTTCTATATCATTAATTAAATGTGTAGTTAATTAGTCTTAGGGTAGCCTTAATACTGGCATTGCCTAACTTTTGGCTTTACAACCCCAAGTTTAATCATAGCATATCTCTCTTTTGTGACAAACCTGAACTTCACCAACCTATGGAGAGGGCTGTAGTTCACTGAAAACTACCCCTAAGGACCTGTGGTGTTCATGTTACCTCGTCCCCATGTGACGTGTGGTATTACATGAAAAGCTTTTATTGGCAGGATGATTCTGAAACCATGCTGCAAACCTTCAGGTGTTGCAGGCTGGTAGCAGTGATACAAATAAATCACATGCAACAAATCAGTGATGCCCATAATTGTGGTGGTGAAGATAAATTGTAATATGGTTTAATTATTCATAGAACAGCCAATTCATTTGCCTTGCACTTTGAAAGTGTCGCCAAAGCAGTTCATCTCCCACAACAGCAGACATAAGGGCCTTGGTAAAGCTTTTAATAGAATAGGGTGGGTGTGGGGGGAATATCTGTGTATGAGTTACCAAATAAAGACAGCACCAGACATTAAGTGCAAACATCTGTTACATTATAACTCCAGAGCCAGAAAAGTCAGCTTTTAGGGCCAGAGTCTGATGTACGTCTGAACTAATTCTGAAATGACATTGGAGTCACTGAGTGCAGAATCTGTCCCGTAATTCCCACCACAGTTCCTAGATTTGAACGTTTGGGAGGTGATGGCAGGATGCGCTCATCAATGTGCTCTTAGCTGTGGAATGCCCTGGCCAACGTTCTGCTGTAACCAAGTATGTTAACACTCTGGTCCCTGTGTAAGACCTTTTGCCTTAGGCTTCTACCTGATGTTTCTCTGTGTGAGATGACGGGTGCATGGCTGTGTGACAGAGCTAGTTTTTAGCATTGGGGTGAGTCCTTTTGATGAAGTCACGGGGCCAGGGAAAATGATAGAGAACACAGAACTCCCTGTGGACTAGAATACACTGGATGTTGAGACCGATGGTCAAGAACAAAACCATTTTTGCAGTACTGTAGTGCAAAGAAAGAATAGGCAAAATTTTCCCTCAGAAACTCAAAACAGCCTAACAGAATGACCTTAGCAAATAGAAGCCCACTCATTGCCAAGGCTGAAATATCTCATGCTTATTAGCACAGAGGATGATTTTTCTGGAAAGTTCGGATTGGCTGAGAGGAAGAGTGGTCTCATGATTACAGTGCTAATCTGGGCTGAGGGAGGCCCCAAGATCAGTTCCCTCCTCTGCCACAGACTAAGTCTTGTGTGACCTGGGAAAGTCACTTAGTTCCCCCATTTGTACAGTGGGAGTAATAGTATGTGCCTACCTCACAGGGGTGTTGTGAGGTGTTCAGGTAATAGTTATGGGGGGGCCATATGAGTACACATGGATAGCCTGAAAATAAGGGCTTACACAAGTGCGGTAAATATAGTGTACTACTGTGGTACTGCCTATGGTGGTTGTAGTCATCCTCCGTTGGCTAAGAATCAAGGAGGCTCACAGATTAAATACATTAAAATAACTTTCATTTTTTCCATTGTAACTCATCTAAAACCCTAAATGTCTCAAAACAGAAGTGGGCCGTGACCTGGACCATTCAGCTGTCTGTTGACAAAAATAAAGCTGTTTGAGCTAATCTGGCCCCTCGACTTTGCTCAAAGTAAGCACGGAGGACGAGGAAACCAGAGCAAGGATTTTTTTTTGGAGCAAAAGAGTGGAAAACAGGATTAGCTGGTTCATAAAGGACACAGCAGTGCTCTACACTGTATTGACGAGTGAAGGAACATCACTCGGATTTCTCTGCTGCCAAACTGAGCATAAAACTCTTGAAAAATCAAATTGCTTTACAGGCTTATTAATGGAAAGATCAATTCATCTTAAATTGTAATTAAACAGAGCGGCCTAATAGAGGAGGGTAAACTATCTTCTGTACCATGGGCAAGATATATCTCGTAAAATAAAGCCCCGAATAAAGGAGGGCAAATAATTGGCAATTAGGATTGGTGGGGGACAAACTAGACCTATGAAATGCCCTGCTTGCTCAAGAGTGTCTCTGAGCACCAAGACAGTCACTAAGGTTCATTGTGAAAAGATTCATAGATTTGTAAGGCCAGAGGGGACCGTTATGACAGTTTGGTCTGACCTCCTGCATAACACAGGCTAGAGAATCTCACCCAATAATTTCTGCATTAAGCCCATAACTTCTGTTTGAGCTAGAGCATATCTTTTAGAAAGACGTCCGGTTTTGATTTAAAGTCTCAGAGGGACGGAGAATCCACCATGTCCCTCGATAAGCTGTTTAAATGGTTAATTACCCTTACTGCTAAAAATTGGTGTCTTTATTTCCAGTCTGAATTTGTCTGGCTTCAGCTTCCAGCCTTTGGAATTTGTTATGCCTCTCTCTGCTGGATTAAAGAACCTTTTACTATCAGAAATCTCCATCATGGATTAATTGGAAGGATATTGAAGTATATCTTCCCCCCCCCACCCCCCAGCTTCTGTTCTCTCTCTGTCTCAGCTGAATACTTAAGAAAGTGGCAAAGGTTATAGTAACACCATTTTTACTGCCTGCTGCTCTGCTGTCTTGTCATACAATTTGTAAAATCAAATACTTGTTTCTAATGTCACCTAAAGTTTAGTTGGCCTTCATCCATAGGGGGTGAATATGCACTGCTGCTTTAACAGAAGTGGTGCAAGCAAGCACTGTACTATCCTGTTTGCTGGAACCAAACCTAATCACTTAATAAAACATTTCCAAAATTCTTTCATTTTATTCAGCTGCTCCGAGTACTTGATGTCACTGAGTGCCTAGCACAACGAGGTCTATGACTAGGCTATGCTAATACAAGTACTTAATAATAATTGAGGCAAATGATTCTGACACTACTTAGCTTTGCTAGGTAAGGCAAGGAAAGATGGCCTTGTGGTCTAATTCCTGGCTGTGTCACAGACTCCCAGTGGTGACTGTAGGCAAGTCATTTAATCTCCGTGCCTCAGTTTCCCTCATCTGTGGACAGGGATAACACCATTTCCCTACTTTACGGGGCTCTGTGAAGATAAATGAATTAATGTTTGCGAGATGCGTAGATACTATTGTGATGGAGCTATGTAAGTACTGTGACAAAGTTCCTCCTCTACCTTGGTGGGTCTTGCACTTATTGGTGGATTTGCTTGCCTCAGAGGTTTACGGCAGCCCTCAGTTTGGCTACTTTTGTGGCTCAAATCTGCCGTTCACTCAGATAACCTCATCACTGGCCAGCATGGGGAAAAAGAGAACAACCCCCCACAGTCTCTCCTGATCCACCATGTAGGTTGGGGAACAGCTCAGAGACCTCCTCTCTGGTGGAACCCACAGTCCAGGTCAACTCCTCCTGTGTCTGAGCAGGAGTTGGGAGGTTTGGGGGGAACGCAGGCCTGCCCTCTACTCCGGGTTCCAGCCCAGGGCCCTGTGGAGTGCAGCTGTCTAGAGTGCCTCCTGGAATGGCTGTGCGACAGCTATCTGGTGTCTGATAACGCACCTCTCCCTAACTGAAGTGAGGTCCTTTTTAAACCCAGGTGCCCTGATTAGTCAGCCTGTCCTAATTGATTCTAGCATCTTCTTAATTGGCTCCAGGTATCTTAATTAGCCTGCCTGCCTTAACTGGTTCCACCAAGTTCCTGCTTGTTCTGGAGCTGCCCCTGTCACCTTACCCAGGGGAAAGGGATCTACTTAATTTGGGACTAATAGATCTGCCTTCTGTCACTCTTCTGTAGCCATCTGGCCTGACCCTGTCACAGTACCTAGATAAATGGAAGACTGGTCTTCCTGTTTTCACTAGATACCACTTAGAGTGTGTCCACACTGCATTGTAAACTTGGGTTGGTGGGACCCGGGCTTGTGGACTCTGTTCACAAATCCACACTGCATTGTAAACCTAGGTTTACAGTTGCTGGACTCTGGACTCGCAGCTGTGTTATCACATCAATGCTGCTCTGCACAGACCTTTTGACTTAGATCTGTGGCTTGAGCTGTGTCTACACTGCAAAATGACAGGTCTTGGACCCAAGTATCAGCGGAACTCGGGCTCTGACCCCTCCCCCTAGCAGGTTCCTAGGACCTGGGTCCTGAGTGCTTGCTGACCCGAGTCAAGACTGATTTGTGTGTGGATGGAATTGGGGGTTGGGCTGAGTCAGTGCCCATGCTTAGTGTGCAGTGTAGACATACTGTTAGAGGTCTCAGGAGTTGTATATTGTGATCTCTAACCTTAACTGAAGGGGGAGGGTGGTGATTCTTTAGCAAACATTTATTATTCCAGTTGTTAATTAGCTATTGAGTTAACATACAGACTTTTTAACAGTGTGATTAAACCTCCTTCCCCGCTCCATTGTTCAACTTTCTCTTGACTCTTGTGAGGACGCCATCCTCCAGTGCACATAACACGCACGTTTCTTATGGCAAAAACGAAGCAGGAAAAAATGCTTAAAAAGAAAACCCCTTTGTCTTTATACATCAAAAAGAAGGAAAGAATCCAGCACACAAGCCCAATTTTTTTGCTCTTTTTGAGTTGTTTCTATCATCGTAGATCCTAGAGCCTTACCGTGGACCAGGATCCCATTGTGCTATGTGCTGTATGAAAACAGAACAAAAAGACGTTCCCTGCCTCAAAGAGCTTCCAATCTAAGTGTAAAACAAGAGGCAGCAGGTGGGAACAGACAGATACACGGGAGTTCAAGCGTAACAGATGACACAGACTTTGCCCCAGAGAGCATACAGTCTAAAGTTAGTCAAATCATGACTCATTAAGCAGCTGTTTTGAAGAGTTTGCAATCTGCAAGTCATCTTTCCATGCGTAAAAAAGAATGACCAAATAATTAGAAAGCCAGAATGTGGGGAAAATCTCTGTCAGCTCAGTCTTCATCACTGCCTGCAACTTTGTCATCTAAATTATCTTTATTTCTTAATTATGAGTACAAAGTTCTTTGTATCTGTCAAAAGCCAGAAAAATAACTACTGCTTTCAACTTACTATTACTTGTCATTTTCTCAGAATCCTGCCCCCCCCCGCCCCGACATCAGCACTTGCTTGTATAAAATCATCTCTCAACAGTTTAAATCCCCGAATTTGCATTTGCTTTGCAACATTAAGATACTTTTACCATGAAAGAATATATTTCTTAGGTAGCTGATTGAATTATATTCAAAATGAAAAACTATTAAGTGTACAACAGAGTATTTGCCTGCATTCTCCATTATAGCCTTAACTAAAACTTTAAAGCTCTGGGGTGACAAAATGCCTCCTAACCAATTAAAGGCAGATCAGATTGAAATACAAAATTCTTCCCAACAGAGCAGGTTAAGTAGAGGCTACGTCTCTACCCTCTATCCTCTCTTTTAAACCTTAGACTCAAAGATTGACCACGCAAGACTTACTCCTTAGCAATTTCTGTTTTACAATGAATTACATTTTCTCAAATGAGAGTACTGGAAAATCATTTTAAACCATTTGATCCTGCTTTTGTAAAAAGCTAGGTCTTTTTGCACTTCGCCTTCCATCCCCATCTAGTTCATTAGAGATTGTAAAATCAGAATTGAATTTTTCATCCATTTTTTAAATGATGTAATCAGAATAATTCCCTCATTCTACAGAGGAAAATGTCTTTTCCCACAGGATATGCTTGCCCAGTGATGATGATGGCACCCAGTACTGGACATTTTCGGCGAGTGGAGGAGCTGATTTGACTATGCCAGAGTCCAGGGTTAATCTGAGATCCTAGATGCCAAAAATCGAAACCAGGACTGATGAAAGTATTCCTGACACTCTGGCCTTTATCTTCTCAAATTTAACCCTGGATGGCAGCCTTAAACATGACACGCCATACCAATATAACAAGAAAAGGGACCCATTAGTGCAGGAACTTTTAGAGATTCTGCCTGCATGAAGTGGTAGTTACAAGATCCCGTGACTTCTTCAGATGTGAAGTTTGAGGCCATGACTTCTAGGCTCTGGCTCAAAAGGACCAAATGTTGTGTCAAGAACAATGAAGAGGAGTTGAAGATTTTGTTTCTGGCACTGCTTAAAAGTAACACTACAACAGATAAACGAAATCCTTAGAGAATTTACTATTCTCTAATATGGCTTGATTCAAAGCCCATTGAAGTCTGGGTTGTGGGACTGTTTCCATTGTGTTCAATGGGCTTTGGATCAGACCCATGATTTGCATGTGTTGGCAAAGAGTATCTGTATGCCTTCATTGTGATCCTTCTGCGGGCCAGAGATTTTGACTTCCTTTTGAGGATAGCTCTGAAGGAGAAATCTATTCGCAGGAGGAACAGTTTGTATGTCTTCCAGTTTAATAAAGAGCAGCTGAAGGGAACCTCCCCCTGCTTTTGAAATGCAAAGGGATTGCACTGATATAGGAACAGAAGTGGCCTTGTTGCTTCCCAGCCAAACTCCGAGTTACACACACAAATAGCTCTTGCATTGGGGGTAGATTTAAGTCTGTACATCTGCTGTCTGAGTGATGAGAAGGCCAGATGTGCACAGGACAGCGACGCATTCCACTATCCTAAAACCCGCTGCTTCTCCCTGTGACACTATTGTTGCTGAGACAGTTCACTATACTAGTGTCACACTAAAAGTTCCCATTTCTTTCTCTGTTTCTCTGCTAAACATTCATGATTTCAGTTTACCTATGAACTTTTAGACACATTGCTTCTGAATCCATGGTTGCACTGGCCTTCTAGTGCTCTCTCCCCAAAAACAGCTGGGAGAAATATTATCCTTGTTAAGGGGCAACTTCTTTGGGCCCTGATCTTATTCATGCGGGTGGGCCCTGGCATGCACCCAGAGTCCAGTTGAAGTCACAAGACTCAACATACATGCAGGACTCTGCCCCTGCATCTCAGAATGCTATACTGGGGACCATGTTGCATAATAATTTGCCTTGGGTAAGTGCATGAGGTTCCATTGAAATGACTGGATTTACACCCAGTTGCACCAGTTCCAAACTTGGCTCAAAGTGACTGAGGGCCAATTCTGCAGTCTTTATTCAGATGGTTCTGGCCCCCTCCCCCATCTCATTGCCCGGGAGAGAGGTGCTTCTGTATGGACTGCCAAGTTTGATCATCTCCATATAGTCTGTCTCACTCCACTTATTTTTGCTTCATCAATATTTAAAGACTAATAAAAATGAATGTAGGAAAATCAGGCTATTTATTATGCACACTTCTTACAGGAGTAACATAATGTATTCTTAAACCCACCTCTTCTGTTTGTTTTGTTCGGAGTTCATACTAGGAATCTGGTTTGTAAAGTCTGTTGGTTGTTCAGGCCAACGTTTGCAAGAGCCTTGCCCAGTAAAGGAAGTTGTCATTAATCATGTTCTCCCAGACACCACGAGAAGAGACGCTGTTTTGACTTTTCTGTTTGGTTGTTGGAACCGTTCTGATCATTTGCATGTCCTCTTCAAGATCGCAAATATAATGCGGACACATGGAAACGGCAAAGGAGCTGAGTCTATTCCAGGGAAATGAGTAATCCTTCCTTTTTAGAAAAGCAACAGCAGTGAAACAGATCTTCCTCAGGCCATGGCAAACAGAGCAGCAGAAAGAAATCTGGACAAACTTAAAGTGATGTGCAGGCTAGAAGGAGGAGGACAGAGATGGGGGTGTTTCCTGGATTTCTGTTTAACTCTTAATGTTGCTCGAGTAGATTTTAATGGTGAATGCTCCTCTTCTAAGGGGGGATCACCATCGTATAGAACAATAGGAACTTCGTTTTCTGCACATGGAAAGCCATTTTGAGTAGGCTATTTGGTTTATGTTGGACTAGGTCTGATCTCAGTGCCATGCCTTACAATGCAGGCCAGGTTAGCTTCCTTCTTGTTTTGGATGGAGGGATGATGGTCTTATGGGGCAAAGCATAAGATTAGGAGTCAGGACACTGGAGTTGTTTTCCTTCCTACAATACGTACTCACTGTGATCTAGGACCAGGCCACTTAACTGAGCCTCAGTGTCCCCAGTCTGTGAAGTGAGGATAGTATCTACCTCTATTTCAGGGTAGAATTAATTCATGAAGCATTTCCAGATGCTCAAAAGGTAGGTGCTTTGCAGAAGTGCAAGTTATTTGTCCACGATGACATTGCACGGGATGTCTTCCCGATTCTTTCCCTTGCAAATCGGACATAGATTAATCGTAGGAGTAGTTTGTAGTCATGGTCTTCTGGTAAAAATAACCTCATACTTGGATCTTGGGATAGCCAAAACTTACTACAACTAATATCTGCTAGTACGTTGTCTGTCTAATATAATGGCAAATATCAAGTAAAACACATCACTATAAAGAGAATTGTTGTGTTAGTTGCTCAGCGGTTGGACAGATTTAAACCATAAATAGTTGTTGAGTTAAACCAAAAGCTGCTTTTTTGTTGTCTTTTAGCACATTCAAATTGCCAGTTTGGACTGAGGTAACTCCAAACTAGTTTGCTCGAGGGGGAGTGAGAGCAATGAAAGCAGGTTAAATGCTGTCTAGATACATACTTTGTGTGTGGTTCCTGCCTTTTACAAAAGATCTTTAACTTCTATTGGTGTATATATTTCTAGCAGTCTACTTTAGGATTGCAGGATGTGAGTATTTTCAAGAAAGCTAGTCAACATTTTTTTCCAGATGGTTCTAATTTTCAGCCTTCAAGTGCTAGATAATATTCACTCACTTTTTATTTTTTTATTTTTTTTGTTGTAACAAAACTAGTTTTGGGGGAAAGAGAGACTAACGAAACGTATAGTATTTATGTAGCCTATATTCAGGCAGGGACCAGAGAGGTTAAAGCAAGAGTTGGAAGATCACCATTATTTGTAGAACACAGTAACACCCTGATGCCTTTACTAGCACTCCTGGCATCTTGATTGTCAACATTTTGAAAACACCACGCTTTTGGCTGCCTGGAAGTATTGCAAAAGGCTCAAGAACTCAACCAATAGGCAATATGCTTGAGGGTCTGTGTTTACAACAGGGATGAAACCATTTCGGAAGTCCTGCTCTCATCCTTTAAGGACACACAGGTTGGAAGGTACCCCCTGATATTTAACTTTGTTTACATGAGTGTTTGTACCATTCTTACCACTGGCAGCATTAGCCATGGTGGGAAAACTGGGAAGGAAGTGTAGACACAGCCCCATATGGTTGTGCTATTTAGCAAGGCAGTCTGGGAAAGCTAGTGGATTCTGTTTTGTAGCTAAACAGGAATTGATGCTCCATACTAAGTAGACTGGCACCTTTTACCTGTGTTAAATTCCCCAAATAATTGCAGAGATAAACAAGAGATGATCGTATTAAATGTTATGATCTTGCCATTGTAAAAATAATCCTCGGGGCGGGGGGGCATCTGAGTGCTGATTATTAAGGACAAAATGATCCTTCGTGAGTACAGATGAAATGATCGTTTAAGAGACCATTCTCCCATCCAAGACTGTACATAACTCTCACTGTTAGCGGGAGTTACACCACAAGTATTGATTGGGAGAAAGAGGTTAGTAGAATACACGGTCTGCCTGTTAATGTTCAGTTGCATATTGGGGAAGGTAATGAACACAGTCAGAAAATCCAGCAAGTAAATAGGCATGTGTGTGAAAAGAAATCTGTTGTGCTTAACTGTGAAAGAAGTGAGCATTTAGGAGTAAATCTGAAATATACACCATCTATACTTGTTCATTAGCCAATTGGTTTATAAGCCGACCCCCCAAAATGGATAGGTAAAAATGGCAAAAACTCTACGGCCCTTTTATAAGCCGACCGTATTTTTCGGGGGTTGGCAAACTTTGGCTCCCAGCCCATTGGGGTAAGCCGCTAACAGGCCAGGATGTTTTGTTTACCTGGAGCGCTTGCAGGCACGGAGCCTCTCAGCTCTCAGTGGCTGCGGTATGCCGTTCACAGCCAATGAGAGCTGCGGGAAGTGGCAGCCAGCATGTCCCTCAGCCCGTGCCGCTTCCTGCAGCTCCCAATGGCTGGGAACCGAAAACCGTGGCCAGTGGGAGCTGTGCCTGCAAGCGCTTCAGGTAAACAAAAGGACAATGTATTAGATGTTCAATTCAGTAATTCAATAGAGCTTAAAATCATCACATTCTGGTGTAGACCCGTTGATAAGCCGACCCCCGCTCTTTAACGCTTCACCTTTTTACCAAAAAAATTCGTCTTATGAACGAATATATATGGTGTATATGTGTGTGCGTGCGTGCATGCATGTATGTACGTATATTTGAGGGACAGCAGACAAAACAGAAAATGTATGTAGGAGTGATGCTGCTCAGGCTTAAAAGGATAACTTGTCTCCACTCTCCCGTTTATTGCAGTCCATAGATTGCACTGATGAGGTTGCTGAATGGGATGACTGTTAGCGTCAGGGGAAGCAAAAGGCCTTTCTCCCTGAAATCGGTAGGGTACCACGAGCTAGAAACACTCCTTGGCCATGTTGAACGTAGGGATTTCTCCAAGCCCTAATCTTGAAACCATTAACTTACTTTCTTTTCAAAATAAGAGGAACCAAAGAAGTAAACATTTCTTTTAAAGAAGGTGAAGAATTGTACTGGATTAGTTGCTAGTTAAGTGTGCACCGGTGACTTCCACGCTCCCCGGTGGTGTGTCTAGGAAGTGGATGGAGGCATATCTCTGTTATAAGCCTGGGTTAGTACAATACCGATTTTGCTTCAGATCTCTAGTTTTGAATTCACTGAACCTTTTGGACCCACTTTTTTGCAGAATCCTTGCCCTTACCTTTCCCGTTTCAGTGTGTTGTTAGAAGGCAGGATGCATGGATTTGTCAGTTTGGGGCGATTTCATTAGCCAAGAAAACAAATGTGAACATTGCTCTTTGACGCAGGAGCTTTTCCTCTTGAAGGCTGAACGGTCTCAGCTGGGCTGTAGAAAGCCCACCAGGGAGGTCTGCCCAGAGGCTATCCGCCTGCCTCACAGCCTTGCTGACAACACAGATAAGCCCTTTCAGCAGAGCATGAGTGTGTGTTATGTCAAGACAGACTAGCCAGCCGGCATCCTATCTTCTGGGTTTCTAAAGTGTTAACAGGAACCTTGATTTAGGGGTGTTTGTCAATAACTCGTTTCATGTCTTCAAGGGTAAGATCCATGGCTGACTGGAGTCAGCAGGAGCTGCATCAGTCCCTACGAGACTAGACAAAATGTTGTGGTACCAGCGTGTCATTGCTGTCTCAACTGGTTCCTGAGCTGGGGTGACAGAATCCTCATTAAATCCACGTGTTTTTATTGTAATCCAATCAAAGATGTTAGTAAATGTGCTAGGCCAGTGAGTCAAACTGTAGCTTGCAGGCAGACACGGTGTGCGATTTCAAGCAATCTGCTTGTAATTAGCATTTGGATGAATGTCCCAGAGTCTACAGCAGAGCTGTGCAATTTGGTTTGTGCTTAAAAGTTACTCCTCTGCCCTTGATTTTCCCCTCCCCAACCCTGTAGAGGAGGAAGAGCAAAAGCAAAACAATGCAAGCCCCCAAACACACACACTGACTATTCTGACAATAAATCGAAGGGGGCCTTAACTTCTCGACATTGCTCATTGCTTTGGTATGTAAAGTAAAGCTGAAAATAGTGTCATGATTTAGGGGTACTGTTTTCAAAAGCGCCTACGACCCAATGACTTTCAATTGAAAACTTTACCCTATGTGACCTGTGAGAGGATCGAGAGGATGATGCAGGCTTTCCAGCTTTGAGAGTGGGATGTGGTGGCTTCTTTTTGCTCAGAACATCACTGGGGATGATTAGATTTGTCTTTTCACTCGGACTAGTTCTTATCAACTCTCAATCTGCTCTGCTCCTTTTCACAAATCCACTTTGTCTTTGAGGAGATCAATGATGATGATTGTTTTTGGCATCACAGTGGGTGCCCAAAGGCCCCAGGACTGATCAGGGCCCCTTTCTTGCTAGGCACTGGGCAAACACATTGAAGGAGACAGTCCCTGCCCCCAAGAGCTTACTGTCTGTAAAGGCAACAGGTAGAGACAGGTATTCAACGTAGGAGCAAACAAATCAGGGCAGTCCAGGCTGTTTGCATGTATGTGTTTATATTTTTCATTTATATCACAACGTCTTCATTTTATGGGAGTTTTCAGGGGACGGGGCACTCAGGTTTGAATTGTGGGAGGAGAAGGGATTGTTGAAGTAAAAGGTGAATATATCGGGGCAGGAAGAGAGAGAAAAGAGAGAGAGAAAAGAAAAGGGAAAGAGAAAAGCTAGAAGGGCAATGGGTGGGGGTGGGCAGTTGAGGGGTTGCAATGGGAAGGGAAGTGGCAGGATGATGGGGGAACAACCACTAATGACAATACAGCCAGTAAAGGGAGGAGGGCGGGGGGAAAGAAATGTGAAGTCCAGTCCTCTGTCTTGAGTGAATGACACTGTCAAGAAGCCGTGAAGGCTCCTCCAGGCTACTGTTTTCCACATGGAAGAGGGGAGACTATTGGATCTAGTGCCACAGCAAGACCCTCTGGGTCATGAAGAAAGACAGGAATTGGGCCAGGAAGCCCTTAACTTACTCCCTGAACCCTCAGCTGCTGAAGGAGGAGCCCTGAGGAACTTGGGAATTCCATATCACGCCCCAAAGTGAGGCCGGGAGACCCCTATGTGGCCCTCAACAACATAGCACATAGGTGACTCTCCAACTATAAACAGCATCATCTGTATCAAAGACATACAGTTGGTTTAGCCCAGCGGCTACATCGACCTGCCTGCTTCACCTCAAGCTATGCCCTGAAGCTGGCCAAACTGTGACAAACCAAGGAAGTTCCACAGATGAGTAGCCTCTGGCCAAGAAGTCCCACCACCTGTCCTGGGAACCAGCAGGAGAAGCAGCCGGCCCCTCTTAAAAGGGTCACAGGGAGAAGTCTCACAGCTTTGTAGATCATTTTGAAAACCTTTTGAACTGCACCTGGAAGCCACAGATAGGATGGTGCCCAGGGGTTGGACTTACGCAGTTTGTGGAGATGTGACCTTCACCAAGGACGAAGGGCATTTTACGTGGCCTCTATACTAGATCTATACCCTTTGTGAACGTGTAACTTTAAAAGAAACCAGAGTACTGAAATCACAATATATAAGGTATCTGAAAGTCAGCAACAAGTGTCTGGTGTTTGTGGAACAGCTCTGTAACTAGTGGGACAGTTGCATGTGTGACACAGGCTGCCTTGTCTCGAGACCTCTTAATTTGCTTTGATGTCATAACTGGTTTTGTAATCTGCTAGGCAGATAAGACAGTCTCTGTACTGAGAGACTAATACCCTAATTCTGCCTATCCCACATGTTTTACTCTCTCAATGGGAGCAGTAGGATCAAATGCCGAAGGCATAGGAAATAGTGTGTTGTAAAAGATATCAAAAATCACATGATGGCTAGATCAAAAGTCTGCTGTGAATAAATGCAGATCAAAACCAGGAGGGAATTTTTTTTAAACTACATCAGTTGTATCAATGTGCTCAGGAAAAGACCTTGTGCTCTGACGTGTCCAAGTTCCAAAAAACCTTAAATGAGTGCTGAAAACGCAAAGGATCCAGGGAGTAAGACTCTGAGTTCTTCTCATTTACTTGTGAAAGATTTTGTCTTCTAAGTTTTCATCAAGCTAGCTTAGCTTTTTTCTTAACACACAGAATCTACTGGCCTGTATCCTGTAAAACATTGGCTTAAGCAGGTTAGCATAAGTATAGTAGGCCTGTGTCCCTTAGCACAGATAAAATGGCCTGACAGTTACCCTAGATTTTGAGGAACTTGGAATAGCTTGCTCAATAGACGGAGTTGGTATCTAATGGTACCAGGCAACAGAAAGAACGCTGAACTGATACTGGGCTTGGATATTTTAGGACAGAATTGTGGGCAGATGTCTAACCATGAACTTGCTTGAGCAATAAGTGACATATATGATGATGAGTTAAATGGCATTAATATGTTAACCTACAGGATAAGAGCACCCCAATACCATGAGGGTGAGAAAGTTGGATTTGGACATAGAAGCCTGGGCATCAGAATGAATATTCATGATAGTGTTCACACCTAGTAATAGTGCAAACCACCATAAGTTAGTTTCCCATAATTGACCCTTCAGCTCTTTATTGTTATCTACCACCAATCTTTGGGCTTTGGGGAATCTGGACCATTGGACTTATTCAGCATGCCAGAGACAGGGCTGGTCCTTTGTCTCTCACCACCGGGCCCTCAAGAAAAAGCATAAGTATGAGCATATGCAAGGAATGATACTACAGATATCCCCAATACTGTATTTCTTCCTATCTGGTTAGATGGTTTGGAGCTTTTCTGTCTTTACTAATAAATAGTTTTAATAAAAATCGCAAAGCCTTTTGCTTTGTCCTCAGTGTGTGTCCTTGCCATGCAACCCGAGGTTCCTACAAGATATTGAACTTGGTTTTAGCTCTGATTCTGGGACAAGAACCCTGTTACCCTTAGCTCATTAATTAGCATTGATTAGCAATCAATACAATTATTATTACCCCTTAAAGGATCAGGCAACAGCATACACATACAGTGTGTTGGGGTTATGTCCAAGGGGTTGTTGTGGGGTACTTCAGAATGCCCGCATCTGGGTGTGAGGATTAAGTGATATCAAATGAGGTGTGAGTTCACTGAAGAGCTAGAGGAATCCTATGCAATGAGGTGGAGGCAGAGCCCGGGAGACTGAAAAAGACAGATACATATAAAACATGAAGGGCAGGTCTACACTGCAGATTGGCATCAGCACAGCTGTAGCGCGGCTGGTGAAGATGCTCTAAGTCGACGGCAGAGAGTTCTCCTGTCGGCTTATTAACTCCGCCTCCGCTCTCCCACTGACATAGTGCTGTCTACATGTGGGGATTAAGGTCAGTATAACTATGTCGCTCGGGGTGGGGGGGGGGTGGATTTTTCACACCTGGAGCAACGTTGTTATACTGAAGTAAGTATGTAGTGTAGACCAAGCCTAAGGTGTTTGCTGAAGGTCAACAAAAAGATGTGGAGTATTTGGGTGGAGTCTGGTTGGGGCTGTTACTGTGCCCTGATGGGAAAAGTTATCAGATTTATTAGAGAGGACACCAGGAGGATTTCTCTGCGTTCTGTAGGCGTCGGTAGAGAATGGTGCTTTTTCTGCTGAATTTTTAACCCAATCTGTGGAATACTGTAGAGGCCTGGTAATTCTGTAGGGCAATGTTTTCCATCAAAGGGCTATTGTCTATTGAATTCTATACTCTCTTTTCCCGCAGGGGTATTTGTTCTGTTATTACCAAGTGTGGCCTTCCAGTGGGTCTGCCATTTTAACTTTATTTCCTGCTCATTAGTTTGAAAGTCGAGCATTGTGAACGTGACAAAGGCAGTGTTAGAAGAATGACCGGCCACCTTCACTGAGGTATTTAATCAATCAGTGTCTTAAGCCCTGGCAGTTGTGTACAGTTCCTGTAGCCCGATGTTAAAATGATTTAAAGTTAGTAGTGCAGAGCTGCAGCCGGGCAACTGTGTTCGTTCTCTGAGCACCTCTTAGAACCAGGCATGCTTTTCAAGTTGGTGGGAAGCTCCACGTGTTGAGATGTTGGCAACCCGGTAGGGCTGTGAGCTGAATAAATGTGCACTCCGCTGTGTGAGTTTGCCCTGTTGACTGTGGGAATACACATGGGGGCCCCCGTCATCAGTTGGACATTGGAGGCTCCCTGTGAAACTGTTTGGCTCAAGGCAGAAGCTGAGGTAATGCAACTCTTAAATGAAGTAATCTCTAAGCGAATGTGTGCGCGCACATACATGGGGCTGCCGAGCCAGAGCTAGTTAGCTGTTGGAGGTGGGGATTTAGACAAGAACCTGTCTGTGCCTGTGGAAATGAGCTGGAAAGGGATATCCTACAGATGTGGTGGTTTGGTAGCGAGTTCTGTTTCTCTGATCCCTGTAATGCGAAGAGGCTCGCTGTTGTGGGAAATAGCATTAGGGAGCAAAACCTTTTCAACCTGGGGGAGTTTTCCATCTTCAGCTCAACAAACCCCAGCCCATCATCTTTCTTTTCAAGTCACGCGGGGCTGGATGAGGAACCCTTTAGTCACACTGGTCTCACACAAGTAGACCCATTGACTCCCCTGGAACAGTTTGTGTGAGTAACTTCCTTCCAGTGTGGTGGGGGCTCATACCCTGGCCCTTCGCTGTCTTGCCGAAATAGCTAACGTGCTGTCTACTTGAAGGCAGCTGCCTGGCTATGTGCAAGGGGACAACCAGGAAAATCCCATCTCCCCAGCTGCTTCCTGGTGCTAAATGTCCCCAATCTAATTTTCTGAAGTGCTGGGTGCCCAAATCTCCCGTGGACGGCAGCCCAGAAAGGAACTTGTCTCCTGCTCTTCCTCCTGGGTATTTTTGGGTTGGTTGGCATTTATTTTTTACTTGCTCTTTACTTCAGTTAGCAGCCACTCTAGGAAATGCACAGGGAATTACCAGAGTGCAGTAAGACAGGGGTACAAAATGCCACTTACCAGTGAAATGTAAGATGATGATGCTAGGGGTCCGACTTATGAGGGGCTGTGATATTTGATGTACCATTGGGGTGTGGGCCGATGTGAGTAAATCTCTCACCCTTATTGTTGCAAAAGCAACATTCTTGATGGGACAGCGAAGCAGTGTAGTTTTCCTGCTTTGGCACATGGAGAGCATTCAATTATAGAGCTGTGTCTGCCTCAGGCCTAAATCTGGCCCCAGCATGTAGATAGCCTGTGTCCTCTGGAGCTGAGGCGGTGGGGGAGGGCTGGAGAAGGAATTCTCCAACCCTCAAGGCTACTCTGGGGCAGCTGAATTAGCTTGTGTCCATTTCCCCCACAGAACTGCTGTAAGATATGTCTGAGACTTCTGGGGGGAATTCAGCCACCCTCTTCTTGCACAAAACCCCTTGGATTATTCCTCCGAGGATGCAATAGGCTCACCAGAGTTTTGTGAGCTGTGTTCTGACTTTAATACCAAACTGGCGGTGTCCTTTGTGACTTTCCTCACGCCCTCCCGCTGCTGCCTGCTTATAGCTGTGAAGAGTTTACTTAATGCATGTCCATCCTCAACTGCTGTCACGGTGGCCAAATGTAGCCTACGAAGGAAAACCCAAAAGCTAGTGAGCGCAGTTGCTCAGGGATCACTACAACGTATCGTTGTCAGTGGAGAGGATGTATAGCGCATAGAATAGACTTTCTGCCATGATTACTGTAGTAAGTTGAATTTAGCTTGAGTGGATCTACCGCTTGTGTTCCTTGCTTTGTGCTTATTACATGATGGCTGTAAGAACCCAACAGAAAATGGGGAGAATTTTTGTATTATGCACATTATAAAGTCCAAGCAGAAAGGGGCCCTTGGGAGAGAGGAGGCCGTGGAATACCTCTGGGGTGAAAGGCAATTTGACTTCTGGGGATTACAGACTGTGTGAGTATTGGAGAGCATTATCTAGTTAGGAAGCTGGTTGGCACAACTTGTGCAGGACCCTAGAGTGCAACGGCTGCTTGTTTTGCAACTGGTCTACTCTTGTTGTGCGTGCAATCTCCACCTGAACAAACAGAGCTGAGGCTATATCTGCCGCAGCACGAGAATCTGCCAAAATTCCGCAGGGAACTTATGATTCAGAGCATCTAAGAAAAGTGGGGGCTGCTTACATGGATCCTCGCTTCCTGCCCGGAGAATAACCCATGCAATTTTGCTCTGAAATGACAGTGGCCCTGTTCCCTTAAATAAATACAGCATGTGTTCCTTTTGGGGAGGTTGGACTACTGACAAACATGTACAGTTTGTTCTGATGGTAAAAAGTCTAAACCTTATAGGTGGTGATGTGCACAGTGACATGATGTAGTGCAGTATTTCTCAACCTTTTTGATACCAGAGACCAGCTTGCTGCCTTCCTAAATGGTGCCAGGGATATCTCAGAGACTGGCACCAGTCCACAGACTGGCTGTTGAGAAACACTGATGTATTGCATGCAAGTTAGATGCACCTGCCGGCAAAATTGGGGTCTGCAAAGGACCATTTGTATAGCATGACCAATGGTATTTATTATTCATAAATACTTAGCCATTTAAGTTTGCGGAGAGAAGGTTGATCTCGTGGCTAAAGCACAGGATTAGGAATCTAAAGTGCGGGGCTCTCTGCCCAGTCCTGCAACAGACTTTCTGCACATCCTTCGGCAAGTCAGTTAATCTCTCGTGTGCTTCCCTTCATATAACTAACCTGATTTCATTCCAGGGGTAATAGTTTGCCTCCAATAAAGCGGTGGAGTTCTGCTGGAATAAAATACTTTTAAAGAACAAAGCTTTGAATAGTAATATTTTTAGGGTCACATGAGAAGCTTTATCCTCTTGGTTTATTGCATAGTTCAAAACATATGAACTGACTTACAAACACATTCTCCCTCTGTCCCTCATTGGCATTGAATTGATTTATAGTTTTCTCAGGGCTTTTTTCTTTCCTTTAAAGAGATATAGACATACACCAAAAATAATTGTCAATGGGGCAGGTCTTCAGCTGACTTCAGTGGAGCTATAGCCATGTGTACCAGCTGGGACTCTGCCCCGTAAGGTTTTGAGGATGGAAAATGTAACCCCACAATTCAGGTTAAATTAGGTTTAAAGATGTGGTGGAGGGGAAAGCAGATGCTTTTCATGTTCCTCATTTTGCAGCGTGCAATCCAACCAAACTGAAAATACACCGTATCTAATTCTACTCGATCTAGGGGTAAGGGCTTGAAAAACTTCTTGCACACATAGTAGTGAGAGGCAGAGGCAGATGCAGGGCAGGGTGGAGGTACCATCAAGGTCCAGAGATAGTGCCTTAGTGAAAGCCCTGCCAGCTACCCAAAGCTCATGTGCAGAAGGAGGAATCTGGGATTTCTACCAATGTGCTGCAGTCACTTCCCCCTACTTGAGGGCTCCATTGTTTTCATACCGGCCTCTGATTAAGTTATCTGATGAATCTGAAACTCTGCGGCCTCCACTCTCCCATCTCCTGTCTGTTTGCAAGAGGAAGCCTTGGGGAAGGTGTGTGTGTCTGTCGTTCCCTTCCCCCCCACCCCCACTTCCTTCAGCATCATGGCTGCTGCGGGAAGGGGAGAAATGAAAGGTGTCTGTTACTCTACCCGACCTCATGGTTTTTTGGATACCCTTCCCCTGTGAAAAAACAACGAGGTGTCCTTGTGGCACTTCAGAGACTAACAAATTTATTTGGGCATAAGCTTTCATGGGCTAAAACCCACTTCATCAGATACAGTTTTTAGCCCATAAAAGCTCCTCGTTGTTTTTGCTGATACAGACTAACACGGCTACTGCTCTGAAACCTCCTCCCCTGTGATTAGCTATAGCCTCTGCCTCTACTGATGCTCACAGCTATGCCAAGAGGCAGCAATGTGAAACCGGCATTATTCTTGATCATTATGCTCTGCAGCCGTCAGGGTGCTGAATAGCACAGTGAGACTAACCTGAGTTTCAGTTTCAGTCTGTTATTATTTGGCAAAGCTAAGAGCAGCAGCTCAGGCACCGGAGATGCCTGACTACAGACTCAGGAAGGCAATGGGAGATTTGGTTTGCATTCAGCTCACCTGTGGAAACTTTTCTTCACGACCATGTCTATTAGCAATGTCATTTTTTGTTTTAAATTTTAAAGCATAAATCTACAGATATGGGTTGTTTAAGCCCCCTTCAAAGCTGCCCATCTAGCAGAGGCTAGTGAGAAAGTGTGGCTTTTATGCTCTGCTTAGAGGACAGGTAGGGAAAATGTGGGCTGAACTATGTGCAGTCCCATGCAATGTACCTTAGCCATATGGCACTTGTGTCTGGGGTGAGAGCAGTGGGGACCTGTGCCATGAATCTTCTCCCATGTTTCTAAGGGAAGCAGGTCTTAATGCTATCAGCTTCTTCTAACCTCCCTGGGAATTGGGGTGGGGATCGCTGCCAGAGAGAGAGCAGAATGATGGCGTGTAATTCCAGGCACCAGTTAGTCACGGTATATTTGATCCATCTCATGTAACACTGTGTTTGATCTAATGCTTGACTGTGCCCTCTTTGCCTGGCCTTTCCCTGACATCAGCCCTTGGTTTCCTTCAGTAGCAAACGCCTGTAATTCTCCATGGCCAGGAGGTCTGGCTCCTTCGCTACTTGACCATTTTGAAAATATTACCCAAGAGTAAAAATTGACTTTTTATCCCTCAATTTCTCTGCCCTCTAGTTGTTTCTAAACTCCCCCTTTCTGCTCATTCTGAGAATGTGTTTGAATGTTAATAGGACTGTAGCCGAAATACATATTCGCTCAAGTCTGTCTCTCTTTTGAAGCTTGGTTTTATTTTTGATGCTTATAACAGGTGTTGGTTTAATAGGTTTGCTGTATTTGGTTTTTTCTCCCCAGAGCCCAGCCAGCACTGTAAATTGACACTAGCTGAAGGCTAAACGTGATTTCTCCCCGCCTCCATTCTTCTCTCCCATTAAACGTTTGCAGTGCACACTACTACAGCTCAGACAGCATCGACTCAGGTCTTGTCTCTTTGAGAAATTTGCACTGATCTAATTTAAATCCATTTAAACTGATTTAAACTGGTGCAAACCTTCTTATTTTCCATTGAAGAGTAGCTTTCTTTTGCTTAATTTAAACTGATTCTTAATAGGGTGAATCTAAAGTGAAATAAGCCTGATTGAAACCTAAATAAGGGAGTCCACACAGCTTTCTGAACAGGTTTAACTACACCCTATGTTGAATTGGCCAGTGCACCTTTATTGTATAAAAAAGCCCTTTGTAGCAGTGAAAGGTGAATTCTCTTTCAATTAGTACCAGTGAAAAATGTCTCACCAGCCTGTTCATCAATAAATATTCATTAAAACATTTAGCACTAGGGATATCCCCGGGGATTAAGGTGTAACTTTACCTCTAAAATACAGGCCTGGATTCCTGGAAATGCTGTGATCTTTTGAACTTGTGCCATCTGTCTCCCCCCCCCCCCCAGCCCTTCTCTTTGTTTCCTTTGAACATTCCATTTGCTTTTTAAATTTTAAGCCATTGAGCCGTGCCGAAGAGTGCCAAGGAAGTATTCACTACTTATTGGAAACCGGCTCTCAGCTTCTGGCTGGGTTGGGGAGTGGATGGTTTGGGAGGTTCATCTGAATAGTTTGGAATACCAGTGGGTATGTTCCACAGCTGTACAAAGATGAGGAAAGCTAACATAGCGGAGTATGTAGGATTTACTTTGCGCTTAGAATATTTTGCTCATTTAGCACCTTTTACAGTCATTACAGACCTGAATGAGTTTAGCCTCATAGCATCCTGGTCAAGACAGATGAGTAAACTGAAGGTACAGAAGAGTCAAGTGACATGCCCCAGGCATGAGTCAGTACCAGAGCTGGAAGCTAGATGGTCAGAGACTTGGCTGCCAGTCCTGGCTCTAATGACTGGATCTCATATTAAGCATAGTCATCTTGTACTCTTGCGGTCACAATGGCTGAAATGAGACAGTAAAATTGTTCCCATGGATTGTGCTACATGGGGAAGCATGGGGGGGAGCACCATGTATTTGTGTTTCAAGGCTGATCAGGTATTTTCGTTGAAATTTCTTCTGTAACCTGTGGAGTTTAGTAAGTTAAGATAAGGAGTACACAGTAAAATCCCCCTCTTTCCCAGACATTTTGAAGGGGGAGGAGAGATTAGGGCATAACGTCCTCACAATTTACTCTGCTTTCAAATTGCCTTGGGACTGGTAAGGAAGGAAACTGAGTGAAAAAGTCCCAAGCCATAACAGGAAGGGTTAAACTGTGTTTCGGTGTCTACTGAAAGCACAAAAAAGAAAATGTAATCAAGCTGGTGAAGGTTTGGAATAAGTTGTATTTATATCACACGCTGTGTATAGGAAAAGTCATCGGGGCTGGTTTTGTTTGAAGTGCGATGTTCCGAGATGGCGCAGTGCTCGCAGCAAACTATCTGATGTTCCCCAGCTGGAACTGGCTGGAGGTGGTGCTGGGAGTCATTACTTACCGCTGGAGTTGGCCCATCTTTGAGAGGGAAAGAGAGAGAGAGAGAGAAGCCTGGCTTTCCTATGTGAAATAATGCACTCCCCCCACCCCCTCCTTAATCTATTAGCTGCAGCACAAGAAAAAGCAACAGCTGAATGGACGGAAGTCACCTGGAAACTGCTTGAACATGGCTCAGACCAAAATAGTATCTTTCACTTCACCCACCTTTTCCTTTCCTTCTTAAACTGGGCCCTATGGTAAACTCTGGGACATTGTGCTTTTGATGCATGGTATACATACAGTAATATTAATATTCCAAAAAATGACCGTCTGTTTCTACTTCTGAACTGCTCTGCATGACTGAAGCCATTTCATGCTTTCAATCCCTTACAGAGTTACTGCTTTTTGTGTTTAGTAATCACCAGGTAATTTATAGATTCTTGACGTTCTTTTTTATGAAGCTACAATTCCTGGTAATTTACAGCTAGATTCTGATTGCAGTTACAACAGTAGGTCGAGACCAGAGTTGAACGCATAGTTCCTGATTCAGCACAGCTTTGAAACGCACGCTTAAGTTTATTCCTATTTAGCAAAGCACTTAAGAATGTGTTTATCCGATGAAGTGAGCTGTAGCTCACAAAAGCTTATGCTCAAATAAATTGGTTAGTCTCTAAGGTGCCACAAGTACTCCTTTTCTTTTTATCTTTTAAGTACATGCTTTGCGGAACAGAAATGGATTTTAAGTGTGTTGCTTAAAGTTAAGTATGTTCTTAGGTGCTTTCCTGATTTGGGCTCTTAGCCACAGTTTGTTTTGGCATTACCTATTATTGCACTCATTTTAGAGGGATCCTGTCAGCTTGAAAAATCATATTTCTGTCTGAAAAGGAACCTGCTGAAGTGACAAATTCAGATTATTAACACAGGGCAATGGGTGTAAGAGAAATTCTTTTCTCCAGGAGTTTAATTTATGGATGTGACAGCCCCTTTTGGATAGTCCATTTCACTGTTTTCCCTTAGGCATGCAATCAGAATATACAGTTATAATATACAGTATCAGGGTATGTCTACATGGGGATTAAAAAACCCATGGCTGATTCAGGTCTGCTGATTGAGGCTCAGGCTCGGGGTTAAAAATTGGTGTGTAGACACTCAAGCTCCAGTTGCAGGGCTTTTATTGCCATGTAGACATACCCTCTGGGGCTCTGGCCAGGCTCAGGGATCCCCCTCATGTAGAATTCATTGCAGGAATGAGAGGGCCAAAGTTTGTTTCTTCCTTGCTAAAAAGACCTTTACGTATATCAATAAGGGGAGCAAAAATAAGTTATCTCAAATGTTTTTAAGGATTTTTTTTTTTTTTTTAAATTTCAGGATGCAGGGCTTGACTCTCATTTATTCTAAGGCCTGTTTATGCCACTTGGCAACATATGAAGTGAGCTGTAGCTCACGAAAGCTCATGCTCAAATAAATTGGTTAGTCTCTAAGGTGCCACAAGTACTCCTTTTCTTTTTGCGAATACAGACTAACACGGCTGTTACTCTGAAACCTGTCATTAAATTTGACACAGTGTCTTTTTAAACCACCAGCTTAGTCTGTGGAGAAACCATCAGTTTGTATTAACGAGAGGGAAAGAGGACATTGTGCTGTGGAGAGAGATCTTTTCTCACCGTTCGTTAAAAACATTTTCAATTCACTGAGCTGGGCTTCTGTTAAAGGGTTTTGTCTGGACTTATAAAGGCCGGGGAGGGTCTGGAAACAGAGAGAGGGAGATGGCAAGGACATGTTCAAAGATAAATGCCTGCATGTGAGTACTGGATCCCAAGTGTTTGTTTAAAAGAGATTCCTCTGGATCTGGAGAGCCTGGTGTTCCCATTTTGCATTCAAGAATGCTTTGCCTGGCTGCTGGCTCCCCACCCCTCTCCATTTACTTAGAGGGTAGCTGGCGTGATTAAGCTGTAGTCTTTGTCTGAAATCACTTTACTATCTCTTATTATTCAACAGGTTCTCAAGTGTCTGTGAATGTCTCTATTTAGAGCTGTCTGTTTCAGCCTTGCTGGTAATAGCAGTGACTGTTCATGCTGGTCTAAATTCATGTCAGTCATCTGTTTACTACTTGTCTAATGCCCAATATATAGAGAGAGATTTTAAAGTCTGGTTACTGTTCTTCCTTCTGAGTCAGGCCAAAAAGGAGTTAGAAAGAAAAGAGAGGGCTTTTATTTTAAAACTAAACTTTCCAGGTGCAAACAGATTTGGAGCTCTTCAGTTGTTTGACAGCTGTGGAAATCCAGTGAGTGATTTGTAATGCTTTCTGTGAGCAAAACAATTCCAATGTTAAATCTCCAGACTATTGATGAAAATGCAGCTGGCTTGAATCATTACTTTGGGGCCAGATCCGACAAACGCTGCTGAGTGCGATGCTTAGTGCCGAGAGTTATTCTAAGCACACAGTTTGTTCTAGGGTAGTAAACAATATGCTAGGAAATGATTGCAGAATCAAGCCCCTGGATACTGTTTCTATGTGTTAGAAATCATTGTAATATAGTTTAGAGCTGGGACTGTTCAAAAGGGCCTAGCACCTAGGCAAACAACCCCAGAGGCTTTCACTGGGATTTGGGTGTCTCTCTATCTCCCTTTGAAAAATCCCAGCCTGTGTGTGTTGTGTTGGAATTTTGGCAATTTGCTAAATCATCAGTCGACACTGGGAGAATTCCTGTGACAATCCCAATCCTGTAGTCTCTCTTAATAATGCATTTATCTTGGGAGTTAAGGGGATGGAAGGGATCCAGAATTGGGCCCAAATCTCTGGAAGGCGAATGCATCAGTGGACTCGGTAGTTATCGAAGAAAGTCTTGTACCAAAATAGAAAAAGCTCCAAATGTTTGTGATTTATTACAATCTGACTAGCCAGAGAAACAGCAGGGAGCCAGTGTATGTATCTCTGACACTGGTTTCTGATTGGACCGTTGTTTCAGAAATACATTAAATACCAGTGTGGAAAGCCAACTGGCGACTGATGGAATCAATTGCTCTCTCTGGTTATATTTTTTTTTCTTTAAGGAAACTTGATTCTCTCCAATTCTCATCCTGTCTGTTTCAGGCATCACAACAGGATCCGCAGCATTGAAGCAAGTCAACTGAAGCCTTACGTTGCCCTGGAAACATTGGACCTGAGTTCCAATGACATCACGGAAATACGAAGCGGCTGCTTTCCACAGGGACTTCCCATAAAGGAGCTGTAAGTTCTTCTTGTTCAGAACAGCATTAGTCGAGTTACCGCAGAAAAAAGGAGGTCTTTAAAATTGCCTTTAAAAAAGGGTTGCTAACAAACATTTCAAATAGAGCATTATAACTGTGGGTTCTAAATGCAACAGTGAATTAAAACTCAGCCAGTTCTGTCTGTCCCCTTGCCTCCCACCCCCACCAGCCTTGTCTTTTTGTTATCGGATGCATCTGTGAATAATGCAGGGACGTCATTTTGCCAGTTGCACTGGGAGCGGTGTACGGTGACAGAGAAAGGCACGTGTGCCCTTCAGGTACGGGCATCCTGCATTGCTACGGAAACCTGAAGCCAAAACAACTATCCAGAGCAGGGACAGCTCTTCCATAATGGGAACCCTAGAAACATGAGGCTGGAAGAGAGGGTGTCTAGTCCGCCCCTAGGCTGAGGCAGGATTAAGCATACCTAGCCTAGACCATCCCAGACAGGGGTTTGTGTACCTTGAGGTCTGTGCCTTGCTTCTGGAATCAGACACGTGCAGCTGGGGAAAAGTGGCTGTTTTCCTTGTGATCACATATTCACATTAAAATGGACGTTGGGTAACCCTTGTTTTTAAAGCCATACATACCAGCGGTCAGTGGGAGCCAAACGAGCTCCCCTTGAGCCATGCAGGAAAAATACAACATAATCCTAACGTGTATGGGGTCAGTGATATATGTTATGTGTTTTCTAGAAGGCGCAGAATAACCACAGGTTCTGCTCATAAGCCATGCTTGTGCATAAGGAGTGTGTATGCTGTGGGTTTGGTCTCACTCCTCTGTCTGGAGGCCATCAATTTTTGGAACCATCAGAATGAGGTGACAGCAATGGCCCCTGTATGCCGTGGGTCTGACAATGAGCCCCCCGACTGTCTCCTTCATTGGAGTAGCTGGTGCCAAGCATCTCTGAAGGGGCACTCAGCACCTTCCATTGCTAGGTGCTGGCAATGTGTTCTGGGAAAGCGTGTTTGTTTTTATTTGTCCCCAAACCTGCTCGGTTCCAATGTAATGTGTCTAATTTCACCAGCCCGTTTGAAGACCAAGCAAAGGCTGATAACTAACAACGAAGTCCTCTGACACAACCGTTACATTTTCTGTGCTGATTTATTACAGCAACCTGGGGAGCAACAGAATCAGCACCCTGGAGCCTGGTGCTTTTGATAGTCTGTCACGGTCCCTGCTAACACTTCGACTGAGTAAAAACAGGATCACCCTGCTTCCTGTTAAGGCATTCAAGTTACCCAGGCTAACACAACTGTGAGTAGAAATGTGCACCTTAATTAAGGTTAACCAAACTTTATGGAGACAAAATTTCCCTGAGGACATACACACCAAATGCAACCCTTCCTCACCCTACATCTATAAAACTTGGAATAAGCTATATTTAATAGTCCTATGGCGACACCTAATAAAACAAATTAGGAGAGTGCGGGGGTGGGGTGTTTTGTGTGTGTTTGTCCGTCTTGTACATATTACTTATTTAGGTCACTCTTTTTAGATGAAAAAAATGTAACTGATGAGCTTCTCAGCTATTTACAGTATCAAATAGATCTGTTTCCCTTACAGCAGCTGATAAAAAAATTTTTTTGGTTGGGGAAAAAATGTGTTTTGCAAGTGGGCAGAAAGAGCTGAATGACAGCGTTATGTTTTCGAGACCACACAGGTATCTTTATGCAGCAATAAAAATGCAACGAAGGAAGGTCATTAAACTGTGCAGTGATATTTGAGCAGACAAAAGAGTACTTTTGATGAGCTAACACACACGTTGCTATTGTTTTGGCTGCAGTACAGCGTGAGCTATGTAGGCAGAGATCTACATGTGCATCTATAAGTGTGCCTTATATGTAAATAGTCAATCTAAGAGTTCAGCTTTTCCCCTTTACAGGCTGGATCAGATGGTATGATGGGATAGCCTAATTTTGGCAATTAATTGATCTTTGTCTATTAGTGGTAATTCTGCCCAGTGGCCTGTGATGGGATATTAAATGGGGTGGGATCTGAGTTACGACAGAGAATTCTTTCCTGGGTGTCTGGCTGGTGAATCTTGCCCACGTGCTCAGGGTTTCAGCTGATCGCCATATTTGGGGTCGGGAAGGATTTTTCTCCAGGGCAGATTGGCAGAGGCCCTGGGGGTTTTTCGCCTTCCTCTGCAGCATGGGGCATGGGTCACTTGCTGGAGGATTCTGTTCACCTTGAAGTCTTTAAACCATGGTTTGAGGACTTCAGTAGCTCAGACATAGGTCAGGGGTTTGTTTCAGGAGTGGGTGGGTTAGATTCTGTGGCCTGCGTTATGCAGGAGGTCAGACTAGAAGATCATAATGGTCCCTTCTGACCTTAAAGTCTATGACTCTATCTAAAGCCCGCTGCAGTCTTTTCACTGAGTTTGGTGGGCTTAGGATCAAGCTCTGTTTGCACAAAAGACCATAGAGAAGATTGAAACCAGTACCTCTAAATGGCAAACCATCACCACCCCATTAAGTAAACCCAAAGCGCCCAGAACAGTTTTGTTCAAGCTTTAGTCATGGTCAGTGGATATCGAAGGTCAGGGGAGGGTAAGCTTCCCCATACTCAGGCCATGGCCTTGCCCATGCTCTGCCCTGAGGCCCTGCTCTTACTCCCCCGTCACCTGAAGCTGGCCGGTGGTCTGGAGCTCGGGGCTCAGGCTAGGGGCAGCCTGGGGCGACTTGGACTGGCCCGGGGGTGGGGTCGGCCGGAGAGGCTGGGGCAACTCGGGCTGGCCAGGGGGTCAGGCATCTTGGGGCAGCTGGGGCAGGCCAGCCAGAGCTCTAGCCATGGGGTGGAGGGGCTTAGAACTCCAGCAGGCGGGGAGGGGGTGGCTGGGGGACTAGCCTCCCTGAAGTGGGGGTTCTTCCACCGCCCGGGCTTCAGTTTAAAAACTACTCCTACGACCCAGCCACATTCTGCTTGTCCCTTGGGAAGCTTGCTTATGAGATGCTTGACTGCGTACATCCATGGGTGCAAATTTTCCATTGGATGCATACAGGATTCACGTTTCCTTCAGCATTGAACATCTACCAGGAGGTTTTGAAGAAGCTGTTTAGGAGCAAGTTTCATGGAGAGTCAGTGGTATTTGAGCTCCTAAGCCCCTTTAGGAGGAAGGTTTTCAGATGAGTCTAATTTTCCCTCGTATGGATATAGGAGTGAACATCTACCCATGTAGAACTGCATGCAAAGGGGTATTGATGGGGCGGCCAGAGTTTTAGAATTAATCCTGTTTAACTTTTCAGGTGAAGTATGGCTGAGTAGGATCGCTAGCAATGCTGCAGAGCAGGAAGTGGCAAGCTTGAAATAGTCGTACTCAGAAAGGGTGTGAGAATAGCATTAAAACTGAGTTTTAATCCCCCCAAATCGGAAAGCAGCTGCTTCTGCCGCTCCTACCCTGCCAAACCCCCCCCCCCCCCCCGTGTATTGCCCATGGTGCTACCTTGGCTCCCACTGGGAAGTGGAGAAGGCACCTCCATCGGGTTGGTTTTGCACCCCAGCAAGCTGGTGTCCAGGTAACTGCTGTACACACACAATGTAGGCATTGCATAGGCATTTTTGCAGGTAGGCTTGAGTGTACTATGAAAGTTTGACCTTCCTGTTTAAATCTATACACCATGCTGGATGAAATCCTCCCCCTATTGAAGTCAATGGGAGTTTTGCCACTGACTTTAGTGGGGCTGGCATTTCACCCTGGTGCCTAGATCTAACTCATGGCATGATTTGTAACTACCTGTTCTAATGCCCTTGGTATAGGTTAAGTCAAGTCACCCAGTATATTCACGTATTATTGGTGAGTATAGTGCACAGAAATAACTGGCTTTCCTAAGTTTTATTTAAACTTTCCTTAGTTTAAAAAAAAATGCTTAATAAAGCAAACATTTTGGAGGTCTCATCGGACACCTCTCGTTTCTTTATTGATTACTTTCTTAATATAGGGAAAAAAGGCTAAATTTGTCAAGGAAACTGAAGGGGTTATCCTTCCAAACTAGTAAAAAAATTTACATCTGGGGTCACACTTGACATATGTTTGTCAGAGTAAATTTTTACTGGCCCGTTACAAGCCACAAGCCTTTATAAACAGAGGTTTGTAAGGATGTAATGCTGATCCCTAACTGTATGGGTTTGAATGGTGCTTCTGCATTGGAACAGATGAATTGTGAAGATTGAACTCAATTGATAAAAAGTATAAATGGCTTATCCGAAAACTATATGGGGGAGGGGATTACTAATCTACATCCATTTTACTTATTGCCCTATATTGGAGTTTCCTCAGGGCTAGGGTGACCAGACGTCCCGTTTTTAAAGAGACAGTCTGGTTTTTGGTCTTTTTCTTATATAGGTGCCTATTACCCCTCCACCCCCATCCCGTTTTTTCACCGTTGCTATCTGGTCACCCTACTCTGGGCTTAAATTCAGCTGGAGCAGAACTGAAGCCTCAAGCCCCCAATGGTTGGGGGGTCCGGGAAACACTCTGAGAATTTAAGCTCTGAGTTTGCTCAAGAAGGAGTTTGTTTGAGAGAATGGGCCCCGTTGATTTTCCTGGCCCGTTTCCGATACCCTTCTGCTCTCTCATGGGAACAGTTCATGGAGAAGTTGTCGGCATTCCTCCGCCCCATTGTGTGTCACGCAGATGACTGCATGACAAAGGACTGGGACTTAATACATTTCCACGGTGTTGATGATTTCAGGGAGTTAAACCGGAATCGCATCCGCCTGATTGAAGGCCTGACGTTCCATGGGTTGGACAGCTTAGATGTTCTGAAGCTGCAGCGCAATGACATAAGCAAACTGACCGATGGGGCCTTCTGGGGTCTGGCCAAGATGCAAGTTCTGTAAGTTGGGGGAAAGATTTATTTTCTACTTCTCCCGTGACCTCCTCCTTTCCCCCACAGTTCTTCCAGGGACTGGTGGGCACTCTTGACATATGACCTGCCGTCACACAACGGCCGGTGGAGGATTTCTGTGCTCTGAGATCTTCGGTTCGGCCTCTCATCCACTAGATACCCAGTCTCTGCTCTGCTTTGTCACCTCCACACTGCTTTACTTGAGGCGATAGTAAAAGGAAGGGAAGGTGTAAAGGTGTAATGCCTTTCCTGGTGCCTCTCTCTGTGCCATGCATGCACTGGATTGCTGCCATATGTAATCCTTCTTCCCCTTTCTCCAGCAACCTGTTTCCCTGTGTCAGTGTATTGAGTTTGGCTGCCTATGCTTGACTGGTGGTTCTGACCAGATTACACTAGTTGAAAGGATTACTGTTTCCAGGTAAATTTCCATTGCTCTTGTCTCTTGGATGCTGCCCTCATTTAGTGTCCTGAGAAACACCACCTGCTATGCGGAGATATGACACCAATATATCCTACACTGCTTAGAATATGGTCCCAGAGATCCCTGGCTTCTGAATGCTGCCAGCCAGACGTTCAGTACACATCCTCGGGAAGGGATTATTTCAGAGACATCATATATATTTGTGTGCAGACTAAAGCCCTGATCCTGCAGTGTGCCTCTCGGGACCCCATTGACTTCAAAGGGGCTCTGCATGGGGACACACCCATGTGCCTCGCATTGTAGGATCTCCTTGCATTACCACTGTGATTAGGCAACCATCCATGGAATTGACTTGGAGTGGAAGCTGGACAGAAGGATTTAACAACAGTCTCTCTCCACCTCCACAGCATGGTCAACTAGAGCTCTTCTAGTAAGATTTCAAATCGACCATCTATGTCTTATGTACAAGGTAGAATCCTCTTGAAATATGTCTGTATTCTTTAGAAATCTTTAGGAAACATTGCAAGGCCTTTCCAGCATAAGTGACATTCACAGTTCGAATACCTTTTTATTCCCAAACCCTTTTCAATTCCCCGACCCCTCCCCCTCCCCCCCCCCCAAACCCAAATCCTAACCCAACATAGTGTTGATCCCCAAAAGGGAGATGTGCCAGAAACTCCATGAGATCCAGTAAACTTTGCTGTTGGTTTTACATGGAAGGCACTCAAATGCTGTGATGGTGAGCAGCAGTATAAAAACCCTAAAATAGATAAACAGCAATGCCAGAGACTTCTTAAAGCTTGTTGATACACAGTGATTAGCTTTGTCCAATTCTTTAGGGGAATATAAAAGAGTTTGGGCAATACCATTTAGCCTTTGTTGCAACAGAGCTCTGGGAACTAACTCCTGGTTTGGCATTGGGAGAAGACGTGGAGTGTGCATGGGAGGCAGTTTTCACATCTGAACAAAGGATGATTAAATAGCTCCATATTTTTTTTCTCCTGCGTGTCCTTGTATTTGCATGCTCGGCATGCGGCCGTGCACAGATGCGTGCATGTGTGGGTGTGTGTTGAGAGGTACAGAACTGGATTTAAAAGAAAAGTGAAGATTTTATAGAAAGTTTCCCAGCTCTTTTTGGAAGTCCTCAACTTCATCAAAATGAGACTGGTGCTGCCTCATGGATAGTCTGTCATTTATCCTGCTTGTCTTCATAGGCACCTGGAGTATAACAGCCTGACACAAGTGAACAGCGGCTCCCTCTACGGCCTCTCATCTCTCCACCAACTTCACCTCAGTAACAACTTGATATCCTACATCAACCCCGAGAGCTGGAAGTTCTGTCAGAAGCTGCATGAGCTGTAAGTTGCTTCCTGATAGTCATAATGACCTTGTTAGTTATTATGATACCTGCTCGAAAGGTGTTTGTGCTGGGCGTAAGGAATAGATCCTGCTAAAAAAAAATACGTTCGTTTACAGGGACTAAAAGGCAGATTGAGGTCATAGTTTGTGGCTCCTTTTAGGTTATCTAGTTGCAAGACTTGTGTTCTCTTGCACTGAATAAACTGTACAGCTCAGAGGAAACTTTGCGTGATTAGTCTGTATTTTACAGTTGACATAATAAATAATCACATTTAAACCACCTAATATCTGGCTACCTCAAAAGCAATGAGTGAAGTGTTTTACTCTTGTCCCTTCTGTTTGTACATGACTCTTACTATAGGGCTCATCTGTTGGAAGGTAAACACGTTGGCCTCATTCTCCTGAGATTCCAGCTGTGAACATTTCATTTACGATCTCCTCGATAAATAAAAATGTATGCGGCCTCAGGGGAGAGATGTCGGCATCTCTGTCACTGCTAATATTCAGATGAAGGAGAAACATTTAGGATGCTTGCAATATTGACAGGACTAGCAGTCACACCCCCTAAACATGCTTAGCTGTCTGGTTAGAAAACACAATATAGATTTGTTTTTAAAAGAAAAACGTGACAAGTTCAGTTTTATTATGGAAATGTAGCTCCTGCTTTCAGATTCATCCTGCTTGGAGATTCATAGATTCCAAGGCCAGAAGGGACCATTGTGATCATCTAGCCTGACCTCCTGTATAACACAGGCCAGAGAACTGCCCCCAGAATAATTCCTAGAGCAGATCTTCTCAAGCTAAACATTTTTAGGAGTTCCCCCTTCCATTGAGAAAGATACTAGATCTCAAATTCAGAAATGTTTTGATGAGGAGAGAAGAAATATTGTCTGGAGAAAATGTTCATGAACAATTCATCTAATTTATCAGACGTGTCTGAGACTGGCTGCTCTGAAAGGTACTTCCTCCTGCAGCGATACACTCAGCATGTAGCCTGATAACTGCAGGCTAGCTGCCATAAAGAGCTATGTTTGATATTTCACTAGCTCAGGATGGCGCTAAGAACTTTCCCACACTTCAGTGATGAGGCTCAATGGCCTTCTCGGTGAGTCAGCACATTGCCTCACCCACATCCTGCTCAAACCTAAAGAATCATAGGGAAGAAAGTCTTCATTCTCTGGACATTTCTATGGAAGGGTAGCTCTAACTGGGCAGAATGGCCAAATTTGGAGTCACAGAGGGTATTGATCCTGCACTAAGGAGAACACTATTGTCAGCCAAGTCATAGATCTGGAAAGAGATTAAGAAAATGATCAGTGGCCTACATTGTTGTTGAGGAAAAGGTGCCAGGCCATTAAGACATGCTCGGTCTGAATGGGATTGGTTCTGAAAGTGGGGGGAACCATATTTGGTTTAGTTTTGTAAGGTGGCCACTTGGATGTTAGCACACACCTTTGCAATATATTACAGGGTTTTGCAGACATAGCTTCAGGCCTTACTGGAAGAGTCCCGTTCAGATTTTGTTTGTTATTGTTAAAGCTTTTGATTTTCAGGTATCAGAGAACGTTTTCTGTCTACATTTTTGTAGACTCACCCGAAACCATGAGCTTTTATGGGAGGGAAGGGGAGTATGATGCCAATAAAAGGTTGTGTGTGTTTGTCTCCATCTTCTGGTTGGGAGGAAATATAGGAAATATAGCCCAAGCATTTGGACTGGTTTAGAAGATGTCAAAGAAAGGAAAACTTATGCCACTATGGAGGTGTCTTAAATGCTTGATTGTGCCTGCAAATCAGGTACATGGACCTCTATATAGTGGAATACACCCCCAATTTCAGGCATAATATGCTGGTATAAATACACCAAATAAAAATGGGGAGCTAGACTGGACCTTTTTTAAAAAAACAAAAACAAACGAAGCCCATTATCCACGGTTTGATTTCATGGGAATGAAACGTCATGGAAAATGTAACTCACTCAAATGTAGATCAGAGATAAAACTTCTGGCTGTCTAACAGGGTACCATGTACTCCTTTTGGTTTCCTTATTATCATCTCTCTCTCTGCTCCACATGCCCAGCTTGCCACCAGCCAAGAAGAGCTCTTTAGCTAGGCTGTTCCAAAATACCATGCTGCAGAAGCAGAATGCTAGCAGTTTCTCACTGGGAGAGTGATGGGAATGTAGGGCAAGCAGTGCAGACCTGCCTACTTCTCTCCGAACCTGGTTAATGTAAAGTACTGAGGAAGAAATGGGCCGTTTTGTAAATCAGCCTTTTCTTTGAGCGGGAGGCTGAGGTATGAGCATGCTGAAGACCAGGTGCCGAGCATCTGCAATCTCCAGCTGATTGCACCATACCCACAGATATTCTAAAGCTTGCTGCTGTCCATCTTCAAGTGACGTCAGGAAAAATTGAAGGGAACATACCTTTACTGGTCGTAGCAGAAACCCTTCTGGGTAATATCCAAGGGAACTGTTTTTTTCCCTAGCCAGGTTTAGGATTACTTTCTAGCAGTGGGTTTTTGTGTGTGTGTCAAGGGGAGGGTTAAGCCAAATTCTTTAATCACAGGTGAGGACATAATTTTGATCAGTTGCCAGTTCTTCATAACTAACACTACAGCTTCTTTAGAAACTAAAGTATGTTGTCCTATTCCTTTTTGAAATTCATTAATCTCTGCTGAATTTCTTCCAACGCCTTTCTGCTCACACATTCAAAAGGCAGACTGCTCATTTGCCAAGTAAATGACACTTGCGGTGCTTAAGAATATATGTCTGTTTTGACTTAGGTTTTGGCTTGTGCAGTGACTCTCATGTGTGCCCTAGACACATTTTTAAGTGGGCTGGTTAGAAGCAGGGCTAAACGAGGAATCTGGAGGTTTGAAGAGAGTTGAGAGATTGTTTTCATCACCTATATTACAAAGGGCTTCAGTATTTGGCCAGAGCAAAATGGGTGAGCTTTTCAAAGGTGCCTAAGTGACTTAGGATCACAAGTTCCAGTGACTTCCATGGAGTCTTGAACTCCTGAGTCACCCACCCTGTGGGGCAACTTTCCTTCTCAGCTTGGGTCGGTGCCAAACCTTTAGGGGGAGGAAATGTACACTACTTGTGCACCCCCACCCCAATGCTGGGCCTTATTTAGTCACCAGGGCAACTTAGAGCAGCCCAGAGGCCACTCTGATGTGTACCCAACTGCCAGCAGTCCCAAAGGGCCACTCCAGCAACTGAGAGTAACCCGAGCCCAGGGGAAATCTGACTACAACCAGCCATGCACTCTGCTCCCTGGGCTAGTTAGTAAGTGATGGCTTTGCCTGTGCTATACCAGGGTATTCCCCTCAGCAGGACAGTCCTTGATTGGCCCGTTGTCACAGCCCCTTTGCAGTAGCAGTGCTGTGGTCCTGGGGGCAATGCTGTATCATTCCCCTATAAGGGTAGGGCTATTCATTGCCTGAGGAGTTGGTGATTGCTAGCAGCATTCCCTACTTTTCCTCTGGTTGGCTGGTCCAAGGAGCCTCCTCGTCTCTCTTGCACTGCCTGCGTGTTAGCTTTTCTTAGTACCAGCTACAAAATGGCACGGGAGCAGTATTATAAAAAAGCCAGACAGAGCACATGCAATGGGAAAAGGATGGATGAAAGCCCTCCAGTGTTAGTCACTGTGGTTAGTCATCTCTAGTATGCTTTGCACTCTGAGATAAAAGGGCAGAGGGACTGGAGGAGGGCTGGTGACCTTTACTTTGCACAAAGGGGGAATATGAAAATGTGCATTGCTACATGGTGCAGTTGCTTTGGTCTGCACTTTCGACTGGCGTTGAGACACCCACACCTAGCTGTCTGGGGCTCCCCTTGCAGAAGTGCGTGAAGATGCAACAGCCAGGGCCAGGCAAAGAATCTGCATCGATTTCGGAATCCTCCTTTCTGAAGGTGCCAGCATCTTGCAGCCTCAAAGTGAGGAGGGAAGGGTGATTGTCTCCACTCTTATCCCTTTGAGTCTAGCTGCGAGGCGAGATTGGGCCCAACCGGGGTTGATGCTGATGGCTGTGTGTCATAGAATCATAACCAGAGATTGACTTATACACTTAGTGCCACCTGATCTGCCCCTTACTGTTATGCTCCGGGAGATCATCCCCCTCCCCTTGGTGATATTTGCAAACTGCTCGCCTGGTTTTCTCCTAACTAACCTGTTCTGCCTCCCTACGGTAACTGTTTTATAGGAGCTGCAGGGGAGGCATAGATGTGCTTGGAGACAACAGGGATATTGCGGAGTGGCTCAGGCAATGCCAGCCAGAGTGATTGGATTTCTGTTTGGTTTTCTCTTTAGAATATTGTCCTATAACAACCTAACCAGACTGGATGAGGGGAGCTTGGCAGACTTGGGAGGGCTGCATCTGCTGCGACTCAGCCACAATTCCATCAACCATATCGCAGAGGGAGCTTTCAAAGGACTCAAAAACCTGCGTGTTCTGTAAGTTACCTGGCGCATGCACACACACACACGCGCGCGCACGTGTGCCCGAACTGCCAACCCTGCTCCCCTGACTAACGCAGGAAATAATTTTTTCTGTAAACCAAATCTCCCTCTGCACTTTTGTGTGGATTTTTATATAGCATTCTTCCTTGCTTTACAGTTGTACGTTCTCCTAAGTGTTCCTGTGCGCTGTTAAGCAGCTGTTGTGTTTCACCCCAGAAGTGGCCGTATTTCAGTGTTGAGGAGGGAAGGGATCCCTTTATCGTTAGTGCCTGGACTAGTGAATGTTGTGTCAGATCCTAGCCTGAAAGGAGCTTTAAAAGTGCAGAGTAAAATTATTAGTATTCAGAATTAGTTGACAGCTCTGCACTTGGATAAGATGAATTTCTTTGCTGGTCAGGGGGGCAAAATTTTTCATGAGTGGGCTATTTTAGATTCATTGTTTTTGTGGTTCCCCTTTCAGATTTAGGCCTGGCAGAGCAGAATGTGCTGAGCTAAACGCATTGTTGAAAGCCCTGATCTCTGAACCCTTCTTCAGCTCTAACGGCAGCATTTTCCATACTGTCTTTTTGAGTTCGATGGGGCTGTGCATCTGGTTCAGCGTTAGTTGAAGCACCTCATAAAAGGACTGAATCTTAAGACACCAGTTTAGGTTCCACTGTAAATCCAATTACACGTGAAGAAGAATCTTTCCATCGCCCAAGCATTTTTACATGCTTTCCTTTCCCCCTTTTATTAACCAATACATGTAATATAAAATCTATCCTAAAATAACACTGAAAGCCTGACTGACTGGCAAAGCCAGTGAGGTTCAGTCTGGGCTAGAGAGATGACGGCTTGCTGACATGGAGAAGAACCGTACACAAAGCTGCACTGAGCCTTGGGCCCAGACAATAAGACTGACAGGACAATGGATACTGCAAGTGACATGCTTACTAGTCTGCATGAGATGAAGAATTTGAGGATGGCAGCCTGCATTTCTTATGAGTCCCAATCCCATTAAAGTCACTGGGAATCTTCCCTGTGACTTCCGTGGGAGCAGACTTGGGCCCGATGTTGTGGGGACAAGGGGGCCCCTTTTTGTTTATGAAACTTTGGGTCGATTTGACTCCCTATCTGTAACGCAAGCGGGGAAAAAAAAAAAATCAACTGCCATAAAGAGAGAGCTTCAAAGTGCCCTGGCAGACTATGGGAAATGATCCTTCCAGTCATTGTTCTGTCCTGTTTAGCTGATGACATATGTTTCGGGGAGTATTCCTGCAAGTTGACCAGACAAGGGAAGAACAAAGTCTCTATGGCATCGAACAATGTGGCATTGGAAAAGAGCAGTCTGGCCCTGATCCTCAGGCTGGTGTAAATGGATTCATCATCCTAGTTTCCTGGATTTTAAGGCCAGTCAGGACCATTAGATCCTCTAGTCTGACCAGCAGGAGAGTGAGTTTGTGTGTGGGGGGGGCGGAGGGTGAGAGAACTTGTGTTTGCGCTGGAAATGGCCCAACTTGATGATCACTTTAGATAAGCTATTACCAGCAGCACAGTGGGGTGGGAGGAGGTATTGTTTCATGGTCTCTGTGTGTATATAATGTCTTCTGCAGTTTCCACGGTATGCATCCGATGAAGTGAGCTGTAGCTCACGAAAGCTCATGCTCAAATAAATTGGTTAGTCTCTAAGGTGCCACAAGTACTCCTTTTCTTTTAGTCTGACCTCCCGCATGATAAGAGCCATAGAATGTCACCGCTGTCCAGTAACTTGTCGGACTAAAGCGTATCTACCAGAAAGGCAGCTAGTCTTGAGAGGAAGAACCCACCACGTCCCTGGACAGCTTGTTCCAGCATCCTCAGGGCAGCTCCTTTTGTTTGCACCGGCCGAGGATCTGGCCCACACGGTTCTTTCATCTGAGCTGCGATGAAATCCCTCAGACAAGTTTAACAGCTCAGCCTTCAAGGCCAGTTGTGCTCACTGGATTTTTATTCTGGTTTTGAAAAAGAAATACAGCGTGGTACTTTTTTATTCCCCTTCACTGAGCCCCATTGTGCTTCGATTAATGAAAAGGACATCAGAACAGAGAAGCTTTCCCTTCCCTGCTTACTGTACTGGACACATCTTATTTATTCCTTCATTGAGTTTCACACGGGCGGAAGTGACTGAAAAGTGATTCTTTTTTATTCTTTTTCTTTTTTAAGCCTAAGCCTTTCAACCACTGGCATTCAGAGAGGGCCTTCTCCCAGGCAGCTGTCAGTGCAGGGACTAAAGGCTTCCAAAGAAAAAGCAGGGGAGCGGGAATGGGTAGATCTGTGCCCTTTGCAGCAAATGCAGAGCCTCTTTTGTGTCCAGTGCAAGGGGGGAGAGAGTGAGCTCTAATTGAATAAAGAGGAAGGCTGTTGGGTCCTGCACCTGGTGAAAAAGACCCGAGCATGCTTTAATTATGGCCTATTGTTGACGAGCCTTTGGTGGGTGTGAAACTGCTGAAATGTGGAGCTATTCAAACAGAGGTCAGGCCTGGGGACCTCACAGCATAATGATTAACAAGGCAGCAAGCATTCAGGCTCAGCCAGCCAGAAACAATAGGAAATTGGCAACAGGGGCTGGGAGAGAAGAGGAGTTGAATACAAAGAGAGCTAGGCCAGAATACCCTGCTCTCTATTTTTCTGTCCATTTGAAAAAAAACACCACATTCACCCCCCACCCCCCTTAACACTAAGCCTTTCAGCTTCCTTTAGGAGAACAAGCCCAGTGACAAGCCAAGCTATTTTCTTTTCGCTTTTTAAGAAAACACCCGGTGACACTCACTCAATAAAAGTATGTGCCAGGGATCTCAAACATTCTCAACACCTCCCCTCCTGTCTCCTCTCATACTGTGAAGAGGCCAGAAGGCTAGTGGTCCCAAGTACAGTGGCAGGGTTGGATGGGGTGGAATTGGCCTCAGGACAAATCTCCAGGAATAGAAGGTTTATTCATGTGTCCCAGAAAAGAGAACCTAAGTTGCAAGCAGGCGGGTTAGTTGATGTATAGTGTGAAACTGGCAGGAATTAAAACATGTGGCCCCTAAGACGTGAAACGTTTATAATCCAATTTATGGAACACTGTCCTCCCAACATCCTGCAATGCATCATGGCAAGTCTTCCAGACCCTGCCTCTCTTCTCACTTGTCTCTCCCCGACTGCCACTGCAGCATTGTTTGTGCCCACACCCTACTGCACTGTTATTCTGCCATCCACTTGGCATGGTTCTAGCCACAGATCTTGCTGACAGCCACCATGACGCTGCCTGGGTCGGTGTCGCACTGAGATATGGGACATGTGTCTGATAATGGCGTCAGCTGAGAAATGGGCATTGTGTCCATGGGCCATTTCTTTTCACAACTTCAGTTCATGTTGAAAAGCCCAAGAAATCATTGCTAGCAACAGAGACTGCTGTTAATTTGGGTACCTGTGGCAAAAAATCAGTCCTGGCCTGGCTGAGGAAGTCTTGGTACCGAGCTATGTGCACTTCTTGGGATTCTTCTGTTCTCATATCATGTGTTAATGTGTAACACACCAAAAAAAAAAACCCCACAAAAACAAAAAAAACATTGAAACTCTTGCTGTTCTAATAGTCTTTTAAGGTTCAAAGAAAATAATGAATTTGTGGGGGACGGGGGTTGTTTTCTGTTTTTCTTTTTTTGCTTTTCCTGTGATGTTAAAAGGCCTAAAAGTATTTTTATTTTTATTTTATTTTATTTTTAAAAAGAACATTAGAAATTCTAAAGTTCTGTCTGCTGAAAGGCACTCTCCTACCTGGAGAATCAAGGGAGAGAGGGGAAAGGAATTTTAGTTAGACTCTTTAAAAATCTTTGATGGTTTTTGGTTTGCTTGTTGTCACTAAGATCCATGTAACTCCAGTAACTAATGAGCATTTTGAAAATTAAACTGGAAAAAGGCCCTCTTTATTCAGGAATAAGAATGACTGTATGGGGAGTTACAACAGTATAATTATGCCAGTATAGTTATGCTGCTAAATTTCTCTGTATAGACAAGACCTTAGACTGTGCAACTCATTGCCACAGGAAGTCGTTGAGGCCAAAAATTTAACAAGATTCAAAAAGGGACTGAACATTTACGTGGATGACAAGAATATCCAGCGTTACCACATTAATTATAATTCTGGAAGGGATATTAAGGGATAATATAAATTCTGGAAGGACTTAAGCCAGTATATCTGATTATTAGACATCAGGATGAGATGAGACCTAATGTGGAGCACAGATTATCCCACATCTGTGTACTGTGCGATTCTTACACCTTCCTCCAAGGCATTTGGTGCTAGCCACTGTTTAAAATAATACTCAACTAAATGGACATTGATCTGACAATTCTTATGACAATTCTTGTTTCGAAAGGCAGAACAAGCTTCTCTTTGTTTGAGGGGAACTTTCCCCCTCCAGGACTTCTTCATACAGCATAAAGAATTAGAAAAGGGCATAAACCCAGATTTTAAAAATCCACTGCAGGTCACGTTTAAAGTGGCAAACGGGATCAGATTGGAAAGCATCAGTTACTTTCGTTGGTGCAAGAAAAGTCATGCAAAAGTAGTTGGCTCTGCTCAAACAAAGTCTGCTCAGCTGCAGTGCTAGGCTTACTGATAACAGTGATGTATGGCAAGGACAAAATGGGAAGCTCTTGGTAAGCTGTTCCCAAACTTTTTCCTTTAGTTCTTTAATGGCGAGCCCAGGACTGAGAAATTGATTGTGAGTTTTCTTTTGTCTTCTCCCCAGGGACCTGGACCATAACGAGATTTCAGGCACAATAGAAGATACCAATGGGGCTTTTACAGGCCTTGAAAACCTAAGCAAGCTGTGAGTAGCCAAGCTTTAGAAGTTTTGTTGAGCTCCTTACATGAAGGGGGTACGGGTGAGTGGGGAGAGTTTCTTATGTGGACTTTGGGAACGGGAAAAGCTGAAGAAAGTGTGAGACATGACAGCCCCCAGACTCACTAAATGGTAGTAAACGCCATTCCTAGGAGCACATGTTTTCGTTTCGTAGAGCCCCATGCCGTTAGAGCAGTTGAATATTCACTCACTCAATGGTGGTAGAAACTAGCTTGTGGATTTGTTCTTGGTCAGATTTAGCACACTTCAGTTGCACTTTGTCCACAGAACTCAAGGGAAAAAGCTTCCTTTCACAAAATCACTGAGTGATGCTCAACCTCTAATGAAAACGCTATAATAAACCAGAGAAAATCTCAGGGTTATGCTTAATATATCTTACACTTCACAGTTCAAGTGAATTGGACAAACATCTGTCTCTTAAGGGTTTTTTTTTTTTTTGTTTGTTTTTTTTTTCAGGATATGACCCACCAATTTCATTAGTGATGCAGTCTTTGTGCAGTTTTATGATCTTGTGATTTTATGATTACTTTTTAGAGCTCATATGAGTGGTACTGATACGCATCTGTATTGGGCCAGAACTGTCAAAGGGATAAAAAGAAAACTGATTCTGTTTGAGAGGAATGTGCAAGAAAATTTATATTGCAGATATTTGTAGATGGCTTCAGCTTTGCAGATATTCAGCCCACTGTTGATTTCTGAATTGCTAAGTGTCCGAGCTGCTTGTTAGATTGTTCGTTTTCCCTTTTGGAGGGATTGCATGGAGAAGGATATTTGAAATCCGCTATCTATAATCGATCCTGTCGGGCAAGTTTCTGACCGATTCTGACTAATTGGGAGTCTCTTTTAATGATTATTTCTTGCCTCTGTTTGAGTTTTCACCTCCTTCATCACTGTCTCTGAGGCTGATATGCCAGGGGTGCCCGGTATGATGGCAGGTGGCTGGTATGAATCTCAGCAGGTGGTGCATTGTCACTCTGTCATTAGAGCTATTTGGGAGAGCGGCTTCAGTGAAGTGGTCGGGACCTAAGATGGGGTTGGAGAAGAGGGACTTGCCATCGTGGGTATAGAAGGACATAGATCAATTTAAAGGAGAAGGGGAAGCGGGGTAGTTAGAGATGCAGGTTGGGGAGGATGGGGAAAGACCAGAGTGTAGCATGAACCAGATGGTGAGGGCGGGGTGGAGAACAGGAGTGAGGGAGATTAGGAGGCGGGGAATATTGGTTAGAGATGGAGAAGGGCAGACAGAAAATTCAGTCACTGGAGAAAGCATGGAGGAGGTGCCACTGGTGGGTGCGGGAACTTCTTGGCTGGTCTTGTTGATAGTTTCCTTTTATCTGAAGAAGCTGGTGAGGTCCTATGTGTGGTAGGAAGCGCGTGGGGACAGTGGGAAAGTTCAAGGAGGGAGTCAAAGGGTAGATTTTAGCAGATGGGATTGTGGACAAGGGAGTAGATGAGAGTGGGAAGGCTGCACGCTTGGCAGGGAAGATGGTAGAATGGTAGGAACAGAGAATAGCCCTGGAGTGGAGGAAGTCTTCATGGTCGGTGGGCTTCCTTCAGAGGCACCGGCACAGGAGCTGGGGTAAAGCAGCAGCTGCTGGGGATGCGGGTGTCAGGGGTTAGAGGATAAGAAAGGCTAAGGCCTGAAAAGGGGCCAAAGGAGTCAGAGCGGAAGAAGGGAGAGGAGTGGAGGGAGTCGCAGCCGAGGGGCTATGGCAAAGAAGTCATGTGAATGTTGCTGGACTGGGGGTTACATATGGGTGAAGGGTTGGACAGATTATTGGGTCTCTGGTTGGATTATCCATTTTGCCTTAAAATGTAAGGTTGGAAACACGCTCGTAATGTTCAAATAATCTAGCTGCCTTTCTTGAGGCATTTTGGTCACATTCGGGGCCTTTCAACTCAAAAGGGCCTAAATTCGTTCATCATCACTCAAGCCAGGAGTTTGAATTTTGTCTCGGGGCTTCAATTAAGTGCCATTCCTACTTCCAAACTTTTTTTTTTTTTTTTTTTTTAAATACCAGCCTGTGTGCTAAGTGTTGAACTGTCTGGTATAGGGCCCCTGTGTTTTAACTGTCATTAGCATACAAAAAAATAAATGGCACTTCAGAGGAAACCTTCCAATGAATTAATAATCACAGCTCTGTGGAGATTGCCTTAAAAGCTGCTCCCCTTTGATCTGGCATGGATTAGTCTCTGAAAGGATTTAGCCATGAGTGTTGTTCAGCATAATGAAGGTGTTAAACTGGGAGTGGGGGAGGCCAGTCATTGTAGCCTTTCCTGAATTATAGATGAAGCTCTCCAGAATGGAGAAGGCAGGCCTAAATTAAAACATTGCCTCAGAAAAGGGAGCCGAGAACCACTGAAGCATAGAAAGCATCAGTGGAGTCACTGGGGAGCCACCAGTTCCCTAATTATTCAAGCTGCTAGATTTAACCGTTTTTGATGGCTCACTCACTTAAAGACCTTCGTGCAGGTGCAAAGCTGGCAAAGGGGGAAAATGCTACTTTCTAATGAACTGCTTGTGCACAGTGTCGTTATACTACTTTAATTGCAGTGTGGAGGTACTGTTGCCAACTCGCTTGACAGTGGGAGAGCATTTCTTCACTTGCAGCAAGCTGGCTGATTTGCATGCCACAGTGCTTCCATTCCAAAATACCAGATCCCTTTGAAGATGGTCGCTGGTTTTATAATCATTTCATAATCAGAAAAATGGTTATCTAGGGTCTGTGAGGAAATAGGAATATGTATTTGAATGAGAGTTGGCAGGAGTGTACACCAGCTTCTTATTACAACTTTTCTATGTATTTCTCATGTACGTGGCTATACAGAATAGTTGCATACATGTGTATACCCAGCTAGAGGCGCATACAATAGTTGCATATAAACAGCACGCGCACATATACACTATATATGTAAAGGTGGGTAAAAATCTCCACCTGAGATTTTTGAGGATCAAGATTCACTATAAATGGTGAGCAGGATTGACCTAAGGGGTAAACCTCATTCTGAACACTAACGTCTAAATACTGATGGACTGTTCCTAATCCAAGGAGCTCAGTAAAGATTACAAAATATTTTCACCAAATAGGAACATCTGAAAAGTGGCTTGCAAATGAGTGTGCCTTTTATCAGCCACTAGGGACAGCCTATGGCAGCTGTCTTTATTCTTCTAATAAAAATTTAAAAAAAAGACAATCTAGGGAATGGCCTCAAACTCTCTGAAGATGCAACTATGGTTTTATGGTAAACTAATTTTGACCATAAAGGGTGTGTATGTGTTTGTGTGTTTCCTTGTGGAAGATGGGAATTAACTTTGCCAGAAACCTAAGTTTTGGTTCTGCTTTGTAGTTGTACGTGTTGTACAGAGAGAGACTAAGAACTGTAATTGGTTTCCCATTAAACATGTGACACAGAAATTTACCATGAAAACTGGATGACAGTAGCCAACTCTTGCTGGCGTGCCTGTAGTGGAAAAGAATTATGGGATATCTCACCCAGGAGGAGACAAGATTACTCATTGTTGGGGCCCTGGAAGGGGGATGGCTTGAGCTAGTGAACTGAGGAGGTGCGTGGTTTGGAGGGTAACATAGTTTTGGCTAGTTGTGTGTAGTTTTCCCTTTTTTAATCGTTGTAAACTATAATTAGCTGCATTTGCTCTGTAAGGATGATATTCACAGACTTTAAGGCCTGAAAGAACTATTGTGATCATCCAGTCTGACCTCCTGCATATCGCAGACCACAGAACCTCACCCACCCACTCCTGTGATAGACCCTAGCCTCTGGCTGAGCTACTGAAGGCTTCAAATCATGATTTAAAGACTTCACGTTACAAAGATACTCCACCAAATTACTCTAGTTCAAACCAGCAAGTGATCCGTGCCCCATGCCGCAGAAAAAAGCAACCCCCCCACTCCCCTCCTCCAGGGTCTCTGCCAGTCTGATCCAGGGAGAAATTACTTCCTGACCCCAAATATGCTTATCAGTTAGACCCTGAGCATGTTGGCAAGACCCAGTAGCCGGACACCAGGGAAAGAATTCACTGTAGTAACTCAGAGCCCTCCCCGTCGAGTGTCCCATCACTGGTCATTGAAGATAGCAGTCATATTGGCTACATGCCATTGAAGGCAATCTCATCATACCATCCCCTCCATAAACTTCTCAAACTCAGTTTTGAAACCAGATAGATTTTTTTGTGCCTTGGAAGGCTGTTCCAGAACTTCATTCCTCTGATGGTTAGAAATTTCATCTGATTTCAAGCTCAAACTAGTTGATGGACAGTTGATACCCATTTGTTCTTGTGCCAGCGTTGGCCCTTAACTTAAATAACTCCTCTCCCTCCCTGGTATTTATCTCTCTGAAGTATAGAGAGCAATCATATCTCCCATCAGCTCTCATCTGGTATGACTGATGTGGTTAGGTCCTATGATGGTGTCCCTTGAATAGATATGTGGACAGTTAGCAACAGGGTTTGTTGCAGGGATTGGTTCCTGGGTTAGTGTTTTTGTTGTGTTGTGTGTAGTTGCTGGTGAGGATTTGCTTCAGGTTGGGGGGCTGTCTGTAAGCGAGGACTGGCCTGTCTCCCAAGGTCTATGAGAGTGAGGGATCGTTTTCCAGGATAGGTTGTAGATCGTTGATGATGTGCTTGAGAGGTTTTAGCTGGGGGCAGTACATGATGGCCAGTGGTGTTCTGTTATTTTCCTTGTGGGGCCTGTCCTGTAGTAGGTGATTTCTGGATACCCGTCTGGCTCTGTCAATCTGTTTCCTCACCTTCCCAGGTAGGTATTGTAGTTGTCAGAACGCTTGATAGAGATCCTGTAGGTGTTTGCCTCTGTCTGAGGGATTGGAGCAAATGCGGTTGTATCTTAGAGCTTGGCTGTAGACAATGGATCGTGTGATGTGGTCTGGATGAAAGCTGGAGGCATGTAGGAAAGTATAGCGGTCAGTAGGTTTCCGGTATAGGGTGGTGTTTATGTGACCATTGCTTATTTGCACTGTAGTGTCCAGGAAGCGGATCTCTTGTGTGGACTGGTCCAGGCTGAGGTTGATGGTGGGGTGGAAATTGTTGATATCCTACTGATAATTGCCAATTGTGAATATTTATAGAAAATTGGTACTTTGTAAATATCAGATTGTGCTGTGAGCATCATAATTGGCAGTGTTCTGCAAAGAACACAAATCCTGTCCTGCTTATTAGCACCGAATGTTGATCTACAGGAAGGCTGATCGTCCCTGGAAGTTTGAAAACATACTCATTGTCCCTTTGGACAGGGCTCACCAAGTGATGTTCTGTTCAGGACCCTCTTGTGTTAGGCACTTTACAAACACGCATAAAGAGACCTGCCCCCTTTAAAGATCTTGCAGTTCCTGTATGTGTGCTGAAGTTCAGCTTGTCCTATAGGACAAACAGCAGTGAATAAATTATTTCTCTTCTACTAAAGGTCAGAAGTGGAAGGTGTTGCAGCGATAGTCCAGTACCTTGTTAATCTGGCATTGCACTTAATTCTGTCCACAACCAGCCCATCGCAGAATACAAGAGACCTTCTGTTACTCAACAAGCCAATTTCCAAGTACCATCGCAGACCTGCCTCTTGATGTGATAGGGCGCATTCCGTTTCATACTGTCATCACTATTAAATTGTAATACAGATAAAAGTATTTAATTTCAGGAGGGGAAGAAGTGCACGCTTCAGCCCCTTAATCTCTGTGCAGTTCAGATTTCCACTGCCTTACACTGGACACTTTATCAGATACAGTCACGCTAATTGTGTTTTTTCTTTTGCCTTTTCTTTCTGTTTATCTGGCACTGGATGTTTGGAAACTGCAGAACTCTGTTTGGAAACAAGATCAAGTCAGTGGCCAAGAAAGCGTTCTCAGGCCTGGAGGCCCTGGAGCACCTGTGAGTAACCCACCATCCTTTGCCGTTTGGAACGAGTCCTGCCAAAAATGGCTGAGGAGGTCTGCTAGCAATTTAATAGCGTCTTTGTAAACTGAGAAGCCAGTCCATTTGTGGGGGCCAGCTGCTTCCTTCTCATTATAAGTCAGCTTCAACTTTGGCCTTTCTTTGTGCCAGGAACAAAGTTACAGAACATATGGCAAATTTGCATGCCCTTAATTTTTTGATTTGTATTGGGATAAATATCTCCTTGACTCATAACATGGTTACCCTGCAGGCTGTTTGCAGCGAAGCCATGTTTCAGACCTGGCCATCGCTCCCCCACTCAGCATTCCTCCAAAGTCCGTGACGAGACATGTTGAAAATGACGAGCTTCTGATACAGAAACAAAACCTCTCATTCAGTGTAACCACTTTTCAAGCTGTTTGCAGGAAACCAGTTTGGCTATAGCTAAGCAGTTCTTCTCGTCTCCTCCCAGGGCCGATGCCTCGAGCAGTGATTCATCCTTAGTTTCCGCTTACGAATTTAGCCAGGTTTAAATATTTTGTTGCTCTGTGTGATTTATTGGATGTTGATCACGTTGACTCTTAGGCCCCTGGCACCAAAACAAACAGTGAGGCGCAAGTGTGTTTTGGAGGGGTCAGTAATGACTCTCTGGTTGCAGTTGTACTGAGATTTGCACTTTAAAGCAGCACTAAACTCCTATTGTTTCACACTTTAGTGACTGAGTTTAGAGTCCAAATTTTGGCATAATCCTCCTTCAAAAGACAAGTGTTTTTTTTAGTAAAGTACTGATGAACTTCTGCAGAGGGAAGCATTTAAAAATACTCCTTTTTGGAAATTTTTACCCCCTTTTGCTCAAACTAGCTTTAGAAAACCTAAACAACCACGTTCCCCCCAAACACGTGTTCTAATATCTTCTCAGATATACGTCCCTTTGGAACATTTATAATTAAACACATAGACAGATGTAGTCCTCTTATTCAGGAGAACTGTTTTCAAGGCTATGGAGTAACACAGATTTCTACCTGCTGAGGATTTGGTCCATGAGCAATAAACCTGCTTGGAAGTCAAGGCTGCCTGCTGGGTGCTCAAGAAGATGGTGGAGATGTGTGAGCAGTGACTGGTGGAGGTAGTCTAGGCTGAGATGGTAAAGTGGAGATGAGGCGTTGAATGAGTTGCTCGTTTCTTTGCTTCTTGTGGCTTGCATTGGCGAACTGTGCAGTCTAGCAGCCTTAGCTCAGAGTTAACAAGTGTTTTATCTAGTATAGATCCACAATAATACAAATACAAACCATTGTGCACTGCCTGAATATGGAGCTTGCATACCATAAAAGGTGTGTTCCATTACTTACTTAGCTTGGAGAAAAGATGTTGGTCTCTTGATGTTACTGGAGCATTAATTTTTTTCAAAAGTGCCTCTGATTTTGTTCTGCAGGAACCTCAGGGACAATGCAATCAGGTCTGTCCAACCAGAGGCTTTTGCTAAGATGAAGAACCTGAAGCAGATGTAAGTATTTGGACCGTACATACCATTAAGTCTGCACTAATCTTTCTCCTCCTGTTTGTGAGTAGTACCATACTGGTCACATGTATAACATGCCATTGGAAACAATTCCCCCTTCTCTCTCAACCTTCCCTACAGGTTATTTTTACACTTGAGCAGATGTCCCGACACATCTCACACTTAGTAGAGAGTGAAATTAGATCAGAGTAACCGTGGGTAGCATGTGTGCAATTATCCATCTCCGCTCAGAAAATCCAGTTCTGTTAAGCAAATCTCTTGTTCTTACACAGTGCTCTGTGAGCTATTTAATTCCTGGTGGCCAGGAATGTAATTTCCGGTATACCTATGTTTAGGGTCTGCACACAGTGCTGACGTTTCAGTGGATTTGAGATGTACATCATCTAGCGTCAGCTGTAAAAATGTGGCTGTGTTATCAGAACTGCTAGTTTTTCTCAGTGCCAGGGCTCTCTCTTGTTATATACACACACACACAGATGCATATCGTCATCTCACAGCGTTCTAAAGGTTAAGCTGTAATATTCGATGATCTCAGATCCTGCCCCCCAGTCGCTGTATAGTTAATGTGTGGTTCACAACCTCTGCTTGACCTTTGGTGCTACTCCTTACAGTCAAACCTGTATCGCTGCTTTGCTGATAGTGAAGTTTCACAGAAATGCCTTGGCCTAAAAATCGCTGTTTTACGATATGCTGTAGAGATGGAACTTTAAATGGTCACTTGTCTACGTGGTGCTTTGTAAGAGGTTCCTAAACCAACACAAAGGCCAAATTCTCTGCTGATGTACATTTTGAGAGCACCATTAGCCTTAGGGCTGTGATAAGTTAAACCAGCAGAGAATTTGGCCTGGAGTGTTTTAAAAATTATGTAGAGAACATCTCACACCTTACAGCACGTAAAACCCAGGCCTGGCATTACTAAAGGAGTTGTGCAGCATTTGAAGTTATTGTGTCTTGTGAGCTTATGCCCCATCTTTGATGGCCATCCGCTAGTTACACAGGTGAAGTATCTTCTGAATTCTAAGATTTCTTCTTAACAGCAGCCACTAAGTTCCCAGTAGGATGCTGAGAATTTTTTGTTATTTGAATTACTCACTGTTTTTGTTGGCCGTATACAAAACCAGTGATTTGTTGGCCCTCCCCTCCCCCTGTGTATCAGTAGTTAACCAACAAACAGAATTCACTGAGCTGAGCGCGTGCCTTCTGACCCCCTGGTGCACAAACAAATAAGTGCACAAACAGAAGGAGGGAGAGAGACCTGTTGGCTTGGGCTGCATCAGAAATGCACTAAAGATTAGCATTGGCTAAGTAGGTTATTAACCGCTGTAAGTAGAGAGCTTCACAGAACGCTTTCGACATTCAGCGATTGAACCTTGCAGACAATCCCGATAAAGACTTTCGAGACAATGGTGGGCAGAGAAGGCACATGTGTAGTAATTATACAAGAGGAGTTCAGGATTCCTGGGTTCCGTGCCTGACTCTGCCCCGATACATGCCTCCTTGGTAGATTACTCAGGTCCAGATCCTCAAGGGTATTTTGGCTCCTCGCTTCCATTGAGATCTCTCTGCCTCGGTTTACCTAAATGTAAATCACCACTTGCCAGCCTCTCAGGGTTGTTGCAAGGGTTAATTAATGTTCATAAAGCGTTAGGAGATTTTTTGGGGGCGGGAGGGAGAGGAAAGGTGCTATACAAGTGTGATGTATTTAGCACAACAGCCATCTTCTCCCTTTTTGCTCGTGCTGAGGGAAAGGGAGGCCCGCCGAGTGATTTTAAAGGGCTCTGAACTTTGCAGTGTTTCTCTCGCAAGGGTCACAAGCGGGCGCTTTCGTTTCTGTTTCCCTCCAGCCACATAAACAGCGACAGCTTCCTGTGCGATTGCCAGCTGAAATGGTTGCCGCACTGGTTAGCCGAGAAGGAGCAGCAGCCCTTTGTGGTAGCCACCTGCGCCCATCCCGAGTCGCTCAAGAGCAAGAGCATTTTTGCCGTGCCCACAGAAAGTTTTGTGTGTGGTAAGTGGGGTCTGGGTGTGAGGCTGTGTGAACGGCAGGTCTTGTTTTGGCCAAAATTTCCTTTTACTGCTAGACTGTGTGATTGTGCCAGGGTTGGTGGGGGTTTTGTGTCATCAAAGCCAACCCAAGCCTACATTTTAAAAATTAGTCACTGGCTACAATTTATTTCCCACCAAAACCACACATCACATTGGTTGCATCTAGTGTATCCCTTTACAAGGCACTCTGAGTATTAAATCAAAGGGGACTAACAGTTGGTTCAGTTATAAATCCAGCTGCTCTGTTATAGGAAGACAGCTCCGGTCCTAGAGAGCTAATATGGGCAGGGTTTCAGCTGTGAATTTGCACACAGAGTGATAGCACTGTGAGCTTCAGTTGTTGGGTTTGGGATTTCCCCGCTCCCCCCCATTGCCACCCCCTTAATCGTAAGAACAAAAGGTTTTAAAAAAATTGTGGAGGGGCGGGGGGTCTTTAAATATAAGCTCTTTTTATGGCTGTTTTATCCATTAAATCTGAAACAGCCAATTGCTAAAATTTGCATTTGTGTGTTTGTGATTAATTTTTATTTGCTTGGATCAGAACTACTGCTTTCCTTTCATCCAACTGCTCGCTGCTGTTATGGCCAAGTATGGCTGAAAACCAGCCTGGCAAATGCAGAACAGCTGAACACACACACACAACCTAGCTTTTAATCGGGAACAATTAAAAGTGATCAACCGAAACCTGTGGTAGGAGACTGGGCCAAAGTCACGATTGCTCATGCTTTCCTCCTTTGAAACTAAATGGGGCCTAGGTTTTGGAACCTCTCTGTGCGGTTTGTCCTGTTAACCATGTGGATTTTAGTCTTACTTTTTTACAGTGATAATTTATGAAGAGCAGAGTAACTTTTGAAAGTTCCCTTTCCTCAGTTGAAAGCATAACTTGTATGTCTCACTGATGAAAGTTCACCCCACGTTCCAGCCACACCTGAGATGAGCACAAATATACACATACGCTTAACGTACAGGGCATCAGAGCTGAGATGGCCTGCCTCCAAATGGGCTTGGTGGGGTTGTTATTTCAGTCCTAAAGAAAAGGAGACACATTTTCAAATGCTCTGTCCCCACGGCAAGTCATCACAAAGTTGCAAAATCAACCTTTCTAATGTAAGGACAGCTTTGCATCTCCGATGGCTGCCAAGCCATCAGCCACCGGTCTTTCCCAGTTCCAGAGGCATCGCTGTTTGTTTAAACATTACTCCAATATTCAGTTACGCTGTTTGTCGAAATCTAATAAACGAAACTGCTTGGAACTCTGCTAAAAGCAACAGTTGCCCTGAGCAGAGGGGTGCACATGCAGGCCTCCGCTTTAGAAGGGTGACAGGCAAATACAGCTGCTGTTCATAGACATCTTGTACCATCATGCTGCTGCTAGTGAGTGCTTGTCAGTTGTAACAGTGACTTTAATCCTTTTCACCCTCCGCTTCAGGTTAACGCAAGAGTTTGAGGGAGGGGTGGTTTAGAGGAGAAATTTAGGGGCTGCAACTTACTCTTGAAGTTGAACTTCAGATTTGCTCTTATTGTTTGAAGTGATGCTTTGTACATGAGTGGTGTAAGTATTCTGGTAGCACCTGGGCCCCAGTCAGTGGACCAGCGCCTCATTGCGCTAGGCACTGCATGCATACACTCTGAAAACATGGGGCCTGCCCCTACAAACCCTGTTGCATAGAGAGAGTTCATCTTCCCATTAAGGTACATAAAGGCAGATGTGCAAAAATGTCAGTTCCTCAAGCTAAATAGACTCATGGTTAATTAAATTTAGACTTGCTCTGCATCAGCTGCTAAAATAATTTTGTAGGTGAAAACGGCAAGAATTGTGACCGGGAACAGTGGTCATAGCGTCCGAGTTCGGGGCTGAACCGCTGTCATTGTTTTTCAGACGATTTCCCCAAACCCCAGATTATTATTCAGCCGGAGACAACCATGGCCGTTCTCGGCAAGGATATCCGCTTCACCTGCTCGGCCGCAAGCAGCAGCAGCTCCCCTATGACATTTGCCTGGAAGAAGGACAACGAGATCCTGCACAACGCCGAGATCGAGAACTTTGCCCATGCGCGGGCCAAGAACGGCGAGGTGATGGAGTACACCACCATCCTGCACCTGCGGCACGTCACCTTCGCCCACGAGGGGCGCTACCAGTGCATCATCACCAACCACTTTGGCTCCACCTACTCAAACAAGGCCCGGCTCACTGTTAACGGTGAGCGCCAGGCTGGGTTCAAATTCTTTTCTTGTCGGTAAAAAGGTCATCCAGCCATACGTATCCCACGGTGTGTTGGGAGGCCCCGTATTACAGGCACACACCTCTCTGGCTATGCTGACCCCAATCTGGCCACGCACATGCCTAACTCCAAGCATGCGAGTCATCGCTAAACACAGGCGTCATCCCATTGGTTTCAGCCGTTCCCGCAGGGTCTCTGCCAGCAGGAATGAAAGTCTGAAAGGGCTAGAAAGAGGGAACATATCGAATAACATTTCCCTTTAGGGGGAGGATGGTTTTTATTTGTTTCATACCCTGAAGACTGATCCCAGAAGCATTTGAAATTAGTTTAACGGGGGGGTTCTCAGGCATCAGGAAGGCTGGTTTAGTTTCCCTAAGGCTGTTTGTCACTCTACCCCCCCGCCCCTTTTCCCTTCACAGTGTTGCCTTCATTTATCAAAACCCCCCATGACATCACCAGCCGGACAGGGACGACAGCACGGCTGGAATGTGCGGCCAATGGCTTCCCCATCCCACAAATTGCTTGGCAGAAGGACGGAGGCACTGACTTCCCAGCAGCCCGAGAGCGACGCATGCACGTCATGCCAGACGATGACGTCTTCTTCATCATGGATGTGAAGATAGAGGACATGGGCGTTTATAGCTGCACGGCGCAGAACTCTGCGGGCTCCGTGCTGGCCAACGCCACCCTGACGGTACTAGGTAAGAAGCTTTGCTTCCTTGGGGATCCGGGCAGTGCAGGCAAAGGAACCATTTTGAGTTTCCAAAATGGATTTTAGAAGGGAATGCTTGAGTTGTCAGAAGCCATAGACCTACTCATGGGACAATGGGGTTGGAGCGACGCCAGTAACTTATGGGAACTACGAAAGGACCCAGATACCTGAGAAAATGAGTCCAGTTTCTGTTGGAAGTCACCCTTCTTCTATAGGAGAAACCCGTTAGGCCATGCTATTTGCCTCCCCTGCCAAGGAGAAATATGCAGGAGGAAACTAAACTCTGCCTCCTTGCCCTACAAGTTATTGGTATGTGACAGCTGTTATTCCTCCTCCAAAGTGGGAGATGATTAGCCTGGGGCATGGGTTTCTTGTGTAGGATATGGAAAGAAAACTAAAGCAGAACTGATAGTAAAGGCCCAGATTATGCCAGTTAGACATTGGTTTGCAGTGGGGTGTCCCTGGGGAAGCTGGCATACAAGACCCTGTATTGTTTAGCCAATTTCTAGAACTTTGCTAATTGTGTTTTCAGAAACGTCTGTTGGTTTGCTAACTCTAGATGATCTGAGTCATCTCAACCCCCCTAGAAACTTAATATCTGTACTTAAACCCCTGTAGAGACGCCGTCCTTGATCCATCCACTGGAAGACCATGTAGTGTCTGTAGGTGAAACAGTGGCCCTTCAGTGCAAAGCAACGGGAAGCCCACCTCCACGTATCACCTGGCTGAAAGACGACCAGCCCCTGGTAGTGACTGACAGGCATCATTTCACCCCTGGCAACCAGCTGCTGATCGTTCGGAATGTTGTGCTGGAGGATGCTGGGAAATACACCTGTGAAATGTCCAATACCCTCGGAACGGAGCGTGCGCACAGCCACGTAAGCATCTTGCAATCCCTTGGCTGCAGGAAGGACAGGATGACAGTGGGGATAATCACCATTGCAGTGGTGTGCAGCATTGTGCTGACGTCTTTGGTCTGGGTGTGCATCATCTACCAGACCAGAAAGAAGAGTGAAGAATACAGCGTCACCAACACAGGTACGCTCCAACCCTGGCTAAGGGCTCTTGGGCCAGCGGAAACCTTTGCGTGCCAGAACATTCTGCTGCGGCTGAACAGCTGAACCAGCCAGCCATAACTCCTACTTAAAAGGCTTATCTCAGTGATTTGATTCCCCGTATCATCTGCCTCTGTTCAGGAAGCTGCACCCAGCTGCACTGGCTGTCACTTACTGTTGCAGAATGTTCAGTGCTTTGATTTATGGCTTGCCTGGCTCATCAAATTCTCTCCCATCCAGGCGCAGACAGCCTCTCCTGATTCAGAGCCTGACAGGTTTTCTCTGGCCACTGTCGGAAGCAGTGTTGCAATCTGGGTTAACCAGGCCTCATTTGTGATACAGGAAACCCTTTTTCCACCCTGGGTACTGACCCCTCCACCCGCCCACATAGAACTCTTGCAGTGAGATACCTCCAGCAGTAAAGTGCAATGTCTTCTAGAGGAAGTTTTCTGGTGCCTAGCGGCCTTCTAAAAATGCCACCCTGGTGCCAAACTCATGGCATTGGGTTGATCGCTTGAGGATGGGCTGTACTGAGGTCAGGAGGAATAGTCAGTGTAAGCACCCGTTTGGCCTGTTGGACCAGCTTCCTGGACTCTGGGGTGCTCAGCAGCACTGGTTCAGTCTGATCCCTTCCTGGGATTTGATGCCCTCCACTATATCCCTTTAATCTTCTCAGGAAACAGGTGCAGTACGTATGGGGCTTTCAAAGCCATGGCGGAAGGGAAGGTTTGGATGGAATGTAATTTGCATGCTCTAAATGCAGTCTTTTCTGCAGGACCCTCTGACACTGAATTTTTTTTTTTTTAATCTCGAGACATTGCAGAGCTTCTCTCTTCCCCTTTGTGAATGGTGTCTGGTCAGTTCGTTACAGGGTCAGTTCTGGAAAAGGAGGGGTTCCGGGCCCCCTAGAATTGAGTTTACATTTGGCATAGCTTGTGATGGGGGAGGGTGACGGGACTGGCTAGGGATAGAAGTCTAAGAGCTGAACCTCGCCCAGTGACCCAGGATCTAGCCCTGGGGCTGCTGTCTGGGTGAAGGCTGTTCAAAAAAACAAGGCCAGCTGCTGTGGTAAATAGTAAATGTCTTAAAATATGGAGATACTCCTCTTAAGTTCAGATAGCAGTAATTTTAATAGGACACTTGCAATGGAGAGAAAGTAGCAGTCCCCCCCCCCCCCCCCCCCCGCAAAAAACAAACAAAAAACATTTGCTTTGTGCTGGGGTGATGAGCCAGCATAACGTGAAGGCAATTGCATATTTATCAGAGTGGCTGAAGTAAAATCAGGCTGAAGCTGACTCCCCAAGCAGCAGCCCCCTGGCCAGTCGTTATCATTCTTCTTCAGTTTTGAAGTTTACTTTCGGCCTGGTGTTTTCATGAGGCGGGGCCTGGTACAAAGGGAGTCTGTTGCTACTGAGCCACTGACAACCCTTACTAAAAATTCAGAAAGCAACATTTATTATTCTGCACATTCCCCTCCGACTGACCGGAGGAATCCTGGCAGACACGGAGGCTGTAACTGCTTGCTCAGTTTGACCATAGAAAGCATGCAGGCCGCAGTCTTCTCTATTCACACGGTTATGAAAGCGGTTGGATCAGTCTCCTAAATAACTTAGGAATCCACCTTCTATTATCAGAAGACCAAGATTTTCACAAGGCCCTAGGGATTGGCGATGCCTAAATTTTGAGGCACTCAACTAGTGCCACCTTAAAGGGGGCCCTGAGGGGGCGGCTGCTCAGTGTGTTCTGAAGGACAAGGCTGCTTTAAGATGTCACCCAACAACGTAGACGTCCAAAGTCACTGGTCACGTCTGAAAAGGGTGGCCCGAGTCTCCATGAAAGTCAGTGGCACTTCTGCTCCTAAGTCATTTTTGACAGCGTAACTCCTTGTGTAGAAGTACGGGAGGTTCACATTTGTCTTTACCTCTTGTTGCAGATGAGACCATTGTACCACCTGATGTGCCAAGCTACCTGTCTTCCCAGGGGACTCTTTCTGACAGACAGGAAGTGGTCATCAGAGTTGAGAACAGCCAACAGCCTAACGGGCACATAGAGAACAATGGTAGGAATTGGATTCTAACATTTAAAAAGCTGTAGCCACTCTTGGCGTGACGAGGACTAACCAAAAAAAATTAGTGTCTTCTGCTCTTATTGTGAGCTGTTTGCAAGATCCATACACCTAGCTACTACACTGTATTGGGGACACAGGCAGGGAATCATAGAATATCAGGGTTGGAAGGGACCTCAGGAGGTCATCTAGTCCAACCCCCTGCTCAAAGCAGGACCGATCCCCAACTAAATCAGCCCAGCCAGGGCTTTGTCAAGCCTGACCTTAAAAAACTTCTAAGGAAGGAGATTCCACATGCCTCTCACTTTGCGGACATAGAAGAAACACCTTTCCCAGTAATATCACTCATCAAAACAGATTCCTTTAGTGACTACTAATTCATCAGGCCTGGAAGAATGGGTTTTGCCAATATTGGTCTAGTTCTATGGCTCTGGAATTACTGACAACTAAATTCTAATACAAAATCCACTGGCATGGCAAAACCCTGCCTTCAGGCTTACAAATTAAATGCCAACATCATACAATATTTTAAAAGACAACATGTTAGGGCAGAAAGTTTAAATTTCAGGATTAAGATGATCAGTCTATAAAGCATTAGTTCCTTGAAAAATTGACTCAGCATAAGGGATTACAATGGAAACAGTGTATAATTCTGTTTTTACAGTACGATAAATGACTGAATGTTTCGACTGAAAGAGCAGATGGTTGTAATCTTTAGCCAGCTGGTTCTTTTGTTATAGGTATGTGTCATACTGATGCTGGAAGAAGTCCAGATGTTGAAGCTCCCACTGTAGCTTGTAGACAGCCAAAGCTATGTGTAGGATATAATAAAGACGCTTGGAAAACCGAAGACGCAGCCGATGGAATGCTTGTTCCAGATAAGACAGGTACAAAACACATTAATCTGCAAAGACATTTCATGTTAGTACAGATCAGAAATCATTTGAGAGTCAGTGTTATTAAGACTGAGAAGAAATGTTACCTAAAAAAATGCCAAGAGTGATTCTCAGATGCGGATACGGCAAGTTCATTTTTCTCTTGCTTATTTCTTCATCACAGTAGTTTGAGCTTAAAGCACAGCCAGAAAAGGGAAAACTTTTGACTCTGATCAGCATCACTGCAGCTTGAGTGGTTGTTTTTAAGCCATTTCTAATATTTAAGAGCTGTTTCAAACTGAAGGGGTTAGACATTTTCATCAGAGGCATCATAAAGGGACTGTCCACTTGAAAATAATCAGAAGTTCAAAAATCAAGTTAAAAGTAGTTTTGAGCACTACACCTGCTCCTTGGTCTCTTTGCCAGCGTGTGTGGTTTTCCAATCACAGTTTCCTGTTTTTTTAAAAAAGATTTGCTCTCTCATCGTGCTGTATATAAGAGCCCCTCAGACCACCTGGGAAACTGACTGATTCTCTAGGGGGAAATAGTGAAACCCAGCTAACTGACCGAGTGCAGATAAAATAAACTGGTGGGAAAAACAGACTTCCTCCTCTAAGCAAAATATTTTCAGATAGAAATGTGATTTAAATTGACAATGTCCCTTTAAAAACGATGACACTCAAAAGGCAACATACTCCTTTTCAGCAACAGCTACCGCAGAATTCCACCTTCTTTTTCTGCCCTGTCTGGTCAGCCACAAAGCAGGAAATGGTGGTGAGGATAAATACGTAACACCTGTAAGGTGTCTTTCTACTTGCAATAGAAATAAATGTGTGGAGTGGGATAAAGGAGGCAGACCCAGTCGTTTCAACAACCGTTAGGGATACTGGGAAATCTAACGTTCTGCAAAAGGCAGGCGTTAACTAGATTTGTAGAATACCAAAGAAGAATATATTGTTCAGGTGACTCCCATGTGGCAGAGGGGTGGCCTGAGACGTCTTGTCCATCTCCAACTTGCATGATGCTGTGATGACGGCTTCAAACTGGCTGTATTTAACTTCAGTTATTGCCTTTTCTCGCCCTCCACAAAGGGTACAGCCTGCCAGTTGTGTGCACTGACTGTAGCGGAAGTACAGATAGCATGAATGTCAACATTTACCCCAAGGATCCTGAATACTATTCTCAGCCAGCTAAGACTATGGATAACGCACCTCAAAATGCATTCAGCAGAAAAGAAGCAAGTAGGAGCAAGAGCAGAGGCAGCAACCCTCTTCACCCTCCACAGTGCACTGGGATTGACAACAGTCAGAGAATGGACACCGCTAGTACTCTGTATCCCAGCAACCATGACAGAATGCCACCGTCGTCCTGCACGAATCAACCACTGCACGTGGACAGACAAGGTACACATTTTGCTTGGGTCTCTTTCCCTACACCGTTCAGATTAATGTCCTGTTTCCTCTCATTGCCATGCCTTGCTTTTATAAAGCTTTAGTAATCTTTAGGATTAAACGTCTCCTATTTAGTGGTTGGGTTTGAATTATTATTATTTATTACACGCATTGCGGTAATGGTGGCGTTCTGAGCATTGTACTATCCTTACTTTCTAACAGGCTCTTCACAACCTTTGGCAAATGCTTCAGAGCACAGCAAGCTTAACTTAAAAGCTTCACCTTCAGAAGACTCCGTGAAGCAGCTAAAAGGGACTCCTGAAATTTCACCAACATCACTGGATATACAGGGTGAGGCTGAAGCAAAACAAACGCTTCTTTCCAATGGATACCCACCCAAATTACAGAACTCCACTCATGAGTTTAAGCCACCCATAAGATCAACGGACTGAGAGGGGAAAAACTGCCGTGTGCAAATGAACAAACCTACTATTGACCTTAATTTTTTGCACAGAATACTTAGGCTACTTCCTTCTACCTCAACTCTTGAACTGACAGCCTCTCCAAGGAAAAGGAAAACAAATGAGGTATGAGAAACAAGCTTGTGTGGGGAACAAATTCCTACTCGAGCGTCACCGGTCTGTCTGTACGTAGTTTAAAACTTCAATGAGAAGTATTACTAGTTCAAAAGTTAACTTGCATATGAAGCACATAAATGCAAGGGACAGTTGTGTAGAGAAAAGAAAAGTATTTGATACAGTTGTACATAAGAGTTTTCATATTATATATAAATATCTATATCTATCTTTTACAGAGGCTATTTTAATCTTTAGTGCATGGAAAACTGAGTGAAACTTTACAAACTTTTGGCAATATTGTTTTCAGTATCAGGTTGCTGTTAAATTTTTCGAGAGAGAGAATTCTGGTGCCTTAATGCATAAGCAGACCTTTAAAAACCCAGGCTGTTTCAAAGGAATTGTCCAGCTTTGCTATGGAAATTCCTTTAGATCAAGCATTGGTTGGGTTATTTAGCACAAATCCCCTCCCCCTGGAAATTGATTGCACTTAGCAGGTTTAAACTGAGATCTTAAATTATTTCCAAGAAACGCTAAATGGAGCGTAGAGGGAGAGCCAAGCAATTACGACAAAAGAAAAAGTAGTACATAGCAACCTTTTTTTTTCTTTATGGAAGAACTTAAATTCATTCCCCTTCAGAATTGCCCTGAAGAGCTAAGGTTAAATATTAGCTGGGATAGTCCGTCTGTCAATTCAGCAGAGCAGCACAGAGGCATAAAGTTTAATTCAACTACTGTGCACACTTGCAAAAAGGAAAGCTAAAATCATTGCTAACAACAAAAATACATGCAGTAGGGGGTGGGTTTGTTTTTTCTTTTTGCACCTGTCACAAACTTAATGGCCTCGTACCATTGTAACTATAGCAGTATAGTTAAAGCGGTTCTACCCTTCCCAGTGTGAATGCTGTCATCCTGCTCTAAAGGTAATTATGTGAACACAGCTTATTCCTGTATGGAAAGGGAAGTAAGTCACACGAGTATCAGACAACTTTATAGAAGTATAACTGCATCCATAGTGGGCTTGTAGCTGTATTATTGTCCCAGTAATAAAAATCACACCCCTAAATTACCATTATACAGGCTGTGTGCAGACTATGCCTGAGACACATGACCCATTTTCCCTATGGCACTGTATTAAGTCGTCTCTTTGCCGCACATAGATCCCCTGAGCTGCAGCACGCCACGTCGGTGTGCACGCACAGACAGTAATGGCTATCGCCTTGTCTGTGAACGTTGACCTCAGGACCATGATTACCCCTTCGTGCCGCAGTTCCGAGCTAGTCGGAAATATACGGATTTAGAAGCAAGAGTATATGTTGGTAGGTGGCCTTCCTGGTTTAAAGGGATGAGTGCCATGTTAGTGCAGGGTCTTTAAGTTCATCCATGAATTAAAAAAAAACAAACAAACTGGTCAAATGGCTCTGTCATTTATAACTTCAGTCTGAAGCTTTTTATTTTTAGAACAGCTGCTTCTGTTGGTATCTGTGGATGGATGGGTTGGTTTGTTTTCAGTTCTGCTAATACAAGTTTACTAGACTTTGGTGATGACTACTCTGGGGAAAGGTTGGTTCTTTTCTGTTTGTTTTTTTCTTTTTCTTAGAAGCAACTAAAGGCCAGTTTCATCAGAGCAGGGTCTGGTGGAAATCCTGCTCACATCACGTGTCAGAAGTCAGGGCAGTGAGACCTTTATCAAGGCCTTGATTCAGAAAAGCAGCTGTGTTCCGAACAATACTAAAGACCTATTACTTTTCTAAATGAGGGCCCAAGAGACCCACCCATATTATCCCAAGCTCCACTTTCATTAAAAGACTGCCACCCTTAATAATCTGATTTCTCAGTCCTTTGAGTGGTAGCCTAAAACACATTTCACTGTAAATTATCACTGACCCTGGCTTTTATGAAGCAAGGCATAATTTAGCCAGCTACCTTTCTAGACCAGTTTCTAACTGTAGACACATTTGCACTTTGTGGCAGGTGACGAATTATGTTGAGTGCCAACTTTTAACTCTTCAGCAAATCAAAAGTGAAAGAGATGGACGAATGATAGTAAATAAATAAACCAACATGTATTTGTCCCATGAACTGAGAAAAATATGCTTTAGAACTAACTCCGAAAGTGAAAACAGTGGGATATGAGTGGGACATACACAAGGAAGATGCGAATGACTTGATTGACCAATTTTGCTGGCAGAAATGTCATCACCGTTGCAAATATTAAGCACATTTGCCACATTAACATTTGAAAATAATGTATTTTTAATAACGTTAACTGTTTCATGTTACTTCCACTAAATATGTGAATCTGCTGCTTCTGAGAGGCAATGTGAAAGAGGAAGTATTACTTTTGTGTACAAAGTTATTTATTAGAAAATTTGGTACAATATTGTATGTTGAAAAAACCGTTAAATATTGAAGTGTCTAACAAATGGCATTGAAGTGTCTTTAATAAAGGTTCATTTATAATATTACAGCTTTTTTGTTGGGAGTGAGCTTTTCAGAGTTTCAGCTGAAAAAAATAAAACCCAAGCAGTTGCTTACATGCGTCTCTGTTTCTAATGAAAATGTGTTAATATCGGGACGTAACCATTTCAAAACACCCATTTGTCAAATTGCATTCAATAGACAGAGAATTCTGTAGGGTAAACCAACATTGGGTACTGGAAATATGACCCTAGCATGGTAAAGTTGGGAACTGTAGCTGAGATACACAGTGAAGAATTCCCAATATAAAAAATATCAGTTGCCTACACGTCTCCATTGGAGCCAAAGCCAGATGGACTACATTTTTGAACACCTTCAACCTTCCTTAGTTCCACTCGTAACACCATCACTACCTATTATGGAGGCTTCAGTTTCAGAGTTAAGGATGAGCTTAATTTTCCATTTCAAGCAAGTATTCAATCTTTGGTGTGTGTGATTTGGGTTTGGTTTTTTTAAGTGTAGCCTCTCCAAAAATACAGCTCTTTGAAACAAGAGTGTTCTCTGAAAATATAAAATAAAAATGTTGTCTTTAAGGAATTTAGTGTCTAGTGTCAGACAACTTTTTTTTGGCCCTCAATTATTGACTGATACGAACTTTTCAAACTTTACATACAGTTAAATCGCAATTATATCTTGTGCACAGGCTGTCATTGAAGACCTTTTTTGTCTTTTAAGGCTGAATGGTCTCTTTCCCCGTTATTCATCACGGAAAGTTTCTCCTTCAGCAGGGTGTGATGAATAGTATTCTACTAGAGAGAATTCTACCAAGGCCTCCTCTCTCCTCCCTCATAGCTGCCCTATCCAACTGTGCCCAAGCCACAGATGGCCTCCGTTTGGTACCTTGGGGACTGACTTTGATTCCAGTGGCTCACTGTACAGAGCCAGCCAGTCACTGAAAGAAGCGTTGGGCCATTAGGTGGGATGCTGTCCTAGAAAGTCTGTTGCGTGGTAAATGGCGTATACCGCATGCTCCACCTTTCATTGCGGCTTACCTGCAGAGTAAGTAGCCCCTATATCAGCCCCGCTCAATTCTTCCACTCAGCGCAGGGTCGCATCAGAAACCCTGAGATCGACCCTCAGAAACCAGGGGCTGCAGCAGCATGATCACTGGTATGTCAGGGGAAAGAGCTGGACCTGTCTCGGTGCACGCAGCAGCACCAATGGATTTTCATGGGCCTTCATCGTAGACTGTGGTCCACAGCAAGAACTCTGGGGAGAAGGAAGAGAGACCGGCCGGCCAGTGGAGAGGTTCCTCCATTGTGAAAGCACTTTCAAGTTTCCATTGGATCCAGTGCGAGAGACAGGCACACAGCAGGAGGGACAATATATGAAGAAATTGTGGTCCAGATTTTTAAAGACTTTCGAACTCCTTCGTGCATGGATTGTAACTACGGTTAGTACAGGGCATCACTACAGAGCAGCGTTAAGCATCTTTGTGTAGCCAGACCTTAACCTGTTCGGATATCTTGTATAGTTAATCTTAACTCGGAATTGCCTGGGTTTTGAGTGCTTGGTTTTGGGATAGGCACCACAGCCTTGTCATGTATTTCACTCTAAATTACTGTTATACTCACTCTGTATATTTTAACATCGTCTTGGGCTGGGCCTATGAAAGAGGCACGTGTGACCATTGTCATTACAGAAGTCTAGACTTCCATTCTTCCTTTTGTTTGCAGTAAAATATGTATAAGAAAAGGCTGATTCCAGAACTGATGTTTCAAAAGCGCAAAACACAGACCCAAGAGAAATTTGAGTCCTGTTCTGATAATAACTCCTCCAATATCCGCCTTACTTGTTACTTGTTGAAAAGCAAACAAAACACAGGCCCCTAAAGAGCTTTGAGCTGGTAGCTAGCTTTTCCGAATGAATTCTAAATCCTCCCCCCCATCAAAAAAAAAAGGGATCAACAGTACAATGCAGAAAAGTACATTGTGTAATGTCATTAACTAGATTGCACTCACAGGTTGGGCTACAAGAGGCTTAGAGTATTGTTACAGCATCATGGCAGCTAGCGCAATCAGCCAGCCAATTTGGGACTAAGATCTCCCTAGGGATGAGCGTGGGCAGAAATTCCAGTTTTTAAGAATTTGTCCCTTTTGCTCTGCAAGTTTTCCTACTGTTCTCTGAGCAAGTGCTAAATTTCAGTATCCTGCATAAAGGCAGCCAGTTTCTCTGAACCCGCACAGTTAACTAGCAGTCACTAAAGATCCAGCACCATGTATTTGCTTAACAGTGACAGGGTTTTCTTCGGGGGAAAACACACTATTCTGTAGTACGTGCCCTGGAAAAGAGACTAGGGATTGGTTCCAGGAGGAAGAACCTGAAAATTAACACAAAATTAAATGAGATTCTACAGAAGTAGTGTTAGCTCTGGAATATTGGCAGTTTTCTTCTTCTTACCAAAATGTCCTGTTGTTTCAATCAGACACTGTATTCTCTTCCTGGTCTAAAACCTTTATATAATGTTGCTGTGCAGTTTCACAGCTGCGGCCTTACCTCCCCAGAGCTGGTTGCATTAGACACAAGTGTACATTATACACCAAGACTGGAGAATTTGTGCTGGACTCCCACCATTCTTGCTCGTGTAGGTGTAACTGTTGGACACACCAAAATCCTCCACATCAAACCCTCACACCCTGCCTTAATTTTTCCACTTGTCTTTGCTGTTATCAGTGCAGCAAAAAATAAAAATCAGACTCCCTGGTTTGGGAGATTTCTCTGCAAGAAAGCTGAGGAGGTTCAACAAGGACAAGTGCAGAGTCCTGCACTTAGGACGGAAGAACCCAATGCACAGCTACAGACTAGGAACCGAATGGCTCAGCAGCAGTTCTGCAGAAAAGGACCTAGGGGTGACAGTGGACAAGAAGCTGGATATGAGTCAACAGTGTGCCCTTGTTGCCAAGAAGGCCAATGGCATTTTGGGCTGTATAAGTAGGGGCATTGCCAGCAGATCGAGGGACGTGATCGTTCCCCTCTATTCAACACTGGTGAGGCCTCATGTGGAGTACTGTGTCCAGTTTTGGGCCCCACACTACAAGAAGGATGTGAAAAAATGGGAAAACATCCAGCGGAGGGCAACAAAGGATTAGGGGACTGGAACACACGAGTTATGAGGAGAGGCTGAGGGAACTGGGATTGTTTAGTCGGCAGAAGAGAAGAATGAGGGGGGATTTGATAGCTGCTTTCAACTACCTGAAAAGGGGGTTCCAAAGAGGATGGCTCTAGACTGTTCTCAGGGGTAGCAGATGACAGAACAAGGAGTAATGGTCTCAAGTTGCAGTGGGGGAGGTTTAGGTTGGATATTAGGAAAAGCTTTTTCACTAGGAGGGTGGTGAAACACTGGAATGCGTTACCTAGGGAGGTGGTGGAATCTCCTTCCTTAGAAGTTTTTAAAGTCAGGCTTGACAAAGCCCTGGCTGGGATGATTTAGTTGGGGATCGGTCCTGCTTTGTGCAGGGGGTTGGACTAGATGACCTCCTGAGGTCCCTTCCAACCCTGATATTCTATGATACAGACCAAGCTGCTGGTGTTACTGCATAGCTTAATTTGGCTCTGTATTAGCTCTATTAATTAAATTTGCATATATTTTATTAGGATGCCAGGCCTCACTGCTCAGTGCTTCTACAAAACCTTATTGTGGAAGTGCCTTCATTCAACTGAACGGTAGTTTCAGGTTCCTAGTTATACCTCTAAAGAGCTATATTAAGCCAAGAGGCTGCTGTAAATTTGGCAGGGTTTTTTGTTTGGTTTTTATTTAAATTTTCAAAATCTTGGACTTTCAGCTCCATTATAATTATCAACAGAAATAGTGGCTTTTTGCCGAGCAGTTAATATTTCATTTTTGGCCCTGCATATATTCCACTAACTGATTTTAACTAAAGCATCTTTATGCTAAAGGAAGAATTTAAGTAGAGTCTGAGAACATGCTACCATCACCCATCAGAACTATATGCTCAATCTGCCATTTCATCAAGGAGAAGAACCTGTTTGTTTCTATTTGTCACTTGCATTCTGCAGCCAGACCTCTCCTGTTCTGTGCTTCACTACTACAAATCCAGATCTACCTCAGCTTTGGAGAGGCAAAGAAAGAAAAAAAAGGCAAGAGCTGCATTTCTTTTCACAGGCAACATTGTTGGACTGGCTACCTGTAAAATAATACAGCATTGTACTTTTACTGGAGAAATCTGAATCTAATTAAAAAAAAAAAAACAACCCAAACTGGTTACCAAGTAACAGAGCTTGCTATGCACTTGCAGGTATAAATGGTGGGATAAACTTTCAAAATATGGCTCAAATCGGAAACAAATGGGCATTATTTTTTCCCAGAAGCCTCCCAACTAAGAATACTTTCTGCAGTCTTTAGACGCCTGCTGATTGCAGCTATGTAAACTCTTCCACTGAACTAAAAACAGCCCTGATGCTGAGGATCAGGTGTCTCTAAATAGTGAAAATTCATTTTATTCCATTTCTGTTGCTCAAACCATGTTCTTTTGGTTTATAAAACATTTTTCTTGCATGAGTTCTGATAACGCTGTTTGCAGCTGCTGTAATTAGCTGTTTACCCCCACATGTTACTTTTTTGGCACAAGTCTCTCTATGACTTCACTGCTTTCCATGCTGGGAAATTTTAAGGTAGGGAAATTGGATTATTTAAGGACCTTTTTTATTGTGAAAATACAAGTTTAGGCTGTTGACCAGCTCCTCAGCCATATGAAGAAGCCTGAGAACAAGCATTCGTACTTTTATGAGTATATTCTTTCTGGAGAACAGGAGAGCTTTGGCTCTTTGCTGTGATTCACAGGAACCTCCATTCCAAGTCAGAGCAGCAAGCTGCGAGTTTTGTCATATGTCCCAAGAAAGATGAATCCTCCCAGACTGATCGCTGTCATTCGAGGGACAACACCTGCAAACAATCTGAAAGAGAAGAGGAAAAACTGCTTCCTATGTTGTCATGGACTAGCAATGAGCAGATGTTACATTTTTAGTTACTCCACAGACAACCTTTTAGTAGGGCTACATACACAAACTTTATCTTGCTGATTATTGAGTGCCTTCATGCAGAATTACCTCCTATCTAAGGTACTTAAATAGCCTCTATTACTGTTTATCTGAGCACCTCACCGTCTTTAATACAGTCATCAACAACCCTGTGAGATAGGATCCCCATTTTGCAAACGGAGAAACCGACCAAGTGAGACTAGAGGCTCGTCTACACTGTGCTAAAATGCAGTGGAAGGGTTTGGGAAATGCAGAATGCCCCGCGTGGACAGTGCTAGCACAAGCTTCAAGGTACGTCATTCACGTTAACACGGTCCTGTTCGACAAAGAGGACGAGTTAATGTGAACTAGGTACCTTTTAGTTCATGCCAGCCACAGGGGGCAGTCACAGCACAACCCTTCGTGCTCCACAGTTCACATCCCGTAGTCTGCACTGCGGCACCCACAGCCTAGGATCTAGACCCTCAAACTATTTAGGTGCTTAACTTCCACTGAGAATCTGGGCCTAAAAGACTTGCCAAAGTTCACACAGGGCAGGCAATTGCACCCAGGTCACCCGATTTCCAGGCTAGCACCCTGACCACTGGACCATCCTCTCTCTCTGCTTCCTTCAACCACACAAATAATCAGATTTCAGGCAGTTTCCACCCTGTAATTCAGTTTTTATAAAAAGAGGCGAGAACAATCAAATGCCAGATCCAGGCTGGTCAACAGTATCTGTGCTGCTCTCAGTGAAAGCAGAAATGAAGCCAACAGCAGAACTAGCAGTGGGCTGGCATAGACAATGATTGGGAGAACTAGCAATAAACTAGCGACAGTCACTGCAAAGTAACAAAACCATGAATGGTTCAAAACTACCCACTCTGTCTATTAGGAGCAGCAGAGCCAAAGCACAGTAAACTCTAGGTGGGAAGGGGTGCCTTGACCACAGCTAGCAAATCACTTTGCTACACACTGAAAAGTGTCACTCCTTCAGCATTTGATTTCAAAAACTGTACCAAGGCAGAGCAGCAGCAGGAAGCCCAATCAGAACACGACCCGGTAACGGTCAACATGGCCGAAGTAGTTCTGCCAGCTCCTACAGCCCGTCGGTAACGGGAGCAGCCCTTGGAAGTTCATGGGAGTTCAGTATCAAGGACTTCATCCATTATTGGGTTTATGAACCTCGGGCCTGACCGCTGTACACATGGGCCATGGGCCCTTGCTGCACTGTATGTAAGATTTTAAATATTGGGCAGTTTAAGGCCTATGTACCTTAAACCCACTCTTCAGCATTTAAGGACAAAGAATGGGTGATCTTGCCCATCTCACAGTGCATGATGTAAAAGTGCACAGAGGTGGATTAAAGACAGAGATTCTGCTGTCCCTGGCTTCTGTGGCCTGGCCTGCTCAGTAACGTTACTCTAACAGAGTCAGAGTTTCAACTATGTAGCTTTTACACCAGTGTAATACTGTGTTAGTCCTGGGGCATGTGAGATCATCTGAAAGCAGTGCATATTCCCAGAGCAATTCAGGGACCCGTTCTCTCTTAAGCCTCACTGCTAGTCAGACACTGTGCTTGGTAAGCCTCCAACTGCACTTGCTTTGGTTTTTGTGATAATGATCTGTGCTCTGGGGCCTGGAGCATACAGGCAGATGGAAACATTTTATGGCTGCACTAGACAGCCATTGGGGCTATTACCATAATTATAGCTTTGAAACAGAGTAATTTGTACGAGGCATATACTGACAGAGCACTCAAAGGGTAAATCCTGTGGTACAGCATTGTTCTCCAGCTACACACCATCCTTCTCCTGTGGAATTACACCAGCCTATGACTGAAGCACTGCAGACATTCGTTTACATTACAGTCCATCACAGCCACAGCTCTTAAATAAGCAAGGCTGGAAGCTGCATCTCTGGCCTCCTCTTATTGCATCCCCCTCAGTTCCACCAATGATGCTGGCCTCAGCATCCTACTGATCTTCTTCTGCTCTCACGTGTCCACCGTTAACCATGTGGCAGTCCCAGGCCTGGCTTACCAAGCTACCAGCTTTTCCTTCGTTGCATGGAGGAAGACCAGCTGGTCATCTGGCTATGGCACTGCACTGACTCTGGAGATCTGGGTTCTCTTCCCAGCCCTGTCCCAGACTGGCCCATCAGTTACTCAGCTAACCTGTCTGCCCCACTTCGCCTTCTGCAAATGGGAAAATCACGCTCACTTTCTTTCATGCTTTGTCTATTTAGACTGCTAACTCTTCCGGGCAGGGACTGTCTCTCACTACGGTTTTGTACAGCAGGGCCCTGATCTTGGTTGGCATCTCTAGTCACTATTGTAACACAATGACAACAAAAGATTGGGCCTAGATTAGTGGGTCTAGATCAAAGCTGAGCATTTTAACTACAAAGATATCCAGGTGCAATTGGTTCGGATGGCCTTTCCCCGTCTGCGTGTTGAACTGGTCAGGAGAAAACACAAAAGCAGGAATCAGATTCGGGATGCTCATGATTTTCCAAAACCCCATTATCCAAACCTCTGCATTAGCCGAGGCCCCAGCCTTGAAGACAAGAGAGGGTTTGGGTTATGCAGAGGTTTGGATAGTGGGGCAGAGACTGGGGGCAGCGAGAGACACACCCAACTCCTGCAGGCATAAGGTGCAGGGAAGGCTGCAGTCATGGCAGAGCAGAGTCCTAGACGGGTCTGTGTGTCTCTCTCTCTGCTGTACCAGGACCACAGCCGCCCACCTGCACCTTGCACCTACAATAACCAGGACAGGGGCAAAGGAGCGAGGGAGTGGAGCCGAGCCGAGCCGTGACACAGGAGCTGCAGAGGGCATCCTGCCCTGCCACTCCTTCCCTCTCAACTATCCAAACTCCCTCTTAGCCAAATACAATCTGCGTCCCTAGGATCACCGGGAGTACCCTGTCTGATTTCCAAAGCGAATCATCACCACCTGTACTTTACGCCTATATGCTCTGGGTGTGTTCTCTGATTCCATGCAGCCTGCCACCCCCAACTTACAGTACCTAATGATTCTATTGTTCAAATTCCAATTATTCTCATATTTTCCATTTTGAATGCAACTCTTCCCCAGTGTTTTTCCAAGCCCTGGCATATTTATTCCCAAAGGCTTGGCTCCTAAAGTCCGGCAGAACCTTGAGGCACTATTTTGGACAGGGATCCTTCTTGCAATATGAAACAAATCCCCATTTCAATAGAAAATACCAGAGGCCGCTGCTTAAAGTAACCCACTGGACAAGTCCCTTTACTCAGCACTACAGGTTAGATCTTTTAGCATTTCTGAAAGCAGAGAATCCTTAAAGGCTGATGTCTATTCTCTATTAAAACATTTGGGATCCCAGTATTGAAGAGTAGTGCAGTTAGGGCCCAACGCTGGAAGGAGACTGCAACGGGTGCAATAGCGTGTGTGCACGTGCACCTATTGGGAAACTTCACTTGGCAGTCAAAATAGGGAGCTATGACCCCTGGCTTGTGGCCCCTAGTGTGCGACCATCTAGGAATGCAAGCTTAGGTGACTCCTTCCACTTCACTCTTCCTATGGGGAAAACAACACTTGCTAATCTCCTAGCTGGGTTGTAAGGCGTCATCAATGGCTGTAAAGTGCGACAAGCTCCTTGGAGAAAAGGTGGCGGAAAAGTGAAAGGCGTATGTGCAAAAGTCTGCCCTAGTGTGTGCAGCTCAGAAATTGGTCACCTAAACTCCCATTTGCAAGTGCAAATAACTGTGGATACGTGCACATTGTTCCTTTAATCTCAACCTTATTCTAGCCATTGAGAAATATCCATTAATGCAGGCCTCTCTCTCTCTGTCTCTCTCTTTTGGACAGAAAAGGATGTGAATTTGTTGGCATGAAGCACATGGATTTACTAGGTGCAAACAGGAAGTAAGCCCTGCACTCTGGTTTTAATAATGTGGCAAGAGGCAATGCATCTCTCTGCCCCAGAATTCCTTCTCTTCAAATCTGAGATTTAGTAGAGAAGCCATATATTATTTCACATTGCTGCCAGCCAAAAAGTTCGACGCTTTTATTGGTTTTGATTAATACATTTATAACTGGCAGCAGGCACAGCAGTCTCTGCATTTATTTTTCCCAAGGCTTTCTTCCTTCTCCTCGCAGCTGACACAGTTTAGCCACTTTTGCATTTTTCTGTTCTCAGCATTGCTTATTATTTTGATTTCTATTGGGTGGGCAGCGAGCGTTCAGAAGGGTTGGATTACCCTTTGGTTCTGTTGCATCAGTGGCACAATCTGAAGACAGAGTTTGGTTTCTGGATGTTTAAATGGGCACTTGTGAAAACAGGCTTGAAAGAACACAAATTATGTGCAACAGAAAAGGGGGGGGGGGAGGAGATTTAGACATCGAATAGGAGTTGGGTGCTTAACTACTATTTGTCCCTTTGAAAATAGATCCCATGGTCCTCTAAGCATACAGAATGCATGAAACCAGCCCACAGACAGGGGACCTTGAAGTGCTAGCTCAATGCATTCTGAGACAATACAGACCCAATAGTCTGGTGTGGGCATAATGGCTGGAATGCTGCCTGGAATAAGTGTCCAGGAACTTCCTGAAATTTATTTTGAATTATTTTCCAAATGTGTCAAAAGAATATTGAACTTTTACTTGTTGTGTGACCAGAGATCAGGTGTTAAGGAAAATTATCTGTAACTAGACTGGAGAGTACACATCCAGGGTTGCGCGCACAGCACTGGCTATCGAGTTGGTTTCTAAACCCTAAAGCAGCGAAGACTAGCACTGGCATACAGGCTGATTTAGAAAGGCCTGAGAAATGAAGCTAGAGATTTGCATAATGAGTCTTATTGTGGAAGGGGAAAAAACAGCAACACCTACTGCACCAACCGGACCTGCATTTGTCCCCGATGTCTAGTTAATGCTCCATGTGGATTTTGTGCATGTCACTCCAGTAACTACAGACTTAATTAGCTCATAGCCTATATGTATGACAACAATCCCAGAGGCACAATAACACAACTACCAGCTGAACCGCATACACCCAGTGGGTGCAGGCAGAATCTAGGATTTATGGTTCCAAAACCACAGGCCTCTCGCACATGGACTACATTAGCTATAATTATTTTAGGACTTGTATTTTGTGTAGGCTACAGCTAGCCACTACTGAATGACTCACTGATTCTCCCATACAAAGAGCACAGCCCATTAGGAACTGACCAGGTATCCATGCAAATCAATACTAATTTACGAGCCTGTGGCATCTTTTGTCCAAGGATTTCAAAACGCTTTACAAACACTAACGAATGCGTCCTCACAACTCCACCATACGGCCAGGAAGCATTGTTCCCATTCTTACAGATGGGTAAAGTGAGGCCCAAGGAGGCTAGGTGACTCACCCAGCATCACACAAGTGCCTTCCAAAGCTGAGTGGAAACCCAAGGCCTTCTGCCTTGGGCCTTATATACTAAACCATGATGCGTTCTTATGAGCTAAACATGTCCTGCTGCCACATTGTTGCAACTGGTATTCTTGCCTATTTGGTGGCTAATTATTTCGGGAGACAGAGTTGTGCAGAAGGCTGCACGCTCCTGAGCTGATCAAACTGATGCTTTGAGCTCTGTTGCTATTCAGATTTAAAAAAAAAAAAATATGGATTTTTACTCGGGAAATCCAAGTGCATGTTTTGTTATTCTTCGATGCATAACATTTAATCATGCATATTAGAGTCAGGAAATGCTGCTACCATACACATAATTACACACACATTACATATGTAATTAATGTTATCCAATGAAAATGCTCTGCCATGGATGTCCTATGTCACCTCAGGCAAGTCCCACATCCTGTCTCTGATAACCTATTTCCCCATTGATACTATTTGCCTAAGTGACAGGGTCCTGTGAGGCTTAACCTATTCATGGATGGGACGCCTGAGCGATTCACCGAGACAGGCAAGAGAGGACTGAAGGGTTAGCCCACCAGGGATGTCCTCATTCTATGAAACCTGAGCGAGGCAGGAGAAAGGAAGAACAAGCTGTAGGGTACACATTTCAAAACCGCTTCCCTCAGTTTTCCTGCCCTCTGTATTTCAGCACATTTAAGCATTTATATGGGGCTCTGAGCCTGTTTCCTGCTGGGTGATGCTGTGTGGATGGACTGGGAGTTGCTGATTTACAGCCTTACACAGCGCCACACGGTGACTGAAATGCAGAATTGCAGCACCCCACGGAGAGGAAGGGAAACACCTGCAAATCCCTGCTTCAGTTTCTTTGCTTTTAGCTTCCTCTACTTTCTTGTCTGACCTCTAGGGACGGATGCTGTTGGTGTCCCCCCTCCCACTATACTTCCTGCTGGGGAAAGAGGGCAAAAAGGGGCAGAGGTGACACACAGGGAAAGTTCCTGGGTAACTGTGGAAAGCTGGAGAAGGAGGATTGGCTGGCGCTGTAGGGAGGTGCCTGCACCAGGCTGGCCTGGCTCTCAGGAAGGGGTAACGATTATTATTGGTTAATATTTGTAATGCAGTAGCTCCTAGAGGCTCCGTTGTGTTAGGTGCTGTGCACACATGTACCTGAATGACTGCTACTTGGCCTTGTGAACGGCAAGCCAATTCATATTTTTTTTTACAGCGCATTAAGCGCACACACACACTTATCTATCTCATAGAGAGTCCTTACCCAGGTAGCCCTTGTGACCTCCAGACACTGTGCAGGGCAGAGAATACGTTCCCACTGGCATTGCTGGAACCAGCCTGTATCACAAGAACAGAGAGACCGTAATTCAATCCATCACCAGTTGGATTCAGTTATTTATCAAGCTACCTATCCATGTACACTGCGAAACAGAGCAATGGTATTGTCTGGTGGCCCTCATCAAGATCATGGCCCCACTGTGCTCGGCACTGTACGGACACATACTGAGAGAGTATCCCTGCCCCAAAGACAATCTAAACAGACAGCACAGACAAAGGAGAAACTGAGGCACAGAGGTGAGACAACTGTCCCAAGGCCACATAGCATGTCAGTGGCAGGGCTGGGAATAGAACCCAGGGGTCTGGAATCCCAATCGAGTAGACTCCACTGCCTCTCCTGCACCTAATACATGAATCAGACTTTAACACAAATACTTTGGCTAACTTGCATGGCTGCCACGTCATCATTTCAAAGCTCTTAAGACGCTTGCCTGGGAGTTTAGTTTAATAATATATACTAGAGACAATCATTCAGAAAACCTGAGAAAGGCACTGCAGGGCAAACAGTACGGTTACAGGTCATTAAATGACACCTATGGCTCAGCCAACGTAAAATGCTTAATACAAAATGACACAGTTTGGCACCTTTCATCAGAGAACCTCAACTTACCTCTAAGAGGCTAGTGAGTCCCGCCATTCCTTTACAGAGGGGGAAATGCAAACGTAGGGGCAGAGTTCTGAACACAACCCAACTCTTATGACTTTGTCACATGCTCTAACCAACAGGCCATGCGCCCTCCCTGTGATACATCTGCTGAATGAGGCCGTACTATGTACAAACACACATGCACACAAAGATGCGGAGCACACTCTTTACATAATGTGGTGTGTGTCTATAACGCAGCACCAGTCATCAGATGAGATGCAAATGGCCAGTGAGAAATAGCTGATTAATCTACTCAGGGACTTGGCTGGTAGAGAGAACTGACCCATATGGGATAACTCTGACTCCATCAGTGCAGCTCCTTAAAGGATAGCAATATATCCCAACAGTGTGTACCAGCTGCTGGCATTTTAACCGTCCCACAATCTAGACCTGCTCGGGGCTAGGCGAGATGACACGCTCATTAAAACGACAGAGGCACACCGATAGTAGCACTCCTGCTTTTGCCATCACTGGCAGAGTTGCAGCAATGGTTTGAAATTCTAGGACAGAAAGTCTGGTGTCAAGCCTGCCTATGGAGAACAATGCAAACAATCCCCTGTTGTTTTAAAAACCTCACAGAGGAATTAGTTCCTGCCTGGATTTTTCATTTAGGGAGTTTGACCCTATAAAGAATTTGTCATTAAGACTTCTGCATTAACCACTGGCAGTCTAGATTTCAGCGTATCCCCACGACAACCCAGCACAAAGCACAGTGACGTCTTAGACGGTTCCTTTGGGAGACATGAGGAGGGAGGTGAAAGAACAAGAACAGTAATTACAGGACAAAGTAAAGCAACACTGTTTTTATCCATCCATGTAACGCACATTCACATCAATTCCTGGCTTAAAGTACAAGAGCAGAAGTCATTAGTGATAGGTGCAGTGCTACATTTCATTTTGTTGCTACCATGCCAAAGTTTTGGCACTGCAGCCCATGCACCTGTCCATTTGCTCAGCGTTCTTCCGTTTCTTACCTTTGCCAGCATAATTCTTGTCTTTGCTACGTCTAGAGGTGTGGTGATTACAGCTGCAAATCCACCTGAGCATATTAAAATACCAAACACAAGTGAGACATTGTTTGCTGAACACGTATGCCACCCCATTGACAATTCCCACAGCCTGGGCCAAAACCATTTAATTATTAATGCTTACAGCATGGTCCTCGGTTCAAAATCTGGGTATGTTTGCAGTGTCTGTAGATAGAGTTTATTATTTTGCATCTACAGAAAAATCATTATTTAGTATTATTTTTATTATTATTGTTATTTTTACTCTATTATGCTAGCACCCAGGAACCCTAACTGACACTTGGGTCCCCTTCTGCAAGTCTCTTACTATATATATGTACAGCGCCAGTCAAAGAGCTGATAAGATAAGAAACCAGTTTCCATTTTAAACACCTACATATTGTAAAGCAAATTAAATTGCTCACTCGTGCACACAGAAAGGAAATAAGCACAGCATATTTTTCCCTGTCTTTTGAGAGTGAAATTCTGACCAGACAGAGAAACTATACTAGATAGGTAGATATATTATTATTATTGATTTGTCTTACAGTGGCACCTAAGAGCCTCAGCCATGGGTAAGGACTTAATTGTGCTGGGTGCTGCGCAGACTTAGGTAAAGTAGCATGGATGAAAAGGTGCTACGCCCCATAAATAGGCAAATATGGTCATTAATGATGTCCACAAGACACTCAATCTGAATCTCCATATTCAGGGAGATTGGATCTGGAATTATGGTTACACTGTTAAAGGAAGCAGGTGTCTTGCAGTGGTTGGATGAGCCCTACTGATAATACAGTAGAACCTCAGAGTTACGAACACCAGAGTTACGAACCGATCAGTCAACCACACGCCTCATTTGGAACCAGAAGTACACAACCAGGCAGCAGCGGAGACCAAAATATTAAAATAAAAAGCAAATACAGGACAGTACAGTGTTAAATGTAAACTACGAAAAAAATAAAGGAAGAGCAGCATTTTTATTCTGCGTAGTGAAGTTTCAAAGCTCTATTAAGTCAGTGTTCAGCTGTAACCTTTTGAAAGAATAACCAGAACGTCTGGTTCAGAGTTATGAACATTTCAGAGGCACAAACAACCCTCATTCCCCAAGCGTTCATAACTCTGAGGTTTCCCTGTAAGCTCTCTTACAATACAGCCAAATGCTACTTCAGAAAGAAACAAAATGGAGTATCCCAACATCTGACAGCCCAATCTGTTTGTTGCTAGGGGGATTCTGCAAAGTGATCCATCATCCAAGCTCTCCCAACTCCCCTCCCTTCCAGGTTAAATATTTTTCCACTAGAGAGCGTTTTCTTCTTCTGGCTCCCCTGCCTCTCCCCTCCAGCACAATCGTGACAAGCACCCTCTTCTTTCAATGCATTTTCCCTCTTCCCTGTCCTCGCCACTCTCAGAGCACGTTACTTTCACTCAGAAGGGCTGGCCCAGCTGTGATTTCCTTGATAAAAATGCATCCGATGAAGTGAGCTGTAGCTCACGAAAGCTTATGCTCAAATAAATTAGTTAGTCTCTAAGGTGCCACAAGTACTCCTTTTCTTTTTGGTAATAATCAGTCATCAAGGGTTGTGCAGGGACAGTGCAACCGGTTTGCTCTGCCCTCCAAAGAGACAACCATCCTCTAGCAAACTAAGATCCCAGTTCTGATCTCGCTTACGCTGGTGTAAATCAGCAGTAATTCCACTGAAGTCAAGGGAGCAACATCATGCTAAAGCTACGCAATTGTAGAATTGGATCCTAAAGAACAGACAGGGCCTATCAGCCCTCCCCCACCCCTTCTCTCTCTCTCTCACACACACACACACACACACACAATTTTAATTCAGAGAGTACAGCCTCTGCCTCTTTCACTATCCCGGGTCTATTCTATTTTGTTCTCTATAGGTTCTTATACTACCCTCATTCGCATATGAGCCTCTTCCAATCCCGCTAAGCAACCCCTCCAACCATTCTCTTTATTGCCCCACTCTAAATTTAACTCTGATCTCTCACTCTTTCTCCCCAGCCACAATATTTGAACTCAAAAGGAGGAGCTCAAAGCTAGAGATGCATCAAAATAAATATTTACTTTTCGTTAACAGTGCAACATTAAGGACGGAAAAGAAAAGAACAATCTTATTCTCTGGGGTTTGTATAAACCCAGTGCATGGAATAGAGAGAAACTGATCTCAGAGGGGTAGCCATGTTAGTCTGTATCAGCAAAAACAATGAGGAGTCCTTGTGGTACCTTATTGATCTTATTTCTCCGGGGGGGGGGGGGGGGGGGGAGGCACCGTGGAACGGGACCTCTTTACATCTGTAAGCTATTGCAAATTTATCCTCTGGCTGGTGTTTTAACTCTGCTCTCTCTTTCTCTCTTCTTCTGAGTTTTCCAATATCAACATCATTCTTCATGTAAAAAGAAGGCCAACTGGCTCTTTGAGTAGCTTTCTATATCAATTGCATGGGAGAAACTTCATATGGCTCATAAAGCAACATTCATTGACTATTAGGTATTTGTTGTCTGGTATGTGTACGGGCAAGCCCATGGTTCTCAAACTGATCAGGGAACTTCAAGCAATAAGTGGATCAAGGTGATCAGCTTCTCCTCACAGTAGGTTGGTTGATCAGTTTTGCTTTGGAGGGGGCTATGCCCCTGTAAGTAGCAGAAAAAGGGATTACATTCAGGAATCCAATATGAAGACCTTAAGCAAATTAGACTTATGTGCCAGCCCATTCTTGCTCCATATTAACTTAAGGTCAGACTTCTTTTCCATTCTAAGCCAGTTCTGGACTAAATGACTAACTGACCTTGAGAGAACAATTTGGTTAGAACCTTTCGTGCTGATGTCAATGCTGTCCTTTTAAAGTAGCTAAAATAATACTCAAACACTTCCAAATTAACAAGGCTGGAAACTGAAGTCTTTCCTTTACCCACAGAACAGGATTAGTGTAAAACTGTGAAACACAGGGATTTTAGTCCTGCTTGAAGCACAAATCTCAGGACAGACTATGGAGTCATTACCAACGTCTCCATAATGTTAAATTATTTTTCTCAACTGAGCCTGGCAGTTTCTTAAAGCATTCTTAGTCCTAACAGTTTCTCATTGGCAGTGGTATAAATCTAGGCTGCTACAGCGCCTGGCTTGCGTACAATTTACTCTCGGATACAATGTCTCCAAACGTTCTTATCCAGTGGTTTAATCTAGGCTGAGTAGTTCTCCATTTTCCCAAATGTCTGTTTGGATCTTTTCAGCTTTTTTGCCATTAGCATGTCAATTTCTTCCTTTTCCCTCACCAGGAAGTATTTCTTACAGATCTAAGAATTGATTTAGAATGATGACAGCACCAATAATAATGTGCTTCGTGAACACGACATGCAGAAACGGAACAGCTAAATTAAATGCAATTTTGCATATGCTTGACTAGAACTAAAATTTATAGCTGGCCGTGATGGGAGCCATGTTTTATATAAGGCAATGGGTGTGACAAAATCAATTTGCCCTGCCTTTATTCCAAAATGCCAAAGATAATTGTTAGAGTAAGCTCATAAGGTTTATTACTTTCCAAGAACAGTTTCATTGACAGGCTACAGCTAATAAGGTAATGGTCCCATTTGCATTACAACTATAACTGTGTCAGAGGACTTGGTTCCTACCTGGTTGTCCCCTAACCTGGTTTATAAATGGAAGGAAGTTGTAGTGTAGACAGGACCTGACCATTTCAAAGAAGCGCAATTGAAACTGGACTGTCCAAAGCTCCTGGCTTGCAGTAAGGTCCTGGCTGCACCATCACCTTTAAACACTTTGTAACCATATCAGGCACAACCATGCTGTTACTGGGTCCACTGACTCATTTATAGTTGCGGCGTAGACAGGGGCTGGAGTCTTTGCTTAGCTCATTAGCATCTAGATTCACCTACAGAGAATGTACACCGACACTGAACACAAAGAGAAGGCTGCTCGCTCATTAATATTTCCAACACAGTGATAAGTAAATCTAACACTGTGAACATGCTTTACATGCTCACTGAGAACAAATTTCTGCTTCCTGTATCATGTAAAGTCACAGTGACTGCTGTACATTAGGATCATTTGCATACATGCTGTACACACACTAATGTTGAATGACTGGCCTAAACCAAACCCAAAGCTTGCAATCCTCTCTGCAATTCATTTCTCCATGGCAAATATTCCTAAACAGTGGGTGATATTTTCACACCCCCTGGGTTAAGTAAAAGCATTATGGTTAAAAAGGTTAAACATACCCAGGGTTTTTTTTTTTAGTCTTGAGAAAAGAAGACTGCGGAGGAAATTGATAAGTCTTCCAATACGTTAAGAGCTGTTATGAAGAGGATGGTGATCAACTGTTCTCCAGGTCCACTGAAGGTAGGACAAGAAGTAACCAGCTTAATCTGCAGCCAGGGAGATGTAGGTTAAAGATTAGGAAAAACTTTCTAACTATAAGGGTGATTAAGCTCTGAAATAGGGAGGTTTCCACGGCACTTTGTGGAATCTCCATCACTGGAGGTTTTTAAGAACATCTTAGGTAAATACCTGCCGGGGTGATCTAGGTACATTTGGCCCTGTCTCAGGGGAAGGGGCTGGACGAGATGACCTCTCGAGGTCCCTTCCAGCCCGACAGATTTCTAGGATTCTGTAATTTCTACAGAGGGAGGTGATTTTCTTTTGTTTAGCAAACATGGAAGCAGGAAACCCCAAAGTCCTTGAAACTCCCGTAGGCTAGTCTCCCACTGGCGATTTACTGCCATTCCTCCTTCCCCACGCAGACCAGATCTGGGAGGAAGCAGGACGGAGCAAATGACTGCATAGTACAGTCTGTGCTGTCTCAGGCCCCAGCATTAGGGAAGCAGAGACCCGCAACAGCTCTAGGGCCTGCTGCTGCCGAACAGTGCATGCATGGCACTCCGCAAAAACACATCCTGTGGATAGGACAGAGGGCAACTTGTTTTATGCTTCCCCTCCTCTCACCCTCCAACATACCTGGAGGCAAGAGTGGGAGCAAACTATGCCCCAAGACACCAGCACATAGAGTGCAGAGAAGATCCTTGGGCCTGCATTGGAGAGAGAGAGGCCAGCATGAAGGACTCCTGGAATCAAGAGAAAAAGTCCCCAAAGTTCACCAGAAAGTCTGCTGGCCCCTTCAACAAACTAGGATCCAACCAGGCACCCAGTTCTTCATTTTTCACATAGCTGCAGGTGACACCACTGTAACCACCAGGTGCTTCTAAGGACATTATTGGCGAAATTAATTCCTAAATCCCAGATCAGCCCTGTGGGTTAAGCACATGCTTCCTCTGGGCTTAGGTACAGCATGGACCTTTCATAGATTCACAGGGCTTAAGACCACAAAGGACCATTATGTCACCTACTCTGACCTCCTGTATATCACAGGCCATTAAGATTTCACTCAGTCACCCCTGTAGTGAGCCCAGTAACTTGTGCTTGACTAACGCATGTCTTCTAGAAAGGCAGGCAGTCTGGATTTGAAGACATCAAGAGATGAAGAATCTACTACTTTGCTTGAAGAGGCTAGATCTTGGGATTTTCTCCCTGTAAATACACTTGGACACTGGAATCAAGTCACTTCTAAGATCTGGTCTTCACTACCAACTTATGTCTGGAAAATCCACACCTCTGAGCAAGGCAGCTATACCGACCTAACTCCCTCCCAGTGTAGGCAGCGCTATGGCTACTGTCCTGCTGCACTGCTTTAAGTATAGACAAGCCCTTAGTCTTCTTTTGGGTAAGCTAAACAGACAGAGCTCTTTAAGTCTCTTGCTGTGCAGCATTTTCTCCAGCCCTTAAATCATCTTTGGTGGCTCTATTTGGCCCCCTCTCTGATTTTTCAACCCCCTTTCTCAAATGTGAACACCAGAGCTGTACACGCTGTTTAGGACTGTTCTCACTAATGCCATGTATAAAGGTAAAAATCACCTCCCTGCTCCAACTCACTCATCCCCTGTCTATACACCCACAAGTCGCATGAGCCCCTTTTACTGCAGCATCTGACAGGGAGCTCATGCTCAGTTGTTTGTTCACTATGGCTCCTAAATCCTTTTTACAGTCACCTCTTTGCAGGACAGAAACTCCCTTCTGTACGTGTGGCCTGCATTCCTTGCTCCTGGATGGATAGCTTTGCATTTGGCTGTTTTAAATGCATTTTGGCTTAATAGACCCAGCTTGCCAAGTGATCCAGATCACTCTGCATGACTGCCCTGTCCGATTCACTTACAACTCTGCCAATTTTTGTGTCACCTGCTTTTGAGCAGCAGTGGTTTTATATCAACTTCCACATCATTGATGAAAATGCTGAATAGCATCGGGCCTAGCACCTATCTGTGCAGAATCCCACTGGACACATCCACATTCAATGATAATTCCCCATTGACAACTACTTTTTGAGAGCTGTCAACCAGTTCTTAATCTACTCAGTGCATGCCTTATTGACACCGTATAGTGCTACCAGAGTTCTTTGCAGACCGGTGACTCTCATGTACTGGTGAGCAGAGCCATATGGCCTATTAAAGGGAGAATCAAACCAGGACAGAATACAGGAACGTAGGGACAATCTGTCTGATCTGCAATGATTTAATCCGTTTAGATTTGGAGATCTGAGTACCTGCAAAAGGAAGGTCTTGAAATCAGATTTCCTCACTGCCTTTTCTGGTTAAGGAGGCTCTCAGACCCAGCGTGTAATCTTGTCAGAGTTAATTAGATCAAAAAGGAGAGGACAGTGACCTTCCACTTAACACGTAAAAAGACCTTGTCAGTGCTTCATGATTCACAAGACTCGCTCCTCCACTCTGTCGGTGGCTGTGTCACTACACTGTATCAATCATTCATGTGCAGCCCCACATATTTTTTTATGGCCTGGAGAAAGAGGGCATATTTAATCAGAGAATTCTTCCGCTGCATTGAAGTGACATTCCGGCTCTTTTGCAGACAGGAACTGCCATATTGGATTAGGTCAGTGACCCAGCTAGCCCAGCTAGACCTCTGACAGTGGTCACTACCAGATCCCACCAGTTACAACGTTTGGACATAGGTCCCAGGTTGCAAGAAACCTGCTACTGGACTACGATAGAATAATCTGCCCATAGGAGAATCTTCGTCCTAACCCCCATCAGACCTGCCCTAGAACAGGAGGTTTAGAGTTTGTAGTTTATATTTTGAAAAATTTTACCTTCTCTATTGTAACTATGCACATTCTCATTATCTATACCAGGCTACGTCTATGCTACCACTTACGGTGGCAAAACATGTGTCACTCAAGGGTGTGAATCTTGCACCTCCCTGAGCGACATAAATTATGCCAGCATAAGCACTAGTGTGTACAGTGCTTGTCAGCAGAAGAGTTCTCCCGCCGCTCGTTGGGGGTGGTTTAATTATGTCGATGGGAGAGCTCTCTCCCGTCGGCATACAGCGGCTACACGAGAGATCTTACAGAGGTGCAGTTGCATTGGTACACTAAGCTTTCTAGCGTCGACACAGCCTAATTGTCCAAATTTTTCAGTCCTACCAAGCTCTTGGCCTCTTGCAGCAGTGAGCGCCACAGGTTAAATTCTGTGGTATTTCTTTTGATCAGTTTTAGACTGGTTGGTCGTCCATTTAACTGAGCGTTCTCTTGTTCTTGTGATATGGGAAAGGGTAAATAGGAGCCCTGATTTATTTATTTTATTAAGGTACTTCTAGAGCCCCATTAACATAGTATCTAAGGCTCAGACCTTCAGAGGCAGAAGAGCAAGTGGATATAAACTGGCCATGAACACATTCAGGCTGGAAATCAGAAAAAGGGTTTCTAACCATCAGAGGGCTGAGGTTCTGGAACAGCCTCCTCATAGGAGGTGCAGGGCAAACAACTTAATTAATTTTAAGAGAGAGCTGGACAAATTTATGACTGCAGTTCTATGCTTGTGATGGTAGCAGGCAGGGCTCACTCCCAATTTACATCTAATGTTCCTACAAGCTCATGGTTCAGGGTTTCAGTTGGCCACCTGCAGGGGCCAGGAAGTAGACTACTCCAATGTAGTCGGGGTGGGGGCGGGGCGGGAGGTTGGTCGGTCTCCTTCCTCAGAAGTATCAGAGATGGCCATAGCTAGAGATGGGACACTGGACGGGCAGGCCTAGGGCACTGAGGTCTAACCATTAGTACTCTATCCTCCCTCTCTGCACTGTTCATTATTTTATATCGCTCTATCGTGTCCCCCTCATTCATTTCCTCTCCAAACAAAAGAATCTCTGTATTTTCGGGTTCTCTCAGATGGAAGCCTATAATTCTAATAATTTTCCATCACCCATCTCTACATCCCCTCCCCTTCCGTTTCTGCTATATCTTCAGCAAGACAAGCTCACCAGAATGAAACAGTAGCCCAGGTGCCATGACAATAGCTTATAGTATTATTTTCCATCCTGTTGATTTTGCATCCTGACATTCTGGGGCAGACTCTGAATCCCACTCTGCTCCCTCTGTGCTATTCAAACAGCGACTTCCCTGGCATGTGCTAGTTTCTAGAAGGCATAGACACCTATGATGGCTCTTACACCACATTCCCTGCCGTTCTTATTATAGAATATGTGTTGGGGGTGGGGGCAGTTTGAGGTTTGACTTGAGTAGGTTGCACTCTGGCTTTCTTCACCTGACAGAAGGTCTGTTGGGATCCTTGCCAGATGGCACAAATTAGAGCAGCCCCCAGGCTGCTCTAACCATCATCTCTGGCCAAGGGACCGGAGAGGAAGAAGAAATTACATAAATCAAGACATGGCACCTATGGATTAGATTATTAACAGCTGGCAGAGAAAGAACTCCATGTCTCATTTACGTTTATGCTCATGGTTACTGTGTTTATATATATAAGTGCATTGATTGCATATGTGTAAAAATGTGCAGAAACAATAAGACAGACTGTCAGGTCTCTCACAGATCTTTGACTTTAGTCGCTGCAATTTCACAGGCGTTAATGGAACAGGTGTTTTGGATGGAATTCAATATACTGATGCTGTCTGTTTTCTCTCCACCAAACAGTAAATTATGATCAAGCTAGAAAACAGCCAACAATTTGTCTAGAACTAGAAGCCAAAAAAGGACTGTGTATTCAGCTTGTTTGCTTTATCACCACGCCTGTTCTCCCGACCTCTAAAATGTTTGGTCAAATTTTGTGGTGGAGCAAAGAACACAAGGGAAGTACGAGTCCAACATGTTCTCTGTGTCTCAACACTATCATTGTGGTATTGGTAACATCACAATGATTACAGCTTAGTTGTTACTTGCATAAAAGCCTTTTTCTGCCTTTCCAGAGGTTATAATGTGGTGAATTACAATCACTCTAGTGCAATATATGCACATAGTTCTATTTATGGAGGGTTTGCATCTGTGGCTAGATTTGGGTTTTCTCCCCCCTGACCTCTTCATAAAATAGATTAAGTTTACAAATTTAAGCAGGCAGTTTATTCTGATATGTTTTAGCTGCAGAAACATTTACAGATTCAGAAACAGGGAACTACTCGTTGTAGCAAAGGAGCGGACATTGGAGGCAATGTCTGATTAGATCAACACATAATGCCCTCCTATTACATGTCATGGGGAGAGGAGGTAAAAGAGTAAGGGCCTAATCCAAAAGCTAGTGAAGTCAGTGGAAAGACTCCTCTTAATCTCAATGAGTTTTGGAGCTGGTCTTAAAACAAGGGGATGTGTGAATATTGTTGGTGGGAAGGAAAAAGGAGAAAAGGGAGGAAAAAATAGGAAGGAGGAAAGAGGGAATGGCAGAGTGTAAAAGAAGGAACGTTTGCCATCTGCTACAACATATCCAACAAACTTTAGACCCCAGCCCAGCAAAGAATAATGCACGTGCTTAACTTTATGCACTGTGCATAGCTCCACTGCGGTCAATGGCACTGAAACCCCCATGCGGAATGCTGACGGGACTCGATGGAAATGAAAAGTTAGTTCAAAACAGGGTGCCTCTGCAGAGCCAGTCCAGACGGTCAGACGCAAACCTGTGAGGTCCTGATTGACCACTGCAATGCTGAGTGTCCTGGACTCACATTTATGGCTTTGTCAATGAGTCCCAGGGGAAACTGGGCACACTTCACAGAACCAGGTCCTTGGACGTTTTTTTCTTTCACATGTGTTCACTAGGGGGTGAGCATAGGTCACCTAAAAGCCAGTAGGTGGTAACAATTCTATCACAACCACCCTGAGCAGAATCAAATGGACAAGGCAAGGAAGGGTGATTTTGTGATTCAGGCACTGGACTGGGACTCAGAGGAGACCTGAGTTCAATTCCTAGCTTTCCCAGAGACTTCCTGGGAGAAGTCCCTGGACAAATCACATGATTCCTCTGTGTCTCAGGGTTTGTCTACATGCAGTTTTTGCACTGATTTAACAATAGCAGTTTAGAAACAGATCTCATTAAATCAACACAACCCCTAGCACTGATCCAGGCCAAGAATTCTTCCGTCAACCTAGCTACATCTACATTAGAGGTTAGGTTAGCTTAAGTATGGTGCTGAGAGTGGTGAATTTTTCGCACCCCTGAGCGATGTAGCTGGGTCGATCTAAATTTTCAGGCCTGAGTTATATTGATTCATTTTAAAGTTTTCATACGAGTACAGTTGGTTTTGGACATAAACACTTTTATGTCAATCTAACTGCATCCATGCAAGGGTTTGCACTGATTTAGCTAAATCAGTGTAAATTCTGAGTGTGGACCAGTTCTCAGATCCCAACCTGTAAAATGGGGATAATCAGTCTTTGTCTGGTCTATTTCAGCTGTAAGCTATTCAGAGAAGGGACTGTCTCTTACTATGTATATGTACAGTGCCTAATACCAAACAGAAAGCTTGATTGGTGACTTGATCTCTGTTGCAATATTACCAATAATAATACTTGGAGGTCAGAAACTTCATATCCAATTAGGTACATAAGAGATATTTAGATCCCTATTTTTTAATTATTTAAAGACAATCAAAAGGCCCTTTTCTGGTAAATCAGCAGATTACCAAAGCCAAAACTTATTTGTTATTCATCTCCAGCTTCAGAAACCCTATTATTGCTTTTAAACAGAATTTATTCCTTCCATATATTCTGTTACCAATTTGGAATCTTAAACTGTATTTTACTTCCTTTGGGAAATGCTCTGGCCGTTCATCTCTTAACGACTAATCTGGTTTTTCTATTAAGACAGTTTGTTGTTTTTCTTCTCTGTAACTTGTCATATATATTGATGAGTCATTAATTAATTGACATTTTAAAAGTTATTTTAAACATCTACAGTAGGCTGAACGAGGCCAAGAGGCCTACTGAAGAATTCAATTAACTTTTGGCTTGTTTGGTAATAAATAGTGCGATATTGTATTCTGCCATTCGTTTTCCCTGTGCTAGCGTCTGGAGATTGCCCAGATGTTTTGTCCTGCCTCCAGGCTGTTGCAGTGCTATCCTCTGCTCTCCTGACTCTCCTTAATCTGCGCTGCTGTCAAAGCTGTCACATGAATGGTGAATCATGGCTTCTCCCTGCAATCACTTAAACCCCTGGAGAACAGCTTGGGGCAGACAGCTGCACAGACCCGCACCTAAGCAAAGCCTCTCCTCGTGGAGGATTTTACAAATCAACAACAAGATAATCTGGAAGCCTGACTGACAGGCCCCTGGTTTTCAAATAACAGAAATTTGTCAAAAACAAATTGGTTGTCTTTCAAGCAGACACCCTTTTCAGTGTTCTTTCCCCACGCCCGGTAAAGGACTTTCCTTCTTCCAAATAACAACTGGATCCATTTTCCTCTAAACAAACTAGAATTACAAAGGAATGTTGTTCTGCTATACTTAATAGATTTGCACATTTTTCCCTTTCTTCTTGAGCATTTCCCAGTATAACATATAATCCTTTGCACCTGCAAAAGCTCCACAGGTTGCCGACTGCCAAGAATCAACCACGTGACCCTGCTTCCACGACCAGAGATCCTGTGTTTAAAGAGAAAGGAAAATAAGAAGTTATTAAACATTTGAATCTATCCGATCCCCTGTGAGTTAAATCCAAAGATGGGAATTCAAGTGAAAAGCTATTTTTGCAGCATTTTTCAGTGATGTAATAAGTGATTTTTCCCAAGGAACTTTTGTACTCGAACAAGCAGATGGAGTGAGAAAGAACTGAAGGGGTCTGAAGTAAATCACTTACAGGGATTCGCTAAGTATGTATTTAAGTCTGCAGCAATGCAGATTTGCAAATATTTAATGAATTTATTTTCTTTTTGGCAAATAAAACAATGCAAAGCAGAACACTAAAAAAAACCCATACAAAAACTGATAATCAGTTCTGCCTTTCCATCCCATATGTGCCTAACATCCCTGTTTGGGCGGGGGGGTGGGGGGGAGGAGTCCTTAGCTTAATAAAATATTAACTATTGCCTCAAGCCACTCCAGGGCGTTTCTTTAAAAATCACTCCTGGTTTAATATATTTCAATGCAGGTGGGTCCCTGATTTTTTACCCAATGTGATTAGGGACCATGTGTTGTTCTCTTCCGCACATATCATGCACCAATCCATTTATTTTAGATCATCATTTATACACACACACAAGATCACTGACATACATGGTGTTTTCCATGCAACGGGCGTTAAGAATCAAATCAAACATACAATATGATCAGTGAAATTGCTATTAGCAAGCAAGATGGTGCAATGAACAGACTGTGGGGATGTCAGGCTGGCTGCTTATTATACCAAATAGGATCATTTCACTGGTCCCTTGCCCTCTCATCTTCAACCTCCCAGTTTATCTCCATCTTTTCGGTTTCCATTACAACTTGTTTGGGGCAGGGACTATACTTTTATTAGGTTCAAGTACGGTGCCTAGCAGGATGGGGGCCTGATCTTAAACTCTTCTAGCTGCTGCCATCATAGAAATCAATAACATCACTTTACATTTGTAGCATTATTCCTCTTTTATACAAGAATACAGTTATGGATGTTCTTTAAAACCTTGCTACCTTTATGCCGCAAAGCCAAGATTCTCTTGTAAATAACCAGATAACTGCACTAGCCCAATCCCAGTGATAACAGTGCGGGGCTCCTGATTGGTTGTATGAGAACATCCCAGTATGGCCCTGGTCATTCTTCTGTCAGTGGGTGACTCTGTATATAATGCTATCTATAGATTCTCCTTGGTAACTTGGTTGTTCTGTGTGATTGATGCTTAAGTTCTATTTGTATGTGGCAAAATCAAACAACAAATAATGATGTTGATTGGTGTTTGTCATAGCTAAACAGTTTTGTCTCTGCTTTATTAAACAACTAAGGATCCATCTCTCATACTAGCCATTCTTTTTCCTACTGATTTGGAGGGTGCTTTCCAGTATGGGTTTCTAAACTGATAACATCCACAGCAGACGGCCAGTTTTCCTTCTTCAAAACAGTGGACTCATAATGCTCCAAAATCTTAGGATGCTCGTCATGATTAATGCACACAATTTGGACACATGCAGTTTTTCGTGCAATTCGTCCCTCCTAGAGAGCATATCTAAGATGAAAGGTGGAATCTTCAAAAGGGACTTAGGAGCTTAAATCACATTTTCAATAGTGATGCAGGCTCCTAAGGGACAAAGTTACTTTTGAAAATGGGACACAGGAGTCTAAATCACATTTGGACTTTTGCCATTTTCCCTCCATATCTTTATAACTTCATATGCTAAAACTTGGTATCCTGAAAAGCTCATGTTTGTTATTCAAAACACAGCAGACACCAGGATGATCGACTGCAGAATGAGCAGGGAAATGCAGGGCAGACTGCTAGGGTTCTGCCATAAGCCCGTGTCCTGAGCTTTTATGTGCAGCTAGAGAGAGTCTAGGTTACTTATGCTGTTTCTGTAAGGTCTTATTCAGTTCCTTTATGCAGTCTAAAGGAGGGTGCTGTGTGTGTTTATATAAATGTTAAATTAGGAATTAATCCAGAGGTTCCCCCACATGCTGACATGCTGCGTTTCTCTCAGAAAAGCTATTCTGGATGAAAAGCTGTGCTGAAAAGAACCCATCTGGCTCTGCAGTGGAGTTATGTAAAAACAAAGACTCAGCCAAGCAAGGCAAATGGTGATTAATTCCCACAGACTATGGTTATAATTGACAACCGGTATTTGCAAAGAACCAAACAGGGTGGAAAACTGTTTAGTGGGGCATAGCTAGGAACAGTTCAGTGAAATTAGGCAAAAGCAGAATGGAGGCTGGATAACAGGAAGAAAATTCCCTAACAGCGAGGTCTATTAAACTGTGGAACAGTCTCCCTAGGAAATTGAGGAAAGCCCTCTCATCTGAGTCATTTAAAAATAGACTGGAGAAGGCACTCAAGATCCTACTATAGGGAATAATCCTAAATTGGCAGGGACCAGCCAAGATGATCTAATGAATTTCCTTCCATCTCTGATTTCTGTGATTCACACGGAGTTCCAAACCCACACACACGCAAAACAGAGAGAGGTGGGGAATAAACACATCAATTCAAAGGGAGGGGAGACCAAAATGGGCAAGCATCCTGGGCTAACCAGGCAAGTGACCATCTCTTTTTCTCTGGACTGTGTTTGTTCTAATTAAATTTATTTTTCAGACCAAGCTTACATTTTGAAGGTCCCACGTTTACTCCTTTAGCTCTAGGCTCAGCTAATTGACAGGGTTTTGCAGTCAGATGGGCTTGTAAGGCCGAAGGAGACTACCTATTTCTCTGGACTGAACCTAATCAACCCCTGTGGTTTTGATATCACTGAAGCAGAATTAAGCACAGAAATCAACAGACTCTCACGGAAAAGGGTAACAAATGCCTTGATGTAAAAACTATGGCCCTATTCCTGCAAACACATATATCTTTGGGGAGGAGGGAGGGATAGCTCAGTGGTTTGAGCATTAGCCTGCTAAACCCAGGGTTGTGAGTTCAATCCTTGAGGGGGCCATTTAGGGATCTGGGGCAAAAATTGGGGATTGGTCCTGCTTTGAGCAGGGGGTTGGACTAGATGACCTCCTGAGGTCCCTTCCAACCTTGATATTCTATGATCTTCAGCCTTAAACTCTGAATTAAGCAGCACTGCTCGCTACTGTTAGCAGTAGTATCAATGTAGTGCTTAGTGGTCCCAATCCAGATCACAGCTCCGTTTTGATAGATACTGTGTAGACACATAATAGACAGTCCCTGTCCCCAAAAAACTTCCAATCTAAATAGACACAGATACATATGGGAGGGAAAACAGAGGCACAAAAAAGGTGAAACAACTGCCCCAACTCCCACAACAGGTTAGTGACAGAACCAAGATTAGAACTCAAGTCTCCTGATTCCCAGTTCTAGAGCCACTAGGCCAAATTAAACACATGCATAAGTGTTAGCAAGACCAAGGCCTTAGTAAGTGAAATAATCACATTGCTTTTAAAAACATTTGTTCATTTAACATACTATAAATACACTGAATTATCAGCAATATAACTACACACAACAATTTGGTCATCTTGTTTCCCCAAATCATTCCTGTCTGATTGGTCAGGGCTTGTCATATTAGAAAAAGCACAAAATAATGAGGGGTTTTTACCAATGTTGGAAAGCAAAGAGGCCACCATGCCAAGCCAGTATTGTGTGTATTCTATTAAACTGCAGGCTGAAGAGAAGACTTTGTTTTCACTTCAAAGGACCCTTATCCCAATCTCCCGCTCTTCCCTTATGAACAACAAACTGGAAATAAATCTTCTGGCTGAAGTGGAATCTCATGCAATCTGGGTGCTGTTTGGCTTCCCAGCTCCATCACATGCTAACTATTTGTAAACACTTTGATGTGATATGTACATAGAACTAAGTGTACTTCTCTGCACTGCAGAAAGCAATACAATGGATGTGTACACAAGACAACCAATACAGTGGAAAGTAGGGCTGTCAATTAATTGCAGTGAACTCAAGTCATTAACTCAAAACAAATTAACTCAATTTAAAACATTAATGGTGATTTATTGCAGGTTTAATCGCACTGTTAAACAATAATAAAACACCAATTTAAATTTTTTATAAATATTTGACTGTTTTTCTACATTTTCAAATATACTGATTTCAATTACAACACAGAATACAAAGCGCACAGTGCTCACTTTATATGATTTTTTATTACAATTATTTGCACAGTAAAAAGATGAACAAAATTTCAATTCACCTCATACATGAGGTGAACTGAAAAATTCTATTTCTTTTACCTTTTTTTACCGTGCAAGTATTTGTAATAAAAAATAATCATGTAGTGAACACTGTACACTTTGTCTTCTGTGTTGTAATTGCAATCAATATCTTTGAAAATGTAGAAACATCCAAAAATATTTAAATAAATGGTATTCTATTATTGTTTAAGGTGTGATTAAAACTGCAATTAATAATGATTAATTTTTTTTAATCATTTGACAGCCCTAGTGGAAAGTCATAATACGGCTTTCTATCCTTCCACAGTGACACATAACTTTACAGAGATAGATCTTACTTTATATCTGGATAACCCCATGTTTCTTATTCTCCCCACCAATCCCGCCTTAGACTGAACAGCTCGTACCGATTGGCCAAGACACTCCAGAAAGCCCATCAATACAAATCAATATTCAGAACTATTATTTAGCTGAAGTGGTCTTAGCATTACAGTAGCGCTTAGAAGACACAACTGAGATCAGGACCCCATTTTGCTGGGCAACAGACAGACACACACATAAGAGACAGTTCTTGCTCCGGCAACTTCCAGTTTAAATAGGTAAGACAGAAAAGTAGGATTATCATCACATTTCACAGATGCGGGACAGAAGCAGAGAGACAGATTAAGTGATTTGACCAAGGAGAGTGTAGCAGAGCTGGAAACTGAATCTATATCTGCTGTGTCCCAGTCTAGTGCTTTATTCATTATTATTATTTGTATGGTTGTAGCACCTAGGAGCCCCAGTCTCAGACCAGGACCCCATTGTGCTAGGTGCTGTACACACTGAACAAAGACAGTCCTAGCCCAAAAAAGCTTGCAATTTAACTATAAGACAAGAGGCAGCAGATGGCTACAGAGAAACCAACAGGAGTGCAAGGAAACAATGAGACCATATAGTTCTTACGATCAGCAGTGGTCTCAGCACACCAGCAGCCTAGCCTAGCTTGGTGAAGGTTTTTGTAGATCTCACGGCAAAGGAGAGTTTTGAATTAGTTAGTTTTGTGGATGTTTCTGGGGAACTTCTCCCAGGAGCAGCATGGGAAAAAGCACAAAGGAGTTACATTTTCAAGCAAGCAAGTGGGTGACGGAGGCTGATATGCTGGGCTGATCGGAGGTGGGAGGCGATCTTTTGATATTGTTTGAGAGATGACAGGTAAAGCCCATCCTTCCACAGCAATAGCTGGAGGTTTCTCCCCATTTTTGGTCCAAAGTGGTTAAACAGGAGGCTGCACTGAGAGAATGACACGCCAAGATGGTCTCTGCTTGGACACTCAAGTGCGAATGGGACTCATTTCTTGCTGCTTCTATATCGCTTCCTTCACTGGCAAGGACTTCAGCATGGCTAGATTTCAGCTCCCTGTCCTCTGCAGCCTCCACCTACTCCTAACCTCTCTGCCTAATGGCCACTAGGGTCATGCTTGCCCACCAGCACTTCATGCCCTTCTGCCATTTGGACTCCTCCCAGCATATTCCTTGCCATCTGGGTTTTTAAATGGGTGCCGCTTCAGTGCTACAAGTGAAACTCACCACTGAGTAACCAGCGGTCCTGTGAAGTCAACTGAGCCACAGAGGCTGCTGAAATGCCCCTGGGGTGGGGGAAGGGGGAAAATTGCTCCCAAGAGTCAATATTTAAGGCCAGGGGAAAGAGCCAAATCCAGCTGAATTGGAAGAAATGAATCCAAACTAGCCAGACTGAAAGGAAGAAAAATAATAAAGCTGTTGTCTAAGGATCAGCGATCGTGAGATATGGTTTGATGCCTGCTGGTGCAAAGAGAAAGAACAATTTGCCTGGATTTCTGGGATTGCGAAGCTATGCCACAGCCTTCAACAGAGCTGTTCTGGACTCTCCCCCAATCACTGCAGGGAGGAGAACCCATCTCAAGATGGAGAAAGCACTACTTTCTGTCCACCCACCCTGTGAAGGCTCTCTGACAGGATATCCTTGGGGGATCTCCAGCAGTCCAGTATACCAAGCTGGTGACGCCGTTGTCTGCAGAGAGCAGCAGGAAATCCGGACCTTGCTGGATGTTCTTGAACCTTCCTGGGCAGTGATTATGCCGTAACCCACCTTCAGGCAACGTCTAACCACTGTTTCACCGTCTGATCACAACCACGCCACTGCTGAATTCCCATGCGACATTCTTTGCAGCAACCACGAAACCTCCCAAGTCCCATTTCTTCGCCAAGAAGAAGCTTGTTCCTATTCCGAATCACATTTACTTTACATCGTGCAGTTTGCTCATTTCAACCAGTTTAAGATATGGGTATCTACTGTGCATCACAATCATTTTTGTTTGTAGGAAATTAGTTTTTCTGGTGCCTACCAAACTGTTTGGCTTTTAATAAGTATCAACAGGTCCTGAGTATTGTTTCATCCTTTAAATCAGTGTGTGACAGAGGTGCTGCCCCTGCACGTCCCCTACGGGAGTGGTGCTCTCTTTCCCACTTGCTGGGCTTCTTTCCTTTTAAGTCCACCTCCAGGCCTAAAACCTAGTGCTGTACGCTTTAACCCCTTCCAGTCGGGTGTACAGTTATGCCTCCCGTCACACTGCAACATTGCTCTTTTTAAATGTGTGTGATGAGATACTTTAGACTAGGAGATTTATTCACAAGGAAGAAGGCATGACTCATGAAAATCCCTCCCAGGCCTTTCGCACAGAACCTGATGAACACACTGTGTTTTTCTTAACATAAAAAAGCAGGAACAGCATCCCCATATTTAGTGGTCATGAGGGAGCTGAGTCAAACGTAGATGCCTCGTTATATTTTTAGCTTTAAAGAGGCAAGCAAGGCTCAAGGTGTCTTCTCAGCCCGAGATCTGCAACTGAGCCAACTTCGTTTTCAATGTTCCTGTTGATTCCAATTATAAACATTAGCACGGTGGGTTAATTTGCTTCGGTGTCCCCCTTTGTTCAAGGTGGTCTTCTTTCAGATGGCAAGAGAGGTGATCAGCAATGTTCAAATAAGCAAGTCCAGATTAGCAAGCTTGTGTGTGACTTTAGAAGTGGCTTGAGGGCAAAGCAACAAGGAGGCAAGACAACAACCTTCATATGATGCTCCTGTAATGGGTTATTTGATTAACACAATGAATGCTGTCAACAGGCGACTGGACCCATTGATTTGTTGACCTCCCAGTATGATTAGCAACATGGAATTTGAGACGCCCAAGAAAGCAGATAGAAATACTGTCCGAATCAACCACATTGATTTGTTTCAGTTTTTGTTCTGTAGGATGAAGAAAACAAACTGTTCTTCTTGGTTCATCTTTACAACTTGGTGCTTTATTGACAACACTGCTGATGGCTGCTCCCAACAGATGTGCAGAACATTTGCTATAGGAGAGGCAGAAAATGGCTACAGCTTAGAAACACATCAAGAAACTAATCACACAGGTATTCTGTTCTGTGGGTGACATTCACCCCAGTTCAAAGGGCCAGCATGAGTCCCAGTCACTGCATAAGCCCTGTTTAAGGGTTAGTACTGGCCTCCACACAGGGGCATTTTTCACTGTTGTGACTAAAAGTGTACGTATGCAGTGTTACTTTGCAGCACTGATCTGTTATCACTATTTATATTGCACTCCTCACTCCACGAAGCTCTGTTCAGACAAGCAAGAGGACAGAGCCCTTGACCTGAAGGACCTGCATTATAAATGTTGTTAGGATCTGTTTGATCTTAACAAGGATGTGATTAATTTACGCAAACTGCAATGCAATGTGCACTCCTGGTCCAAATAAAACTCATTTTCAAACTCGGTCAATATAGCAAAGTCCTAGGGCAAAGAACGTACAGGCCAGTGAAAGCAGTGCTCACCATAGGGAACCCTCCCAGCACACTGCCCTTTTGCATTTAATAATAAGACTGCTTAGCACTTTTCATCTGTTAAACACGGTGCAGATATTTATTAATCCATCCTTTAACTAAACCTTCATTGATTCTTTTGGCTCCAGCAGGAAGGTAGGGAGAGAGGTGAAGAGAACGGAGAAATAGAATGGAGAGACAGACAGAGAGAAGGCATGAGGGCCAACAGCACAATGGGCCAAAATAATTTGTTTCTACTGTCATTTTAGCTTATTTAGTTTTAGTAATCTTTAGTACCTGCTCAATGTTGACTCAAAGGAGGATTAACCTTTGATGTCCCACACACACAGAAATAAGCTGTCTACATTCCATTTGCACATACACTCTCTCTCCATGCTACAAGAATCAACTTTTTTCCTGTGCATCATAGAGGTATGCTGGACCCACAGAAAGGGTTAAGACTTGACTGTAGAATAACTTAAGACTGAGGACAAAAACTTCTATTTATGTCTTCAGCATTTCAGTCACGTAGGCCTGATCTATATGTAAACATTGGATCAACCCAGCTACATTGCTCAGGGCAGTGAAAAATTTCATGCCCTGAGCACCACCGTTAGGTTCACCAGTGTAGGCACGGCTAAGTCAATGAGTAATTCTTCTGTCAAGTTAGCTACTGTACTGCCTGTCAGAGAGGTGGATTAACTACGTCCATTAAAAAACCCTTCTACTTATGTAGAAAGCATCTACACTACGGCACTACAGTAACAGCTGCAGCACGGTAGCCCGGCTGCTTTCGCATAGACATGGTGTTAGTTAATTCAGTTCTCCTGAAAGGCTGGAGACTGGAGAACTAAGCGCTCTCAATATGTATAGCACAGTCAAGCTGCATGGGAAGTGGCCTTATAACATTCCCATACTGCTCATATCAACATGTTACTTGGGAGGAGCCAACTCTAAGGGTGAGACAAGAGTTCAATCTCCATGCTCATTCATTCCTTGATTTCTCTAGTGGGTCTACCAACGAGGAATCCAATTAGCAGGGATTATTTTTGTAGCTCAGCATTTGACCATTAAGAACTAAAATGAGAACACCAACTCATCTTACGTAGGCCACTGAGCATCCATCAAAAAGCAATGGCTTTTGGTAACGAGATTGACTCGATAATGACATCTTGGAGCAGAGCTGAATCAGTGGCATACAGATGAAAATGTCTTCATCCCATTAGCATCTTCTTGAGTCATCCAGTCTCATGTAACAGGTTTGTTTTTTAAAATTATTTTCTGAGCCTCTCTTTCTTATACCAAAATGGTAAGTATCAGCAACATTCTGTTGGGCTAAGTATTTCCATAAAATGTCATCCTAATGAGAGGTCCTTGGTCAGCATGTCTATTGGGCTTGATACACCAATGCATTCCCAGGGAAACTCATATGCTGAACTGCCAAGGCTATGTGGGTATACAGCCTGGCCATTGACAGTGTTGGATTATCCATTTACCAATGCTACCTCTTAGAAATCTCTTGAGTCAGCATTCTGCCTGAAAATTCTACAATGGCATGGATCTATGGCATGGATCTTGCCACGGCTTCTACTAAACTCTGCTTTAAAACCATATTGTACTAGCAAAATCTTCTTTGCTCACTTTCCATGATAGTCCAAAACCTTCACTTCAGCACACAGAATAAATTTACTTATTTCACCAGTTTCCATTAGTGAGTGTAAAATACTCGCAGGGGCCACATCTGCATCAATAACATCTGCAAGACCTTTTCCAGTTGCAAAGTTGACACTGGTCTTATTCTACTGAGATAAGAGACACAAAAACTTTTAGTATTTATTTATTTTTTATTTTGTGGGCCTTTAGAAAGGCTGGCAGAGTCAGAAAGGGACTACTTTACTTTGCATTTTCCATTTGTGATTTACATTCTCCATGGCCTTTGGTCGGGTTCACGCACAGTTGCTTTATGAAAATATACTACAGCAAGTGCCCCAAACACTACAGCTTTAAATAGAGCTTTGGGTCATTATTATAGAAAACTATAGTTCTATAGTTATAGGGCAGAAGTAAGGTAGGGGAGGGAAATCCTAATTAAAAAAATATAAATAACCTATAGGCAGATTTGCAAGTTTTACATGTATAATGGAAAAGCAAAGGGCCAAAGACATATTTAAAATATTCTCTTCAATGACGTTTTATGTGCACACGTACAGTACATGTGTATATTGCTTTGTGGAAAACATACTGACCCAAGCATGGGACAAACACCATGGGCTAAGTTCTCTATTGGGATAAGCATTTTGCACTTGCTCATGCCAGCAGTGAACTTGGCCCTATATCTTAAACCCACACAAATCCCAGATACACTGAGAGAAAAAGAACAAAAAGTTGGCCTACTTGCCACAGCACATTTCCCATGTTAAGTGTTTCATGCCTTTTTCCCATCTGTGCGCCAGCTTGATGCAAACTAAAATGGATACACAAAAACCTGGTTAAGGAAAACATCTCCCAAACAATGGGTCCATAGCAGTGTATAATGTACCAGTGACGCTCAGATACTATGGAGAGGATGGCCATATAAGTACTTGGGTAGTGGGGAGTGGCTCAGAAAAGTGGCTTAAAAGTTAAAACAACTTTACTTCAAACTAGAGCAGCTCCATCCATGCCTGAGCGAATAAGCCATTTCAAATAGCTACATAGTTCTTTAGGCTCATCTGGTACAAGCTAATACCTAGAAATCCAGTGTACAGCACTTCGGGCCAGGCTCTGATACCCTTACACTGAGTGGTACCTTCCTCCACCAGTGGTCCCACTGATTTTAATAGCAGGTTCATTGACTTCAGTGGGACTACTCATGGTCAAAGACACACGAGTAAGTGTAGCACAATCTGGCCTTTTGTCTGTTAAACTGTGAGGGTCTGTTTTATGTCTCCCTTTTCAAATAATGCATTGACATTCCAGGGCTATCCAGCTTTTTTCAAAATGTGTCTAACTCTACAAGGAATGATTGCATGTGTTTCTCTCCCTTCAGTGCAGATGGTGTGCTGGAATGCCTCTGACAGTGTTTAAAGGCCATGTGAATGACTGCGATTATGACACTAATAATGTAAGTTTTGTTTGCAGAACAGCTGTTGGCTTCATTGTTCTTTTGTGAGAAAAATGTAGCCGTTATGCTAATGGAATGCAGGTTCCTGATTGGCTGAAGGTTACATCATGCCTTGGAACAGTGCACTGCAAATTGCTTTTCGTGATGCAGCACCTAAGCAAATGGCAGACATATTAATGCTATTTCATAGAATCATAGAATCATAGAATATCAGGGTTGGAAGGGACCCCAGAAGGTCATCTAGTCCAACCCCCTGCTCAAAGCAGGACCAATTCCCAGTTAAATCATCCCAGCCAGGGCTTTGTCAAGCCTGACCTTAAAAACCTCTAAGGAAGGAGATTCTACCACCTCCCTAGGTAACGCATTCCAGTGTTTCACCACCCTCTTAGTGAAAAAGTTTTTCCTAATATCCAATCTAAACCTCCCCCACTGCAACTTGAGACCATTACTCCTCGTTCTGTCATCTGCTACCATTGAGAACAGTCTAGAGCCATCCTCTTTGGAACCCCCTTTCAGGTAGTTGAAAGCAGCTATCAAATCCCCCCTCATTCTTCTCTTCTGCAGGCTAAACAATCCCAGCTCCCTCAGCCTCTCCTCATAACTCATGTGTTCCAGTCCCCTAATCATTTTTGTTGCCCTTCGCTGGACTCTCTCCAATTTATCCACATCCTTCTTGAAGTGTGGGGCCCAAAACTGGACACAGTACTCCAGATGAGGCCTCACCAATGTCGAATAGAGGGGAACGATCACGTCCCTCGATCCGCTCGCTATGCCCCTACTTATACATCCCAAAATGCCATTGGCCTTCTTGGCAACAAGGGCACACTGCTGACTCATATCCAGCTTCTCATCCACTGTCACCCCTAGGTCCTTTTCTGCAGAACTGCTGCCTAGCCATTCGGTCCCTAGTCTGTAGCTGTGCATTGGGTTCTTCCGTCCTAAGTGCAGGACCCTGCACTTATCCTTATTGAACCTCATCAGATTCCTTTTGGCCCAATCTTCCAATTGGTCTAGGTCCTTCTGTATCCTATCCCTCCCCTCCAGCGTATCTACCACTCCTCCCAGTTTAGTATCATCCGCAAATTTGCTGAGAGTGCAATCCACACCATCCTCCAGATCATTTATGAAGATATTGAATAAAACCGGCCCCAGGACCGACCCTTGGGGCACTCCACTTGATACCGGCTGCCAACTAGACATGGAGCCATGATTAGTCATTAGTCTTAATCCCCAAATCAGCCTGATCATTACTCAAAGAGGGAGAGAGGTATGGGAGAACACTTATAATCTGAAAGGAAACGCTTTAAAGCTAGGACTAGGTTTTATTTATTATTGACTTACATGTAACTGAGTACAGTAGAAAAGAAATGCTAGGCTAGTTCTCAAACTAAAAAGTAAGGTGGGCACCTAGCCACAGCCCAGGAAAACTATGTTTAGGCCCAGTTTGGCAAGATGCTTATACTTCCCACTCTTGTTAAAACAACCGAGGGTTGGTTTTCAGTTTTAGAAAAGTAGTTTTGGTCTTTTGCTTTAATGGTGGGAGCATTTCATATATCTTAACTCTTCTTAAAATTACAATCAGAGGTATTTTCAACTTGCTCGAACAAGGATTAGAGCTTCCTCTCCTTCAGTGCAAAACCCCAGTAAATGAACTTTCCACAGTAAAGCTGAGAGAGGCTAGAGGTGGGAATCTTGCCCTAAGCCAGCCATGCCACTGTCTCCATTCAACCCCATATTTATTTCTTGCCTAACACAGGGACTGGGAGTGAAATCCTGGCCCCAATGATGTCAATGGCAAAAGGCCTACTGTTTTCAATAGCGCTAGGATTTGACCGCGGGTAGCAATCAGTTCAGGATTTTAAAGGGTTTGAAGTTATATCCCAGGATCATCCAAGCAGTATAGTCCATGGCAGCCTTCATATAGGGGTGAGGGGTAAATGTAAATGGGTGAGGACCTTCGGCCTGTGCTATTCAGGATGTCAGGCAAGATGATCACAACAGTCCACTCTGGACTTAAACATCTATGAAATGCCTGGTCCATCTCAGAATCAGACTGTCAGATACAGGACACACACAGTCCTGGAATGTTTTGTTTTGTATTTGCTTTGAAAAATAAAGTTATTTTTTTAAAAAGCCATTCACATGGTCTTCCCTCCTCTGCTCCCACCTGCTCCGCTTCCGTCTCACAAAACATCAGGGGAATTTCTCAGACTTACAGCACCACGGCGGGCCTACACAGACAGCCTTCTCCATTCACAGCCATGCTAGAGTAACTCTTGCTGGGCCCGGAGTGCAGCCAGCATGTGCGGGGATGAAAATCAAGAGGATTGAGGTGTGTTTCCCACGACAGAAGGGCTCAAGACACAGATCCTGGTGGGCTCAGGGATAGCCAGCCATGGAGCTGTTAGTTTTCATCTTGCCATGGCTTCCCTAGGAAGCAGTCATTTCTGATGAATAGGTATTGCTGTGCTCAAAGCCAGGACTCCTCAATTCTGACATTCGAGTCCTAAATATCTGTCCTCGAACTGATGTCCTATATTTCTACATCACCAATTAAATAATTGAGGAAGCTAAAATTTCTTCCAAGAAGGCTTTCTAAAAATATAAAAATATGTCGGATAAGATATTATGAAGCAGGCAAAACCAACTAGTGGAGTTCCCAGCTCAGAGGAAAATATCTGTCATTGTAAACAGAGAAATATCTACTGCAACTACTGTGACTCAGCACGAGCTTTCACTCCAAAGATGTGTCCCTGCAATCTGAAATTCCTATATGGAATGAGACACGTGGTATTTCTGAGCAAGTTACATTCCCATACTGGAAATGCCAATGCTCTGTACATGGGACTGCATCTTACATTACCCCAAAGCCAAAACTGATGGAAAAGGCAGCACACTTGGTAAATGGGGTGCCTTTCAGAGAGCACGTATGCTCTGCTATCTGCACTGGTTGCCAGTTGGCTTCCAGATAAATTTTAAGGTGTTGGCTTTGACCTAGCAGTTCTAGATGAAATAGAACTGGCCTATTTAAGTGCCTGCCTCTCTCCTAGAGCCAAGACACCATAGTGGCATTCAGCAGAAGTGCTTACCTTAGAGTACCCAAAAATTTTTGTTGTATGGAATTTTAATATTTATCCTAATGTTTGCTGTGCTTGCTGTTAAAATTTCAATGAGCATTGTAGAGTTTCCACCTTTCTAGTTTCTTATATATATTAGAAGGATTTTTTTTTTAAATGGAAGTAAAAAACACCATAATATTATACCTCTGTACACAGCGGGAGGGTTTTAAATGTAGACAATAGCATTGGACTTGCTTTACTTGTAAGAAAACCAAGCAATATTTGTCTCCCAATAAAAACATTAGATGTATGAAAAAAAAGTCACAGTGGTTTCTTTACTTTTTTTTCAACCTTTCAGAGATATCAGGATTTAAGAGAAGGGTACACTCATCAGCTAATTCCAACCTGTGTACTCATGCCAGATACCCACATAATTGGAAGTCAAGCCTCCATATTTCACATTTTCATCAATAAATTCATATCTTGCCAATCATTTCAATATGCTCTTTGCTAATGCCCATTTTATGAATAACCTTATCTGTGTGGTATCCTCTCTCTCTAATTGTCTATACATATTATAGTGCCATGATATGCAATATTCTACATTTCATGTAGTACAACCTGTCAGTATTTACAATTATGATAGTGCTGTGCTTATAATATGGCTAAAGACCTGCCAAAAGAACAAATATTAAGTACAGGCTTAGTGCATGGTTGCTTGGGGCAAAGCAAAGACACAGAACGGGATATAGATACATATGATTTACCATATGGGATCAGACGACTGCTTCTTCAAGTCTAGTACCCTGTCTCTGGCCTTGGCCAACACCTGATATCTCATTGGAAGGAAATCCCTGCTTCCCTTCCAGGCATCTAGCTAATTGTGCTCTCCAGGGAGGTGAGATGTTTTCCTTGACCCCTGCAGTAATTTGCTGGTGCACAGACGCATGAGACTGAGTCACCAATGACTCCGTTTATACAACTACAGATTTTATTAATGGTCATAAAATCATCCAGCCACAATATCTGATTCCCTCAGCCACAGCAATGAACTGACCCTATACACCTCGTACACTTATCATTACTTAGAGTGTTTCACCTCCCTTCACAACCAACCCTTTTAATACAGCCCAGCATAGCCCCTTAGACAATAGGTGGACAACCCGCATCAGTGACTGGATCCCCAGAGACCACAAGCGACAGCTGGGGAGCCTGAAAACGCGCTGGGCTGATCCCATGACAAAACTCTTTGGCCAGAAATGGAAAGAACGTGCTCGCGACAACGGAATGGTGTGGCGGTGACTTGGGTTTGCAGAGGGACGGACGAGGACAAGCCGGACAAAGGTGACTCAATAATTTGAGTTAAGGTCTCTGTGTCAGTGCTTTGTACTGCCTCTCATGCTCTTTGCATTCCTACCTGCTATTTACTGTTCCCCCCCCCCCCCCCGAAAGAATTTGTGAGAAGAGCTGCTGCTGAATCCTATAGCTGCTACTCCTCAGGTGCTCACAGGTGACTATTGCTTTAGTATTTGTGTGTGTTGGGGGGGGGGGGGGGGGGTTAAATAGTTTAATTCAATCTTCTGCAATCAGTTACTTCTACAGCCAGAGCTCCTGCTTTCACTGCTGTGACTTTGATGTGACAAACCTTCAGCTCTTTATCAAGATGCTGAAAAGGAAATGACTGAAGCACGTGCAAAGAATTTTAAGATCCCTACGCTCAGTAACAGGTTGTTATTTGTAGACCAATATACTGAAACTGGGCTATGGTACGAGCTATCCAGTCTAAGTGTTGCTGTAAATATCCACCAACCTGTTTAGATTATCTATGATGTCTAATCCTAAAAGGCTTGTTTATTTAGCCAGCTAAATTCAAACTGTCTCCTTTACGGCCTAGGTTTTAAACAATACATTTTATCACCACAACTACGTGAACGTTTTTTAAAACAGCTTTACATTCTGTGAAGAGCTACATCATGTTCCTGCTTTATGTGGTTCTGGAGAGCACAGTGCCCTTTTTTCATACTGCCATGTCTAGTTTCCAGAACAATGCTACGGCACCAGCAATTACGATGTCACGACGTCAGCTCTATGGTATACGAGTTCACTGAAAGCTGCTCCTGTACTTTGGCATAAAAACAGATTCCTAATAAGGTAGCTGAAGTTACCCTGTGCAACAGGACAATTCCCAGATACCACACTCAGATAACATCACGATGAGCACATTGTGCTGGGATTCCTACAAAACACTCAACGGCTAGGCAGCTGGTGTGCTGCTTATTACACCAATCCTCAGTCTCTCGTTGTTACCTCATGCTCCCCCACCCTCACCTTTTGGCTCTCATCTTATCGTTTGGTGGTAAGCTCTTTGGGGTAGGGACCATCTTTTCTTTGTATATGGGCGGCTCCTGATGGGGCCTTGATTGAGGCCTCTAGGCATTACCACAATACAACAGATAATAGGGATTGGTGTGAAAAGCACAGACATCTCATTTCACCAGCACAACACCTGCACTGAACAAGGGTGCCGTGGCACAACCCATGAAAAAGTACAATCGCCAGTACCACGTTCCATCCAGCACCAGAAGTTAGTCCAGAAAGAGTCAGAGCCAGGCTGGTCTGGGGATGTGCTATTTAAATGCCTCTCCTGGGAAACCTGTGACTGTGAGGAGCCAGAGAGCAAGTCCCAAGCAGAACAGCTGTGGTGGGAGTAAGGAGAGGACTGCCACTGCCCCCTAAACGCATCACCCTTACCCCAGTTCGGACTCACTTGTAGCCTGCAGGTACAGTAATAGTGTACATTGCAACTCCTGCTTCCGTTGGGGTGAGGGGAAGTATCTGACCAGGTACATGGAAGTTAAAGTTGGTCGAAATTTTTTGCCAGAAACATTTTCTCAATGAAATACAGGGAAACGACAACATCAATTTTTTTGTTGTGGAAAAACAACGACAATATTGACAATATTTTCTTGTTCTTCTATGGGAAAATTTTACACAAAATGTTTTATTTCCACTGGAAATCTCAGAATTATACATTTAATCATTTCTGGATCAAAGTTTTTCAGATCTTTTCATACTGCAAAATTTTTCAGTGTTTTGACATTTTGTTCCATTTCATAGAAAAACCAGATGTTGAAACATGAGTGTGTTGGACTGATATGTGTCTGTACAGGTCTACATTAACCAGCTAACTCCATTCTGTTATCTGAATGCCATTTTGATTACAATCCATTATATGTGCTTTTACTTTTGGCACTGCTGAGTCCCATCTTGAGCTGAAATGCCCAGGAGATGTCTATATCTCAGGAGTGGGAGTTAGAGGATCTTCACTGCAAGAGCATGCCTAGAAGCCCAGAGCTTGAGCAGTTACTGGCTTCTGTCCAGACTCAGCGAGCCTAAAAGCATATGGAAGTCAAGGTTTGGGTCTAATGCAGCAGCCTGGTGAGCATCCAGGGTTGTAACAATCAGAATTTCCCACAGATAGAAATTCTGTTTTCCAACCCAGCTTTCAGAGGGTTTCACAGAACCAATCCTTCAGTCCTGTAAGGACAGAATAGCTCAAATAACTGATAATGTGTCTTCTTTTTCCTAGGTCACTGGTTTGAACTGAGCTCTGGCTGCTCATGAATGAAAATTACTAGCATCTGCCAGCTGTTTGGTGGGTATTTGAAATTATTTTGTGATCTCAACCAAGTTCCAAGTGGGTAAATGCCTATGTCTCCGGAACCACTGGTACAATTAATATAATGGTCTCTCAAGGAAGAATGAAGTGTTTCAGTCATTTTTGAATCTGGACTATTCATCAGTCCTAGAACTGCTTCCTTTGGAACAAGGTCCACGCACACCGATGCCGCAGTGTAGGGGAAGCTAGCACTCCTACCGCTTATTGTGCGTCTGTTTTGTAAGAAGAGGGGACTTCACTTTACAGTGCTGTCATCCAACAATTTCCAGGAGTCCAACTCACTTAATAATAATAATATTAATAAAAAATCCCTCCACCCCCCTCCATCATATAAATATAAAATCCTACCACAACATTTGCAATGGTCTGCAACAACACTTTGCACTTCTATTCTGCCTTCTGTGCAAGGACATCAAAGCACTTTACAAGTGTTAGCCTCCTGATCTACCTTGGAGGTGCAAAACTAACAGCTTAACCATTTGATGAGAAAACTGGGGCTCACAGAAATTACATGACTTGCCAATGGTAAGTACACAGGCAGGAACACAGCTCTGATCTCATGAACTCCAGTTCTGTGCTTTAAGCACTAGACCATGATTCCTTCTGTTGGACAGCAATTTCACCTTATATAAAGAATGCAACCAACTGGAGGGATAACATTCAAATAAAGTTGCATCATTCTAGAAGATTGCTCTATTAAAGTATCTTCTGATTTACAGATTCTTTAAACAGCCTTTCAAATAATTGGTACAAAGCCAATCAGAACACCAATGACATATTGTGGGTGGCTCTTGGCAACAATTTTATTTTTTCAGTCTCCTCTGCACAACTCAAAATTTCCTCTTTGCCTTCAGGAGTGAGATGTTGCAAATTCAGACAACACTGATGGCTCCCAGACAATTTTAAATCGATACAATTAGGTAGGACAGCAAACGAAACTTCTGGGGTATTTATCGTCAGTTCAGAGCACTGGGATTTGTTTGCACGGCATATATTAAAGCTTAGATTGCTGTCATTTTTCAGACATCCAACCAAACAATTATCATACGCAAAACTAGCTTTGTATGTGCATTCTCTGAAGTGTCCATATCTGTTAGGTAAGCTAGCATATAGGTAAGCTAGCATACAAGCTTCTAAAATGTACACATTTCTAATGTCACATCCTTGACACACTAATGGGTCTTACCTTTAAGGCCTCCCAAACGGGAAACTGCACCAGAGAGAAAGGAATCTGGAGGGGGTAAAGAAAAAAAAGTCACAAAAGCAAATTAGTTTGGCATGTTCCTTGGCTGGCTAAATTAGGAACAGTTATTGTTCACTCAGTGAACTGTAGCTTATTACATTTATAAATCTGTAAGGATTACTTTATGTACACTGCTGTTAGAGGACTGGTTTCACTAAAGCAGTTTTTACTTTGTTTATCACGTTCCCTGCTGAGAGGTTAATGTATTTTTACCAGGGTGGCCTGTAAGAGCAATAACTAATATGATCTAGTGCCGGGAATTTCTCAGTTTGACTTTTAGCCAAAGAAGCCATAAAGATGGTTCACGCACCACACCACTCAGGCCACAAACACAGCTTGATGAGGAACTGTCGGATAACATGCACTGTCACACACAATTATCTAAAAGTGGAGGGACGCTTAGTGTCTTAAAGGGACGTTAAAAATGGCATAATGAGGTTGCAAGTTTATCGTCTCTGTTGTCCGAAATAGATAATTAATTATTATCATTATGAGAGAGACAAGGTGGCTGAAGTAATATCTTTTATTGGGCCAACATCTGTTGGTGAGAGACAAGCTTTCAAGCTAGGCAGAGTTCTTCTTCAGCGCTGTGTAAGCACGAAAGCGTGTCTCTCTCACCAACAGAAGTTGGGCCAATAAAAGATATTACCTCACCCACCCTGTCACTCCAATATCCTGGGACTGACACGGCTACAACAACACTTCATATTATTATAATTATATATTTGTATTTTGGTAGCATCTAGGAGCCCAAGTTCCAGATCATAACCCAACTGTGGTAGGCACAGGACTCCAACACAGAACAACAGGAAGGTCTTTACCCTAAAGAGTTTTCATTCTATGTATAAAACAAGAGACAAAAGCTGGAGGCAGACAGAGAGGAGTACAAAGAAACAACATAATTACCACCACTTCTGATAAAATGCCAAGCCTCAGCTTGTAAAAGCTTCCAGTATTTAATATAGACAATAGCTGTCTTGTTAAATCTATGGAGTGATATAGTAAGATGCAGTATAATTTAAGTAACTGTAGATTATTAGAAACATTCATTGTGGATGTACGTAAATCTTATTAAATCTAAATTACATGGAAGTTTGAAATGGTCCCTAAACATTACATTTATCCAACATCAGAAGAGTTAGAGTTTGTTTTATTGTGTTGCAACTAATGATTAATAAATGAGTCTATTCCGTTAATCTTCCAGGCAAAACTTAGCTTGACAGACACCTGCCACAGAAAATTTGTTATCTATTCAGGCAGGAAATGGCAGTGAGATGAAATCAATGCTGATGCTGTACATTGAGCTGACACACTGAAATCTCAGAGGAAGTTTGTCATCTTGAACAAAGAGGACTATCCCTTGTGGCATCTCAAAGGCCCAAAAGAAAGGTCAAACCTGGCTCTTATTTATCAGGGCCTTGAAACTCTAGCATAGCACTTAAATTTCTTTTTCGATTTTGGGTGACAAAGTCCAGTTATTTGACAGAAACGCCTCGTAATATATTTATGAGAAGATATAGAGCCACATGCTGTTGCATCGTTGTCAAATGGGAGTTAACTGCACCATTTCCTTGCACTGCAGAATTAAAAGTGACATAACCTTCTATCATCTACACCAGAAAAGAGATATAATAGCCATCATATTTGCTCCAATTTGTTAAAAAAAAAAAAAGAAAAGGAAATGCACTAAGTTCAGTTTATACCAAACAAAACAGGCCTCCTAACACATACACAATCTCAAATTTCTTCCTATTGCACTTTGAGTACTAAAAAAAAAATCTGTTAACATGAAGACAAGGGATGCTCTCAAAACAAGGTTTGTTTTATCTCTATTACTAATTAGATGCATTTCAAGCAAATGGAAAAAAGTTTAAAATTTCTATTTGATTTCCAAAATGGCAGGGGGTGGTTTAGGGCTCAGACTCTAAATGGTTCAAAGTCAACGGGGTTTGCACAGGCTTATAGATCCATCCGTGAGAAGGAGCTTGCTGACTGGGGCCTAAATCCTCACCCAGCCCTCACAAATCCTGTTTTAATCGAATTTTAAACTTCCCCAGAGATACACTAACATTACATGTTCTGAAACTTTTCAAAACAAAACCTACATTCTGGCCCAATCTACTGGGCAACATCCCTTTAAAAACACAGTGAGCGCACCAGAGTAGATTAACATATAAAAAGAGAACTTTCTTTAACCATGTAATTCATATAGTGATAAATTTATTACACTTGTCACAAGCTTTTTACAGTGAATTGAAGCGAGAAACCCCCTCACTTTGAAGACACTTCTTCCCTTGAAGAACTGTGATTTGATTGCGTTTGTTATTTTCCTTACAAAAACCTTCAGATACACAACAGAATCACACCCAGCCAAGCAATGATATTTGTGCCTGAAATAACCTAAAACAACAAGAAAAATGTGGTTCACACATGTAGAGAACTTTCTGCCAGCAAATATGAAACTCTGGCGAGCTCCACCAAATCTCTCATTTGATGTTCACATAAAATAGACAGACAGTATCCGTTCTCATGTCTGGCTTGATGTTCTATAACTGTACTGTTTATTCAATAGAGTTAAACCCTACACCAAAAAAAAAAAAGCAGCTCCCATACATCTGTAAAATTATTATTCTAATGTTTAATAGATGGACACTATAGCCAGTTACTCGGGGCCTGTATTTTTTAATGTTCAAGTCCAATTTACTGCAGATTTTTATTGTTTTCAAAGATCTGCTTAATTCTCCTGAATTAGGTGGATTTAAAAAAAAAGGTTTCAGAGTAACAGCCATGTTAGTCTGTATTCGCAAAAAGAAAAGGAGTACTTGTGGCACCTTAGAGACTAACCAATTTATTTGAGCATGAGCTGTAGCTCACGAAAGCTCAGGCTCAAATAAATTGGTTAGTCTCTAAGTACTCCTCTTCTTTTCTTTTTTTTTTAAAAAAAGGGATTTTATATTTTTAAAGACAGTGATTTTAAAAAACGAACACTGAAAATAGCTGCACCCCAGAGTAACAGCAATAGAAAAACAAACTCTCGCTTTTACAATCAAACTGCAAGTGTGTTTCACCTAAGAGTTGAGAAGCTTTCAGCAAGTGAGACGAATTTAAGGAGGAAGTTAAAAACACTGCCAGACGGATGCATCAATATTGAAAATTGAGGTAGTACTTATACCCTTCAAAGCAATAAAATAGTGTTTTGATTGAAGCAATTTAAAATTTATCAGGCTACAGTTACAAAATGTGCCCATTCGATGCTGATAAATCTGTGATGTTAAATCACAAGCTGACAGCACCCAGAGGGAAACTCAGCAGCCAGACAGCAGAGGTAGCATGTTGAAGGAGCTACAAAGAATAAATAAACAAACAAACAAATAAAGCCAGGCCCTTCAAAACTGGAATCCCCTTCAAAATGCAAGAATTCTTCTACATAAAGAGAAAACAGATGTTCGTGGCTGGAATTTGCATGTGGCTTTATTCTCTACTAGGATACAATAAAACCACTCTTCGGCTCGTCCTCTGAGTCAGAAATTAAATGGTGGCCTGGCATATCTATTCCAGCTGTGCCTTCCTTTCCCAACTTTTATTAGCAATATATTAAAAACCTAAAAAGCATAAGAAATGAAAAATCATGTGGTATGTTTTCTCAAACCAATATAAAAACTACAGATGTTCTTACTAATCTGCAGTGCATGTTTGTTTATTCAGGTTCTCTGTGTGTCTAATTCAGCGGGGCTTTGCTCTCGGAATGATCTGTTTTTACAAATGCTAGAGCAAATACTAAGAGAACAGCCAGCGGAGACAATAAAATCACCTAAAGGAGGAGATAAGGGCTTTCTTCACTTGCACGGGTCTCTTTCACTCTTTTGGGCCCCCATTCAGCAGAGCCATGTGGTTAACGTGAAGCACCTGAATGGCTGCACAGAATTCAACAGTTTAGGGAGCAAGGGGGGCCTTTGATCCTTGGGAAGTGAGTGTGCAGAAGCAGCACAGCTACTGGTTCCATGGGGCTGTACTGATGGCTACAGAGCAGGCCTACTGCTGCTGCGAGGCCTGGTTTCTTCCTTGTCCCCACCCAGACTTGAAGATCCTAGATTCTGTGTAACCCAGAGACTGAACCAAGGACCTCCAGAGCTGAATGCATGAGTCTCTACAGCTTGAGCGCCAGGTTTTCATGCTGAGAGCATCAACAGACTCACAGTCTCAGTGAACAAGGCACAGAGCAGAACACAATCTCAGCGGTGGGTTAAATACTTCCCTTGGACAGAGGTAGCTCATCCCGCGCATCTGAGGCCCACAATAGTTCAAATCCAGGATGACTCTCCACGTCCGTGACAGCCACCATCTTGGCCAACATTGGGGATTGTACTAGGGATGTCCAGAGCTGAAAACGTGAGTCTCTATAGCTCAAGCTAAAGAGCCAGGTTGCGTAGCAGGGGGCTATAACAGACTCAAATCCTTTCTGAGTCTGGCACAAGGGGTGACACATAACCCACACGCCAGTGAGTTACATTCTGCAAAAAAAAGGGCAGTAAGACCCAAAATCAGCAGAATCCAACAATTTCTTGTTCTTGCCATGCCCCTCCTCATGACTTGTGATATCAGTCACATAAACGGCTCTCACGGATACCTTTATGGCACGTTGTTCATACAGTAATACTGGCAGCTGTTTATCATGTATTTATTAGGAATAGGATATTTTCATAACTCTATTGCCACTGAAGCCAATGGTAAGAACTCCCGCTGGCTTCAATAGGAGCAGAGTTAAGCCAACACTTTTAGAAAGTATCACCAACAGTCTCACTTAAAGGCATTTGTACACATGGCATTTCCACTCATCACTGTAGTACTAAAGCATATATTTGCAAAGGGTGCCCCTCACCGTGGTATCTGGGCAGCAGTTGTCAAACCGGTTTTAGCTTCCTATTTCTCCACCATAACCACATCTGAACAGTGTAAGGACACACTGTAGTTCAGAGTTTGAAAAAGAAGATAGAAAATATTCCATAAACGTATCTAGATTACAACTGTATACTTCCATCTTGAATAAACAACCGTTTTTTGTTTGTTTATAACTGTATTTAAAAGAAAAATGCCTCCTTTATACGAGATGGTTCTTCTTTTACGATAGGTTCCAGTTGCAGTCATATAAACAACCCTGTTTCTCGGCTGAAGTTAACACCAAAACATTTCAATTAATAATCATAGTAAATCTGTTTCAGTGTCTTCTCCTCTTAAAATTCTTCACGCACTTATACAATCTATCTAGATTATGATCAACTGACATTCCACCTATAAATATACTTTCTCCATAATAGGATTTGAAAAGATAGTATGAAATGACGTAAGCCTTTCACTTGGCCATGTCACAGGTCACAGCAATAGATGTGATTATATATAGCGTGGTATAAAGCATCCTGATTGAAGGTGATGGTGCATAGCGGCAATGCACAGCCACTCAACATACCGTCCTTAAACCTGTTATTGTCTACATTCATTTTTACATTCAATTAATACTGCTTGCCAGGCTCCAGTTGATGCACTGCAGACTCCACAAGAAACCTAACAAAGATAATTTGTAATTTTAAGCATGACCAAAAGGCTGTCAAACTGTAGATGTCTTTACTGCAGTTTTTAGAGATGAAAGGATTTAGTGTAGTGAGAGAACACTGGTAAATAAATGAGTGAAGTCTCAGTTAATAAATATTGATGCGCTTAGAAACAAAGCTTTCCAACAAAGACAATAAAGCAAGTGGCAACAATGGCCAGAGATTGAGAACTCCCTCTGCCCCTGTTCTTCTAAAGAACATGTTTAAACACAGGTCCCACTGCAGTGATTTCCAACACAACTTGGCCAGCCAGCATAGGCAAGAGTGTGCAGAGTTAGAACACTAATTGGTAGCCATGGTCCGGCATGTGTAACACACCAAGGAGGCATGTAGGCTAATGATCTTTGGAAATTCTTCCACCACTGGTGTAGCACAATGGCACTATCCCTAATACGGGTGCTGGTGGGCAACTCGAGATGACCCGGTGGTAAAAACACCAGTATAAATATTGCCAACATTAACTTTTACAGATGATTAATACTACAAGCCAGACTCCAGTTGATGCTTACACAAGAAACCTACCAAAGGTAATTTGTAACTCTGTCTTTTGAACCATTAATGTTAACCTTTGTAACTGTTTAAGCTAGGAAAAGGGGTGCAATCTTGTGCTCTATGCACAGGACAGGGACACAAGAACTCCTAAATTATATTCCTGCCTCTGACAGACTTCCTCTGCAACCACAGGTAAAACACTGCATCTCTCTGCCTCAATTGCTCTATCGTCACATTAATATTACTCACCATCTGTCCTACATGGGTGTTTTGAATATTCATTAGCTGGCATCTGTAAAGTCTTTTGACAAATTAAACACTCTATGTGGCAAAGTGTGGTTTAATTTGGTTGAGAGCCTCTATTACACCCTTATCTTTTAAGCTCATGTGCAAAACTGCATAAAATGGGTGTGGTTTTCTTTTAAAAACCACTGCTGCTAAGTTACAAAGGGATATCCTCGTCCAGTCCTCTTCTGGTAGAAGGATGGTTAATAAACATACAGTCTCTTTATGGAGGCCAGTGTTGACAAGTGAAGGGGAAATATGTGAGAGCTCCAGCACAGATATATGCCTGCCCCCAACATGTGGGGAGAAGAGAAGCACTGAGGCAGATATAAAACTTAAATACAAGAGAGACTGAGCTAACAGATTTCAGAGGGGTAGCCGTGTTAGTCTGTATCAGCAAAAACAAGGAGGTGCCACAAGGACTCCTTGTTGTTTGAGCTAACAGAGATCCTTGTAAAGAGTGCAGAATGCTTTAACCTTTCACTGACAGTGTTAAGGATCATTTTTTTATTCAAGGCACTTTCATCATAGAGATGGGATGAACAGCCTTAAAATTCCCACTCTCTCACTCCACCCTTATATTTTGATGGGAGGGCAAAGCAGCTTTACAGAAATTGACTGAGGTTACATAGATAACCTGCATAGGACGTTAATCTGCACAAACCCAAGACTTGATCCTGCTCCCAATCTGACTTCAATAGGAGGAGAATTGATTGCACTCCAAATATGAAATACTCTAGCAGATTCTCTCTTCCCTGTCCCCAATAGCCCCACAGCGTCCATTGTCAAAATAAAAGTCTGTTTTGTTATTCGTTCTTGAAAAGCAGCATACCCAAAAAATGCACAATGAAAATGAATATTCCAACATCAACTTGTACATGCTGTTTTTAAGGCACAGATAAAAATCTTTCAGGATAACAGATGAGTTTAGCAGCTCTAAAAGAATGAAGGTATTGTTTAACAGGAAGCAGATGTATGTCAGATGGCAAACTCATTAGAATGTCCCATCGTTAAAGGAAACAGGATAACAATGAGCCGTCTGAAAAAATGTGAACTGATCAGGAAATATACAAGCCGCAGCTAATCTCCTATTTATTGGTAGGTAATGCCTGTAAGTCATGCACATGCATTGAGTTTAGGACCATGAAGGACTAATCTTTGTTCACATGAAAAAAACATAACAGTAGAACCCTAACCATGGAACTCAACATTTCTGGAAAAGTCTTCTGAAGCACACATAGAAAGGAAAAAACAAACAAAAAAAAGCCTGACATTTGAAGAAGCTAATTTCTTTAAATATACTTGGTTATGCACTATGGGTTCAAGGGAGCAGTTCTATTTGAATCCGTAACATTAAAGATATTTTAGGTACTTTCTCTGTGGTTTTGTTTGTTTAAAGTACAGACATAGAAACCTGTCATACAAGCAGCTGTTACCTCGGACCCTCCAGAGATACACAAAATGAGACCCAAGATAATTAATTTACGGAAAAATGCCTGAAAGGCAGGCATCCATACTGGAATAGTGCTATATCTTCAATTACAAATGCACCTGAAAGATTCTTCAGAGCCCAGTCCTGCACTCCTTACGCAGGAAAAATTGCCACTGAAGGCCATGGGAACTTTGAGTAATGCATGTAGGACTGGACACCACAGAGCACTAATAAAAGGAAATTAGTTAAAACAAACAGTATACAGTTTCTTGCCAGAGGGGAGGTGGGTCTATGGAATGTACGGTGGGGGTGAGCGTTGCTTCATGAAGTAAATATTCAGTCAAATAAAACCAGATATCAGTGCATCGAAACTGCACTGACATCAGCATGGGAATATTTCTGGGAAAATACCTGCCCTCAGAGTAACAGCGACATTACTTAACAGAATGGAAAAGAACGTATGTTCTCCCCTTTCCAAGTGTGTCCGTCTATAATAGTTTTCTTGTTACACTTCTACATAATGCTCACAAACAGGACACAACAGAATTATTTCATGCAGCTCTTATCCACGTAAATTACACAGTTGTCTTCCTCTCTCTAGGAGGTTTCAGAATCTCATTTAAAATATTCTACAGGAAAACTCACTGCCCCCTTTTGCCCATGGGCTGGATCCAAAGTTCACTGGCGTCATTGGGAGTCTTTCCACATGACTTTGATGGGCTTTGAATCAGGCTCCAGGTGTGACAAGGTGGAGGTAGTGGGTAGAGAGAACGCAAGGATTCTAGTGTCCTACACAAGGGCCACGTTAATAATTCTGCTCTGATTGCATGGTTCCAAGGAAGCCTGGGTAGCCAGCTTCACGGTACGCGCAGGTGGTGGAAACAGGCACTTTTTTTGACCTTCAGTAAATAGGGCTGTGGAGCAAGTTGCTTTAGGTTTACTGCACTGGCAGGACGCCTCACAACCCAGCCTCTACAGCTCTGTTTCTACCTCCATTTGACCCTCAATTCCAAAAAGCGCTTAAGCACATTCTTAAGTTCCACTGAAGTTAACGGGACTTATGCAGGTTTTTAAATGCTTTCCTGAATAGGTATGAACTGAACTGCTTTGCTGAGTTGGGGGCCTTGCGATAGCCAAGGCTTTTATTGTGTGCATCTCCCTTCTGAAAAAAAAAAAAAAATCAATTTAACCAGCTGTTAAAGAATACATAGCTGTCAAGGGTATAATTTATTCCATCATATCGGAGGTGAAAACAGCACTGTATAATAGCCACTGCATAAGAATAGCTGCAAGAATAGTCACTACAATTTAACAATAGCACGGAACAACATCAGCAACTAGAATCCAGCTGGAATTACCTTCTTCAAAGTATTTGAGCCCATAGACAGCTGTGCTTAATATATCTTACACTATTATCTCCATCATGTGGCAGAGGGGAAAATCGCAGATTTATATCAAGCTTTAGAAATTCCACACTCGGCTATGTTATTTCATTTTTAAAACGTGTACGAGATTTTTTGCCCAGCGTATGAAAAAAGGAACAGCTGATGTCTCCCTGTGGCTACCGATATTAAATATTTACCTAGTGCCATTACTCCATGGCTGATCTCGTTGGGCAAGCAGCAGTATGCATTGGTCTGGTAGTTAATCTAGATAAAAGTAAATCCTTGGCCATTACCATCTAGCAGCCTCCAGCTCATAACCAGCTCAGTATGAATCTGTTCAGACATTGCATTGAGCAGGTAGGAACCACCAAATACTTGGGCAACATCACAGACAAGTTCCAGAGGATGCTCAAAAGATGTGGACACTCATAGCAGCTGCTGCAGCCAAATTTCAGGCCTTTCAGTGGCCTCCGTGAGGATGTCAAGACATCTCTGAGCTACAGCTCTGTAGAACCACGGTTATACACACTCTGTTGTACAGCAGCGAAACATGGGCACTGAGGAAGGTTGAAAAACACCAGCTTGACATTGTTTAGCCTCATTGTCTTCAACAGCTGCTCCACATCAAGTGGCGAAACAAAATCGCAAATGAGGATATTCGAAGCCAAAACCCGCAACCACCACCATTGGCACAGGTTCTGTTTTGGCAACTTTCTCGCTATGGATATATTATTATTAGAATGGAGGACCAACGAACTTCAAAGCATGTGTACCAAGGAATCTGCTACACAGCCAGCAACCACATGGGCACCATAAGCTTCAGTAGAATGCTAAGATTGCCAGTGATGGACAGAAAATGAACATTCAGCCAAACCACCTTAAGGATCTAGCCAGAGACTGATTTGAGTGGCACTCGATCTGCAAAGAGGCATTGTCCTTTTGGGATTTGCCAGGATGAGGATGATTATAACTGCATGGCACACTACAGATAAAGGAAGAGACAGTCCCTGCCCCAAAGAGCTTACAGTCTCACTAGAGATGCAGTGCAACAACTCAAGGCAATGAAATAAAGAATCATAGGACTGGAAGGGACCTTGAGAGGTCATCTAGTCCAGTCCCCTGCCTCATGGCAGGACTAAGTATTATCTAAACCATCCCTGACAGGTGTTTGTCTAACTTGCTCTTAAAAATCTGCAATGATGGAGATTCCACAACCTCCCTAGGCAATTTATTCCAGGGCTTAACCACCTTGACAGTTAGGAAGATTTTCCTCATGTCCAACCAAAACCTCCCTTGCTGCAGTTTAAGCCCACTGCTTCTCGTACTAGCCTCAGAGGTTAAGAAAAAAAAATTTTCCCCTCCTCCTTGTAACAACCTTTTACGTACTTGAAAAATGTTATGTTCCCCCCTCAGACTTCTCGTTTCCAGACTAAGCAAACCCAATTTTTTCAATCTTCGCTCATAGGTCATGTTTTCTAGACCTTTAATCATTTTTGTCGCTCTTCTTTGGACTCTCTCCAATTCGTCCAAATCCTTCCTGAAATGTGGCGCCCAGAACTGGACGCAACACTCCAGTTGAGGCCTAATCAGCGCGGAGTACAGTGGAAGAATTACTTCTCATGTCTTGCTTACAACACTCCTGCTAATACATCCCAGAAGGATAACAGCATTACACTGTTGACTCAGATTTAGCTTGTCGTCCCACTGTGACCCCCAGATCCCTTTCCGCAGTACTCGTTCCTGGACAGTCATTTCCCATTTTGTACGTGTGCAACTGATTGTTCCTTCCTAAACGGAGTACTTCACATTTGTCTTTATTGAATTTCATCCCATTTACTTCAGACCATTTCTCCAGTTTGTCCAGATCATTTTAATTTTAATCCTATCCTCCAAAGCACATGCAACCCCTCCCAGCTTGGTATCCTCCACAAACTTTATAAGTGTACTCTCTATGCCATTATCTAAATCATTGATGAAGATATTGAACAGAACCAGACCCAGAACTGATCCCTGCAGGAACCCACTCGTTATGTCCTTCCAGCATGACTGTGAACCACTGATAATTACTCTCTGGGAATGGTATTCCAACAAGTTTTGCAAAGAAGGAGGGTAAAGGGGAAACATGATGAGGGACACTTACAGAAGAACAGCCATACTGGGTCAGACCAAAGGTCCATCTAGCCCAGTATCCTGTCTTCTGACAGTGGCCAATGGCAGGTGCCCCAGAGGGAATGAACAGAACAGGTAATCATCAAGTGATCCATTCCCTGTCGCCTATTACCAGCTTCTGGCAAACAGAGCTATTGTGAACGGTTAGCTATGCACAGGTCCGGATGACTAGTCAAAGTAGATATCTTGATGGTGACATTATCTTATTTAAAATGAGCTTCAGAAGCCCTTTAAATATTTCACTTTAGTATTTTATGCTAATTCAATAGGGCCTAATTCAGCCAAGCATTTAAGCACGTGACTAATCCCATCCATGCTTAGCCAAGCACTTAAGCACTGTTGACGTAGGTGGGATCCCCCATGTGCTGCAAGTTAAGACTGGATGACTCTCTAAATAAAATATATGTTCTAGCTAACCCACAGGATGTGGCCTTGCAGGAATTACTGGGTGAAACTGTTGGCCTATGTTATACATAAAGGCAGTCCTAAAGATTATCATTGTCTCTCTAGCCTTAAAAATCTATTAATTTATAAAGTTAAGAATGCACTTTGCTGAGTCAGGGCTGGACTTTGCTGAATCTGCTCCGACATTACAAAAAGGGAGAATCTAAAACTTATTAACCTGAATGGAAAACCACCCCCAAGTGATTTAAATGGGCATTGGATCAGGCCCCAAATGAACAGCTAGACAGTGCAAACACAAATCAGGTACATACATGCAAAGGCTGTTTTTTCTTTTTATTTATTTTTTAAGAATTTAACCAATTCTGCAGATTCCATAGGTAAACAAACAAAGCTCTTGGAAGTTCTGCAGACCTCTCTGCAGCTGTGAAGGCTGCTCTGTTCCAAATGGGATGTCTAACGCCATGTCAGATTTAAAAATTTTATTAAAGCTAATGTTAAAGTTATAGAATACACAGGTTGAGAAAAGAGTGTCTATACATCTGGGTATAGTGCTTAGATTATCCACAAATACAAAAAGTTTGTTTGTAAAAGTCGTATGATACACAGAGTACATAATCAGCAATAACTCAAATTTTGGTGCATAGATTTAACAATACAATTTGGATATTAGAATCCAAATACTCGGGTACATCACTCATGAAAAGTTGTACAGAGATTTGGTTGTGGAAAGCAAAATATATCAATGAGTGGAGATTGTCCCTCAGTAATTGAGAATTCGGTAGGTTGTCCATTTATAAAATACAATCCATCAGGGAAGCATTTCAGTTACTTTCCTGACTGCGCTTCTCTTCAGCACTCCAGCTCATCCCTCCTGGTATTGCTGATGTCCGGTGATGAGTTCTATCTGGAGATAAGTAACACTGAACCTGATCAGATATAGCGTATCCTCAAAATACAATTGAATTGTGTCCTGCTCTCTGGACTCAAGAATGAGGTGATATACAGCATGCTAATGAAGACTGAACATCTGAGCTCAAATAGGACTAAAAAAGAAGGGGAGGCGGAATTATGGAGTTTAACATAAACAGAAGCAGAACAAAGAACATATACTCCTTTCAGAATGATACTGGCAGTTTGTTGGGCTGAGAAGGAGGGTATAATATGCAGTCTTCAGGAAACTTAACCAAAATTATTTCTAATGAAGTTTGCACCTTGCTAGTTACATTTTCCAAAGTGTCTCAGTCTCGCTGCATTTATATCATGCTAATTGATCTTGCTCAAAATGTCTAAATTACGCCACGTGCATTTTGTTTTTATTTTTGATATACGGAATGGGTTTATAGATCCTTATGATGGGGATGATTACTACTGGCCAACCCGTAGGTAAGGAAACTGACATCTGGCTAAGTGACACAGAAGCAGGGAACAACTTAGACATTTGAACAAAGGCTAGAGCGTTGGAATGCCCCTCATCAAATGATACTGCAAGAGCTGGTTTGGTCCTTGTGGCCATGGGGAAAGCTCAAAGAGTGCTTTGGCATGATTATACACAGGTGTGACATCGCTCATATGAACTGAGAGAGGCTGAGGGCATCGAAGCTGGTAAATTACCTGATTTTGTTTGGAAGTCTTGCTTCACGTTTCTAAAAACTGTTATCCATGTATTATACTCTAGTAACAGTTCAGTGTTCTATAGGATTAGTTCAGTTTTATCCAATATACATTAGACTTAAACCATCTTCGTTCTGTATTTGTACCGCACCTAGCACAATTGGGTCCCTGGTCCATAGGGTTTCCAACTGTCTAATCACACAAACCCAAACACCCTCGCCCTGCCCCTTCTCCGAGGCACCCCGCTCACTCCATCCCCCCTCCCTCCATCGCTCACTCTCCCCCTCGCTCACTTCCACCAGGCTGGGGCAGGGGGTTGGGGTGCGGGAGGGAGTGCGGGCTCTGGGAGGGAGTTTGGGTGCAGGAAGGGGTGCGGGCTCTGGGAGGGAGTTTGGGTGCAGAAGGGGGCTCAGGACTGGGGCAGGAGGTTGGGGTGTGCGAGGGGGTTTGGGGTGCTGGCTCCGGGAGGGGGCTCTGGGCTGAGGCAGGGGGTTGGTGTGGGGGAGGGGGAGAGGGGTGCGGGCTCCGGATGGGCAGCGCTTACCCCGGGCAGCTCCCGAAAGTGGCTGGCACATCATCTGGTAGCAGCTCCTAGGTGGGGGACCAGAGGGTCTTCGCGCGCTACCCTGCCCACAGGCACCAGCCCCACAGCTCCCATTAGCTGCAGTTCCTGGCCAATGGGAGCTGCAGAGTCGGAGCTCAGGCAGCGCACAAAGAGCTCCCTACCCCCCACCCAGGGGTCGCAGAGACAAGCCGGCTGCTTCTGGGAGCGGGGCAGAGCCAGGGCAGGCAGGAAGCCTGCCTTAGCCCCACTGCGCTGCTGGACTTTTAGTGGCTAAAATCTCCCAGTATGGCTTCAGTAGCCTCAGGGAGATTAGAGCCTGATCCCGAGAGAATCCTGGCGAAACTCGGCAATCCTATTGGTCCATGACAGGGGCCCATAAGCATTATGCTAATACAAATAAAACAACAAACAACCACAAGAGTGAGTCATTTCTATCACAGTTATAGTATATCCCCTGCCAGAGTATGACAGCTATAACATGTCTGTGCCCCGCAGACTAGTTAAGTTATGAAGTACCTTTCTTCTTTTGGAAGCAGTCAACTGTTGAGAATATTCTTTTTATTTTTCCAGACACTGAGCAAGAGCTTTTGAAGTCTTATCGTACAGTCCCTGCATCGTTAAAAGTCTATGATGATTTAAACAACAACAACAAAAACCAGCCTTGCAACACAGTAACGTAATAAGATAAATGACAAAAGCCTTTACTGTGTCAGAATATTTCAATAAAATCACAATAAAATTCCACCTGTCAGCTCCAAAAGCACCCCACATGTAGAATTTACACAAGCTGAACCGGAGTTGTTTCAGGGCATGTCATAACAGTTAGTCATTTCTGCACTGTGCACTGTTAAAATTGGCCTGGAGATGAAATGAGTGCCTGCAAAGGGCAACCATATTTCAAGCAAATTGAAACATGCTTAGGTAGTTGGACTGCCTCCCTCCCCTCCCCCTGCTGCATTCCAGAGTGTTTAATTTTTGCCACTCAGTTTCATGAAAAATATTTCCAATGCACTTCCAAACTTCTGCAATCCAGTAAATATATACTGTGGTGGAACTTCAGAAGGAAAAGAGTCCTTAGTTTATACTGACAGGGTTTTGCACAGCACTCTCCAAACCTGACCTCCTCAGTACAAGACATAAATATATCTTGCTCACATAAATTGTCTGCAATATGTCAGTTCCCATAAACTGAAGCGTGGCATTTCCACCCTGACAGCATCAAATGAAATCTTCCAAATGGCCATCTATTTTATTTGGGTTGCAGTGCATTTCAGCATCAGCTGCATCTGACCTTGAGAAACAATCCCGTAAAAAATATCATTGTAAATTACTTCACCGTCATACAGGTAGCTCTGAAGGGACATGAGCTAAATGCCAGTGAAGTCTTTCCATTGCATGCAATGGGCTCTGGATCAGGCCCAACGGTGCTGAGTACCTCAATTCACACTGAAGTCTATGGGAATTTGGGGGCGGGGCGGGGGTGCAGCATTTCCCAGGAGGAGGTCTTACATTATAGAATTGGATCGACAACTCCTTGTGCATTTCTAAGAAATGTGAGTCCCTCAAATAACAGGGGAATAAAATGTAACAATTTTAATTTTATGACGTAACACTTAAAATGTGCTAGAAAGACCTATTCTGGTAAAAAAAGTGTCGCACAAGACTAGGTATTACACGTATTCCCTATGTCCTACTCCCCTACACAGACTTCCAGAGCAGTGTAAATTTTTCACATGTGGCATTTTATATTCTAAGCTACACAATGGAGTTGTCGGTATCCATTTCATGGTTAAGGCTGCATTGGGAATTGCAGGACTAAAGACCTCCCTTCCCCTCCCCCTCCCCCGTTTCATGCCTCCAAACTTGGCATAACCCCACATCAGAGGACAAGTGCATTTTCCAGGTCACGTTTTTACGAAAAAAATTGCTAATTTTTGCAGACAAAAGAGTTTAAAATGCTCCACGTTGTGGTTAACAGAGAAATTTCCAATCTCTATGACTTTCAAAACGCATGCACGCACACACACCCACACAAAATTTCTCAGGCATAGGGCCCCTCTGAACTTCTATAATTAAGCACATGGAGATATTCCCCTTATTCAAGGTAACCGATGATCTCTCTGTCAAATTCAGCCAGTGGAACTGCTTGGACTTGTCAGCTGCTTGTCAATTTTGATGCCACTAGCATCTCTGGCTTGATGCCTTGCCCCACACCTCACAGAGACAGTGAACAGCCAAGATGGCAGACAGTTGTAATTTGCTTTGGGCCACCTCTGTGCCACTCCCAGCTCGGCCAGACTTGAGGATTTGCACCAGAATGCACAGCACACTGGAAAGGGGAAATTTCATTTCCAAGGCAGTACAGAAGCTGCAAGCGCACGTGCCACCTCTGGGACAGTTTACTTCCTATAAATCATTTGTACCACTGACAGAGCTCATTTCTTCCTTTCATGAGTAATTATAGTTTTAGAAGCCCGCATTTAAGGGGTGCAAATGAACTCCCAAATTCCACCTACTGTCACATTGCATATTTTATTAGGTAATCAATTACCTTCAGGATACGCCTCAGAGGCAAATGAGTATGGTCGTGACAGCTCCTTTAAGATATACCTCGATGAGCACAGAGATAAAATAACTGAATACAGGTGTTATCTACAACATCCTGAGAATTATGTAGTACAGAGCAATATGTTTCCTTCCAGAATATGAAAACACACGACCTTATCCTGCAGCCTTTACTTAAGCAAAGGTCCCATTCGGGATCGGTGCCATATACACTGTATGTGCACTATGGAACAAAGCACCTGTAGACTGTGGGTTCAGCATGAGTATAATTCCCTTTCGCCTTATAAACACAGAGTGTTGACCTAATTCTGCTCCTGGTAAAAATCAAAGGGAGTTTTACCAGCTGTTCTGTGTCCAGCAATTTTGAAAATCAACCCACTTATTTAGATGCCTATATATTTTCTGAAAATATGTTGGTAGTTCTGTCTGGTGATTATGGCTTTTAAAGAATTTTAGTCCTTTTTCTGCACTTTCACTAGGATATCAATACAAACTGCACAATAATCAGTTTTTTTCACCAGGTGTTCTGTATTTTAAAGAATGAGCAATTCATGTGTTTTTCAGCCTAAAGAAAGGAAAATGCTCTGGCAGTTTGAACTCTCTCTTTTTGATAAAGGAACAAGGTCCATGTGTGGGGAAGGAAGAACAGTAACAGGGTCAGAGGACTTGTATGCATCTAGGCAGTGAGCCAGTGTGGCTAGGTGCATTGTGAACATACAACTGTTCATATCTATTTTTGGTATAGAAAGAATTAATGACAGCAATCCCTCCATCCCACCCCCTATTAAGGCCGGTTCGATGAACAGGGCTAAGAAAGGTTTCGGAGGAGCAGCCGTGTTAGTCTGTCTTCGCAAGAAGGAAAGGAGGCCTTGTGGCACCTTAGAGACTAACCAATTTATTTGAGCATAAGCTTTCGTGAGCTACACGAGGAGGTGGAACAGGCCTCTGTGGGGACATGCGCTGAATGAGGGCACAGAGCTGACAGTGAAAGTCCAAGAGAACTGCCAGGGGTCCCTGGTATCTGCCTTTGGACCAGAGGAGCCCACAGTATGAGCCTGGCTCCAGAGCAGGAAGGAGGAAGGGGAAGAGTGTGCTGACAAGGAGAGGGAGCAGGTAAAGACTGAATCCCAGCATAGATGGAGGCAGAGCAGCTGAACCGGGAAAGGTGAGAGGGGCTGCTAGCCATTTACTGACGAGAGAAGATGAGGAAAAAAAAATAAGACTCCAGTAAGGAGAAAACTGAAGCCAAGAACTATTTTTTTATGTTAGTCTAGAGTCCCCCCAAACAAGGGGTTACTGAAGGTAAAGTTTCATGACTGATTTCTATAGCCAGCAAAGAAACTGAGGCATGGCCCAGAGACAGGGCTTCTGAAATTTTAGCCCACATGTACTTGACTACTGCAAAGGTAGCAGGGGCTTATAGAAAACACTAAAAAGGATACCCCCACAAAAGGGTCACTTGTGGTGGGGGAAGAGGATGGGTAAGAACCACACGGTGAACTGTTTAGTAGCTGCTGACCAGCATTCGGTACCACACACTTTATTGGCGATAGGTCATAAATGCTGAGCTGCTTTCCTCTGCTCTGCTAATAATAGTAAATTCCATTTGGTTTCTTTTCTCCAGCCTGGTTTCTCTTCTCCAGTTTTCAGTCTGCTTACCTCTTCCATTGTGACATTAGAGGCTGGGAAACTGGACAGCCAGCTTAAGACAAGCCACATAAGGCCCTAATTCAGCAAAGCTCTTATGCACATGCTTAACTTTAAGGTAAGGTAAGTAGCCCCCTTAAGCTCTTGTTCATACACCATGAAGTCAATCAGAGCAGGAGCAGGGTCTAGGCATGCAAGTGCTTTGCTGAATCAAGGCCTAACAGAGCAACCTGGTTCTGTCATTTTGTTTCATTTGTACACCCAAGAAATCTTGCAAGGCAGTTCTTCTATCAATTAAGCAAACATGGCAATCAAGACCTCGGAGAGTCCTCTGTATAAAATTGCCTTCATCCATCCTGCTTTCTGTATTCTCTTTTACCATTATTTTGCAGAACACACCAACTTACCCAGCACTACTTAGGATGTGTATAATAAGAGACACCCTGCTGCACTGCAGTTCTCCCTCACCTTCTCTTCCCATTAGTTCCCCCTCTCCTGAGGAGTGAAAGCCATGTGCTGGTGCCAGGGAATCCTGGAGCCATCATTCTTGTCCTATGACTGTCCAGTGGCCTTCCCAATTACACTTTATATAATGACTTTTTTTTTTTACTTTAAAAATAAAAGAATTATGAATACTACAGCTCATATTACCTAATACACTATGACTTATTAAACTCACCCAAGCTACAGCAACTGTCCCCTCCCTTTGTTCGGCGTTCAGTCGATGGCCCCGATTCAGCAGTCCATCGCTGTTCAACAATTTAAGCACATGCTTAACATTAGGCATGTGCTTAAGTCCCACTAACAACAGGATTTATGAATGAGCCTAAAATGCCTTGCTAATTTAGGGCCTTAGAATTTGATCCCGGACCTTGTTGATTTCAATAGACTTCCTCTTCCTCCCCCTTGCTGTATCTCCCCCCCACACACACACACACATTTTTTTTCTTGCTTTACCTGCCCCCAAAGCACATCCAGTCTTTATACACCTGCACACACCCCTCTCAAAGACTGGCTAAAGGCAGACTTCACTGTGCATTTTACCATCTAAACAGGCTTAAACCAGAATTTGCAAGTGAAACAATGTGAAGCCTGAACCACAATTAAGCACTTACTTTGGGGGAAACGAGGGACGAATGTGGAGTCAGAAAAACAGTCTAATGGGAACTCTCCTTGTTTGACATCCAAGAAAAATCCTGTTCAGGTTGCTGGGATGTTACCATCTAACCCCAATGATCAAGCAAAGGGAGGGGAGTCTAGGCCTAATATTTCTAAAATATCAGAACAACCACCTGCTTTTGAAAAGCTTCATAAGGGCATCTGAATGGATCATCGAGTAACAGTACAAGGCACAAATCTTTTTTTTTTTTTTTTGGCAGTTTATTTACATTTTCCTGAAAGAAACTGGTTCCACAGGTTCTCAGTCTATCTATAGCACAGGAACAGCAGCTTGTCAGCATCAAAATCTTCCCTGCATTACCCCTACTCCGCAGATGAGAGAGTCATTCCGTTTATGTGCTGCTCATTCATATCCTGGGCCTCTCCGCTAAAGACTGCCATCAAGGAGGCAGTTTCTGAGACGTGGATGCCTGATGTGGTTTTCCATTAAATGGATTTGCTTGTTTATTTCTGAGTAGAGCACTCCGCTAAACAAGATCAGAAAGCATGCTGCCTCTCACCAAAACAAAACTGAACACGATGATTCACCGGGGAAATTCAGGTATCAGCTTGCCACACCAAATTTGCCTTTGATTAAGGAAGGGACTTTCAACCAGTCAACAGTCACTGGAAGTTATACATAGAAAGCTCATCCTCAACATCGCATAACCCAAGAGTAATTAACCAACTCTGACAATGTATTGCAAGACAAACCCACTTAGAAGTTTAACCCATGTTGTGTGCTAGAAAAGTCAAACTGAACATTCACCATCCTTTCATTTGCCCACGTTCAGTTATTAAAACCACATGCTGGCACTGAATCATTTCATGGTTCGTTTGAGACAAACACGCAGAAAATTGTGGGAAACAAACACAGCCTTAAGAGTCTGCAAAAAGCAAGACCCTTGGAACCAATGCAACCTCAGATGTGATGTTGTACGAAGCTTGAGCCACAAAACTGTGTTAGTCTGTGGCTGGAAGATGGTGGGGAAAAGTAGCACAAGCACATAGTGGTAACAATTAGTTTTGAAAACTATCAAACGTGACAGTTTTCACTCTCAACACCTTCGAAGTGAAACAAAAAGTGTGTGTACAATTATTAGACTCCTAGATAGAGACAGAAGGAAGGACTGCCTTGTGGTTAAGTTACTGGATTGGGACTCATGAGACCAGAGTTTAATTCCCAACTCTGCCACATGCCTTCTGCGGGCACGCCACTCAACCTCTGTGTGCATCATTTCCAAGTGCTTGTAAGTTGTATCATCTTATCCCACCCTTTGTCATGCCTATTTAGATTCACCACAGCAACTTTTATTGTGTGTAAAGCCCTAATCTTTTCTGAGGCCTGTAGGCATTACCATAATATAAATAATGAACAACAACTCAATAATTAGAATGCACGCTGACAACAAAACAGCTTAAAACACTTCTTCCGAGGCAGCTGCCTCCTTGTTAAGTGGCCTATTCACAACCTAAGGACATACGCCAGTGGCTTTCTGAGCTGCACTCACTGCTCATTGACTTCTGGATGGAATGAACAGTGTTGGTTTGCATCCTCAAATGATTTAGGATTAGTCTACACTCTTAAAATGCCGTGCTGGCACAGCTGTGCCACTGTAGCACTTCAGTGAAGACACTACGTGCGCCAACGGGAGGGATTCTCCCATCAGCATAGGTACTCCACGTCCCTGAGAGGCGGTAGCTAGATTAACGGGAGAATTCTCCCACTGATCTAATGCTGTTTGCACCAGGGGTTAGGTCGGTTTAACTACATCGCTCACAACCCTGAGCGATGTAGTTATGCCGAGCTAATTTCCTAGTGTACATCAGGCCTCGGGACCTGCAACCTGAGAGACCTACCTCCCTTTCCATGATCTACTACTACAATTGTGATCACCAGCGGCACTTCCCTCGATATAGAAGGGAAAGGGCTTATGGCAGAACATTCGCCATGTACCTTGTACTCCACCAGCAGAAGGGAAATTCAAGGAATGTTGGCAGACTTTTGAGTTTGCTTTGATTGAAGCCTAAAGTGACACGAATGTGATCAAAGTTTCCTGTTTAGCTCTTTATCAAAATCATTAAGGGCCAAATCCGGATGTCCTTAGATCCAGCATTTCCTGTGCCTCATGACAGCAAAATATGTATCTTCTTTCTCTATCTACTTGGGGTTTTCTATAGCATCTTGCATCCGATGAAGTGAGCTGTAGCTCATGAAAGCTTATGCTCAAATAAATTGGTGAGTCTCTAAGGTGCCACAAGTACTCCTTTTCTTATAACACCCAAGTGCCTCTAGGTAAATTAAGACTGCATGATGAAGGAAAGGAGTTTTCAGTGATGACTCTTTGGTCACCTCCTTTCTGATGCCCCAATTCTAAGCAAGTCATTGCCTTCTCAATAAAAAGACGAACAAGAGAGTGACTTAGTTCAGACAGAATAGTAGGGAGGAGAAGGTTTGTTGGGGAAGATAAACAGGAAATCTAAAAGCCCACTAAAACCCATCTTGCCAAATGTAACGCATACATTTTTTCCGAGAACACTGGGTTTCCAGTTGCTTTACAATGATAGTAATAACACTCAAAGCACTAATGAAACAAAAACTTGGCCCCTTGGCCTTCCACTAATGTTTCACCATTGCTCATGCCATCAGAATAATACAGAAGGAATTAGCTACAAAATAGGCCTATAAACTGGTATTAATGAGCCAATGAACGCCATCCTTCAGGAAGGGGAGCTGCACAGCTGTAGTTTCAGACAGCTGCGTGAGTGAAATTTTAGCTGCTACTAAATTGGTCCCTGAAAAAAACTCCCAGGATTCTACAATGGATACTTCTGACGGTATGAAAAACAAAACCAAAAAACTCAAGATTATTTTGTTTTCATTAACATTTTTCATGTTCCTTAATGAGCAAAATATTACAACATTATTTTGGAGTAAGAGAGAGTTCCAGTGCGCTACAAACTCTTAGTATACTATTTTTTTAAGCAAGTTTCCTAGATATTGGTGAAACACAAAAAGCCCCCTAGCACAACCTGTGGAAAGACATGCTAATTTCCATTCCCAGTTGCACCACAGGCAAGTTGTACCCACTAGAGGTGGAATGAAACATCTAGTACTTCATAAAAGCTGGTGAAAGAGCTTTGTCCTCCAGGCAGAATTCCCAGGAGAGCAAAACAGTAGAGTATCCTCCTCTTTGTTTCTGTTCTGGAGCAGAGAGAAAGTCTGTATCCCATAGCAGAAAAGAAAGAAACATGGAAAAGAAAATTATAGTGTGACCTAAATATTCAGCAGGCCTTCCAGCAAAACTCTATTTACAGCAGAAGGACCACAGCATGAGGAGGTGGCGGAAGATAAACCGGATATGTTGATAAGCCTCTTAAAAGCATAGGGAAGACTTAAATTGAATGTACAGACATACCTGTCCTTAGTGTGTGGCTGGTCTTAATCTATACTGGATGTGTTCTCCAAAGGAAGGACACTAGCTGTTCTTCCTGACCCCATCATCAGAAATTATTCAGGGCTGTGGCTATTATTGGCACAAAGGTTATGCCTAGAGAAATACACATTTTGATATTCCAAATCATGACTCAAATGACTCTTTGGGAAAGCAGGTTCACCAGGCAGCGATGCCTGACACTCAGGCATTCATCGATAACTTTAGGTGCAAGGTGCTCATTCTTATTAGTTATAAAAAGTTAAATGTCTCTGTGTGCATGTAATCCAGGACATTTAATTACTGCAATTCATAACGTGTCATCATAATTGAATTGTGGATTCTGCACCCACATTCAGGACAGCCTAGCTGCTGATCCTTTTTGGTCATTTAACAGAATATGCTAATATTTCATAAACACCATTATTTCTCCTTGCTCTCAAAGTTCAACTCTAATATTTCATTCTCTCCTAGTTTTCTCTTAAGAAAAAAGTTTGGCATTTCATGGAATACCATCATGGAAAAATACAAATGTGGAGAAAAGGTATTGCTACTTGCATGTGCACATTTAATATGCTTCTTGGAGATATTTTACATGAGAGCCAGTGTAGTTGCCTGGCAAGGAGAATGCGAGGAGTTCACTTTAAAGTCAGCACGAGTTTTGGGGGCAGAATAACTCCTGTTAGTACAGGAAGAGCTTGGGTGTTTTATTTTATGTTTAACTCTGTAATCATAGAAAATATTTTGGAACATGCTTGTCCAAAAATAGTTTCCATTTTGGTCATGGGGAAAGTAAGGAAATGACTGAGCAAAAAGCTTTATGGTCAGAAAACGCTATCCAATTTTACTGTCTCCAATACCAAGTGCAGCTCTGGTATCCACTTTCAAACAGAACTAAAACCCACTGGAGGCTTTATGTTCTCTGCACTGTTATTGAGCCGCAATATAAATGTAATCACAGAAACACCTTTGATGAAATAAAATGGTAGTACTTATAGTCAGAAATAAGATCACACGTGGTATAAATAATATTGACAGATTTACACAGAGCCTGACCACCATTGTTTAAGACCAAAAAAGCAAGGACCAGATGCATTCGAAGAAAAGGTTTCCACACCCATTCAAGCATTTGTGATAACAATTATGTTCTACAGATGTGATCAGTCTAAAATAAAACATTGTTCACTGCAAAGACAGAGGTTTACCCGTTCTGCCACACCATGGGATGGATCTGTTACAGTCCTCTGCACATAAAAAGAGATGAAATTCTTTTACATTTAAGCAACCTGATCCTCTTTTACAAGCTTCATTCTTGCTATTTCAGGAATTTGAATATAATAAACTATGGAATCTACTGCTAGAGAGCTGGTCTCATACCTTTTGGGGGAAGAGGGAAGCTCTATCTTAGAACTGTAAATAATTTGGTATTAGCAATCTATCCGTAATGATTATTGAAAGAACATCCATGTAGATAAGCTTAAGAACTTTTAAAATGGAATATTCTTTTTAATCATTGAAAAGTTGTAGAAATGCCAATATTTTACCTCAAACTCATTAATCCCCAAGGGTATTTGGACAACAGCCCATGTATTTTTAACGTCTCCATTAGAAAAGATAAACCTCATGACAATATTTGATTATTTCAGAAATACTCAGTTTCTTTTCCACCTATTAATTCCACATCAAGAGCCTGATCCAAAGGCCAATGACTTCCATCGGCTACAACTGCACCACTTATGTAAGATAAGGTTTTAATTGACTGAGTAAACAACATTAAATCATTATAAGATTTCCATTGATACCTTATGCTTATAATGCAGCTACACTTCATTAGTACAGGAAAGGTACATATTTCACTGCAGAAGCAATAACTAATGAAACACTGGTGATTCAATGGGTTATTTATCAATCTTATATCTGAACTGCAGAGGTGCATTTTTAAGTAGAGGAGAGGCATTTTGACCTTGAAAAGCAGAATGCATGACATGTAAGAACAGTGGAAAATGTATGGAAATGCTAGCTTGTATGGAAGTAACTCCTTGTTCAGAATTTCATATGGAAACATGCTAGCACCCCAAATGCAGCAAAAATACCACAGCATTAACGAAACAGTAAAGGAAACAAAAAACACTGCCACTGTAGCCTAGACTTGAAAATGAACGGTGAAAACCTCATAAGGGTGCTTAAAACAGTAAGATCATTGGTCCATGATGCAACATGGAAACATTCTAAGAGATTATACCCAAATACTCTAGACACAGACTAACATATTTATGTAAAACTAAAAGGACTGCGGTAGAAATACAGAGCCTGTAGTTTATCATTCAGTGTGTGTCCATTAAACAGCTATATTCTTTATGTAGGGGTCTATTAAAATCCAGTCCCACGGGGCTTGCTCTGGGAATTTTGCAGGTTCATCACCTGTGGAGCCTTCTGGTTCAGAAGAGAAAATTTAAAAAAATTTCCTTGCCACAGAATGGCATTTCTGCTATGCTTATGGAGCCCTCAGAACTAATGGGAGTGGAATCTCTTAGGGTGACTGGCAACAAGCCATTCGATGAACAGCTGCAGAGAGATTTAAAGCCATGGGGCTTCAAAGCTGATTAAAAATAGAAAGGGTTTGGATCAAGGTCACATTAGTCCTCTGTAGAAAAGAAAAGGATCTCCTTTAAATATGTACATTATCTGTTAAAATGCTTCCCTGGGCTAGTGATCCAAAAAAAATGTAACCATCCCAATCTTATAAAAAAACAAAAAAGCATCTGGCTTAGGCCAATAGTTGGCCACCCGACTTCCAGGTTAACATCTCACAAGCAGGCTGAGAGACTGTCAGCACAAACCAAAACATATGGTTCCATGTTCCAGACTGGCTTGGTGATAAGTAGTACAGCCAAGCATGACACTAGGATCCAGGACTTTATACCTCATTCCATCCTATGAACATGTCAGAAGACACTCTTCAGTAGCACCGCCAGGTACTCTACTCACCACCAGCAGTATCTCAAGGGGAAAACGTAATTGCTTAACAAAGGTGAGCCTGGGGCTTGTCTGCACAGTGAAGCAGTGCAGTCTAGAGGGGTGTTAACTGTAGACCACACCAACATGTTGCGTGCTAACTGCCCCATGTAGACATTGCTGGCGCGTACTCTATGGGTATGTCTACACTATGGAATAAGGTCGAATTTATAGAAGTCGGTTTTTTAGAAATCGGTTTTATATATTCGAGTGTGTGTGTCCCCACAGAAAATGCTCTAAGTGCATTAACTCGGCGGAGCGCTTCCACAGTACCGAGGCTAGAGTCAACTTCCGGAGCATTGCACTGTGGGTAGCTATCCCACAGTTCCCGCAGTCTCCGCTGCCCATTGGAATTCTGGGTTGAGATCCCAATGCCTGATGGGGCGAAAACATTGTCGCGGGTGGTTCTGGGTACATATCGTCAGGCCCCCGTTCCCTCCCTCCCTCCGTGAAAGCAAGGGCAGACAATCGTTTTGCGCCTTTTTTCCTGAGTTACCTGTGCAGACGCCATACCACAGCAAGCATGGAGCCTGCTCAGGTAACCGTCACCCTATGTCTCCTGGGTGCTGGCAGACACGGTACGGCATTGCTACACAGTAGCAGCAACCCCTTGCCTTGTGGTAGCAGACGGTACAGTACGACTGGTAGCCGTCATCGTCATGTCCGAGGTGCTCCTGGCCACGTCGGCTGGGAGCGCCTGGGCAGACATGGGCGCAGGGACTAAATTTGGAGTGACTTGACCAGGTCATTCTCTTTAGTCCTGCAGTCAGTCCTATTGAACCGTCTTATGGTGAGCGGGCAGGCGATACGGACTGCTAGCAGTCGTACTGTACCATCTTCTGCCGAGCAGCCATGAGATGTGGACGGCATGCAGTCCTTCTGCACCGTCTGCTTCCAGCCAAAGATGTAAAAGATAGATGGAGTGGATCAAAACAAGAAATAGACCAGATTTGTTTTGTACTCATTTGCTTCCCCCCCCCCCCCCCCCCGTCTAGGGGACTCATTCTTCTAGGTCACACTGCAGTCACTCACAGAGAAGGTGCAGCGAGGTAAATCTAGCCATGTATCAATCAGAGGCCAGGCTAACCTTCTTGTTCCAATAAGAACGATAACTTGGGTGCACCATTTCTTATTGGAACCCTCCGTGAAGTCCTGCCTGAAATACTCCTTGATGTAAAGACACCCCCTTTGTTGATTTTAGCTCCCTGAAGCCAACCCGGTAAGCCGTGTCCTCAGTCGCCCCTCCCGGCGTCAGAGCAACGGCAAACAATCGGGCATCTGAGAATGCTGACCAGAGCAGTCACAATGGAGCACTCTGATGGGGCTAAAACATTGTCGCGGGTGGTTCTGGGTACGTATCGTCAGGCCCCCGTTCCCTCCCTCCCTCCGTGAAAGCAAGGGCAGACAATCATTTCGCGCCTTTTTTCCTGAGTTACCTGTGCAGACGCCATACCACGGCAAGCGTGGAGCCCGCTCAGGTAACCATCACCCTATGTCTCCTGGGTGCTGGCAGACGCGGTACGGCATTGCTAAACAGTAGCAGCAACCCATTGCCTTCTGGCAGCAGACGGTGCAATACGACTGATAGTCGTCCTCGTCGTGTCCGAGGTGCTCCTGGCCACGTCGGCTGGGAGCGCCTGGGCAGACATGGGCGCAGGGACTAAATTTGGAGTGACTTGACCAGGTCATTCTCTTTAGTCCTGCAGTCAGTCCTATTGAACCGTCTTATGGTGAGCGGGCAGGCGATACGGACTGCTAGCAGTCGTACTGTACCATCTTCTGCCAGGCAGGCAAGAGATGAGGATTGCTAGTAGTCGTATTGTACCATCTTCTGCCGAGCAGCCATGAGATGTGGATGGCATGCAGTCCTTCTGCACCGTCTGCTGCCAGCCAAAGATGTAAAAGATAGATGGAGTGGGTCAAAACAAGAAATAGACCAGATTTGTTTTGTACTCATTTGCCTCCTCCCCTGTCTAGGGGACTCATTCCTCTAGGTCACACTGCAGTCACTCACAGAGAAGGTGCAGCGAGGTAAATCTAGCCATGTATCAATCAGAGGCCAGGCTAACCTCCTTGTTCCAATAAGAACAATAACTTAGGTGCACCATTTCTTATTGGAACCCTCCGTGAAGTCCTGCCTGAAATACTCCTTGATGTAAAGACACCCCCTTTGTTGATTTTAGCTCCCTGAAGCCAACCCTGTAAGCCATGTCGTCAGTCGCCCCTCCCTCCGTCAGAGCAACGGCAGACAATCGTTCCGCGCCTTTTTTCTGTGCGGACGCCATACCAAGGCAAGCATAGAGGCCGCTCAGCTCACTTTGGCAATTAGGAGCACATTAAACACCACACGCATTATCCAGCAGTATATGCAGCACCAGAACCTGGCAAAGCGATACTGGGCGAGGAGGCGACGTCAGCGCGGTCACGTGAGTGATCAGGACATGGACACAGATTTCTCTGAAAGCATGGGCCCTGCCAATGCATGCATCATGGTGCTAATGGGGCAGGTTCATGCTGTGGAACACCGATTCTGGGCTCGGGAAACAAGCACAGACTGGTGGGACCACATAGTGTTGCAGGTCTGGGACGATTCCCAGTGGCTGCGAAACTTTCGCATGCGTAAGGGCACTTTCATGGAACTTTGTGACTTGCTTTCCCCTGCCCTGAGGCGCATGAATACCAAGATGAGAGCAGCCCTCACAGTTGAGAAGCGAGTGGCGATAGCCCTGTGGAAGCTTGCAACGCCAGACAGCTACCGGTCAGTTGGGAATCAATTTGGAGTGGGCAAATCTACTGTGGGGGCTGCTGTGATGCAAGTAGCCAACGCAATCAAAGATCTGCTGATATCAAGGGTAGTGACCCTGGGAAATGTGCAGGTCAGAGTGGATGGCTTTGCTGCAATGGGATTCCCTAACTGTGGTGGGGCTATAGACGGAACCCATATCCCTATCTTGGCACCGAAGCACCAAGCCGCCGAGTACATAAACCGCAAGGGGTACTTTTCGATAGTGCTGCAAGCTCTGGTGGATCACAAGGGACGTTTCACCAACATCAACGTGGGATGGCCGGGAAAGGTGCATGATGCTCGCATCTTCAGGAACTCTGGTCTGTTTCAAAAGCTGCAGGAAGGGACTTTATTCCCAGACCAGAAAATAACTGTTGGGGATGTTGAAATGCCTATATGTATCCTTGGGGACCCAGCCTACCCCTTAATGCCATGGCTCATGAAGCCGTACACAGGCAGCCTGGACAGTAGTCAGGAGCTGTTCAACTACAGGCTGAGCAAGTGCAGAATGGTGGTAGAATGTGCATTTGGACGTTTAAAGGCGCGCTGGCGCAGTTTATTGACTCGCTTAGACCTCAGCGAAACCAATATTCCCACTGTTATTACTGCTTGCTGTGTGCTCCACAATATCTGTGAGAGTAAGGGGGAGACGTTTATGGCGGGGTGGGAGGTTGAGGCAAATCGCCTGGCTGCTGGTTACGCGCAGCCAGACACCAGGGCGGTTAGAAGAGCACAGGAGGGCGCGGTACGCATCAGAGAAGCTTTGAAAACCAGTTTCATGACTGGCCAGGCTACGGTGTGAAAGTTCTGTTTGTTTCTCCTTGATGAAGCCCCCCGCCCCTTGGTTCACTCTACTTCCCTGTAAGCTAACCACTCGCCCCTCCTCCCTTCAATCACCGCTTGCAGAGGCAATAAAGTCATTGTTGCTTCACATTCATGCATTCTTTATTCATTCATCACACAAACAGGGGGATGACTACCAAGGTAGCCCAGGAGGGGTGGTGGAGGAGGGAAGGAAAATGCCGCACAGCACTTTAAAAGTTTACAACTTTAAAATTTATTGAATGACAGCCTTCTTTTTTTTGGGCAATCCTCTGTGGTGGAGTGGCTGGTTGGCCGGAGGCCCCCCCACCGCGTTCTTGGGCGTCTGGGTGTGGAGGCTATGGAACTTGGGGAGGAGGGCGGTTGGTTACAGAGGGGCTGCAGTGGCAGTCTGTGCTCCAGCTGCCTTTGCTGCAGCTCAACCATACACTGGAGCATACTGGTTTGGTCCTGCAGCAGCCTCAGCATTGAATCCTGCCTCCTCTCATCACGCTGCCGCCACATTTGAGCTTCAGCCCTGTCTTCAGCCCGCCACTTACTCTCTTCAGCCCGCCACCTCTCCTCCCGGTCATTTTGTGCTTTCCTGCACTCTGACATTATTTGCCTCCACGCATTCGTCTGTGCTCTGTCAGTGTGGGAGGACAGCATGAGCTCGGAGAACATTTCATTGTGAGTGCGTTTTTTTTTCTTTCTAAGCTTCACTAGCCTCTGGGAAGGAGAAGATCCTGTGATCATTGAAACACATGCAGCTGGTGGAGAAAAAAAAAGGGACAGCGGTATTTAAAAAGACACATTTTATAAAACAGTCGCTACACTCTTTCAGGGTAAACCTTGCTGTTAACATTACATACATAGCACATGTGCTTTCGTTACAAGGTCGCATTTTGCCTCCTCCCACCGCGTGACTACCCCCTCAACCTTCCCCCCTCCCTGTGGCTAACAGCGGGGAACATTTCTGTTTAGCCACAGGCAAACAGCCCAGCAGGAATGGGCTCCTCTGAGTGTCCCCTGAAGAAAAGCACTCTATTTCAACCAGGTGACCATGAATTAGATCTCACTCTCCTGAGGATAAGAGAGAGAAAGAACGGATGTTGTTTGAATGCCAGCGAACATACACTGCAATGCTTTGTTCTACAATGACTCCCGAGTATGTGTTACTGGCCTGGAGTGGTAAAGTGTCCTACCATGAAGGACGCAATAAGGCTGCCCTCCCCAGAAACCTTTTGCAAAGGCTTTAGGACTACATCTAGGAGAACCGCAAATGCCAGGGCAAAGTCATCCTTTCACATGCTTGCTTTTAAACTATGTATAGTATTTTAAAAGGTACACTCACCAGAGGTCCCTTCTCCGCCTGCTGGGTCCAGGAGGCAGCCTTGGGTGGGTTCGGGGGGTACTGGCTCCAGGTCTAGGGTGAGAAACAGTTCCTGGCTGTCGGGAAAACCGGTTTCTCCGCTTGCTTGCTGTGAGCTATCTACAACCTCCTCATCATCATCATCTTCTTCGTCCCCAAAACCTGCTTCCGTATTGCCTCCATCTCCATTGAAGGAGTCAAACAACACGGCTGGGGTAGTGGTGGCTGAACCCCCTAAAATGGCATGCAGCTCATCATAGAAGCGGCATGTTTGGGGCTCTGACCCAGAGCGGCTGTTTGCCTCTCTGGTTTTCTGGTAGGCTTGCCTCAGCTCCTTCAGTTTCACGCGGCACTGCTTCGGGTCCCTGTTATGGCCTCTGTCCTTCATGCCCTGAGAGATTTTGACAAAGGTTTTGGCATTTCGAAAACTGGAACGGAGTTCTGATAGCACGGATTCCTCTCCCCAAACAGCGATCAGATCCCGTACCTCCCGTTCGGTCCATGCTGGAGCTCTTTTGCAATTCTGGGACTCCATCATGGTCACCTGTGCTGATGAGCTCTGCATGGTCACCTGCAGCTTGCCACGCTGGCCAAACAGGAAATGAGATTCAAAAGTTCGCAGTTCTTTTCCTGTCTACCTGGCCAGTGCATCTGAGTTGAGAGTGCTGTCCAGAGCGGTCATAATGGAGCACTCTGGGATAGCTCCCGGAGGCCAATACCATCGAATTGTGTCCACAGTACCCCAAATTCGAGCCGGCAACGTCGATTTAAGCGCTAATCCACTTGTCAGGGGTGGAGTAAGGAAATCGATTTTAAGAGCCCTTTAAGTCGAAATAAAGGGCTTCATTGTGTGGACCGGTGCAGGTTTACATCAATTTAACGCTGCTAAATTCGACCTAAAGTCCTAGTGTAGACCAGGGCTAAGGTACCTAAATCATGTTAACATAGCGCCGTTTGAAACGGGACTATGTCAGTGCTACCTTTTAGTCACATGCGTAGCTTTACTCTCAGCACCAAATTTGAGGCTAGAAACAGCCGTTTTCCCTTTTCCCCCACATATATGGGCAAGAATCTGGGATGATTTTCCCCTCTCTGAAGGTGCTTTACATGTAAAACAAAATCACTAGGCAAGGGGAAAAGAAGTCTCTTTGTTTATATTTAATCAGTTTAATCACAAGAGATACAAAACATATACGTTTAATACTTAGAAATTTTCAGCGGCTGGCAAAGCAACTAATAAAGACCTGTCTGTGAGGTTTGGAATTTACGGTCTAAAAAAAGAAACCTGAGGTTAATGTTTTCCCATTATGACTGTTCAATGGTTGGGAAAGCTATTGAAGCAACTGGAAAAGAGTCCTAAACATGTTCTCAAGACATTGTATGTTTTTCCTGTATTCGACACTTACCCTGTAGAACAGGTGCATTGGCTGGGCTGTATGCATCTAGCTACAGTAAACTCCAAAATAGATAATTGTGCCCCACAATTCAAGAAGGATATTCTAACCACGAACCCAAGTGCAGATTTAAAGCAAGGCTGGGGGAGGAGGGGGGTTGAATTTAAAAAACAAACAAACATAAAATAGAAAAGCAAAAACAATATAAAACTCCAAATGAACAAAATTCAGCTATAGGAGAATTAGCTTTAAATATTTAAATATTTAAAGCTTTTAATAAAATTAAATATATACTCTTAAATACCAAGGTGAAAAGTTAACTCATTTACCTATAATATATACAGCAAAATCCATATTTAAATACCTAAATATGTGGCTTGATTATACCTAAAGATGCTGAACATCTAAATCTACCACTAATGTCAATAGGAAATATGCGTCCTCAGCATTTGTGAGGGAAGGGAGAAGGGAAAAATCAAAACCAGGTCTCTTATTTAGGTGCCTAACTGATGCACAAGAATCCTGAAGCCAGAGCTGGTTAACTTCTGGACACAGCTTGCTGCTGAGGTCAATTGGGATGTCAGGAGATGGCTTTACATTCTCATGCCAATGCACAAACAAATTTAACAGGGAGCGGGGAGGGCGCAGACACAGTATAGATGTTCACATGCTCAGATGAGAACCAATTTCAAACTCCCCAAAGGATAAAACTATTGATGCAGAGAGTCATTAAGCATTATGTAGCTCACTGATTTGGGTCTCTTAAAGAGAACACCAAGGGCAAGTATGAATTCATCAAGGGCAAGTCATGCCTGACTAACCTAATTGCCTTCTATGATGAGATAAGTGGCTCTGTGGATGAGGGGAAAGCAGTGGACGTGTTATTCCTTGACTTTAGCAAAGCTTTTGATACAGTCTCCCACAGTATTCCTGCTAGCAAGTTGAAGAAGTATGGGCTGGATGAATGGACTGTAAGGTGGATAGAAAGCTGGCTAGATTGTCAGGCTCAACGGGTAGTGATCAATGGCTCCATGTCTAGATGGCAGCCGGTATCAAGCAGAGGGCCTCAAGGGTCGGTTCTGGGGCAGGTTTTGTTCAATATCTTCATTAATGATTTGGAGGATGACATGAACTGCACCCTCAGCAAGTTTGCAGATGACACTAAACTGGGAGGAGTGGTAGATACACTGGGGGGTAGGGATAGGATATAGAGGGACCCGTAGAGGATTGGGTCAAAAGAAATCTGGTAAGGTTCAACAAGGACAAATGCAGAGTCCTGCACTTAGGAAGAAAGAATCCCATGCACTACTACAGACTAGGGACCGAGTGGCTAGGCAGCGGTTCTGCGGAAAAGGACATAGGGGTTACGGTGGACGAGAAACTGGATATGAGTCAAAAGAGTGCCCTTGCTTTGAGCAGGGGGTTGGACTGGATGACCTCCTGAGGTCCCTTCCAACCCTAGTAGTCTATGATTTTATAATTCTAACACAAAACAGAACACGGTAGAGTTTGGAACACGTCTCTGTACTAGAAAAGATGTATAGAGTAACTCAAAACATAAACAAAGGGTAGAATTTTCCTAGCATTGGCCACAATAAATACATCCAAGGGGAATTTAAAAAAAAAAAAAAAAAAAGGCAGTGGAACTAGAAAGTATGCCTGTCTGATTTTGAAGAAAAGCCTGTTTGTGCCCAATGGATTGAGGAATGTGTTCGTCCTTGCCTAAAGACTACACTTGGAAAGCTGTAACGTTGCCAGGGTCGGCCAGAGCTTGGGTTACTGGCTGGATCATTCCCAATGGTGCCCCTGACCTAAAGAAAAAGATCAGGTTGGCACTGGGGGGAGGGGGGGGGGAGGAATCAATCAAGAACTATACAATAGGTGTCGTCAGATACTTTCAAGTTATAAAATACTAAAACAGTAAAACTACTTATTATTTATTCTATTACCATATCATCTAAGAGCCCCCATTCATGAACCAGGAAATCATCATGGCAGGCGATGTACAAATAGAATAAAAGAGACTGTAAATTGGAAGCTCAGTGACATCTCTTCCCTCGTGATGTCCATCCTCAAGCTTTTTTTTTTTTTTTTAGTTTAAAAATATTTGTTTACGCTGTTTCTTTTTGGCTTGGTTTTTCCTCTTGCTCTGTCGTGTTTTCCCCTTCCCTGGGACTTGGAACATTACACGAATGATTAATTGGTTTCCAAATGGCTGCATCCAGAACAATAGGCTCTAACGGCCCACTACGATTCCATGAACTTCCCAACTTCCACTCCTACTCCCAGTTCTGTGAGTAACTTCCCTTAGGCCTGTAATCCTTGTGTCAGTTTCCATACTGCCAATGCTAAGTGTTCAAACATCCTGAATCAGGCCGCAAAAAATCATGAGATTGGCTTTAAATTCCTGAGATTAAAAATAAAATTTGGGATTCTTTTTAGAACATAAAAACATATAAAAACTGGTCCACCTACCCCAATATCATGTCTCCGACAGTGGCCAGTGACCAGAGCTTCAGGAGGACCGTACAGAACAGGGAAATGTTGGAGAACTTCTGGCAGTCAGAGGTTTAGGGTTGCCCGGAGCACGGGAACGCATCTCTGATCATCTCCTCGTTGTTTTTCTGGATACAGATTAACACAGCTACCCCTCTGATACTCTGATCACCTTGGCTGCTAGAGAATGATGGACCCATCCTCCAGGATCTCATCTGGTTCCTTTTGGAACCCAGTTATACTTTTGGCCTTCACACCACGTCATGGCAATGAGTCCCACATCTGTGCATTGCATAAAAAAACACTCCCTGTTGTTTGTATTAAACCTGCTGTCTATTCACTTCATCAGGTGACCCCTGGATTTTGTACTGTGCGAAAGGATAAACATCCACTCCCTTTTCCCACACCCTTCATGATTTTACTGACTCCCTCCCATCGTCTCTTGTCTAAGCTGAACATCTTTTTAGCCTCTCCTCCTATGGAACTTGTTCCATACCCTTGGTCATCTTTGTTGCCCTTCTCCTTTTCCAGGTCCACTTTACCCTTTTTGAGAAGGGGTGACCAGAAGTAGACACAGTATTCAAGATGTGGGTGTATCATGGATTTATATAATGGCATTATGATATTTTCTTTTTATTGTCAATCCCTTTGCTAATAGTTCCTACCATTCTGTTGGCCTTTTTGACCACTACGGCAGTGCAGTGGGGCGACTGCCCCACTCCCATGCCAGACTGGGCTACAGCAGGCCAGAGCAGCTGTGCAAGGCGGCAGCCAGTCAGGGAGGGCCTGTTAGAGAGCCAATCAGGGCTGAGAAAGAGGCAGCCAATCAGGGCCAGGCTAAGCTCTATATAAAGGCTGCCCAGGCAAGGGAGAAGGTCTGTCTCCTGACCGAAGGAGATGGCAGGGCAGGGCAGGGCAGGGCAGGGCAGGGCAGGGCAAGGCAAGGCAAGGCAAGGCAAGGCAAGGCAAGGCTAGGCTAGGCTAGGCTAGGCTAGGCTAGGCGGAGCTGAGGAGAGGAGAGCTCCGGCCCAATACCTGCCAGGCTGCAGGCCCTGACAGAAGGGCCCACAAGGTGCAAGGGGGCCAAAGCGGATGCAGCCAAGGGAGGACAGGTGGACAAGGGGAGTGAAGGAGGGAAGGGAGGCTGCCACCAGAGGGTCCCTAGGCTGGGACCCAGAGCAGAGGGCAGGCCTGGCCTCCCCTCCCCCTTTGTACTACACCTGGCCATTAGAAGTGGCCAAAGCAGACTGTACCCGACCCCTGATAGAAAGGGTTGGACTTTGGGGATATGGTTGGTCGCTGAGGCTGGGGCGAAGTGAGAAGACTGCTGTTAAACCCCACCCCCCTGGAAGGGGGTGAGCGTGGACTAGGGGCACTGCTGGAGGGCAGTGTCCTGAAGAGGAGGCTGCCAAGCGAGGAGCAATGCGGGTCCAAATGTCAGCAAGGGGAGAGACAGATGGGACACCACCAGCGGGGTACGCTCCACATGGACTGAACTAATTCCTGGAGGTACCAACAGGAGGTGCTGCAGTGGTGAGTTCCAACCCTGTCACAGGCACATAGAGTAGAAGTTTTCAGAGAACTATCCATGACGACTCCAAGATCTCTTTCTTGAGTGGTAACAGCTAATTTGGAACCATTATATATGTGTAGTTGGGGTTATTTTTTCCAATGTACATTACTTTGTACTGGCCAACTTGCGTATGACCCATAACAACTTAACAAGAGGCACTGAAATGTAATCAAGACAATCTACTTATATGTGAATTTCAAAGAAGTTCTAGAGCAGCAAATATTAAGCCATTTATTTGTAGTAACAGAAATCAAGAGTAGATGCTAGTTGTCTTTGTCTGTATTTACCATTATCCTGTTAGAAGTTTAACAATGTAACCAAATTAGCTTGTAGATGTTAATTCCTTTTCATGTCTTAATTGCCTTAATTACATATGCGATTCTGTCCAGCTAACCTTATTTTAAGGTTATGTAAAATACTTCAGGAGACTAATAATATTATCTACATTGCAGTCAGCTTAACTATCTATGCTATAAAGAAGTACCGGCTAATTGCCTTATGTAAATGAACGTAACTAGTTTACCTGTGTATGCATAGGAAATAGAAGATTAGCTTCAAAGCAAAAATCTGCATTGCCTAATGCCTATTCTTTCTCAGGGGAAGGCCCTGCTGTGATAATTTCTGTAAAGAGGCTTGTCAGCCTGCTAGAAGAGCAATAAAGGATAGCCCCGGGCATAATTCTTTCCTCTCTACTCTGCTTAAACTTCGAACAGGGAAAGTGGTAAGATGGAGATCTGGAACACCCTAGAAAATGCATGGAAGGACTGAAACAGACTCTACACCTGGACTGCCTATTGGACTATAAGCCTTTAAAAACTGATTCCAGAAAGACTTTTACAAATCAGCAGCTTCACCATCTCTGATATGAAATTGACCAAAGGACTTTACACATATTTGTAGGTATACTGATCTTTTAACCATTTGCAACTCTCTTCTTTCTTTTTCCATTTATTATTAAACCTTTAGTTTTTAGTTACTAAAGGACTGGCATCAGTGTGATTATGGGATAAGATCTGAGACTCGTACTGACCTGGGGATAAGTGTCTGGTCCTTTGGGATTGTGAACCTCACATATGGTGAATCAGATTTCCAATAACCCCTCACTAAATTAGACTTGGCTGTCCAGATGGGAACCAAGGGATGCCTAATGGGGACTGTTTGGCTTCTCATTAACCTGTGTGGTATTGCAGAAACTATTCTGTACCTGGCTTGGTAAATTTAAGTATACAATAAACCACCAGTTTGGAGGATTGTCTGCCTCACTCAGGCCAGACCCCAAAAAACGGGGCATTCTCAGCGTGACCCATCCAGGCACCCAGTCACACTTACCAATGCTGAATTTCATCTGCCATTCTGTTACCCAGCCACACTGTTTTGTGAGCTCCCTTTGTCTTCGGGGTTTGAGCCTTAAGAATAGCACTCAGTTCATATTTTTCAAGCTTTTCTTCCCAACCATAAGGCTAGAAATGTGTTGGTGTGCTTAAACAAAAGTCAGGATTCTTCCATATTCACTTGACTCCTGGATATGGGGCTTTAAGGAAAAAACAAACTACCAAATACTGACAGGTTTCAGAGGAACAGCCGTGTTAGTCTGTATTCGCAAAAAGAAAAGGAGTACTTGTGGCACCTTAGAGACTAACCAATTTATTTGAGTATGAGCTTTCGTGAGCTACAGCTGAGCTGTAGCTCACGAAAGCTCATACTCAAATAAATTGGTTAGTCTCTAAGGTGCCACAAGTACTCCTTTTCTTTTTACCAAATACTGTGAGACTCACAGTATAATCATGAGAGTTGGCAACACTGCTTGATTTTGGGGACATCTGCAGAAACTAGAGCAGACTTAGCTGTGAATTTCACCTGGGACTCCTCTCTCTAATGTGCCAAACCAAATCCAAAGATTTTAATATTCCCAAAAGTGGGGAGTGTTCAAATCTGGCTCTGAGTTTTGCAATTCAGGCTCCTTTCTAGTTTGTTTGTTTGTTTTTTAAAGCTCTTAAAACTTATAACTAGAGAAAACTGCAGCGTTCTCTTGCAGCAACCTGAAGTCTTATTGATTGTATCCTTCTGAGACTAAAACACTACATAAATATACAGACTGCATCATTCAACTTGGGAAAGGCCTAAGAAATGCAACTGGAAAGATTACAGTCCTTTTGTTGTCCAAAAAGGGCTACCTCTGCTTGGAGAGCAATAGTGAACTTCAAGCACATGCCACACTCTGACATATGTTTTGCAGCATACCCCCATACATTTAACTACTTCGTCTGTTTCTGAACAGTCATCAACTTCCCATTCTGCTCCGTGCTAAAAGATGCTGGAGTGCTTAGTTAGAAGAGGAAACAAGTTCCAAGATCAACCAAAGAACTGCTCTGTATACTCCACATTAGGGGGGCACTATTAATGCCCATGTGTATATTGCACTAGTTATATCTCAACATGAAAGCTGGGATGCTTGTGGGGGGAGAGATAGCTCAGTGGTTTGAGCATTGGCCTGCTAAACCCAGCATTGTGAGCTCAATCCTTGAGGGGGGCCATTTAGGGATCTGGGGCAAAAATTGGGGATTGGTCCTGCTTTGAGCAGGGGGTTAGACTAGATGACCTCCTGAGGTCCCTTCCAATCCTGATATTCTATGATGCCCTCGCCTCTTCATAGCCACCAAGCTCATTCCTTGACAACACTAGATGTCTATAACTTACCTAATGACAGGTTTCAGAGTAGCAGACATGTTAGTCTGTATCCGCAAAAAGAAAAGGAATACTTGTGCCACCTTACAGCTGTAGCTCACGAAACCTTATGCTCAAATAAATTTGTTAGTCTTTAAGGTGCCACAAGTACTCCTTTTCTTGTAACTTACCTGTTAGTACCGATAGATATTAAGTATAAATATATCTCAAACATTCCAAACTGGAGTTAGACATGCTCCATTATGACTAAATAATGGATGCCAGATGAAACAAGAGGTTGGGATGGAAGGAGAACAGGATCAAGACCTACAACTGAAACAAGAAGTTATAGAGAACACTGAAAAGTAAAGAGCCATAGATACAAACGAATTCCTAAAGATTTGTCTAAGAGGAAATGTAGGTGTTATACACAATATATGTTTCAGATCATCAAACAAGTCTGAATGAAACAGTATGGCACAAGTGCTTCACTGAAAAAGCTGGATGTACTTGGGTCATGATGTGATTAAAAATCCTGAATAAAATACTATTTGAGGGGAAATACTTTATTTTAAATGAACAAATGCTAAAGGCTATAAAGAAAAGATGAGGGCTTCCAGTCATCTGCAACAGATGAAAAGTGAAAGCCCAATTCTATAGTGCCCTTTTAACATCTCGGTGAAGGGCAGCAGTATCAGACACTGAATGACCCTTCGCCATACCATTTCAATGGTGCTCATTCTCACACCAGCAAGTCCTCCTTCTCCAAGCTAGCTCAGTCATGGGTCTCAACTTAAAGCATCATCTGAACAAGTTATAAAGGAGTCCTTTGGTGATGTGAACTACTCTAGCTGGGTCTGCAGACCCAAGGTCAATATGGGAGTTGTTTCATCTGCTAAATCATTCTAGCTCCCTTAGGAAATGAATAGTTAAATTCTGGAAGCCTCATTCTACCCTGAAGTTCAAAAGAATTATCAGCATGAATGGATGAAAAGAGTCTCTACATGGATATACTGTAAACATGAAAGAAAGCTGATGCAGCAAGCATCAAAGACTTGAAAGTAAGTGACCCTTCCCAGAAACAAGGGAGAAATGGTGATAGCTGAAACCTAAATGCTGCATGCAAAGAAAATAAGGACCCGAATGACTAATGAAGAGGCTTGCATATTTTTAAACCTTAAAGACACTGAGTTTTGCAACTGGCATCGAGCCCGAGGCTGCCAAACAATCACACAGCCTGGAAGGCCTGAAGCTGCCGACGTTCATTTCTGGCTTTGGAAAATAAAAGGTGCTGTGCATTTCTTTCCAGTATAGGGCTTTCTGTGAGCAATATGAGCTCTTACTGCCAGTCAGCAAGCACTGACAAGGGCATTAAAATATCTATAAAAGAATCTGTATAGCACTTCCACAAGACGGACAAAAAAAGAAGAGTTTGGGGCTCTTCCTCCACAGAGCTGAATCTGACCACGTCTAGTTAAGCACAATACATCAACACCATATAAGAACATGTAGAGCATCCTTTCTAACCTTGAGTTAACTTTATTTTTGTTGCTATGCTTAAGCTTTTTTCTTTCCCTCTTCCGTATTTAACGATAGCTTCAAGAGGATTTTGATGTTAAAAATCTTTCCCTCATACCATACTATGTCTATATACCTATGTTCTATGTTTGGGTTTTTTGGATGTGTTCAGCTATTTTTCTTTACAACATGGAAACTAAGTCTGCTGCCAAGTGTAGCAGGTGTGAGATGAATTTGTTCCAAAGCTGAAATGAATTCTCCTAATAAGACGTCATTTTGAAATGCTTTCTCTGCTTGCAGAGTTTTGCTCGCTGTTCTTCTGGTTATTAGTTTTCAGACAATGCACAGTAACGTTTAGGGGACTATATAACAAAAGCGAAAGAAAGCCATATAATTATTTATGGAATCACACAGGATTTTAGAAGAAATGTGTTCTCAAATTGTGCCTCAACTTGTTAATGAAGTATTCAAGACTGCTCAACAGTAAAACTCCCATGGACTTCGATGGAGTCATGGTCCGGTCCACAGAAGTTAAGACATGCACCTAGTCAGCAAATATACTTTCTGATGTTTCATCTATAGTAGAACGTTTTCTTTCTATTATTTCCTTGTTTAAGAGGAGCATGGGGATTAAAATAATTCTGTTTAGCCTGTTTTCATATCAATCGTAGCCCAAAAAACAGTATTTTAGTTACTCCAAACTCCCAGACACTTAATAGAAAATGTTTGGTTTTTAAATTCAAAGATTATTGTATTTCTCACTTATTTGTAAAAGTCATTCTTTGTTGCGATGGGTGGTGGGGCTAGTACACTGAGGTTTTATACAGTTCAGTCCACTGTAGGGGGCAGATTATCCCACATTTGCCTTCTGCAGGGCTCTTACACCATCATCTGAAACATGCAGGGCTGGTCACTATGGGAGACAGGAAACTGGGCAAGATGGCCACTGGGTCTCCACCACTATGTCCATTCCAATTGTGTCTTCTAACCAGCTTCTCGCACAATCATACACACACTCCATTGTGTGTGCAGTGCAGAGCAGAGCAGTGTACATGCGCAGGGTGGTGTGTGTTGATCCCCCCGGCTCCCCAGGAAAATATCATGTGTTTCATGTAAATGGCATCACGACCTACAGTGGGTAACTGCTGTACAGCTGGGTTACTGAGAATAATGAAGACTTTGTGTTTACATAGCAGGTTTGATCCACATGGATCCCAAAGCACTCTAAAAACGTCACCGAACCGTGTAAAACAATCTGAATCCCGTTGCTAAATACTTAAAGTGTATCTTTGGGATGAAACAGGAGGGGTTTAACACAATAACACTATCCACCAGTTTAAGACAGAAAGAAATTGAATTAGGCACCCCCAAGCTGGAAAGCTGATGGTCAAAAGTCAGAGCCTCACCCTTATCTATATTTTTCAAATCACACTAAACCCATATTCTTCTTTCCAAGTCAAAACTAAAGTCCAGAGATGGTTAAAAAACAAAATGTTGGAGGGCTAAGTGGAACTGTAGCTTAAAATGAACTAGCTTATCTCTAAAAAGAAAAGGAGTACTTGTGGCACCTTAGAGACTAACAAATTTATTTGAGCATAAGCTTTTGTGAGGTACAGCTGACTTCATCGGATGCATTCAGTGGAAAATACAGTGGGGAGATTTATAGACATAAAGAACATGAAACAATGGGTGTCACCATATACACTGTATGATCACTTAAGGTGAGCTATTACCAGCAGGAGAGCGGGAGGGCGAGGGGGGTTCCCTTTTGTAGTGATAATCAAGGTGGGCCATTTCCAGCAGTTGACAAGAACATCTGAGGAACAGCGAGGGGTGGCGGTGGAATAAACATGGGGAAATAGTTTTACTTTGTGTAATGATACATCCACTCCCAGTCTTTATTCAAGTCTAAGTTAATTGTATCCAGTTTGCAAATTAATTCCAATTCAGCAGTCTCTCCTTGGAGTCTGTTTTTGAAGTTTTTTTGTAGCCATTACCCTCTGATCCCACTGAGGGTTACCAAAAGAAACTACAGCATTTGCTCAAGAAACTCCCTGAAAAACCACAGGAACAAATCCGCACAGACACACCCCTGGAACCCCGACCTGGGGTATTCTATCTGCTATCCAAGATCCATAAACCTGGAAATCCTAGACGCCCCATCATCTCAGGCATTGGCACCCTGTCTGGCTATGTAGACTCCCTCCTCAGGCCCTACGCTACCAGCACTCCCAGCTACCTTCGAGACACCACTGACTTCCTGAGGAAACTACAATCCATCGGTGATCTTCCTGAAAACACCATCCTGGCCACTATGGATGTAGAAGCCCTCTACACCAACATTCCACACAAAGATGGACTGCAAGCCGTCAAGAACACTATCCCCGATAATGTCACGGCTAACCTGAACTTTGGCTGACTTTGGCCTTACCCATAACGATTTTACATTTGGGGACAATGTATACCTTCAGATCAGCGGCACTGCTATGGGTACCCGCATGGCCCCACAGTATGCCAACATTTTTGTGGCTCACTTAGAACAACGCTTCCTCAGCTCTCATCCCCTAATGCCCCCACCCTACTTACGCTACATTGATGACATCATCATCATCATCTGGACCCATGAAAAAAAAGCCCTTGAGGAATTCCACCATGATTTCAACAATTTCCATCCCACCATCAACCTCAGCCTGGTCCAGTCCACACAAGAGATCCACTTCCTGGACACTACAGTGCTAATAAACAATGGTCACATAAACACCACCCTATACCGGAAACCTACTGACCGCTATTCCTACCTACATGACTCCAGCTTTCATCCAGACCACATCACACGTTCCATTGTCTACAGCCAAGCTCTACGACACAACCACATTTGCTCCAACCCCTCAGACACAGACAAACACCTACAAGATCTCTATCAAGCATTCTTACAACTACAATACCCACCTGCTGAAGTGAAGAAACAGATTGATAGAGCCAGAAGGATACCCAGAAGTCACCTACGACAGGACAGGCCCAACAAAGAAAATAACAGAACGCCACTAGCCATCACCTTCAGCCCTCAACTAAAACCTCTCCAACGCATCATCAAGGATCTACAACTATCCTGAAGGACGACCCATCACTCTCACAGATCTTGGGAGACAGGCCGATCCTTGCTTACAGACAGCCCCCCAACCTGAAGCAAATACTCACCAGCAACCACACACCACACAACAGAACCACTAACCCAGGAACCTATCCTTGCAACAAAGCCCATTGCCATCTGTGTCCACATATCTATTCAGGGGACACCATCATAGGGCCTAATCACATCAGCCACACTATCAGAGGCTCGTTCACCTGCACATCTACCAATGTGATACATGCCATCATGTGCTAGCAATGCCCCTCTGCCATGTACATTGGTCAAACCGGACAGTCTCTATGTAAAAGAATAAATGGACACAAATCAGACGTCAAGAATTATAACATTCAAAAACCAGCCGGAGAACATTTCAATCTCTTCGGTCACTCGATCACAGACCTAAAGTTTATTGAGCATACTGTATGCATCCGATGAAGTGAGCTGTAGCTCATGAAAGCTTATGCTCAAATAAGTTGGTTAGTCTCTAAGGTGCCACAAGTACTCCTTTTCTTTTTGCGAATACAGACTAACACGGCTGTTACTCTGAGACCTAAAGTTGCAATTCTTCAACAAAAAAACTTCAAAAACAGACTCCAACGAGAGACTGCTGAATTGGAATTAATCTGCAAACTGGATACAATTAACTTAGGCTTGAATAAAGAATGGGAGTGGATGGGTCATTACACAAAGTAAAACTATTTCCCCATGTTTATTCCACCGTCACCCCCCACTGTTCCTCAGACGTTCTTGTCAACTGCTGGAAATGGCCCACCTTGATTATCACTACAAAAGGGAACCCCCCCTCGCCTCCGCTCTCCTGCTGGTAATAGCTCACCTTAAGTGATCACTCTTGTTACAGTGTGTATGGGAACACCCATTGTTTCATAAAAAAGAAAAGGAGTACTTGTGGCACCTTAGAGACTAACAAATTTTTTGAGCATAAGCTTTCATGAGCTACAGCTCACTTCATCGGATGCTCATTGGATAGCTCATGAAAGCTTATGCTCAGATAAATTTGTTAGTCTCTAAGGTGCCACAAGTACTCCTTTTCTTTTTGTGAATACAGACTAACACAGCTGCTACGCTGAAACCTAGCTTATCTCTGTAGACCTGCTTTCCTATGTCATACAGGTAACAAACGGAGTCTGTTTGGTAATCTCAGTAGTAATTACTGGACAACTAAATCCACCGCACAATTCGGATCTAAAGATAGATCATTGAGAAAATGGGGAAGGCTGCCATTTTGTGTGCAAATTATCCCCACTGAAAATAAAAGAGGTCCTATTACACAGAGGAGGAGGGCAAGGGAAAGAATACACCATTGAATGGCTGAATAAAAGCAATCAGGAGTTATTCTGGTTAGCAGGTCTGACAGTGCTGAAAAAGTAAGGAGATACACAGGCTACTTTCAGGTTGCAGAAAAACATGTGAATGTGGCTTCTTCTGACTTCACCAATACGTCTGTTTAAATACTCTAGGGTCAACGCTCCAGCACACATCTGCTGCATCTATTACAACATAAAGACTGAAAATATTTTTTTGGGGGGGCGGGGGGAATATCACATCCTCGATGAAATCACAAAAAATGGATAATTTTATTAATCTGATTCAAAGCTATCACTAGAAAATGAGCTCCACATCTAAAAACAAAAGTCATGTATGTGTTTGATGTACTTTAAGCAAGGCATTACAATCCATTAGTTATTTACACATCAAAGAAGCTCCAGCGGAGTATCCTGAAACAATCAGGGTAAGAAATGCCAAAATCTGATTTCATCGGTGTCCACATGTTGCTTTGAACTTGTAATTCGCAGAACTGGTCAGTATATTGAACTAATTATCATGCTTAACTCTTGCCAGTTTTGATGGCTACAATCCTTTATTGTAGAGGAAGAGAATGGGATGAAGGGAAACGGTAAATATGGGGGAAAAGGCGTACCCCTCTGTAATGATGTCTGCGAGGGGGGGTTGGGGGGAATTAAGAAAGCTGTTTATTTTTCTAAATATTTGCTCAGACACAGATTGACAAAACGAACTCTTACTTTCACACACACTATAATGCAAAATACAGCAAAATACTTGATTTTCATCCCATCGGAAAATTTCCCCTTTTCCTATTGTTTATGTGGAAAATGACCCAAGGAACCCAAAGTAGTATATAATATTTTAAAATCAAATAGCAATTTCATAGCAAAGGGGGCTGCCTGCAAGTAGTTAAACTAAAACGTTAAGCAAAAGAAAATAAGTGTGAGAGAGAGTACTGCTCAGGTAGACAGAAAAATATAAGCAAAAAGTGCACATTTTAACACAATTCTGATATCTGCAAAGACTTTTAAAAGTAACTTTTTATGATAATTAGTCACAGTGGTTGGATATGTTTCAGAGGAACAGCCGTGTTAGTCTGTATTCGCAAAAAGAAAAGGAGTACTTGTGGCACCTTAGAGACTAACCAATTTATTTGAGCATGAGCTTTCGTGAGCTACAGCTCACTTCATCAGATGTTTACCGTGGAAACTGCAGCAGACTTTATATACACACAGAAATCATGAAACAATACCTCCTCCCACCCCACTGTCCTGCTGGTAATAGCTTATCTAAAGTGATCAACAGGTGGGCCATTTCCAGCACAAATCCAGGTTTTCTCACCCTCCCACCCCCCCACACAAATTCACTCTCCTGCTGGTGCTAGCCCATCCAAAGTGACAACTCTTAACATAATCAAGTCGGGCTATTTCCTGCATAGATCAAGGTTTTCTCACATCCCCCCCGCCCCCATACACACACAAACTCACTCTCCTGCTGGTAATAGCTCATCTAAACTGACCATTCTCCAGGTTTAAATCCAAGTTAAACCAGAGCATCGGGGGGGGGGGGGGGGGGTAGGAAAAAACAAGAGGAAACAGGCTACCTTGCATAATGACTTAGCCACTCCCAGTCTCTATTTAAGCCTAAATTAATAGTATCCAATTTGCAAATGAATTCCAATTCAGCAGTTTCTCGCTGGAGTCTGGATTTGAAGTTTTTTTGTTTTAAGATAGCGACCTTCATGTCTGTGATTGCGTGACCAGAGAGATTGAAGTGTTCTCCGACTGGTTTATGAATGTTATAATTCTTGACATCTGATTTGTGTCCATTTATTCTTTTACGTAGAGACTGTCCAGTTTGACCAATGTACATGGCAGAGGGGCATTGCTGGCACATGATGGCATAGATCACATTGGTGGATGTGCAGGTGAACGAGCCTCTGATAGTGTGGCTGATGTTATTAGGCCCTGTGATGGTGTCCCCTGAATAGATATGTGGGCACAATTGGCAACGGGCTTTGTTGCAAGGATAAGTTCCTGGGTTAGTGGTTCTGTTGTGTATGTGGTTGTTGGTGAGTATTTGCTTCAGGTTGCGGGGCTGTCTGTAGGCAAGGACTGGCCTGTCTCCCAAGACTTGTGAGAGTGTTGGGTCATCCTTTAGGATAGGTTGTAGATCCTTAATAATGCGTTGGAGGGGTTTTAGTTGGGGGCTGAAGGTGACGGCTAGTGGCGTTCTGTTATTTTCTTTGTTAGGCCTGTCCTGTAGTAGGTAACTTCTGGGAACTCTTCTGGCTCTATCAATCTGTTTCTTTACTTCTGCAGGTGGGTATTGTAGTTGTAAGAAAGCTTGACAGAGATCTTGTAGGTGTTTGTCTCTGTCTGAGGGGTTGGAGCAAATGCGGTTGTATCGCAGAGCTTGGCTGTAGACGATGGATCGTGTGGTGTGGTCAGGGTGAAAGCTGGAGGCATGCAGGTAGGAATAGCGGTCAGTAGGTTTACGGTATAGGGTGGTGTTTATGTGGCCATTGTTTATTAGCACTGTAGTGTCCAGGAAGTGGATCTCTTGTGTGGACTGGACCAGGCTGAGGTTGGTGGTGGGATGGAAATTGTTGAAATCATGGTGGAATTCCTCAAGGGCTTCTTTTCCATGGGTCCAGATGATGAAGATGTCATCAATATAGCGCAAGTAGAGTAGGGGCTTTAGGGGACGAGAGCTGAGGAAGCGTTGTTCTAAATCAGCCATAAAAATGTTGGCATACTGTGGGGCCATGCGGGTACCCATAGCAGTGCCGCTGATCTGAAGGTATACATTGTCCCCAAATGTGAAATAGTTATGGGTAAGGACAAAGTCACAAAGTTCAGCCACCAGGTTAGCTGTGACATTATCGGGGATAGTGTTCTTGACGGCTTGTAGTCCATCTTTGTGTGGAATGTTGGTGTAGAGGGCTTCTACATCCATAGTAGCCAGGATGGTGTTATCAGGAAGATCACCGATGGATTGAAGTTTCCTCAGGAAGTCAGTGGTGTCTCGAAGGTAGCTGGGAGTGCTGGTAGCGTAGGGCCTGAGGAGGGAGTCTACATAGCCAGACAATCCTGCTGTCAGGGTGCCAATGCCTGAGATGATGGGGCGCCCAGGATTTCCAGGTTTATGGATCTTGGGTAGTAGATAGAATATCCCAGGTCGGGGTTCCAGGGGTGTGTCTGTGCGGATTTGATCTTGTGCTTTTTCAGGAAGTTTCTTGAGCAAATGCTGTAGTTGCTTTTGGTAACTCTCAGTGGGATCATAGGGTAATGGCTTGTAGAAACTCGTGTTGGAGAGCTGCCGAGCAGCCTCTTGTTCATATTCCGACCTATTCATGATGACAACAGCACCTCCTTTGTCAGCCTTTTTGATTATGATGTCAGAGTTGTTTCTGAGGCTGTGGATGGCATTGCGTTCCGCATGGCTGAGGTTATGGGGCAAGTGATGCTGCTTTTCCACAATTTCAGCCCGTGCACGTCGGCGGAAGCACTCTATGTAGAAGTCCAGTCTGCTGTTTCGACCTTCAGGAGGAGTCCATCTAGAATCCCTCTTTCTGTAGTGTTGGCAGGGAGACCTCTGTGGATTAGTATGTTGTTCAGAGGTATTTTGGAAATATTCCTTGAGACGGAGACGTCGAAAATAGGATTCTAGGTCACCACAGAACTGTATCATGTTCGTGGGGGTGGAGGGGCAGAAGGAGAGGCCCCGAGATAGAACAGCTGCTTCTGCTGGGCTGAGAGTATAGTTGGATAGGTTAACAATAGTGGTTGGATATGTTTCAGAGTAACAGCCATGTTAGTCTGTATTTGCAAAAAGAAAATGAGGACTTGTGGCACCTTAGAGACTAACCAATTTATTTGAGCATAAGCTTTCGTGATCTACAGCTCACTTCATTGGATGCATGCATGGATATGTACACAAGCATCAGTTTGCCAACAATAAGTGTCTTCGTTAGTTTCTAAGGTGCCACAAGTACTCCTTTTCTTTCTGCCATCATATTGCTTAGGGTGCAATTAAAATGTAATCTATGGGAAACAGGCTATTACCAGTATTTAGCAGCTAATTTGTTAGGTAATGCCTTAACAAAGCCGTCCTTTGACTGCAGCGCAAAAGCAACTTCAAGGGGATTATCTGCTATTAAGACTCCTACTCGATTATTCACAATGGTGATAGACTCTTTTTAGAGTAACAGCCATGTTAGTCTGTATTCGCAAAAAGAAAAGGAGGACTTGTGGCACCTTAGAGACTAACCAATTTAGTTGAGCATAAGCTTTCGTGAGCTACAGCTCACTTCATCGGATGCATACTGTGGAAACTGCAGAAGACATTGTATACACAGAGACCATGAAACAATACCTCCTCCCACCCCACTCTCCTGCTGGTAATAGCTTATCTAAAGTGATCGCTCTCCTTACAATGTGTATGATAATCAAGTTGGGCCATTTCCAGCACAAATCCAGGTTTTCTCACCCCCCCCACCCCCAAAACACACACACACACACACACACACACACAAACTCACTCTCCTGCTGGTAATAGCTTATCCAAAGTGACCACTCTCCCTACAATGACAGGTTTCAGAGTAACAGCCGTGTTAGTCTGTATTCGCAAAAAGAAAAGGAGGACTTGTGGCACCTTAGAGACTAACCAATTTATTAGAGCATAAGCTTTCGTGAGCTACAGCTCACTTCTTCAGATGCATATCGTGGAAACTGCAGTTTCCACGATATGCATCTGAAGAAGTGAGCTGTAGCTCACGAAAGCTTATGCTCTAATAAATTGGTTAGTCTCTAAGGTGCCACAAGTCCTCCTTTTCTTTCTCCCTACAATGTGCATGATAATCAAGGTGGGCCATTTCCAGCACAAACCCAGCACAAATCCAAGGTTTTCTCACCCTCCCACCCCCATATACACACAAACTCACTCTCCTGCTGGTAACAGCCCATCCAAAGCGACCACTCTCCCCACAATGTGCACGATAATCAAAGTGGGCCATTTCCAGCACAAATCCAGGTCTTCTCCCCCCCACCCATCCCACACACACAAACTCACTCTCCTGCTGGTAATAGCTCATCCAAACTGACCACTCTCCTTACAATGTGTATGATAATCAAGGTGGGCCATTTCCTGCATAAATCCAAGTTTAACCAGAACGTCGGGGGGGGGGGGGGGGGGGGAACAAGGGGAAATAGGCTACCTTGCATAATGACTTAGCCACTCCCAGTCTCTATTCAAGCCTAAATTAATAGTATCCAATTTGCAAATGAATTCCAATTCAGCAGTTTCTCACTGGAGTCTGGATTTGAAGTTTTTTTGTTGTAAGATAGCGACCTTCATGTCTGTAATTGCGTGACCAGAGAGATTGAAGTGTTCTCCGACTGGTTTATGAATGTTATAATTCTTGACATCTGATTTGTGTCCATTTATTCTTTTACGTAGAGACTGTCCAGTTTGACCAATGTACATGGCAGAGGGGCATTGCTGGCACATATCACATTGGTGGATGTGCAGCTGAACGAGCCTCTGATAGTGTGGCTGATGTTATTAGGTCCTGTGATGGTGTCCCCAAAATAGATATGTGAGCACAGTTGGCAATGGGCTTTGTTGCAAGGATAGGTTCCTGGGTTAGTGGTTCTGTTGTGTGGTATGTGGTTGTTGGTGAGTATTTGCTTCAGGTTGCGGGGCTGTCTGTAGGCAAGGACTGGCCTGTCTCCCAAGATTTGTGAGAGTGTTGGGTCATCCTTTAGGATAGGTTGTAGATCCTTAATAATGCGTTGGAGGGGTTTTAGTTGGGGGCTGAAGGTGACGGCTAGTGGTGTTCTGTTATTTTCTTTGTTAGGCCTGTCCTGTAGTAGGTGACTTCTGGGAACTCTTCTGGCTCTATCAATCTGTTTCTTCACTTCCACAGGTGGGTACTGTAGTTGTAAGAATGCTTGATAGAGATCTTGTAGGTGTTTGTCTCTGTCTGAGGGGTTGGAGCAAATGCGGTTGTATCGCAGAGCTTGGCTGTAGACGATGGATCGTGTGGTGTGGTCAGGGTGAAAGCTGGAGTCATGTAGGTAGGAATAGCGGTCAGTAGGTTTCCGGTATAGGGTGGTGTTTATGTGACCATTGTTTATTAGCACTGTAGTGTCCAGGAAGTGGATCTCTTGTGTGGACTGGACCAGGCTGAGGTTGATGGTGGGATGGAAATTGTTGAAATCATGGTGGAATTCCTCAAGGGCTTCTTTTCCATGGGTCCAGATGACGATAACACCAGATGATGATAACACCATCCAGGACACTATGGATGTAGAAGCCCTCTACACCAACATTCCACACAAAGATGGACTACAAGCCGTCAAGAACACTATCCCCGATAATGTCACGGCTAACCTGGTGGCTGAACTTTGTGACTTTGTCCTTACCCATAATGATTTTACATTTGGGGACAATGTATACCTTCAGATCAGCGGCACTGCTATGGGTACCTGCATGGCCCCACAGTATGCCAACATTTTTATGGCTGATTTAGAACAACGCTTCCTCAGCTTTCGTTCCCTAACGCCCCTACTCTGCTTGCGCTATATTGATGATATCTTCATCATCTGGACCAGCGAGAAACTGCTGAATTGGAATTCATTTGCAAATTGGATACTATTAATTTAGGCTTAAATAGAGACTGGGAGTGGCTAAGTCATTATGCAAGGTAGCCTATTTCCCCTTGTTTCCCCCCCCTCCCCCACCGACGTTCTGGTTAAACTTGGATTTATGCTGGAAATGGCCCACCTTGATCATCATACACATTGTAAGGAGAGTGGTCAGTTTGGATGAGCTATTACCAGCAGGAGAGTGAGTTTGTGTGTGTATGGGGGTGGGGTGGGTGAGAAAACCTGGATTTGTGCTGGAAATGGCCCAACTTCATTATCATACACATTGTAAGGAGAGTGATCACTTTAGATAAGCTATTACCAGCAGGAGAGTGGGGTGGGAGGAGGTATTGTTTCATGGTCTCTGTGTATACAATGTCTTCTGCAGTTTCCACAATATGCATCCGATGAAGTGAGCTGTAGCTCACGAAAGCTCATGCTCAAATAAATTGGTTAGTCTCTCAGACTCTTTTTAGGAGGCCTGCATAATTGCATGGTAGAAGTACATGGAAAAGTCAAGTCGGAGGTCCTTCTGTGTTGTGCTCAATTCTTTCCACAAAAAAGGCAAAAATTAAGCTTCTGATTTTTAAACACAATCCACAAATGAAAATATTTCCTGCTTACATGGCTGTTCAGCAGCCTACAGACAGGCACTAGATCAGGGGTAGGCAACCTATGGCACGTGTGCCAAAGGCAGCACACGAGCTGATTTTCAGTGGCACTCACACTGCCCGGGTCCTGGCCACTGGTCCAGGGGGCTCTGCATTTTTATTTAATTTTAAATGAAACGTCTTAAATATTTTTAAAACCTTATTTACTTTACATACAACAATAGTTTAGTTATATATTAAAGACTTATAGAAAGAGACCTTCTAAAAACGTTAAAATGTATTACTGGCATGCAAAACCTTAAATTAGAGTGAATAAATGAAGACTCGGCACACCACTTCTGAAAGATTGCCGACCCCTGCACTAGATGAATGTGCCGAGATGCAAATACATCAAAATACATCTTTTTACCCACAAGATCAATGCTCTCTTTATATATTTCAAGGAGGCATTCCCCCACCCCCACATGTATTCTGGGGTTGTTGGTTTTGGGGCTGTTTTTTTTTGACCCTTCCTCTGAAGCCTTAGAGATGCCCACAGCTGCAGGTGGGACATTGGACAGGGTGGGCTGGGTGCTCTGAGGTCAAACTGAGAATTCTCTCTCATGTGTTTGGTGAGTGGTTCTTGCTCATATGCTTAGGGTCTAACTGACTGATTGCCATATGCAGGGTTGGGAAGGAATTTTCCCCAGGTCAGATTGCCAGGGCCCTGAGGGAGGAGGTTCAGCTTCCTCTGCAGTACAGGGCATGGGTCGCTTGCTAGGATCATCTGGGCATACCTTACTGAACCAATTCCCCGCCACTGCAGAGGCCTCAGGCATTGTGGGCACCTCATTCCCTCCTGATCTCTGCCTGTGGCTCACAATATTTTTAGTCTCCTGCAGGCTGTAATACTTGAGTCTAATTATGGCAGTCAGACTTGAAGTGCGGACGGGGCTGGGTGTTTTTTAGGGGCCTGTGATATACAGGAAGTCAGACCAGATGGTTTGCTGTCCCTTCTGGTCTTAAGCATCTATGATTCCCTGTACTTCATTCTTATTCATTGCCGAGAGGTCAAGCAACTGTTGGAATTGAATCATAGAATATCAGGGTTGGAAGGGACCTCAGGAGGTCATCTAGTCCAACCCCCTGCTCAAAGCAGGGCCAATCATCCCAACTAAATCATCCCAGCCAGGGCATTTTTCAAAGTGACATTATTAACTTCCCTTTTCTTCCTCTCTCTGTGCATTGCAGGAAAACAATAGCCCCAAAGGCATCTTTTATCCCACAATGCAGTCAAATGTTCCTTGACCACAAAATGAAATGGTTTGCTTTGACTTTTTATAAAATCATATAAATGCTGTGTTATAAGTCACATTACCAAACACAAAAGTGTCGGTGCCCTATTGACGTGTGTATTCCTTTGATAAAGTACTATTGTTGAACTTCATCCATGGTAAGGGATTAGCATCCATGCATACGCTCATTCTGGCCTTGATTCAGCAAGGTGCTTCACATGTAACTAACTTTAGGAATATGTGTAGTCTGGTCAACTTCAAGAAATGTAACTAATTTCCAAATATTCAAAAAACAGCAACAAACTCCACATGCTACATTATTTTTAGACCAGCATTCTTGGTGGGACTGCCATAACATAGGCTATTAGCACAGTCTGATGACACAAGATTTGCTTCGAGTGGGAACAATGAAGAAAACATACCTAATAAAGAATACACATCTGATTAAATTACGTTATGTCATGGCAAGTTTTGGACAAACTGATCCCCCCAGTTGACGCAATCTCCCATGAAGCCTTCAACTGCAGTGAAAAGCAGAGGAGGCCATTAATCATATTTATCAAGACTGTCTACAGTGGATTTCATGCAGTCAGGGGAAGCATGCTGTTCTACTGCAGTGACAGGGAGCCAGGCTAAAACAAACTGACCTAATCGTACGGGTCACTTCCAGAAATAGAAGATATATTAGCAGTACAGCTGTAGAGGCCAAAAGACAAACTACTCTAGCAGACAAAAAAAATAGAAATGTGTGAGGTAGACAACCATTGGCATAAATATACTAGGCCAAATCCTGCTTGACTGGCATTGTGTGCATTAAAGTCAATGGGGACAGGATCCAATTTAAAGTCCCGAAGTCTTACACCCAATGCAGCCCCCCAAGCTTTATTTTTGTTCCTGAATTTAAGGAAATCACAGTACTGGCTAAAGCAAGATTGGGGGCAGTTAAATACCTTGCAATTTCCCCTGTGAACTACTGACCAAGCACTTCAGTTTTGAGCTGTGTGAAGCTATTCCTGACCTCTCCCTGGTATTTGAAGCCAATGAGATCGCATTAAATCAACGCAGAATATGGCCCCCTAGTCTTTCTCCTCTGCAAATCTGTGTTAACATCCTGGGTTAAGCTTCAAACAAAAACAAAAAAAACCAAGAGCTGAGTGGCCCCAACTTAATCCTTAATGGAAATCTGTCCACATTACAAAGACAGCACACTGTCTATAGCATCCGATGAAGTGAGCTGTAGCTCACGAAAGCTTATGCTCAGATGAATTTGTTAGTCTCTAAGGTGCCACAAGTACTCCTTTTCTTTTTGCGGATACAGACTAACACGGCTGCTACTCTGAAACCTGTCTATAGCACTGGTGGTGTCTAACTGGGAAAGGCCCAAGACTGGAATAGCAAGCACAAGACAGATCTGAAATGAAGCCAAAGAACTCAAGCAAACTATACCTAGCTCTAGCCAGTACTAATAGCTCCTTACACCAAAAAACAGAAAAGCAATTTAGATGCAGCAAACAAAGGCAAAAACAGGTCAGGAGACTTCACTGTATTGCTTCAATAAAATTAGCAGAAAAATAGAAGTCTAGTGAGAAAGGGCCCCAGTGAAATAATACTAATTCTGTCTGCAGCTCAGACACCATGTCTGATTGGCCTACCATTTCTGTATGAGCCTGTAATAAAATCATGTACAAGATATTTATAGTGCATCGTTTTTTTCCTAGTGAAATTATAGGGGAGTGGCATCAAAATCTGGGAGCTGCTTCTGTCCCCCACTCCTCCACATATACACACACACACAGACTGCCTGCTTCAGCCCCTACATGCCACCCCAAAAGTGTTTGAAGATAGCTACTTTTCTCTCCTCTACCCTTAGTTGCACCCTCTGCTCTGTACCTCCCAAGAGGCATTGCCCACCATCAGACCTCCGGCTTTCATGTAACTCAGCTTTAACTATGGAGAGACTAGCATCAAACTGTTCTTCAAATCTCGTGGCTTCTCTCTCTTTTTTTTTTTTTTTTAATATATAGATAAGTTTCCCATTAAGAATTTTTATTTAAAAATCATACACCGGGGGTGGGGGGGTGGGCGGGGGCGGGAGTTTGACAGACGTTCCCCAGTACTCAAAGATATTTGACAATGGGTCTGCAGTCCTTGTGTGGATTTAACTCCTATTCAACTAAGTGGCAGATTTACCTGAAGGATTGGGCCCTCATTCATACAATAAGGAGAGGGAATGCACCTACAGGCAGGTTCAGTATCTTAACACTGCTATATTTCCAACAGGATTCCCAAATTCTGGTGCACTTCGGGTATTGACTAGATCAACCCAGATGACCATTCAACTTATGGCATGTTTGCAAAGCTAAGTGAGTTCACCAAATTCAGAATTCAAACATAAGTAGACTCTTAATAAGTTAGTTTGATTAGCTAGAATGCCTTAGCCATGGTCCCTCACAACCTGGGGATTGTGACCTGGTCTAGTGGACCATGAGCACATCATCACCATTCCTTTCTTTATGGTTAGACGGAATGCAGTGGAGAGGTGTCTTGAAACTTCCTGTTATATCATGTGGTCACAGTATAAAAGAGGTAAAGAACCACCTGATTAGTCCACACTTGGAGTGTCCTAGAACTGGGGAATGTATTCTATCAATTCATATCGCATGAAAACTCAGAGATTCAAAGACACGAATCCATGTATTAGTCCTGAGCTGAATCCCACTCCCTTTACTTACGCGAGTAAACCCCACAAAATTCAATGGGACCACACCCCTGCATAAAATAAAATGAAGAGGGTCTTGCTGCTTATGTTCCCTTTTTTGGTTCGGTTCAGGAGCATGATTAATGCCAAGTCAATTTCAAGATGCACAGATTAGATCCCCTGCAATAAAGGTTTGCTGTAGGTTGACATTGCAGAAATCATAGGCGTTGTGTGCCCTCTGGTGCATGAAAGCTGTAGTGATCAAGGCTACCTCCATTCAACATGAACATAACAAGGAAATAAAGGAAAAAAAGGTCTCTCTCCCCCTTCTCACTCCTGACAGTAATCGTTTACATAGGAAGAGTAATGTCCAGATTTTTTATTGCCTTTCCCTTTAACTACCTAAAAAAAAAAAAAATGTCTGATCCTTAACAGAACTACAGAAACCTCAGACTACTAGGGCAGATGCTGAAATCAGATAATTGCTGATTATGGCTTATTTCAGGGCAAAACGAAGCCTGTTGGACTTCCTCTTTGGAATGATTTTCAGTCCCTCTCCAGCGAGAATTTCCCGTCTGAGTGACATTGGTTTCTATTGCCAGATTGGCCTGCCACAGCAAATAATCCTACTTTTGTACAGGATTTTTCACCCCTATGGATCTCAAAGTGCTTTTTTTTTTTTTTTAAAGGTATGTGTTGTTAACGCAGATATTGTACATATGTGCTTCAAATAATATATAGTCTCACACACAGAGAGACATCTGCCCCTGTCCCATGTGTCTCTGTGCCCTCACCCAGCCACTCCCCTGCCCCTGTGTAGCTCTGCCCCCCACTGTCCCCATGTGTCTCTACACCACCCTCCCCGCCATGGCCCTGTGCCTCCACACCCTTTCAGTCCCTGCCCCAGTCTGTCCTCCCTCACTAGCCCTTATAAGCCCCTGTCTGACCCCCCGTCCTCCCCCAGCACCCCACAGACCTTGTCTGCTGACCTGGCCTGACAAGCGCCGCTAAGGCATCTCTCTCTTTCCTCCCTGGCCGGGAGCTGCACCTTTGGTCTATTGCCACAGCGCCCTCTGGTAGGCAAAAGGCGGAACTGCAGCAACATTTTGGCAGAAGCTTTTTTCTGCGTGAAAAATTAAAACTCTGCGGGGCTCATTAAATATGCACACACGCAGTAGCACAGAATTTCCCCAGGAGTAGAGATTGCAGCACAATACAGAAGCTTGTATTCTTCAAGATTGCTTCTTTCTACCTATGCACAACTCTTTCAGCTTCCACCCCTTCCCCCCCCAAAAAAAAAACAAGGGAAATCCATCTCTCTGTATCTGCACTTCTCTGTGTTATATGTTTTAACATCCCAGATTGTTAAGGCAAAGGACCTTGTCTTGGACTTGTCTTTTTAGCACACTCTCCTACAAGAGAGATTAACTGGAACATAGTGAGCCTTGTCACATGCAATTTTATTTGAGGGGGAGGGACTCGCATTAAGTTTCCCCACCAGATATTATGATGGCTGAGAGCGTATTCTCTGAGTGGCTGCCAAACTTGTGGGATCAAGAGCAACCAGTGCCAAGAACACACCTCTTAGGTTATCAGAAGTCACAGCATGAGCAAACTAGAGCACAGCATAGCAGGTGCATCCTGCTCCTTTTCTGGATCCTAGCACATGGCTGGAACTCATTTCTGTGTTCATGATTACTGCAGAAAGTGCTGTCTGCAAAATGCCTTATTAAAAGTCTCCGTTCCCCCTATCTGAAGCATGAAATCAAATAGGCTTCCCGCCAGACCCCACCCACATGAACATTCTTTTGAAAAGGATTTGCATTATTAAATCTTGTGTGCCCTAAATATGACACACAGTTTTCAACATATCTTGCCTACTCACAGAGTCCAGATGCAACACTTTAGATTTTAAATACAGTATAATTTTGCACGTACAAAGCCCCTTGCATCCAGAGATATTACAGGGTCACACATTACAGACATGAGGCAGTGCAGAAAAGTGCCCCATGTCCAACATTAAACAGCAAATTGGTGGCAGAATCATGAATCCAGGACTTCATTTTTCCTGCTCTACCAATGGACCATGTTATATATGCTTATACACATGTGTCTAGCACCTAACTATAAAGAGATAGGCAAGAGGACCTGGCACAGTTAGGGTGATGAGCCATGTATCTGTACATGTGAGATACAGGACATTTTCACTTTCTGCCTTGGTTCATCCAAACCAAAGTCTGTTGACCTTCCAGGCATGTCACATGGCCTGTTTATTCACACTGATCAATTACAAAAAAACAGGGTTATTTTGTGGATTTTGGATGTTATTTCAATTACTTTTTAGACATCTATTTTTGTTTTTAAATGTTATTCTACTGTGCCTAAAGAAAGTGTAATAACTACACTGCATATAATGCAAAAATAAATGATCAATAGCTCCATTTACCAATATTCCAGCTTGCAATCTAGAAAGTGAGTTTCCAAAATATATTCAAGCACAAGGCCACTGAACCCTGAACTATGGAGACCGGCCTTCCTATTTCACCCCGGAGAATTGCCTCAAGTACTTAAGGACCCTTTAAAATGAAATTCTCTTGCTAACATAGGGAGATAGAAACACACAAGTGTTCTACCCAAGAGCTAATGCACTCCAGAGATGCGCTTTTCAAAATAGCATGGTGTTAAACTGAAAGGGAGGAAGTGATTAAGGAGTACAGTGGGGCAGTATAGACACCTTCCAACAAGACTTATTTTTCCACCTAGCCCAAATGGATATTTCATTAAGCATACCACAAAACTTGTGCACTTTTCCCAAAATGTTGGACTGGCTTTTTAACTTGTCTTCCAGTTCCCAATCCTCTCTCAGTTAGTGTTTTGGTGCTAGTTGAAAATAGTCTTCAGTTTAAGAAACTCTGGTTGCCTGACAAGAGTCTAAAGCATCAATCATGCAAAGTGAACCATTCTAGACAGATCCTGAGCAGTTCTCTTTATAGCCTAAAAAGGCAAATTTCTGCTTAAATCCAGCATGTTAAGAGCTTCATGAGGGGAAAACAAACAAACAAACAAACAACAAACAGGTGGTTTCCCAGAAAACAAAGCGAAGACAGCTATTGTGTGCATTTTGTTAGAGAACATTATGTTTGGTTTTTCAAACAAGTGTTGTGTTAAGAAACTGGATTATTTGCCTGATTCTGCTAAGGTGTGTGTATACTGTGTGTATTAAATACACAAAAAGCTATACAAAGATGAAAGACCAAGGTCAACATTTTAATTGCACAAGTCAGAGAAGACTCCAGCAGCAACCTTGTTCTACCTTGTAGCAATGTGGCAATAAACCTAAAAAACTCAGAGCCAAGGAGACCAGGATATTTATATCAAGATATCATAACAAAAGGAACACACACACACAGCTACACCCATCACATAGCACACTAGGATTCACTTGCAAACAAGGCTGTTTTCTAACTACAGCCACTAACCCTCAGAAACTCTAGCCCACTGCCTAAGAGCTCCCCCACTTTCTAAATGCCTCCCTTGAGTTTCACCCTTTTATACAAGCCTTTCCCAGAATGCTCTGGGAGCTGGGACTTTAAATTTGGGAGGGAGTAACAGGTGCAGCTGTTAGGGGGTCATTTGGCTTCTAACTGCTGCAGGTTGCACCTCACTTGCTGCCAGGTAATAAGATATTTCCAGGCTTTTTGTTGTTGCTTTTCTTAGCTTTCTCCTCTCAAAACATGGCAAGTTCTCACAGCCCCCTTGTGTATATGTATTGCCATATACTACAAAGTATTTATGATAGCCAACAGCTCCAGCAAAATTGTGTTTCTGGGGGGGGGCGGGCTCCCATCTGAGATGTCAACAAGATTTCCTCATAACTGATTCACTCCCTTAGAAGGGATACAGCTGAAATGTCCTCTCCCCTTCCAGTAACTAGCTGGCTACTGCCTTTACTCATTTGCACACTTGGGTACTTTAAGCACCATCTGAGGTAACACTCTGATCCATCTTCCTGAAGGTAAAGACCCTCCTAAAGATTTGAATCCACTCATCAGCCCATGACTGGATCCAAACCCCCAGTGTTTTTACTTTGACACGAAGGCCCTGATCCCGCAATTAGCTCTGCTCAGGCACCATGGCTTTGACTTCAATAGGTCACATACACCTGCCAGAGCCCATTGCAGGATGGGAGCCCAAGTTTCCACAGACAAGGCTAAGTACAAAGCGCATGTTTATTCACGACCATTCAAATGCCAGGCTTGATCTTCTAAAGCAAAGCTTCCATCAGGTTATCGGTAAGCAAAAAACCCCACCCAGAGCGGAAAAACACCTTTCTATTTCTTCTTCAGTTCACTCCTGGGCTGGGACAAGCATAAAAAAATTTCAATCCAGCTGTAATATGTTTAGAAGTGACAAATTATTGGGCTTTTTTAAATTAGCACTTTGCATTTTCCAAACACGAGCAGTAATTTACAACAAAAGTGACATTTCAACCTTAACTATGGCATTGCTAGTGTGAAGCTACCATATAGGTGCACAGAGAAGCATAGAGTGAGATCATTCATTATACAGTGAGCTATGGTAAACAGCGAGATTTGACAAGGTGCTTCATTTTCAATTGTGTCATAGTCTCATTGATAGCAACATTCATTTAAGACATCGGTTAGAAGGCTGCATCATTAATGTAAATGGAAAAATTCCAAGGATAACTCAGGGTTTGCTCTCTTTTTCCCATGAACTTAACATTATGGAATTTTAACAGATGTTCTACTTGGTCATAGTTAATAAAATGAATTATGCAGGAATTAAAACTCTGGCTCAGTTTGCTTATGTAGAGTCTCAGCAGAAGTAGTAAATTAAGAAATTTTGGAGACCTTATAATGGATATTTTCTCCTGCCTTGCTGTAAGATTGCTAGTTTTTGTGAACACATTTTTCGGTGTTGAGGAAAGTGGATAATTCACACCCCCTCTCACTAGCGTGGTCTGCTTTCTACAAAATGGTGTACTACCACCCTAGAAAGTGTCTTTCTCACTTGGAAATGACATCATGAGAATTCCACTTCTCACAGTCTTCTGCGTCCTGCCACTTATCCAGACAGGAAAGTCTCATTGAGCGATCATGTAGCCCAGCCCTCCTTGTGCTCTAGCCCAGCAGCTCTCTTCCGGGAGCATGAGCATGCGTCTTTCAGGCTGGTGTTAGTATGGCTAGTGCATGTGTGGAGGAACAGACCCACAACTGCAATGCACCTAATCTCCTTTGGGTTCTGGGGTCAGCTCGAAGGCAGATAGAAGCAAAATGGAGGAAGATGTAGGTACCAATAGGAAATGGGGTTTGAGAGGGAAGAGACACTAAAAGGGGAATGAGAACTTTTTGGAAACCAAAGGGAAAGGGAGAGACTCATGTACTAGCCACCTGCCCCGAGTTAGGAGTGAGTTTTAAGTAGTGGCTCAGTTCTCCACTCTGCTCCTCCATTGAAGCTAATCAGTTTGTTTGGCCCTATAAAAAAAAAATCCAACACTGAAGCCCACATACTGAAACTCCCTTTCTTCTGTAACTAAAATGGCTTTGTGCAAGCGAAGTCTGAAGCGTGCAAAGAGATTCCATACACATCAGATTCAGCTAGAATTAAAAGTTACTGTGTGCATACAATACAGGGAACACATGGCGGTATCTAATGAATTAACACAGGCTTTTATAGAAGACCTTCTACTGAAGGAAGGAAGAAATGCATTCTAAAAGTATGTAGGGGGAAGGGAGGGGAACGCCCAGAAAAAGTTTCAGCTTTACAATATTTCCTGCTAAGAGTTCAATAATCTGAGTAAAAGCAGCATATCAAATGGACACTTCACTGCAAAGAGCGATATTTAGTGTCACAAAATGTGATAGTCTTAACATTGTGTTAAATGGATAGGGGTTTTTGTTTTTTTGTTTTTAAACAGATCACCTATTATTTGTTTCATTTTGAAAAGAAACCACATTTCATTTGGAAATAATTTTTCTCATTCTATTGGACAGATACTCCAAAAAAGCAATATTTCAACTGAAATCAGTTCTGAAGGATCATTTATGAATATACATAGTAGAAAGGACCCCAATTAAATTTCCGACAAAGTCCTGCTATTTTGGGTAAACAAAGTTATCTCGGAAGGGTCACACGCTGGGCTAGGAGAAGGGCCTGGAAATTAATTACCGTCTTGACATATGTCAAAACAAATTTTAAAGAGACTTGCATCCAGTTGTAACCATGTGTTTTATCTGTTAGTATGCAAAATCTGTATTCTACGGCATCTAAATTTATTCATTTATTCAGAACCCCTCAGAGAAATCAAAACAGCTTGTTGCCCTCTTTTGCCTGCCTCCAGATGAAATCGGAGGGAATAATGTGTTTAGTGAGCCAGAAAATAAGTACAGGATGAAGCTATGGTGGGGGTTATGTTTCAGAAAAACAAGTGTCATCTTCACACAAATAACTAATTTTTGAAATATTTGGAGCGGCTAAAATAAACTCTGGCATTAACATTTGTTGCTACTTAAAGCAATGCTACATTTGGGATTTTCTTACTTTATGTGGTAAGGTTTACAGAATACATATATCTTTATCTCTGAATACAGTTTTGGGCATGAAGGAAAGTTCTTTAAAGCAACGAATGTCGCTGAAAGCAGGCTTTCAAATGCTAATTAGTTAGCATTACTATCAATGGTCATATAAATAATGAACATACCTTTTCTAATGGTAAAAATCTATTCTGAGTTTTTTAAAAGGCTAAGATCCAATCCTGATTGCTTAGCTAAGTGACATTTAAGAACAAAATACATGTGCTACACCTAATTAAACACAGTAGGTGAAGCACAATTCTGAAAAACATTTGTACTATTATCTTCAGAGGAAACCAATCCTGTATCCTTCTCCGAAGGGTTCACAATGCAATTTCTACTTTTGCAAATGACAAGCCTGAACGAGAAGTTTAAACCCATATCACCACATGTTACAGTCTAAGCAAAGGTTTTTTGTTTAAAGGTACTAAATAGTTTTTAGAGTGCAAGGAAGTTCTAAGATTAGAATCGCAATATAACTGTTGGGAACCCTCCCAATACTACTATGTAGACGGAATCCATATTCATCTTGCACTCTCCAAATGAGAGCTATAGGCAAGTCACAGACAGAGCATATTCAAAGACAAAAAAAATCACTACAACATAAATGCTTCGATCATACAATCAGATTCCCGGGGACAGATCTCTGCTCCCATACTGAGTCCCACTGACTTCAGCAGGGCTTCACAAAGAATCCAATTACAGAATCAGGGCCAAAACCACAACTAATACCTAAAGAGAGTGACAACACTGAAATTGCATGATGGCTCTGATCTTGTTCTCAATTAATTCAGCGGGAACAGACTTGGCACACAAAATTCAACAGAAGAATTTTTAATTCCTTTTAAAAGAAGTCTCCCTCTTTGTCAAAGTGTAGAAATAACACGTTAAAGAAAGTGTAAATCCTGAGATTCACCAATATTTTTAAACTTTAAAAAAAAATTTCAGCTTAGCTGGCTAAAGTGTACTTTCAGTATTTATCTTCCCTATGACAGCGTTCCTTGGATTTAGGGTCAAAGAAAGTTGCATTACATTTATACGTCTCGCTGTGAAAGGCTGTATGTATTTCTTACACAGGAACAGGGACCGAGAGCCAGATAGTGCCACCCTGTGTATGAACACTTACTGGATGCACGTCACAAAACTTACACAATTTTATTAATACTTTATTTTGTACTTCTTCATAATTGATACATTTCCATTTGATTACATCCATGCAGCATCAAACCTAAGAGGATTGAGGCACAGATTAGTTGCCACCTATATATCGTAGATGCTTATTCGTGTTTTATCTAAGCTCCCATTACACACCCATAACTACGGGGGGGAGAGATAGCTCAGTGGTTTGAGCATTGGCCTGCTAAACCCAGGGTTGTGAGTTCAATCCTTGACGGGGCCATTTAGGGATCTGGGGCAAAAATTGGGGATTGGTCCTGTTTTGAGCAGGGGGTTGGACTAGATGACCTCCTGAGGTCATTTCCAGCCCTGATATTCTATGATTCTATGAACTAGTAAACTTACCTAGAATGAAATATTTGTATTGAAAGTTTGCAGAGCCATCTGTTTGACACAGTTGTACCACGATTTCTTTTTCCCAACAAGATATGACACAGTGCAACAGAACCATTTCAAAACAGAAAACAAGTGTTTTTACCTCTCTTAATACTGTGCTTTTATAACCTCGATAAAGTCCTTGAATACCCTGTAAAGTAACAAATGAAAGCTTCAGCTATAGAGACTTACATTAGCAGATACTACAATTTACTGATGATTAATTACATGGCAGGTATTACACCCTTACTGAGAGCAAGATCTGAACTTCTAATGAATTGATCATATTGATTATAGCACTGTACACTGTCTTCCAAGGTTTACCACACCAGTGGGTTTTATCTTCCTTTCAAAGCATATTTAACCAGTGCTAAGGATAATCAGACATCCATTCACCTCAAGTAGAAAACAGACCCTATAAGGTGAATCAGAAGAGCAGGAAGGCATAGAAATACATTATTTCATACTCTGACTACTTAATATTTGCCATGCGCAGCTGCAGAGCTAGAAGCCTCCACTCTTCCAAATGCATATGTAAGCAGAGTAGTAGGATGTTTAAATTAAATGGCCCACATGAAATTGGCATCTAGGATGACAAGCTGGCCATATGTCTGGTTTCTTAATTGCTCTGGTTCAGAGTCACTGTCAGGAAAGACTTTAAAATGTCGTACCTGTAATCAGAGGATAGAATTTATGCACTGCTTGTATATCAGGGCTCAGTTCTCCTTTCAGTGTTTCTATGACAGTATCTCCAAGACCAGTAGATCTTGTGGTTCAGGGATGGGATGGAAAAAGGAGAGAGGAGGATGAGCAGATGTTATTTTCCCATAACTGGAGGTGTCTGAAAGCAGCAGACTTGTAACCTCCGCCTAAAAAATGTACTAGCCCAGCTATAAAATCTGCTCATCCAGGCTCACCAGGAGGATGACAAAGATGGAAAAAATTAGAGCTAATTTTTAGATGAGCTATTACCAGCAGGAGAGTGAGTTTGTGTGTGTATGGGGGTGGGGGGGATGTGAGAAAACCTTGATCTATGCAGGAAATAGCCCGACTTGATTATGTAAAGAGTTGTCACTTTGGATGGGCTAGCACCAGCAGGAGAGTGAATTTGTGTGGGGGGGTGGAGGGTGAGAAAACCTGGATTTGTGCTGGAAATGGCCCACCTGTTGATCACTTTAGATAAGCTATTACCAGCAGGACAGTGGGGTGGGAGGAGGTATTGTTTCATGATTTCTGTGTGTATATAAAGTCTGCTGCAGTTTCCACGGTAAACATCTGATGAAGTGAGCTGTAGCTCACGAAAGCTCATGCTCAAATAAATTGGTTAGTCTCTAAGGTGCCACAAGTACTCCTTTTCTTTTTGCGAATACAGACTAACACGGCTGTTCCTCTGAAACCAATTTTTTTTTAATATCTGCTGGTTTTGGGTGCCTAACCTGACCCCTGAAAGGGGCTTGATTTTAAGAAGTGTACAGAGCTCATCCTCAGAAAATCAGTCATCCCCCACCACCCCACCCCCACTTACAGGTGTCTCAAGTTCAGCACCCAGAAGTTGGCAAATATTTTTTCAAAATGTAGGTCAAAAGTATTTAACACTCATGCAAAAGAAAAAATTACCTTGGGTGCCTATTCCACAAATTAAATATTCCAAACTAATGTAAAAGGACTTTGCCTGAAAGTATCCACTCAGCCTTTCCTCAACAGCCCCTCCCCCGTTTGTTTGTTGCTGTTTTTTTTTAAGGTGGAAGGGAGAGGAAGGGTCTGGAAATGGATTTTCCGTCATGAGGAAAGTTAACAAGTAGACTTTTGCAAGGCTGCTCTATAGTTCCTCCATCTTGGATCTCAGATGGTAAAGTTTAGGACTCCATCTGCCCTGCCTGCACAATGTCTGAAGCAGTTTTAAGAACAACTGTGGATCTGAGCATATCAATGCTGCTAGCCCAGTTTCAACTATAGAAAGGAAGGAAGGTCCTGTGGTTAGGGCACTAGCCTAGGACTTGGGAGACCTGGTTCAAGTCCCTGCTCTGCTAAAGACTGTGTGATTAGGGCAAGTCACTTAGCCTCTGTGTCTCGGTTTCCCTAACCATAAAATGGGGATAATAGTACTGCCCCACTCACTGTTGTGAGGATAAATGTGTTAAAGATTGTGAGGCATTCAGATACTATGGTGATGGAGGCCAAATAAATATCCAAGATTGATAGATAGTATGGGAGGTAGAAAAAGATGCGACAGGGAAAGCATGTACCTGTAAGGGGGGGGGGGGGGGGGGAAGAGAGAGAGAGAGAGAGATTAGAGCCTCCACACAACACTTTAGGGCTTGACTACGTAGCACAGCAATGCACACTACAGAGGTGCAATTTCTAAAGCGCACTAACGTGTTGGTCCATGTAGACCCTGCTGGGTCTAGTGGACCAATTAATGCAAAACACGTTAGTCACACCCTCATAGAGTGCATTACCCCACTAATGCATTGACCTACATTTACGGAGCAAAGCAGAACAGAGCCAGAATCACAGTATTGACAAGCATGTGAGGAAGATGAGTGCAACCTTTCACAGAAAGGGTTTTAATATAGTCCTTGGCCGGTCAGCCTCTCCAGGGCCCTGATTTCTGGGAAAAGGAGACTCCAGAAATATCAAGGAAAGCTTTTTATAGTTTGGAGTCTAAGCTGCCACTCAAACACTACCTTTGAAATTGAAGAGAGTGATTTTAAATTTATGCAGCATTTATGCAGCATTTATCCAGCATTTATGCAGACACGTGCCCTATATTTCTTCTATCAACTGAGTTTGCTGGCTCAGAATTTCTTAGCCAGATACCTGGTCAGTAGCAGATATTGAAGCACAATGCTCTGATGACTGGATCCTATTGGCTTAAAAGGACACAGAGGAAACTTGGCCCGTGCTCCTGGGTAGTATCCAGGAAATGCTGGAGACACATCCTTATGGGGATTAAAGGGCGTTAGTGGAAACTTGTTTATATTTGGAAATGCAGGATGTAGAGCTTAGGGGCTTTGCTCCAACCACCAACCTGCTTCACTCAATCCTGGAATAGAGGTACAAAGAGAATCAACTCTGCAGGAAGGGATTCGGTTCTTGTGACAGGCCTCAGGCTTGATACAACCTTTCGGGTTAAGGGACGACTTGCCATGGAGAGCGAGTCAACATCAGGGACACATGTGAAATGCTTTCCCTGACAATGGGTGCTCAAGTAATCTCCCCGGGGGATGTCATTTCCGCCTATCACACACAAGGGAAAGTAAAGGACCCAACACAGTCCCAGGCATGTGTCTCAGCACTGTAGAAAGGATGCAGTACCATAAATGTTATGCTAATGACATTTTCTTTCTGCAAATCCCATGAGAACTTTAAATGCTTTAATTCATTAACCTTAGCTGTAGCACAGGCAGCTCTGCTACTAATGAGGCCATGGAACCAGCAGACTGATTTGAAAGAGTTGAATTACTGCATAAGGCATTACAGAAACTAGAGGATTTTAACCCATGTTTCCAGGTGCAGATGCCCCAAATATGAAGAGAAGCAACATAACTCGCTAACATTCTATTCCAATGTAACATGCCAATAACTCTTAGCCAAAGGATAGTTTTGGAGAGTTGCTAGGAACATACAGCACTGGACTTGGAGAACAGTTGGAAGCGGCTATAATTCACAAGTCTTGATCAGACCTTACCTCTTGATATAAGGTGTTGGAAAGAACTTGAAAGGTACTGGATGAAGGAGAAACTTGAGCCCTCTGCTTTACAACTTCAGAAGGAACCCGTATTAGACAGGCAACCTGTAAAAGAAGCCTATAATTAGACTACACACACTTGAGTCCACTTCCCTTATAAAGTTAATTTGTTTTCTTTTCCTTCCACACAGTGAAACCTGCAAAACTGAGGAACGGTTTGTATATTTCGGAGTCAACTTTCAAAACTCTTGGTGAGACACACATGTACTCACTGTCAGACAGTGCCGTGTGCTTGCTGAAATCAGAATGTACAATGCTACACTAATGAAAAATGGGAATGTCCTCCACAAATGTTTCAGTTTGAAAGTGACTCTCAAAGCAGAAGCGAATTTGGGGTAAGGGATCATTAAAGAAAAGGGGAAAGCTTGAAGTTATTTCCAAGTCATAAGAATCCTTCTCAATATTAGCACTGTAAATTGGACATGTGGGAAGACTTTTCTCCAGACCAATTTGCACCTGCTTGTTTTCCAAATAAGCAAGACAGACACATTATGTGCTCTAGTGACCAAGACTGAGGAACACTTCACCGAGCACTGGATGGAAATAAAAATGTTTATTGTAAAGAGTCCCTTCAAATGCACGGTGAAGCTCAGCCACTGCAAGGAGAAGCCAGTACTGGCACCAATGTTTCCTGGCCTCTCCAGCCAACAGATCTGCCATCCAAGAAGCGGAGTCTCAAGGCTGGGTGCTATAAAGGGTTTTCTGCAATAAGTAGCTCTCCCCAGCTGCCATGGTAGACTTATTTACAAAGTTGGTAACCTGTTATTGCGACACACAATAATCTGAGGTCAGTTACGGTTGCATGTGGGTGTGGTTTTTGAGGCCTGGGGCCCCAGGCACTGTGGGCAAGTTTGTATGGCTGAAGCAAAGGGGCGGTCGGTGGCTGTTCAGGTGAGGAGTAGGTGTGTGAGGGCATTTAGATGTTATTCTGAGGACGGTAAAGAGTTAAATAAGCTCAGTTTGAATGGTAGCGTTGCCTCAAGTGGCAAATTCCTTGATTTTATTTATTTTTTTTTAAATTCGAGATTGCATAAATAGGAAATTACGTAACTTTAACAAGCGGGTGTGGCATTTTCATTCTGTATTTGTGGCCTGCCTGTAGTGGAAGACCACACAAAAAGAAGGACAGGTAAAAGTGCTCCAGGAAGAATGACCCTAAGGTGCACCTCTCCCAAGGCAGGATGCAAGTAGCTCATATAAACATACCAAATCCCCACCCTGCTCAGCACCGTATGTATCCTCATACGCTCCTCTCTTCCTGCTTTTTTCCTTTGGAAACAAACAGGACTCTGCTCCTAAGCTTCCCCCTGAATTCAGCTAGGATCCTCCTTGCAAGGCTCCTGTGTTCTTGCCCCTTAAGTCAGTTTGCTGAGACACTCCAAGGTTGTTGGTTTTTTGTTTGTTTTTTTTTGTTTTTTTTACATACTCCTAAAGTTGTGGCTACCAGGACTCAATTGATCTGGCTGTGTGGGTAAATCGCCCAGAGTTCCACATCTCAGTGCAGGTGCTTCCCTGTCACAATGGGAGTTCCTCATACTGTGCAGTGGAAGAACCTGATCCCTGAATCTTTTGGCTTTTCTATGTTAAAATCTCTGTTTTAATAACATAATGGCAGTGATTTATGTGCATAGAATAGTAACTTACCACAACACTGGAAACCCTGAGAATAACAGGGTATTTTTAAAGATTAAAGACTAGATTCTGCCCTATGCTGAGGCCCTTTTACATCACACTGGCAGTGTAAAGGAGGCAGAAACGGTCCCTATAAAATCTTCCAGGCAGAGAGAGGTTCACTGTCTGGTGCAGAACTGATATAATGGCTTGGTGCCAGTTCTCTTCCCAGACTCTGGCAGACAAGGAGGGAGAGAGCAGAAAGAAACATGGACAGTGTACTTGCACTCCTGCTGTGTGATGTACTGGCCTATAAAAGTCTTCTGGCCTTCAAACTAAGCTCTCCGTCAGACTCAAGCTCCCCATGGACCAGAACACATCAACTCAAAGCAGCATCACACCCTGCCAGAACACCAGATGCAAAACCAGCATCTCCATTGCTACAATGATCAACACCCGCACAACACACCTTTCAGGATCCCTGGGTCTTACACATGCCTATCACAACATGTGGTGTACCTCATCCAATGCACTAAATACCCCAATAACAACTTCGTGGGTGAAACCAGACGTCACTATGTTCTCAAATGAACTCACACAGAAAAACAGTAAGACAAAAACCGCCATATCCTGTGGGTGAACACTTTCCACAAAACAATCACTCTATATCTGACCTCTCAGTCCTCATCCTCAAAGGAAACCTGCACAACACCTTCCAAAGATGAGCCTGGGAGCTTAAATTCATAACTTTGCTAGACACTAAAAATCATGGAATGAACAGAGACACTGGATTTATGGCATATTACAACAAACAAGAACCCACTAATCCCCAGCCCCAGCTTTCTCCTATCCATGACTGGAGGGGTGTTAAGAGGCCACTTCACCTTGAATGGTCCCTTGAAATGTGTTAACTATTTATGCTCAACAATCTGTTTCACCTTAGCTGTGACACTCTGGCTTAGGGATGTAAATATCGGTTTACAAAATTAACCGGTTAAAATTATATAATTTAACTGGTTAACCATTAACCGAAATCACTCCGGATGGCCTGCCGTGGCGGGAGCTTGGGATGGGGTCCCTCTGGCTGGCTGGCCAGTGCAGCTGGTGCAGCCCAGCCTGGGCTGGGGTCCCTCTGGCTGGCGTGGGGCCGTTGGGCTCAACGTTTAAAGTCAGTTAACGGTAAGCCTAATGTTTACCGGTTAACCTTTCACATCCCTACTCTGGGTACGTCTACCCTGCAGTGTAAACCCAGGCTCAGGGCAGGTCTACATGTAAAACGCTGCACTGATGCAGCTGCACCGCTGGAGAGCTTTAATGAAGACGCTCTAAGCCAATGGGAGAGAGCTTCCCCCGTCATCTCAGGCTACGTCTACCCTGGCGCTTTCATCGCTAAAACTTGTCACTCGGGGTGTGGAACAACCACCCTCCCCCCCAACAACAACAGAAGTTTTAGCGACGAAAAGTACTGGTGTGGACAGCGATTCACTGGCGGGAGCCGTGCTCCCATCGACGAAGCTACCGCCCCTCATTGGGGGTGGTTTGATTTTGTCACTCTCTTCCAGCGATGAAGAGCAGCCACACAGCATGCCTGATGACGGCGCGGCTGCAGGGGCACATCCACGCCATTGTAAGGTGCACTGTGTAGACATAGCCTTAGTTAATCCACCTCCGCGAGAGGCCGTAGCTACGTCGGTGGGAGAAGCTCTCTCACTGAGAGCACGCTGTTTACACCAGCACTTATAACTATGTCACAGAGGGGTGTTGATTATTCACACCTCTGAGCGACATAGTTATACCAAAGTAATTCTGTAGTGTAGACCAGAGCTCAGACTCAGGCTTGAGTCCAAACCCCTCTTCTGTCTACATGCAAATATGTCAGACTCAAGCTCAGACGTAGAGTCCTAGGCCTCTGCAGAGGTGGAGGCTCCCAAGACCTGAAGAAGAGCTCTGTGTAAGCTCGAAAGATCGTCTCTCTCTCCAACAGAAGTTGGCCCAACAAAAGATATTACCCCACGCACTTTGTCTCTCCAATATCCTGGGACCAATACAGCTACAACAACACTGCATATAAATCTTATCAGTCAACATAACAAAGTAGCATGGGGCTACTGTAGCTTGTGCTGGGGGCTGGTGCTAGAATATGAAAAGTACAAAGGTGTCTTAGACCCACCTTAGCCTGGTACAGGAAAGGAACAATAGAGAATTTGGCCCCAAAATGAAGTTAAAATTAAATGTGTTTTAAAATGTTTTGCATTCAAAGGCAAGTGCACATAATAAAAAAGTAACCTGGATGAAATCTGTTCCTCCAAAAATGAACTCAGACTCAGAGTTTGCAAATAAATTAAATTAAGCAACTAACTTGTATACATTTAATATGCCTCATGAAAACATTAAATTTAGTAGCTTGTTGTCAGGGTGTACAAATTGAATAAGCATAACTGGCAGCTTGTAAGACTACTTTTTTTTTTAAACACAGTGTAAAGTTTAACGTCTGTGGCTATGAAATAAATTCTCTTGTAACTTGCAAGTACAACAGGATGGGCTAGCAATAGTCAAGAGTCATTCCAAAGAGGTACCACTCCATGTGTGCTTCAATTCCAGGGGTCAAAAACAACAAATGACCCCAATATGTCAAGAAAATAAGAATTGTCAACTTTTTTTTGTAGTTCAGCATAAATATTTATAGAACTTCATGCTTCATAACACTCCATGTCCTTACATTAGCTTTTTATTCCTTAAAGTATGGCGGCAGGAAGAAAACTTTGTTTTTCATCTGAAAGCCTTTTTAATCTACCCATCCAAGGGGGTACAAAGAGCCCAGCGTGGCTTCCTGACTTCTGTGGCGTTGCAATTTTGGCATGAGAGGGGTGGCTACAAAGTAATGTATCTATTTTCTCCAGATATTTGCAGTGCCTTCCATTTTGTTTCATATTAACTTTGATGTTTTTCCGATTTGAATTTGAGCTACAAGGGAATATTTCACTGCACAAGAACAAAAACAAATGATTGCATTGTACTGGTATGAAAGAAAGTAACAGCTAATGTCATCCCAGGGTCTATTGTCAGACTGGTTCCATAGGGCACTCTTTGCTCACAAAGTTTTTGTGCAAAGACTGTTGCAACTAGACAGAACACTGACATTTTCACTGTACATCTGAACTTACGACTCGTTACCTTATTGTTTTTGCATGTGGATCTTACTATCATCTACAACTAAGCATTCTTCTGATGTGATCCGAGCCCTCACCTTCAAAGGGACAGCATGCAGAATTAATGTCACACCTGCCTATTGGGGCACAGGATGAAAATGTAACAACCTCAACTTCAGGGGGGGGAGTTACACGACTTTTCAATTGATTTACCATACTCAGACTTAAAGCACTTCAGTAGCTTACAGGTAACGCAGCATGAATTAAGATAATGCAATCAATACACGTCCTATCATTTGCTTTCTTAGCACAGTGTGTACCAGTGATGCTTTTCATCCAAAGACACCGGCCTTCAGCTTTAAATGACTATTGACTCAGAAGAGCCTAGTGTAAAATTTTAAGCTACATGAGTACATCTGTCCCTCACAAATGCCCCTGAGTTTCAGATTATGCAGGGTTAAATCTACAGTTCTAGGTCACGATCTCCTAATGAGGTCCACAAGGACAGACTCCCTGCATTTGCCCAGAACTCACTGTTGTATTGGGGTCTTCGGGAAAGTTAATGAAACAGTGTTGCTAAAACAGGAGTAGGAGCAGTCACATGCATTCGTTGGCATTGGTTCTGGCATATAAGCAAGTACAGAATGTTGGCTTCCTACATGGTGACATCCCATTGACTATCCTGATCACAACATATTCCCACAAAGCAGCACTTGGCCTCGGTTTACTTTTATATTCTCAACTTCATATCTATACGCACACTAGCCATGACACAGGACCTGTTAAAAAGAGAGAAATTAAAAATGCACACTTGTCTTCAGCAACGGCTAGCTTCACAGCACCTGTCTGGATTCTGCACACAGACACTCTGCAAACTCAGTAACAGAAGTTAATGTTGCACAGACACACACCACTGGAGAACAGTGCAGTCCAGTGTGTTCATGGAGAACAGTGCAGTCCAGAACACACTTACTGTGCACTCAGTACACCAAGAACTTAGAATCCAGTTCATCCCTGGTGCAATCCCACTGACTGCAGTGAAACTAAAAGAGGAATGAATTTGGCCCTCTGTTTCTGTCAGAAGGTTATATCCCTTCATCGTCTCTGGATACATAGAGACGAGCTCCAGATAACCTCAACCTTCATTAAGGCACCACACAATTGTTCTGACTGGTCTCTCTATATGGGGCAAAACTGATTTCTGTTAGGGAGCTCTTGGCCCATGGAAGTCAGTGAAAAAGCAGACAGTGTAGGATCCTGATTATTGCTTAGAGAGAAAATGGCTTTTGCCATATATATATATTATTTCCCAAAAGATCATTATGAACTCTGGCAATATACAGTGCTGTGCAACCTCTTAGGACTTCAGTCTGAAGTTTACAGGCTCCCCCTCAGTGCGCCCATACATGCTAATCATGAAATCTGAACAAAGAGTGAAGTTCTTTAGATATAAGCTCAAATAATAAAAACTGGTCTTAATGGCATCATTATGCTTCTAGCTTTATTTTACAGAGCAGGCTGGCTAATGTGACACTATTAGCACCTGTTGTCTTATTACCCTTTTAGTGTTATAATTATGGCTGGAAAGAGTCATGAATTTCAAAACATTTGGTCTTAAATCATTACCAGATGAAGCTTGTGAAATGTGTAATGAGTCATAAATCTAAGTGCACTTCTAATTTTCTAGTTGTGTTTGCTTGTTAGGGGCAATTGCCACTAAAAATGTGTGTATTTTATCATTAGCACTTACCCTCATCTTGCTAAGAGGGTATATTTTTCAAATTAACAGAAGGAAACATGCAGATTTTCCATCTCTGCAAAAAAAAAAAAATGTCTTAACTACTAGACTTCACCTGTGTATCAAGATTGCCATCTTCTGGTCAGAACTGGATTTGAATATGCTTTAGCTCAATTATTATTGCTAGTGCCTGAAGTCCAAACTCCGGAAGCCCAAATATGTATCTAATTTTCTAGTTAAATCAGTCCAAACTCCTGCACAGACACTTAATTTTGGTGTATGTGGCTTATTTCAATGTAATTGAACCCTGTTCCTAATCAACTGCAGCAAAGTCAAAATAAGTCTGGTTTAAGCTGAAATAGGAGCGTCTACATCACACTTTAAAAAACACACTCACTTAAACCACCGCAACCTCCTCATGTGGGCAAGCCCTTGTTGCAAGTAAACACTGGGATTTTCAGCATCACTCGGTGTTGACCTGTTGACAGGAGTATTATCACTGACTTCAACAGGAGCAAAGTTAGGCCAGTGCTGAGCTCTTTTGAAAATTCCACCTTATGTTGCATATAAAAGTTTGTAGAGAAGATTAGTTCTTGGAAAACTTTTATCTCACTTAGGAGGAGGCAAATAACTAAAAGATGCTTAGCACAAGCTGATTAATAACAGAGGAAGAAGACAGGCCTTCTCATAACTGTACATGAGTTTTTCATGAGGAACACCTGTGATCATGCCGTAGATAGGGAACAGTGAAAGCACAAAGAAGAGATTATCCAGAGGACCTTAAAGATATGTGCAGATCACCACTGATATTAGAGAAATCAGCAAAGGTCAGAGCTCAGTGTGATAATTGCTAAAGAAAGGACCAATCCAGAGAGGTAAAAGCATTTCCACCATTATTGAGTGGTATACAGTACTTCCTTTCAGTCCCACCAGCTACTTCATATTCCCACTCACTCTTTGGCCATCTTATTCAACTGAATTGACTAATAGGGGAATGGAGACACTGTAATGATTCACAATTCCTCCATTTCCCATCCTAAAGGGATTGAGAATGTCGGCTTAGGGGTAAATGACATCTCTCTCTATCATTCTGAGAAGCAAGGTCATTATGAATTGGCACAGAAGGGTACAGCACTGTCCAATAAGAGTTATAATGCAATCACTAAATTCAGCGCTACCGAACATATTATCAAAGCTTGTAAAATCTCCTTACTTGAAGTTTTGCATTTTTACATATATCAGCAAGACAAACCAGAAATCCCTTTGCGACTGGGCTGAAAAACTGCTTCTTACTTTACATTAAATATTAGGGAGATGACCAATATATCCACTTCTTTAATTGCGTCCAATAACTGGGAAATGCCCGTTTTCTTGTGGGGATCTGACTTATTTTGACTGGGAGAATCTATGCCTATTTTCCACACCACTTCACCTCGAGCCATCCTCATTGGACTGCATCCCGTATTTCAAAGAAACCCAGTGGAGCTTGACACTCCATTACTTATGCGTCATACTGTATTCAAGATTTAAGTAGTAGTCCAGGAGAGATTTCACTGCAGGTAGAAAGTACAACGCATGTTGGAGAATAATAACCACATTACCCAGAAACTGGCAAGACAGTGTTCTTCAGAGGCACAAGTCAGTCCTCACTGCAATTTTTAATATACTCTGCTCCTTACTCGGAATTGACTGTAAGGTGCCAATCCAGATCTCAAAAAGAAATCCAAACTCTTCTGAGTCTTTACACACACCTGAAGCTAAACCTTCTATTTCCTTATTTTATTATTTTTCTAAACAAAATATAACAATCAAATCCCACCTGGATTACCAGTTTGTGCTCCGTTCTAATGCTTTATATTTCAGGCTAACCAATTCATACGAACTCTTTTGCAGTATTTGGGAAAGAGAAAACTGGTTGTCAGGATTGTGGACTTATTTGTAGTTAACCACACTACTGCTCCTGCACTAGACCCATGTACTAATGCATTGTTCAGAGGCATTTGAAACTCAACAGACCAGGTATTACGAGTTGATATTGAAGGCTTATGTAGAACATTTAAATTGGGTTGAGGCAGGACATGTTTTCCTCAGCGATGGGAACACACATGTGGTACAGTGCTATTCTCGGCTTTGTGACTTGGGAGAGCAGCTCCAGAGGGCCATTTTGGTCTGTAGCCTGCCACGGTCCTTGCACGTTAGATGATCTATCTTAGGCGTTTATCTGGCCTCCATTACTGTAGTAGCTGAGCACCTTGCCATCTTTAACGTATTTATCCTCACAACCCCCCTGTGAGAAAGGGCCGTTATCCCCATTGTATAGATGAGGAGCTGAAGCCCAGAGACCTAGGGGCTAGATCAGAGATGGGCAAACTACGGCCCATGGGACTGTCCTGCCTGGCCGCTGAGCTCCCAGCGGGCAGCGCGGGCGGCATGGCTGGCTCCAGCAGGGTTGTGAGCTCCTGCTGCTCTGAGCAGCATGGTAAGGGGGTGGGGAGCAGGGAGGTTGGATAAGGTGCAGGGAGTCCCGGGGGCAGTCAGGGGACGGGGAGCAGGGGGGGTTGGATAGGTGTGGGAGTCCCAGGGGGGCTGTCATGGGGCGGGGGTGTGGATAGGGGTCAGGGCACTCAGAGGACAGGGAGCAGGGAGGGTTGGATGGAGGTGTGGTCTCAGGGGGCGGGGGTGTGGATAGGGTTCGGGGGGCATTCAAGAGACAGACAACAGGGGGTGTTGGATAGGGGGTGAGGTCTGGGGGTGGGGCGGTTAGGGACAGAGGAGTCCCAGGAGGGGGCAGTCAGGGGACAAGGAGCGGTGGGGGGGGCGTTGGATGGGTCGGGGGTTCTGAGGGGGGCAGTCGGGGCAGGAAGTGGAAGGGGGCAGATGGGGGCGGGGGCCAGGCTGTTTGGGGAGGCACAGCCTTCCCTACCTGGCCCGCCATACACTTTTGCAACCCCCATTTGGCCCTCAGACCAAAAAGTTTGCCCACCCCCGGCTAGATCCACAAAGGGATCTAGACACCCACCTGACACTTTAGCAGAATGGATAAAAATCAATGATTTAAAAATATATCGGATTTTTTTATTTAAATTGGATTTTTTTTATACTTTTTGAGGGTAAAAAAAAACTTTATCTAAAGATAGTTTTAATTAAGATACATTATAGCTCAAAGATATCTCATCATGGAATAGGGATTATAAATTCTAATTCTATTGTATGAGACAATATATTCATGTAATGTTGAAGAAAAATTTTGTAAATGAGTTCCAATAGTTCATGGACTTGGGACCCAATGTTATGGGGTTCCAGGGGCTTCTGTATAGATTATTTAGGTTAATCTTTCTATCTACCTAATGGGACTCAGTGCTCAGTCTGGAAGATACCATCAGAGATGCTAAGTTTTGCAGTTCTCAAACTGTGGATTTGTGTGTCCAGAGATAACACGCTTGTTAACAGCAAAAATGTTTTTAAATAAATCAATCAATAATATATAGAGGTGAGAAATAACAGATCTCAACCCTATTGTCCCTCTGGAAATTTGTGTACACAGAGTCAATCCCTTACCTCTCTCTAGAAGTGCAAAGTTTAAAAATGTTCAATGAATAGAAGATTGTTGGGGACGGAATAGATCCGCACAAGGAGAAGAAGTCTGGAGATAAATGTGAGAAGGGAGGGACAGGCAGTAGAAACAAAAGTGAAACTGTTTGAGCAGCATATTCCAGAAGTCTTGAGGTCTTCCTGAGTGTAGCCTTCATTGATTTGAGATCTACCATACCATTCTCTCACTAGAAGGGAAAACCTATAATGGCAGCAGGCCGTAAAAGAGACCCAATTTGGGAATAAGAACCATTCAAGAAATATGTGTTTGCTGATGATGTTTTAAAAAAAGTCACACCAGAGAACTGGTGGAAGTCACTTAAGCACTTGGATTCCATACGATTATCAGAATCTCCTGAGTGATAATCTCACTTTTAACAGCAGTAGCTTCTTCTGCCAGTGTAGAAAGAATATTTTCTTCCTTTGGACTAATTCATTCGAAACTGAGAAATCATTTGGGGCCTGAAAAAGCAGGAAAGCTTGTTTTTCTTTTCCAGATTATGAACAAACAGGAAAATGAAGGTGAAGACAAATGAGTTAGCTGCAGAAGCCAATATTTTAAGTTTCTCATGTTGACCAGGCTGACTGACATAGCTGATTTAATTTTTTTTTTTAATATTTCATTTAACTATTTTAGTTCAAAACAATTTTAACAAAAACAAACCTGATTTTAAAAAACTTGAATCTTTAACTAAATTCAAAAATGCATATGCTTTTGTTAATATATTATATGTTTGCCATTGAAGAAAAAAATCCAGAATATGTAACATTGTTGTTTTAGTCAAATAAAACAATTTAAAAGTCTGTCTGGTGATGTTCTACTCCTAATACAGCATGGCAAGAAAATCCTCCAAATATTAATGATTAACCTGTTGAATTGGAGATATTTATGAAGTCATTGGGAGGTGAACTATCTGTTTCAATTACCTTCGGTAAATGAAATAACCAAACAATCATTCATTTTCTGATATAGCTGTAAATCTAATCTGAAAAGTTTTCAAAATAAATCACTTTAAAAATGAATAGTGTGTACCTTCTAAAAATGAAACCTACATCTATCTCTGAGTTGTGAAGAATATGTATTAAGGTTATAACAATCAGCAAGGATGCACTTTTATGTAGAAATCCATGATTAAATCGAGTCTTCCTGACTAGTGATTTAAATCATGACGTATTTAAATCAAATCAACCCTGAGGTTTAGGCACCTAAATCCAAAGTTTAGATCCTCAAAACCCCTACTCAGCTGCCACGTAACCCTGTAGGCACCTAAATTTCCACCGTGCCTAATTTCTGCTGGTAAAGTCCCCTACTTTTCTATCACTGTGCATGCACACAGGCACTAAAGTCCTGCAACTCTAGCGCTTCTCCTAGCTCACCCTTAGGACCCCATGGGCTATGGATTCCCCGGAAGGCAGGCATTGCAAATTTCCTCTGCAGATCTAGCCCCAAGAACACACAGGAAGTCTGTGGTGGAGCAGGGATTTGAACTGGGATCATCCAAGTCCCAGGCTAGAGTCCTGACCATTAGGCCACCCTCCCTCTCCGTTAGCCAGCTGATGAAGGGGATTTTACGTTCAGACGGTGACCTTTCCTTGCTTATTCTGACCTGGAAATGCTAACGCACACCTGGGTGACAGTTGCATTATACTATTGCAACACCACTTCCCAGTTTCCACGAGCCAGGAGAGCAGGGGATGGGAAGTCTAGCTTACCCATGGCTCTCTGAGCTGGCTAGTTGTCAGCCTGTGGATCAAGGTTTAACTTTTCCATAGAACACTGGGCCCCGTACTATGCTACTGATGCTTGACCAAGGGCAGCGTATCTAGAGTAAGAATAAATGGGGGAACGGGCTGGTTTTAAGGTTGCAGAGGAGTAAAATAGCTTTGGGATAACATTTTCAGAAGTGACTTAGGAGCCACCGACTTTCAATGAGACTTAAGCTCCCAAGGGCCAGGCTTTAAAGGTATTTAGGCACTGAACAACTCCCATTGAAATCAATGGGAATCAGGCACCAAAATACCTTTAAAAATCTGGCCTTAAGTCTGCTTTGCAAATGCAACTTATAAAAACTTATGTCACCTGGATGCTTTTGAAAATTTTACCCTTACTCTTTATTTTTGCTGCTCTGGGCCCATGAAACACTTTGTCCTATGCTTAAGGTTTTGTTTTCTAGAGTTCCTGGGAAAGACGTATTAATTTTAATGGGAGTTTTTTGTTTATGTTCTGAGAGCGCTGTGAAGCCTTCATTATTGAGCACCATGCAAATTTAATTGATGATTCAACCTAGTGCTAAGGGAGCATTTTTCAGTCTGGGGACATTCATTCTTAAACACCATTTGCATAAGTTCACTCTTCATCAAATGAAAATCCAATGTGCTACACTTCTATAGCACCTCGGATCCAAGGAGCAGAGAGAGTGCTTTATAGACATTAAATTAAATCTCACAATACCCAGGCAAGGTAATTTTTGCAGCCAGCTGGGGAAAACTACAGCACAAAAACTATGCTAAAGGAGATACCTTTAGGCTGTAGGAGAGCTGGTACTAGATCCCCGATTTCTCATCCCAGTCCTGAAAGATTCTGCACGGCAAGATAAATTGTTTTCCTTTTGTCTCTGAAACAGAAGTGTTAGCCTTGGCCTTTACACCGCCTCTTGATCTTGAGGCCTGATCCAACTCCCACTGAAGTCTTTGGGAATTTTCTCATTGATTTTTATGCGGTGCCTCAGGAGCCTTCCTGGCTCTTTAAAAGTGAACTGCAAAGCATACTCATTACATTTATAGTATTTATTTATATAGGACCAAAACTGTGCCCGGTGCTATACAGAGAGGTCAAGAAACCGGTCTAATTCTGATCTCACTACCTAGTTTAATGCCTGTCTAATTCCACAGAGTCACTCCTGATAGACACCACCACACAATCAGAATCAGACATGGTGGCCCTGCTATGAAATACGTGGGGGCCATTATACAAACTCTCAGTGATGCAGAGTCTCTCTCAAACATTTCCAGCCCTCCCAATAAAACACACTTTGCTACATCTGAAGTACATGGTCCTCGCTTTCCTTCCGTTGCTCAAGGTATCTGACAAAGAGATCCAGGAGACCTGAATAGTGCAGGAACATGAGGAAGCCTCAGACCTGAGCTACAGTAGAAGAGTTCTACTGGTTTAAGGAAACTGATTTTAAAAATTAAGCCTGTGAAAACCTACTCAAATCGGTCAACCCTAACTTAAATTAGTACTTCACCAGCATGAGCTAAACCAATTTAAGTGAGGGTTAAGCCAGTTTGAGTGCCTCTACATTAGAGGTTTGCACTCTTAATTATGATGATTTCAAATAGATTTCATTATGCCAGTGCAATTTTTCTAATATAGCCAAGCCCTGAGACTCTGAAGTCCCTCCTTACTCATTTGAATGGAGAAAAAAGGCATCTCTGATTGCATCTGAATGTGGAATCACCATCAGAAAGCTTGGCAATCACTTTCAGGAAAGAGTGGGGAAAGGAGGAGCCATTACATGTAATGCAGAAAAGCCAACACAAAGGTGAGTTTAACTTCAAATCCCTTTTCAAACAAAGAAGCAACGAAAAGATTTTTTTTAATGCACTTTGCATTAGATCTGCCCACAACTTTGCAGACAAAAGTCTCTTTCTAACTCAAAAAGAAAAGGAGTACTTGTGGCACCTTAGAAACTAACAAATTTATTTGAGCATAAGCTTTCGTGAGCTTGAGCTGTAGCTCACGAAAGCTTATGCTCAAATAAATTTTAGTCTCTAAGGTGCCACAAGTACTCCTTTTCTTTTTGCGAATACAGACTAACACGGCTGCTACTCTGAAACCTTTCTAACTCAATCTCTCACAACAGGTTAATATTTCTGGTAAATGACAGATTCTGAGCACCTCGGTTACGATCTAAGATGCTCCCTTTAATAGATTGAATACGTGTTTTTTTAATTTAACTTATGCTAACTGATGTTATCATTCTAGCTGGAAATTCCTCTCCTGATCTCTTCAGTTTACTAATTAAAATTATATCCTCGCCACTAGAACCTTCTTCTCATTTAATTTATTACCTATGATTTTAACCAACACCATCATTTTTTTCCTAAGTCCTAAAGAATCTGTTCATGGATTTCCTCTGGCCACTGAATAGAAAAAATAAAATCAACTGAACTGAGATATACAAATCCCATCTCCAGACAGGTTCTTCTCTCTGAGCCTGCCTGAAATTTAACATTGCAGTATGTGATGGGCCGTTCTATAGCCCTCTCAGTATTGTGTTACTAAGAAACTGATAAAAATTTGGCTCTTCTGAGCTTGTTCCGATTCCTCCTCCAGTTTATTAAGATAAATTGGCTCGTTTGTTCATGTATTACATGGAAGGAAGATTATAATCTCCCAAAACATCACTTTTTCTTAAAATAAGCTCCAACCATGGCACTTGGCTAGGAAAAAAAAAATTCAGCAACGGGGAGAGGTGAGAACAGGATTTGCATCTGATTCCTTAGACATTTATATGCCTTATTGAGACATTCAAATAAAATTCAATGCCACCCATCTCATCTGTGCATCAGGCAGAGGGGAGACGCGATACACACCGGCCAGCGAGTTATGTGCTTCCCCTGAACAGGGAAAGCTCATCCCGCGGATTCAAGCCCCACAGCAGTTCAAATCCCAGATAAGCCCCAACTTGTGTTACGGCCTCTGTCTTGGCAGATACCAGGGATTGAAAATGAGAGTCCCTATGGCTTAAGTTAAAGAGCCACTTCCCATAGCTGGGACTTTGACAGACATCCCCTGTGGATCAGGCATAGAGGGGGAGCTGTAACACACTCGGCGGGGAAGTGGGGTTAGGGCGTGTCACACTAGCAGTTTTTTATCCATAGATCCTTAAGCACTTTACAAGTGTGGGTGTGGATCATTATCTCCATTTTAATAGCGTAGATGGGATGGAGCAAGTTGCCCCAGGGGGTTACATGAGGAGCCAGTGCCAGAGCTGACAGCAGCACCCAGGACAGGTTTCTGCTTTAAAACTCAGCTTGGAAAGTCTGGAGGGTTTGCTTTGATAATGAACATGAAAAGTGCACTAAGCTTACCCCCACCACAGATACAACCTTCCACTGCTGCGAGGTGCAGCCACATTCAGACTATAGGCCTGACCCAAAGCCCCCCGCAGACAACAGGAGCCTTGATGTTGACCACAATGGACTTTGGATGAATCCTTACAGCACAGAAAGGATAAGAAAGCCAAGATCTCTTGCCTGCTTTTTCTTCCGATACTGATGCAAGAGGGACTTCATTAAATTAGCTGCAGCTCCTCTAAACACTGAAAGAAGAGAGATTCCACACAGCAAGGTACTTTGGATCTCAACTCTCTGTGGGGTTTTAGAAATGGAATGTTCCGTGGGCTATAATGTTCAGAGCAATAACGTGCGCGGAATGAAACAGCCTGCTGCCCCTCAGGGAAGGCAGCACCAATGCTTCCAAGTTCCCTCCTTACCATCTTTAAGGAGACTCTGGCTGGAATTTCCAAAATGGCTTTGCCAAGTGCCTGACTTGCCAATAAAGGATCCGTGACCCAACTACTCCCTAACCTGTCATGCCAAAGCATCCCACACTCCTGTCTCCCGACACCACCAGCACCCCACCCACCTATCCTCCAGCATCCCCTTCAACCTGTCTCCCCAGCTGCCCAGCACTGAACTAGCCCACTGCACCCATCCGGCATCGCTTTTGTCACTGGACTTCCTCTCCCAGCTGCTATCCCTTTTGGAACTAAGCTGCAGTTTCCAATGGGAAGCTGATCTTGAGCCAACTGGCATTTCTCCCTCGTAAGTTGGTTGCACCCAGACCAAGCCTAACTTTCACTTGCCTAATTCTTGGGGGGTGCTCCCCTATCCAGTCTGAAGTAACTGTTGGCCACCTAACTCTTGCCCATGCCTACGCTGGCTAACATTTAGGGATGGCCCAAAGGTCCTACGCCTTTGGAAATTTTCTTCAGTGCCAAGGTGAAAGTGTTCAATTAAACCCTTCAATGGCAAATTAGATAGCTAAATAACTTTGAAAACTCCAGTCTTAGTGTATTGTACTTACTCCAAGCACTCACCCTTGTTATGCTAGACCGCTGCCTCATTGCTTTAACTATGTTTGTGTGCAGCCGCCATTAACAGTGTAAAGGGACCTCAGGGTAAATGTGAATTAGACCCCGAGTCCAACTGTTAAAGACCAATTTCTGTGTGGTGCAACCTATCTTGGTGGCTTTTGCTTCATGCGAGTCCATTAAATTGATATTTTTAGTTTTAAAAATAACTCCATGAGCCAGAAATAATATTCTTTCAGCAAAAACTCGCTTCCAAAAGTAACGACACGTCCTATCCAACATAAAACAATCTCCCAGCAGCATGGGGTAAAATGATGTTACAGGAGGACAAAAGTTACTGAGACTCTAGTCAAGTGAAAGATTATGAGAATACAAGCTGTTTTCTGAATTCTTCTTCATTTCATGTTGAATAAATTGTTAGCGTTTTAAAATCTGCTCAGAAACTTGTGGGTAGGATTGGCCCCATACTGTGGAAATTTCATCTGAGTTAAAGTTTGCTGAACCATTTCCTCTTAATATGGATTTTTGATCCCCTCCTCCTTCCTACAGTCTTCTTTCCTTTAAAAATTAAGGGCAGATTCTTAGCTGGAGTAAACTTGTCCCAGCTGCACTGAAGTCAATGGAGGTAGGATAACTCACTTCAGTTGAAGATCTGCCCCCATGGCCCACAACTAAGGCTTCTAGGTTCTACAAACAATACAAATAATAATTATTAATAATAAATATTAATGAGTGAAAGAATGCAAGTTCAGATGAAGCAGGTACCAAGCTGCAAAACCAAGAAGGTAGCTTTGTCATTTTAAAGGCATGCATTGAATAGATTCACCAACTGATGGAACTCAAAAATGTAGCTGAAGAAGAGAAAGAGGGCATGCGTGTGTATAAGGCAGCACACAAGAGACACTGTGTGAGTGGCTGGTTAGGTGGCTGACAGTTCCTAATTTGCTGTTTCAGCCTTTAATTGTATGATGAATTTGTTGGCAGTGTCTGTGGATTTCTGCCTCCATTCATCTTTATTTACAAGCAATTTCCGGCTGCAATTTTAATTTGAGTTTCCTTCTTATCTAGCTATACTTCTTCTCTGTCTTCTCCACTAGGTCATAATGGCAGCAATTTCATCTTCTCAGCAGCCTTTATGCCACTGCTCAATTACACTCAGTATGAGGGCTTGGCAAAATACTACAGCACTTGTAGATCAGAGCTAACCTAGATTAAATTATGAATATTTCAAAACCTACCATGATTAATTCAAAAGATAATATACATTTCAACAGTCACAAGCACTGCTTGTCTTGCCAGCCTCAGCAAGTCCCGCTGCTAACTGCTTAAATTATTTTATACTCAATCTGAATGTAGTGTGTACACACACACGCACATGTGTGTGTGTGCGCGCACGATCAGGCCCTAACACTATCAACACCACCCTGGGAATTGTCAGTAAATTAAAGGGACACGATCAATTTTAAATGATCTGAAAAAATTTCTTTATCTGTGTTACTAAAACCTTAGAATATTAATACAGAAAAAATCCCGACCCTTATTTGATAATGCTGTCTGTTTACTTTTCAAATTCCTCATGACAGACAATGAAGTTAGTTTCACATACATCCATAATCAATTTCATTTTCATTTTAAATTAAGCTCTTGGAACCAGGGTCTGTCACTGACTTTATGCAAAGACAGTGCCTAGCAGAGTGGGGCCCTGGTCTGGTTGGCTGTGAGGTGCTACCTTTAAGAGCTATATAAATCTCATGGTGGCAGATACTGCAGGGGAACGTTTGTTTAAAAGCAATGGTTTTAACTGAAATCTAAAGTGTTATGCAAACTTTTCTATTGGTTTTAAGATTAGCAAAAAAACCATCTTGTACCCAGGTCTGGAGCTAACTTTTAGATAACAGACCATGTTGCTTTAAAAAAAGAGAACGAAACTTGGAATATAAGGGCCAGAAATGAAGGGATACAAGCCACTTTCCTTCACACCTATTTAATTACAGGGGAAAATTTCAAAAGCACTCATTATTGGCCTATGTACACTCCAACTGAGGTCCTGAATTCACCTAATCCCCCCTGAAAACTTTAAAGATCTGGTCTGCACTGTGCTAACTGAGTGTCACCTTGTCCCCAATCCCTGCAGAGTTATATTTTTACATGTAGATGACTCACTCATCTTTGCTCAATAAGGTGCACTCAGAAAGTGCTTCGGAGACTGGAATTCTAATATATGGTACTGTCCTGCTGTGCCTAAGCACAGAGATCATTGGAGAGTAGTGTCAGATCATCACAGTACTTTAACCAAAAAAGGAAGGGAGTCAAATACCATGTAGTTGCCACTGGAGGATGGAGCTGAAATCTCTTTGTTGCTGTTCTTTATTTATGGGCACGAAAAGATTAGAGGTTAATTAGCCATCTTGATCCCACAAGGAAAGTAAACTTTTGGGGGCATTTCAGTCCACGAGAGTTCAACATCCTTCTAGTTCTGGATTTGGAAGGAACCCAAAACTCGGAGTGCAGCTCTGTTGAAAGTGTTGGTTTTAAATGACGCTATGTAAACTCCTGACCTCAGAAGGAGCAGTCTGACACCCTCACCCCCAAAGGAGCTTGTGGGGAACACAATTCTGACTTCCCCTCTTCCTAAGTAGCCCACATTCCACCTTCAAGTTAGAGGAAGTGTGATAGTCTTAGCTTTCAGAGGGCAGCCACAGAGCTTGCTCCCACTCTTTGTTCTTCATGGGCAAGCAACAGGTCTTGTTCCCCCTCACCCTCCTCCCTTCTTTACAGTCCCTATCTTCGAGCGAGGGCAGGCAGCCCATTCTATCCTGCAGCAGCACCACAGATACGTCACCAGACCTGCCACTGGTGATGTTTTAATGCTTTGGGGAGGAGACGTCCTATAGTGTTATTTACTCCTCCTCCTAACACAAGAACTAGAGGTCACCAAATGAAATTAATAGGCAGCAGGTTTAAAACAAACAAAAAGAAGTATTTCTTCACACAACGCAGTCAGTCAACCTGTGGAACTCTTTGCCAGAGATTGCTGTGAAGGCAAGGACTATAACAAGCTTCAAAAAAAGAACTAAATAAGTTTCTGGAGGATAGGTCCATCAATGGCTATTAGCCAGGATGGGCAGAGATGGTGTCCCTAGCCTTTGTTTACCAGAAGCTGGGAATGGATGACAGGGGATGGATCACTTGATGATTACGTGTTCTGCCAGTTCCCTCTGGGGCACCTAGCATTGGCCACTGTTGGAAGACAGGATACTGGGCTAAATGGACCTTTAGTCTGACTCAGGATGGCCGTTCTTATAGCTCACTGGAAGTCTACATGAGGATAGGTGTGGCCCAGTGAATTCTGCAGTGATCTAGCTTCAGAGCACTGAAAGACAAAGTGCACCAGCAAGACTGAAAAAGCCTCTTGATCTTACCGCAGAAGAGGCAAGGAGAGCTCTTTCCCCGTCATTTCTCAACACACAAATCCTCTTGCGAAATGCGGGAGCAAGTTATTGGCTAGATTCTGAAAGTGGGAACAGGAAGAGAAAGAAGCAAAGCCACCACAGACTAAAACAAAGACGCAAAAGGGAAGAAGAGACAAGATCAGATCTGATGTTTGCCAATAAGGACCAGAATTTACAAGAGTGTTTCACTGACTATCCCACAAAACCCAGGTTGTAACCATAACGATATCTAAATATTACATGGAAAAGACTGTTTGTCAGCTAGCTTCCCCAGGAAAAGATCCAAATGACTTTTTTCTCACCTCTGTGGAAAAGTCAGCAGGGTGTAAAATTCACCATGTTGAATCCAGGCGCATTGGATCTTTGAAAGGAAACATTGTCAGTCAAACTGGGATAAACTGACTTTCAGACCATAAAATGAAGTTTGCAGCAAGTTTGGGGTGGGAGGGATGTTTGTACTCTTACCCAACTTTCCTCTAATTACTGCATATGTCACCATTATAAACCTGACAAAAAGACTGGGCTAATCAATCCATCAAGTTAAGTTTCATAATAAACACAGTGTGACTGTTTAAAATGGACTCCGTCCATTTTAAAATACTGTTCCCTGGTCGCATTACTGACACTACCTTAGATGATTAAAAGTGAAATAATTTTAAAACATCTGGTTTTCCTTTCCACCACTTATGATTTCATGTTTTCCAAGCACTTTTGGCAGCCCTTTGTAAAGACATATGACGACTAAACATGTGGGACAATGTTAAGGCAGAGGATGAAGAAGAATTCTGATCCCTGGGTACAATAAAAATGTTTGCTACCTCCCTTCTTTGGATGAACCGGGTAGTGGTGACAGCAGGAAGGCTTTGTGGCTATTTACGTATGCTACTGCTGCAACTCTTTCTTTCTTCGGGATGATATTGTGGTGTGCAATATGTCTTTCCCCTTGTGGTTTGTCTGTCCATTTGTAAGTGATTTCTTGAATGTTAGGTATGCCCTGTATCACTGTATTCGTATTCAGAAGCCCCTCTCAAGTGAGATTCAATTGTGGAAAAGTTTTATTATACTTTAATGATATAAAATGTGTCTAGTGTCCAATTTTATTTGCATTTTTCATCTCACTTTTTTTTTGGGGGGGGGGGGGGTCGCTGATGCGCTTAACTCCCTCAGTTCCTAGAATCAAAAAGGAAAATGAATACACTGTTCAGGGATGCTGTTTACCTTTCGGTTCTGCACATCACTCAGTATAACTGGTCTGTTTCTAGTCTAGTTTGTTGCACAGCTGCATTTGCTTAGGATGCAAATATTACAGGGGAATGTTTTAGTTTTAAAAACCAACAAGAATAAGCTGTCAAACATTAATTCTTTTTAATTTTATATCATAATTTTAGGGAACATGTTCTGCCTTTGACTCCTCCTTCCCTCCCATCACCTTATTTTCACATCTAGTAGCATGGCATATGAATAAGATATTAACATTCATTCACCCAGTGGTCTCAAAGCCTTTTACTAACACTAATCAGCTGTTATAACACACTCTTTTAGGTAGGTAAGTATCCACATTATAAAAGCAGTTTGTTACATCAAAGCAATTATTTTAAGTGTGCAAGGGGAAAGGAGGAGGAGGAGGAAAGATGACAGACAAAAAAGAGTCTACTAGCAAAATAATAACCACTCTCTGTAGTTATAACTTGATTGAAACTTAATGACTAATCAATAAAACTATAATTACAACTTTCACCCTTATGCTGGCAATTTGGAATACAGTAAAATCAATCAAATAAAATTTGATATGAGACAACAGTGAGAGAAGCTCAATTTGTGCCATTTTTATTAGGTGGTCTCCTGTACCAAATCTCCTAATCCCTACCTCAATTATTTTACGGCTCCGTTTTTCCATCACAGTAAGAGAAAAAGGCCTGGGGAAAGCAGAAGCTTATTTGCTCAGAAGTGCTTCTTTCAACACTATAGCTGTCTTTCAGACCGTGGTTTTTTTGTTTTTTAAAAAAAGTTATTTTTTTAAAAAACAAAAAAAACCATGATATGAAAGATGCCTTGGATGTGAATATGCCTCTGTTGTTGTTGTAGGGTAGTAGGAACCAAGCATACTACAGAGCGAAGCAAGCACCCATCTTACCTAAACTTTACTGTGTCTCCGTTTACCTAGCTGAAAATTGAGACAATTTTCCTGCTTGTCACATGGTGTGATGCTTAGTGCTTGCAAAGCACATTCAGATCTTTAAACCAAAGGGGCTCTAAAATTGCAAAGTATCACCTGCATCTGACTTCCTTTTGACCACGGTTGATTAAATTTTCTAGTCAGGTTTTTCTTATGGGATCCCCACAGATAATTAAGTGTGCTTTTGTTTTCAAGATGTAAGGCTTTCCTCTAACTTTTCCTTCTTGTTAGCATGGTTAACATGGGTATCATACATCCTGGGGTTGGACTCTGCCTCATTTTATTCTGGAACTGGACGTTTTATAGCTCAGAAACTTGGAGGTTTCTTTCTTTTGCGTGTGATGTTCGATGAATTAGATAGCAGGCAACCAGTAGTTGAGCTATAGATTGCAGTGGTGGGGGAGTGCCTTTTAAGGATTCCCAAAGGGTTTTGTGGGATACCTATGGAAACTGACTCCTAGCAATGCCTGTGCTTAGAGTTTCTGAGCTGACAACACAGAGACTGGTATTAAGATCAAAGATAATCTGCCTGAGGAAGTTACATGGCAGCTCTGTAAAGGAGACAACTTAAATCAGCTACCTCCCATCTCTTCCTTCACTTGCAACGCCAAAGCAGCTGTGAGACCATCGACACATGCTGGCACTGACAATGAGGTTAGTTTCATATACCCCCTAAATCACATCCAGTCAAAACAGTTTGGTTTCTAAGGTTTAAAAAAATGCCCAGGTGCCAACAATTAAAGCCCAAGGGTCAAATACAAATGCAAAGAGGCAGACGGGGCTACGCGCTTTCTCCTGTGAAACAGTCAGTTGGCACTACCTCTGCTAGAAAGCTACTGCACTTTCCAGCATCAGAGTGAAAATAGCTTGGATCAGTCATTCCGTAAACGGTTTGGGACTGATTCATGGCTAGGTCCGGACAGGCCAATTAGACAAGGAAGCACTGTACTGTGTAAGCACAAAGGCAGGTGCGATGGAGAGGGGGAAGACAGAAAGAGGGATCAAGTTTAACCAGGGGAAGGGGAAGACCTCAACAAATAGAAGCCTCACTGGGAGGCAGATTAGATGTGGGGAGGAGGAAAGCGGAATATGACACAACATCTTTGCTCCAGGAGATGACAAGTATCCCCCTGCTCCGTCTTGTAGTGCCCTGCTCCAAAGCTAAGGGTGGGAAGCGGGCAGGGCTTCGTGGGGACAGTAATGTAATGCTCTATGTTAACCAGAGCAGAACACCTAGTCAAAAGTCCCTGCCTGAGACACTGGGCTGGTAGAATGGGACAAACACATTAGAAGTCGGGGAATCTTACTGGGCACCCTGCCCTGCGCAGGTGGGGAACACGACCGTCTAGGTAACACAAAGCAGCCTTGCTCTCCTGACTGTATCACTAAGGGTTTGCAGATTAAGCCTGAGATTTACTTAAAGCTGCAGTCAATCTGAGATACCCAAGGAAGTAATTCTTTATGCAACCTACAATCCGCCTGTGGAATGTACTTGTAAGGGGGTTAACCAGTGGACCTGCTGGATGTTAGAAAGGCGTGAGTGGCCACTTAAAGCATTTACAGACATGAAAGCCAAAGGCTAGATTAGACAGACATTGGACTAGCTTAATGCCTGACCACTTTAAGAACAGTTCTTTTCCAACCCCTATTACCTACAGCATGTTACAAGCTGTTTAGGCATATTGCAAAGAGTTTTTGGCCTCCTCTAAATTATCAGGAGCTGGCCACTGCCAGAGCTAAGGTCAGTACTTGATGAATCTATGGCAAGAGTGGCCAAACTGTGGCTCGGGAGCCGCATGCGGCTCTTTTATAGTTAAAGTGCGGCTTGCGGAGACCCCCACGTCCCCCCGCATTCTGCACCTACCAGACTTAGGGGGGGGGGAGGGGCACTTGGGACCTCTGCCTTGCAGCAGGGTGGTGAGGTGGGGGCTTCTGTATAGCACATTTCAACAGTAGACCTCAAAGTGCTTTACAAAGTGTCATCATCCCCATTTTACACATGGAGAAATTGAGGTACGGGTAGATGAATTGACTTGCCCAAGGTCACCCAGTAGGCTAATATCAGAGATAAAAGCAGAAGCGAGAAAAGTCTGAGTCCAGTCCAGTGCTCTATCCACTAAGCACACTGCCTCTCCTAAGACACTATTCTACTATAGACCATGGAATTTAATGGACTACTACAGGATATGTGTAGCTAACCAAGTTAGCAGCCATGTAAGCCACCAAAACACCCAGACATTTTTCTTTCAAGATGGTTTATTTCAACATGATACCCAAAAGCTTCAGTGAGAAGTAGGGCTCAAAGATGCTGTGTAAACACAGATAAGGCAAGCTCATATCATTTAACTGGATATTTGTTTAGAAGACACTTGATGGAACACAAGATCGGGAGTTAAAAGTGATTAGACATTTTAATGTCCTGGAGAGAAGCAGCAACGCTTTCAAAAGACAGGTGAGGGGAAAGTAACATGAACTGAAAAAAGGCACTGCCTATACTCCATGTCTGCTGTATTATCACAGAGTTCAAACAGACAATGAGGGAGTATTACACCAGTACTTGTGGTCAATAAAGTGAAAAGCACGATAGGGGACTACCAATTTTTGTAGCTCCGAGCAAATCAGAGTTGTCAGAGGTGCTCATTAGCTTCATCTCTGAAAATTGAGCCAAAGCACCAGAGTTTACCCAAAAGTATTTGCCATGAAACAATTAAAACTGTATGTACTGATACAGTACACAGTTTTGGACCAAGTCACTCCAGGTTTAGATAAGAGTATTTGAATTGTGACATCTGTTCAGTACTTATGAAAAGAATACCAGAGTATCCATAAATGCAGAACAGAAGTTTCATAAAGCTCACTACAACACTTAGAACTATGAGAAGATTCAGGCAGGAAAGCATTTTCAGTCGCTGAAAATCATGCATCATTTGATATATGAAGTTAAACACCGGTCAGTTGCCCTTCCCTGTCGTGTCACTCTATTTCCTGGTACATCTGCTGGGACAGCTGATTTATAAAAGCAAGAAAGCCTTTTCTTCAATGTGACAAACTACTTTTTGGGGAAGTTGTTCCCTGAATATGAATGCACAGACTATGGGGGGCGGGGGCACCGCAGAAGAGAGCACATCTTTGCTACTGGCTCTTACCAACCCAAAATGGATTGGTTTTAAACAACTCTATCAACATGAATTTATAACCATCATCATCTTGCGATCATAAAACCTTTTGAAATGGAAATCTTTTCATGACCAACCCACACTGAATGGCAATCCTGCAAAAGAAAAGGCAAGCCCCAAAACCAACATGATGCGGAGGTGTGATCATTGGGGATCTGGAATGACGCATATTTCCTGTATCCTGCTAAGCTGCAAGCCAAAAAAAAAAAAACCACAACAAAAAAAAACCCACAGGTTAGCCAATGTGCTTCACTTACATCCACTTCACTGATGTAGATCCTGGAATGACCAGGACCTAAACCAGACTTAGCAGCATGTAATCAAAGAATGCTTTGAACATAACTAAAGAGACAAGGTGGGTGAGGTAATATCTTTTATTGGACCAACTTCTGTTGGTGAGAGAGACAAGCTTTTGAGCTTACAAAGAGCCACATTCTGCCACACCCAGAAACACCAACAAGCTTTTCCCTAGCAATGGCCTTGGACTTGAGCGTGCACGGAAGCAAAAAGAGGACTGTCCCTGTAGCGGCATTCAGGGAAAGGAGTGCAAATTTAACATTCAGACTTAGACAAGAGTCGGGATGTTGAGTCAGGGAGAGTACTCTGGTGCGCAAAAGGCTCACTGAGGTGCAGGCATGGTGTCACACACTTAGCCTGCCTACAACCCAAGCTTGTCCCATCAGCAGCACAACCACAACAAAAAAATCTAGCTTGCCTTAATGAAAGTTGAGTGTGACATGCTTCGACGGGCCAGTAGGGGAAGAGACATGTCTTCTAATAATACCACCCAGCTCTTATATAGCAGGTCAGTATCATCAGCCCCATTTTACAAATGAGGAAACTGAAGCTCAGGGAGGTGAAGTGACTTGCCCAAGATCACCCAGCAGACCAATGGCCAAGCCAGGAACAGAATCCAGATCTCCAGCATCCTACTCCAGTGATCTACACACTAGGCCACGCTGCCTCCCACAGTAGGCTTGTGGGACTGAAGACCAGTAGGACTTTAGCTGGGATACCGCTTCTCTTCTTAACAGTTGACATGAAATCAAATGATCTAAAAAGTAGGACTAAATCCATTTTCTTGGAACAGCCTGTGCCAGACAAGGAAGACCACAATCTAATACACCTAGCCACTCACATTCTGCAGCTTCAAATTAAGTCCCAGTACTCAATCAGCACACATAGCCATCAGCCACCTGGAAAATAAGGGCCTGATATTTGCAATTGCTCAGCATCTCTTTGGAGCCAGTCCTAAAATAGCTGGCTGGCTACTACCATGACAGTCCCTTTTGAGCTCGGAAAATGGAATTACGTGCCATATTTCAGGGCAAGTTCTGTAGAAAAAGAAAGCATTAAAAACACAAGCTGCTGCCACCACCACACTTATGATGAGCCTGAGACTGCTCATTGCAAAAGAGAGCTGAAGTTAGCTTCAATGTATAGTTAAAAGTTTATATACAAACACTGAGGTGGACAAAAGTTCGGACAGACTTCCCCTCCTTCCACATGAGATCACTTGCTTCTAAGGTTACATCAACAATTCAAACACATAAGAACGGCCATACTGGCTCAGACCAAAGGTCCATTTAACCCAGTATCCGGTCTTCCAACAGTGGCCAATGCCAGGTGCCCCAGAGGGAACGAGCAGAATACGTAATCATCAAGTGATCCATCCCCTGTCGCCCATTCCCAGCTTCTGGCAAACAGAGGTTAGGGACACCATCCCTGCCCATCCTGGCTAATAGCCATTGATGGACCTATCGTCCATGAATTTATCTAGCTCATTCTTTAATCCTGTTAGTCTTGGCCTTCACAACATCCTCTTGCAAGGAGTTCCACAGGTTGACTGTGCATTGTGTGAAGACATACTTCCTTTTGTTTGTTTTAAACCTGCTGCCTATTAATTTCATTTGGTGACCCCTAGTTCTTGTGTTATGAGGAGTAAATAACACTTCCTTATTTACTTTCTCCACAATAGTCATGATTTTATAGACCTCCATCATATCCCCCCTTAATCATCTCTTTTCCAAGCTGAAAAGTCCCAGTCTTATTAATCTCTCCTCATATGGGAGCTGTTCCATACCCCTCATCATTTTTGTTGCCCTGTTCTGAACGTTTCCCAATATATCTTTTTGGAGTTGGGGCGACCATATCTGCATGCAATACTCAAGATGAGGAGGTGCCATGGATTCATAGAGAGGCAATATGATATTTTCTGTCTTATCTATCCCTTTCTTAACGATTCCCAACATTCTGTTCGCTTTTTTGACTGCTGCTGCACACTGGGTGGATGTTTTCAGAGAACTATCCACAATGACTCCCAGATCTCTTTCTTGAGTGATAACAGCTAACTTAGACCCCATCATTTTATATGTATAGTAGGGATGATGTTTTCACAATGTGCACCACCTGCGTCAGAGAGTCTCAGAAAATGGGTCAACTGACTCAGGCTTGCGCTACAGGGCAGTGTAGATTTTCAGGATCAAGCTCGGAGACCCTCCCATCTCACTGAGTTTCAGAACTAGGGCTCTGGGGGCGGGGGGTGCAGCATAGATGTACCCTCAGACAGAAGGGGAGGGTGTGTGCAAATAGCATAGCTGAATGAGTTCAGTTAATATAATTGATACAGTGACTTTTCAAGTCCATTCAGGTCTGAAAACTCTGTAATGCAAGAAATCTAATCTAACAAGGTTTAGATTGTTTATATTTTCCAACACTAAGAACATTACCCTCCATTTTATGATTTTTAAATTGTTTTTCCCTAATAAAAATGTCATATAATGAAAAATAGTGAGAAATATATTTTTACCACTCTGGTCTCATTTACAGACTTAAACTACACATCTACCAGAAAATGCCTCCAGGGTAAAAGTTACCATAGCTACTGAATACGGACAGCTTTATACAACCATCCAAAATTGGACATATTAAAAAAAAGATTTTGCACACCACAGTGACCTCAGCATTTGAAATCTCAGACTAGTTTTTTCTTTGGCCCCTTTTTTCAAGTGGCTGAATTGCAAAACTCTCGATTTCTGAGAGAGAACATTCTACTTTACAGCAATTAAAATATAAGACATGCCCCAGGGCATGTACAGCCTATCATACTGGCCAAGACTATCTCAGTTTCCCTGTACTCCCATCTGCTTGTGTATCCATGTGTTGTCTTTTGCCTTATACTTTTGGAAGCTCTTTGGGGCAGGGAATGTCATGTGTACAGTGCCTAGTACAATGGGGTACTGACCCATTACTGGGGCTCCTAGGAGCTATGATAAATAAAAAGTGAACTAATGAAAGGTATCAGACCATATCACAACATAACATTACCAGTGAGAGACAGGATAACTGGATATGTATGTAGTTGATAAATCCTTGGATCTACTCATTTTCACACACCCATTACTAATAGTGAAACTGCCTCACAGAAAACTCTGGATGTGGGTGAAAGAACTGGAAAGAAGAGCAATCAGCTTTCAGTGTGTGTCTTGAATTTCTTCTGGATAGGAATAATTCTTCAGTGACCATTCAGTTTTGCCCTTTCCTTGACACTAGAGAACAAGCATGTCTCCCCAGTGAGCTACAGAAATCTTTGCCATTTACCCAATGAATTCCAAAATCTTTCATTATAAAACAGCTGAAATAAGTAATTTTATTGCCACAGACATGACCATTTTCACAAGATTTTTTTTTTTAAATGGAACAGTTTAGAAAACATCACTGAAGTGAGTAAATCAGAGCTGAAATAACGTAAGGACATTATGACTAGGGTTCTCACAGGAGCCCAAAGGAGGGGAGTTAGGAGACCGAACCCCATTGAAAGTCAATGGGAGTTAGATGCCTAGCTCTATTAGGGTCCATTGAAATCCCAACCTAAACACATTCATCTATCAGAACTGTCCCCCAGGTATTTCACAATTAGCCTACTGCAGCAGGTGGTATTTGGGTATTGGACATGCAATGCACAAGGGACCGATCTTGCACTGTGATTTTTAAACTTTTTCTCGACTACATAGCTACATAGTTCTAGTGGTGTCATGTTTGGTACCACTGTGTTCCTGGGAGTAACAGTCTGGAAGCACAATGTAGCAAAATCTCATTCCATGGGTAAGTAAGTGATAGGAAAGTCTTTTGAAGGATACCCAACTCAACCCACTTCCGATGACACTGTATTATCAAAGCTTCAACTGGTGGACCTGAAACTGGGAGCTGGAGGTGCATGGGAAGAACAGCAAGTCCCCACTGCCATGCCCCAGAGGGTGAACCTCTGAAATAATGATTCTGTGGATTTTTCATGAATCAAAGGACAACCATACCTTCCTATCACTAACTTGCCCACAGAATGAGATTTTGCTACATTATGCTTCCAGACTGTTACTCAATGTCAACGCTTCATTTAAAACAAAACAAACCCCCAGAAGTTTCTAGAAAACATGTCGGTAAACTATTTTTGCAACCAATGCTTTGTAAAGACCAGGGTTGTTAAACCTGCTGCTCAACAATCAACAAGTAAAAGGTTCCCACTAAAATTCAGTTCTCATAAGACTTCCATTTTTTTTCTTCTCTTCTTGCTAGGAATGTGCACTAAACAGAGCTGTTACTTACTACTTCTCCAGAGGAGGCAGCCGCCATGTGTGTTACGGGACTCAGATACAGAGGGGTGACAGTAGCCAACACAGACTTCACAAATTCATAGGTGACAAAAAAGGCAGCAGCTGAAATTTTAAAAAAAGTTCAGTCATCAAACTATCTCTATAGCTGCATTAGCAGATTGATGTTATAATCCAAACAAATCTAGTTTACGTTATAATCCAGAAAATAGCCACATGCTCTAATCCAGAGACAAGACATTCCCCAAAACAGTACTACCCTTCTTACCAACATAGTTCCATGGTCAATACTCATTCACTCATGGTCAAAACTCCCTTTGACTTCAATGGGCCGAGGGCTTCAATCCATGTTTACAATTACAGTATTTTAAAAGCAAAAAGGCTAAATAGTATCTCTGACTAATTGGAAGTTTTTAGAAAATCATGTCTTAACTTTTTCTTTTTCTTTTTTGTCCTAGAATACTGTAGGTGGGGCTGTACTTTATTGTACAATGGTCAATTGATATTACAAATCAGCTCCTTTAAGGAAACAACTGCTTCAGTAACATTACTAACATTTAAATCTGATTGCGGCATCTTCCTGGCTAGAATCTGCCTCCTGTTTTACAGTTTAGCTCCAGAAGCAGCAGCGATTCATTTGAGAGAAAGAAAATGAAATCGTCCTGAGAGCTTGAAACATTCATTACACTGTAATCCAATGGGCAAGGAACAGTTTTATTTTGTAATAGACCTAATCTCATAACACAGAAAGCCAAGCCAAGTGTACCAATTAGAAAAGGGAAGAAGGGCAAACCCGGCACTGAAGTGGCAACAGTTTTTCCATACTAACAGGTGTCTTGCATTTGCTTCCTAGCACATTAAGGGTTACTCGTATTCTTCAAGATAATTTAAGTTTTTGCTTTTACACAGCAGCAAGAGATAAATCCCAGCTCAGATGTTAGAGATGCAAATCCTGAAAAAGCTGACATCTCTCACGGGGGAACAGTATTTAATTGTGCAAAGGGGCTGCGTGTATTGCCTTCTGCAGTTAATCAAAAGATGCTTATCGCCTCAAAAGGAGATAACGAAAGCGGAAAAGATAAAGGACAGAAAATTTTTATATCATCTTTTGAAGGACATGGAACATTTGAAGGTGTCAGTGGATTGGTCTGTGAACTTAACATTTACAAACGTGACAGCCTAGCTGGACTTCATTTTGCAAAGAGGAAGAGAGTAAACAGATCTCAGGAATTGCAAACATTTTTCTTCAGACACTAGAACTATTTTGCTTTGTTTCTGAAAGACACAGCCAATTTCAAAAGGCCTCCTCAAAGCTTCCCTCAGTTCCTAAATGACTTATAATTATGTATTTCTCCCCCCAGAAAAAAAAAAAAAAAAAAAAAAAGAACATTCCCTGCTAGAATTTGGCTCTTAAAGACCAGAGGGGAGCACATGCACAAGACATCCTTGGAACGTTCATATTCATGATCACTGCAGTCAGACATGGCCAGGATTTAAAGGCAAGAGTCTCCAGGATGGGGACTGTGCCATCTTTTATATTTGGACAATGCTTAGCATATTGTGGGTGCTGCTGGAAACAGAAAGGAAGTGGCAACAGATGGCCATGAAAAGGGAGATGCAACAAAGGAACAGGGGTTGTCCGTCTGTCTATGACAGTGGTTCTCAACTGGGTTCGGGGTTCCTGGGGGACTGTGAGCAGGTTTCAGGGGATCTGCCAAACAGGGCCAATGTTAGACTCACTGGGGAACAGGGCAGAAAGCCGAAGCCCAGGGCCCTGAGCCCCACCACCTGGTGCTGAAGCTGAAGCTTAGGCCATATAGCTTTGTGGGGGCCCCTGTGGCACGGGCCCCAGGCAGCTGCCCTGCTTGCTACCCCCTAACGCCGCCCCTGGCTTTTATAAGCAGAAAACCAGCTATTGTGGCACAGGTGGGCTGTGGAGTTTTTATAGCATGTTGGGGAGGGCTCAGAAAGAAAAAGGTTGAGAACCCCTGGTCTATGGTATTTACATGTCCCCACTGCTGCAGTACGTGAGCACTCCGCAACCTTTATCGGATTTATCCTCACAGTACCCCTGTGAAATAGAGCAGTGCTAGATCCGGATTTTACAGATGGGGGACTGAGAAGACTAAGTGACCAGCTGTAGGTCACAGAAAGGAAGCCTGTCACAGAGCAAGGAATTGAACCCAGGTCTCCAGAATCCCACCCTAACCACTGGACCATCCTTCCTCTCCAACTAATATAGCCATGATAGAGTACTAGGGAGGGAGCTCCTTGCCGTTAGGAATAATGCTGAAGAGCACCTGCTCCTGTTGAGAAAGTGCCACCAATGAAAAGTCCTGCTAGTTGTCTGAAGGTCAGCAGAGAGAGATGGAAGGGGAGAGGAAGAGTTTCCACAGTGTACAGCCAAAAATTGGATCTTTAAGTGCAGAGAAGATGAAAAGAATGGCATTGAGACTTCCAGAAGAGTATCTGGACACGGTGGCATCACCATGATGGTGCATAGGAAGCTGAATTGTGAAACACAAAGCAGCACCACCAGTAGTTAGCATTTGTAGATATATCAGAGAGAGAGAGAAGGATTTATCTTTTGGGAACCCTACATTAGATAACTTTGCACCACTGTGATTACATCAATTTAGTTGCACTGGTGCAATCCATTAATATTGGCACACTGCACTTGTGCAAAATGGGGCATGCAATGGTGTGATTTTTTTCCAGGTACAGTGCAGCAAGCCTACATTAGGGGTCATCATTACAATGGTGCACATACCCAGCTGGACGCTGCACCCACACAAAACCTCATAACTTCAACAGGAGTCCTATGTGGAGCTGCTAGCAGGATGGGAGCCTGGCAGAGAAAGGACAGGATCACCCTTTACACACACTTGACTATGCCGTCCCCCTAGAGGAAGACCAGGGATTAACACAAACACAATCCACACAGTTTTTACCATTCGGAAAGGATCCTACAGCAACAGAAGGAACACCAGCGTAGATTTCGCGAAAGCCACCAGCCTTCTTAAATCCTTGGGGGCTCTGCAGTCGGGTTTTTATGGTATCCAGAGGGAATAATATCAAATCAACGCACATACCAGCTATCCCACCAGCCTGCAAGATAAACAGGAGCAAAGCGAATTAACATCAATGTAGACCAAGTCTTGCCTACACACATGCTGCTCTGAGACTTGCCTAAAGGACATTATTGAATCTATCCATTTGCAGCAAGCGAGTGGCTCTGTCATTCATTGGCAGATTTCTCCAATAATTACTTTTTAACTACAAGTGACCATGTGTAGGTTGATGTCCAGCACCAGCATAGGATACAAAAAGAACAGTGCAACATTTTAACCATTCTTTCGTTTTGCCTCACTGTTTTGCATTGAATGAAGGAAGCAAAGCAGCTCCAACAACTCTGAGCCACCCAAATAAGCTCTAAGATAGTGACACATACCAGTTAGCAATGATACAGCACAGTATGTCCATCAGGGCCAGGAATTATTGTGCAAATATTAGGACTGACTGAGAAAAAGATTTTTATTCCCGAGGAAAAAATGTGGGGGTTTTCATTTAAATTTTGCTTGATTTTGACAGCCAAAAACAGAAAAAATTCATTTTAAACCAAAAGTTTTACAGAGTCACAGAAACATAGGACTGTACGGGAAAACGATAGGTCATCTAGTCCAGTCCCCTGAACTGTGGCAGGACTAAGTATTAGACCATCCCTGATAGGGGTTTGTCTAACCTGTTCCTTAAAAACATCCAATGACAGAGATTCTACAACCTTCCTACCTAATTTCTTCCAATGCTCAACTATCCTGACAGTTAGGAAGTTTTTCCTAATGTCTAACTTAAATCTCCCTTACTGCAGTTTAAGCCCATTGCTTCTTGTCCTGTCTTCAGTGGTTACGGAGAATAATTTATCACCTTCCTCTTTATAAGAACCTTTTACTTGAAGACTGTACCACGTCCCCCCTCAGTCATCTCTTCTCCAGACTAAATAAACCTAGTTTGTTTTTGTTTTTTTTCAATCATTCCTCAGAGGTTGTTTCTCCTAGACTTTTAATCATTTTTGTTGCTCTCCTCTGGACTTTCTCCAGTTTGTCTACAACTTTCCCAAAATGTGATGCAGTACTCAACCCAGTACCCCAGTTAAGGTTTTACCAGTTTGAGGAAATCCTGAATACTTTAATTCAAAGCAATATGGTGAAAACTTTCATTTTATACTAAAAAAAAAGTATTAAAAGATTTAAACCAGTTCTAATAAATACACAAACAGGAAAAAATTCACATAGGACAGAGAGGGCCTGTAAGAGGAATCACAATTCATAGAGTTTAAGGCCAGAAGGGATTGTCAGACCATGTAGTCTGACCTTGAGGGTGACCAGGTGTCCAGTTTTGGACCCGAACACGTGATCAAAGAGCGATCCTGGCAGCTCCGGTCAGCGGCCATTGACTGGCTGGCAGCACCGCCGCACCACACAGTGGGGCTGGCAGTTCTCCCCGCTAGGCCACTGCACTGTGCAGCTTCCGGGTCAGAAAGCAGCCAGCAAGTCCAGCTCCTAGCCTGAGGGGTGGTCAGGGGGGTCCACATGCCACCCCGCCCCCCAGCGCAGTTCCCATTGGCTGGGTCAGGGCAGGGGAGGAACTAGCGCGACTTGTGAGTGGTCAACAGGTGGTTCTTGAGGGGTTGCATGGCATGCACCTCTCCCGCTGCTGCCCAGCCTCTTCTCACGCTGCTCGTGTGACTGGGCTCAAGCTGCAATGCATGCCCTGCGGCGAATCATGGTCTGTCTGTCATCCGATCGCCGGCACCCAGAAGTTCCCCTAGTACTAGGAATGGGGCTGCATTCCCATCCCCCTCACTGCATCCCTCCCCATTCCAACCCCCCCTCCATCACTGCATCCCTCCCCGTCCCACCCCCTTTTCCCCCTCGCTGCGTCCTTCCCCCATCCCATCCCTGTACCCTTTACAGTGCTCTCCCACCCATCCTCTCCACCTGTCAGAGCCGCCATCCCCATGTCCCTCACCCCCCACAGCCCTACACCCCATTCACCTCCACACACCGCTGCTCTCCCATTATGTCCCTATACACCCCTGTGCCCCCCCACATCCTCATGCTCCTGTAGCCTTCTGCTTCCCCCTGCATACCCATTTGCCCCACATCTGTCCCACCCCCTCCTCTCTCCTTCACTGCCCCCCTCTCACCCCCACCCTGCTCTCGTCCTTGGCCTCTTTCCCTCCCCATCCTCTCTCTTCCACCCCCCCTCACCCCCATCTTTATTCTCCAGCCCACCCTCCCCTTCCCGGCTAGGTGATTTAGGCAGCCCCTGGAAAAGTGTATGAAAAACTGTCTCTGTGTAGGCAAGTGCGTGCATGCATGCATTGTATGTATGTAAGAGACTGTATGTCTTTGTGTAGGGGAGTGTGTATACCTGAGTGAATAAAATTTGCAACCTAACTCTTTGACTTTTATTCCTTTTGCTGGCTTGGGCACAAAAAACTTGATGACATAAAACATATGCGTATTCATTTCATAACAAGTTTTTAAAAGAGGAGGGAACGCTAAAAAAATATATTATTTCTTAAAAAGTGAATGCTGCTGACTAGTAATTGCAGAAAAGCCGATGTATCATACCTTTATCCCCCCACCTTTGTCTAGGTGCATTATAAATTCTTTGTTGCAGACTCTCTCTTTTTATGTGTATGTCCAGCACCTACCACCCTGGAACCCTGATCTTAGTTGGGGTCTCTAGGCACTAAACAATTTAATATTACATACTGTGGAAGTAGATATGTGAGTGCATGCTAGATGTGTACACATGAATACACGTGTAAGTGTGGGAGTCAGTTTCTACAGATTTATTTATATAGGTATCTGGACAGGTGTGCATTTTAGTGGCTGTGCTCTATAGTTTTGTATTTGAGCTTTAGGAGTGGGCTTTAATGGACTCACTGCAGCTCTGATAATGTGTGGTCCTAATTCCACACATAAAATTACAATCACTTCAGTGAATAAAAAACATGGAGCTGTTTACAAAAAATGTTAAGAGGGGAGGAAAAGAATCATGAAAACCTTTGTGAAATTTCATTTTTTTTTTTAAAATTACCCTTTTTGACTATTTTGCTGACAGCTCTAGCATCCTGTAACAAATAAAGCCTGAACTGAGCAGAATACATCTGTCAAAACAATAAATATGCCTGTTTGGGCCCTGCAGTGAAAATGAGCATATGAGAGAGGGTGGGGGAGAGCAAGAGAAGAGGGAGAGGGGATGGAGTGAGCGGGGGCGGTGCCTCAGGGAAGGGGCAGGACAGTGGGCGGGGCAAGGATGTTCAATTTTCTGGAATTAGGAAGTTGGCAACCCTACTGACCTCCTGTATAACACAGGCCATTAGTTTTCACCCAGATACACCTATATTAATCCAAAGATTTTGGTCTAACTAAACTGTGGGCACACATAGAGAACAGGAGAAACCAAGATGGCATCCATGACGAAGGCCCCTGCAAAACCTAAGTAAGAGCTAGATGAAATAAAGGTAGGGATGGGTATACAACTACCCCTTACCGCCACCCCCCCCCCCAAAAAAAAAACTTGGCCATTTTAACATATCTAATAATCTGTATTAAATTTATTCTTTGAATCCACCTTCATCATTTTTTGGTTATTTGGGCTACGGAGCACATATATTGATATCTACCCTGTACACAACAGCAGGAGAAAACGTGAGCATGGATGTACGGTACTGCTGAATCTTTACTTGGATAATTCAAGTACAATTATACTGTGCTCAACTGGTTTTCTGTTCCACCCTAACAGAGGATTCAGAGAGGCATTTGCTATCTACCGTTAAAGTTTTAATCAATAAGTTAATTACTCTTTTAATCTATTTGGCTATTTTGCGTGCATTGATTTTTCTAACTCTTCTTCCATCAGAATTCTTATCTGCCCAAAATAAAATTGATCAGATTTAATCTAGCCAGCTGGTAAAACATGAATCAAAACTTACTAATTGCTTCTTTGGATTTGTATCTTAAATGTCATTTAAATTCATGAAGGAGCTAATAGAGTACCTCTAGAATGGTGAGAATACCTGGGAGCTTACTGCATCTGCAGCAAACAGTAATGATTTTTAGATAATAAGCCAACTAAGCAGCCCATTCCCTACTGCATGTCAGCAGCACTACCATTATCAGCTGAGCAGCTGAAGAGAAAAAAAAAAAAAAACTTTGCATGGAGCTCGATATACCTGTTACACTGTAAATCCAGCAACATGATTAAACAAAACCAGGATCGAATTCAAAATGTTTTGAACCATGATATTTCATGTAATAGGTAACTGTCACCTGAGCATATTTAAGTGTGAGCCAAATTCTGCTCTTGCACACAGGCATGCAGCTCCACTTAACTATACACAATTCAGGAGGGACAAAGCTGGCCCTAGGCACATTTTTTGAAAATGGATGACAAAATACAGGGTGATAATCTATTATACACTTGTGGAAGGAGCAGCATTCACTTTCTTAGCTGTTCACTTGTAAATGATTCTTCTAGGAGTAAATAAATAGAGAAAATCTTTTAAAAAGCTGGAGAGAAGATTCAGTTAGCAAATGCCCCAACAATTATATATCCCTTAATCTGTGATTGAATTTTTTTTTGTCCATGTCCATAAAGCCATTAAGAGTGTATAAAAATGTAACATCAGCTACATTGCAGAAATGGTTGTGCAATATGAATTAGCGGCAAGAGACTGGCATGGACTTCCTGGATCACTGAATCCAGGCTTTTGCTGATGCAGGCAATTCCATCATATAATCTCATTTCTAAATTTATTAAACTCCATTTTAATGCTAGTTTGGTTGTTTGCCTTCATTCTTGCTATTGGGAGCACCTGACTCCTCTGAGGGTTAGAAACCACCTTCCCATTGAACATGGAACAGGAAGAGAAGGCCTTTCCTCTTTACATTCTGCCGCCAGAACCAGCCATGTTACATATCCAGATCTCATCTCATGCACTGAAACCTACAAGCCTCTTCATAACATTTCACTCCTTCGGGTCATTCAGCTACACCTTTACATTCGTCCACACTATCCTTGCTCCACTGCACCCCCACATTTGTGAACAAAGAGCAGGAACATGCCATCCCTAGCTGTGGGAATGGAGGGGAAGGCACAAGGATGAGATGGGGATGGAAAAGCAAAGATGAAGCTAAGGACATTTCAGGGCTCTAAAGTGAATAGGTTTGGAGAGATTTTCAACAGCGCTCAGCCTCCTTTTAGGCACCAAAATAAGGGGCCAGATTTTCAAGAGACCTCTACACATTGTGTGCTGAGCTCTTTTGAGCATCTGGCCCCAATTGTGGGTGTTGAACACTGGGAAATCTGGCCCCATGAGAAGCAAAGAGATGCAATTAAGGTCTTGCAAGAAGGAACTTAAGAAGTCACAATAGTCAAAACAGGCAGAGACTATAGGGAAAGAATAAGAAATTTAGGAGGGACAGGCCAAAGGTAGCCAAATTTTCCAGAGGAGAGTTACAAACAAGTGAGGCAAAAGGAAGAAAGCAAGCTCTGAATCAAGGATAACTCCAGGATTTCTGGCTTTGAGAACAACATTAGTTTGTTACATTGCACTAGTGGAATTCAAAATATGAGAGAAAAGGTAGTTTAAAAATTAAAAAAAGAAAAGGAGTATTTGTGGCACCTTAGAGACTAACCAATTTATTTGAGCATGAGCTTTCGTGAGCTACAGCTCACTTCATCGGATGCATCGATGAAGTGAGCTGTAGCTCACGAAAGCTCATGCTCAAATAAATTGGTTAGTCTCTAAGGTGCCACAAGTACTCCTTTTCTTTTTGCGAATACAGACTAACACGGCTGTTACTCTGAAACCTCTAAAAATTAAGCATTCCTTTCTCTTCATATTCTCCACAAGCTAGCCAAGTGCCCTTCTCTGCCATGTTTGAACACTGTTGCTCAAATTCATCATTAACAAATGCTTCCCTGCATTTTGAGTGATGTGTTAGATGAGTAGTTCAAACTTATGCCACAAACGACAGAGGCTGTGTACATAGCATGAAAGAAGAAATAGAGTAACAGATCCTTGTTAACAAGATCTATTCTAATGGTTTTGTTTTTACTATTTATTAAAATTCTCAAGATACAAGTTAGCTGCTCTTCAACATTTATTTCCCTTCCCCCACTGCCCCATATATTTTTCAGGTTGAAACTGCCATGCATTTTGATTGAATAGACACAGTGAAATCAAATAGCATTTTTTTTTTTTTTTTTTTTAGATAAAATGTATTTAGGATCAGTAGCTTCTCAGAGTAATTCTCTCCACTGATTCTCAAACACCTGTCAACCTTCCATCACCACATTACAGACTAGCGACACTCATTGTTATTTCCAACATCATTCTGATCCTCCTCCTTCAAGAACAGATGGACACCACTCTAAAAGCTTTACCAAGTGAGAGTTCTGGCTCTTTCTAATATAAAATTATAAATAATAGGTCTTTCATTACAAACATACTCATTAAAAAGATGATTATTACAAACCTTGTGATATCTATTTCAGTTACTAAAACTTGCACAGATTATCTGAGTCTCTAAATGATTCTGCTTGTTTTATAGGGTTTGTTTGTTGGACAGTTACATAAGCCAGGATGACAGGATGAAATGGAAAACTGTTCAGGTACAAAAAGAGAGAAATAGAAATGGGATGAAATGGAATAGTGCAAACTGCAAGGTCATGCACATAGCGACTAACGACAAGAATTTCTGCTATATATTAACTGGGGGCTCATCAGTTACAAGTGAGAGAGGAGGGGAGAGACCTGGGTATGTTGGTCGATCACAGGGCAATTATGAGCCACCAATGTGATGCAGCCATGCAAAAACCAAATAGGATCCAGATGAGGTATTTCCAGTAGACACAAGAAAGTACTAAAACCATTGTATAAGATCTCATCTGGAATCCTTGTCACCCATATTCAAGAAAGTTCAATTTAGACAGAAACAGGTGCAGAGAAGAACTACTAGAATGATCAGGGGAACAGAGGGCCTAAAAGGCTGACAGGATAGGATTGCTTTCTATAAATACATCAGGAGGGTAAACAATAGGGAGGATGAAGGGCTATTTAAGTGAAAGGACAATGCTTGCACAAGAATAAATGGCTATAAACTGTTCACGAATAAATTTAGGCTAAAAATTAGAAGGTTTCTAATCATAAGAGAAGTGATATTCTGGAACTGACTCCCAAAAGGAGCTGAGAGAGCAAACAATCTAACTAGCTTTAAGACAGAGCTTGACAAATTTATGAGTGGAATTAGATGACAGCGTTGCCCGCAGTGGTGGGGGGCTGGGCTCAGCAGCCCTGGCGGTCCCTTCTGGTTCATGTCTGATGTTCCTTAAATCGCATGCTTCAGGGCTTCATACGGTCACCCATAGGGGTCAGGAAGGGAATTCTTCCACAGTGTATTCACAATTGGGGGTGTGGGGATGTTGGCACGAGTTTGCCTCCTTCTTCTGAGGCATCAGAAATGGCCACAGCTGGAGATGGGACTCTGGACAGGGTAAGCCAGTGCTCTGAGGTGGTCCTGATAAATGTCTTTCTGGCACTTAGCTGTCTGATTCTTGCTTGGAGGCTCAGGGTCTAACTGATCACCATATGAGAGGTCTGGAAAGAATTTTTCTCCAGGGCAGATTGGCAGTGACCTTAGTGGGTTTTCACCTTCCTCTGCAGCACAGGTCACAGTCACTGGCTAGAATCATCTATGCATCTCTCTCAGTAAATTTATACACAACAGGTCAGACTAGATGATCTCGTGGTCCTTTCTGGCCTTAAATTCTACAACTACGAGAAAGGCTAAAGAAAATGCAAGAGAAATTCTTAGGTAAAAAAAGGCAAGTAGTGCATAAGCCTTTCAGCCAAACATAGATTTAAAATGGACAAGGAAAATGGAAGAAAGATTGTCAGCCCTTTATTCAAACATGAGACATTTTGAATAAAACACTGGAATAAATTGCCTAGGGAGGTTGCGGAATCTCCATCATTGGAGATTTTTAAGAGCAGGTTAGACAAACACCTGTCAGGTATGGTCTAGATAATACTTAATCCTGCCATGAGTGCAGGGGACTGCACTAGATGACCTCTTGAGGTCTTTTTCAGTCCTATGATTCCTAGTGCAATAGAAACTGCCACGTTGTCTCAAAGCATTACAAAATACAAGTAGTTCAGGTTATTGTGAAGTTATTCTGTAAAAAAAAATGCTCTAATAAATGTGTTAGTCTCTAAGGTGCCACAAATACTAATGAACTCATTGTAATCAAGTCTCAGTACCCTCACACACAATTTGCAGAGGTAAAAAGAAGTTACCAAACTTACAATGGCTATAAACAGCACAACACATTCAGGGTCATGTTTTAAAATGAGAGACTGTTCATGGCTGTATCATTCCAAAGTATTAACCCTCTGATACTGCATCTATCACATGGCACTTCTAAGCAGTGCTGTGACCTTATCCCATATGCCCATGAAGCACTATACACACTATGAGCACTCAAGAGATAATTTATAGACTTCAAGGCCAAAAGGGACCATTGTGGTCATCTACTCTGATCTGCTGTACAACACAGGCCAAAGAACTTCTCCAGAACAACTGAACTCTTAAACATTTGAAAAGGTAAGATATTAAGACAATTCCTCCCCATTCTGGAAAGTTGCCCCACCCAAAGGCAAAGAGCATCAGAAATAAATTCATACCATTTGAAAAGTGTACGCAGGGTTTTAATATGGTATTGTGATCACTTTAATTCCTTATAATTTTGCCCAACTGATCCTTAGGGTGGGGACTGAGTCTAGAGAGTGGAGGGGGAGTCTAAGGGACCATCAATAATATTCCGCAGCTCCAACAGCTGCAACATACAGACATACCCTCTCCTTCCAAACTCAACTGGGAATCTCCCCCTGGCAGTGTCACCCAGTAGGGGACTCTGCTCCCCTCTCAGACCCAGAGATGAGCCACCCACCTCCCCCATACCCCTTTCCTCACCCCCAATCCCACCCCGTCACCTCCTCTGCAAACCATCCCACCCCGCTCCACCCCCCTCCTAACCCCCCAATCCCACCCTCTCATCACCTCCTCTGCACCCCATCATGCCTGCTCTCTTATCCCTCCATTGCGCCCCCTTCCTCACCCCACAATCCCACCCCTCACTTCCTCTGTCCCCATCCCATCCCACCCCCTCTCTTATCCCCCCACTGAGCCCCCTCCTCACCGCCCAATCCCACCCCTCACTCCTCTGCCCATCCCACCCCCTTTTATCCCCCCACTGCGCCCCCTCCTCACCCCCAATCCCACCCCCACCTCCTCTGCCCCATCCCATCCCACCCCCTCTCTTATCCCCCCACTGAGCCCCTTCCTCACCCCCAATCCCACCCCTCACTCCTCTGTCCCATCCTGTCCCACACCCTCTCTTATCCCCCCACTGAGCCCCCTTCCTCACCCCCAATCCCACCCCATCCCCTCTCTTATCCCCCCACTGAGCCCCACCCTCGCCCCCAATCCCATCCCTCACCTCCTCTGCCCCATCCCATCCTGCCCCCTCTCTTATCCCCCCACTGAGCCCCCTCCTCACCCCCAATCCCACCACACCCCCTCTCATCCCCCCACTGAGCCCCCTCTTCACCCTCCAATCCCACCCCTCACCTCCTCTGTCCCCATCCCATCCCGCCCCCTCTCTTATCCCCCTTCCTCGCCCCCAATCCCACCCCCTCTCTTATCCCCCCACTGAGCCCCCTTCCTCACCCCCAATCCCACCCCCTCTCTTATCCCCCCACTGAGCCCCCTTCCTCACCCCCAATCCCACCCCCACTCCTCTGCCCCATCCCATCCTGCCCCCCTCTTATCCCTGCACAGAGCCCCCTCCTCTCCCCCCAATCCCATCCCCCACCTCCTCTGTCCCCATCCCATCCCGCCCCCTCTCTTATCCCCCCACTGAGCCCCCCCTCAACCCCAATCCCACCTCGTCCCCTCTCTTATCCGCCCACTGAGCCCCATCCTCACCCCCCAATCCCACCCCTCACTCCTCTGCCCCATCCCACCCCCTCTTATCCCCTCACTGAGCCCCCTCCTCACCCCCCAATCCCACCCCTCACTCCTCTGCCCATCCCACCCCCTTTTATCCCCCCATTGCGCCCCCTCCTCACCTCCCAATCCCACCCCCACCTCCTCTGCCCCATCCCATCCCACCCCCTCTCTTATCCCCCACTGAGCCCCTTCCTCACCCCCAATCCCACCCCTCATTCCTCTGTCCCATCCTGTCCTGCTCCCTCTCTTATCCCCCCACTGAGCCCCCTTCCTCACCCCCAATCCCACCCCACCCCCTCTTATCCCCCCACAGAGCCCCCTCCTCTCCCCCAATCCCATCCCTCACCTCCTCTGTCCCCATCCCATCCTGCCCCCTCTCTTATCCCCCCACTGAGCCCCCTCTTCACCCTCCAATCCCACCCCTCACCTCCTCTGTCCCCATCCCATCCCGCCCCCTCTCTTATCCCCCTTCCTCACCCCCAATCCCGCCCCCTCTCTTATCCCCCCACTGAGCCCCCTTCCTCACCCCCCAATCCCACCCCTCACCTCCTCTGTCCCCATCCCATCCCGCCCCCTCTCTTATCCCCCTTCCTCACCCCCAATCCCGCCCCCTCTCTTATCCCCCCACTGAGCCCCCTTCCTCACCCCCCAATCCCACCCCTCACTCCTCTGCCCCATCCCATCCTGCCCCCTCTCTTATCCCCCCACAGAGCCCCCTCCTCACCGCCCAATCCCATCCCCCATCTCCTCTGTCCCCATCCCATCCCCTCTCTTATCCCCCCACTGAGCCCCGTCCTCACCGCCCAATCCCACCCCTCACTCCTCTGCCCATCCCACCCCCTCTCTTACCCCCCCACAGAGCCCCCTCCTCTCCCCCCAATCCCACTCACGTCTCCTCTGCCCCACTCCGACCCCGCTGTACCCCCCATCCCGCCCCCTTTCTTGTCCCCCAGACTGCGCCCATCCCGCCTTCCTCACCGTCAGGGAGACCCAGAAGCCGGCCCAGTCCATGCGGACGCCCACGCGGAGCGCTCCCCGGCGCGCGGAGACGGCTCCAAACGGCCGCACTCGCCGCCCGTGGGCGCCGCCATACCGCTGCCCTCCGACCCGCCGTCACGTGGGCTGCTTGGGCCAGTGAGCGCTGTGCGTGAGCCCGGGCAGGGCGTGCGCATGCGTGCGCGGGGGGGGGGGGGTGAAGCCGTAGCGAAGCCTTTGCCCGTCCTCGCCCGTGGGGGCGCTGCGGAGGGAGCCGCTGGGCCCTGGGAACGGCAGGGGTGGGGCCGTTCTCGGTCTGGCGGTTCGAATCCCAGTCCCCCTAGGGCAGGCCACCTGTCTGTGCCCAGCGCTCGGGCAGTGCGTGCGGCCGGGCCAGACCGGTGTGGCAGCTCCCCGCCCTCCCCTGCCTGGGAGACCCGGGGCGAGGGGAACGGGCCACGGGGCGCCAACTCCCCCAAACTCTCGCACTGGCCTGGTGCAAAACGCAGCCTCCCGGAAGGGCCAGAGCCGCGTTATTAGAGGAGAAGCTCGGCTTGCGTGGCAAAACAAAGCCAGGGGCACTCCCAGGAGGGGTAAAAGCAAATGGCAAGGTTGTAACCTCACTGCTGATCGATAAGGATCCCTATGTGTGCAGATCAGCAAGTCACCTGCGCGGGTCTTTCAAAGCCCCCCACGGCGGCGATGTGAAAATAGCACCTCTTCTAGCCAAAACTCAACCAAAGCATTGTAAAGCGGGGCCGCGTGTTAGTCTGGTCAATTTAAGGGCTGACTTTTAGAGGTAATATTGTGTTTGTTTTTCAAGTGTAACCTTGGGTGTAACTTGAACCTATCAGGAGTATGATGCATCAAGCTGATGCCTGTCAGAGTCAGGAAGAAATGTTACATTTCCCTTTTTCTTCTGAAGGAGAAATCATCAGCACTTATTTCATGCCTCAGTTGAAAACCCCTTGGGAAATATAGCTGTTACCAAAGTGACCTAGGGTTTACTGGTGTGAAATGATGTGAAGAGGAGCTGTTACTGCCCGGGCATGCCTCTGAGAGCGAACAACACAATGAACAATCATCTGTGGCTCACCCAGGATGCAGCCAATCCTACATTCATGTCTACTTGAGTTTAATTTGAAATAATACCAAAAATAGGACAAAGCTTGCCTTGTGTGATCTGTGAAGTTAGAGCAGGAATGTTTGTCTCAAACAGCATTATGTTGTTATTATTCCTTTTGATTTGTAAAGTATATTCAAAGTGAGAAAGCGCCCATCTCACACTCCAGGTGTTTTTGCCTTGAGTTAGAAATACAGCCCCCCAAAGCAATGCACAAAACCAACAGCTTCTGATTCCCCCAAACCAGAGAAGCACCATAGATGTGAGCACATCAATGGGTACCCCCCTCACACCCATACCAGCCAACCTACCTATGACCCCAGGGTAAAATGATAGGGTCTGAGGCATGTTCTGAGGGAAACAGTTTAACTAGTTTGGACTCAGGAAGATGAGCTGAGAGGTCATCACAGAGCCAGCAGCTCCATCTCATTTATTCTGAGGGGGTCCAGCACCTCAGCTGACCGCAACCGCAACAGTGTGTCCAGGGAGAGGGTCGAATCGCTCAGTGAGGCAGTTCCCAGGTCATTTGGGGCTTTACAGATCCAAATCAATGCTGCAAACTTGGAAGCCAACTGGCAACCAGTATAGATCATGGAGACGTTCCTGATGTGATGCCACTTAGCAAGCGGGCTGCGACATTCTGCACCAGTGTCAGTGTCCAGGTTCATGTCAATGGTAGCACAATGCAAAGCATCTTGCAGTAATCCGGTCGTGAGGTGATGGTAGTGAGAGAAGTGTGACCAAAAGAGGTGATCACAGTCCCTTGGCCAGATGGAAAAGGGAGAAGAATTGTCCCTAGGCACTGCAGCTATTAACTGATTAATTGCTGTAGGGGCCTAAATGTACAACGGAATTTGAAATCACAGCAAAGAGTACTATGTAAACATTACTATATAGGAGTGCTATATAAACATTTTACTTCATTTGCCTGGAGATGTGAGACAGAAAAACCTTTCCCTCCTCCACCCGCCTCATAGACGCTGCTGTAACAGCTAAAATATGTATATAGGCCAAGGTTTTCTAAACCCACTAAACTGATTGTGGGGGCTCCATTTCTAGGTGCTCAACTTGAGATACCTTCAAGGGGCCTGATTTTCAGAAAGGGCCGAGTCTCCACTGTCTCAAAATCAGTGTCCTGCATGGTGCTTCAACCTGGGCACCTAAAAACTGGAGCACCGGTCAACATCACGAGACACTTTTGAAAAACTTGGTTACGACTCATTGAGCAGCTTGAATTTCCAAAGCAGGTTGTAACTGTTAACAATTCACTCACGCGAGGGAGATCAGTAGATAGGATTACCCCCACTTTACAGATGGGAAACTGAAGTGGGGAGGTTAAATGACTTTCCAGAGACCGAAAAGGGAGTCAATATTAGAACTCCAGTGGTCCCAGCCTCTAGTCTCATCTTCAGACCACCCCTGTATTTAGAGACATGGTGTAGTGCATAAATATGCACAAAACGGAGCACACCTTCCCTTTTGTGGGGAGAAGGGTATCCTGGGGCACCACAGTTTTGAGACAAATAGTTGATATCAATTGTCCAGCCACACCACATGGCACTGCTGAGGCAAATAAAGATGCTGCCGATTCTATGCAGACCACTTGTGGGCACTGAAAGGGCCTTATCAGCTTCCTGCTCCGGGAAGGGATGGGTTCTTAATGCTGCCTTGCTGTAGACAGCAATGGAGACTACACTGCTGTGCTGAGCTGCCTCTTATGTCTTGGATAACGGATCTGCACCCCTCCTAGATCATTACCGCGTTCGTCAATAGGCCATTGGACCCTCTGCAGCATCTTGTTGGCTCTGTTTACTTTGGTTCATGTGGCAGTAAAATACATAAAGTGTCCCATTCGCAGTCCCGTACAGCACAGCAATGTTTTTTTGGTGCTTCGTGTTCTTTGGTTAAATCCTCTAAGTTTGGTTTATGATGTACAAGTAGAAATGGAGAGTGTCCGGGAGTGACTTATAGCTTATTGCTAATTCAGGAATGAGCCCCTCTTTCAAAAGTGGGGGAGAGTGTGTCAATTTTCCTGCATCTTCTGAGTTTCAGGAACCTGATCACCCGTTTATTTTAACAGGGATAGCAAAATATTCCCTGGTAAATATAAGTCATTTGAGGGGTTCAAAGCATTAATGTACCACCTCTCAGGGGGAATATATGACAAGCATGTGCCACTGAGACTAAGCACCCAACTGTAGAACAATAATGTGCCCAGCAATGCTGTATGGGACAGAAGCATGGGTGGTAAAGAGACAGCTGGTTCGACACCTATGGGTGTTTGAGATGAGATGTCTTTCCACCATAAGAGAGGTTACACAAAGAGACAGATTTTAAAATGAAAGTGGTAGGATGAAAGGCGAAATGTGTGATGTGACTGACAAAATCCAGGAAGCATGACTTCGCTGGTTTGGGCAAAGGCAAGGGATGAATGAAGTGGACCTGGTGAATGAAGTGGACATGGCTGGAGCGGGTGGTAAGAAGGAGACCCCCCAGGAAAGCCGAGGAAGTGATGGATAGATTGCATCAAAGAAGATGGTAAGTGGGTGGACGGATGAAGATGGCCACCTCGGACAGATGAAAATAGCAGATGCTTCCACAACAACCTAACCCCAGCTGATGGGATAAGGGAAAGAAAAGAAGCAGCAGCAGCATTGTACAACCATTTAACATAGCATCACAGTTCCCTGGAGCTGAGATTTGTTTAAGGAATAGAAAGTAAATTAGACACAGGTGGTTTTGTGTTGACGGGAGAGAAAAGACTTATAAAATTACGAAAGGGTTTGTTTCAGTTATAAATGTTGTAGATAAAGGGATTGCCATGGAAATAAAAAGTAAATAGAGCTGACACATTCACACTTGGGACTTTTCATCAACCTTTCCAGTAAATAAAAATCATGAAAAACATGGTTGCTGCAAGGGATAATGGGCTAGCTGTTAAAGTTATTGTGCACTCATCCACTGGCTAAAGATAGAGGTTCCTTAGACCTCCATGTCTATTGTCCAGCCTCCACACTTGGCTAATAGGAGGGGAGAGGGGACAGGAAAACAAATGAAATCTTGCCTCTAAACTTGATTAAGTGCTGTTGCCCCGGTTTCTCAGGCATGTTGAAGTGGTGCCCCGGATTCACCCCAACCATTTCTAGCAATGGTGGGAACTCTCGTGTAGATAGGACTCCTTCCAGTCATGTAGCCCTGGACAGAGCAGGTCTGTACATTAAAATTAGGCAGGTCAACAAACTTCTGTCAAAACTGTTTGATTGAAAATTGGTTTATTGACTTAACATTTTCCATGAAAAGTGTTTTCCATGTAAAATTTCACTCTTTGTTGAAAAACTAATGCCCAAAACCTGAGACATTTTTGGTTTGGGGCCGAAAACCAAACTATTGGCTGAAAATCAAAGTATTTCAATTCAGCAGTGGTGCCACTTTTTGCACACAGGTCATTGTGGTGATTCATGTTCACATTCTCCGTCAGGGGCCAAGATCCCCAGCTGGACTTCATCTCTGTGATGCACTACAGCCAGGGGACTGCCATGGTGCACCGCTTCCCCTCACCGAGTGTGGGGACAGTGGCGTGTCGTAGAAGATGTAGTCTGAGCCGGGAGCCTGGTCATTTTCCAACCAGCTCTATTTAAAATGCTGACTGCCACTGTCTCTATGCTGATTCTCTTGTCTATTGTTATCACTGACAGAGCTGAATCAGCCATAGCAGTGGCAGGACCTCATGTAGACAGGACCTAAGTAAACCTAAATTGGCATAACTTGTACCTTCTTTGGGCCCCTTTATAGTGTTGGGTGCAGCAAGTTCTGTTCCATTTTAATTTAGATTATCACCCAGACCACCAATGTTTTGGTACTGTCGCCTCACAAACCGGATCGAGGACTTCAATAGCTCAGACATAGGTGAGAGGTTTTTCGCAGGAGTGGGTGGGTGAGATTCTGTGGCCTGCGTTGTGCAGGAGGTCGGACTAGATGATCATAATGGTCCCTTCTGACCTTAGTATCTATGAAAGAAGCCTTTTTCCATTGGATGTATACTACTACAAGGGACACAAGTCAAAAAATCACACATTTTGAAAACCAAATTTCTTTATCACCTCAAATCTCTAAAAGTGAACATTTGAAAAATTGTCAGGTTGATAAAAGGTGTCTTGGGACCAACAACGTATATAAGATTAGTTAAACCCTTGTTTTACTCATGTTAAGTTATTGCTGGCTTACACCCAGTGTAAGAACCATCATTAAAACTTGTTAAATTTTTACTAAACTCACAGAAAAACAATATCTAACTATAAAATGATGGGATCTAAATTAGCTGTTATCACTCAAGAAAGAGATCTTGGAGTTGTGGATAGTTTTCTGAAAACGTCCACTCAATGTGCAGCGGCATTCACAATACTGCGTGCAGATGTGTTGGGGATTGGTCATTAGTTGGGGATTGGTCCTACTTAGTTGGGGATTGGCCCTGCTTTGAGCAGGGGGTTGGACTAGATGACCTCCTGAGGTCCCTTCCAACCCTGATATTCTATGATTCTGTGTGGTTGCCCCATCTCAAAAAGTAAGCCAAACTGAGAAGTGATGTGGAAGAGGTGTAAGTTCCAATACACCCTGGCACGCCCATAGATGGCATCTATGTGGGTAGCCCACGGATGTAACTTACATGCTAAGGAAGATATAAGGGGTGACAGAAGAGCAATGCTGCCAGCTCTCATGATTTTATTGTGACTCTCTTGATAGTTGGTGTTTTTCGTAAAGCCCCAGCTCCTACGGATGGGTGATTTTGTAAGAATCTCAACTTTCATTAAAAAATGGATATTTGCAGAGAAAAAAATCCCCAAAAACATGAACCAAGGTTTAAAAATCAGAAGGCAAATAAAAATAAATAAGCATTTATTATTTTTTAAAATCTAAGGATTCTAATGAGCCAATCTCATGATTCTTGGGGGGGATTCATTTGTGATTTTTAAATGCATGGATTTGGCAATCCTGCCTAGATAGACAATATGAGATTTCATGGCATTCCGCTAGAATCACCTCTTGATTTTGGCTCACAAAACACCCTATCCTTTCACACAAAGTGTAATACTCCTCTTCAACACACTATGTCTGTCTATCTCTCTCTCCTCCAGTGCTTCCTTTACACATCAATCCCCAAGAAGGTCACTCAGTCCAAACAGGCCAAACTTGATTTAATCTTTGTGGAGTTCATTCAAGATAGCTTTGGTTTTGATTCCTAGAAGACTATGGAGATATAGTAAACATGTCATCTGTAAAATAGAGCAGAGGCTGCACTGTGGACAGATATTAGAATGAGACCAAAAACCTAACGGAGTGCCCGACTTTCAGAAACATCCCTGCTATTTTAACAAGAGAAGGAAATAAAAAAGGATCCAGCATCTGTCACTGTCAGCTCATGTTACAGTGAATAATGCAACAAGTGTATCAGTCCAAAGCTCCTCACTTTCCAAGTACCTGTCTGTCATTCAATTAGATACCAGAGAAGATGCTGGAAGGAAAAACCGTGCAATTGCAGCAGATGAAGCATACTCTGAAAGTTACTGTCATCCCTACACAATCCACTGATGGTAGCATTTAGAAGGATACTTTATTCTCCAGTTAGACCCCTGAGGCCCCATGATGTAAAGGTTCTTCAGGGTCTCAGCAGCCATTTTTCTCATTGTTCAATGTGAAGCTTTCCAAATATGCTCTGTGGCACTGTGGCTCTTTTTATTTATCACCTTCTGTCAAATGAACAGCAGTACTCTATTAGAGAGACCACAACCTTTTGTTCTTCTGAACCGTTGTCCTGCCGTAAATGAACAAGCTCTGTCTAATGCTACGGGCCTAACATTAATCTTCTTGATGCGTCCCACAGTGAACTCCCACCGAGTCTACAGAGGAAGTTGAGCAAAGAAAGAGGTTGGTTTTCTCGTGTCCTTTCTCCTTTGTGAGACAATGCTGTCGATGCTGCAGCAGCAAGCTAAGCAACAGGGCAGAGTCGAAAGGCTAGTGCGTTAATACAACTGTTGCACACTTTGTTCCCCTCTTAGTCACTAGTATCGACCAGCAAGGAGGTTAGCGTGTTTATTTGTCCACCAGCTGAAGCTGCTAGACTCACACCTGTGGCAAACAGGTGCCACCAGTCCTGCCCACAGAATTTACAATACAATGGAACATCGGTCCTGGATGATTTTGTCCTCCTTGCTCTGTGAAGGGGGCAAGTGTTCCCCACTCTATGGAAGACACTGCAGGGCCCACCCACACGTACTACAGCTACTCAGGAGACCAGGCACTCCTTGCAGAGGCTCGGTACGGGCTCTGAGGGTGTGTGTAGCCTGCAGTCACAGGGTATGATTGCAGTTCAAGTAGTCATACCCAAGCTAGCTTTAATCTAGCTAGTTTGGGTCCTAGACCAGTGAAGCCACAGCAGTGAGTCCTCCAGTGTACAAGCCTACCTGGAACCCTGGGTAATTACTTGTGGCTCCACTGGGAGTTAGGTGCCTTTACAAGTCTGGACCAGAGGCCCTAGGTTGTAAGATGTGCCTTTCAGAGGCTAAATCAACAAAGTTTCCAAACCATACCTTGCTAAAAGTAATGATCTCCCAATGGGAGTTAGGCACCTATAGTCCCTTTAAAAATTTGGCCCTGTGGGGATTAGGCACCTTAACACTTTTAAAAATCTGTTCCTATGTCCTTCCCAAATTTCAAGTTTGCACTGTTACCAGTTGAGACACTGGAGCTGTTCCAACTTAAAAAATTGGCTGGGAAAAAAACCCTTCTGTTTTCCATAAACGTCAGATGAACTAGATTTCTCTGGAAAAGAGAGTCACAGGGTGTTTCCAGCACTGAGGCTAAATGGTGATTCAGACCCGTGGTGGAAGGGACTAACTCAAGTGCTCATGAATTGCCCAGGACAGAGATAATAAACAGAATGAGGAGAGCAATTGCTTTAATAAATAAACTGGAACATGTGTGCAGCTGATACTGCCAGGGGCTGATATATGCCAAGTAGTCTGTTGTTAACATCTGCTCTTCAGCAGCCTTAATATGCTCTGACCAGATCAATATATCTTCGCTGCTGTGGCAGGCTTCCTTTAGCAAAGACCCGCAGGCTTGAAAAAAAACTGTCCCACGCTGAAAGAATTCATCATTCCGGTCAATAAGTAATGGGGCTGCAACAGCCCAGATATACAAGATCCATCGGTAGCGCTATTCACTCTATGTGATCTATCTATATTTACCAAGGTAGAGGCCCAGGATCAATATGCTGCTGGCATGTAATATTCCATTCAGCACATCTGGAGATATGATATGTCACGTGTCATGCTGGAGTTTAATGGCCTTTCATGCTTTGCCAAAGCCTTTGTGTGCAGCTCTGTGGGTATAATGGCCAGTTTCAAAGGTGTCCTTAATATCCTGCAGCCACATACAGTGAAAGAAAGACAGGCTAGGAGGAGGTTATTAACAAGGCAGGAGATGCGAGAAATGGGCTGAGTGGATGGACACTTCAGGGACTGAGAGGAAAAGAGAACCCTGTGTAGGCCAAAGGGGGAGGGATAGCTCAGTGGTTTGAGCCTTGGCCTGCTAAACCCAGGGTTGTGAGTTCAATCCTTGAGGGGGCCATTTAGGAATCTGGGGCAAAAATTGGGGATTGGTCCTGCTTTGGGGCAAAAATTGGAGACTGGTCCTGCTATGAGCAGGGGGTTGGACTAGATGACCTCCTATGGTCCCTTCCAACCCTGATATTCTGTGATTCTGTAAGTGCACAGGCTAAGTCAAGGTCCTTTACTTAGGAAGGAAAAATCAAAGGCACAACTACAAAATGGAGAATTAGTGGCTATTTGGGGGTACTGCTGAAAAGGACCTAGAAGATGTAGTGTATCTCACTCAACAATGTGATGCAGTTGTGAAAAAGGCTAACAACATTCCAGGATGCATCAACAGAAGTGTCGTACGTAAGACATGAGAGGTAATTGTCCTGTTCTATTCAGCACAGGTGAGGCCTCAGCTGGAGTCCTGAGTTCAGTTTGGGGCATCACACTTTAGGAAAGATGTGGACAAATTGGAGAGAGTCCAGAGGAGAGCAATAAAAAATGATCAAAGGTTTAGAAAACCTGACCTATGAGGAAAGGATAAAAAAACCAAGCATGTTTACTCCCAAGAAAAGACTGACACAGGGCCTGATAACTATCTTCAAATATGTTAAGGGCTGTTTACATAATCAATTGTTCTCCATGTCCACAGCAGGTAGAATAAGAATTAAATGGGCTTAGACTGCAGCAAGGGAGATTTAGGTTAAATATTAGAAAAAAGCTTTCTAACTCTAAGGGTAATAAAGCTCTGGAATTGGCTTCCAAGGGAGGCTGTGGAATCCCCATCATTGGAGGTTTTTAAGAACAGGTTGGACGAACACCTGCCAGGGATGGTCTAGGTTTACTTGGTTCTGCCTCAGCACATGGGTCTGGACTTGATGACTTCTTGAGGTCTGTGATGGGGTGTGTGTGTCCCCACAGGCCCTGAGGCGGTTAAGGTGGGCTTGAGAAGCCAATTATAGTACCTGGCTGCACCTTGAGGGAAAGCCAAGCTTAACTGACCATGAAGCCCAGCTGGGCAGGAGCGGGCTAGTTGGTATAAAGCCAGGAAGTTGAGTGCAGAAGAAGGCTGTAGGGAGTGAGTCTGCAGTCATGCTCTTGGAACAGAAGTGGTGAGGAGGACACCCAGGGGGGAGAATAAGCCATGGGATCCTAGCCCTGGAACAAAGGTCAACCCAGAGACGTTACAGGGAGGAAGGCCTGAGAAAGGCTGGGTAGGAAGAAGCCCAGGGAAATAGCTGTAAGGAGTAGGACTGTGCAGACCTTGGCTGCTGATTATAGAGTCCCTGGGCTGGAGCCCAGTGTAAAGGGAGGATGTAGGTTCCCCTACCAGCCACTGGGGAAGTGGCTCCGGACCTGGAGACGTAGAATGGAAGACCGTCTGAGGCAGCGTCTGGACAGCTTGTCCAATAGGGCTTAGTTACCCCAGAAAGGGGGCTATATAGCGATCTGGCTGGAGGGAGGTCACAGAGTGAGAGAGAGGAGCCAGAGCGCAAGTAACCGACAGCAGGATGTGCCAGACGGGGCAAGAGCGAATTCCCAGATTCAGCCAGAAGGAGGCACACCCTTCACAATCTTGCCCTTCCAGTCCTACACTTCTAGGATTCTGTTTGCCGTTTGAAGGCTATGTGATTGAAGTGACTGAAAAACACTTAAAGACCCTTTTGTTATTAGTATCACTGTTGTGCCTCAACTGAGATCTGGCCCCCACTGTGTTAAGCACTGTGCAGACACATAGTAAGAGACAGTCTGTGCCCCAGAGAGCTTACAGTTTAGGAAGAAAGGACTTCCCATTGGGAGTTTGGCTCCAAAATCCCTTTTAAAAACCTGGCCCAGAGTCCCTAGGCTGTAGATGTGCCTTTCAGGGGCCAATTCAGGTGTGATTTGGCTGAGTTATAAAGGTTCCAGAACCACACCTTGTTAAAACTAGTGATCTTCCAATGTTCAAGTGGCAACAGGTCATGTATGTGGATATAAACTGAGTGTTCATTTCCACTGAACAGTTGTTCTCTCGTGTAGAGGAGAGTTAACTGGATTTTGCAGGGGCTAGTGGGATATGCTGTGAAAGTGTGTAAGGAAGGGGACTGGGGTTTGAAGTACCTCTATCTCCTTCCAGACAACTGGGTTCAGCACTATTGCTTTCCTCCTTATACATCACATGGAAAGGTGTCTACGTACTGAGGCTAGGCTCCTGCCACATTCACTGCACATGTTGTTGGGACGCTTCTGCTATTTTTACAGAGAATTAGGCAAAGTTGCTCTGGACCAGAGCCTCATTCACAATACAACCCTGCCTCATTCACTGTCCATCGGGGGCATTGAATGAGGCAGGGGTCCTGTAGATAAAATAGCATGTAAAAGTGTATTTAAAGATAGTATCATAACATCTACCCACAAGGGAACTGAATTAAGGTTGCTGAGTCCAATTGCTTCACTTTTCAGCCTTTAACTTCTTTTAAGGGCTGGGGTAAGGTTGGTATAGAATCTGAATATGTTATGTCAGAGACCATAAGCTTCCCCATGCTGTTTACAATAGCTTGCCCCATTCCAAAGAAATCTGGCATTTTTAGAGAAATTTAGCTAAAACACTAATTGCAGTAAATATCATGGAAACAGATGGGGAAACCAGACAGCCAGAGATTTAATAACTCCTTCGAGTACTTAACAGTAGAAACACCTGTCCCAGAATTCATTAAGAAAAAATGATTAATGAAGATGTAGTTTTTGCATAATTATAGAAAGACCTGAACTGCACAACTTTTATTACCCTTATTTATTTTGGAATCCAGCCCTTATTGGCAACCTGGACAACCTAAGATGAGTGGGTTGGGAATGACATGAAATGCTCATTTTTATCCATTAAGCAGGGCTAGTGCAATGACTAATCTAATAGCAAGGCAAGCAGACGTGAAGGAGCTGTATGAAATGGCTAGAAATTAACCTGAAACCCCTACCTTTTATTCCTGGCTGAATCTGTTATTTCATTTGGCACACAAGAGAAGGGGAGAAAAATCTTACTTCCACCCACGCTTGTGCTTACAAGGCCCGTGTGGTGGGCTGGGTCACAGAGACCCCCTTGGGACTGCCACCTGATGTGTTGAGACTACCTCTGAGCCCATTTTCCATGGCAGTTTGGGACCTCAGTACCTTGCCTGGTTGTGCCAGACACGCTAACCTGCTACAAACACAGACCCAGGATCTGAACCACATCCCCAAAGCTGCAGACTTAACTGAAAACAGCTTAGCAAGTGCTCCTGTCTCCAACACCCAGAGACCCAGTTCCCAATGGCATACAAACCCCCAAATAAATCTGTTTTACTCTGTATAAAGTGTATAAGGTAAACTCATAAGTTGTTCAGCTTTTATAACACAGAGATATGCACAGGTGTTTGCTCCCCCAGGAATTAATTACTTGCTCTGGGTTAATTAATAAATAAAAAGTGATTGTATTAAATATAAAAAGTAGGATTAACATGGTTCTAAGTAATAACAGACAGAACAAAGTAAGTTACCAAGCAAAATAAAATAAAACACACAAGTCTAAGCCTAATACAGTAGGAAACTAAATGCAGGTAAATCTCACCCTCAGAGATGTTCCAATAAGCTTCTTTTACAGACTAGACTTCCTGCTAGTCTGGGTCCAGCAATCACTCACACCCCCGTAGTTACTGTCCTTTGTTCCAATTTCTTTCAGGCATCTCTTTGGTGGAGAGGCTATCTCTTGAGCCAGCTGAGGACAAAATGGAGTGGCTTCCAGTAGCTTATATAGTCTTTCTCTTGTGGATGGAAACCCCTCTCTCCACCTGTGTAAAATCCCCTCCACAAGATGAAGTTTTGCAGTCACCTGGGCCAGTCACCTGGGCAATTCACATGTGCATGAATGATTCAGCTTTTTGCAGGTCGACACCATTGTTTACATGTTAGTTTGAATGTTTCCAGGAAAGCTTAGATGTGGATTGGCGTCTTCCAAGGTCCATTGTTAGCTAAGTACTCCCAATTACTTGAATAACCCCTTCACACTATGTTGACCAAATCTGCCTTATGTGCTTCCTACAGCAAACACTTTAAATACAAGCACAGAGCCAACGCTCATAACTTCATGTATAAAAATGATATATGCATACGAATAAGATGAATACGTTCAGTAGAACATAACCTTTGCAAAGATATGTTACATGGCATATCTAGCATATAAAACATATTCCAGTTATGTCATATTTACACTCAGAAGCACATTTCTATAAAGCATTATGGGGTGCAATGTCACAGCCCGATCCTGCAAACACCTACATATGTGCTTAACTTTACTCACTTTATGAGTGGCCCCAGTAACTTCCATGGGACTCACTGAGTAGACCGGAGGAAGCGTTTGCAGCATCAGGGCACCAATTGCTCTCTCAGTTGCGTTTCTTGACATGATCAAACTATTCTGAAGGCTGACGACTGCCTGAAATGTTGCACGGGCAATATTTTCAATCATCAAACTGCTCAGGAAGGCTGTCTTTGTAGCTGTGGCTAAGAGTCAGGTGACTTGGGTTCGGTTGATAGCTCAGTCACTGCCTTCCTGAACCATGTCTGGTAAGTCAATTCCTCTATGTGTGACTCAGTTTCTTCATCTATAAAAAACCTGCCTTCCTCAAAAGGATGCTAGGAGAGTTAATTAACACACATTTGTAAAGTGTGCCGAGGGTAAAAGCTGCCAGGTATGTGCATGGGCAATATACTCCCCATGGTGGACAGAAGGTGTAGGAAGTGCTAAGATACTAAAAATGGGTCTGCACAGCCCAAATCGCTGATTCCCCCAGGATCCACATGGATCAGCAAGAGGTCAAAGCTCAGTGCCACCACTCAGGCTGAGTCCCTGTAGGGCTTCTGCGAGGAGGGACCCGGAGTCCTGCATAGATCTCAAAGATTCTTTGGATTTGGAGGATCCAACTCCATTGCTGTCCCACTGCAAATGAACTGTGGCTGTTCCTGTGCAGAGAAAGGGCATTTTTTTTAATGTTAGTTCACTGCAAATTGTCTGCTCAGCTCTGAGTAATATAGCAGCTGAATTCCTTCCCTGGACTCTGTCACGCACCATCTGATACTGCTAGCAATGACATAGAAAGCAGCCACTCCAGCTGAAAATACGGTTGCCAGGTGCATAGGCGCCAACTCCATGGGTGCTCCAGGGCTGGAGCACCCACGGGGAATAACTGGTGGGTGCTCTGCACCCACCCCCCTGCTCTGCCTCACTTCCCCTCCCCTCCGTCTCCGCTTCCTCCCCTGAGTGTGCCGTGTCCCTGCTTCTCCCACCGTTTGCCTCCGCAAAACAGCTGTTTTACATCGTAACAAGCTCTGGGAGGGAGAGGAGAGAAGCGGGAATGGGGCACGCTCAGGGGAGGAGGCGGGGAAGAGGCGGGGCTGGGGCGGGGATTTGGGGAAGGGGTTGGAATGGGGGCGGGGCCGGGGTCAAAGGTGGGTCAAGTACCCACCGGCACCAGCAGAAGTTGGCGCCTATGGCCAGGTGTCCGGTTTTTAACTGGAACGCCCAGTTGAAAAGGGACCCTGGCAGCTCCAGTCAGCACCGCTGACCGGGCCGTTAAAAGTCCAGTCAGCGGTGCTGTAGGGCTAAGGCAGGCTAGTCCCTACCAGTCCTGGCATCGGGCTGCACCCCGGAAGCAACCAGCAGGTCTGGATCCTAGGTGGGGAGTGCCTGCAGGTGACAGCAGTGCGTGTAGCCTCCTGGCCCCCCCACTTAGGAGCCAGACCTGTGGGCTGCTTCTGTGCCAGGGAGTGTGCCTTAGCCCTGCTGTGCTCCTGACTGGGAGCCACCCAAGGTAAGCCTGCCCCAACTCTGAGCCTCAACCTCCTGCCCCATCCCTGAGCCCCCCCAACCCAGAGCCCCCTCTACCACCCCAAACCCCTCATCCCCAGGCCCACCCCAGAGCCTGCACCCCCAGTCTGAGCACTCATCTCTCTTTCCCCCCAACCCCCTGCCCCAGATCAGAGCCCCCCCACACCCTGAACCCCTTATCCCCGGCCCTACCCCAGAGCCAATATCCCCAGCCTAGAGTGCTCACCCCCTCCCACAGCCCAACCCCCTGCCTCAACCCATAGCTTCCTTCTGCACTCCGAATCCCTCCATCCTACCCCTCAGCCTGGAGCCCCATCTTGCACCTCAAACCCCTCATACCCAGCCCCACCCCAGAGCCCATACCTCCAGCCTGAGCTCTCATCCCCTCCCTCACTCCAACTCCCTGCCCCAGCCCAAAGCACCCTCCCATACCCTGAACCCCTCATTTCTGGTCCCACCTCGGAGCCCGCACCCCCAGGTAGAGCCCTCACCTCTTCCCGCACCCCAACCCCCTGCCCCAGCCAAGTGAAAGTGAATGAGGGTGGGGGACAGCGAGCCAGAGAGGGAGGGGGAATGTAATGAGTGGGGATGAGGCCTTGAGGAAGGGGTGGGGCTAGGGTGTTCAGTTTTGTTCGATTAGAAAGTTGGCAACCCTAAGCTGAAACCATGCTCCTCCTGGAAGACACCACTGGATACAAGGGCCTGAGGGTTTATGTGAACAGCTGGATCTTGATGTGTGGACTATAGCTTTTTTTGTAGTTAGATTTAAATGACTGTACCGTCAACAAGAGAGCAAAATGTCGTTGCTGTAATTCATTCATAGCTTCATAGATGCTACGGCTAGAAGGGACCATTGTGATCATCTGGTCTGGCCTCCTGTAGAACACAGACCAGAGAACTGCCCTCAAAATAATTCCTAGAGCAGAGCTTTTAGGAAAACAGCCAACCTTGATTTAAAACTTGTCAGTGATGGAGAATCCGCCACCACCCTTGGGAAATTGTTCCAGTGGTTATTTACTCTCACTGTTAAAAATTGTATGCCTTATTTCCAGTCTGAATTTGTCTAGCTTCAACTTCCAGCTACTGGAATGCAAATAATAATAATACTCCCTGATTCTGAGCCCTCCGTCTAGCCAACTACACCCCTGGGTTTCTCCAAGGAGGATTATCTTAGTTTCCCACATGAAATACGCCAAGGAGAAAAGTTCCTTAACTCTTCAGTATATGCCAGGATGACGTACATTCACCATTCTTGGAATTCATATGCTCACCATGGGGAAAACGTTATTATGTGGACAAAGATATTACCTAAGGAAAATAAGAACATAAGAACGGCCATACTGGGTCAGGCCAAAGGTCCATCTAGCCCGGTATCCTGTGTTCCGACAGTGGCCAATGCCAGGTGCCCCAGAGGGAATGAACAGAACAGGTAATCATCAAGTGATCTGTCCCTGGGTACCTGGTCCATTGTGAGATGATGTGGGATGGAGATGCCTCACAATGACTGTGAAGTTGACAGATATTACTATTCTCTGTCTTATTAAAACATACCTAGTGCTGACCACTTACATGTCATCAATAGCCGCTGCTAACATGGAAGGACTCCCAAGTTAGGAAAGACCCTTACTGACAGTGTTATATAATGGCCTGATCATGCAGCCCTCATTCCTGTAAGGAGTCCAGTGATTTAATCTGGGTTACTTGCAAGACTCGGGCTATTTAGACAAATAAGGATTGTATTCCATATTGGATCAGACTGTTGCTTTATCTGAACTGGTATCCTCTCTCTGAGTGAACCTGCTCCTTCATTGGATGGAGACCATTTCCCAGCAAAATAACACAAAGATCCAGGGTTTGCAGGTCTGTAAAAAAGTGGTGACCTGGCTTTGGCCAAACCCGGCCGATGCCGCAAGGCATATTTTAATACTCTTCTAATATTGTCTTCAGCTTGTCTAGCTGAAAATATTATGGATGGTTCTAAAATTATGGACACCTCTTCAAATTCTAGCCTCTCTCTTTGCCTCCAGGCGCTTTAGCTTCAGGTGAGGCTGGATGTGTTTTATTTCTCCCACTCCCATTGGCACTGAATTCAAAGGGAGTTTTGCCAAACACTCTTGCCTGGAAGGAGTTAGTGACAAAAGCCCTGATTCCAAGCCCTTTTGGAGTCAACAGAAAGACTGCCATTGATCTCAATGGGCTTTTGATCAGGCCCTAACAGAGAATTTTACAACTTCTAGTTCTACTTACAAGTTGCAAGCCTAATTCTTAGTTATACGGACTTATTCTTGCAAGGGACCAATCCAAAAATTCAGATATTGTAATTAGTATATTTTTGTTATGGAGTAAGTACAAGAGTTGTTATTTTAAAGCCAACTCCGTCTTGTACTGTCATAAATCAATTTTGAAGTTCACACTCCAAATTATTATAATTTTGTTAATACTCATAATTTTTGCCCATGCCCCACATAGATATAGGGTCATTTTAACGAGCTCTAACCACCCACCATAGTTAGAAGTCAATATGGGCATAATAATCAAACTGGAGTTTCTGTGCTTAAGATGATTTGTATCAATCTACACCCCCCTCTCTCAGTCTAATTAACTGCTCTAATAGAATTAATCAGCACCCTAAATATGAGACTCTCTAGCGATTAAAAAAAACCCTGAATTATCTGTTCCAAAATACAATTACACTGACAAACTCAATTACATGCCTCAGTCACTTCTTAAATTACTAGCTGATATTGAATTGTGCACAGTTTGTTTCATTGTAGACAGAAATCATAAACACTTTCTAAATCATACAATGTTTACCAAAATACACAGAAATGCTGCTTTTATTACCCAGGCTGCAAAATTAATTTGACACGTTGAAAGCCAATGAGTGGAGCTGGAGAAATCTATTGATGCTGCATCCTTTCCACTGATACCATTTGCAGTAAAGAAACATTTAACTTATTAACCTCATTAGAATCTTAAGTTGGTAAATAGCTTTTCAAAGTAAAAGAGGTTATATAAGTCAAAATTCTATCTGCATTTGAACGTCAGCATCGATCACTGCATGCAGTGTTGTTGGAGCTGTGTTGGTCCCAGGATATTAGAGAGACAAGGTGGGTGAGGTAATATCTTTTACTGAAGCAACTTCTGTGGGTGAAAGAGACAAGCTCTTGAGCTACACAGCTCTTCTTCAGTCACCTGTATAAGCTTGAAAGGTTGGGTCTGTCACCAACAGAAGTTGGTCCAATGAAAGATATCACCTCACCCACCGTGTCTCTCTAGCATCAGTTACTGCATTCTAACCATTCATTTCTTCCAAAAAGACTTTTCACTAAGTAGATTTTTGCCCCAGAGTCAGTGAAATGTTTACAGCATGTGCAATTTATACTACTGTAACTATGAACTTGGGTTTAGTGTGAAGTCTGCAAGGAGTTTGGTGAATCTTTCGGCTGACAATAAACGCCAGTCAGATTTGATCATGGGAGTTGGTTTAAATTGTACTTCTGCTATGATCTAGCTGAAGCAAGACAGAAATGGTTAAGTTGGTCATAAAAGGTTAGTTTCAGAGTAACAGCCGTGTTAGTCTGTATTCGCAAAAAGAAAAGGAGGACTTGTGGCACCTTAGAGACTAACCAATTTATTTGAGCATAAGCTTCGTGAGCTACAGCTGAGCTGAGCTGTAGCTCACGAAAGCTTATGCTCAAATAAATTGGTTAGTCTCTAAGGTGCCACAAGTAATCCTTTTCTTTTTATAAAAGATTAGGCTTCTTGTGTGGGGGGCAGGCGGTGTATATTAACCCTTGTCTCTCAATTCCCTGTGCTAATTCCGAATACATCTTCCTCAGAGCAAGAATTGTATCAGCTGTACTGAAAAACTCCTGATGCAGTTGCTTCACCTGAAGGGCCTGAGAAGGCATCAGTATATTCAGCACACACACTAACTTCCTGATTAACCAGTTTTCTCAGTGTATGATCATAGGCCCTAATCCTGCAGTGAGCTCCATGTGCACAGACCCCTGAGTCTGCGCAGAGCTCTGTTAAGTTCAACGGGGCTCCCCGCAGAAGTCGGGGTCTCCAAGCATGGAGTTCATGCCAGGAGTGAGGCCAAAGGCAGTACTATGTGAACAGCTTTAAAAAGAGAGTGAGTCATGCCACCTCTCAAATCATGAATTGTTCTGGAGACGGGCAAAAGCAGTGAAATTTGGATCTCAGGATCCAGATTTCTAGCCCAGATGAAGTTCTGAATCACTTGGATCCAGGGCTTTGGTTCAGGCCCACTTCTGCTTTTATGCATACTCCAGACCTGTCTCCTTCTGTCCAAACTAAAATTTCAGCCTGTTTCTCTGACATCTCCTCCTAGATGTCTAACCATCAGCTCAGAAGCAACATGGCTAAAACAGAGCTCTTAATCTTCCCCCAGTCAAGCCGGCTACCTGTCTCTTGATAATTGCAGAGACCACCACCATCTTGCTTTTCATTCAGGCCCAGCGCCTGGGCATCATTTTTGACTTGGACCTCTCTGTAGGGTCCTGACATCCAGGCTATGTCTAAATCTTGCCAATTTCTTTCTACTGAATGTCTCTAAAATATGGCCTTTCCTATTCCTCCTCTCAGGTAAAACTCTCATCCAGGCATCTCAATGACCTTAACATCCTTCCCTCTAGCCTTGAAAAATGCAACCTTTCATATCCCTTTTGTATAACACTGCAAAGATCATGTCCCTAGCCCATTGCTCTGACCATGTCATCCCTCGCTTTGCATCCCTCCCATCGCTCCCGCTTCTCTATCCCATCAAGCATAAGCTGCTGTGGGTCTTCACTTTCAGAGCTGCATGACCTATCCCAATCCTCCCTGCCCTCTCATATCCACAACTGGGATGTTGACTCCTGCCTCCAATCTGCCCATGATGCCAGCCTCTGTTGCCCACTTGTTAAATTTTCAAACAAGCATCTTTGTGCTTTCTGCCATGCTGCCCCACACCCATGGGAGGAGCTGCCTGCAAACATCCACAAAGCTAACATATCATTTATCTTCAAAACCCTCCTTAAAACTTTCTTTGCCAGGATGCCTACTGGTGCATTGAGACAACTGCCCGTCGTGCCGAGCAATATTGTCTCCTTGCTTCCTTGTGCTATTCCAGCAGTCTGTATCCACCTGTTGTCTTCTTTCTTATACTTAGATTGTAAGCTGTCTGGGACAGGGACTTCCTTTTTTTATTCTGTTTTTGTACACCTAGCACAATGGGATCCCGGTCAATGACTGGGAGTCCTCGATGTGACATTAATATAAATGATAATCAGTCAAATGTGCATGATAAATGCAATTAATCACATGGATATCCTCATCAGGGATGTGCTTTGTAGACAGATTATGCACACACTTTACGTGCTATTAAATAATTATTTGCCTGGCAGATAGGATAATGCCAGCATTCACATTCATTCAGTCTCACTTAATATAGGTTGCCCAATGCGATGTATGAAGTTATTGAGGTATAGCAGAGTACATTTGTGCAGGTTGTCACTTCACTCTAACGCAGAATTCGGAAGTGTATTAAAATTAGATTCTCTTCTATTCAGACTTTGCATTCAATTTACCTATAAAATATTCCATGGCTGAAGCTGTATTTTAGGATAAAGGCAAATTTGAAGATGCTAATGGAGGACTAGTGCAAAAGAGTTACTCTGCTGAAACTCTAGGATAAGACTCATTTCATAAAACAACTAATACCTTTGATACTTTCCTCAGAGTTCAGCAAAATAAAATCATACATCAAACTGATAGCTTTCTTCAAAGCTGGAGTTGCTTGGGTGTTCCATGCAGAGGCACCATCCTTTATTAATTCTACACATGTTTCTCCGGTCAGCAATGATGCATTAGATGACACTTGCAAAGGGTTACAGAGCTGATACAATATTAGATAAAAATTACAAGTGAGAAGCTATTTTACTGCTATTTATTTTCATCAACTAAGTATCGCTCTCCTAAATGTCATTCTAGGTTAGTCGATATTGGCTTTTCAGTCTTCTGAAAAGTTTTGTAATTCTTTGTTTCACAGCTTATGTATAGAAATCAATACTATTCTGCAATTGGTTGAAACTGTGAAATGGCCAAGTTAGTGCTAATGTATTCCTGATTTCTCTTCGCGTTATTCCCAGTCACTCTCCGAATGCAAATAAGATTTTTTTTTAAAGTCAACCCCTGTTATCTTAAAATTGGGAAAAAAAACCCATTCCTTCCATGTTCATTAACATTTCCATTTTGGTCTAGTTCTAGAATTTATCATTAATAAAAGAAGCGATAACATGGTGATTGGTCTTGCTCAAGTCCCACTGAAGTCAATGTGAGTCTCTCCATTGATGTCGGTAGAAGCTGTATGGAACTTTCTTCGAAGCAGTACCGACGAAATTGCATTAATGTTGGTCATTTGGGGATACAGTCAAATTAGACTTTCTTTGCCGCTTCAGAACTACGATTAAATTTGCCTGTTCCTGCAAGTTTAATTCTGTACCTGATTTTTATTTTTTTTAAATCCATCAGCAATAATTGTAACTCATGGCTTAAAAATTCTGACCCCCTTAACTTTGTTTCCCTCCTGGGACCAAGCGCCGTTGTCTCGGAAGAAGAAAGATTTGCTGTAGTTGTCCTCTCCAGCTGCACGGATGGTTCAAATGTAGAAAAGTAGGGCTGGCCAGAAAACAAGAATTCCACTGCATGAAAAATGTCAAGATTTTGAAAGTTGTTTTCATTCCACATTGAAATAAGTGAGGGACCTTTCAAAAATTTTCACAAAAAATTCATACATGAGAGGACCCCCGCCCAGTACAGTTCAGTGTTTAGGACATTCATGTGGGAGGTGAGAAATCCAGGTTCAAATATCTGCTGTGGCAGGGTTCAGACCAGGAAGCTGAACCTGAGTCACTCCCATCCCAGGTGAGTATCCAAACCCCCAGGCTAGAGAACCTGTTTCTTGGCCTGATGAATATTTACTTATTTATACAAAGTGGAACCACTCCAATAGAGGGAAAAGGATACCCTCTATAGCAAGGGCTCTCAAACTGGGGGTTGTGACCCCTCCAGGGGTCACAAGGTTATTACCTGTGGGGGTCACAAGCTGTCAGCCTCCACCCCAAACCCCGCTTTGTTTTCAGCATTTATAGTGTGAAATATACAAAATGTGTTTTTAATTTATAAGAGGGCTTGCACTCATTGGCTTGCTGTTTGAAAAGGGTGACCAATACAAAAATTTGAGAACCACTGCTCTATAGCCTGGGAGTTCGGGCTGTAGGAAACCCAGCTTCCAATTCCTTGAGTCATGCCGAGCAGGGACTTGAACTTAGGTTTCCACATCCCAAAAGCCCCAGCCTGTGGGCTATTCTGGGATGACAGTCTCGTTTTCTGGTTTGGAGCAGAAATTCCAGCCGGGCCCTGAGAAATCTTCCTGCCCAGCCAGTTCTAGTTGTAAGCTTAACTCAGGAATAGCTTCCCCGATAAACAGTTCTTAAGACCTCAATCCTGCTCTCATAGAAATCTACTGGAGCTTTGTCGTGGGCGTCATATTTATGGCCTGATTCTGCTCTGACTGAAGAGTTCACTTGTTTGAAATAATGTTTCTACATGAAAGCTGACTTATCTCAAATCTAGCTGGTGTGGCCAGCTCACAGGGGGGAAAAAACCCATTTAAAAATAGATTTACTGTGACTGTGTGCAATGTCATATAGCCCATAGAAACTTCTCTGGACTGAGACTACCATCTAGTGTTCTAATGACAGACTGCTACTTTGGATGGGGGCAATGCCCAGCACTATAGCTTGATGACTATTGTAACTGGTTTCAGAGCAGCAGCCGTGTTAGTCTGTATTCGCAAAAAGAAAAGGAGTACTTGTGGCACCTTAGAGACTAACCAATTTATTTATTGTAACTGGATTGTTCATGATGACTGCCTACCTGTGGAATATGTTCAGGCTTGAGGGAGGATACAAAATACCATCTCTTTTGTGTTGTAGTCCAAGTACAAAAGTCTCCTAGCCCTCTTCTGATATTAGACATGCAGCTGTCATATCAGTTTAAGAATAGCTATTGTGAGAATGGAGCCAGTGATCCAGCTGATTTTCATCTTTATCTTCTGTGAGCCAATAAAATAGACAGTGCCCTGTTTTAAGTCTGCTTTACATCACTGACTGTTTGAAAAGCTCTGAAGGCGTGGTGCTTCGCAAGCTATTCCTGTATGGAGTGAGACTTGAGTGGCTTCTAAAACATTCTGTGGGCCAGCTTGCGTCCTTTGAACACCACCTTAGGAAGAGAAAAGGAGGACTTGTGGCACGTTAGAGACTAACAAATTTATTTGCGCATAAGCTTTCGTGAGCTACAGCTCACTTCATCGGACTTCATCGTGAGCTACAGCTCACTTCCGGAGGAAGGCTTACCAGGCTGCAGCAGCCAGCTGTGGGAGCCTGCAGGAAGGGTCAGAACAGGGATAGAATGAGGAAGAAAGGTGGACACTAAGACCCAGGGGTGCCCCAAATTTTTGGGTGCCCTACACAGCCGCGTATGCTGGGTATGCATAAGGACAGCCCTGCATGCAGCCTCGTAGGTCCCAGGGACTTGTAATTAACTGCTATCCTGTGCCATTAGTAAATTGCTACCCTTGATGCACCAGATCAATGGTGCTGGCCAGTGCATCGTGGAGGCGGAGCCAAGGAATAACCCATTCCCTGCCTGCTATTTGAGAAGAGAGGAGTAAGCAGGTGTGTCGCACACATTCTTCAGCTGGCCCAACTCCCACGGTCTTACTCCCACATCTCATTGTGGGAGGCGTGCACTGGGCCAAGCAGGCTAGCCCCAAATGAAAACAGGATCTCAGATTGGAGGAGAGACTCTTGTTTTAAAACCACTCCAAGTTATTAAAAGAACAATCACTCAGGTTAATTGCCCTCTTGGAGAAGAATTCTGATGGAGACACTGGAGCAGAAGCAGGAAGCCAGGTGTGTATCACCACTGACTTTTCAGATCAGCTGCAACATGGAACTGATTCCAAGCCCATCAAAGCCAATGGAAAGACGCCCACTGGTTTTATTTGGGTTTGGATCTGGGCTTAGCTATACCGTGTTTCTGATACTGCCCACCGCCTCTTTGAAGTCCTGCACAAAACTCAGCTTGGGTGCTGGGATGAAATGCCGCCAAGGAGAGGGTGTCAGTCAACAGAGATGCCGCTCTCCATGGTACAATTCCCTGGAGAGTCCAGGGATTGCTGCACAGAAACCCAGTGTGGAGATAATACTGTATTACCTCACTCTGGTCTCCTCCATGGCCTCCATGAAGCAGCTGGGGGAGACCCAGCTAATGACAGCCTGGCTCTTTCCAGTTCCCTAGTGCCCTGGGGTAGAGGACAAGTACCCTTTTGGCTTCCAAAACTCATGCTTACCTTCCCCCACACCATTACATTACACCTCTGCATTACAAAACATTGTGACGCTGAATTCTCCTGCCCCCAAAACTGGTCATTTTGCAACCCAGGAAAGGATTCAAATGAATATTGTCTAAAGGTGACATTCACCTGCCCGTTCCCACCATCCCTGTCAAAAATGTGGTGATTCCAAAAGCACAAGTAAGGAAGCCCCTACCTCCAGGAGAGCAATTGGATGCACCCCCCCCCCCTACTCTCAGCAAGGGAGATGGCTAAGAAACTGCAACCGCTGAGAGATACAGGGGCATGTACAAACACAGAACAAAAAGACAGTCCCTTCCCCAAAGAGCTAACAATCCACTCGTAGAGCTGTTACCTGTGTCTTGAGTTTTTTACATAAAAAGCACTAGTGAAATCAATACAAACTAACTTTTCATACAATGACTTGATTATACTGCTCTATATACTATACACTGAAATGGAAGTACAATATTTATATTCCAAGTGATTTATTTTATAATGATATGGTAAAAATGAGAAAGGAAGCCATTTGTCAGTAATAGTGTGGCCGTGACACTTTTGTATTTTTATGTCTGATTTTGTAAACAAGTAGTTTTTAAGTGAGGTGAAACATGGGGGTACACAAGACAAATCAGACTCCTGAAAGGGGGACTGTAGGCTGGAAAGGTTGAGAGCCACTGCTGTAGCCTGCGGTTAGGGCACGGTGACGCACATGAGAGGTAGCAGATCCTCGTTCAAATCCCTTCTCCTCAGGCAGAGAGAGACCTTGAACTGGGTGCTATCCATATCCCAGGTGAGCATCCTCACCCCCGGACTGAAAGTTACAAGGAAGCTGCTCCTCCGCCTCTGCTTTGTGTAAGGTTATCTATGGGGGCCCAATCCAGTAGGTGAAGTCTGAGCATGCTGACTCGATGGGGCCCTGCAGGTGAGTCAGGCCGAGGAACACCCATCTTTCCCCATTTTGTGCACTGCCCTGGGCTTTAGGAATCTGGGTGCCTGGCGTGGAGATGCAGCGTGCACGTGTAGAGGCAGAAACAGGTGCCTATAGAACCTTTACTGCAAAAACGTAGGTGCCAAGTGCTTTTTTTTGTTAGGCACCTACCGGGTTCAGGGGCAGCTGAAAGGGGGGTTGTGTGAATCCCAGAGGAGCCTGATTCTGGGATTGAGGCACCAAAGTCCTTTTGTGAATCTAGCCTGGGGGACATTTTCAGTCACTCTGAGGCTCTCTCATGGCTTTGTCACGGTGTCTAAACCCTGCAGGTGCTATCCTCCTGGATCTTATTGCTCACAAGTGCTTTTTTGAATGAGCTGTTAGCCCACTGACTGTCACTAAGCAGATTGGTCACAGTGAACTGAATCCCAGCATACAATGCTCAAAGGAGCCTAACTGAGTTAGGATTTTTTTCAATTGATATATGGGCATCTAATGCCCTAGGCCTCTGGGGAAAAAAATCCCAGTCTCATCAGAAAAGGCATCTGTGTGAAGGTGTTAAGTCTAGCAAGGTGGTATAGTCTAGTGCAGCAGGTAGTGGATTAGGTCTAGTATAACACAGGCCAGACAATGTCCCCAAAATAATTCCTAGATCAGACCTTTTTGAAAAGCATCCAATCCTGATTTTAAAATAGTTAGTGATGGAGATTCCATCTCAACCCTTGGTAGATTGTTCCAGTGGTTAATGACCCTCACTTTTAAAAATTTACACTTTATTTCCAGTCGGAATTTGTCTAGCTTCAACTTCCAGCCATTGGATCATGTTATACCTTTCACTGCTAGATGGAAGAGCCCATTATTTAAATATTTGTTCTCCTTGCAGATACTTATAGACTGTAATCAAGTTATTCTTTAATCTTCTCTTTATTAAGCTAAATAGATTGAGCTCTTTCAGTCTATCACTATAAGGCAGGTTTTCTAATCCTTCAATCTAATCGTAGTCCTTTTCTGAACCCTCTCCAATTTATCAACATCCTTCTTGAATCGTGAGCACCATTAGTGGACACAGCAATTCACCAGCGGTCACATTAGTGCCAATAACCTCTCTACTTCTACCTGAGATTCCCCTGTTTATGCATCCCAGGATCACATTAGCCCTTTTGACCACAGCATCACACTGGGAGCCCATGTTCAGCTGCCCCCCAAATCTTTTTCCGAGTCACTTCTTCCCAGGATAGAGTCCCCCATCCTGTAAGCATGGCCTATATTCTTTGTTCCTAGGTATAAACACTTAGTTGTATTAAAACACATATTGTTTTCTTGCACCCAGTGATGCATAGATCCTGTAATTGCTCTCTACCAGCAGAGTATTTCACTATCAGGAATTTTCTAAGACCAGAAAAGAAATCTGTGTCAAAGCAGGCATGACATCTCAAGAGCTCCCGGCTCCCAGTGCTGTGGTCAGACCAGGTCTTACACGAAGAAACATTCTTGACTTGCTTTCATTTGTGCTTTGTTAATGATTGTCAATCACCTGATTTTAAAGGCGCTGTTTGTAATTCACATACTTTGAATGGGTTTCCCCTTCCTCTCCACAAAACCTCTGGCTAGTAAGCCCTTTTGGTGAATTAAGCAGCACTGGTCCACCAAGGTACCTTTACCACGTTTGTTTGTTTGTTTGTTTGTTCCTTAAGCTCCAGGTACAGTGCAACAGTATAGCAGCAGTTGTGAGGAGACCTTTTCTGTTCCGTGGGTTAGCCTTTTATACTTCCCACTTCCTGGTTTCTCCAGCTGGTGAGCTCATGGCCTCATTACCTTGTCAGGCTACCAACAGATGTAAGTGCTTCCTTATGCCTTACCACACCCACTGCCCTGCATTTTCGAAGTGACCAGCGCGCTGGCTTCCATAGAGCCTAATTTGAAGCTGTTAACACCACTCTGTCACACATACATTTGCATCTTTGGTTTCCAACTTAATCATCATCTACTTGTAAGGAAAGATGGATCCAAACTGGAACATTGCATTTGAACACACACATACACACACACACAGTTTCAGAGTAACAGCCGTGTTAGTCTGTCTTTGCAAAAAGAAAAGGAGGACTTGTGGCACCTTAGAGACTAACCAATTTATTTGAGCATGAGCTTTCGTGAGCCACAGCTCACTTAGAATCATAGAATCATAGAATCATAGAATATCAGGGTTGGAAGGGACCCCAGAAGGTCATCTAGTCCAACCCCCTGCTCAAAGCAGGACCAATTCCCAGTTAAATCATCCCAGCCAGGGCTTTGTCAAGCCTGACCTTAAAAACCTCTAAGGAAGGAGATTCTACCACCTCCCTAGGTAACGCATTCCAGTGTTTCACCACCCTCTTAGTGAAAAAGTTTTTCCTAATATCCAATCTAAACCTCCCCCACTGCAACTTGAGACCATTACTCCTCGTTCTGTCATCTGCTACCATTGAGAACAGTCTAGAGCCATCCTCTTTGGAACCCCCTTTCAGGTAGTTGAAAGCAGCTATCAAATCCCCCCTCATTCTTCTCTTCTGCAGGCTAAACAATCCCAGCTCCCTCAGCCTCTCCTCATAACTCATGTGTTCCAGTCCCCTAATCATTTTTGTTGCCCTTCGCTGGACTCTCTCCAATTTATCCACATCCTTCTTGAAGTGTGGGGCCCAAAACTGGACACAGTACTCCAGATGAGGCCTCACCAATGTCGAATAGAGGGGAACGATCACGTCCCTCGATCTGCTCGCTATGCCCCTACTTATACATCCCAAAATGCCATTGGCCTTCTTGGCAACAAGGGCACACTGCTGACTCATATCCAGCTTCTCGTCCACTGTCACCCCTAGGTCCTTTTCTGCAGAACTGCTGCCTAGCCATTCGGTCCCTAGTCTGTAGCTGTGCATTGGGTTCTTCCGTCCTAAGTGCAGGACCCTGCACTTATCCTTATTGAACCTCATCAGATTCCTTTTGGCCCAATCTTCCAATTGGTCTAGGTCCTTCTGTATCCTATCCCTCCCCTCCAGCGTATCTACCACTCCTCCCAGTTTAGTATCATCCGCAAATTTGCTGAGAGTGCAATCCACACCATCCTCCAGATCATTTATGAAGATATTGAATAAAACCGGCCCCAGGACCGACCCTTGGGGCACTCCACTTGATACCGGCTGCCAACTAGACATGGAGCCATTGATCACTACCCGTTGAGCCCGACAATTTAGCCAGCTTTCTACCCACCTTATAGTGCATTCATCCAGCCCATACTTCCTTAACTTGCTGACAAGAATACTATGGGAGACCGTGTCAAAAGCTTTGCTAAAGTCAAGAAACAATACATCCACTGCTTTCCCTTCATCCACAGAACCAGTAATCTCATCATAAAAGGCGATTAGATTAGTCAGGCATGACCTTCCCTTGGTGAATCCATGCTGGCTGTTCCTGATCACTTTCCTCTCATGCAAGTGCTTCAGGATTGATTCTTTGAGGACCTGCTCCATGATTTTTCCAGGGACTGAGGTGAGGCTGACTGGCCTGTAGTTCCCAGGATCTTCCTTCTTCCCTTTTTTAAAGATTGGCACTACATTAGCCTTTTTCCAGTCATCCGGGACTTCCCCGGTTCGCCACGAGTTTTCAAAGATAATGGCCAGTGGCTCTGCAATCACAGCCGCCAATTCCTTCAGCACTCTCGGATGCAACTCGTCCGGCCCCATGGACTTGTGCACATCCAGCTTTTCTAAATAGTCCCTAACCGCCTCTATCTCCACAGAGGGCTGGCCATCTCTTCCGCATTTTGTGATGCCCAGCGCAGCAGTCTGGGAGCTGACCTTGTTAGTGAAAACAGAGGCAAAAAAAGCATTGAGTACATTAGCTTTTTCCACATCCTCTGTCACTAGGTTGCCTCCCTCATTCATTAAGGGGCCCACACATTCCTTGGCTTTCTTCTTGTTGCCAACATACCTGAAGAAACCCTTCTTGTTACTCTTGACATCTCTGGCTAGCTGCAGCTCCAGGTGCGATTTGGCCCTCCTGATAACATTCCTACATGCCCGAGCAATATTTTTATACTCTTCCCTGGTCATATGTCCAACCTTCCACTTCTTGTAAGCTTCTTTTTTATGTTTAAGATCCGCTAGGATTTCACCATTAAGCCAAGCTGGTCGCCTGCCATATTTACTATTCTTTCGACTCATCGGGATGGTTTGTCCCTGTAACCTCAACAGGGATTCCTTGAAATACAGCCAGCTCTCCTGGACTCCTTTCCCCTTCAAGTTAGTCCCCCAGGGGATCCTGGCCATCCGTTCCCTGAGGGAGTCGAAGTCTGCTTTCCTGAAGTCCAGGGTCCGTATCCTGCTGCTTACCTTTGTTCCCTGCGTCAGGATCCTGAACTCAACCAACTCATGGTCACTGCCTCCCAGATTCCCATCCACTTTTGCTTCCCCCAGTAATTCTACCCGGTTTGTGAGCAGCAGGTCAAGAAAAGCACCCCCCCTAGTTGGCTCCTCTAGCACTTGCGTCAGGAAATTGTCCCCTACGCTTTCCAAAAACTTCCTGGATTGTCTATGCACCGCTGTATTGCTCTCCCAGCAGATATCAGGAAAATTAAAGTCACCCATGAGAATCAGGGCATGCGATCTAGTAGCTTCCGTGAGCTGCCGGAAGAAAGCCTCATCCACCTCATCCCCCTGGTCCGGTGGTCTATAGCAGACTCCCACCACTACATCACTCTTGTTGCACACACTTCTAAACTTAATCCAGAGACACTCAGGTTTTTCTGCAGTTTCGTACCGGAGCTCTGAGCAGTCATACTGCTCCCTTACATACAGTGCTACTCCCCCACCTTTTCTGCCCTGCCTGTCCTTCATCGGATGCATACCGTGGAAACTGCAGAAGACATTATATACACACAGAGACCATGAAACAATACCTCCTCCCACCCCACTGTCCTGCTGGTAATAGCTTATCTAAAGTGATCATCAAGTTGGGCCATTTCCAGCACAAATCCAGGTTTTCTCACCCTCCGCGCCCCCCCACACAAACTCACTCTCCTGCTGGTAATAGCCCATCCAAAGTGACCACTCTCTTCACAATGTGTATGATAATCAAGGTGGGTCATTTCCAGCACAAATCCAGGTTCTCTCACTCCCTCACCCCCCTCCAAAAAAACCACACACACAAACTCACTCTCCTGCTGGTAATAGCTTATCAAAAGTGACCACTCTCCCTACAATGTGCATGGTAATCAAGGTGGGCCATTTCCAGCACAAATCCAGGTTTTCTCACCCCCTCACCCCCATACACACACAAACTCACTCTCCTGCTGGTAATAGCTTATCTAAAGTGATCATTAAGTTGGGCCATTTCCAGCACAAATCCAGGTTTTCTCACCCTCCGCCCCCTCCCTCCCCCCCAAACTCACTCTCCTGCTGGTAATAGACAGTGGTCACTTTGGATGGGCTATTACCAGCAGGAGAGTGAGTTTGTGGGGGGGGGGGCAGAGGGTGAGAAAACCTGGATTTGTGCTGGAAATGGCCCACCTTGATGATCACTTTAGATAAGCTATTACCAGCAGGAGAGTGGGGTGGGAGGAGGTATTGTTTCATGGTCTCTGTGTATATAATGTCTACTGCAGTTTCCACGGTATGCATCCGATGAAGTGAGCTGTAGCTCACGAAAGCTCATGCTCAAATAAATTGGTTAGTCTCTAAGGTGCCACAAGTACTCCTTTTCTTTTTACACACACTGTTGTAACTTCCTGTTGGGGAAGTTATATAGAACTTATACAGAATAGAATAGAAATTCAGATCCAATTTCAAATCCATAGTTCATGGTTCAGACATCTAAATCTGTAATGGGCTGATCCAGAATTTTGAATCCAAAACATCCCCAAGCTTTGGAGAAGTTTGAATTCTTACCTAGATCCAGACTTTATGCCTCATCTTTGTAAAGGAACAACCCAGAACTCTGAGTCTGAACACCAACAACTCTGGGAAGTTCAGATTTTGATCTGATTCCAGCTTGTTTCTATTAATAGGACAGCTCTTCATTTTGGATTTTTAGCTACTTCTCTACTCACATTACCTTCATGTTGGTCCCATATCCAGAGTCGATGTTAATTCGCTAAGAGTTGTGCAATGTATGGGCTGCCCCAAGGGCTGGATTTTTGGAGCTTACTGTTACTTAGCATTTTTCTGAAAGCCTTTAGAGAAGTTATTCTGGGGTTAAAGGGCCTGGCCATGCTCCCATGGAACTCCACAGGAGTTTCCCAATGACTGCACTGGGAGCAGAATCATGCCCTAGACATGTTAACGACAATGTGTAGGTATCAAGCCCATTGAAGCCAATAGCAAAGCTCCCATTAACTTCAATGGAAGCAGGATGAGTCCCTGGATTTTTCTACTCAAAGACTTTTGTCTGGGT